>NW_027611653.1:0-1200000 GCF_964261635.1 Lissotriton helveticus
GCTCCAGTGTTTCTGACTCCCCTTGCGGGGTTTTGGGAAATCGAGTCCCGAGAAAGAAATACAACCTCTCTCATACTAAGGTATGGAGCTGATTAGAACCTAGAGAAACCTTTGGTAGATTCTTGGCAAAACTTAACTTAAGCTAAACAGCACCTACTTCTTCCCTGGTACTAGACCTAGGTTAGGTACATTTGCGTAGGCATATTTTAAAAGCATCAGTTGAGTATTTTAGCCTGTGTTATTTATGTATGTATTTTTATATATGGCATAGCAACAGACAATGCTATTACAGTATTATTTTATATTACTGTTTACACTGTACACATTAAACTTCGCATTCTGTCTAACAATTGTAGCAGTTCATATCTCTTGCATGAGAAATAGACTGTTCAATAAACCCTTTTTATTGAAAGGCCCGTCTCTCTATTTCTATGCAACTCTGTAGAAACGAAGCATACACGATTGACTGAGTGAAATAGTTATCTATTGTTTCCACGACTCTGGTATTTGATACCTTAGGAACCAAGGGCATAGGTACCCCAGAGGCCTACCAGGTGCTGAAGCATGTATTATGCCACCCTTAAGAAGACTTCCAAAATGGCACCACAGGTCTGCTACTGCAGCCTGGGTAAGGTAGTGTAAGCACCCCTTACTAAGATATAGTATACCTATATATAGAGACACATATAAACCTATAAGTCACTCCTATGGCAGGCCTTGACAATTCTGAAGGCAGAGTGCTTGGTTTTGTGTGAGTGGGTGCTCAAGCATTAGCTGAGCCCATCTGCAGCTTACGGAATCCCTTCTTTATAGCTGTTCTGTGATACAGCCATACCATGTACTCTTAAGTGCACTATAACCTCGCAGTAAATGCTAACTTTGGAATGGCTGCATCAAAACATGTCGTGTTTGGTGTCAAACACTTTGGAATCCTACCTCCCCCCCCCAGTCTTGGCGATGGGGGTAGAATTCCACCCTTCTACAGGGAGAAGACATGTGCACACTGGTCTGACCGGTAATAGTTTAAAAGAGCCCCAGCATCACAGAATGGATGCTGCTGCCACAGACACGGGTCTGACCTCCTGCTGCTGGACGGAACTACGGCAGCGGAGGCCTGGACAATAGGTTTCCTGCCCAGGGAGGTGTAACCACCTCCCCAGGAAGGCTTTAGTGTATTGGGGCAGGGAGGGTGCATTCAGTGAATGCTTTTCAGACAGTGCCTGGGTCACACAAGGTGTCTCTGTGCATACCCCAGTTCAAACCGGTTGCAGGGGCGCTCAGCCCCTGCTCTGGTGGGAAACGGACACATGGGAAGGGGTATAACCACCCCTTCCCTAGGTCCTCCCATAGGTGGGACCTTAGAGTTAGTCCAACCCCTAAACTTAGTATAAGTATAGGAACCCAGTCCCTAGGACTTTAGATTACCCTTGACGAACCTCTGCAACATATATGCTGGAACTTCAACATTCTATTTCGACTAGAAGACGGAAGAATCTCCCTTGGGGTCAAGGAGTGACTCCCCTGTTCAAACAGGCACCAAACAAGCATCTTGCCGGTCTGCATTTTTGAGGCTCCCGCAGGATCCCGAAGAATCTGCGACACAGGAAACGAACTTCCAGACATCTCTGAGGTCAACACGAGATCACAGCAAAGCTGAGACCCGCAGCCATCACGAGAGACGTGGGACCGGAACCCCTGGACACCGTGCATATTTGCTAGTGCACCTACTTCCAGAGCTTTCCCGAAGTTGTACATTCGGCTGCTTGTAGTCCAAGCCCTGAGCACCATTTGCACTGAAGATTGTGGGCCTACACTCCATGAGTGTTCCGTGGCCCTGCTTCTAGCAATTCTGCTCAAGGCTCCTTCGCGATCCCTGGTCCATCGACTGGTGGGTCCCCCCGAAGGTAACTCTTCTGTTTCTCGGTCTTTCCTGGTTGCTCCAGGAGTGCCCGGACTCCCCTCCAAAAAGGTGAGTCCCTCAGACCTTGCTGGTTTTTCACCGAAGCCAATCTTTGCTTTTTGCATGGGTTGCTGTTGCCAAGGCTTGATGGGTCCCATCCGGAATCCGACACCGCAGCATCCTTCGTGGGCAGCTCGAATCCAGCTCCTGGTTGTCGTCGACGCCTCCTGGACCTCGTGGCTGAAGAGTCAAGCTTCAACTTCTGCACCTGCAAGCACCCAACATCGTTTGGCATCTTCTCTTTGCCTTCCTGCTCACTGGCTAGTGACCCAGACTCTGTCCCCTCTGCTTTCAGGTTCTTCTCGACACCGATCCAGGCTTAGATCCATCCGGACACTTTCGACTTGGTTGCCTGCAGCACTTTTCAGCAGCTCGCAATTGAAAACGACGATGAAAACCGACACCAAAAGACACCTATGCACCCGGCGTCCCTGCCTAGTTCTAAAGGGGTTTGCTCCAAGTCCTCTTCTAAGTGTTCTTCCTTTGTAATTTTCAAACTGCGACTTTCCCCATAGGTTACAGGCACTTCTTGGTAACAACTTAATCAAAGCATAAAGGACATATTTCTGGAAGAAAAAAAAATACAGACAGGCCTTCACATTCTTATAAAAAAAAAAATGTTTTCATTTTTTCCCCTCCTTCTTCTCCCTTTCTTTGTACACAGATTAGTCAAAATATGATCCCCAAATTTTTTCAAACTTTTTCATCCCCCCAATTCTCTGAGCATATACTTGTTCGCTTTTTTTAACTTTCTTCATTTTTTGCAACCATTCCTGAAACAAGGGGAACCTGAATTGAGCACCAATTCTGCAGTAATAATGACCTAGCCACTGCCATTATATTGTATATCAATTCTACAGGAAGATCTAAAGAATTAAGATCCGGATCAAAGCCATACAACATTAGTTTAACGTTCCAAAAAATCTTAATTTTATAATATGATCGAAGAAAAGCGAACATTTTATCCCCAAATAACTTAATTTTATGGCAATGAACCATTGTATGAGATCAGTTGGCTGGATCATAATGTAGACATCTGAAGCAATTGGAGGACACATTTGTATACATTTTGGCAATGGCCGCCGGAGTACGATATAAAAGCCATTTGCCAAAGAAAAGCATTCTGCGACAATTGGCTCCCCTTAATAAACTAAAGTTAAATTTATTAATGGTCTTCCAGGTATTAAAGGAGAACCCATGGTTCTCCTGTTTCTGCCATTTTTTAATTGCTTTAGAGCTCAAATCTCCTTCCTTACTCTGTGCTAAACAACGTTTCCAATCCCCGGTTTCTTTATTCGTATATCCAGAAAGAGATCCTTAGTCAACTGTGTAGGATTGCTAATGTGTAATGGGTCCATTTGTACCAGACTTTTATAAATCAGATTGTAGGAACATGTCAGCAAAAAATTCCCCTGAATTAAACATACCATTTCTGCTAAGGATATCCAGAATCCATTCCTAACAAAATCTGACAGTATGGTGAACCCAGCAGGTTCCCAATTTGCGAATATTTCTGAACCGATTTTAATCCCTATAAATGCAAAAACACTCATCAGGGGGGGTTTTAAATTAAAAAAGGGGAGAGAATATCTTTTGAGCATAGTGTCGCGTCTTTTAAAGAACCAATTCAAAGTCTTGTAACAAACAAATTTGGGTGATTTGGGGACCTGAAGAGGAGAGGGGATTTGGATCTCAAGGCAAATTAAATCATAGAAAAAATTTATAAATAAAGCCTGACAGTAATTTTCGTTTTGAAATCTGGCCAAATACTGTGCAAAATAAGCATTGTAATAATCTTTAAGATTAGGTAGGGAAAGACCTCCGTGTTCTGTGTCCTCATAAAGTGTCGCTATTGCGATTCGAGGCGTCTTTTTCGCCCACACAAAGCCTGAAAACATGAATTCCAATTTCGAGAAAAAAGCACCAGGCAGAAAACAAGAAATGGTAGAAAATTAAAAATTAAAAAGGGGAAGTACGAACATTTTTATCAGTGCTACCCGACCAAGAATTGATAATGGCAGCGGGTTCCACCGTGCAAACATTAAGCGCACCTTCTGAAGAAGAGGAACAAAATTAAGTATATATAAATCTTGAACTGACGCGGAAAAAACTAAACAAATATCTTTTAGGTCTTTGATGAATGTAGCCAGCTATATCAGGATGCAGATTGGGGTCTACCCCCCCACAAATCAGAATTTCCGTCTTTTTTTTGTCAATCCGATAACCCCCTAAGGCCTCAAATTCTTCAAAAATCTGTAGGGCCCGCGTTTGTGATTGCATGTCGGGTTTAATTAGTAGCATAATATCGTCGGCATATAATTTAATTTTGGCCATGGAGGGAATAGGGGGAGCGACACTCCCGAATTGCGGCTGCTAATGGCTCGATGAAAAAAGCGAAAAGAGTGGGTGACAGGGGACAACCTTGCCTTTTACCCCGCTTGACTAAGACTGACCCCACCCTGGCTGCATTGATTACTATGTTGGCTTTAGCACCGGTATAAAGATTCTGAATTAAATTAACAATTTGTTGTGGGATCCCAAAATGCTGCAAAATAATAAAAAGTGTTGCCCAGACCACCAAATCAAAAGCTTTTTCCGCATCAAATAATAAAATTAAAGCCGGAACTCCCTGTGACTCAAAAAAATCCAAGGCCTCAGTCAAATAATGTGTGTTTGTAATTAATTGTCGGCCTGCAATGAATCTGTTTTGATCAGGGTGAATCAAATCTGCGGTAATAGTGTTAAACCGTGTTGATAATAATTTTGTGGTAATTTTGTAATCGGAATTTAATAATGTAATGGGTCTGTATGAATTGGGGTCCGTAGATTCTTTCCCTCTCTTCAAAAAACTCACTACTGTGCCTTCCTGAAAAGAGTCTGGGATTTTGCCACCGTCCAATAAAGAATTTAATAATAACAAAAAAAAATCAGAAAAAGAGCTAAGAAAGACCTTAAAACACTCAGCTGGGAGCCCATCCGGGCCACAAGCCTTGCCATTTGGAAGGCCCAGTACCACCAATTCCAATTCTTCCTTAGAAAATGGGCTCGCCATTATCACTTGGTCTACTTGTGTAAGAGTGGGCAATGCGTGTCTACCTAAAAAATCGAATAACTTTTGATGATCAATAATATGATGCTTGTTATAGATTGTTTGGTAATGAGAGAACATTATTGTACCAATTTCTGCCGACTCTGATGTCTCTCTATGTGTTATTGGGCATTTTAACGAACGTATCAAATTTGCCGCGGCTTGCTCTTTAGCCTGCCAGGCTAAAAATTTGCCTGTAAAGTTACTTTCTTCATAGATTTTTTGTGTTTGTCTATAAAAAAATTCTTCGCTTTGGGCGAAGAAATTGTCACTAAGTTCCCTCTTGGCTTCGTTTAATTGATTTTGGACAGTACTTGAGGGGTCACATTGTCGTTGCGCATTTAAAACCTGAATTTTTTGTTGTAATGAATTTCTTTTCTCTCTAACAGAGGACCAGTCTGCTGCATCTTTTCCTATAACTATACCCTGAATGAAGGCTTTCATGGAATCCCAGATAATATGAAGAGGAGCTGTGCCAGTGTTGCGAGCAATGAAGTCTATAATCTCTGATTTTAATAAGGCAACCCAGGTTTCATCATGTAAATGTGACTTATTAAATACCCATCGTTTATGGACTCTGATATTTTCCCCCAGATCGAACTCGATAACTAGCATCGTATGGTCAGAAAAGCCATTATAAAAAAACTTCTGATATAAAAAATTAAGTTACCTGGAAACACGAAAAAAGTCGATGTGGGAGGAAGACTTAAACCTCCCAGACCAACAAGTAAAGTCTTTTTTTTTGTGGATTTCGTGTTCGCCAGGGGTCACACAGGTCAAGTATTGCCATTTTATTGCACATAGATTTAAATGATTTAGGTTTAAGCTGTTTTTTTGAAAGAGTAGTGGAATCTAATTTAGTACTCATAAGAATATTAAAATCACCTCCAATGACAATATCTACTCCCACCATTAGCAGAGACTGAAACAGATCATCATAGATCTGGGAATTATCATCCACTGGGGCATAAAAACTAACAAAAGTAATCAGCCTTTGTCTATTTTTCACCTTACAAGTGGCCCAGCACCAATGACCTGAGCCACAGTCTTCTGTCTGTAAAATGTCAACGCCCATATTTTTATTTAGAAAAAGAGCAACTCCCTGTTGAGATGTTGTGAATGAAGAAAAACCCAGATATGAGGCCCATGTTTTAAACATGGAGAAATCGTCTGTTTTGGCAACTGGAATGTGAGTCTCCTGTAGCATTATTACAGCCGGGTTTTCAGTTTTCATCCATGTCTCTATAGCTCGCATTTTTTTCTTATTGTTTACTCCGTTGACATTAAAGGAAATTATTTTAAGACCCCTACTAGTAGACATTCAGAGATAATACACATTTTCTATTCTACCTCCTTTCCTTATGTTGCATATATCTGGCCAACAAAAACCATAGCACGAAAAAAAAAAATACAACGAAGAGCACCAAAAACTTCAGAACTTTTTTTATCCCCTCCACCCGTGTTCCCCAACCCCATCTTACCCTCACCCGTGGCCCATCTCCTACTCCTATTTTACTACCCCACGCCGGCCACAGAGCCTTAACCCCTAACATTGAGGTGTCTTGTTATTACACCCCTTAACCCCCCGAGCACCCTTCCCCCATCCCCGACCCCCACAAGAATAAAGAAAAAGGAAAAAAAGGCCTATTCAGAAATGAGCCCAGCATTTTTGAATTAAGTAAAGTAAAGTCAAATCAAGTCCTTCTAGTCACACGACATCTTATTGAGCAACTCCTGTGCTTCATCAATATCTGTCAACGTGTAAAATTTGCCGTTGACTAGAACTTTTAATTGTGACTGCTGAGCAATCATCGCTTGGGCGCCCTTGGCTCTGAACAGCTGAAGGATTTTTACGAATTCCTTCCTTCTCCGCGCCGCAGCAGCGGACATGTCCGAAAAAATTTGACACATTGTAGTGGCATTAGCGGGAAACTGTCTCTGTTTAATGGCTCTAGATAAAATCGTCTCTTTCACTCAGACATCCACAAAGTTCATCAAAATAGTGCGGGGGAGCATAGAATTAGGAAAACGCTGGGCTGGAACCCGATGAGCCCGGGTGATCGTTAAGTCTCCCTTAAATTCAGGAATTACTTCATGCTGAAGAAAAGAGGTAACCCACTGAATCATATTCGACCCCTCTATTCCTTCCGTAACCCCTACTATTCTTAGATTGGATCTTCGGTTATAATTTTCTAAGTCATCCAGTTTGGTTTCTAAAGCCATAGAGGTTTGGAAGACGATTTTAACATCCCTCTTAACCTCCATCATTTGATCCTCCAGACCAGAAATTCTGCCCTCAGCCTCTTGTAAGCGAGCGGGAAAAGTGGACACCAAGTCCTCGATTTTGTCCAGTCTTTGATGTATCACAGTCAGCTCAGTTTTTTTAGACCGTTTCAATTCCCTCACCTCGTCTAAAATCAGGTTCAACATGTCTTTGACTGTCATCTGAGGCTCCCCCGAAGTCTCAGTGTCCAGCTCTAAGATTGGGCTAAATGGATCCACAGCACCCGCAGATTTGAGGTCAAGTTGCGGTACTGCGGAATTTACCACAGCATTCTCTCCTTTACCTTCAGATGGTAAGCTTTTTTCAACAGAAGGTAAGAAGTTAAATGATATTGTATCAGCTGCCTTGGATGTTAAACCCCCTTTTCCAGAAGGAGTGATAGCTGCAGATGTTACAGGCACTTCTTATATATGGCTTGAGCCCGTAAAAACTATGGGTTGAAGCGGGCTGCTCGGTGCCACCATGCTAAGCTTTTTTTCAAACAGAGGGAATTGCTTTGGGATTTTAAGTACCACAGGCGTTTGAACTTTTCTATCTTCTTTCAGGCCGTTTTGGATGGATAGCCCAGTCTGAGCTACCTCAAAAGCAGTATGATTGTCCATTACCTCTGTAGGCTCCTCCGAAGCTGTGTCGCCTGAGCTGGTAAGAGCCGGTAAGGGTATAGATTTAAGAGGTTCGTCCAACTTGCCTGAGCTCTCAGAGGAATGAGCGGAGCCTTCGTCCTTATCCGCCTCTTGATCTGTCTGTTTAGCTACTTCGGCTTCAGCTGCTTCTCTAGCTTGTTGACGACAAGCTCTTGCTTTAGTACGTGCATTTAAGAGTTTGCCCATAATGTATTAAGTTCTCTAATAATACTCTCTAGCAATGTCTTTAGACTAACAAAATAAAAAATAAAGAAAGCCTCAAATCGCTGTCAGCAGGTTTGAATCGACAAGTCAGCGAAACCAAAGAAAAAATCACGAATGCTGTGACTGATGCTTGAATACTTGAATGCTTGTATACTCCCCCAACTTTCACAAAGCATCCGAATACACCAGGCGTCCCGTTGATGCTGAGCGCGTAGAGACCCGTTACCCCCACACAAAGGCCGCGCCAGTTGACAAGAGGCTTGCGGCGGCAGCGGAGGGGAAGCCGGCTCTACGGAAGAGGTAAGGGATAGCAGCAGCAGCTTTCAAGTGAAGTTCAAATAAGCTTATTTACAAAAAAGAAGAGCCATGTCCTGATTTAACTTCATCAGGCTATCAGTCTTCAATTGTTGTCATTAGTGGTATTTCATCAGTATCTCTCCTTGGGTACACCAACGGTACTCACCGTAGAACACAGCAGGGTTTGTTATACAGTCTTCCCCCTCGAGCGGCCGCGGCCGCGACTCTCACATAGCCCTCCGAAAGACGGAGCTTTCCAATAGCCTCCTGCCGCTTAGAACGCTGGGACAAGTAGTCCCCCCCACACATCGGCCGCACCTGATGGCAAAGGTGGGTCTATATTTTCCCATGTAGCGGTGTTATAAAATACGGTAATGCTTCTCCTGCTGCAGATGCTCCGCCCGGTTTAGCTGCCCATTATAATGCCCGGATCCAAAGGCCAATTCTGCTCAGCAAACAATAGCGAAAAAACGGAAGCAGCACAAACGCCGACCTGCAGCCGCCATCATCCTCGTAGGGAGGAGGGGCGAGGGAATGGGATGCTCAGGTGCTACATGGAGGCGTGGATCTCCACCGTAGCGGCCCTGCAGGGTGTTCTCCGAGGACGTCCTAGGCCTTGTATGTATGTCAGTAGTGGTTCTTAATTCACTTTCTTAGTATATGGTTTGTGAGGCCCCTAGGGCAAAACGTATACTGTTCTAATGTACTGTGTACTAATTAAGTTTACTGAATGTACTTTACCTCTAGCCTCATAAAGAGACTAGAGGGATGTGTTTTGAATAAATACATATATTTTATATATATACTTGGTGTGGTTCTCCTTTCATTTGGTCATTCACAAGATTATAGACTGGTAAAACAAGCTGCTTTACATTCCATCAAGACTTAGACTGAAGGCTGCTCTCCACAGCTACCACTAGGATAGCTTTCTATAAGGTCGTCTTTATCCTACCATGAATAAGGGTTGTTTGGACTGGTGCAAGGTGCCAACTAGAATAGTGGACAGCATATGCCAGGCCAACTTCTCACAACCAGTTCACCAGAGGGCAAGGGAACGAAGTGCCTGGATACCCTCACAGGTGACAAGAAGCGCTCTATGAATCTACAAATCTACCGATTGATTGAAAGATGCTGCCGGTACCAGTATCCGCTATTGGAGTACAAGGGAACGAAGTGCCTAGATACCCTCACAGGTGATAAGAAGCGCTCTATGAATCTACAAATCTACCGATTGATTCAAAGAAGCTGCCGGGACCAGCATCAGTCACCAGAGGACAAGGGAAGGAAGCGCCTGAAGACCCTATAAGGGGTCAGGAAGCGCTTTATAAATCTACAAATCTACTGATTGGTTGCAAGAAGCTGCCCAGACCAGCATCAGCCACCAGAGGACAAGGGAACGAAGCGCCTGGATACCCTCACGGGTGACAAGAAGCGCTCTATGAATCTACAAATCTACCGATTGATTGATAGAAGCTGCCGGGACCGGCATCAGCCACCAGAGGACAAGGGAACGAAGCGCCTGGATACCATCACAGGTGATAAGAAGTGCTCTATGAATCTACAAGTCTACCGATTGATTGAAAGATGCTGCCGGTACCAGTATCCGCTATTGGAGTACAAGGGAACGAAGTGCCTAGATACCCTCACAGGTGATAAGAAGCGCTCTATGAATCTACAAATCTACCGATTGAAAGAAGCTGCCGGGACCAGCAACAGTCACCAGAGGACAAGGGAAGGAAGCGCCTGAAGACCCTATAAGGGGTCAGGAAGCGCTTTATAAATCTACAAATCTACTGATTGGTTGCAAGAAGCTGCCCAGACCAGCATCAGCCACCAGAGGACAAGGGAACGAAGCGCCTGGATACCCTCACGGGTGACAAGAAGCGATCTATAAATTTACAAATCTACCGATTGATTGATAGAAGCTGCCGGGACCAGCATCAGCCACCAGAGGACAAGGGAACAAAGCGCCTGGATACCCTCACGGGTGACAAGAAGCGCTCTATAAATCTACAAATCTACCGATTGATTGAAAGAAGCTGCCGGGACCAGCATCAGCCACCAGAGGACAAGGGAACGAAGCGCCTGGATACCCTCACGGGTGACAAGAAGCGATCTATAAATTTACAAATCTACCGATTGATTGATAGAAGCTGCCGGGACCAGCATCAGCCACCAGAGGACAAGGGAACAAAGTGCCTGGATACCCTCACGGGTGACAAGAAGCGCTCTATAAATCTACAAATCTACCGATTGATTGAAAGAAGCTGCCGGGACCAGCATCAGCCACCAGAGGACAAGGAAACGAAGCGCCTGGATACAATCAGGGGTGACAAGAAGCGCTCTATGAATCTATAAATCTAGTGATTGATTGAAAGAAGCTGCCGGGACCAGCATCATCCATAAGAGGACAAGGGAACGAAGCGCCTGGATACCCTCACGGGTGACAAGAAGCGCTCTATGAATCTACAAATCTACCGATTCATTGAAAGAAACTGCCGGGACCAGCATCAGCCACCAGAGGACAAGGGAAGGAAGCGCCTGGATACCATCACAGGTGATAAGAAGTGCTCTATGAATCTACAAGTCTACAGATTGATTTATGAAGCTGCCGGGGCCAGCAACAACCACAAGAGGACAAGGGAACAAAGCACCTGGATACCCCCATGGGTGACAAGAAGCGTTTTTTGAATCTACTAATCTACCCCTTTATTGATTGAAAGAAGCTGCCGGGACCAGCATCAGCCACCAGAGGGCAAAGGATCAAAGCGCCTGGATACTCTCACAGGTGACAAGAAGTGCTCTATGAATCTACAAATCATTCTCTGGGAACCCTGTAAGAGAAGAGATCTGAGAACAGACGGCCTCTATACCCCAGACAGTTACTCCCAGGACATCTCTATCACCACTCTCAGGGGTACTCATAAGGGGTTAAACAATTGACACAATACTTGCATTATTTTTCCATAGATCATGTCCCTTTGATGGTGCCAGGCTGACGTTCCCTGTCGGATGCTGTGCACTGACAGTCTTTAGGTTTCACTCCTTCCGTCTTGGCTTCATCCACACTGTGAACATCTGTAGTGTTCTCAGAGATCTGGGGCACGTCAAGGCTCTACAGTCTTTATGTTTCACTCCTTCCATCTGAACTCCATCCACACTGGGAACATCTGTAGTGTTCTAAGAGATCTGGGCACGTCAAGGCTCTACAGTCTTTATGTTTCAGTCCTTCCATCTGAACTCCATCCACACTGTGAACATCTGTAGTGTTCTACGAGATCTGGGTCACGTCAAGGCACTGCAGTCTTTATGTTTCACTCCTTCCGTCTGGACTCCATCAACACTGTCAACATCTGCAGTGTTCTCAGAGATCTGGGTCACGTCAAGGCTCTACAGTCTTTATTGCAATACCGAGCCCAGGTTTTCACTCACTTACTGCGTTTCACTGAAGTAAACAAAGTGAGGGGTGGAATATTTGAATTCATCTCAATGAGCGGCAGGTCACATTCCAGGCCATCTTTTTTTTGGCCAGCATGCCACTTCAGATTAGACCACGCCCTCTGCAAATCAGTGTGCTCCTGCTGCAACATGAACAGAACAGCCCAAACTGCCAGGCCAGGTCCTCTCTGAACAGGAGCACAAGCAACCCCGGCCGGTTTTGGGGGAGTTGGGGCTCTCAATCAGGACGGACTGTTCTCACGAGCGGCTGGGTTGGGACTCATTTGCATAAGATAGGTGCTGTAACCTTAAATACATCATATTCTTTACACCATGATTTAAGAACTTCATTTATTACAAAAAGTACATCTTCTTTACGGAAGAGACAACCGGAAAGTAACTGCTTCATCTGTAAACTTGGCCTGTCTTCCTTCACCTTCTGAAATCTGGAACCCATGTGTAGTAATCCAAGAGTCAGGTGGATAGGTTGAAGAGGTTTATTAGACAAAACCTACACAGCTTATCATCTGCCAGCATCTCCATAGTGTACAGTTTCCCAAGTGTTGAATCAAAACATTCCACCATGTACATGAAGCAGATGACATCATAAGCAAGGAGACAGCTGAGCAAGACAGCTGAGCAAGACCATTCACTTAAAGTGACAGTGTACAACTTAACAGGTTATGGAATATAACATACCTCCTTTCCTTCCAGCGAAAGGAACAAGGTAAAGTAAAAGAAAAGATAAACAAGTATTAAGCACTTATCATTTAACAAGTAAAGAATTCATCTAAAGTAAGAAAAGAAAAAACAAGAAAATAACAATACAACAACAGTCAATGAGGAAAATAATGCTAATCGCGAAACCTATGAGGCAAAATAATAGATCTAGTACTTTTCCTACGAGAGGAATCCATATTGTTGACATGCATATCACATTTTTTAGAGACTCCAAGATTAGAGACTCCAAGATTAGCTTTAACCTTTACAATTTTCGAGATGTTCCACCAGTACCCTCCTTCAACTTGAACAGCATTTCCACCAATTCTCACTATCTTGATAGGTTCACTGTATTTACTCCTTCCTTTCTTTGTGTGAGTAGAATTCTTTACCCTAACAAAATCCCCCACACACAACGTAACCATCTTGGCATTTTTCTTCTGATCAAACCAAATTTTCTCTTTATTTTGTGTCAATGTGGAATTAGATTTGACCGTTTCTAAAACAGACTCAATATCAACTAAGGGACAAGACCATTTAGACATCCAACTGGGTCTAAAACTGGTGTTGGCTTTCCTCCCTCTTAATACTTCAAAAGGGGAAACTTTTGTGGAAGAGTGCGGTGTCGTTCTATAAGACCAAAGCATACTTTCAAGAGATGCAACAACATCATGTCTCCCCTCAACTGCCCACTTGATGCACTCACCCACAACACGATTCATCCTCTCAACTAGACCATTTGTTTGTGGGTAATAAAGTGAACTCCTAAGGTGTTTGATTCCACAGGACTTAAGGAAGGATTTGAACTCAAAACTAACAAACTGAGTCCCATTGTCTGAAACTATAAATTCAGGAAACCCTTCTCTCAAAAAAACTTCCTTGAGAAATTTAACCACAGTAGAAGCACTGACCTCCTTAACAACTTTGACCTCAGGCCATTTCGATGTGTAATCCATCAAGACAACAATGAACCTCATCCCTAGAGGTAAAACTTCATAAGGACCCATGATGTCAATACCTACTTTAGTCCAGGGACTGGTGGGACACTCAATAGGGGACAAAGGAGGAACAACAACTTTAAGTGATTTTTCAGACACAGAACACACTGGACAGTTTTCAACAAAAGTACGAATCTCATTGTCCATGCTTGGCCACCAAAAATCTTGTCGCACTCGACGTATAGTTAAAGAGATGCCCAAGTGTCCCTCATGAGCCTCCTTCATGATAACAAGTCTGAGACTATGAGGTGGAGTAAGTTTGTCACATCTCACTAACAACCCGTCTTCAATTGAAATCTCAGATTCAATCTTCCAATACGGTTGCAACACAGAAGACAAAGACTTCTCCTTGGGCCACCCATTCTTGACAAAATCGAACACTTCTTGCAACACCTTGTCCTTTGACAAAAACTCTCTCCAATCTTCCTCAGACCCTACAGCTAGGACAGGAACATCTATTGAAGCCACAAAACAATCTTCCTCATCTTCATCATTCAGATCAATAAAACCTGTACCTTCGCTCACACCATCATTCTGAGGAAAACGTGACAAAAAATCTGCACGTGTGTTTTTGCCACCTGAAATGTGCGTGACATCAAACTGATATTGAAGTAATTTGGTAACCATTCTCGTGATCCTGGGTGTACAACATTTACTGGGACCAGCAGACAAAATAGACAATAATGGCTTGTGATCAGTAATCAAATTGAAATGCCTACCCCAAACATAAGGTCGATATTTGTCAATAGCCCACACACACGCTAGTAATTCTTTCTCTATGACCGAGTATTGAACTTCAGCACTCCTAAGAACCCTGGAAGCAAAAGCAACTGTAAATTCTCTTTCACCAGAACGTTGAGTAAGAATCGCTCCTAAACCCACCGTGCTCGCATCTACAGTAATGTAACATGGCAAATCTGGGTGAAATGGAGTAAGATCATCACCCTTCTTCAAAATGTCCTTAACTTTCATAAAAGCACAATCACATTCACGTGTCCATGCGAACTTTGTGGAAAATTTAAGCAAGTTACTAATGGGTCTAACAATTGACGCATACCCAGGCACGAATCTCGAATAATATTCTAACAATCCAAGTAGAGACTTAACACCAGATCTATCCTTAGGTACTGGTGCTCTCATAATAGCCTCAATTAACCCTTGTCTAGGTTTAATCCCTTCAAAAGAAAGTAAATGACCAAGATATTCAATCTCACTGGAACTAAATTTACATTTCTCTGCTTTCAAAACAACACCACTTTCCTTAAAAATTCCCAAGACCTTTCTAACAATGTTATCATGGGTTTCATCATCCACGGCATAAATTAGAACGTCATCTTGAAAAACAAGGACACCCTCAACATCTCTCAACAAATTCTGCATCACCCTCTGAAAAACAGAGGCTGCTGAGGCCAGTCCAAAAGGCATTCTTTTGTAGCGGAACGTACCAAGTGGTGACACAAAAGCTGTTAGAGAACGAGATTCAGGGTGAAGTTCTATTTGATGGTAGGCACTAGCCAGATCTAACTTTGAAAAAATCTTAGCACCCTTGATACTGGTAAAAAGATCTGTAATTTTGGGTAGAGGATGGGAGTCAACCCAGATTTCCTTGTTTAAGGACCTAAGGTCCACACAAACTCTGAGTTTTCCATCTCTCTTCCGTGCGACGACCAAAGGGGATAACCATAGTGAAGACTCTGTGGGTTCTATGATTCCTTTTTCGCAGAGCATAGTGATTTCCTTATTAAGATCTTCCCTAATGCTAAAAGGAACACTCCTAAGTTTGTGCTTGATGGGAGTAGCACCATCCTTAACAATTATTTTGTGTTTGAAACCTACGATTTTCCCAAGTTGATCACTAAACACAGAAGGAAATTCATTAACCCACCTTGTGTTTTCTTCTTCACAAGAAACAAGTAAAACTTGTTCTTTCATCCCTGGTCTAAGCTGCATCCCAAAAAGACCCTGATGAAACCATCCTAGAATGTTGAGTCCGTCTACAGCTACATAAACTTTGCCCCTGATTCTCCTACCCTTAAACTCTAGATAATCTTCGAAAAATCCTAAAAGAGGAATTTTACGTTTTTGATAGGAAATAAGTTTCCTGTCAGGAGGGAAAAGTGCACTATCACCCCATGTTTCACTAAATAATTCATTGGTAATTATAGTAATCCTTGCACCCGAATCTGCTAAAAGATTGAGTTTCTTATCACCAATGAGTATTTCCACAATGGGATCTACACAGGTAGAAGGATCATCAGTGAGGGGTATTGATGTGTTATCAGAATCAGTAACAATAGAAATAGTTTCAGAGTCCGAGTCATCATCTGATTCTAAAACACAAGCTATAGTTTTCTTTTGAAATTTTTTCTTTAAACAAACAGTAGCATAATGTCCTATTTTTTTGCAATAATTGCACGTAGAATTTATAGCAGGACATTTCGAACCTTTGTTGTGAACAGCACTACCACAACGCAAACATACATTGCTTGGTACAGATACAGTATCCTTAAATCTTGAAGAAAGATTATTCTTAAGTTTTGGAGAGAAATTGTTAGCAGCTTTAACAAATCTACTTTTACCCTTTTTAGAATTACCAACAAAATTGATACTATCTACTGGTTTGTCCTCTAATTCCTTAAGAGAAATATGAGAAGTTTCGATACTTTTTGCAATTTTGATAGTCTCATCAAGAGTAGGATTATCCATTGTGAGTAACTTTTGTCTAGTCTGCTTGTCTTTACAATGACCAACGAATTGATCACGAATCAACTGCTCAGTAAAGTTTTCAAAAAGACAGACAAAGGCTAGTTTCCTAAGAGTGGAAAAATACGAATCAACATCTTCACATTCAGATTGCTTCCTCATAAAAAATGTATGTCTATGTACAATTAAATTAGGCTTCTTATCAAACCTTAGTTTAAGTTTAGTAATAGTAGTTTGATACTCATCTATCACCTCATAATCTAAAGGAGGATCAGGTAAGTGTTTGAAAATAGATCTACCTTCAAAACCAAGAGAATGCAATAAAAGACATTTTTTTCTTTCAGGACGATACCTTGAAGCACCAATAGCACCTAAATAGGTTTCAAATGCGTCAAACCAGATATCCCATTTCACAGGAGGTTCTCCTGGAGTGTCAAGGAAAGCAGGAGGAGCATTAATAGATTGTAACGTAGACATTTTGAAGGAAAAGCAAATAAAAAAAACAAGAAATGTAAAGTACTTTTGAGGAAAATGGCATGAAAAATATAATCCTTTGTGGAAAATGGGGCTTTTCAAATGCAGTCTTGAATCAATAAAGTACTTTTTGTGGAGTAGGAAAACAATAATCCATTGTAGAAATGTACCCTTGAATTGTTTCTTTTGTTAAAGATTTATCTTCTTGTTGATAAGAAAAAAAAGGATGTCACAGTGTCTTCCTGAACAGATGTCGTGGGAATGGAACACACAAAAAGAATGCTAGAATGTGGGATTGTTATCCAGCCAGTGATTGTCAAAACAAGAAAAAAAATTGATTGTTTAAAACAAGAAAAGAAGACAGCAGACGAACGTTGTTAGGTGACGAAGTAGAATTCCTTCGTGTGGTCTTGGAATGACTCGCGTTCCTTTTCTCACGTGATGGCTCTCGAGATAGCAACCTCGTGCGTGCGCTCATGCAGAGCTGAGTATTTTAAATGTCAACAAAACTGAAAGGCTGCTGGCGCCTGACAGCGTGTGCGCATGGATACAAACTGCATTAATGCCGCTCTAACGTCAACAGAACGGAAATGCGGCTCGAGCTTCACAGCGCGCTCTCGTCCCTGACAAATGTTTCTAAAATTAATTAAACACCAGTGAGAACACCGCTCGAGCCACTCAGCGCTGGCTCACATAGACGCTGGAAATGTTCAAAACTCAGTGCTGTTTCACACAAATGTTGGAAAACGAGCACGTCGGGACTCCAATATAGGAAAGGTCACTCGCTCGCTCCTTGATAAACAAACACGCACAAGAGATGCTTTGACAAGAGATGCTTTGAGCAAAAACACATGCGCCAATGTACTCGCTCCAGCAGTCTCACTCCAGCATTGTTTATATATAGGTTGCAGAGCTCAAGAGGCACAACTTAGAGGTTGAATAGAGACTGAGACCAATAAAATGAAAAGAGTCACTTATCTGGAGATGAGTGGAAATTCATATTGAAAGTTGAAGTAGAAATTAGAGATTGATTTGAGTTGAGTTGAAATAAAATTGAATAAATGTTCCTTTGAAGGGTTGAGTTGAATAAAGTTCCTTTGAAGAGTTGAAGATGGTAGATGGCAGATGGTTTGAAGAGGATAACATTTTTTTGAAGAATTGAAGGTGGATGCGTGGGTTCAGCTGTGTAGAACCGCGTCGCCAAAAATATGTAGTAATCCAGGAGTCAGGTGGATAGGTTGAGGAGGTTTATTAGACAAAATCTACACAGCTTATCATCTGCCAGCATCTCCAGAGTGTACAGTTTCCCAAGTGTTGAATCAAAACATTCCACCATGTACATGAAGCAGATGACATCATAAGTAAGGAGACAGCTGATCAAGACAGCTGAGCAAGACCATTCACTTAAAGTGACAGTGTACAACTTAACAGGTTATGGAATATAACACCATGTCAAGATCCATATAAAACCACGAGGATATTACACATTCCCTTCTGCAAATTTGAGTTGAAGTAACATATGTACGGTTTCCAAACAACTTACCATAACACATTATAAACCTCAAAACCTATCTACACTTGTTACCTATAACCATGGGTGGGAATTAAAATCGGTGGCGATTTGGGACATCTCATAATCCTTACTCCAAAGGGGAGAGCATTTCAAAGGTGTCATCAATCTTCCATTCCCTTGACCCATACTCACCTTCGTGAATCCCACCATAGTGGATGCATGATTGTCTGTTCTATGCTTCTTAGGCCATAGATATCTTTTTCAGTATGGGCACTTTGCTCATGCTGCACATATTCTCATCTGTCAATTCTACCACATTATGACCAACTCTGACAACTTTCATCGGTTCAGTGAACTTGTATTCTCCTGCTCTTACAGACCTCCCTTTATTCACACTGACACAACCACCCACCTTAAGAAACACATGAAGGGCCCGATTCACAGAACTAACTTCAAACACAATCCTAAACTTACCACCATTTCGGTATTCACAGAAGTTAGGAGTCCTGACTCTAGGACTCTTAAACGCCTTCTGTGAATACCGAAAGTATTAAAGTTAGGAGTTTTCTTAGTTTAGGAGTAGTAAAGTTAGGAGCCACCCGGTGTCTGTGTAAAGTGATTCATTCATCTCGCACAGGAAGTTGGTGAAGTGAATCAGCGCTGACACCCGGTTTGACCCTCACTAAAGTCACGTGGCACATTCACCTCACACAGGAGATGATGAGGCGAGTCAGTGTAGACACCTGATGTGATCCTCTGTACCGTGACACATTCACCTAACACAGGAGATGGCGAGGCGAGTCAGTGCAGACACCTGGTGTGACCCTCTGTACCGGGACACATTCACCTCACACAGGAGATGGTGATGTGAGTCAGAGCAGACACCTGGTGTGACCCTCTGTACCGTGACACATTCAACTCACACAGGAGATGGCGAGGCGAGTCAGTGCAGACACCTGGTGTGACCCTCTGTACCGTGACACATTCACCTCACACAGGAGATGGTGATGTGAGTCAGAGCAGACACCTGGTGTGACCCTCTGTACCGTGACACATTCAACTCACACAGGAGATGGCGAGGCGAGTCAGTGCAGACACCTGGTGTGACCCTCTGTACCGTGACACATTCACCTCACACAGGAGATGGTGATGTGAGTCAGTGCAGACACCAGGTGTGACCCTCTGTACCGTGGCACATTCACCTCACACAGGAGATGGTGAGGCGAGTCAGTGCAAACACCTGGTGTGATCCTCTGTACTGCGCCACATTCACCTCACACAGGAGACGGTGATTCGAGTCAGTGCAGACACCCGGTGTGACCCTCTGTACCGTGACACATTCACCTCACACAGGAGATGGTGAGGCGAGCCAATGCAGACACCTGGTGTGATCCTCTGTACCGTGACACATTTACCTCACACAGGAGATGACGAGGATAGTCAGTGCAGACACCTGTTGTGACCCTCTGTACCGTGACACATTCACCTCACACTAGAGATGATGAAGCGAGTCAGTGCAGATACCTGGTGTGACCCTCTGTACCTCGGCACATTCACCTCACACAGGAGATGGTGAGGCGAGTCAGTGTAGACACCTGGTGTGACCCTGTGTACCGTGACACATTCGCCTCACACAGGAGATGGTGAGGAGAGTTAGTGCAGACACCTGGTGTGACCCTCTGTACCAGGGCACATTCACCTCACACAGGAGATGGTGAGGCAAGTCAGTGCAGACACCAGGTGGGACCCTCTGTGCCGTGATACATTCACCTCACACGGGGAGATGGCGAGGCGAGTCAGTGCAGATACCTGGTGTGACCCTCTGTACCGTGACACAATCACCTAAAACAGGAGATGGCGAGGCGAGCCAGTGCAGACACCTGGTGTGACCCTCTGTACCGTGACACATTCACCTCACACAGGAGATGGCGAGGAGAGTTAGTGCAGACACCAGGTGTGACCCTTTGTACTGCGCCACATTCACCTCACACAGGAGATGGCGAGGAGAGTTAGTGCAGACACCAGGTTTGACCCTCTGTACTGCACCACATTCACCTCACACAGGAGATGGCGAGGCAAGTTAGTGCAGACACCTGGTGTGACCCTCTGTACCGTGGCACATTCACCTCACACAGGAGATGGTGAGCAGAGTCAGTGCAGACACCTGGTGTGACCCTCTGTACCGTGGCACATTCACCTCACACAGGAGATGATAAGGCGAGTCAGTGCAGACACCTGGTGTGACCCTATGTACTGTGGCACATTCACCTCACACAGGAGATGGTGAGGCGAGTTAGTGCAGACACCAGGTGTGACCCTCTGTACCATGGCACATTCACTTCACACAGGAGATGGTGATGTGAGTCAAAGCAGACACCTGGTGCGACCCTCTGTACCGTGACACATTCACCTCACTCAGGAGATGTGTGGCGAGTCAGTGCAGACACCTGGTGTGACCCTCTGTAGCGTGGTACATTCACCTCACAAAGGAGATGGTGAGGCGAGTCAGTGCAGACACCTGGTGTGACCCTCTGTGCCGTGACACATTCATCTCACACAGGAGATGTGAGGCAAGTCAGTGCAGACACCTGGTGTGACCCTCTGTACCGTGAAACATTCACCTCACACAGGAGATGGTGATGTGAGTCAAAACAGACACCTGGTGTGACCCTCTGTACCGTGACACATTCACCTCACTCAGGAGATGTGAGGCGAGTCAGTGCAGACACCTGGTGTGACCCTCTCTAGAGTGGTACATTCACCTCACACAGGATATGGTGAGGAGAGTCAGTGCAGACACCCGGTGTGACCCTCTGTACCGTGACACATTCACCTCACACAGGAGATGGAGAGGCGAGTCAGTGCAGACACCTGGTGTGACCCTCTGTACTGTGGCACATTCACCTCACACAGGAGATGGTGGGGCGAGTCAGTGCAGACACCTGGTGTGACCCTCTGTACTGTGGCACATTCACCTCAAACAGGAGATGGTGAGGGGAGTCAGTGCAGACACCTGGTGTGACCCTTTGTACTGTGGCACATTCACCCCACACAGGAGATGGTGAGGCGAGTCAGTGCAGACACCTGGTGTGACCCTCTGTACTGTGGCACATTCACCTCAAACAGGAGATGGTGAGGCGAGTCAGTGCAGACACCTGGTGTGACCCTCTGTACTGTGGCACATTCACCTCAAACAGGAGATGGTGAAGCGAGTCAGTGCAGACACCTGGTGTGACCCTCTGTACCGTGACACATTCACCTCACACAGGAGATGGTGATGTGAGTCAGTGCAGACACCAGGTGTGACCCTCTGTACCGTGGCACCTTCACCTCACACAGGAGATGGTGATGTGAGTCAGTGCAGACACCAGGTGTGACCCTCTGTACCGTGGCACATTCACCTCACACAGGAGATGGTGAGGCGAGTCAGTGCAGACACCTGGTGTGACCCTCTATACTATGGCACATTCACCTCAAACAGGAGATGGTGAGGGGAGTCAGTGCAGACACCTGGTGTGACCCTCTGTACTGTGGCACATTCACCTCACACAGGAGATGGCAAGGCAAGTTAGTGAAGACACCTGATGTGACCCTCTGTACCGTGTCATATTCACCTCACACAGGAGAAGTGAGCAGAGTCAGTGCAGACACCTGCTGTGACCCTCTGTACCGTGGCACATTCACCTCACACAGGAGATGATGAGGCGAGACAGTGCAGACATCTGGTGTGACCCTCTCTACCGTGGCACATTCACCTCACACAGGAGATGGTGAGGTGAGTTAGTGCAGACACCAGGTGTGACCCTCTGTACCGTGACACAATCACCTCACACAGGAGATGGCGAGGCGAGTCAGTGCAGACACCAGGTGTGACCCTCTGTTCCATGACACATTCACCTCACAAAGGAGATGACGTGGCGAGTTAGTGCAGACACCAGGTGTGACCCTCTGTACCATGGCACATTCACTTCACACAGGAGATGGTGATGTGAGTAAAAGCAGACACCTGGTGTGACCCTCTGTACCGTGACACATTCACCTCACACAGGAGATGGTGAGGCGAGTCAGTGCAGACATCTGGTGTGACCCTCTGTGCCGTGACACATTCATCTCACACAGGAGATGTGAGGCGAGTCAGTGCAGACACCTTGTGTGACCCTCTGTACTGTGACACATTCACCTCACACAGGAGATGGTGATGTGAGTCAATGCAGACACCTGGTGTGACCCTCTGTACCGTGACACGTTCACCTCACTCAGGAGATGTGAGGCGAGTCAGTGCAGACACCTGGTGTGACCCTCTGTAGCGTGGTACATTCACCTCACACAGGATATGGTGAGGAGAGTCAGTGCAGACACCCGATGTGACCCTCTGTACCGTGACACTTTCACCTCACACAGGAGATGGAGAGGCGAGTCAGTGCAGACACCTGGTGTGACCCTCTGTAGAGTGGTACATTCACCTCACACAGGATATGGTAAGGAGAGTCAGTGCAGACACCCGGTATGACCCTCTGTACCGTGACACATTCTCCTCACACAGGAGATGGAGAGGCGAGTCAGTGCAGACACCTGGTGTGACCCTCTGTACCGTGACACATTCTCCTCACACAGGAGATGGAGAGGCGAGTCAGTGCAGACACCTGGTGTGACCCTCTGTACTGTGGCACATTCACCTCACACAGGCGATGGTGAGGCGAGTCTGAGCAGACACCTAGTGTGACCCTCTGTACTGTGGCACATTCACCTCAAACAGGAGATGGTGAGGGGAGTCAGTGCAGACACCTGGTGTGACCCTCTGTACTGTGGTATATTCACCTCACACAGGAGATGGTGATGTGAGTCAGTGCTGACACCAGGTGTGACCCTCTGTACCGTGGCACATTCACCTCACACAGGAGATGGGGATGTGAGTCAGTGCAGACACCAGGTGTGACCCTCTGTACCATGGCACATTCACTTCACACAGGAGATGGTGATGTGAGTCAAAGCAGACACCTGGTGTGACCCTCTGTACCGTGACACATTCACCTCACTCAGGAGATGTGAGGCGGGTCAGTGCAGACACCTGGTGTGACCCTCTGTAGCGTGGTACATTCACCTCACACAGGAGATGGTGAGGCGAGTCAGTGCAGACACCTGGTGTGACCCTCTGTGCCGTGACACATTCATCTCACACAGGAGATGTGAGGCGAGTCAGTGCAGACACCTTGTGTGACCCTCTGTACCGTGACACATTCACCTCACACAGGAGATGGTGATGTGAGTCAATGCAGACACCTGGTGTGACCCTCTGTACCGTGACACGTTCACCTCACTCAGGAGATGTGAGGCGAGTCAGTGCAGACACCTGGTGTGACCCTCTGTAGCGTGGTACATTCACCTCACACAGGATATGGTGAGGAGAGTCAGTGCAGACACCCGATGTGACCCTCTGTACCGTGACACATTCACCTCACACAGGATATGGAGAGGCGAGTCAGTGCTGACACCTGGTGTGACCCTCTGTAGAGTGGTACATTCACCTCACACAGGATAGGGTGAGGAGAGTCAGTGCAGACACCCGGTATGACCCTCTGTACTGTGGCACATTCACCTCACACAGGAGATGGTGAGGCGAGTCAGTGCAGACACCTAGTGTGACCCTCTGTACTGTGGCACATTCACCTCAAACAGGAGATGGTGAGGGGAGTCAGTGCAGACACCTGGTGTGACCCTCTGTACTGTGGTACATTCACCTCACACAGGAGATGGTGATGTGAGTCAGTGCTGACACCAGGTGTGACCCTCTGTACCGTGGCACATTCACCTCACACAGGAGATGGTGAGGCGAGTCAGTGCAGACACCTGGTGTGACCCTCTATACTGTGGCACATTCACCTCAAACAGGAGATGGTGAGGGGAGTCAGTGCAGACACCTGGTGTGACCCTCTGTACTGTGGCACATTCACCTCACACAGGAGATGGTGAGGCGAGTCGGTGCAGATACCTGGTGTGACCCTCTGTACTGTGACACATTCACCTCAAACAAGAGATGGCGAGGCGAGCCAGTGCAGACACCTGGTGTGACCCTCTGTACCGTGACACATTCACCTCACACAGGAGATGGTGATGTGTGTCAGTTCAGACACCAGGTGTGACCCTCTGTACCGTGGCACATTCACCTCACACAGGAGATGGTGAGGCGAGTCAGTGCAGACACCTGGTGTGACCTCTGTACCGTGGCACATTCACCTCACACTCGAGATGGTGAGGGGAGTCAGTGCAGACACCTGGTGTGATCCTCTGTACCGTGACACATTCACCTCACACAGGAGATAGCGAGGCGAGTCAGTGCAGACACCTGGTGTGACCCTCTGTACCGGGACACATTCACCTCACACAGGAGATGGTGATGTGAGTCAGAGCAGACACCTGGTGTGACCCTCTGTACCGTGACACATTCAACTCACACAGGAGATGGCGAGGCGAGTCAGTGCAGACACTTGGTGTGACCCTCTGTACCGTGACACATTCACCTCACACAGGAGATGGTGATGTGAGTCAGTGCAGACACCAGGTGTGACCCTCTGTACTGTGGCACATTCACCTCACACAGGAGATGGTGAGGCGAGTCAGTGCAGACACCTGGTGTGATCCTCTGTACTGCGCCACATTCACCTCACACAGGAGACGGTGATTCGAGTTAGTGCAGACACCCTGTGTGACCCTCTGTACCGTGACACATTCACCTCACACAGGAGATGGTGAGGCGAGCCAATGCAGACTCCTGGTGTGATCCTCTGTACCGTGACACATTCACCTCACACAGGAGATGACGAGGAGAGTCAGTGCAGACACCTGTTGTGACCCTCTGTACCGTGACACATTCACCTCACACTAGAGATGGTGAAGCGAGTCAGTGCAGATACCTGGTGTGACCCTCTGTACCGTGGCACATTCACCTCACACAGGCGATGGTGAGGCGAGTCAGTGTAGACACCTGGTGTGACCCTCTGTACCGTGACACATTCGCCTCACACAGGAGATGTTGAGGAGAGTTAGTGCAGACACCTGGTGTGACCCTCTGTACCATGGCACATTCACCTCACACAGGAGATGGTGAGGCAAGTCAGTGCAGACACCAGGTGGGACCCTCTGTGCCGTGATACATTCACCTCACACGGGGAGATGGCGAAGCGAGTCAGTGCAGACACCTGGTGTGACCCTCTGTACCGTGACACATTCACCTCAAACAGGAGATGGCGAGGCGAGCCAGTGCAGACACCTGGTGTGACCCTCTGTACCGTGACACATTCACCTCAAACAGGAGATGGCGAGGCGAGCCAGTGCAGACACCTGGTGTGACCCACTGTACCGTGACACATTCACCTCACACAGGAGATGGTGAGGAGAGTTAGTGCAGACACCAGGTTTGACCCTCTGTACTGCGCCACATTCACCTCACACAGGAGATGGCAAGGCAAGTTAGTGCAGACACCTGGTGTGACCCTCTGTACCGTGGCACATTCACCTCACACAGGAGATGGTGAGCAGAGTCAGTGCAGACACCTGGTGTGACCCTCTGTACCGTGGCACATTCACCTCACACAGGAGATGGTGAGGCGAGTTAGTGCAGACACCAGGTGTGACCCTCTGTACCATGGCACATTCACTTCACACAGGAGATGGTGATGTGAGTCAAAGCAGACACTGGTGTGACCCTCTGTACCGTGACACATTCACCTCACTCAGGAGATGTGAGGCGAGTCAGTGTAGACACCTGGTGTGACCCTCTGTAGCGTGGTAAATTCACCTCACACAGGAGATGGTGAGGCGAGTCAGTGCAGACACCTGGTGTGACCCTCTGTGCCGTGACACATTCATCTCACACAGGAGATGTGAGGCAAGTCAGTGCAGACACCTGGAGTGACCCGCTGTACCGTGAAAAATTCACCTCACACAGGAGATGGTGATGTGAGTCAAAACAGACACCTGGTTTGACCCTCTCTACCGTGACACATTCACCTCACTCAGGAGATGTGAGGCGAGTCAGTGCAGACACCTGGTGTGACCCTCTGTAGCGTGGTACATTCACCTCACACAGGATATGGTGAGGAGAGTCAGTGCAGACACCCGATGTGACCCTCTGTACCGTGACACATTCACCTCACACAGGAGATGGAGAGGCGAGTCAGTGCAGACACCTGGTGTGACCCTCTCTAGAGTGGTACATTCACCTCACACAGGATATGGTGAGGAGAGTCAGTGCAGACACCCGGTGTGACCCTCTGTACCGTGACACATTCACCTCACACAGGAGATGGCGAGGCAAGTCAGTGCAGACACCTGGTGTGACCCTCTGTACTGTGGCACATTCACCTCACACAGGAGATGGTGAGGCGAGTCAGTGCAGAAACCTGGCGTGACCATCTGTACTGTGGCACATTCACCTCAAACAGGAGATGGTGAGGGGAGTCAGTGCAGACACCTGGTGTGACCCTCTGTACCGTGACACATTCACCTCACACAGGAGATGGTGAGGCAGGTCAGTGCAGACACCTGGTGTGACCCTCTGTACTGTGGCACATTCACCTCAAACAGGAGATGGTGAGGCGAGTCAGTGCAGGCACCTGGTGTGACCCTCTGTACTGTGGCACATTCACCTCAAACAGGAGATGGTGAAGCGAGTCAGTACTGTGTACTGTGACACATTCACCTCAAACAAGAGATGGCGAGGCGAGCCAGTGCAGACACCTGGTGTGACCCTCTGTACCGTGACACATTCACCTCACACAGGAGATGGTGATGTGAGTCAGTGCAGACACCAGGTGTGACCCTCTGTACCGTGGCACATTCACCTCACACAGGAGATGGTGAGGCGAGTCAGTGCAGACACCTGGTGTGACCCTCTGTACTGTGGCACAATCACCTCACACAGGAAATGGTGAGGCGTGTCAGTGCAGATACCTGGTGTGACCCTCTGTACCGTGACACATTCACCTCAAACAGGAGATGGCAAGGCGAGCCAGTGCAGACACCTGGTGTGACCCTCTGTACCGTGACACATTCACCTCACACAGGAGATGGCAAAGCGAGTTAGTGCAGACACCAGGTGTGACCCTCTGTACCGTGGCACATTCACCTCACATAGGAGATGGTGAGGCGAGTTAGTGCAGACACCAGGTGTGACCCTCTGTACCGTGGCACATTCACCTCACACTGGAGATGGTGAAGCGAGTCAGTGCAGACACCTGGTGTGACCCTCTGTACTGTGGCACATTCACCTCACACAGGAGATGGTGAGGCGAGTCAGTGCAGTCACCTGGTGTGACCCTCTGTACCGTGGCACATTCACCTCACACAGGAGATGGTGAGGGGAGTCAGTGCAGACACCTGGTGTGACCCTCTGTACCGTGGCACATTCACCTCACACAGGAGATGGCGAGGCGAGTTAGTGCAGACACCAGGTGTGACCTTCTGTACCGTGGCACATTCACCTCACACAGGAGATGGTAAGGCGAGTTAATGCAGACACCAGGTGTGACCCTCTGTACGTGATACATTCACCTCACACAGGAGATGGTGAGGAGAGTTAGTGCAGACACCAGGTGTGACCCTCTGTACCGTGACACATTCACCTCACCCAGGAGATGGTGAGGAGAGTTAGTGCAGACACCAGGTGTGACCCTCTGTACGTGATACATTCACCTCACACAGGAGATGGTGAGGAGAGTTAGTGCAGACACCAGGTGTGACCCTCTGTACCGTGACACATTCACCTCACCCAGGAGATGGTGAGGGGAGTCAGTGCAGACACCCAGTGTGACCCTCTGTACCATGGCACATTCACCTCACCCAGGAGATGGTGAGGAGAGTTAGTGCAGACACCAGGTGTGACCCTCTGTACCGTGGCACATTCACCTCACACAGGAGATGGTGAGGCGAGTTAGTGCAGACACCAGGTGTGACCCTCTGCACCGTGGCACATTCACCTCACACAGGAGATGGTGAGGCGAGATAGTGCAGACACCAGGTGTGACCCTCTGTACCGTGGCACATTCACCTCACACAGGAGATGGTGAGGCGAGCCAGTGCAGACACCTGGTGTGACCCTCTGTACAGGACACATTCACCTCACACAGGAGATGGTGAGGCGAGTTAGTGCAGACACCAGGTGTGACCCTCTGTACCGTGGCACATTCACCTCACACTGGACATGGTGAAGCGAGTCAGTGCAGACACCTGGTGTAACCCTCTGTACCTGTGACACATTCACCTCACACAGGAGATGGTGAGGCGAGTCAGTGCAGATACCAGGTGTGACCCTCTGTACCTGTGACACACTCACCTCACACAGGAGATGGCGAGGCGAGTCAGTGCAGATACCAGGTGTGACCCTCTGTACTGTGACACATTCACCTCACACAGGAGATGGTGAGGCGAGTCAGTGCAGATACCAGGTGTGACCCTCTGTACCTGTGACACACTCACCTCACACAGGAGATGGTGAGGCGAGTTAGTGCAGACACCAGGTGTGACCCTCTGTACCGTTGCACATTCACCTCACACTGGAGATGGTGAAGCGAGTCAGTGCAGGCACCAGGTGTGACCCTCTGTACTGTGGCACATTCACCTCACACAGGAGATGGTGAGGGGAGTCAGTGCAGACACCTGGTTTGACCCTCTGTACTGTGGCACATTCACCTCACACAGGAGATGGTGAGGCGAGTTAGTGCAGACACCAGGTGTGACCCTCTGTACCGTGGCACATTCACCTCACACTGGAGATGGTGAAGCGAGTCAGTGCAGACACCTGGTGTGACCCTCTGTAAGTGACACATTCACCTCACACAGGAGATGGTGAGGCGAGTTAGTGCAGACACCAGGTGTGACCCTCTGTACCGTGGCACATTCACCTCACACTGGACATGGTGAAGCGAGTCAGTGCAGACACCTGGTGTGACCCTCTGTACCTGTGACACATTCACCTCACACAGGAGATGGTGAGGCGAGTCAGTGCAGATACCAGGTGTGACCCTCTGTACTTGTGACACACTCACCTCACACAGGAGATGGTGAGGCGAGTCAGTGCAGATACCAGGTGTGACCCTCTGTACTGTGACACATTCACCTCACACAGGAGATGGTGAGGGGAGTCAGTGCAGATACCAGGTGTGACCCTCTGTACCTGTGACACACTCACCTCACACAGGAGATGGTGAGGCGAGTTAATGCAGACACCAGTTGTGACCCTCTGTACCGTGGCACATTCACCTCACACTGGAGATGGTGAAGCGAGTCAGTGCAGACACCTGGTGTGACCCTCTGTACTGTGGCACATTCACCTCACACAGGAGATGGTGAGGGGAGTCAGTGCAGACACCTGTTGTGACCCTCTGTACTGTGGCACATTCACCTCACACAGGAGATGGTGAGGCGAGTTAGTGCAGACACCAGGTGTGACCCTCTGTACCGTGGCACATTCACCTCACACTGGAGATGGTGAAGCGAGTCAGTGCAGACACCTGGTGTGACCCTCTGTACCTGTGACACATTTACCTCACACAGGAGATGGTGAGGCGAGTCAGTGCAGATACCAGGTGTGACCCTCTGTACCTGTGACACACTCACCTCACACAGGAGATAGTGAGGCGAGTCAGTGCAGATACCAGGTGTGACCCTCTGTACTGTGACACATTCACCTCACACAGGAGATGGTGAGGCGAGTCAGTCCAGATACCAGGTGTGACCCTCTGTACCTGTGACACACTCACCTCACACAGGAGATGGTGAGGCGAGTTAGTTCAGACACCAGGTGTGACCCTCTGTACCGTGGCACATTCACCTCACACAGGAGATGGCGAGGCGAGTTAGTGCAGACACCAGGTGTGACCCTCTGTACCGTGGCACATTCACCTCACACAGGAGATGGTGAGGCGAGTCAGTGCAGATACCAGGTGTGACCCTCTGTACCTGTGACACATTCACCTCACACAGTAACATTAGTGCAAACTCCCACCGACTCATCGGAGCATTCACCAGCCGAATGAAGGCCTCTCCCTGTCTGGACAGTCCTGCACTATAGCGCTGCGGTGCACCCAAGAGGCACAGATTTGCTTTACACACAACCAGAACACGAGAGGGAGCCGGCTGCAGGAACAATAATTCAGTGAGCAAGTAAAAGAAAGGGCCCTGAGAGATAAAGAGAGAAGTGAGAGAGAGGGTGTTAGAAATGGGATCCCTGGCTGGCCAGGGCTTTCGCCAAAGTCAGTCAGAGACCACCACTCCTAAGTCAGGGCAAGGGAGTTACACGCCAAGATAACCCCTGCTCACCCTCTAGGTAACGTGGCGCGAGCAGCAAGGCTAAACTTGGAGGCGATGTGAGTTAAGTATTTGCGCACGCACCCCAGCAACAACACCCAAAGGCCCACCACAAAGGAAACTCCACACAAGGTTATATAAAAAAATAGCCTTTGTATTACACCAAAACACATTAGATGAAAACACACACTTTACAATGTGCCAACAGGCACGGGCAGAATTTACAGGGGATATGTACAAGACAGGGCCACCTGGACCACTGTCAGGAATCAGCACTTTTAGAAGTAACACTTTTAGAACATAGCACATAGAATATAAAAATCACTGTAGTACACAACCAGTAATCACTGGTAACCAGGACCTCACTAGCACCACCTGCACTAGGAGAAAAACCACCTAAGTATCACAATACAAGTAGGGGCCTAGACCTGGGGACAAAACACATGATGCATCAACATACATTCAGAGGTGTAAGGAACAAGGCACATGATGCATCAACAACACATTCAGAGGTGCAGCAAAGAACACTTCGCATAAATCACGTTAACACAGAACTTACATCAAAGGTCCAGGGTCCAGATTGCGCCACTGCGCCAAGACCTAAACGTGGCAGCTGCCCACAAAGTGCTAGGCAGCTGAGGGACAGAACAGGGGGCCTAAACGCTGCAGCTGGCACTAAGTGCTGCGCAGCTGGGAAAAGGCCAGGGAGGAAGGAGTGCGTCTCACTCCTAAGTTCACAGTACATGTCCGTAGAAAAGCAAGACCTACACGGTGCAGCTGCCCACTACTTGCTGGGCAGCTGGAAAGCAAATCTGCGACAGGGGCCCTCACTGGCCCCTCAGGAACAAAACTGCATCAACTGTGGGAGCCCTCTGGGTTCTAGAACATCACTTGCCCATCGTTGGAGCCCTCTAGGCTCTGCACACACCGGTGCATTTTTGGGAGCCCTCTGGCTCTGAAAACAACTATGCCCCTGGTTGGAGCCATCTAGGCTCAAGACACACTACTGCCCAGCGTGGGAGCCCTCAGGCTCTGCAGTAAATACAATTTCCCAACACGTTGGAGCCACGGGGCTCAGCACAGGCTCCTCGGGCCCTTCAAATAGATACTGTGCCCTGGGGAAACGTTGGGGCGGCCCTCTACCATCCGGGGCCGCCCTGAAGGCACCTCTCATATTGCGGAGCGCACGGACCCCGAAGAAAACGTTATGCCCCCACTGAGCCCTCTAGGCTTGAAGAACAACTACTGTGGGCCGTGGGAGCCCTCGCGCACTCTCACCCCCCCCCCCCGGGGCAGCCCTACTCACCGGCTGCTCTCCGGAGGCGGCGGGGGACGTAGTCTTCTGGCAGCAGTCTGCCGGGGCTCTCCCTCACCTCATGGGAGCCCCGCCCGCGCTCTCTCTCATCTTCACCCGGTCCCCCATCTCGGGACCGGGACTCAAGGGGGGCTGCAAGGCTTCGGACCAAACTCCTCCGAAGAGAACAACTTCTGTGGGGACACAGCCCCATTTTTATACACCACATTCCTTTGTTCTGGCACAGGGTGAGGGGAGAAACCAGTCGTAGCTGGTTGGTGAGCACTGTTGATGTGCTCATTCACCCTTTTCATTCACTGGCAGGGCTAGGGTCATCAGTCACACCACAGGGGGGCGGAGTCAGCATTGTCAGGGGAAAACCCAGCCTTATTCAGGACACAGGTACACTCCTCCCCAGCCATCAGCATGCTAATCTCCACACTCACCACCGGGCAGACTCATCATGACTCATGGAGCCTGGCATCCCAGCCAGCTCCAGCCAATCACACGCCAGCACCTTCACAGCACATACACAGCCATGTCTAGAAGTAGCACTTCCCCACTAGACACATACAAGCCGCACATACCATTGCGCAGCATTCACTCTCACGAGTTCACACATACCAGACTCAAGCCTGTACACCCCACGCATCAGGAACTACCAGGGACACATACATTCCCCATGCATTCCTATGGGAGGGCAGGCCTATCTCACGCACGCACTCAGGGAGCGCACGCACTTTACACTGCGCCACAGTGTCAAAGTGCGCCAAGACCAGAAATCACTATACTTATTTATTAACACTAGGCAAAAAGTTCAGGGGTGAACCTGCCAGAAGGCCCAAGTCCAACAGAGGGCAGGATGTAGATAGAGAACCTGAGAGACAGAGAGAGAGAGGGTGAGAGGGATAGAGAGAGGGAGAGATGGGGAGATGGGGAGAGAGAGATGGGAGAAAGAGGGAGGGAGAGAGAGAGAGGGCAGGATGTAGATAGAGAACCTGAGTGAGGGAGGGAGGGAGCAAGAAGTGAGAGAAGGATAGAGAGAGGGGGCGAGAGAGGGAGAGAGAGCGATGGGGAGAGAAATAGAGAGAGCGAGAGAGGGAGAGAGATGGATAGAGAGAGGGGTAGAGCGAGGGGGCGAGAGAGGGAGAGAGAGATAGAGGGGGAGGGAGGGGGAGAGAGAGCAAGAGAGAGAGAGGGGGGCAGGAGGGAGACAGAAACCCTGAGATAGAGATAGAGAGAGGGAGAGCCAGATACAGAGAGACAAAGACATAAGGAGGGAGAGAGAGAGACAGAGAGGGGTAGGGCGAGAGAATAGACAGGGGATGGAGGGAGACTGAAAACCTACGAGAGAGAGAGAGGGAGAGAGACAGAGCTAGAGAGAGAGAAGAAGAAGAAAAAGGGGTAGGAGGGAGAAAGAAACCCTGAGAGAGATAGAGAAAGAGAGAGAGAGAGAGAGAGAGAGAGCGAGACAGAGAGAGCGAGAGAGAGAGCGAGAGAGAGAGAGAGATGAGAGAGAGAGAGAGCGAGAGAGAGAGAGAGAGAGATGAAAGAGAGAGAAAGAGAGAGAGAGAGATGGAGAGAGAGAGGGCGAGAGGGAGAAGAAAGGGAGAGACAGAGAGAGGGGTTGGGGGACGGGGGGGGGTCGAAGCTGCTCTTGTTCTTTGCAGTCCATGAGGCGCCTCATGCATCCATCGCTTCTTTGCGCTACAAAGAGCGGATCCATAAAGAGGCAGATTGAGATTTAACTGAAATTCCCGTCTGGTGCTGGGGGGCGGGGCTCATCCCCCCTCCCCCTCCATCATCAGCAGGCGCTGCGGATGCTGCTGTCTGTCTTGGTGCTATGCGTCCAGCCCCTCCCCCCGCCCCCCCCCCCCGCCGTCTGAGTGCATCAGCGAGACACGTGGGCGCCCTAGAGAGGAGCTAGCACCTCGAGGCTCAGGCTCTGCAGAGAGCGCTGCACAAGGGGGGGTGCTCACTCACCCGAGCCCTGAGACCTCCTCTGTCCGTGCCCCCTCTCCCAGGAGGGGGCCTCTTAGCCCCTGCTAGGTGCAGGTCAACGGCAGCTTCAAGGCGCTAGAGTGCGTAGCGCCTGGACACCACGGCGGGGAGCCAGAGTGAAGGAGGTGGGGGGGTGCTCACTCACCCGTGCTCTGTGCCCTCTTCGGACGGTCAGAGCCCCCTCTCCCGGGGGTCCTCTCTCTGCGCCCCTCACTAGATACAGGTCAGCGAATAGAAGCTCTTTCAAGGCGCTAGAGAGCAGAGCGCTTAGACACACGGCGGTGAGGTCGGAGTGGAGGGGGTGGGGGGGAGGCAGAGTGGATGAGGGGGTGGGGGGGGGCTGGAGTGGAGGGGGGGTGCTCACTCAGCAGTGCCGGACGGTCAGTGCCCCCTCTCTCTGGGCCCCTCACTATGTTCGGGTCGGTGGCAGCAGCTTGAAGGCGCTAGAGTGCAGAGCGCCCGGACACCCCGGAGGTCGGAGTGGAGTGGAGGGGGGGGCTCTGCTGTCAGCCCTTGAGGGGCCGGACAGGTGTGGACCCTGAAATGGCCAATCACAGAGCGGGGATTGCGTATGCTATACACCCCCACCCATGCACCCCCAGACAGACCCCGCCCCTCCGCCCACACCCCCCCAGAGAGAGACGGGCCCCACCCTCCCCGTTCACAGCAGATGTATTTATTTATTTATTTGATGCGTTTTTCTCTCGCACGGACTTTACCCAAAGGCGTCGGAGGCCTCACAATAGGAACAGTAATGCTACATGAGGAGAAAATAACAAGTGAACAAATTACAAAAGCAAACGATAATTTAAAGGAGGTAAAAGGGACAATTGTGAGCAAACAAAATTCGAACCAAATTTCTGGTACAAAAAGTGCGGGTGCGCGCGCCGCCAACCCTTTCAACCCTGCACAAAGTCCGCTGCTGCCTTGCTGAGTACGAGTTCCTCAAGATACAAAGATCTGTGCCGCGGTGTTTTCTTAACAGCAAAGCAGGCTGACTGCTCCTGACATGTATAACGCCATTCCCTGATCTTTGAGATCTCGTGGAAACACTGTTCTTTCTTTTTGGGAATTCTGAAGCAGCTGCTGGAAACTCTCTTGGAGACGCAAACAAAGCTCGTTATGTGCACGAAGTAGTAGACATTTCATTCAATTGCATGTGCGTGTTTCACTTTTGTTCAGCCCTAATCAGAACAGCAAATATATAAGCAAGCATTGCTTTCACAGGTGCAGGTGGGGCTGATACCATTTAATTTCTGTATAGTCAACTATCACCATTATTGTTTGATTTTGGAAAGAGAGCAGGGGACGGAAGGAGGTATGCCCGTCATGACCCTGATGAAAGGGAAGCAGATCCCGTCAGGCTAGGAGGGGGGCAGTCTGTCAGGCAGGAGTACTGACAGACTGCCAGGGGGTTAGGGATCCGGCAGACTGGAGGGAATGACAGGAGGAGGCTGCTAGGCAGGAGCACTGACAAAAGGGAAGGAATCAGGGAAGGAATGACAGGAAGGGGTGAGGGGTCTTAAAAGGAGGAGGGACTGACAGGAGGAGGCTGACTGACATGAGGGGGTCAGGAATGTGACTGACAGGAGAGGCAGACAGGGACTGTCAGGGACAGTGACAGGAGGGGTGGGGGGTCAGAGATCCAGCTCTCATTATTTCTGGCTCCCCTCCCCGCTAAGCCTGACGTCAGACCGGCACCACACCCCCTGTCACGACCCCGAAGGAAGAGGGATGGGGGTGCTGTCCTGACCGGTACCAGCTGGCCTACTGACCTCCTGCTATAGGCCTAGTTCTTCTAATGGAGGCAGCCCGCACCCTTACACTTTGCCCCATCTAGCCATTTGTTCTTCTCCCCATACGTTTACTTACCCAACCAATATAAAGGCTTTTTGCCCTTACTAAACTATGTTCTTCTGTACACATCTGTACCGCCATGAGCCTATTTTTTTATTCCCCTTCGCTCCTACACAACAGTGTGCTCTCTAATATGCACGCAGACTTTAGCCCCTGTAAAATTGTTATTCTTACCCCCCTCAGGACCTCTGCTTCCACTCCAGTAAGAAGAATCATCAACGATTCCTTAACTACCGGACTATTTCCAGAAGAACTCAAAAAGTCACACATACGCCCTTTACTGAAAAAAAACCCACTTGGATCAGCTGAACCCCGACAACTACAGACCCACTACAAATCAACCTTTCCTGGGCAAACTGATAGAAAGAGCAGCGTTTGTGTACAAATTCATTGAAGAAAATGATATACTTTCAGACTTCCAAACGGGATTCCGTCCGGGCAGAGGCACGTAATCTGCCCTCCTTGCCATCGGGGATGACCTAAAGAATACAGTATACCTCAACGGGGTTGCTGCCCTACTCCTCTTGAAGCTTTCGGCTGCCTTTGACACGGTTGACCATGACACTCTGAAACAAAGACGCTATGAAGCCGGCATAGAGGGGACTGCTCTAGACTGGATTGGGTCCTACCTTCGTAACAGAACTAATGTCATCCACACCCCACTTTTCTCATCCAAACCGTACTCCACAAAAGCAGGGGTCCCTCAAGGCTCTATCATCTCGCCCATGCTTTTCAACATCTTCATAAAGTCATTACCAGTATTGATCAATTAATTTCACCTCACGTGCTATAACTATGCAGATGACACACAAATACTCCTTCAACTGAAGTGCCCCAAAGACATTGGAAAATCCCCAATGTTCAGTTGTCTCAGAGCTGTGGATCAGTGGATGACTTGGAGCCATCTCAAATTGAACGCTTCAAAAAACGCAAATACTCACATGTGGCGATTCGAAACATTATGACCCGCTTTCCTCCTGGCCTGATGAACTGGGATCACTGCCTCACGTATTGAAGGAATTTAGAAACCTCGGAATTACCATGGACTCCAAGCTATCAATGAATACCTAAGTGGACAAACTAGCAAGAACAAGCTTTGTCACTATAAAAACACTAACTAATTTTCCCTCATTTGGGATTTCCACACAAGGTCCAAGCTACCATCTCCCTTGTTTTGTCCAAACTCAATTACGCCAATAGCCTCTACCACGGATCACCTTTAACAACCATCAAAAGACTACAACAGATACAGAACTCGGCTGCCAGACTACTCTTGCATATCAAACCGGGAGACACCTTCTCACCGGTCTTGAAAGCCCTGCATTGGTTACCGGTTGCCAGAAGATCCACGTTCAAGCTACTTTGTATCACCCACAAAGCACTATATGGAATGGGACCGCTCTTCATCAGGAATAAAATCACCAAACACATTCAACAAAGGAACATCTGCTCTAAAGGGGCATCATGCCTCAAAATCCCAAGATACCAGAAAAAAACATGGGTGGCACATCCTTCTCTGTTCGAGCAGCCAAACTATGGAACTCTTTACCCCCCAACATAATATCCACTGACAACCACCTTATCTTGAGAAAACTACTCAATAATTTGCTCTTCCCCACATAAGCACTATACGCTAAGAGAAATTTACAGCATATCCCTCTGTATAAAAGCATTTATCTCACTATAGATTTGTACCTATCTTTGTGTATTGCGTTGTATAAACATGTAGAATAATTATGTTGTTACAAAAAATTGTAAAAAAAATAAAAAATCACCTTTGGTCTACATGTACTTTCTTCCATTGTGCATCTATGTACCTTCCATGTACTTGTATCTGTGTGTCAATTACTTTTCTCCTGAAAAATCATATCCATAATTAGTCACGAAATACATGTGCTATATACAAAGTGAAACTGTTAACTTTACATCGTGCTTTTAATAGTGCATCCATTTGAGTACTCATGCTCGTATTTTAGAAGTATTTTCTTGTACTCTCCAAACATGTTTTTCCCTCATATACCGAATGTTCAAACATGTTGAATTCTTCCCGCTTTCACATTGTATACAGCACATGTATTTCGGGACTAATTAGCTTTCAATGTTTTTATGTGTTTCATCACAATGTATATACTTCTCAGAAATATTGATGTCTCAGGTTTATTATGCCAGCGTTAATGCACTATCATAACTCAGGCATCTGTCACACGTGACGAGAGCTTTCGTCTCCTTCTCCGGTAATCGGCGCATGGCCTTGCGAGTCTTTCAACTCTGGCCATTAGCACACGTCCTCAGTAACCTTTTCCCGCGGCCTCCGGTATTTAATCATCCTCCTGGCGGGGCCACGCTTGCAATTCATTTGTTGCTGAGACACCGAACTGTGAGGACCCCTGTCTTCAGGTAATTAACCACACAACTCGCGGCGTAATTGTAATGCTTTTACAGCCGGCTGCCTCTCCTTGCCAGCATAACTAAGCTTTCGCACATTTACTTCACAGACCGCTGATCGCCTTGAACCGTGATTAATACACGGACCACGATGGCGCCCCCACCTTTACAACTTTGCCCAGGCTTCATTCCTGAATAACACTGAGGTATGTCTGATCAGCACTGTAACCGACGTATACGCTATCCTCGATGCCGGTCAAGTACTTAAGGCATTTTCTCCCCATTTTTCCTCCTTAGTTCATTAATCTCCTTGATGGTTACCCCAAATGGAATTTACTAGTGAATACGACATGGCTTGATGAACTCATCCCTTGGCTTCTCACCACATGCGAAGGGTAAGCCTTACCTTTTTCAACCACGCGCACTGCTTCTTGATGCGCACCTTTACATACAGCAACGGACCTGACCCAAGCTTTTATTCCAATTAGGTGACTTATCCACCTTCATCCAGGTTGCCCCACACCACCCCTGTCCTGAATAAGATCCACACGGCCGAGGTTGTGAAATACCCTTGTGCCCTAAGTCGGAACGAAACGTCGACGCTCTTGGATAGGCCTAGACTTACCCTTTTGTGTTCTCTATCATGCAAATTTTGAATTTTATTCTGCAATTTTACATATGACTTAAATTGTGTACAAATACATGTGGAGCTAGGCTGCTTATGACGGTGAATGACAACCGATCATAGTGTTTTTGAAAATAATACGCATCTCTTGTTTTCTCCTATGTCACTGATTTCTTTCCTTCTTAACACTGAGCACTCCTCATCCTATTAGCACGTTCCCCCTTTTGGAGCAGCCTTTACTTAACCGGTAATTCTTGAATATTACCTGTCTCTTGAATATTACTTGAGTATTCACCAGAAAAACTAGTACATTAAATTACTTGGTGAGCATATATTTTTGGTCGGTTTTGTCTGTTTATCCTTATGTATAACTGAGTTTTTGAAATGTACAAGCAGATATAAACCAGGCTTTCCTATAGTACCAGACGTCTGTATACCAGGCTGTGCTGGGAGTGCAAGCGCCCCAATTAGATGAGTATTTGAAAAGACTGTCGACCCCCAGACCTAACCACTTTCAGGGACATACACCAGATGAAACCCTGACCACTGAGGAAACTGGCTTCATGATTGACTATATCGCGTGCAACAAAACTCCTGGGATGGACAGGTTCCCGGTGGACTTTTACTTCACCTACAGAGCAACCCTCTCTCCAAAACTACAACAAATGTACCAACAGGCCCAGCAGGAGGGCACATTGCCGGGATCCCTATGGGAGGCTATGATATATGTTCTGCCTAAGCACAACAGGGACCCCCTGGAGCTACGCTCCTACTGGCCACTGTACACCGACCACAAGATTTGCAGGAAGGTCCTTGCAAATAGGTTGCTCCCCTGCCTCTTTACATTGGCACCAAGACCAGAATGAATTCGTAACTGGGAGAAAAATATGTCTTAACCTATGGCGCCTCTCTGGCTGATGGAAAAGAATCTTCATGAATTTGGCTCCATAAACAGCACTCTCACTAGATATAGAGAACGCCTTCAACACCCTGGGGTAGTTTTACTTTGCGTAAGTGCTGATGCACATGAAACTAGGTGCAGAAATACTGCACTGGATAAATCTCCTCTACACCAACCCGGTGGCCTGCATCCGGACAGGCAGAGATCTCAGTTTCTTTTGAAGTATGTGGCAAAGATGCCCGCTGTCGACTACTTTCGCCCTAGTCATGGACCTGTTCGCTGGTCTGTTTTGTTCGCAGGACCCAGCAGTCGGTATACCAAGTGGGCCAAATTGAGAGCACATATCACTGTATGCTGATGATGCATTTGTGTACCTCAGGAACGTGCAGTCGTATCTACCACAGGTGATGGATGTTCTAGACGATTTTGGTAGGACTTCCGGACTGAGGCTAAATTGGACCAAATCCAGCTTATATCCCATGCGCAAACTCACAACTTAGAACAGGAAGTGCTGCCCCAATTAGCACTGGGGTGGCACCCTGACATCTTCAGGTATTAAGCGATGAACTTACCACACCGACAAAGAACGTATACAGGGCAACTTAGGTGATGTCCAAGGTTTGCAGCTCCCTGTTGTTTTGGGGCTCCCTGCAACTATCAACCCATGGGTAGAGTGGAAATGCAAAAATGCTGTTAATACATTTATACTGCTTCTCGACCACTCTAGTTTACCTGCCTCTGCACTTCTTCAGGAAATTGGACTCTGTTTCTGTTCTTATGGACTTAATCTGGGGAGCAGGCCCCAAGAGAGTCGCGCTTCGCAAACTTTACTCTACCTTGGAAAGGGATCGGGGATGTACATTTAAAATACTAATAAAGAACTACAAACTACTGTGTGACTTGGAAGACGATTATTTCTCAATACAGCCCTTGTTTGTGATCTCGTTAGTTCTCACATTATCATCTGCACTAGAAGAGATGGGAGCCTGGGGTGTCTGATCACAGAAACTCATTTGCATACAAAGGGGGGTGAAAGCCTGTTCACAAAGCACAACACAACTTCTTTATGTAAAAGTTTGTACATTGCACAGGGAGTGTGATTCAGTGTGAGTGTTGTATGACAGGAGCGAGCAGTCTTAGTTGCTAGGACATGAATCTGCCTCTTGAGCTCTTTCAACTGTTTGAGACTGTTTGAGAGGCAGTCTCAAATTCCCGGGGCACAACTACCAACAGCTTCCCTCATAATCTTAGATTTTTGCATCTACAGGTGGTGCAGACGCCACCTAAGACCGTAACCTTAGAGTGCTTTCTGGAGTCAGCCTGCTTTGCTTTTTCCAAACTTTGGCCAGCAGAGGTAAATGTGTCTTCTACTGAAGTGTTCTTAGCACGCTTTTGGTAACGTGGCTTGAGCAGTATGGCCTAAGACACGCTCGAAGGAAAAGCAAAACAGTGGAAGTCACAAATTTCAATACAGTTTATTAAAAATAGACAAGGAACTGTAAGATTCAAACCAAGTTTAGAGCAAAAAGAATATTTAATAATTATTCAGAAGCAAAATCTAAAGGTGGGCTGTGATTTAAGGATTAGTAATTAGCAAAAACAACTGTCAAATCCAAACAAAAAGGTAAATAAATAAAAAACAAGCAGTTCTACTAAATCAATCAGGAAGTCACCTACAAAATTGTAGCTGACTTTGGGAGCTATGCTCGAGAGGACAAAGATAAGTTTAGTCTTAGGTAATGATTAACACTGGAATTTGATGCAAGGTTTTTGGCTGAATCAGTCTCAGAAGGTGACGAGCTGCACAGAAGTGGCTTGAAGTGCAAAATTCCCACAGAGTAGAGTTGGGTCATCAAGTTGAACCTGAATCCACGGCCATCAAAATGTGTGAAACTTCAAGCAGTTACAACAGCTGCGAAGTCTTCGGAGCTTCCAAGTTATGGAGATGGTTCAAGGTTGAGGATAAGAGCCAAAGCATGGAACGTGGCAGGCCTGAGGCATGGTTAAGGGGATAGCAGGTTCCATTTGAAACAAAAAGAAGATGGAAAGAGGCCACTCATGTGGATCTTTGTAATACGAGTCTGTGTCCTTTTGGAACAGAAGTCATTAGTGTCAGGAACTGAGATCTGCATGCGCCTACATTGTTACAGACATCGAGAACTACATGTCCCAGAATGCCTTCAGGCGGAAGCAGCGCTAGTTGATAAAAATCATGTGACAAAGCGATAGCGTTGTACGTGATTCTGGCTTTCCTGGACTCTGTCAACAGCCGTGCTGTTAGAGGATTGGATTCCTGTGTTCCTTCCCATTGTTTTCCTGGGGATTAGATCCATGTATCGCTGGAGGCTCGGCTGAGCCGCTGTACCACCTCGCGTCTCATCTTCCGTGAGGACGCGATCCGGATTCCTTCATTTTTGCCCGCTCGTGGCTGCGGTGGGCGTCTTCTTGTGTTCCGCTCGGCTGAGCGTGAACTGCTTTTGCTCCTCTCCCGGTCGCGGCTGGTGATTTTCAGATAAGAAGCCACGGCAGCATCTCACCCTGGACTCGATCTTCAAAGGGTATAGTTGTACCTTTTCATTGACAAACACTTGGCCTCATTGATATATGCTAAGATATATATATATATATTCCTGAGTGACTTCCTATCCTGTTCAGACAGTATACTTGTGGGAGACTAAAGTTCTGGATTTCCTTTTGCGTTTTTTCCACGTTGGGTGGAACCCCAAACTGTGTGTTTTTTCTTTCTTGGCTCAAGACTGAGACTGAGTTGTTTCCACCAAGAACTTACTGGATTTTAACCCTATTTTTAATCTTTGGAGAAGGATAATTTTGTTCTATTTTTGTTCTGGGATCCGCGGGGTGTGGATGTGAGTATGATTGAGTAAAAGGATTTTTTGTGTTTCAATACACGGTAACTGGTGTGGTGTTGATGAATGGTTATTGTCTTTTACAGGTGGTGTTGTTTATCTGTTCGCAAGAAGAACATCTTGTTGGGAAAGACCTATAAGGTATAGTTAGGATTCTAGCGAGAACATATGAGAGTAGATAGGATTGCTGTACAGTATTAATGTTATGCTTTTTTGTTACAGGTAATGCCTTTCCACCGCAGTTCCTACCCTTTCCCATCCCTCGCTTGATTATCTCTATACTCTGTATATTTCAATAGTCAGAGTGTGGGGGAAGTCAGGAGGTGGACCCCATATAGTATCACCCTGATCCTGAGGAGCTAGAGAGGACGTGACAAATAGGACTATTTAGGATGGGGCCAAGAATGGTTTGCATATGGCTGACCTCGTCTGTAGTTACACAAAGACTAGAGAATGATGTGGTGGGATGTTGCAGAGATTAACTACCAGTCCATCCATCACCTTTAGTTTTTCTCAATGATCAACCCTACGTGGTACAGACATAAACAGATGTTGGTCCCATAGAGACCTATGACAAAGGGACTCCTGCTGCAGCCCCCTGGTGAGGCTCGTTAAGGCTGGAAACAGTTTGAGGTTCAAGCATTCCTGATCCTTGGAGGCGTGGCCTCAAAGTTCAGGATCGAATGGACTCTGTGAGTCAGAGCCATGGATTATAAACACTCAGCAAACAAAACACGCTGAATGGAATGAGGCCACAAATAGTTACAAAAGAATGAGGTTAATTCAAGCATTTCCATCCCACACTGTGTGCTTTTCTCAGTAGACAGTTTGATGGTCAATCAATGTCTTTGTGGCTGCTTCATGTAAATGTTTTGCGAGGCTGAAACCTCCCCCAGGGTTTACAGTGAGCACCTTTTATTTTCCCACATTGTCTCTCTTATGTAGAAAGGTTACATTTACAACTAAAGTTTTTGTCACATTGAGAGCACAAGTCATTTTCTTTCTCATTGTGGGTTCTCTCTTGTTGAATGAAACTGAATCTCCAGCAGACTCTTCCCAGGCATTTAGAACAATGATGAGTTTTTTTCCAGGTAAGTTCTCGCAGGTTGAGTGAGACCAGATTTCTACTGAAACATTTCCAGCATTCAAAGAGCTAATAAGGTTTATCCCCAGTGTGAGTTCTCTCATGTCTAGTGAGAGTTGTTTTCAATCTGAAGTTTTTGAGGCATCCAGAGCACTGATACCGTTTATGCCCAGTGTGGGTTCTTTCATGTACAGTAAGGTTGGATTTCTGACTGAAGCTTTTCCGGCATTCAGAGCACTAATAAGGTTTTAGTCCAGTATGAGTTCTCTCATGTTCAATTAAACTGGATCTCTGACTGAATCCTTTCCGGCACTCAGAGCACTGGTAAGGTTTTTGTCCAGTGTGGGTCCTTTCATGTACAGTAAGGCTGGATTTATGACTGAAGCTTTTACAGCATTCAGAGCACTGATAAGGTTTTTGTCTAGTGTGAGTTCTCTCATGGTGAGTGAGAGTTATTTTCCGACTGAAGCTTTTCTGGCATTCAGAGCACTGATAGGGTTTGAGCCCAGTATGGATTCTCTCGTGTTGAGTTAAACCGCATTTGTGATAGAAACTTTTTTGGCATTCAGAACACTGATACGGTTTCTGCCCAGTGTGTGTTCTTTCATGCACAGTAAGGTTGTATTTCTGACTGAAGCTTTTACAGCATTCAGTGCACTGATGAGGTTTTTGCCCAGTGTGAGTTCTCTCATGGTGAGTGAGAGTTATTTTCTGACTGAAGCTTTTCTGGCATTCAGAGCACTGATAGGGTTTGAGCCCAGCATGGATTCTCTCGTGTTGAGTTAAACCGCATTTGTGATAGAAACATTTTTGGCATTCAGAACACTGATACGGTTTCTGCCCAGTGTGGGTTCTTTCATGCACAGTAAGGTGGGATTTCTGACTGAAGCTTTTCCGGCACTCAGAGCACTGATAAGGTTTTAGTCCAGTGTGAGTTCTCTCGTGTTCAATTAAACTGGATCTCAGACTGAATCCTTTCCAGCACTCAGAGCACTGGTAAGGTTTTTGTCCAGTGTGGGTCCTTTCATGTACAGTAAGGCTACATTTATGACTGAAGCTTTTACAGCATTCAGTGCACTGATGAGGTTTTTGCCCAGTGTGAGTTCTCTCATGGTGAGTGAGAGTTATTTTCCGACTGAAGCTTTTCTGGCATTCAGAGCACTGATACGGTTTATGCCCATTATGGGTTCTTTCATGTACAGTAAGGTTGGATTTGTGATTGAAGTGTTTCTGGCATTCAGAGCACTGATAGGGTTTTCGTCCAGTGTGGGTTCTTTCATGCACAGTAAGGCTGGATTTATCACTGAAGCTTTTACAGCATTCAGAGCACTGATAAGGTTTTTGTCCAGTGTGGGTCCTTTCATGTACAGTAAGGCTGGATTTCTGACTGAAGCTTTTACAGCATTCGGAGCACTGATACGGTTTATGCCCATTATGGGTTCTTTCATGTACAGTAAGGTTGGATTTGTGATTGAAGTGTTTCTGGCATTCGGGACATTGATAGGGTTTTCGTCCAGCGCTAGTTTTCTCATGTTTAGTGAGGTGGGATTGATAACTAAAGCTGTTCTCACATTCATTGCTCTTATTCGAGTTGTTTGTTTCTCCAAGTTGGGTTTGTTCCTGGATACATGCCATCTTAAGACTGAATCTGATTTCTGATTGTGTACTTGTTTATGTTACAACTCAGCATTAACTTCTAAAATACATTTCAGATGCTCTTCTTAACATATGTATTCAACTAATTATAGTTTTTACCTGGAAATTATTTTCCTACCTTTAAAGGCACCGATCTAACTTGTCTTATTAACTTTCACTGAGGAGCCCCTTGTATTGATTAAGAGGCCTCTCAGGGATTCATTTTCTCCAAGTTATGCCCGGGTGAATTTTCTCAAGTTTAATTAGTCTCATTTAGTGATTCTAGTTTGATCACATTTGATTTAGGAGTTTTAAAAGCACTGATAAGGTCTTTGGGCTTTAGTGTTTGCCTGTAAGGTATGTTTGTTCATACAAGTAATGACAGATGATTAGGGCATGCCAGGGTGGTTTATGAATTATCAATAGCGTAACACTGGCCCCTTTTATACTTCCTGTGCCAGTATATGCTTTTTTGCTCAGTGGCTAAGACAGGTACATGATAGACTTTGGAGTTACAGGACACTTTGAAACCACTCGGATCAACCCAAGAGACAGCTGGTGGAGAAAATCTTCCTATATTGGAAATGATAATCCAGCATCTTTGCTGTAACAACATCTGAGAAAGAGGATTTACAATGACTTTCTTTTAAACAATCTTTTCTCTCCTCTCGTCTTCAGGAGACAGAGACAAAAGCTTGCGCTTGTAAACCATGAATATTAGTCTTTTTGACGGTTCTGTCACATCACAACACGTCTACAGATGCTGATCGGTTGGGGAGGGTTTAGGTCTCCAAAGCATTTCTCATAAACCATAAAAACAAAATGTACAGCACTGAGTTTTCTCAAGTGCACTGCGTGGGGATCAATTGTGGCCAATGTTCTCCTCAATCTGAGTTACTGACACTTGGTAAACATTTATGGCAATTTTACTTTAGGGATTTGACAACTTTCTCATTCACCAGTTTCTTCCGCACCAACATCCTCACCATTCCTGGCACATAGAATGTGTTTCTTCTCAAGAGCTCGAGAATGTTTTAACTTTCCTTAAAATAATCCTTTTCGTTGTGTTTCACTAAATTTAAACCTTCTTTTTTCTGTTCATGCTTCAGTCACCTGTAGAAATGGAGTCAAAAATTGTAAATGAACACAAAGAAAAAATATATGTGACCTTATACTTTGCACAAAGAAAGTATTGACAAAAACAAGCCAGGAAATCTGTTGAGTATCATTTCTGATAGTGGTGAAACAGCTTGGGGACACTGTAGATTGGGAGATTCGGATTACTGGAGCTCATGGATGTGAGAGAAAACGTATTTAATAATTAAGAAAGAAATACAAGTTGCACATATATTGCAACATAGATTCTTAGAAGCAGCCAACACTATCAATTTACACTCTCTGTGAAACAGGCTGGCATGATAGTGAGATACTTGTAATTCTTTTAATGAATTATTAGATGTTACTTACTCCCCTACTCACTTAAACTATTCATCTATTTCTTTTTCAAAGGATCTAGGAAGGGACATTTTATTGAAAAAAGGAATTCGCCTAGTTGTAATCAATGCTTTAAATGCCACTGTAGACTGACACTGTGTCCAGTTAGCTCAGTGGAATTCACTATTTCAAATTGTGCGGATGATAAGGACTTACTTGGTGGCTCAGAACTCATCATGCTCCTGCGACAGGAACCAGGCACTGCAACACCTGAAAAAATAGAAAAAAACAGCACAACAGTAAAGAAAAACAGAAAGGGTCTAGAAAAGAAAACCACAAAACAGAAGAAATGGACAAAAGGCTATCTTCCACTCTCACTACATGTTCCAGCACAGGAAACCATAAGTTACTTCTAAAGACAGTGCCCCCAAGGTTAGCACCAGGTGCGGCTCCACCGGTTGTAACACACTAAAGCAAGCCCTGTGTGCATGTGTGTCCACACACATGTACTGTTTCTTTTGCTTGCAGTAGGCAAGAAAGAAAAGGGCAGTTTAGCAGGATGTAAAGAGATGTAAGTCAGATCCAGAGATGAAAGATGCTGAAAGAATGGACAGAGGGAGGATAGTATCAATGGTGTAGAGGAGGAGACAAATGTGAGCATAATTAAAGAACTGCTGGGCAAAACTGACCTAAAAAGGAACTGGACCTGCACTACACCCCCAACATGTTCCAGGAGGAATGTGGCTCCATTATATTACTATCAGAAGTTTGATAACAACAAGAATAGTGCACGGAGGGAGTCAAATGTTGAAGTTGAAGAGACAAAAAAAACAGAGATCAAGAAAGGGAATAGAGAAAGAAGAAACAGGGGAAAAGGAAACTTAAGAGTTATAGGAATTCTTACCTGACAGTTATATTATATTTTGTTCCTCCGAGGGTGGCAGCCACGCTGCACTACCTGGTAATCCCAGAATACCTTGAAAGGAAGTAAAGAAATAATTTTGCGTCAGACGACAATCACACTTCATCCCATTTTACAAATAACCATCCTGAACTTCCAAAACAAAAGAATCTCTTGTTCTCTGGAGGCCATTGTGAAGCAACTCTGGTTATGAATAAATACTTTTTTTGGGTTCAAGAGCCATGACCCCCTGCTGTAAAAGGTCTCTGTGAATATGGAGTTCACCCACAGTCTCAGATAACAAACCCTAGCAACACAGTCCACATCTTCATAACCCCCATCTTTCCATTTACAGACCATGAAACTTGCAAATCAAAACAATCTGGTTCACAAAAGGCATGTTAAAGTCCTTGGACATAATTCTGCCCCGTTAATAAATCAGTCAACCAGACTCTTATATTTATAAAAACCATGCTCTCTGGGCAACAGCAATTCAAGCTCAAGCTGATGCAAAGTTCGAATGCTGAGCAATGGAAGCAACAAGGCATCAATGTGTTGGCGCTTTTTATTGATAAATTATCTGAAGGGATGATGCGGAGGGTCAGTGGCTGATGAGCCCCACAAGACGGAGACTCAAGGGCTTGAGTTTGGAATAAATCCTTTGCAAGACGAAGCTTAGAACATTGAACTGTTGAGGGAGAACCAGGGGCTGACTTCAGCCTCCTTTACCACCTATTGCTGTGAATGTTCAACAATTAATCACCGTGGTCCAACATGCGGCTGTTAACCTTTGAACATTCACAGCAACGGCTGTGAAACAAAGGTTTCGGAGTACCGGAGGTGGTTCAACCCCCTCGGTCTCTGGGACACCTTTGTTTTATTAATTAACACATTCTGCCCTCATGGAGCAAACCGTGTAACGGCCTTATAGTCAGCCGTAGCAGGCAATACTGCCCATTAAAGGACCGCTTCCTTGGTAAAGACCCTTGCCTTTGGAGCTACAAAAAGCTACAAAGTTATATTAAAGATTTCAAATAATTACTGAAGGCATAAACATGGTTACTCAAGCAGAGAAATAATTATCATAATATTTGCAGGAGGATCACATATTGGTAACCTCTAAAGTATATCAAAAGCGAGAATCAGAAACAACTCTAGCTGTAAAGTCAATAGACAGAGCACCACAATAAATGTGTGCTAAGAAATAAGAAAACGTTTTTCTATAATATCAAAGAGCAAACTGACATAGGACCTGCTTAGTTAGAAATCAAGGAAAAGTTCTTAAGTACAAAATCAGTAAGAGGAATGACATGTAGTATGCCTTTAGGAAAAGTGTAAAATAAATCAATTCCAGCAAATATCCCAAAACAGTACATTTTATAAGTTTTTAGACTGAGAGAACACATTATTGACATGGTTCATGATGAGGTAAAATTGACAGCAATCAATGAATAGTCATGAAAACATGGCACAACAAAATGTAATGTAATAAACCACACCTACAAAATGAATAATGAATTGTGACTCTTCCCCAAAAAGCCACAAGTAATTTTACAAGGTGATTCCCTAACATAATAACTGGATCTTAATCACAGTTTAAGTTTGTGGCCATTCATCATTGACCCAATTTGTACGGGAACATTTGCTGACAGCTTATTAGTTGTTTATTAGGAATGCCTACAACTTGGACTCCTTTCCCAAGAGGGGTGGGTTGGGAGCTCCCGTCAGTCTGACTGTGGAACCGGTAGCACATTTATTGATTAAATTTGAATTTGAATTTTAAAAACACTTATAAAGCGCGCATATACATGGCGGTTTCTGGGCGCTAGGAGACGTTTTTGAACCTGGGTGGAGACTGCGGGAAGACTAAACTGAAAAGGCTTGCAAAAAAAGGTACGTTTTAAGGGCCTTACGAAAGTCAGGATAGAGTGGAATGGATCTGATGGTGGGGGGGAGGGAGTTCCAAAACGTAGGGCAGAGGACAGCGAATTTCACCCCGCCCATCCTCTTCTTCCTAAAATGAGGGACTAAGAGGAGGGACTGGGTGGAGGAACGGGGCTCCCTTGCCGGGATATAGCTGGAGATTACCGAGTTTATGAAGGCTGGGGCAGTTCCAGCTCAAGCCTGAAACGCGGTACAGCCAAGTTTGAAGAGGGCCCGTTCCCTAAGGGGCAACCAATGTAGGTTCTTCAATACAGGGGTCACATGATGGAGTTTAGGGAGACCATAAATGAGACGGGCCGCTTGGTTCTGAACCAGCTGTAGACGTCGAAGGGCATAAGCCGGAGCGCCATTATACAAGATATTGCCGTAATCCAGCCGCAATAGTACCATTGCAATCATGATGAGTTTGAGGGCAGAAGGGGAAAAGAATCTGGAGATTTTCCAGATGGTGCGGAGAGTGAAAAAGCAAGAGGATACCACCATACTGATCTGGGAGTGCATGGTGAGATTTTGGTTTAACGTGATCCCAAGTGTTTTAACTGAATGAGAAGGTGAGGGGGGGAGCCGAGTGAAGAGGGCCAAAACATGGGGGTCCAGGGACTGGATGCACCACCCGTCAAAATCAGCTCAGTTTTGTCTGGGTTGAGTTTAAGGTGGTTGAAGTTCATCCAGTCCCTGATGAAAAACATAATAGATTGGAAGTTATGGATGGATTCAGAAGAATGGGAAAGGTTAAAGATCAACTGGAGGTCATCTGCATATCTGAACACAGTGACCTCCAGTTGCTGTAAAGCAAAAATGAGAGGAAAGATATAAAGGTTGAATAGAAGGGGGGAAAGGGAAGAACCTCGGGGGACACCACACTGCACCTTGCGTGGAGAAGCAGAAAACCCCTCTAGATGAACAGCCTGGGTGCGGTCCCTCAGAAAGGAGGTAAGCCAAGCTAAGGGAGGCCCACTAATGCCCGCTGCCCTGACACGGGTGAGAAGAATGGAATGATCAACCATGTCGAAGGCAGCGGACAGATCTAAGAGGACCAAAGCCTGGGGACAACCCTTATCCATCCCTTCCCTGAGGCTGTCTAAGACAGAGACCACAACCCTCTCAGTTGAATGGCGGGGGCGGAATCCAGCCTGGCAGGAGGCCAAGTAACCGCTGCCCTCCACAAAGGAACTGAGGACAGAGGCGACGTGGCTCTCCAAGATTTTACCCAGTTAGGGGAGAAGGGAGATGGGGCGGTAGTTAGTGAGGGAGGCAGGATCAGCACCAGGTTTTTTCAATAAGGGGATAATAATGGTTGTTTTATAAAGATCTGGGACAGCACCATTCCTGAGGGAATCGTTCAGGAATTCCAGGGGAGGGGAGGGGCAATCCTCAAAGATTTCCCTCAGAATGGGCGCAGGGCAAACATCAGAGGGGGAGCCTGATTTAACACGCACCGTCAGAGAAGATAACGTTTCTCTGGTCAGTGGAGGAATGTGATCTAAATGAAACCTGTTGGGGGGGGTTCAGGGGCAGAAGGAAAAGGGGGAGGGGGGAATGTTGGCCTTGATATCTGCAAAATTCTCAACAAAGAAATTGTTAAGGGAGTCACAGAGGGCTTGGGAAGGGGAAGGTTTTTAGGGAGGTTCTATCTGACAGAGCCAGCTCATGGACGGTAGAGAAAATTTCTCTAGATTGATTTCCAGCTGAGAGTATTTTGTCAGAAAAGTAGTTCATCTTGGCTAAAAGGATTGCACTTTTATATGCATTAAGCATGGCCGTATAATGAGCTTTTAAAATGGGGCAGTAAGTACGCCTCCAGGCGCATTCTACCTGGCGGGCAACTAACTTCTTTCCCTTGAGTTCGTCGGTGAACCATTTGTTAACATTATAGGCACGTTTCACCGCGACACGTTTCAAGGGGGCCACTTGACTGCAAGACCTGGATAGCCAGCCATTAATAGCGGTTGCCTGGGATGAGGGGGGAAAGTTCCTCTAGGACCGGATAGGAGGCTTGGAGGGAACGACAAAGGGCAGGGATATCAACCTTGTTCCAGTTGCGGGCCCAGACATTCCTGGGAAGGGTAGGGCGCTTGGACCGGTGAAAGTCTAAGGTGAACGAAATCAAAAAGTGGTCTGACCAAAGGCAGGGTGTGATGGTGGGGGGAGAGTCCGGGATGTTCAGTGTTGGACAGGCCCCACGAAGGGCTCGCTCCCTCCCCGCATGACAGGGCCCAGACACCGGCTCTCCGGGGGCTACCCGCAGAAGCAACCCGCAACCCGTCCCCTCCGGGACGCCTGCTCCCGGATATCTCTGTGTCACGTGCCCGGGCCCCCGTCAGCCCCATTGCCCGGCCCAGCCGCCATCTTGGACACTGCACCACGCGGCCGCGTGGCCTCAGCTCGACCCCAACCCTGGGCCTGGCCACGCCCCGCCATCCCGGCACCACCATCCACACAGGAGGTGAACGGACCACTTGGCAGGCTAATGGGAGAAAGAAGTGTCGATGGCTCTCCCCCGCCAGGTGCCGATCGCCCCCAGCCTCCCCGGGTGCTGGCTCCACCCCCCTGCTGGGTGTCTGGACTCCCTCATCCCGGACCTCCCGACCTCCCAGTGCGAGGGTCCGGACATCAAAGGGCGCCAGACCTATAACTGAGGCAGCCCCAGAGCAGGAAGGCAGTTGTATCCTGGAGTCGAGAGACACCGAGAAGAACTCATCCTTGACGGACTGCTGGCGCTGCCGCAGCCCTGCCTTGTGAACTATCGTCCTGCCTGCTGGCGCTGCCGCGGCCTTCTGCAACCTTCATCCTCGTGGGACCTGCTGGCGCTGCCGCGGCCCGTTGTAACTTCCATCCTCGTGGGACCTGCTGGCGCTGCCGCGGCCCGTTGCCCCCTACGATCTCTTCGGGACCTGCTGGCGCTGCCGCGGTCCGACCCGTCCGACCGCCGAGCTCGAGGATTGTGAGCTACCGCCGTTTCACCTCAGTACCCGTAGGTACCAAGACTGTCCCGCTACCCCCTTTCTCTACTAGAGACTAGAATTGAGAGGATCATCGTGTCCTGATCTCCTTGTATCGTACTACCTTACTTCAAGAACTGCCTATAAAAGGTGTTAATCTGATCTTCGTGTGGTGTCCATCTGTGGGGGGGAAGTTACTTGTCTGTACGATCGCTGGAGACGGCCCTCATCGGAGGCCTCTCCCCTTGTGCTCGGCCGACCCTCCAGGTCCCCGTCTAACATGGTCTAAGATTTGGCCCTTAATATGGGTAGGGACGGACACATGTGAGGTAAAATTCAGACTGAGGAGGAGGTCTGTAAAATCTCTAGATACTGCGTCTTCCGCAGGATCAGATGGCCAAAAATTAAAATCACCAAGAATGAGCACAGAAGAGTTGTTAACTGCTAGTGTGGCGAGAAGTTCTTGAAACTCGGTCAAAAAATAAGGGGTATGGTGAGGGGGACGGTAGACAAGGACGCAGGTGATAGGGGTCTGAAAGGAAGCAGATCGCATCACTAGGCACTCAGCTCCCTTGATAGTCGGAGAGGAGAGAGTTTGGAAGTGAAGGTCCGACCGGACAATCAGAGCAACGCCTCCACCTGCCTTGCCTGACGATCGATCGGCCCGCAAGGCATAGTAGATGGAGGGTAGTGATGCAAGAATATTGGGAAGGGAATCTGGACAGAACCAAGTTTCTGCCAAGAATAAAAGATCAGGTTTATAAGAATCCAGAAACACAAAAAGTTCTAATTGGTGTTTCACCGCTGATCTGGTGTTTAAAAGGAAAGCCGAAATGACGGTCATTGGCCTCAAGGACTGGCCAGGTTCTGATGGAAGGAAAAGGAGGGATGAAAGGGAAGGTAAGGTGGATGTGGGAAGCGGAACAGGGTGGGGCCGGGCAAGACCGAGGTTGGAAATAATGGACGCTGAGGCGGCGCTAAGGGTTCCATGAAGTTGATAGCGGTGGAGTTCCTCTGAGGAGTAGGTTAAAAATTGGGCATAGTGAGGTGCCCCTTGGCCCGGCCGGCCGCGGACGGGCGCAGACGGGCTTGCCTTTGGCGCGCCTTTGGCACTCCTTCGGCGCTCCACCTGCGCGCCCGCTGCACGCGTCCGCTGCACGTGCGCATGGGGCATCGCTTTTGTGGCCTGTGTGCGCAGTAACTAGAGCGCTACCCTAAAGAGTGCTCAGCCCCTCCAAGATGGAGGCCGCAACCCCGTCAGCACTCCGGATCAAGCGGCACTCAGCCGTGCCGGACCGGGGCTAGGGGAGCGGTAGATGGAGTGAGGAAGCAGCAGTGGCCAGGTAAGAAGGCAGAAATCAAGGTTAAAAATTTGCAACAGCATAAAATTATGAAGCGAGCCCATAAGCACCGCAGCAGCCGCGAACCAGCTGGCACCAGGTTCAAGCGCGTCCGCTGCGCGTGCGCATGGGGCGTCGCTTTTGTGGCCTGTGTGCGCGGTAACTAGAGCGCTACCCTAAAGAGTGCTCAGCCCCTGCAAGATGGCGGCCGCAACCCCTTCAGCCCTCTGGATGAAGCGGCACTCAGCCGTGACGGACCGGGGCTAGGGGAGCGGTAGATGGAGTGAGGGAGCAGCAGTGGCCAGGTAAGAAGGCAGAAATCAAGGTTAAAAATTTGCAACAGCATAAAATTATGAAGCGAGCCCACAAGCACCGCAGCAGCCGCGAACCAGCTGCCACCAGGTTCAAGCGCGTCCGCTGCGCGTGCGCATGGGTCGTCGCTTTTGTGGCTTGTGTGTGCGGTAACTAGAGCGCCACCCTAAAGAGTGCTCAGCCCCTCCAAGATGGCGGCCCCAAACCCCGTCAGCCCTCCGGATCAAGCGGCACTCAGCCGTGCCAGACCGGGGCTAGGGGAGTGGTAGATGGAGTGAGGGAGCAGCAGTGGCCAGGTAAGAAGGCAGAAATCAAGGTTAAACATTTGCAACAGCATAAAATTATGAAGCGAGCCCACAAGCACCGCAGCAGCCGCGAACCAGCTGCTACCAGGTTCAAGCGCGTCCGCTGCGCGTGCGCATGGGGTGTCACTTTTGTTGCCTGTGTGTGCGGTAACTAGAGTGCTACCCTAAAGAGTGCTCAGCCCCTCCAAGATGGCAGCCGCAACCCCGTCAGCCCTCCGGATCAAGCGGCACTCAGCCGTGCCAGACCGGGACTAAGGGAGCGGTAGATGGAGTGAGGGAGCAGCAGTGGCCAGGTAAGAAGGCAGAAATCAAGGTTAAAAATTTGCAACAGCATAAAATTATGAAGCGAGCCCACAAGCACCGCAGCAGCCGCGAACCAGCTGCCACCAGGTTCAAGCGCGTCCGCTGCGCGTGCGCATGGGGTGTCGCTTTTGTGGCCTGTGTGTGCGGTAACTAGAGCGCTACCCTAAAGTTTGCTCAGCCCCTCCAAGATGGCGGCCGCAACCCTGTCAGCCCTACAGATCAAGCGGCACTCAGCCGTGCCGGACCGGGGCTAGGGGAGCGGTAGATGGAGTGAGGGAGCAGCAGTAGCCAAGTAAGAAGGCAGAAATCAGGTTAAAAATTTGCAACAGCATAAAATTATGAAGCGAGCCCACAAGCACCGCAGCAGCCGCGAACCAGCTGCCACCATTAAAAGTAATGCTGGATTCCCATTTACGTCTTCTTCTACAAAAGGGCCACTCTGGGTGACCTGTAGGACTGTACCAAGCGTGCAATCCTTCTCCCGTCTCAGGCACAGTCATTGTGTCTGATTCAGTCCAGTAGAAACTCCTAGTGTAGATGCAAGTTGTGGAAAATCCTTATTAATCACTAAAGGATTTTGTTGAAATACTGAATTTGTTGAGAATTTGGCGTCCTATTCTGCATTGGGCTGTGGGACTATCTGGACTGAAGGTATGTTCCAATATATCTGGCTTTGATTCTGCATGCTCGGCACAGAGGACAGTTGGGTTATGACCATTGACTGAGATATCCCATTCGGTGCCATCTGATTCATGTTCCAGTTTCCCAGGTTCCTGCAAACATCGCAAGGAGTGTGTCTTATTCTGCACATTATTAGTGTTTGAGGTATTTAAATTGACACTGTTAGTAAAACCTATACCCTAAGCGGGGCCGCACTGGCCGTAACAGGCTTCCGTGTTTCCCCGGGAGGCTGGAACAGTGGGGACCGATTGTTCAGTGCTGGGAAACATATTGGTCACTCGGCACTGGTTTTGCTGTGGTGCTGCTATATCACCCCCAGCAACAAAAGAGGCAGGGAGCTGGTCCGTCAAAATTGTCAGGCCTGGTTTGGTTCCCAGTCCGGCCCTGACTCGGAGGAACAACATTTCCTCCTTGCACATACTGAACATCATTACTCTGCACACTCTGCACACCAACGCCGTGCATATCCAAATTCACTCCAGCAACAAACCCAGAATCAAAACAAGAATACAATCCATGAGAACCACTTTCATCAACCGTTTGGAAAAATTTTGTCTGAGCCATCATTATTTTTATTTTGATCTTCTTCTGCTTAGTAATACAATTGTCAATACAGTACTTTAGTTACAACAAAGGCCTCTCCTCCTCTGACCCCTGGACAGGCCTCACCTCCTCTACACCCCCTGGACAGGCCTCACCTCATCTACACCCCCAGGACAGGCCTCACCTCCTCTACACCCCCTGGACAGGCCTCACCTCCTCTACACCCTCTGGACAGGCCACACCTCCTCTGCACCCCTGGACATGCCTCACCTCCTCTGCCCACCTGGACAGGCCTCACCTACTCTGTCTCCTAGACAGGCCTCACCTCATCTGCACCCCTGGACAGGCCACTCCCCCTCTGCACCCCTGGACAGGCCTCACCTTCTCTGTGCCTGAGGACAGGCCTCATCTCCTCTGCACCCCTGGACAGGCCTCTCCTCCTTTGCATCCCTGGACAGGCCTCTCCTCCTCTGCACCCCTGGACAGGCCTCACCTCCTCTGAACCCCCTGGACAGGCCTCACCTCCTCTGCACCCCTGGACATGCCTCACCTCCTCTGCCCACCTGGACAGGCCTCCCCTCCTCTGTCTCCTAGACAGGCCTCCCCTCATCTTCACCCCCTGGACAGGCCTCTCCCCCTCTGCACCCCTGGACAGGCCTCACCTTCTCTGCGCCTCAGGACAGGCCTCACCTTCTCTGCGCCTCAGGACAGGCCTCACCTCTTCTGCACCCCTGGACAGACCTCTCCTCCTCTGCACCCCTGGACAGGCCTCACCTCCTCTGCACCACTGGACAGGCCTCACCTCCTCTGCACCCCTGGACAGGCCCCATCTCCTCTGCACCCCTGGACAGGCCTCACCTCCTCTGCACCCCTGGACAGGCCTCACCTCCTCTGCACCCCTGGACAGGCCTCACCTCCTCTGCACCCCTGGACAGGCCTCTCCTCCTCTGCACCCCTGGACAGGCCTCTCCTCCTCTATACCCCTGGACAGGCCTCACCTCCTCTGCACCCCTGGACAGGCCTCTCCTCCTCTATACCCCTGGACAGGCCTCACCTCCTCTGCACCCCTGGACAGGCCTCACCTCCTCCCCACCCCTGGACAGACCTCTCCTCCTCTGCACCCCTGGACAGGCCTCACCTCCTCTGCACCCCTGTACAGGCCTCACCTCCTCTGCACCCCTGGACAGGCCTCTCCTCCTCTGCACCCCTGGACAGGCCTCTCCTCCTCTATACCCCTGGACAGGCCTCACCTCCTCTGTACCCCTGGACAGGCCTCACCTTCTCTATATCCCGGGACAGGCCTCACCTCCTCTGCACCCCTGGACAGGCCTCACCTCCTCTGCACCCCTGGACAGGCCTCACCTCCTCTGTACCCCTGTACAGGCCTCACCTCCTCTGCACCCCTGGACAGGCCTCTCCTCCTCTGCACCCCTGGACAGGCCTCTCCTCCTCTGCACCCCTGGACAGGCCTCAGCTCCTCTGCACCCCCGGACAGGCCTCTCCTCCTCCGCACCCCTGGACAGGCCTCTCCTCCTCTGCACCCCTGGACAGGCCTCAGCTCCTCTGCACCCCCGGACAGGCCTCTCCTCCTCCGCACCCCTGGACAGGCCTCTCCTCCTCTGCACCCCTGGACAGGCCTCTCCTCCTCCGCACCCCTGGACAGGCCTCTCCTCCTCTGCACCCCTGGACAGGCCTCACCTCTTCTGCACCCCTGGACAGGCCTCACCTCCTCTGTACCCCTGGACAGGCCTCTCCTCCTCTATACCCCTGGACATGTCTCACCTCCTCCGCACCCCTGGACAGGCCTCTCCTCCTCTGCACCCCTGGACAGACCTCTCCTCCTCTGCACCCCTGGACTGGCCTCTCAGGACTCTCCTCCTCTGCACCCCTGGACAGGCCTCAGCTCCTCTGCACCCCCGGACAGGCCTCTCCTCCTCCGCACCCCTGGACTGGCCTCTCCTCCTCCGCACCCCTGGACAGGCCTCTCCTCCTCTGCACCCCTGGACAGGCCTCTCCTCCTCTATACCCCTGGACAGGCCTCACCTCCTCTGCACCCCTGGACAGGCCTCTCCTCCTCTATACCCCTGGACAGGCCTCACCTCCTCTGCACCCCTGGACAGGCCTCACCTCCTCTGCACCCCTGGACAGGCCTCACCTCCTCTGCACCCCTTGGTCAGGCCTCACCTCCTCCGCACCCCCGGACAGGCCTCTCCTCCTCCCCACCCCTGGACAGGCCTCACCTCCTCTGCACCCCTGGACAGGCCTCACCTCCTCTGCACCCCTTGGTCAGGCCTCACCTCCTCCGCACCCCTGGACTGGCCTCTCCTCCTCCGCACCCCTGGACAGGCCTCTCCTCCTCTGCACCCCTGGACAGGCCTCTCCTCCTCTATACCCCTGGACAGGCCTCACCTCCTCTGCACCCCTGGACAGGCCTCTCCTCCTCTATACCCCTGGACAGGCCTCACCTCCTCTGCACCCCTGGACAGGCCTCACCTCCTCTGCACCCCTTGGTCAGGCCTCACCTCCTCCGCACCCCCGGACAGGCCTCTCCTCCTCCCCACCCCTGGACAGGCCTCACCTCCTCTGCACCCCTGGACAGGCCTCACCTCCTCTGCACCCCTTGGTCAGGCCTCACCTCCTCCGCACCCCTGGACTGGCCTCTCCTCCTCCGCACCCCTGGACAGGCCTCTCCTCCTCTGCACCCCTGGACAGGCCTCTCCTCCTCTATACCCCTGGACAGGCCTCACCTCCTCTGCACCCCTGGACAGGCCTCTCCTCCTCTATACCCCTGGACAGGCCTCACCTCCTCTGCACCCCTGGACAGGCCTCACCTCCTCTGCACCCCTGGACAGGCCTCACCTCCTCTGCACCCCTTGGTCAGGCCTCACCTCCTCCGCACCCCCGGACAGGCCTCTCCTCCTCTGCACCCCTGGACAGGCCTCACCTCCTCTGCACCCCTTGGTCAGGCCTCACCTCCTCCGCACCCCTGGACTGGCCTCTCCTCCTCCCCACCCCTGGACAGACCTCACCTCTTCTGCACCCCCGGACAGGTCTCTCCTCCTCTGCACCCCCGGACAGGCCTCTCCTCCTCCGCACCCCTGGACTGGCCTCTCCTCCTCCGCACCCCTGGACAGGCCTCTCCTCCTCTGTACCCCTGGACAGGCCTCACCTCCTCTGCACCCCTGGACAGGCGTCACCTCCTCTGCCCCCCTGGACAGGCCTCTCCTCCTCCCCCCTCTGGACAGGTCTCACCTCCTCTGCACCCCTGGGCAGGCCTCTCCTCCTCTGCACCCCTGGACAGGCGTCACCTTCTCTGCGCCTCAGGACAGGCCTCACCTCCGCAGCCCCTGGACAGGTCTCAGCTATTCTGCACCCCTGGACAGGCCTCACCTCCTCTGTCCCTGGACAGGCCTCACCCCATTGCACCCTTGGACAGGCCTCACCTCCTCCGCACCCCTGGACAGGCCTCTCCTCCTCTGCCCCCCTGGACAGGCCTCACCTCCTCTGCACCCCTGGACAGGCCTCACCTCCTCCGCACCCCTGGACAGGCCTCTCCTCCTCTGCCCCCCTGGACAGGCCTCACCTCCTCTGCACCCTTGGACAGGCCTCACCTCCTCCGCACCCCTGGACAGGCCTCTCCTCCTCTGCCCCCCTGGACAGGCCTCACCTCCTCCGCACCCCTGGACAGACCTCACCTCTTCTGCATCCCTGGACAGGCCTCACCTCCTCTGCACCCCTGGACAGGCCTCACCTCCTCTGTACCCCCCTGGACAGGCCTCACCTCCTCTGCACCCCTGGACAGGCCTCTCCTCCTCTGCACCCCCGGACAGGCCTCTCCTCCTCTGCTCCCCTGGACAGGCCTCACCTCCCCTGCACCCCTGGACAGGCCTCTCCTCCTCTGCACCCCTGGACAGGCCTCACCTCATCTGACATCACCATGAATTCCAGGATTCATAAATTGCAGCCAAGTGAGTTGGCAGCTCTCCTACCTGATCGGAAACCTGTCCAGGCTCTCTCCTCCTCCTGGGGCTGGGGGGGGGGCAGATCTGGGGTCTGTAGATGGAGGTACCTGCAAACACAGACAGACAGGGCCCCTTCCTCCTTTGCAGCAGGCTGGACACTGAGCACAGGGAGGAAGTGATGTCATCATTTGCTGCTGATGCTGTCTCTGCTACTGCTAACCCTGAAGAGGAAACCCTTCTCACTTTCATACAATGTGCAGCTCAGTGGCTTTCATTTGCAGGCGAGGAGCGCCCTCTGGTGGCCGCTGACAGAACCGCCGCCTCCAGGCTCCAGCAGTGAATACATTTCACACAAACAAGCATTGGTGCCTGTAAAGACTGGGATTTCAGATGTCACAGACGTGACTGTTTTTAAGGGGCAGACAGTTCAACTACAGGGCCTCACACTTTGCTGCTGTAAAAAAGCATTTATAGCTTCACTTCAGATGAGCATCTTCCAAACACTGACGTAAAGGACTTAAGAGTATTTACAGAAAGGTGACAACTGGAAGTGGCTGTCTGTATTTCAATGAATATATCGGTATTTTAATGAATATATATCTGTATTTTAATGAATATATATCTATATTTCAATGAATATATAGGTATTTTAAAGAATATATGAGTATTTCGGTCAGTTTTGCAATGAAACTAGGCAGCCTATTTATTCTTTTAAATAATTTATTTGCAGTTTTTCAAATCCACAACGTGCTAGATAGCAAAGAAAACAGAGGTAAATACCATGGAGTTTAAGACACCAGATCAGTGACAATGAGGCATAGATCATGTGTCAAAGCGACAATTGAAGGAACAGCTTATTTCTAATTTTCCTATGTCTGTGGCTTATTCCTTATATTTGATACGGTTTTATATCCTCAAACAAGACTGAATTGTAGGTTCTAATTAGGTTTTGAGTTTCTGGTTTAAGAGCACAACTGTCTCCTAAAATATTAAGATAGCGGCCTCTTCCAGGCTTTGTCGTTTTGTTTACAGTCTTTCAACAAAGATTCACTGACAAAAAAAACCAATTTATCTTTGAAACAACTAATTCCTAAGATAGAGATATCAAGTATGAACCAGAAATGTCTCACACAGTTTGCATTGTATCATAAAAATGAGTGGGTGTTACTGGTATGAGGAACAGGGGAGGGGCATTTCATTACTCGAAAATATTCCACTCCTTTACATAGGACCCTATATCATAGTACACTCGTCATCAGTACACCGTTGATTAGTGAGTGTGTCAACTCTTTGTAGCATTGTCATGCAAGCAGTCTTGAATGCCTCGACATGCAACATTAGTTCGGACGTGCATACATCAGAGCCCTCAAACTTCACTCATCACGAGTGACACACATTTGGAGGTCGGTCTGAAGTGTCCCTCAAACCTGGCTCATTCTTCAAAAATATGGGGATTAACTAGAACTTCACAAGCAGACTCTCTGTCCCACATTTTAGTGGCAAAACTTTTCTTATATTTCACCATGAGTATTGCACACAGTTCAGTGGAATGTTAAATTGAATGTCAATTTTAGTGAGACTTGGTTGTTAATTTTATCACTTTACATTTGTTCTGATCAAGTCTATAAATTCAGTAATGTCTCTTCCTTTGGAATTGTCAAAGTCAAATGTTAAGTGAAACCAGGAAGACGGAGATGTAAGGAGGAGAACATCGGAGGCGGAGTCGTGGGACAAGGAGCGGGACGGAGGTCGGAGGTTACCATCAGAGGCGGAGTTATGGGACAAGGAGCGGGACGGAGGTCGAAGGTTACCATCGGAGGCGGAGGCAGAGGTGAAGACGGGTCGGAGGTCACCATCGGAGAAGGAGATGACCGGGGAAGGAGAAGCAGAGTCGGCGTCTGCTGAGGACGGAGGGAAGCCCGGAGGCCAACGTCCCTGTGAGCCGCCCAGCCGCACACCCGGGGGAGGTGTGTGGCTAGCCCAGGTGCGTGACCACTTGCGGGGCTGGGTGGGACATAAGGGTGCCCCTAGGCCCTAACCGCGGTATTCCTGTATTCCCGGTTCCCCTTCCCTGAGCACGTTACTACCCTCCCTATACCGCACTTGTATATATCAGAGCACCGGTTGTATCCTCACCCCCTTCCCTGTAACAGCAAGCGCTGAGTACAGTTTACTCACGAGACCCTTATGTTTGTTTGCTTTTGGGGAGTCACGGACACAGCAGAGGCAGAAGAGGAGGAAGAGAGCCCCCGACGAAGCCCGGACGGTTGTCGGAGGACAGACAAGCCCCGACGGAGGAGAAGGAGCCGTAGCCGGTCTCCCAGGCGAACTACCCATATCAGAAAGACCTGTACAGATTACCTATTGGCATCAATAAAGCCCTCTGTTACCAAAACCCGGTTGTTGCCCTTTCCTGCTACGCTACCCCACCCTGAGCCCATCACAGTTGTGGAGAATGCGGGCAGAGACACCATCAGTCTAGAGATGGAAACGGTGATCCAGCAACTAGTGAAAGGCCAAGAGAGGTTGGAGTGGGTAGCAGAGCAACAGCTGAACTCCGCCCAAGCCGATCGGGAGATCCTTAAGAAAGTCCTAGAACCGCGAGTGGACCCTCCGCAACCCTGGGTGGACCCCCCATTGTCAGCAGGAAGTCGGGAAGAGTGTGTCATACCTCATGGGTCTTCTGCAGTGTCCCTGCAGAAATACCACCCCGGCGAGGACCCCGACTCCTTCTTGCTCAACTTTGAAAGAGCTGCACGTGCATGCGGATGGCCAGTGAGCAAGTGGCCCTTTTTTTTGGCTCCCCTCCTGGTCGGAGAAGCACAAGCTGCATACCAGGTAGCGAACCCCACCGGGGATACCCCCTACCCCGAGGTGAAGCGAATCATCCTTGATCAGCTAGGACTGGATGCCGAAGCTTACCGGATCAGATTCCGTAAGGAACAGGGCGCTCCAGGGGAAAACCCCAAAACCTTATTCGTACGGCTTAAGATGGCCGCTGACATGTGGCTGACTCCCTCCACCAGCACGAAGGCTGAAATCATGGACCGAATCTATCTGGAGCAGTATCTAGAGGCGCTCCCCTACGCCACCCAACGGTGGCTCAGACAACACCACAATTTAATGACGACACAAGCCATTGACATGGCCGCTACGTTCGCCAGAGCCCAACCCCGCACACCGGGGTGGTGGCACGAGAGGAACCCCAAGCCAGTCCAAAGACTTGAGAGACGCCCTCCCCGTCCTGTGGAATTGTCGCGTCCAAAACTCTGAAAACCAGACAGTCCAGCCTCTTCAGGACCCCAGTGTTTTGACTGTGGCAACTGGGGCCATATCGCGAGGTTTTGCTCTAAAAGAAGACCACAAGACGAGCCTATGGAGGTGGGGTACCTTCCACGAGCCGTTCTATACTCAGCGGAATTGGGGAGTACCTACAGAGTAAGTGTAAGGGTGAACGGGTCCTCCATTCCTGCCCTCTTAGACTCGGAGTGTAGGCAATCCGTCATTCAGACCAAACGCGTAACCCTGTCCCAATACCTGCCCCGGAAAACGGTCCATATACGGTGTGTACATGGAGACGTGAAGCCCTATCCCTTAGCCCAGGTTCCCATCCAACCCCTGAGAGGACAGACCCAGATGATCTGAGTGGGTGTACTATCCTCACTCCCCGAGGACCTGATCATAGGTACAGACAATCCCCACTTCCTCCAGTGGTTTAAACATAGCATAGGACAGAAGGAGCAACAAGCACCCCACAAGTCCCCTTGAGAAACCTGCCCGGCACTGTTGACACCCGATCCCTGGGTATTGGATAGGAGCTTTCGCTTTTCCCAGGCTAATGACAACACCTTGTTTAACGCCTGGGACTAAGCCCATCAAGAACAAAACAGCCCCAGCAACAGATACCTACGGTTTCTTCTAAAAAAACGACCTCTTGTACCGCCAGGGGAAAGAGGACGAAGAGGCCCAACTCCTGGTCCCTCTTACTTTCCGTGAGCAGGTGCTGTTCTTTGCCCACAGTCATCTGGTCACCGGACACACTGGATCCGAGAAGACGACTCAAAACATACTCTGGCATTTCTATTGGCCCGGTATTTACTGAGACACGTCCAGATATTGCCAGGAATGCAGCATTTGCCAACTGAAAAACATGACTAAGCCGCCAGTAGTGCCCTTGCAGCACTTTCCCATCATAGGCAAGCCCTTCGAAAGAGTGGGGATGGATTTAATCGGACCGCTACCCAAGACCAGGAAGGGGTACAAACACGTCCTGGTGATGGTGAATTACGCCACGAGGTTCCCGGAAGCTTTTCCCTTAACAGCGACCACTACGAAACAGGTCGCCGAAAAGATGATCGAGCTGTTCAGTCGGGTGGGGTTCCCCAAGGAGATTCTCACGGATCAGGGGACCCCCTTCGTCTCTCGACTAATGAAGGAAGTGTGTAAGAACCTGGACATCCATCAGATAAGACCTCCGTGTATCACCCCCAGACGGACGGACTGGTCGAAAACAGTACAACCGCACCCTAAAGACTACATTGAGGAAAATGCTAGAAGTGAGCGGAGCCGAGTGGGACCAAGTACTGCCCCTGTCTCTCTACGTCATACGGGGCCAACGCCAAAGCAGTTTAGGGGTCTCATCCTTTGAGCTCTTGTACGGAAGACAGCCTCGCTCACTGATGGAGATGACCAAAGACGCCTGGGAGAATGAGATACCAGAAGAAACATCCTCTACCCTTGAATACGCCCAAAGCCTGAAGTCAAAATTAGGGAAGCTGAGGGACTTAGCATACAACCACATGGAGGAACGTCTAAGGAAACAGAAGACAGCGTATGACAAAGGAAAGAAGTGGCGGCAGTTGAAAGAAGGAGAATGGGCTCTCGTACTTCTTCCCTCCTCCACTCAGAAATTCCGGGCTGAATGGGTCGGACCCTACCAAGTCACCGGGACCATTGGCCAGACCAGTATTAGATTAAAGACGGGCCCAAACAAAACCCAGACCTATCATATTAATATGCTAAAGAATTGGCTGGGACCTCCTCCCCCGGCTGTCCACATGGCCTCAACCCCGGCCACACCAACCTCCACCCAAGAACAACTGGTCATAAATGACGAATTAACGTCACCACAAAGGGAGGATCTGTAACAGCTCCTGAACCTCCACGATAGGCTGTTTTCAGACCACCCAGGACGGACGACCCTTGCGGGGCACTGCATCAACACCCCTCCAGGGAAAGTCATCAAAATAAATCCTTACCGGGTGCCAGAAGCTCGAAGGATGGCTATAAGAAAAGAAGCAAGGGACATGATGGACTTGGGGGTAATACACCCCTATAAGAGTAACTGGTCGAGCCCCATAGTCATGATTCCCAAACCGGATGGAACCTGCCGGTTTTGCATGGACTTTCGGGCCCTGAATGACATTTCCGAGTTCGACGCATACCCCATTCCAAGGGTGGATGAACTCATCGAGCGATTAGGAGATGACCAATACATCACTACTTTAGACTTGACCAAAGGGTACTGGCAGGTGCCCTTGAGGGAGGACGACAAGAACAAAACGCCATTCAGCACAGACGACGGTCATTTCGAGTTTACCGTACTCCCTTTTGGACTCCATGGGGCACCTGCCACGTTCCAGCGCCTCATGAACACTGTCTTGTCCCCCGTGTCCACCTTTGCTTCAGCTTACCTAGACGACATAGTCATCCAGAGTAAGACCTGGGAAGAACATTTGACCCATGTACATGAAGTATTCAGCGCACTGGAAAAAGCAGGCCTCAAGGTTAACTCGAAGAAATCCCGCGTCGCCTTCCAAAAAGTCAAATATCTGGGCTACATGTTGGGGCACGGACTCATAGAGCCGCAGATAGAAAAAGTGAGGGTGATCGTGGACACCCCTTTTCCCTCCATCAGAAAAGAGATGAGGGCTTTTCTCTGCCTAGTTGGATATTACAGGCGCTTCATCCCCCAATTTGCTGACATATCCGCACCCCTTACCGACTCCTTACGACTACAGGGGAAATCCAACTCTCCCATTCATCCCACTGAGCCCATGTACCATGCTGTCCAACGCCTCAAACGCATAATCACCTCCACTCCCGTGTTGACCTCCCCCGATTTCACACTGCCATTTATTCTACACACTAACGCTTCAGACTATGGGATAGGGGCGGTGTGGGATTGAACACCCTATAGTATACATGAGCCGCAAACTGTTCCCAAGGGAATTGAAGTACGCAACTATCGAAAAAGAGTGCCTGGCAGTAAGGTGGGTGGTGGAGAAACTTGCCTACTACTTGGAGCGTCACCCGTTCGCCCTATACACCGACCATGCTCCCCTGTTGTGGATGGCTAGGAACAAGTCCAACAACGCGAGAGTAATGCAGTGGTTCCTGGCCCTCCAACCCTACTCTTTTACGGTGCATCACAAAAAGGGGACTGACAACGTGAGCGCGGATTATCTTTCAAGGCATCCGCTCCCCGATCGCGAGCGTCCAAGGGGGAGGTGTGTAACGGGGTATATTGGCAGACTCCCCCTATGGACCATTGTCATCACCCGACCCCTATAGTGGAGCCACTGGACTGCCAGGACTTTGATCATATGTCCGAACCCCCCCCCCCCTTCTCTCTCTACACAGGACACCGAGGCGGGCCTTCCACTGACGGAAGATGAGTCGTGGCCCTTTAATTCATGGCCAGTGGAGGAGTGGGCAGTGCCAGAGGATGACGCGGCATCCTCAAATACGGAAGTAAGGCAAGCAAGGGTGTGCTTGTACACCCGGAGGTCTGAGGAGAGAAGCGGTTGGTGCGTGGAGGAAAGTGAAGGAAGCAATAGTACGGAGGAAGACGGAGACGTAAGGAGGAGAACATCGGAGGCAGAGGCGGAGTCGTGGGACAAGGAGCGGGACGGAGGTCGGAGGTTACCATCAGAGGCGGAGTCGTGGGACAAGGAGCGGGGCGGAGGTCAGAGGTTGCCATCGGAGGCGGAGGTGAAGACGGGTCGGAGGTCACCATCGGAGAAGGAGACGACCGGGGAAGGAGAAGCAGAGTCGGCGCCTGCTGAGGACGGAGGGAAGCCCGGAGGCCAACGTCCCTGTGAGCCGCCCAGCCGCACACCCGGGGGAGGTGTGTGGCTAGCTCAGGTGCGTGACCGCTTGCGGGGCTGGGTGGGACGTAAGGGTGCCCCTAGGCCCTAACCACGGTATTCCTGTATTCCCGGTTCCCCTTCCCTGAGCACGTTACTACCCTCCCTATACCGCACTTGTATATATCAGAGCACCGGTTGTATCCTCACCCCCTTCCCTGTAACAGCAAGCACTGAGTACAGTTTACTCACGAGACCCTTGTGTTTGTTTGCTTTTGGGGAGTCACGGACACAGCAGAGACGGAAGAAGAGGAAGAGAGCCCCCGACGAAGCCAGGACGGTTGTTGGAGGACAGACAAGCCCCGACGGAGGAGAAGGAGCCGTAGCCGGTCTCCCAGGTGAACTACCCATATCCGAAAGACCTGTACAGATTACCTATTGGCATCAATAAAGCTCTCTGTTACCAAAACCCGGTTGTTGCCCTTTCCTGCTACGCTACCCCACCCTGAGCCCGTCACAATACGCCAATGGGCCTAAGAGGTTTTTGATGGAGCGGCGAACCAAGGGTAATGATGGCGGACATTAGAATCTGCATGCTGAATGTGGGGGGATTGAACGACTGGAGGAAGAGACAAAGGCTGGCACATCTTGTCAAATTTAATAGGTTTGACGTGCTCTGCCTCCAGGAGACTCACCTTCCTTGGTCAAAGTGTAATCTCTTATTTCTAAACGGGTTAGAATTGGTTGCCTGTTCGTCTCAATCTTCAACAATTAGGGGTGTCGCTATACTGGTTAGGAAATCTTTGGGCGGTGTGAAAAGGATGAAGATAGATAGCTGTGGCAGATGGGCTATCGCAGAAATAGAAATGGGTTTCACCTTATGCGTTGTGTACGGTTCAAATAGCGATGAGCCAGAGATCTTCAATTATTTGGAAATTGAACTGACTGGTTGGTCGGCACCATTAATACTATGCAGGGATTTAAATATCTCCTCCAATTGGGTTGATGGGTGGCATTATGCGGGGCGGAAACCTAGGGTTTTTAGCTTGATAAAGGCTCTTATGGACTCACTTGGACTAATAGATGTGTGGAGGACTAAGGAGCCCCGAAATCCTGGCTATACCTACTTTTCAAACCCGGCCCAGAAATACTCCAAATTGGATTCTTTTTTTATTTCCACCCAGGAAAATTACAGAGTTGCTATTGTTATGTTACCGAGGGTACTCTCGGACCATAACCCTCTGGTAATCACTTACCAAAGGGGGGTCCGGGAAAGAGCTAGGACATCTTGGTCCTTCGAGAGGAGATTACTGGAAGATGTAAGGTATGTAGCTCATATTAAAAGGTGGATGGATGATTTTTTCGCAGCCAATAGATACAGCTCATCCCGCAACGTAGTATGGGAGTCTTTCAAAGTGGCTCTCAGAGGCAAAACAATCAGCTGAGCTGCTAGAATGAGGAAGGAAGATAGGACTGAGAAAACCCAATTATTGGAAAAGTTAGTATCCATAGAAGAAGAGCATATGAAGGTCATCACTACGGGTGGGGATGGTAGTAACAGCCATAATGTTCTATTGGCTATTAAGGCAGAATTACAGAAGTTGGTCACTAAAAATGCGATAGGGGAATTTCAGGCCACCAAAGCTAAGAGGTATGAAACGGGAGAACATGCAGGCAGAGCCCTGGCCCTTCGTCTGAGGCAAGAGAAGTCTAAAAACATTATTTAAAAAATAGAGGAGGGCGGTAGGGGGTATACAGAGACTAAGGAGATCTCAGCGGTGTTTAGGAAGTTTTATCAGAGATTGTATGGTGAGGAGGATAGGGACGGAGAACATCTGGATGACTTTAGAGATATAGGACCTCCCCTGGATGACTCACGTCAGGAAGAACTGGATTGGGACATCACAGAAATGGAGATTAAGGTTGCCCTACAGGAGTTAGCCTCAGGGAAGGCCGCCGGCATCCCTTTAGAAGTGTATAAGCGAATCGAATCAGAAATCATCCCGCTATTGACAGATCTTTTTAATGGGTTGTTTGCACCGGGCTGATCCCGGATTCGTGGAAAGAAACAAACATCGTAATATTCCACAAAAAAGGGAAGCCTAGTGAGAATCCGGGGTCGTATCAACCAATCTCATTGATCAATTCTGATACCAAGCTGTATTCCAAGATCTGGGCTATGAGGTTGGGCAGAATCATTGGCGGTCTCGTCTCCCCTTGGCAGCATGGTTTTGTCCCCGGACGTGGCAATACGGATCATACCAGCAGGGCAATAGCTCTATTTGACGCCCATGCTGCCATGGGAGGGGAGATGGCCATGATCCTGCTCGACGCAGAGAAGGCTTTCGATCGCGTGGTCAGGAGCTTTCTCTGGGGTATCTTGGTAGGAAGAGGGTTCGGGCAGAAAACTATTAGAGCACTAATGGCGATGTATTCCGAACCTGTCGCCAGAGTTACAGACATGAGTGAGAAATCCGATATGTTTCCTATAAGGAGAGGAACGCGGCAGGGGTGCCCGTGCCCCCGATCCTTTTCTCTCTTTATATTGACCCTCTCATTCAAGCTATTTTAGGGTGTTCTAGGTTAAGCCCGGTGATCTATAACGGCTTTGAAAACAAAATATTAGCATACGCGGATGATCTTGCGGTTTTCTCAACCAATCCCCAGCAGGCAATGTTGGTCTTGTCTGAGCTTACTAAACATTTTGGATCCCGCTCTGCTTATTTATTAAACGAAGCAAAGATCCAGATCATCTGCACTAAGAATATAGTTAAATCTGACTCTAGATTTGTGGATACAGCAGTTTATCTAGGAGTTAAAATTAATGCTGCGGTTAATAAAATTGTGGAAGAAAATTACCTACCGCTTATTAAATCCATAGAATCAGACTTGGGAAGGATGGATGGGTTACACCTTTCATTGATAGGGAGCGTGAACGCGGTTAAGATGTCGATGTTCCCCAAGTTGCTATATCTTTTTCGGGCCATACCGCTTTTCTTGGATGAAAAAATAATAAAAAACTTAGAATCTGTCTTCATAAAATTCATATGGCAATTTGGAAAGATAAGGCGGTCTACAAATTTGATGTCACTCCGTAGAGAAAGGGGTGGGCTGGCACTGCCTAATCTAAGATTGTATCATTGGACCTGTTTATTGTCTCACATGTCTGTACTCTTTCAGACGGAGGCTGGTGCTAATGATACGAATCTTGAAGGTCAGCGGACCCCCTCTATATACGAATTGCTGCTAAGAAGGAAGGCGTTGGGTTTAATGCTGCTCGAAGGGGACCGCAGATTCTACAAGAAAGCCCGCTATAAGATCATGGACAGTGTGTGGCGGGTGTGGAAGGCCTGTGGAAAGTTATGCAATATCCCCAAGGTTAACCCATATCTTCATATTTATAATTCGAGTCTCTTTGCAGGGATTGGTGCGGATAGGATTTTTAAAATCTGGTGGGGGATGGGTATTAAGACCTTGGGAGAAGTAACGAATGGAGAAGAGGTCGTAAACTTTGAGGCTCTCCAAAGTAAATTTAGAATCCCTGGCAATCATTGGTTGGTTTATGGGCAATTGTCACGGTCCTTGAAGGCGCTTAGACCAAGACCACCACCCTTTGATAATTACTCTCTATTAGAGGCATTGGCCAAAGGGGTTAAAAAAAATTAGATTCTGTATAACATCCTCCTTGTAGAAATTCAAGATGATGTCGGTAAGGTGGATGAAGCGTGGTCTAGGAAAACTGGGAAATCCTGAAGTAGATCTCGACTTGGCTATATCATTAATAAAAAGGTTTTTTGAGCTTCAAACCTGCGGGCCCAGCACTAAAAAACAGTGTTTAATCTGTACTACACCCCGGCGAAATTGTTTGCGTGGGGGGTGAGGGATAATGATACCTGTCCAAGGTGCGGGGATGGGCAAGCAGATATTTTACATATGTTTTGTAATTGTAGTCACCTGACCCCCGTGAAGAATGAGATTGTGAAATTCTGGGAGGGGCTGCTAGGTCATAAGATCGATCTATCCCCTACCCTGATGATTACGGGCATTGATTTTAATCAAAAGTTGGGGAAAGAGGAATAAGCTTTGGCTTTTATTGCTGTAGCTGTTCTCAGGATTTTAATCTCAGCAGGATGGAAGGATGTTGTGGCCGCGTCCTTTCAAATGTGGCTCTCTAGGTTCCTTGGAATCCACAACATTGAGATTTGTCTGTACGAACAAAAGGGGTGAAGGTGCGGGACTTCGGAAGAAGGATCTGGGCCCCGGTTACGAACTGGAGGCAACTGCTTGTGTTGTAATTCTGTATTTATTTGTGTTTTTATCCCCCAATTTATGATAACTCAATAGAAGGAGAAGAAGAAAAAAAAAAAGAAAAAAGAATTATTATTATTATTTTATTTTTTCCAGGATAAGATGTATTGGGTGTTGTAAAATGGATCGTCTGTCTTTTATATGGACTTTTTGTATTATCTATGGATTGTATTTAAGCTCTGAAGCCGCTACTCAAGAGATGGCTCTTTTTTAATGTCCGGATTTTGTCAATAATTTTTCGTTTTCAATTGTGATGCACTGTAAATCCCAATAAAAAAAATGTTTAAAAAAAAAAAAAGGGCCTGAGAGGTTTTCAACAATCAAAGTTTATGGTCGAGTAGCAGAAGATCATGATCAGAGGTACTGTTTGGAGGATCAAGGCGTAAACGTTTACAATGGACGCAGGAGGTGAAAATATAGTCCGTGTCCCTCAAGTGCGTCCATCACCATAGATCCATCAAGTCATGATCATCAATAATGTCAGAGAGGATGAACCGGTCTCGGGCTGCCTGGTTTATGGTTTCTGGACTTGTCAAGGTGCCATATTCCAGCACCCCCCCCCATGAATACCCCGGCTGTCCAAAGGAGAGCAGGAGTTTGGTCAGCCGCCGGGGCATAGAAAAAGCCCAAACATAAAGACTCATTGAGAATCTGAACCTTGGCAAAATATATATCTGCCCAGGGTGGTCCTGCCATGCCTGCAGTGTGCAAACCCCCAGGGATTTGTGAAAACAGATGTCCAACCCACTCTCCCCATGTTCCAAAGGAGTAGATGGGTGTGTAAGGATAGTCTGGATCCTGCTGGTATGTAGTACCGTACTCATCCAATCCCTTCTGAGTCCATCATGTTCAATAGGTGACAGGTGTGTGTCCTGGAGCAATGCTACATCAAGGCGGTGCATCTTCAGAAATGAGAGGATTTTCTGTCTCTTGATAAAATAGGTCAGGCTGTTGTCATTAAGGGGCATATTAAAAAGGAAGTGGCGGTCTGCATCACCGTATTGAAATGCAAAGACACACATTTTTATGGCTTTCTGAGCTGTCAAGTGCTGAAGCGCTGCTATAATAATTAGAAGTCAAACTGAGCAAAGCTGGCAGCGCACATTTAGGGGTTCTGGTTTACCTACATTTAGGCATGTTATGTATGTTGTTATGTTAAGTTAATTTCTATAGCATGACTCACCCGGGGGCATCTCAGCGCTCGCCTAGAAATTTGACCCGAGGACTGAAAGTCAGAACAGAGTTAGAGCAGGAATGCTATTAGTTGTTTCCTAAAGGTGCTGTATATGGACATTTTGTTTCAGGACAGCAGTAGTTTATTCCAGTATCTTGGGGCCAGATGCGAAAAAGCTTTTCCACCAGTCTCACTCAAGCGTATACGAGGAACCTGTAGAAGGCCTAGAGTACTGGATCTGAGATTTCTGTTCGGTGTATGAAAGGTGAGTTTCTTTTGTAGATAGTTAGGGCCTTTCAGCGCATTGTAAGTGAGACAACAGATTTTGAAAAAGGATCTCTTCCTTACAGGTAACCAATGCAGCTCTCTCAGCAAGGGAGCAGAAGGGAGCCAGCAGGGGCTTCAGTAACATTCTGGCCGCCGTGTTCTGAATCACTTGTAATTTAGTAAGCAGGGTCTCTCCCACTTCCGCCAACAGAGCATTACCATAGTCTAATTGGCTGATGACCACGGCTTGAACTAAGGTTCTGCGGTGATTAGTGGTCAAGTAGGGAACAATTTTGCAGAGTAAACACAAACTATAGTAGCAGGAGCTAGTAGTGCCAGCAATGTGGTCTTTCATGGTTAATGACTGATCTAATTTTAGGCCTAGATTTTTAACACATTGTTTAGGAACAGGAGCTGGTCCCAATTGTGAGGGCCACCATTCATCAGACCAGCTAGCTGAGGCTTTCCCCGTTAGCATGACCTCGGATTGGAGGTAGTTCTGTGTCATACAGCTAGAGATTACAAGCATTCTGCTGGATAACCGCAATTTCTCTGCTTCTATCTTTGGGCCAGTAGTAAATATAAGCTGAGTATCGTCAGCATATGAAATTATCTCAAAACCTAGCTGTTCTACAAATTTTTATAACAGATATGGCCCTAGCATGATAGTTTGCGTTCTGTCTGACAAAGTTCTGCAACCACTTCAAGGCTGTCCCTTGGCTGCTCTCTCCGCGAGCACTAAATGTGAGATGGTATCAAAAGCCGCGGAGAGATCTAGAAGGATCAGTATCCTCCAATGTCTATTTTCTGTCTGAGCGAGGAAGTTACAGCGAGCATGGCAGTCTCGGTACTGAAGCCCGGTTGAAACCCGGATTGTGATTGATCCAGAATTTCCTTGGACTCCAGGCATAGACTTAGTTGCTTGTTAATTATACTTTCCAGTAGCTTGCCCAATAAGGGTAGTAAAGAAATAGGGTGGTAGTTGCTGAGTTCTTGGGGATCCGCAGTCTGTTTCTTCAATATTGGACGTACGAATGCTTCCTTCCATGTTATTGGAATGGTAGCAACTGAAAATTGGGTGTCTAAAGAGATTCGGGCGCTCATGTAAAATTTACACACAATTTGTTATGAACCCACAGTATCCTTACATTTGCTACGTATCGCTGTGCCTTCAGAAAAGGAGAGTGTACACCCAATCCCTCCTCTTAAATCAATCAGAAGATTGAATTCAATTTTAACAGTTTTCCGAAGCACAAGCCAAATAACATATAAATTGACAATACAAAAGAATATACAGATTGATCTCCAAATTATTGTGCTTGTCTTGTGTCTTTATTTCTTTTCACTTGATCAAAGTCTTCCACTCCCTTATGCCAACGCGTTTCGTCGTCATTGGGTGTGTACCCATGACTTCCTCAGGGCTTATTTATCCTGTAAGCACCAGATTACTGTCCCTCGCAGTTGCAAGAAGTAGGTTGTCTTTCCCAGGGTAAGAGTCCCTTTCCTACTTTAAAAACTTTTTTCAATATCCGATTTTTCACCATGTAAATCCGCCGATTAAATCAAGCAGTCCGCTTAAAATATTTCTCCAGGTTGTCTCCCAAGGTTCAATTACTCATCTCGTACATTGACATTGCTCCGATTCTATCCATATATTAGAGAAATGACGAAAATGCGGAACCAATCCTTCTGCCTAGATCCTCAGGTCCCTGCAGTACGGGCAACCTGTAACTCTTCTCGTTCGGCGTCTTGTGAAATCGCATACTATAGTAGCAGGAGCTAGTAGTAGCAGCAGCAATGTGGTCTTTCATGGTTAATGACTGATCTAATGTTAGGACTAGATTTTTAACACATTGTTTAGGAACAGGAGCTATTCCCAATTGTGAGGGCCACCATTCATCAGACCAGCTAGCTAAGGCTTTCCCCGTTAGCATGACCTCGGTTTTTCCAGGATTCAACTGGAGGCAGCTCTGTGTCATCCAGCTAGAGATTACAAGCATTCCGCTGGAGAACCGCAATTTCTCTGCTTCTATCTTTGGGCCAATAGTAAATATAAGCCGAGTATCATCAGCATATGAAATGATCTCAAAACCTAGCTGTTCTACAAATTTTTATAACAGATATGGCCCTAGCATGATAGTTTGCGTTCTGTCTGACAAAGTTCTGCAACCACTTCAAGGCTGTCCCTTGAATGCCACAGGAAGCTAGTCTCTCCGCGAGCACTAAATGTGAGATGGTATCAAGAGCCGCCGAGAGATCTAGAAGGATCAGTACTTACGATCCTCCAATGTCTATTTTCTGTCTGAGCGAGTCAATTACAGCGAGCATGGCAGTCTCTGTACTGAAGCCTCGTTGAAACCCGGATTGTGATTGATACAGAATTTCCTTGGACTCCAGGCATAGAATTAGTTGCTTGTTAATTATACTTTCCAGCAGCTTGCCCAATAAAGGTACCAAAGAAATAGGGCGCTAGTTGCTTAGTTCTCGGGGATCCACAGTTGGTTTCTTCAATATTAGACGTACGAATGCTTCCTTCCATGTTATTGGAATGGTACCTGATTGTATTGAATAATTATTGATATTTAGAATTGCTGGCACGCAACGAGTGGCTAATAGGGCCACTGTCTTTGGAGGACAAAGATCTTGGGGTGAGCCAGATTTTGAGAAGGAGAGAGCATTGGAAACTTCCTCAAGCGTGGTTAACTAGAAACAATCTAAGGTGCTAGCTGCCATTTTTTCTAAGCCCTCTGTTCTAGTAGAGGCTTCAAGGTCTTGAGAGGTGATCGATGAAAAGTTAGCATAAATATCAATTATCTTTTCTTGAAAAAAGATTGCTAACGAATTACGAAAATCTTGTGTTTCCATAGGTGTTAGACGGGGACCTGGAGGGTCGGCCGAGCACAAGGGGAGAGGCCTCCAGTGAGGACCGTCTCCCGCGATCGCACAGACAGGTAACTTCCCCCCCACAGATGGACACCACACGAAGATCAGATTAATACCTTTTATAGGCAGTTCTTGAAATGAGGCAGTATGATATAAGGAGATCAGGACACGGTGGTCCTCTCAGTTCTAGTCTCTAGTAGGAAAAGGGGGTAGCGGGACAGTCATGGTACCCGTAGGTACGGCGGTGGAACGGTGATAGCTCACAATCCTCGAGCTCGGTGTTCGGACGGGTCAGACCGCGGCAGCGCCAGCAGATCCCGAAGAGGTCGTAGGTGGCAACGGGCCGCGGCAGCGCCAGCAGGTCCCAACGAGGATGAAGGTTACAACGGGCCGCGGCAGCGCCAGCAGGCCCCACGAGGATGAAGGTTACAACGGGCCGCGGCAGCGCCAGCAGGTCCCACGAGGATGAAGGTTGCAGCGGGCCGCGGCAGCGCCAGCAGGTCCCACGAGGATGAAGGTTGCAGAAGGCCGCGGCAGCGCCAGCAGGCAGGACAATAGTTCACAAGGCAGGGCTGCGGCAGCGCCAGCAGTCCGTCAAGGATGAGTTCGTCGCGGTGTCTCTCGACTCCAGGATACAACTGCCTTCCTGTTCTGGGGCTGCCTCAGTTATAGGTCTGGCGCTCTTTGATGTCCGGACCCTCGCTCTTGGAGGTCGGGAGGTCCGGGATGAGGGAGTCCAGACACCCAGCAGGGGGGTGGAGCCAGCGCCCGGGGAGGCTGGGGGTGATCGGCACCTGGCGGGAGAGAGCCATCGACACTCCTTACTCCCATTGACCTGCCAAGTGGTCCGTTCACCTCCTGGGTGGATGGTGGTGCCGGGATGTCGGGACCTGGCCAGGCCCGGGGTTGGGGTCGAGCCGCGTCCACGCGGCCTCGTGGCGCAGTGTCTAAGATGGCGGCTGGTCCGGGCAGGGGTGCTGACGGTGGCCCAGGCCAGGGACACAGGGATTCCCGGGAGCAGACGTCCGATGGGGGACGGGTTAGGGGTTGCTTCTGCGGGTAGTACCTGGACGGCCGGGACCCGGGCCCTGTCATGCGGGGAGGGAGCGAGCCCTTCATGGGGCCTGTCCAACATGCGTCCCCCCCAGCTGAAGGCGGGGAGAGTCACCCATCTTCTTGGGGACTTTCCTCGTCGAGGCGGAAAAAGCGGGACAGGCCGTCCGCGTTGGCGTGGTCTTGACCAGGGCGATGCTCTACAGTGAAGTCCATCCCCTGCAGGGAGATGGACCAACGCAATAGTTTGGGGTTCTCCCCCCGCATTTGCATGAGCCATTGCAGGGGCCGATGATCTGTTTGTACCCGGAAATGGGTTCCGAAGAGGTACGGCCGGAGCTTCTTGAGGGCCCATACTACGGCGAAGGCCTCTCGCTCAATGGTGCTCCAGCGCTGTTCTCGGGGCAGTAGGCGTCTGCTGATGAAGGCCACTGGTTGGTCGACTCCTTCGGGGTTCTGTTGGGAGAGGACGGCCCCAATACCATGGTCGGAGGCATCGGTCTGCACGATGAACTCGCGGCTGTAGTCGGGGGCCTGGAGTACAGGGGCGGTGCACATGGCGGCCTTCAGCTTCTCGAAGGCCGCTTGACAGTCGGGAGTCCAGTTGACTCTTTTTGGGTGGTTCTTAGACGTGAGTTCCGTGAGGGGCCCCACAATGCTGCCATAGTCCTTCACGAACCGCCGGTAGTATCCGGTGAGCCCCAGGAAGGCTCGGACCTCGGTTTGTGTTTCGGGGGGTTGCCAGGACTGAATGGCAGCTACCTTGAGTTGGAGGGGGGCCACCAGACCGCTCCCCACTTGGTGTCCGAGGTAGGTCACGGACCCCTGGCCGATTTGGCACTTGCTGGCCTTTATGGTGAGGCCGGCCTGTTGGAGGGCCTGCAGGACCTCTCGGAGGTGGTGGAGGTGGTCTGTCCAGTGGCGGCTGTATACCGCGATGTCGTCCAGGTAGGCGGCGCTGAATTCTTCGAGGCCCGCCAATACCTGGTTCACCAGTCTTTGAAAAGTGGCTGGAGCGTTCTTCATGCCGAAGGGCATCACTCTGAAATGGTAGTGCCCATCCGGGGTGGAGAAAGCGGAACGTTCTTGGGCCCTGGGGGTGAGGCCGATCTGCCAGTAGCCCGCTGTCAGGTCGAAGATGCTTAGGTAGCGAGCTGCCCCCATGCGGTCGACTAGTTCATCTGCTCGGGGGATGGGGTGAGCGTCGGTTCGGGTGACCGCGTTCAGACCCCGATAGTCGATGCAGAATCAGAGCTGCGGTGTGGTGCCCGGGGCCGCGGCCTTGGGGACCAGGATGACCGGGCTGGCCCAGGGACTGTCCGAAGGTTCGATGACCCCGAGAGCGAGCATCTTGGAGACTTCTTCTTGGATGCATGTACGTACCCGATCCGTTACTCGGTACGCCCGGTGTCGGACAGGAGGACTGTCCCCAGTGTCCACGTCGTGCAGGCACCAGGAGGTGACTCCGGGTGCGAGGGAGAACAGGTTTGCGAACGGCAGCAGGAGGGCCCGACAATCTTGACGCTGCTCTGGGGTCAGGGCCTCGGAGAGTCGGACCCCGTCCACCGAACCATCTCTTTCACGGGTCCTCAGTAGGTCAGGGAGGGGCTCGGAGTCTCCTTCTGCGCCACTGTCGGTAGCCATCAGCAGGCTGAGCTCTGAGCGCACAAAGTGGGGTTTGAGTCTGTTGGCGTGGAGAACCCGGAGGGGGTTCCGGGGGGACTCCAGGTCGATGAGATAGGTGACGGGACTCTTGCGCTCGATCACCTTGAAGGGCCCTGTCCATTTGTCCTGCAAGGCACACGGTTCGATGGGGGACATCACCCATACCTGCTGACCCGGTTCAAACTCGATGGAGGAGGCATGTTGATCGTACCACTTCTTCATGTCCTCTTGACTGGCCTCAAGATTGGCTTTGGCGATCTCCCTGAATTTCCGGGTCTGATTGCGGAGGGTCAGGAGGTACTTGTAGACGTCTGGAGGGGTTTTCAGGGGGGCCATTTCCCATTCCTCCTTCACTAGGCTGAGAGGCCCGCGAACGGGGTGTCCGTACAGGAGTTCGAAGGGGCTGAAGCCGAGGGACTTCTGGGGGACTTCTCGGTAGGCGAAGAGGAGGCACGGTAGTAGCACGTCCCACTGGCGGCGTAGGGGTTCTTCTAGCCCCATGATCATCCCCTTGAGAGTGCGGTTGAACCGCTCGACCAGTCCGTTTCCCTGGGGGTGATAGGGGGTTGTGAATCGGTAAGTGACCCCGCACTGCTGCCAGAGGGATTTCATATACTTTGAAATAAAGTTCGTACCCCTGTCGCTGACGACTTCCCGGGGGAAGCCCACTCGAGAGAAGATCCCCATTAAGGCTCGACCCACTACTGGGGCTGTTATAGTACGAAGGGGGACCGCCTCAGGATAGCGGGTGGCGTGGTCCACCAGGACCAGGATGAAGCGATGCCCTTGTGCTGTTCGGGGGTCCAGGGGCCCCACAATGTCTATTCCCACCCTTTCGAACGGGGTGGTCACCACGGGGAATGGTTGTAGGGGTGCCTTGAGTTTGCGGCCGCTCTTCCCGCTGGCCTGGCAGGTCGGGCAGTACCGGCAGTGGTTGGAGACGTCATTTCTCATTTTGGGCCAAAAAAAGTGAGTCACCAGGCGGTGGTAGGTCTTGTCTTGCCCCAGGTGCCCAGCCAGGGGGACATCATGGGCCAAGTTCAACAGGAAGTCTCTGAAGTGGAGGGGCACCACCAGCACTCGACCGGCCCCCAGCTCTGCGATTCTCTGCTCGCTGTACAAGAGATCATTGTCCCAATAAACCCAGTGGGCCCCGGTGGTGTCTCCTTGGCCCTGGGCGAGCGCTTGCTGTCGCAGTCCCTCGAGGGAGGGGCAGGTCTTTTGCTCCTGCCGGAATTGTTCTTGGGTGGGCCCCCCTTCTTGACGCCACTGAGCCAGGTCGGGAAGTTCGGGGGGCTGTGCGGACCCCTCTGTGGTGGGTTCCGGGTGGTCGGTATGGATGAAGTCTTCTTCTGGAGCGATCGAGGGCGGAGGTGCTGACCATTCGGGTTCTTCTGGTCTAGGGATGGTGCGGGTGGCCATGGACCGGGTGGTCACGCACGCCCAGTCCGGGAGACCCAACATCCCCAGATGCTCTCTTCTTTCAACAGCTGCCCACGGGGAGCTCTCAAGATCGTTCCCCAGGAGGCAGTCCACGGGGGCATCGTCGCGGACAGTTACTTTCAGCATGCCGGACACTCCTCCCCATTCGAAGGGGACGCAGGCCATCCGACACAGGCTCTCCGAATTGTCTGCCGATCGGACGGGGCAAAGCACGTTTGGCAGGATTTGTTCTGGGGTCACCAGGTGACAACGGACGGCCGTCACACTGGCCCCGGTGTCACGCAGGGCCTCGGCCTTGCGCCCATTTATGCTCACCCATTGGCTGTACTTCTGAGTGTTGGCGGGCAGGGGAGTCCGCGGGACCATGTCTCTTCCTCCTAGGCAGGCCAGGGTCATGGCGGCGGGTTCCCACTCGAACTGCTCCGACTCGTATGCTTCAGGGTCTTCGGAGACTTGTTCTTCTCCTAGGGTGGCGGCCGCCACCTGGCGGGGCCCGGGAACCTGGTTCTTCGGGCAGGTCGGGTCACTGGCATAGTGGCCGACTCGCTGGCATCGATGACACGTAACGTTGGCTCGGAACCCCGGGCGCATCGGGGGGTTTCCCCGGCCTGCTGGGGGCGGGGTGGTGTTAGCGGGAGCGACTGGGACAGCGTCTCTGCCCCGGCCCTGTCCTCCTCCTCCTTCCCGGGGACGATGATGACCTTGGTTGGTTCTGTTCTGCTCGTTCGGCCCACTCCGGGCCACTCGGGTGCTCTCCCACCGATCCGCCTCGGTGGCGAGCTGCCGTGGTTCCGTCAATTTACTGTCGAGGAGGTGCTGCCTGAGCTCGACGAAACAGTTGTTGGAGAGGTGCTCCCACACAATGAGATTGAAGAGTTGTTCGTAAGTGGTTACGTTGTTACCCTTGATCCATCCCTCGAAGGCCCGGCTGAAATAGTTCACGTATTCCAACCAAGTTGTACCTGGGATCCGGGTGCAGTTGCGGAACCTCTGGCGGTACATTTCGGGCGTAAGCCCATATCGACTGAGGAGGGCGGCCTTCATGTGGTCATAGGACGTCATTTGATGGTCCGGAAGCTGCAGCAGGGCATCACGGCCCTCATTGACGAATCTCCCCCATAGACCGGCTCCCCAGTCACTTCGAGCGACCCGGTGGGCAGTCATGGCGATCTCATAGGCCTTGAACCACTGCTGTATGTCGTCGTTTCGGTGATATTCTCGGACCACATCCTTGGGGATGTGGACCTTCTGCTCGGTAGTACCCGGGGAGCGCGGTGGCTCGGGCACCCCTAGGTTTTTGTTCAGTTTGCGCATTTCTATCTCTGCTAGTTTGCACTCGTGTTCGTATGCCAGTCTTTTTTCTTCGAGATCCCTCTGTCTCTGTTTTTCCTCTCGCTCTTCTCTGAGCCGTAAGTGTTCTAAGTTTATTTTGTGTTCCGCCAGCTTCAATTCTCCGTCTAATTTGAGCCGTGCCAAGTCTAACTCGTGTAGTCTATTTTTTTCCCGCTCCTGGATCTCTTCTCGGGAGGGGCCTGTTCTCCGTTCTTCCGTCAGGGTGGTGTTGACTTCCGGGGCTTCGGGGTCCCGGGGGGTGGCGGTATTCGTCTCTGTCCAGGCCTCTAGGGCGTTTTTGAAGTCTTCTTTTGTGCTTAGCCCGGTGGTAGCAATGCCTAAGTCCATGCAAAATTGTTTGAGCTCTCGGTGGTTGTATTCTTCCAGCTTTTCCATCTGGAACTTCTCTGCCGATCCGCTCTCTTTGGTCGTCATTGTGGTTTTAGTCGTAGGGTGAGTTACTGTCTGTACGGTACGCGTTGGTTCGGATCCCACCGCTGCCACCAATGTTAGACGGGGACCTGGAGGGTCGGCCGAGCACAAGGGGAGAGGCCTCCAGTGAGGACCGTCTCCCGCGATCGCACAGACAGGTAACTTCCCCCCCACAGATGGACACCACACGAAGATCAGATTAATACCTTTTATAGGCAGTTCTTGAAATGAGGCAGTATGATACAAGGAGATCAGGATACGGTGGTCCTCTCAGTTCTAGTCTCTAGTAGGAAAAGGGGGTAGCGGGACAGTCTTGGTACCCGTAGGTACGGCGGTGGAACGGTGATAGCTCACAATCCTCGAGCTCGGTGTTCGGACGGGTCAGACCGCGGCTGCGCCAGCAGGTCCCGAAGAGGTCGTAGGTGGCAACGGGCCGCGGCAGCGCCAGCAGGTCCCAACGAGGATGAAGGTTACAACGGGCCGCGGCAGCGCCAGCAGGCCCCACGAGGATGAAGGTTACAACGGGCCGCGGCAGCGCCAGCAGGTCCCACGAGGATGAAGGTTGCAGCGGGCCGCGGCAGCGCCAGCAGGTCCCACGAGGATGAAGGTTGCAGAAGGCCGCGGCAGCGCCAGCAGGCAGGACAATAGTTCACAAGGCAGGGCTGCGGCAGCGCCAGCAGTCCGTCAAGGATGAGTTCGTCGCGGTGTCTCTCGACTCCAGGATACAACTGCCTTCCTGTTCTGGGGCTGCCTCAGTTATAGGTCTGGCGCTCTTTGATGTCCGGACCCTCGCTCTTGGAGGTCGGGAGGTCCGGGATGAGGGAGTCCAGACACCCAGCAGGGGGGTGGAGCCAGCGCCCGGGGAGGCTGGGGGTGATCGGCACCTGGCGGGAGAGAGCCATCGACACTCCTTACTCCCATTGACCTGCCAAGTGGTCCGTTCACCTCCTGGGTGGATGGTGGTGCCGGGATGTCGGGACCTGGCCAGGCCCGGGGTTGGGGTCGAGCCGCGGCCACGCGGCCTCATGGCGCAGTGTCTAAGATAGCGGCTGGTCCGGGCAGGGGTGCTGACGGTGGCCCAGGCCAGGGACACAGGGATTCCCGGGAGCAGACGTCCCATGGGGGACGGGTTGGGGGTTGCTTCTGCGGGTAGTACCTGGACGGCCGGGACCCGGGCCCTGTCATGCGGGGAGGGAGCGAGCCCTTCATGGGGCCTGTCCAACAATAGGCAATTGTCTACAGACATGAAGAGATACGAAGTCTTTTACTATATTAGAAAGGGCCTTTGGGACGTTACTGGCACGTTCAATTTGGTTAATAATAAATAGACGTCAGGCTGATTTTAAATTCAGATTACAGCTAGACAAGAATTGTTTAAACCGTAGTTTGTTTTGTGGGTCTTTACTAACTCGCCAAAGTCTCTCCAATCTCTTGCATTTGGATTTTTCAATATTTAGCTCCGAAGTGCACCAGGGGGCTGATGGTGGACATTGGGGAGAATCCAAAACTGTCACAAAGGGGGTATTAAATTCTTCCAACGTCGTAGGAGCATCCTTATCCTTCTTTGGTGATTCCAGGTGAAAATCCTCATTAAAGGCTTCTACAGAAAGATTTCGCCACGGTCTTGCGCCACTTGATTTTTCCCTGCACTTAAGTCTGAGCACTTAGGGCATGGCTGTTGAATAGAGAACTTAATCATTGAATGATCGGTCCAAGTGAGAGAGTTTGGGAGGTTACAGGTTAGATGATCAATATTAGAAAAGATTAGGTCTAGCGAGTGGCCAGCTGGATGAGTTGGGCCGTATCTCTTTGGGTGAGTTCAATCATGTCAAGAGTAGAGAGGAGTTTATTAACCTCAGGGTTCGTACTATTTTCACCATGAAAATTGAAATCCCCCAAACAAAAGAAATGTATTTGAGGAGAGCACATGTATAGCAATTAGATCTATCAGTTGGTCCGTGAAATTGGTCTTAGGAGAGCTCTTCCGGGGAACCCTCCCTGCTCCCGGGACCGACATTACAGAGCCTAACAGCAACCTAGGTCTGCTGCCGATGCCAGACACAATTCTGCCCTCCTGCTGCTGGGCCATGGCCGAGCAGGGCAAGGTAGGACAATAGGTTTCCTGTCACAGGGAGGTCGCTCCCCACACTGCAACAGCACCACCTGTCTGCCCGTGTCTCCCAGCTCGCTGCTGTTGCCTCGGACACGAGTTCAAGGCCCTCCTCCACCCGCAGGCTACCACCTGTGCCTCATCCCTGGTGGCCAGTGGTAGGTTGCTTTGTGTAATTGTATTGCTTGTTGTATTGTTAATTTTGTTTGCTTCATTCCCCCTTTTACCTCTTGCGCTACTTCTGTGCCCTGTGCCCTTCTGCCTTCTCGCCGCTCCTCCTGTGGATTCCCCGCCGCTGCGTCCCCTGCGGCCCTGCCCCCCGCTCGCTACAATTCACCTTAGTGTATTTTGTATTGCATTTTGTTGGATTGTTAGTTGTTTTCCTTTCCATTCCTCCTTTTCCTCTTGTGCCATTTCTGTGCCCTTTTTGCCTTCTGTACCCTCGCCGTTCCCCATTTTCCCGCCGCTGCGCCCCCTGCTGCCCCAACCGCCCGCTCGCCCATTCATGCGCCCCCACCTCCCAGATGCTCCTCCCTGCCATCTTCCCTTCTTATGGCGGCTGCTGCACGGTGAGGAGAACTACCCTTGACACTTTCACAGGCAGGTGGCTTCCCACGCCGCAACAGCACCACCTGTCTGCCCGTGTCTCCCAGCTCGTTGCAGCTGCCTTGGACGCGAGTTCGGGCCCTCCTCCACCTGCAGGCTACCACCTGCGTCCCATCCCTGGTGACCAGTGGTAGGTTGCTTTGTGCAATTGTATTGCTTGTTGTATTGTTTATTTTGTTTGTTTCATTCCCCCTGTTGCCTCTTGCGCTACTTCTGTGCCCAGTGCCCTTCTGCCTTCTCGCCGTTCCTCCCATGGTTTCTCCGCCGCTGCGTCCCCTCCGGCCCCGCCCCCCCCCACTTGCTACACTTCGCCTTAGTGTATTTTGTATTGCATTTTGTTGGATTGTTAGTTGTTTTCCTTCCCATTCCTCCTTTTCCTCTTGTGCCATTTCTGTGCCCTTTCTGCCTTCTGTACCCTCGCCGCTCCTCCCCAGTTTTCCGGGCCGCTGCGCCCCCGCTCCCCCGCTTGCCCATTCGTCTGCCCCCACCACCCAGGTGCTCCTCCCTTCTACCTCCCCTTCTTATGGCGTCCGCGCCTGAACCGCGCCCAGAGCCAGAACACCTGGCCCCCGTGAACGCCACGACACCCGTCTCCGCAACTACTTTAGCTCCCTCCACGCACTCAACCCCGGACGGTCATGCACCTGCTGCCTGGCTGCTCCGAAACGCACCCAAGGACCCTTCTCCTGCTGGAACTGCAGCTTCACCAGCATCCGGCCCGCCAACCCTCCTACCAGGAAAGATCCCAACTACCTTAGATGCATTCATCTCAACACTCGCAACACTAGAAAGCATGTTCAGACTCACTTACCAGCCGGGATGAGATGAAAACTGTGGATCAATGTTTTGTCTACGGGGAAAAGTAACATAATTAGGAAAATTAGTTAAATTAGGATTGCTATATAAGATACAGTGCCAAAGTTCATAATGCCATATTTGATGTAATCTTTCCTAGTTTTTCAGTGCAGGGCAGTAGAAAAACGAATTTGCAGGAAGTCGCGCTGAGGTTGGCACTTCTTTACGATCACATAGGGATTCTATAAGGACAGTATCCACTTGTCCTAGCTCAAATTTACATTTTGTTACAATCAGTCAGGGAACTTAGAGTCAAAGAACTTAAAGTATAAGTAAAAGATTCATATATTCATTTGAAATTTCAATGCTCCACGTTAGATTTCTGAAGAACTAATACATTATTGTGGCTTCTCTCCGCTCTTCTGGTTAACGAAACATGGCAGAGAAGACCTGCAACATAAACGGGATGCAGCTAGCAGCCGCAGCGTGTGCATGCAGTGTTCAAAGGCCTTGTGTAAGATGGCCGATCAGTTGAGTGGCGGTTTAGCTGCCGCTTGCTGTATGGTACAAGTGGGATTATATGAAGTATGCATCTAAGACTACCCAAGGTTACAGTCCTGTTTTTCTATTACAAACTTACTTCAAATGTTTTGTTTGATTTAAGTAATTGCTGTAACTGTTCAAAACAAAGAGATTGATCTTTAGAACACAATTTGTCACAAGGGTAGGCTCAGAATTAAGAAAAACAACAAATCTCCTGGTTTTATAGATGCCATCTTGTTTTTTAGTCGATGTCACTGTCTGTGATGGTGAGACCGGGACTGTTCTTATCATGGAAATGCCACTGAGTGCAAGCTGCCCAGACCTTGAATAAAGAGTTCTCAACCACAATATTTTGGCAAAGAGGTGAAGCCACAAATAAATGAGTGAGGTTTGTGGCTGCCCAAATCAGTGAACACCTTTTTGGGGGGGGAGATTCACAAGGATTTTTTTAAAGCACTCGCTACTTTAACAGAGCCAGTTTCCAAGCACTCAAAGTGTTTACCGATAAGAGACTAAGGGCCAGATGTAGGAAGCTAAATACCGGTCGGTAATGGCCACAAATCTGTGAATTTTCCGTTACAGACCGGTATTTCGCCCTTTCCAATGTAGGAGGCTGTAAATAAGGATTCGGTAATTTACCGATTCGTTATTTTAAGGAATCAGTAAAATACTGATTCCTTATTTTAAGGAATCAGTAAATTACCGAATCCTTAAAACATATGTAGGTAGCACTTAAGTGAGTGCATTTTTGCTTTAAGGATTCTCTATTTACCACCAACTATAAGTTGGTGGTAAATAACGAATACCTTTAAAAAGCAATTATTTGCTTTTTTCAAAGTGCCATGTGGCAGACATACATGTATGTGCGCCACATGTGCACACATGTACGATTCAGGGGTGTAACAGGGTGTCAATGTGACACCCTGCCACCCTTGAATATGATCCCACTATTGCCGATTCGGTATTTACCAAATCGGTAATAGTAAATGGCTTCCTATTCATTCCAGGGCCATAGGAATAAATGGGAAGGTATTCCTCATTACCAAATCGGTATTACTGATTCAGTAATAAGGAATATTACCGAATCAGTAAATTGTACCTATTTTTTACCTACATCATATTTACCGATTCTTAAATACCGAATCGGTAAAATTTGGTATTTAAGAATCAGTAAATTGAGATTACCTACATCGGGCCCTAAAGGTATAATAAGGAGATAGCGATGCCTAAGATTTCATTTCATACCAATCAAGTTACTTCCTGTGTAGACTTGGCTCACCAAATGCAGCAATAGCAGGCAGAAAAGGCTTACTTTAAGGTCCAGTACCGTCTAATCTATGTTTCTTTTAAACACTAGGGGATTCAACAAACTTTATTCCATGTTATAAATCGAAAAAAACATAAAAGTCATAGATAGGATGCTTTTTTGCAGCATGCTGCTGGGGTTCTGGACAAGGAGATTGAACTGGCTATTAGACAATTATCTCGCTCACCTTTCTACCCTTCCCTAGGGGTTTCTTCTGTTGCTCCATATGCTGGTTCCCATACTCAGTCCCCTCAAGTAGGCTTGGTGGACATACCTCAAGATATGCCTCAAGTCCAGGCTACGGGTATCGTCCCCTTACACCAGTTGTTGTCACACGGGTCGGTGCCCAGTCTCCAATATTTAGGTCAGCCACTGACATCACCCCTGGCAATGGGTGGTGCCCAGGAGACACTAAGAGGAAGCGCCCCTCAGTTGGGGGCCCTTGTAAACGAAACAGAACATTGGATCACAGTCATCTTCAGCAGTCCACCCAGAAGTGCTTAACCTGAATACTATTTCATTAGACATGCTCAAAGCAGCCTTGCTGTCAGCATTTGGAACTAAATTGGACTCCATCCTACTCCAACTTTCTGCACTGGAAAGCAACCTGTCTGCACTGATAGCTACTTGCAAAGGGACTGTGTCCTTCTCTCCACAAGTATCCATCCTAAAAGGCCTACGATCTCGACCACCATTTCCAGTCCCAGTCTTAGTGGCACAGAAGCAGGAGACAGAGCAGTGTCTATCACGAAGCAGCGTAGTCACATGGTAGGAAATACAACAGCACCTATTGCCCAGGACTGACCCTCAGCACCGTCCAGCCAACCGGAGGGGCGCGGGGGGCACCCAGAACACAGTATCTTTTCAGTCTCTGCAATCTCAGGGTTTCAAAGTGGGCGGATTGTACCGTTCCGATGATAGGTGTGATGTACCATGACAAATCAAATCCAGACCATACTTGCCAATGGCCGGATAATTACTAAATAAGTCAATAAGTCGGCAGTGAAGAAGAGGCAATCGTTTATTCTATATAGACTCTGTGCAGAGGAGCCCCCTCGTCAGCACCCAGTCAGTGCGCCGAGAAGACTCCCGAATTACACATGAGATCAATCCTTTATACAAACACACGTTACATTAAATAACCATATTTGGCTGCATTCCAATAGGTATGAGATCTTTCAGGAAGGACCATATATGGGAGACAAAGAGAGCTTAGAAGTCTGTTTCTTCAATTAGAAGGAAGGTCAGTAAGGGTAACTCCCTATTGTCTTGGTACATGGGAGTAACGGCCTGGCGCCAGCAAGAATGCGCTTATCGTCCCTTAACACCAGATGTGACCTTGGGCCTTAGTAAAGGAAAATAGTCATGAGTTCAGCTGTCCAGTAACTCAGCTAATTGGGACCTGAGCGATATATTCAGCAGGCAACACGTGATAGCCGCCCAGGCCCTGGTCGACAGATTCAAAATGGAGTCTTAGGGATCTCTCGAACTAGGATGCAATTTAGCCTATTTACAAGGAGCTCGACTACACTCGGTTGCTAATATAGAAATAACGCATAAATGAGAACACATATACATACAGCTATAGCATGCTAACAAATATAACGTTAGCAACTATGCAAAAAACATTCTGTCCCTCAGATCCACCCTTTTAGCATGATGTAGCTAAATCAATCTTCAAAAATACCTTCATCTATCTGCATCAATTCTTGTATTTCTTGTTGTATCATTTGGGGCTTTTCCTTTTTGGGCGGTGACGGTACCAGGGCAGAAGATACTTTCCTAGCACAATAGGAACAGCAGGCAGGGCCACAGTGTATGCATAAACAACAAGTAAAGAGGAATCCCGCTATACCTATCAGAATCATCAGAATCTTCCATCCCCAGGCCGCCAATAAATCCCAAAACCAACCAGTAAGTGGCCAATTCCCTGTATCTGCGTGTATTTCGGATGCTAATGGGTGCAAATTTTGTATGGCCAGATGGACAGATGGGGCGGAGTCAGGAATGTATACAAAGCAGGAGCTGCCGATCACGCAGCATGCTTCTCCCAGATCCACTAGGATAACGTCCAATACCATACGGTTTTGGAGCAAGGCAAGTCTCGTAGCCTGAAGCTCTACTGTCAAAGTAGTTAATATGCCGGCTGTAGTATTAATAACCCTCTCGACTACTCTTGATAATCGTCTTACTTCCTTACTGGTTATTATAGGTCCCCATATTGGAAATACTCTCATTACTATATCGACGAAATGCTGCTCAGGGGTATCCGTCTGGTCTACCTCAGACGTATCCAACTCTCTTTTCTCTCTATTAATTAGCAACCCAAGGCCATCCAGTCTATGATCCTTGTGGTAATTTGAGAGAGCAATGTATACAGGTTGGTGTAGGAAGGATAAATAAAAATGACCCATCCATGCCCGGTGAAGCCAGGTATATGAATTTTCTCCACAGACGAAATACACATTCGGGGGCGTTATCAATGGTGGACTACTGAAAGTGCAGAGTCGGTAGGTATAATTACACTGGCTATCCCCTAAGGAAATATGTCCTGCCCCTTGTATGCAGAATGCAGAGGCGGTGTTCAATATAGTTACTGGAATAGGTTTATCATCAGAGACATTTCGATCTTGAAAATGGTGAAAATACTGAGTAAAGTTGAACTCCGCAAAGTCTAGAATTTCTGTCCTCAACCAAGTTACATTTTCATATTCAGTATACAAGTTCATACACGCCTTGGGGTCCAAAGACCCTTCCCCAATATTCCCCTGTGGGGCAAAACCTTGATGTACCTCTATATAGGTCAGGATCATCTCGTAATCCTTTTCCATGTATCGGGAGGCATCTACAGTGTAATGTAAGTAAATAATACTTACTAATTTGAACCATGCTTCAGACCTTCCTAAATAGGATAGCGGCAGTGAGATGAAAAGGTCATGTTGATGCATTACAGAGGGTAATAATTCACAAACCCAACAATTGGTCGTATTAGTAGCACTGTGAGTCTGATGCAGCATTTCTACAAATACATTCTTAGCATAGGTCTGACGGTGTCTTTCCTTGTGGGGAGCTAACGTAAAGAAATGATGCTCTGGGGGTGGGGTAGAGGTCCCTATTATTGTATGCACAGGGTGATGCAATTCTAAATATAAAAACACACTCATGATTACAATAAACAATACTGCTATAGTCGTCAAAAAAGCATCCTTCACTCTGGTTGTCCATGACGAAAACATAGGTACATAAATGGGCATATATCGGGGAGCAAGAGGACGCTCCTCCTCGGGCATAAACCGACCAAAAGGAGACATTCTCACTAAAAGTCCAAACTATTCTATGAACAATGCAGTCCGTCCTGCCAGAGGGTGTTTCTTCCCTGTGTCCGTCTAGAGCCTCACAGGCAGGCTCCTATCGTTCATCAAAAGAACAAATCCTCTTATTCACTGATTTTCCAGAATCACAACCTGGCCCTTTTCCTTCAGTCTTTCTTTCTGAACAGAGCAACACAGGGTTCCAGCTCTCAACGGGATCAGTCCAGTGTCTCGCTCAGTATTCCCAAATTCTTCTAGCAAGTCCCTACTACTCAATTAATTCCCTATCTCCTATCATCATTGGGAATACTGCGTCGGTTTTCTGGGCCGCAGATTGTATCGAGCTTGACCTGACAATTCCTGATCACTGAACAAAACAGGCGTGGTGGCCTCCAAAGCGCCAAGTTTCCCCTGTACCATCCTTTCAACAACTGGAGCAACAGATTCAGAGGCCAATTCTGCACTTGATGCTCTCGGCTCCCCTGTCTCGCCCTTCACACTCCTGGGCTTCGGAAAAGGGAGCTCTTTTACTTTCCTGGGTCAATATTCCTTCTGAATTCAGGCAATCAGATGGGAGGGGCAGAGTTACTCGCTTTACATGGGCCACATGTACCCAATGCTTCCGTCCGGTCACCTTCACCGCCATTCAGTTGGCCAGCAAGATCTGTGCTTGAATCTTTGCCATCTTCAACTTCAAAACACCATTATATTTTTCCACCAACCCAGCTGACTGAGGATGTCGAGCAGCATGACATTTTTGATTTATATGCAACCCGTTACAGATGTGCTTGATAAGAGCAGCATTAAAATGGGTCGCATTGTCCGTCCATATGACCCGAGGGACCCCATATCTTGGGATATACTCTTTTATTAGGGCCTTTGCAGTCGCTAATGCAGTATTTTCCTTAGTAGGGAAAGCTTCTACCCACTTACTGAATGTACACACCACTAACAAAACATACTTTAAATTATTCACTCTCTCTAGTTGAATATAATCCATTTGAAGCACCTCAAAAGGTAAAGAAGGTGGTGCAAAATTTCCACTAAGAACAGGTTCTCTCCCTCCAGGACTATGTCGCAAACAACCCATACAATGTTGAACCAAATCGATGGCAGATTTAGCAATGTTGGGATTATTCCAAACCGGGTCCAATAGTTTACAAATTCCCTTCGCTCCTATGTGAGCAGTCCCATGTGCCATCATCACTACATCATTAACAAAAGCATTAGGAAGCATCCATCTTTGTTTTTCACTCAAATCAACCCAGCACCTGTTATCATCCAACCTCCCTACTTCATTTTCCCAACGAGCTAGTTCATCCAGTGTTGCCTCCTTTTGCATTTCCCAGACACTTTCCATTGTGTTATCAAACATATCAGTCTCCTCCACCAATCAAGTTGAGTTCACATACATGGGGGACACTATGGATCAGGCTGTCTCCTTCGCAGTCTGATCAGCGAAAGCATTTCCTTCTCCCACTCTATCCACTACAGCTTTGTGGGCACTACATTTAATAATGGCTACCTTCTTGGGCAAAGTTAGCGCAGTCAACAACCTCAATATCAAAGGGCCATGTTGTATTCATTGGCCATGAGAAGTGAAAAATCCCCGTTCTGCCCACAACCTCCCAAAACTATGGGCGACACCGAAGGCATACTGGCTATCGGTATAAATATTTACTGCCAGTCCTTCACTCAATTCACGTGCTCATAAAAGGGACATTAATTCAGCTGCATGGGTAGAATGATAGGGAACTCGAGACATTTCAACTACAGTACGCAAAGTGGTAATCGCATACGCAGCTGTTGTTGTTGTGCCATCTGCGTAAATTATAGCAAGATCCATCCACATATAACTCCCCTTCGGGCTCAGATAGGGGCGTGTCAGTAAGATCCACCCGTCCCTTCGTTTCTTCTTCTGTCCGAAATATACAATCATGTATGTCATTATTTGGTTCATCCGAAGGAAGGGGTAGCAACGTGGCTGGGTTCAAAGTGGCACATCTTTTGATAGTGATATGGGGGGCAAACAGGGTTAATTCATATCCAGTAAGACGTGCACTAGTAAGGTACTGTGTCTTTGTTTTATTCAAGAGTGTGTCCACTGCATGTGGTACCATCACTGTGAGATCAGAATTTAACACGAGTCCTTCCGACTGCCTAATGGCCACTGCCACTGCGGCAGTAGCCCTCAGACAGCTAGGAAGTGCTCTAGCCACATGGTTCAATACTGCTGAAAAATAAGAACAAGGTCTTAAACTTACCACCAAAACCTTGTGTTAACACTGAAAGCGAACAACCATCTACCTCGTGCACATAAAGTACAAAAGGCTTCTGGTAGTCTGGAGTTCCTAAAACAGGAGCAGAGCAAAGAGCAGTTTTCAAAGAATCAAAGGCTTCCTGACATTCATCCGTCCAGGGTAAGGGCTCATGCACTTCTTTCGTAATCAAATGTAACAATGGTTTAGTAAGAAGAGAAAAGTTAGGAATCCACTGGTGACAGTAAGAGGTTATGCCAAGAAATGCACAAACATCTCGTTGAGTATGAGGAACAGGCATGTTAGAAATAGCAGACACACATTCGGGAGCCAGTTTCCTCCCCTCTTTCGACAGTAGATGACTGAGATAAGTCACCTCTTGTCGACAATATTGAAATTTGGAAAGAAACACTTTGTTACCATGTGCCGCCAAGTGGGACAGCAATTTAACCGTCGCCTCCTTGCAGCCTTCCTCTGTATCAGATGCCACCAGCAAGTCATCGACATACTGGAGGAGCACATTTCCTGGAGGCAAGGTCAATTCATCCAAGATGACCTCTAAAGCCTGGCTATAAATGTATTTTCTTTAATAGATCCAACCCCAGTAAGTTTTCTCCACATTGTGACGTCAACAAGAATGGAGAATCCACTGTGACCGGACCCACCATGAATGCAAGGGGCTTTGACATAGGACTCACCACAGGGACACCAGAAAAACCCACCGACACATTATTTTGCCCGGACAGAGCAGCCCCTGGGACCAACGAATGAGAAATTGAACTGTTCATTGCACCTGTGTCCACTAAGAAATTTTCAGAAACTCCCATGATCTGTCCCTTTACATAGGGTCCCCTTTGATCAACAGGTGCTGACACTTGGCCCCCTCTCTGTCCGTGGCTGTCCTATGCACAAAAATATCTGTCCGACTCACTTGTTCCATGATCTTCATTATAATACTGCTTTCCATTATTTCTATCGAAATAATTCTCTCCAGACTCACTTAGTGTCATTTCATCTCGTCTCATATCACCCCGGTCAGTACCACCTCGTCCTCTGCCTCTACCTCTACCTCTACCTCGCATGGGTCTGTTCTGAGTGGGGAGGTAGGGACACTGAGCTCCCCAATGTCCTTCCTCTTTACAATAAGCACACTGATTCGGTCCCAAAGTGACAGCTGGCCCTTCTCTTCTTTCAGTTCCTGCCCTCCTTTGACCAATTGCGCTTGCTCTTCCATTCCAGCCTCCACCCTAGCCACCTGTTGCAATAAGACTTGAGTTTTAAGATCCTTAGCCTTTTTTTCTGTTCTATCCTTACTCTCGTTTTCCCTATGTTCGTAATACTGAGCCATGCTCAGTATAATTGAAGGGGTAGAGGTGGTCCAAGTACTTTCGGCGGCTTGAAGAAGTGCCGATACTTCCGGCAATAAATTAGTGACGAAACGATTAACAAACAATCTTATTCCTCCTTCCACAGACAGATCCTCCCCACTAAAATCAATAAATACCCCTTCAAATTGAGTAAAGAAATCTGATACACTTTCATCTTTCTTTTGTTTACATGCAGTTAAATTATCCCAATCTACTTTTCGAGGAGGGATTAAAGTGTGCATATACGCAATTATTCGAGCTGGCAGGGCCAGAATTTCAGCTCTTGGTTTATCTCCAGGTTTCCGCTCCCCGTCCCAATCTTTAAGCGGATCCCATGTCCCTCCTAATTCATTTGCATGGGGCTGATCATATACCAGGCGCCATACATCGACGGGGACCAATAATCCAAAAAATAGTTCTATATCAGCTAACGTCATTACTGCTGAGGAGGCTGCCTCAGTGAGTTCTTTGCGACGTCAACAAGAATGGAGAATCTACTGTGACCGGACCCACCGTCAATGCAAGGGGCTTTGAAATAGGATTCACCACGGGGACACCAGAAAAACCCACCAACACATTATTTTGCCCGGACAGAGCAGCCCCTTGGACCAACGAATGAGAAATTGAACTTTTCATTGCACCTGGGTCCACTAAGAAATTTCCAGAAACTCCCAAGATCTGTCCCTTTACATAGGGTCCCCTTTCATCAACAGGTAGTGACACTTGGCCCCCTCTCTATCCGTGGCTGTCCTATACACAAAAATATCTGTCCGACTCACTTGTTCCATAATCTTCATTATAATACTGCTTTCCGTTATTTCTATCGAAATAATTCCCTCAAGACTCACCTTGTGTCATTTCATCTTGTCTCATATCACCCCGGTCAGTACCACCTCGTCCTCTGCCTCTACCTCTACCTCGCACGGGTCTGTTCTGAGTGGGGAGGTAGGGACACTGAGCTCGCCAATGTCCATCCTCTTTACAATAAGCACACTGATTGGGTCCCAAAGTGACAGCTGGCCCTTCTTCTCTTCATTCATTTCCTGCCCCCCTTTGACCAGTTGCCCTTGCTCTTCCATTCCAGCCTCACCCCCTAGCCACCTGTTGCAATAAGACTCGAGTTTTAAGATCCTTAGCCTTCTTATCTGTTCTATCCTTACTCACGTCTTCCCTATGTTCATAATACTGAGCCATGCTCAGTATAATTGAAGGGGTAGTGGTGGTCCAAGTACTTTTGGTGGCTTGAAGCCGTGCCGATACTTCCAGCAATAAATTAGTGACAAAACGATTAACAAACAATCTTATTCCTCCTTCCACGGACAGATCTTGCCTACTAAAATCAATAAATACCCCTTAAAAATCGAGTAAAGAAATCTGATACACTTTCATCTTTCTTTTGTTTACAAGCAGTTAACTTATCCCAATCTACTTTTCGAGGAGGGATTAAAGTGTGCATATACGCAATTATTCGAGCTGGCAGGGCCAGAATTTCAGCTCTTGGTTTATCTCCCGGTTTCTGCTCCCCGTCCCAAGCTTTAAGCTGATCCCATGTCCCTCCTAATTCATTTGCATGGGGCTGATCATGTACCTGGCGCCATACATCGACGGGGACCAATAATCCAAAAAATTGTTCTATATCAGCTAACATCATAACTGCTGAGGAGGCTGCCTCAGTGAGTTCTTTGTAATAGGCAGTAGGCTTTTTACGTGGATCAGGTAATTGCGATTTTAGGGAAAGAACCTCACTTCTCTTCCAAGGAGTATATACCCACTGCTCCTGAAATCGAGCCTCCAAGTGAGCTCTAATAACTTGATTAGCATTGTCCTTAAGTTCGGCGATTACGGGGTGATAAATGGGGTGGACTTCCCGCATCGGGTGCTGAGAGTTCCAAGCCGGACTATTAGTAATCAATCGTTGCTGGTATCGCAAAATGGTAACCAAATTCCCATACACATTTTCTTGACCTAATTCAAACTTATGGGCCTGATCCACTATATCATATAAAACCTGGGGGCCCTCCCACCATCAAACTGCTGTTCCCATAATGAGATCAGACGGTTTGCCATAGTTTCTAATGCATATTGCTGCATAACTGGTTCATAATCCTTCATAGTCCCCCAAATATCTTCAAGGGTATAAATAGTGTTCCGCACCCATTGGGACGCCTGATCTATTACCAGCTGCTTCTCCTCATATCTACTACCGCCCATGAATATAATCGCCGAGCACCCCCAACCTGGGGGCTTGAGAGTAAGTCATGTCTGTCTTAACAGGAGTAGGGGTGGCTGACTCAGAGGTCAACGGACCATCTGTCAACAAGGTTGCGGTGGCAGATGTCGTAGAGGGAAAAGCAAGAATAGCACTACTTGACACAGCAGAAACGGGGGGCGTAGGAGCAGTGGCCACCACGATGGTTGCGGAGGGGGCACTAGCTAAAGGTATCGCAGGATACACTCGTTGTTGAACCTCAAGGGGCGGAGGACGGGCATTCAGTAGATCCTCTTTTTTGTCCTCCGCCTCAGGGCGAACTGTGTAACTTTATCTGTTTGCAATCGAAACTGTCTATCTATACATTTGATTTTCTTTTCTGTCTGATCTTTATCATATGCTATAGCTTTTTGCGTTATGGTCTGTCCATTCTGTATTTTTTTTAAAATGTCCTCTCTAATTCGACGGCGTTTTGACTCTTTCTGCCGTAACTGTAGAGCGTCAAACATTCCTTGTCTACTTCGTTTTGAAAATAATCGGTCTTGTAAATACTGTATCTTTTGCTCATCGAAAGAGCCAGTTAGAGGCCATCTTAATTCTTCATTATCCTTTGTATACTTGTGCCATAAATTACTAAATAGAATGGGTGTAAGATCATGTTTCACATACATATCGAACTTTGGGCCGGTTGACTTTCATCTAATCGTATACTTTTTCGTCGACAACAACATCCAAAACATATTTTGCTAAAATACGACATTTTTCTCTGACAACTGGTTCTTACACTCTGTTACACAGACTCAAAACATGGCCATGTTTCATTCACTCCCAACATATCATTAACCTCGCACTAACCATACACATTGAATTGACACACGATGTATTACAACAAGATGGGAAACATTATTTTTCTTTTTCAAATTCTAAATCATGATTTCAAAAACAACCAAGGAACAGAGCCCGTCGACTCCTGTTCATAGAGAAGTTGTGGTTCACCGGCCACCGGACCAAACAGAAACCAAAAAAATCAGGCAGTCCAAAGACTACCAAGAGGCCATCAGACAGGAATTAACCACAGACCGGCCTACAGACCATCTCATGGGCCTCCCTGGTTCACCTTTTGGACTATTCTGACTGAGCCTGCTGCCTTAGCGACACTTCAGATATGTCAAGAAGTCACCCAGTTACCGCCATGAACCTTTCCGAGTGCAGTCAGGCCGGGTGTGCAAATAAAATGCCACACCAGGGCGTCAGATCGTCACCTCTATTATTCACCAAACAAGCCCACGGAGCATCTGCCCGTGCAGCCTCACTGCTACCCCATCAGATCTCCAAAACTCCTCGTGGTGCGCCGACCACCAACCTAACCAAATCCAATTATTTCAACAACGTGGTTTCAGGAGCACAATCCATAAATAATAGGACCAATTCACTCACCTGGTGCACTCAGGTCTGATTGCGAGTTCTCCAATGCCCACTCCAGAAGATCAACTCGGATCAGTTTCCGGGTTACACCCGTAGGACTCCGGCGAGGGGTCACTAGCAGCAGGGGGCCCTTTGATCGCGAGAGCGGAGTCCAGTCATATGTCTTCCAGAAAATTGAGTCCGCCCCCTTGACAAAAGTACTTCCCTAATGTCCTTAATTCACCCCGTGTTACGGGAGGACGACCCCATACGCGGAGTCCCGGCGGTGTCGCCAACTGATGTACCATAACAAATCAAATCCAGACCATACTTACCAATGGCCCGATAATGACTAAATAAGTCAATCAGTCGGCAGTGAAGAAGAGGCAATCGTTTATTCTATATAGACTCTGTGCAGAGGAGCCCCCTCGTCAGCACCCAGTCAGTGCGCCGAGAAGACTCCCGAATTACACATGAGATCAATCCTTTATACAAACACACGTTACATGAAATAACCATATTTCGCAGAATTCCAATAGGTATGAGATCTTTCGGGAAGGACCATATATGGGAGACAAAGAGAGCTTAGAAGTCTGTTTCTTCTATTAGAAGGAAGGTTAGTAAGGGTAACTCCCTTTCGTCTTGGTACATGGGAGTAACGGCCTGGCGCCAGCAAGAATGCGCTTATCGTCCCTTAACACCAGATGTGACCTTGGGCCTTAGTAGAGGAAAACAGTCATGAGTTCAGCTGTCCAGTAACTCAGCTAATTGGGACCTGAGCGATATATTCAGCAGGCAACACGTGATAGCCGCCCAGGCCCTGGTCGACAGATTCAAAATGGAGTCTTAGTGATATCTCGAACTAGGATGCGATTTGGCCTATTTACAAGGAGCTCAAGCTACACTCGGTTGCTAATATAGAAATAACGCATAAATGAGAACACATATACATACAGCTATATCATGCTAACAAATATAACGTTAACAACAATGCAAAAAACATTCTGTCCCTCAGGTGCGAAGGGCTGGAAGCCATGCCCCCGGGGACAAGAATAACTATTATCCTAGTTTGGGCTCTGTTCATCTCCTACCAGAGTCCATGACGCGTGTTGTGGTGTTAGCTAGAGTACCATGCCTCAACCCCGGGACCAAGGAAGACTTTTACCAGCTGAACAGTAAGGTGGTGCACTGGCTCAATTAAAACATTGCCCCTGGGCTTAGGGTGGAAAACCAAATTCTCATGGTGCGCCAGACACAGTGGGTTGGTAGCGCCAAGAAATACTGGCTGAGGGACTGCATTATCATCAATTTTAACAATCCAGTCATGGTAAACCGAATCTTAAGCGAGGGTGCCCGGTCTAACTACAGGCGTTGGAACTGAGCAATCTTGACACTACCCCTGGGATACTTCTACAGACCCAATTATTACCAACTACGGTCCCAGCGCGAGCGGCTCCAAGAAGTGGGCCTTAGAGGTCGTGCAGAGGTGTTTATAGTAGTAAGCACAGCAAATAGGTTTACTCCTCTGAGCTCATGGGAAGATTGCGATTGACGATGTGTGGGTCCCTCGGACCCTGTGGCACCCGCATCCCAGGGAAATGTATCGCCCCCGGAACAGGTATTGAGTGTGAATGGAGGGTGTACATTTCTTTCTTGGAACATCGTGGGGCTGGAGAGTAAGATTGGGCACACCGAATGGTTGGCCCTTGTTAAGAGTTTTGATGTGATATGCATCCAGGAAACTTGGACTGGAGACAATAATTAGCACCTGGATGGCTATAAAACCCTCTTTGTTCCAGCTACCCCATCCAGGTCAGGGAGAGCCAAGAGGGGGCTTATCACCTTTGTTTCTCTAGCTGTCCTTGGCATCTCCGCTCCCTATAGGAAGGAAAATGCTACTTACCAGTGTGCATCTGTTCTTGGCATGTAGAGCTGCAGATTCACACTCTGTGCATAGATTGCCATCTGGTGTGGGGCTCGGATGCTTGTTGTTGTCTTGGAAGAAGTCTTTTTAGTCACAAGATGGGTGACTTCTCCTTTGGACGATAGTGTGCATGGGCATCAACCCTCATCAACATGCACCATCTTTGGTGGGCCAAAGTAGTAGAGTGCAATGGGCACATTGATTTTATCACAAACAAGCTGTTAGAAGCTACAAGTAATCTGGGAGATCTTGCTAACAAAGGGGCAGCGATTTTAGCTCTAGAGATGAGCACAAAGATACATGAATCCTTTTTTATTGATCTAAGAAGCCTTTTTGTAAGACCACCTAAGCCGAGTGACAATCGTGCTTGCCACCCTCCCCGTTGGTACACTCGGGAGTGTCGGCAGGCTCGACTGGACCTTGGCAGAGCTATAAAAAGTGAAACACGTAGTCATGTCCAACTTGCTAGGGCGGCATACAAGAATGTAGTCTATAAATCTAAGCGTGCATGGGACGAGCAGAGGTGGCAGGATCTAAAAGAAGCAGGTACCCAAAAAGACCCAAGAAGATTCTGGAATGTCCTCAAGTGGGGTAGTGATGGGACTCTGGATAAACCCCAAAATTGGGTGGCTCAAGATGAATGGGTGGCCTACTTTAAACCTCAATATACCAAGGGTCCGTAACGAAGCACAATCATGGAGATTCAGCACACATTCCTCTTGGAAGATGTGTTTAGTCTTGGTGAGGTTCTTATTGCCCTAGACCTGGTTGTTCCTGGAAGAGCACCTGGTATAGACGGTGTCCTTGCCAATACTTTTTTGTATGATAAAGAACTTTGGGCCAGGTACATATTGCTCCTAGCAAATGCCATAGCAAGAGGAGCACCTATCCCCAAATCTTGGAACGGGGCTTAAATCGCTACCTGGTAATTATCTCCCAATCAGCTTGATTGTCACAATGGAAAAGCCTTTCGGTAGGTTAATTTTAAATAAGGTCTCAGAATGGAAACAGGATCAGAACATCCTATCCCACCTGCAGGCAGGATTCAGATCGTCTATCAGCACAGTCGATCGTGTGTTACACTTTGCTATGCTGTATTGGAAAACTGTCCAAATAGGCGGGGGTAGCCTATACGCTGCCTTTATAGATCTTAATGTTGTAAACAATTGGTTCATTCGGGTGTAAAAATATTTCTTTTCAATTTCATAAACATATGAAGCGTTCAACAATTTCTTTTACTCAAGAACAGTTCTAGAGAAAATTAGAATCCAAAACCATCTACGTATTAATGCAGTATTTTATAAATCGTATTCATTCATAAATATTCGAAATGCATACCTTTCCACATAAAAAAGGCTGAAGAAAAGTGAACAATTGGTGCTCTTTGTGAAATAAGTGCTTTGTGCTCAGGGCGCAAGTGAAATATGCAATATATACAGACAATATATACAAGGGGATGTGCAAAACATTCAGAGTGGCCTATGTTATTTAGACTGTCAATTGTAAACTGCAAATGTCAGTATTCAATACAGAGTCTTCAAAAGGTAGGTTCACAAAATCTATTCGTCGACGTTTCGACCCTCAGAGAGCGCACTTGGGGCGTCTAGACGGGTCTTCATCAGGACTGTGTAGGGTGGGGGGATGGCAGCCTTCTCATAAGCCCAGCCGGGCTTACTAGCGGTGGACGTACTGTTGCAATCAGTTCTGTCTGTACAATTGTTAGTATTGTCCCAGACGGTTCATATTCCACTCAGTATTTTGTAACAATTAGTTCTGTCTGTGCAACCATTAGTCTTGCCCCAGACGGTTCGTAAAATGTTCAATGTCTGAACGAGGTGGGTCGATGTTCTCTTCCAAACTCAAGTCTTTGTTACTACAGCCGCAAAACCGTGCTAAGAAACGGGTGATCGCCGAAGACTGATGAATAAATTCAGGTCCGGCACGGCTTCCTCGATGCACGGTGATCATATATCTTAGGGCAGCATTTGATCTTGTCCCCCGTCCTATTTTGTGGTGCGTTCTCAAAAATATGGGAATGCCGAGTCCCCTCCTTACTCTAATCATTAGATTACATGAGCAGAATTTTGCTCAGATTAGATGGGGGCGCCCAGGAAAGGTTACCCCCCAGTTTCCTGTGGAACGAGGGGTTAGACAAGGCTGTGTCCTTGCTCCAACTCTATTTTCCCTGTACATTAATGATGTGGCAAACATGCTGATAAAATCAAATATTGACGCCCCTATTCTTGCAGGAGAGAAAATCCCCATTGTAATGTTTGCTGACGACTGTTTGATTATTGCAAAAACCCCGAGTGGGTTGCAAAAGGCTCTAGGAATTTTTGAAAACTTTTGCACTGCTCGAGGTTTAGAGGTGAATGTTTTAAAATCTAAATTCATGTCTTTTAATGAATCGAAATCCTTCAAGGGTACTGTAATTATGAACAAATCGCCACGTGAGAAGGTCCAAGCTTTTAACTATCTGGGTGTTTGTATTCAGCACGACCTCTCCTGGAAACAACAGACTGAGCTGGCGACCCTTAAACATCGACAGCTTGCTGGAGCTTTGAGACAAGAGCATTCTAGGTCGCTCACAAAGCCTATAGCCCCGGCATTAACAGTGTATAATGGAAAAGTTGTTGGCTCTGTTTTATATGGTGTTGAAATTTGGGGATTTGAGAATCTGAAGAAATTGACATCTTCAGAAAATTTGTTTTTAAGAAATCTTACTAAGTTACCCCAGAGCACACCAATGTGTCCCTTACTATTTGATTTGGGCCTAAGCCCAATTGCTTTACTTGCTTACCTACGCCCAGTTCTATACTGGAGATGTTTATGGATAACACTTCCATTGAGAGTATTTGCAAATGGGCTTATGGATATCATCAAATCTGACACTTTCCATAAGATAAAGTGGCTGTGTAAGATTGGAGAGATATTATTGAACCTAGAGTTGAATGAAATTTGGGAAGATCCCACAAACGCCAGGTTCCCCTCCAAAAAAGCTCTAAAAATTATGTATTCGGAGGCAGTTGCCTCGAAAACTTTTAGGAAAACTGCTCCACTTTCATTGACTGGTATCTTTTTGGTGCTTAAGGATCAGCCCAGCTTCGAAGATCTTTGGGATTTCATTACACGACCCCTAGACCGCAAGCTCTATTTCCAACTTAGAATTGGTAGTATACCGATTAGAGCATTTACCAATCTATGATCTAGTGGAGGCAAAGTGGAGTGCCCAGGTTGTTTGTACCCTAAGGAAACTGTTAACCACTTACTCTTTGTTTGCCCTGTATACGCTACACCACGCAGGATGTAGCTAACTCCTATGTGTAAAACCTTGGGTACTAGGAGCGGGTTGGTGGCTGTAAGATTAATCTGTACTTGCACTCATCAATTTGTGGCCATTGCTGTGGCAAAATATTTAGGATGGGCTTGGGTAATAAGAAGTAAATTGCTGTAAGTATACTCTACCCTCCTATAGATCTTTTAACTTATGTTTGGACTCAATGTATGCACTTTAATTCCCCTGAAGTATGCTCTATATGTAAATATTTGATTGATTTAATTATGTGAATTTAATTTTATCTTTATTTATTGTCTTATCCTGTAATGAATTGTATGTTTATATGCTTTTATGACAACAGTCGAATAAAGCTTGTTTGACTTGACTTGACAAGCAGGGCGCATGAGAGGTGCAATAGAAATGAGACACATGCGGAGTGAGAGAAAACACGTTATTTTGTAATACAACCAACATTGTTGAAGACTTTCAAAACAGAAAGGGAAAAGTGTGTGCACACGTCTGTGTCGGAGTGTCGATAAAAATTCCTGTTGAAATGCGACAGACATCTCACCATACCTGCCCGAAAACACCTGTGCCCAACTATTTAGCTGAAAATATATTTACTAGTGAGATGTAACGCCCCAAATACCACCCCGGGAAGCTACGCCCCTGCTGTCATGGCAGAGAATGACACCGAATAGGGAATGAAGTAGAATTTCAAGTACTAGGGTCTCTACAGCAGCACATAGGATGGAAGCCTAACTTGGCCTGGTGATCTAGGGGTGCCGTTCCCACTAAATCTGCAGCCCGATCTTGCTTGGCCAGGGAATAGGGAGCGATTAACTTACAACACACATTGGGTCGGTAACCGGCAGGAAGCTCTCATACTAGCTATTTTTAGCCCACTTGGCAAACAAGATGACCATGTCCCAAAAGGAGCTACTTCCCACTAAATTAGTATTCAAGGATCACAGACATGATCATATCCGTCCACAACAGCCCCTCAGAGATCACTGAACAGTGCTTTAACTATACACAAGAACAGAGCACAGAAGTCGCCGTCACCAACAACAATTGATGGAATATGTCACCCCTAGTGGGAAGGGTATGCCCAGACATGGGTCCCGTGCTCACTACACCACTGGATTCAAACTATTCTGGCTGATGAGGGGCGATGCCCTGAAACCGGTCCCAGGATGCTTGTTTCCGGTCCAGGGAGGGTAACCGACATGATCACATCCGTCCACCACAGCCCCTTTATTATTATTATTATTTATTATTAAAGGGGCTTATAAAGCGCCTGGTGACGCCTCCCGGCGTGTCCCCGCGCTGTGGAGAAGAATCATAACCAGAACCAAGGAGAACAGGCTGATTAACAGGTGAACAAATGGGTCTTTAGCAGTTTCCTGAAGGAGGCCTCATTATTTTCTAACCTGATGGGTGTGGGGAGGGCGTTCCATTTCTTAGCCGCCAGAGTGCGGAAGGACTTGCCTCCCATCCTGGCTTTTTTTATGCGTGATGTTTTAAGCAGCCCCATTCCCTCGGAGCGAAGGGACCTATTCGGCTCGTAGGGTATAGCTAAGTCGGACATATAAGAGGGGGCTTTTTGATGGATGATCCTGTGACACCACAGGAGAGCTTTGAATAGTATCCTCTGTCCAATGGGTAGCCAGTGGAGGGAGGCCAAGGAGGGTTTGGAAGGAGCCCTACGGGGAAGTCTCAGCACAAGGCATGCAGCTGAATTTTGCAGGACTTGCAGTTTTCTGATGTTTTTATCCGTTGTTCCCAACAGCAGTACATTGCCATAGTCTATTCGGGAGGTAACAAGTGCCTGAGTCATGGTCCGCCTGGAGTTCAGGGGGAGCAGATCCAGGGTGCGGTTAAGAGTTTTCATGACTCCAAAGCACTTGCCTACCGTTTTTTTGACATGGCTGTCATACGAGAGCTTGTTGTCTATCCAGACACCCAAGTTCTTCGCTTCTTTCCTAGGATTAGGTAGGGGTCCCAAACTAGCAGGCCACCAGTCCTTTGTCCACATAGTGTCTCTTCCTCCTATTACCAGTACCTCTGTTTTTGTACCATTTAATTTGAGGCAGTTTTCATTCATCCAGGCTGCCAGTCTACTCATGCAGGATTTGAAGTTATCAGCCTCAGAGGAGGGTGTTTGAGATAGAGAGATCAGCAGTTGGGTATCGTCGGCGTAAGAGACTAGCTCTACGCCGAACGATTGTACCACCTCTGCCAGAGGAGCCATGTACAAATTGAACAGGGTGGGACTCAGGGCAGAGCCCTGAGGTACCCCCTGTTCCAGTGTCATACTATCAGAGAGGAAGATCCCTCTTTGAACCTGAAAGCTTCTGTTGGTGAGAAAAGCCTTCAGCCATCCCAGAGCCTCTTTGATAACACCCGCTCGGTTTAGACACTGTAGCAAGGTGTAATGAGCTACAGTGTCAAACGCGGCACTTAGGTCTAGCATGATAAGGGCCATAGTCTTGCCTTCATCAGCTCCCTCCCGCAGGGTTTCAGTAGCTCTCAAGAGAGCTGTTTCAGTAGAAAATCTTGGTCTGAAACCGGACTGAGATGTATGAAAGGCATTTTGGGCTTCCAGATGAGCCATAAGTTGGACGTTGGCAATTTTCTCTGCTAGCTTAGCCAGATACGGTAGCAGGGAGATGGGGCGTAAATTCTCTAACAGATCCTGACTCACTCAGAGATCACTGAACAGTGCAGGGGGGTGAAACTTTTAAATGTGTATTTAAAGGAAATTGGCTGAAACTCTGTGGAGATCGCAATAATCTGTCACAAAGACAAAAAACCCAAATCTCCATTTTAAACGAAATTTTAAATAATTGATGTATAGAAGTATGTTGTAGCCCAACCGTGTAAAAATGCTACTAATGATTTTACGTGTTTATATAAGTATGCAGTAGTACTATTATAAATGTCATTGGTTTAATGGTTTTTGTTTTTAAAAGACTGATCACTTAAATAAATAAGTCTATACACAAGGACAGAGCACAGAGGTCGCCGTCACTAGCCATGGTTCCTCCTGAAGCCCTCGTGATCCGTATTCAATGGGCGGGAAGCGTAGTGGGGGTGACAAGATGGAAACGAGGAACAGCAGTACAGATACGAGAGAGAGGGAAAGCCAAGGAAGAAGAAGTGCGAGGGAAGGAAGAAAAAGGGCACCTAGAGAAGGAGAGATCCTTACATTTCGCTCCCAGCATGTAAGCAAGTGGCCTGGGCACTGATCTCATCCCGGTTAGACTACTGCAATGCGCTCCACCTGGCTATCAACAAGACTGTAACAGCCAAACTGCAGCTGGTCCAAAATGCGGCGGCAAGATTGATTTCTGATATTCCTAAATCTCAATCAGTTTTGGCAGAGATTCTGAAGCTCAATTGGCTACCTGTGACAAACCTATTAACTTCAAACTTTATGCATCGTTCAAAAGGCACTGCATAACATGGGGCATGGAGATATCAAAGACATGTTTCAATGATATATTCCCTCCAGACAGCTTCAATCCTCAAGTCAAACTCTTGTAATTGTTCCTAAATACCAAAAGGCAAGTTGTGGAGTCCAGAGCCTTTTCCGTGGCCGCATTCAAGCTATGGAACTCCCTTCTCCGTTCCATCTCCAGTCTTCAGGCTCACACCCCATTTCGTAAGGCCTTAACCCGTTCGTTAAATAAATCAGCCAACGGCCGTCGCGAGCACTACCTCCGTAGTGCTGCGCACGTCCGTTGGCCGACACAGCACCGCCCGCGCACGGAAACGTCCGCACCGCAGCGGATTCTACGCCGCGCTACAGGGGTTAAAAACCTGACTTTTTATTCTGTCATGGATGCTTTCGGGGCTTAAGACCATGGAATTTCTATTTCCGTCTTCTCTTCCTTCTTTAGGGATGATTGCTGTCAGCGCCTTGACACCTTTGGGCATTTGTTTGCGCTCTATAAATCCTTTTCATTTCCTATAACGTAAGAGAGACGTCAAGACGAACAGGAAAATGTAAAGGGAAGGGGGTGAATGAGGAACACCAGGAGAATGCCCGGCATAAACAATAGCTTGTTTTCTGGTCCCATTTATTTTATTTGCGGGTTTATAACGCGCTTGAATCGACTCCTCTCGGAGTATCTCTGCACCCAAAAAACACCAGAAGCGTGGTCAAGCAGTCACTGGATAGCAGATTAATTCTGAAACAAGAATGTTTTGTGCTTCTTCCTCAATTCAAGTGGGAGCTTGTTCCATAGAGTGGGACCAACTACAGATAGGGCTTTGCCACCCTGTCTGGCCTTTCTCACACCTGGCACTCTCAGGAGAAGCTTTTTACTGGACCTTACGGACCGAACCGGATTGTATGGGATGAATTTATCTCTCCAGTGCAATGGCCCTAGACCATGTAGGCTCTTGTGTATTAAACAGCAGGTCTTGAATTTTACCCTGTTACGGACTGTGAGCCAATGCAATTTCTCCAAGAGAGGTTTGGACGGTGTCCTAGGGGGGGGCATTTAGTACCAGCCTGGCAGCAGTATTTTGAATCATCTGGAGTTTGGCCAAAACTCCATCATTGGCTAATAACAGGAGGCCATTACAATAGTCGAAACGACTAAGTATCAGAGCTTGCACCAAGGTTTTCCTGGTGAAGTCCGGTAGCAGGGGAAAAAAGTTTCGTAACAAGCCAATGACATGGAAGCAGACACCCACGGTGATGTTACAATGCTGCTTAAAAGAGAGTTCACAATCCAAGCGCACTCCTAAATTGTTCACAACCAATTTAGGGTCTGGGACCGGGCCAAGGTCTTGCGGCCACCAGTCCGGGGTCCCCAGGATCTTTGCTTCCCCAAAGAGCACAACCTCCGTTTTTCCTACGTTGCATTGGAGACAATTAGATGTCATCCAATTTGCTACCGCCTTCATACCATTGGAAAAAGATGTTTTCACCTCGTCGGTAAGAGTCTTAAAAGGAAACAGGAGCTGGGTATCATCCGCGTATGATACCGGGATGAAACCGAACTCTCTCAAGATTCTAGCCAGGGGGGCCACATAGATGTTGAAAAGGGTTGGGCTCAAACAAGAGCCCTGTGGCACCCCCATGGTAATCTCAGTCTCCACCGAACGAAATGTGCCCATACTAACTGATTGAGTCCGATTAGATAGGAAACTACTTAACCAGGCCAATGCTGTGCTCACAAGACCGATCTTAGCAAGCTGTTCGAGCAGAATATTATGGGATATGGTGTCGAACGCTGCCGACAAGTCTAACAGTACCAGGACCACCGAATGACCCCTGTCCTGGTACGTGTGTAGATTATCCGTCACTGACAGTAGTGTCATTAGCTTTTCTTCCTGCCATTCAATAGAACCCGAACACAGAGGTGTAGACTTCGCCGGAGACCCTATCACAGGTCGCACACCAGACGACACACACTTACATGGCAACTCGCGAGGACGCCACTTATTAACAAGTCCAGGCTCGGATCATCGACAATATTCCTGTTTTGCACCTATGGTTAAGGTGCAATTGTATTTTGGACCATCGGATTGAGATGCTCCTATTTGTAGCCCTGACGAAATTCCCAAGGCACTAAAGGGAATGAAAAGCGTTGGCTGTGCCTTTGTATCCTAAAAAAGAAAATAAAAGAATCCAACAAAGAAAGAACAGAAGACTCACAAACTTTATGAACTTCTTGTACTATTTACGTTATTGAGTGCACCTCTCAAATTTCTTGTAAAACTCTGTATATGGTTGACATCCCTGGCAGCGGATGGTGAGAGTGGCTGCACCACATATATTAATGAAACAGAGGAAGTTGATGTGCTAAACCTTGGTCTGCTGCTGTGCTCTTTTGCTTGTTGTATAATTGCTCAGCGGTATGTCTGCAAAAACCCTTAAGGGGCATGCATGACTCAGCAATCAGAGCACAAATATATCTGAACAATGCATGGCTCAGCGGTATGTCTGCAAAAACCTTAAAGAGGCACGCATGACTCAGCAATCATAGCACAACTAAATCTGAAGAATGCAAGGCTCAGCAGTCTGTCTGCAAAAACCCTTAAGAGGCATACAAGACTCAGCAATTAGAGCAGAAATAAATCTGAAGAATGCATGGCTCAGCAGTGTCCACTATCACACTGTTGCGACACATGCAGGCAGGAGGACTCTAGCATCACAAATATACTCTATGTAGGAAGAATGAGAGGCGATTTCTGTCCGTGCATGCACACACTTATGCTGTGCAAAGGACGTGCACGGCTCGTCTGTGTGCACACAACTGCGCTGTAGAGGATACAAACATAGCAAGCATAGCTCAACAGTCTTGTGCACAACTGTGCTGTACTGGATCCATACAAGATGTATGTGGGGGGGTGGTGTGCCTGTGTGTGACTAGCACACGGGTTGGAAGCAGGATGGCGCAACAGTGTGCACAATTGTACTGTATTGTAGTGCACAACTGCACTGTACAGCAAACCAGGTAGGAGTTAACAGTGTGCAGAACTGCACCATACAGGAAGCATGCAAGGCGTAACTGTTTATACTCCGCAGCACAGCAGTCTATATAAAGCATGCATGGTACTAAAGTGTGTGTTCAATTGTACTGTGTAAAAAGAAAGCATGCTCAGCAGTATGCAAAAATTATTTTCAAACTAAGCATTTAAGGCCTAACACTAAGCACAACTGCACCTTAAACGAAGCTTGCAAGGCAAGAGAGAGGGTTGCACAGTTGGTTATAGGAGGCATTGAGGACACAGCTCAGCAGTGTGCACAACTGCACAGTATCATAAGCATGCATGGTTAAGAAAGGTGCAGAACTCACCAGTATATGGAGCACGAAAGGCGCAGCAGAGGGCGTGTGCGCGTGTGCCATTGTACCGTATACAAATTATTCACGGCTCATCAGTGTGGGCACAACTGAAATGAAGATGAAGCATGCGTGGTTCAGCAGTGTGCACAGTACCCATGTTTGGCTCAGCGGTGATTACCCCATTACAGTGCATAGAAGTATGCAAGTTCAGCCGTGAGCGTCTGACTGGAAGCATGCAATGCTCAGCACAGTGGTCACAATAGTGGTGTATAGGGATGCATGGCTCACCACGGCGCTAAATTGCACTCAAGGAACCATGTATTGCTCAGCAGTGTGTACTACAGCAAAGTACAGGGAGCATGCAAGGTACTGCAGTGTGCACAAGGGTACAGTAAAAGAAATGAGCTTGACTTTTATAACAAATAATAAAACAAATATTGAGAGAATACACGGTTTAGTAATGCATGCATGATTAAGTAGATACTGCTGGTTATAGCAGAAGTGTCACAGCCAACCGTGTGTGACTACCCAGATCCTAGGTGCCTAAGAAACATGTACTGCTCAGTACTTCATTTCGTTCCTGTGTGTGTCAGCACAAAGATTGGGTGTGGGATGCTAACGTCTGTGTTTGTGGGATGTGCATGCACCGCTGTGTGGCCCACGTTGTCAGTTTGGTTGCTAGGAAGCGTACACTGCGCTCCCGTCAGTTCGCTGACCCTGACCACGCAGGGATTTACTTTGAACTCAGACAGCGGATCTAACAGAGCAGAGAAGACACTGCAAGCCCTAACAGCAGCAAGCACCTTTCACCTCTGTTCACATGCACCATAAACAAGTACTTCCCAATAAGCACACGGTCATTGAGAGTGCCAGCCCCAGTGCCCTATCCGTGCTCTGCCATAAGCACGTGCAGACCCGGATGCAAAGTGCAACAATTACCTGGGGGCTCCCATGCAGCTCAGCATGTAGAGGGGGCCCAGGGGCTGAAGCATGGCTGAAGCATGGCTGAAGCGGGGCTGAAGCGTGGCTGTCCGCTGACCATGGAGGAGAGCGCTGCAAGGTGCTGCCGCGAGACGGTCATGCTGCTAAATCTTTTTCTTTTTAATTACTTAAAAACGAATCAATGGATTTGCACCAAATTACAAAAAGAGATCTTTCTGGTCCAAGCTGTAGCTTGCTGCCAAATGTAGTGTAATTCTGTTCAGCGGTCCGGCCTGTAGTCATGTCTTAAACCCCTATGGGAAATTGCATGGGGAAAAGGCATTTTGGACCAACCTTTTTCTTGGCCTCTACTGACAAATGATCCCTATGCTTTCCTGACAGCAGCTGAATCGAATGGTAAACTAGCTTAAAAAGCTTTTTTAGACTCATCAAATGGAGCCAAAGTTGTTAGCAAAACAAAAAAAACGTTTCCTACGGAAGCTAGGTCCTAAATATAACTACCTACTGGTGACAGCTAGTATTACATATATATATATATTACAGGGTATTACATGGTATATAGCCAAAAAAGCTGACTGGCTGCACAAAAGTAAGGGATTCATTAAGTGTGCTGTATGTAAAGCATGCACATTGGGGAAAAATAAAACTGCATACATGACCCCTTTTTCTGAGACACCAACTTTGATTTCCCAAAAAATTACATGTAACACAGATTTCGTTGTGTATGTGCTGGAGTGTGCGTGTGGCCTGCGGTATGTGGGAAGTACCAAGTTGCAGGTCCACAAACGCATACTCCAGCACATGCGGGCGGTTCATAATAAGGATGAGTCTTACCCTGTGGCATGTCATGTTAATACACACCATGGGGGGAACTTAAGTTGTCTCATCTACTATGCAATAGACACAGTACTGCCTCTCCTCAGGGGAGGAGACAGGGAAGCCCATTTAAGAACACTGGAAACAAGATATATTCTGGAGTTAAATACTAAGACGCCCAATGGGCTTAATGCCACAGAGGATTTGTATACCTGTCTCCAACATTGCTGAGTAACAGTTGAGCATCGGTTTCGTAACAGGGAATGTTAACTGTCTGTTGATTTAAAATCAAGACTAAAATAGAACCTTTTAGATTCCTTCTTTTTCTAAGCACAAGGGTATATATATAAAAAAACACACTATATAATTTTTTCATTTTATTATGTGATTCCTTTTAACGAGTGTGGGAAAACTGAACCACGAGGGCAATATAGAGGCAGTGATCTTGGACATCGATCTAGCCCACTAGGGCCTTATTATAATCTCTCCCCACTAATCCCCCTGTAGATATTTTTCCCTAATATAAAATTGCTGGTTTGCACTTATTTCAAAAGCAAAATTTTGCACACTGTTTGCTTATTTGCATATAATGAATATTGAGTGTATTATGTTTATATTACCAGATCATGAATTTTATACATTTTATGTAGATCAAATAATACTGGTTTTATTTATAAAGTATATTTATGTATTTAATTGCGAGATTTGCACATGGGGAAAGAGACATATATCTACGTATGCACTTATGATTAACTTCACTATGGTTTGTGAAATTGACAGACACAAATGCAGTTTTAATTATCATATGGTGACAAGGTGTATATTATGAAATGATTAGGGGGATCAAAATTAGGATGCACATTGGTATTTTAATTTTTGTACAATGTATGTGGGGAAGTAAAGTAATTTTCGTGATTGATGTCCAAATGATCAGGCTGAAGTCTGTTGTTTATCTCTACAGGCCCAGTGGTCAGATGATGCTTGTATACTCGTTCATCACCACCCCCTTTTCTGAATCGTTTTTGGCCACTATAGGTGTGGCAGGGTATACTCAGACATGAGTCCCTTGCTCACTGCTCCATCAGGATTCAAGCAAGCCGGGCCGACGACGGCTGAAATGCCAGAAACCGGTCCCCGGAAGCTTGTCTCCTTTCTGGTGAAGAATTGGCTTGGTAGTTTGGTCTGCCCTGTTCCCATGATGCACTGGGCCAGGGACAGACTAATTTGCATATAGCCAGGTTCTGAGCTGGGATGGGGCAGTGAGCTAAATAACGGTGATGGATCAAGCCCTGATCTTTGGACTGGGTAAGAGTGGTCTGCTTAATTCAGACACTCTGTTCATCACCACCCCCTTTTCTGAATTGTATACTCGTTATAAACACTGATGTTTGGCTGACCATGTCATGTGATCAAGGGCTTCAGGGCCCGAAACGCGTCATGGAGGACGGAGTGGTGCACACGTTGAAATAAACCAAGCAACTCTACCTCTTTGGGTCCGTTTCGTTTTTCTGCGCCTAAAACCGAAAAAAAGCCAAGAAAACGAAGTTCTGGTAATATATATATGTATATATATATATATATATATTACCTACTGGCGGTCGCCAGTAGGTATATATAGTTAGGATTTTTTCTCTATGGGTTTTTTAAAAATTCTATGTCTAATAACTTTGGCGTTTGTGGACGGAATTGGCTGAAATTTTCAGGAAAATGGCACATTTTGTTTCTGAGCAGCCCCTGAAAATTGGGGGGGGGGTTTCGTCCAGGGGGGGTCGAGAAAAAAGGGGGGTCCCAAAACGTGTTTTTAACATTGAGTTTTCCATAGGGCGGTTGGCCTCACTTTTAGCCCGAACGGCTGAATGGATTTGCACGAAACTTGGCAAAATTGTAGGGACTGGTAGCCCGATGTGCCTTTTGTAGGTCTCAATATATGTGCTCCAGTGGATTTTGAGAATTTAACGTTTAAAAAAAGATATATATCTGTAACAGCGGACCGGGCAGCGTCCCAGGACGCGTACTTTTCGCGCAACGGAGCTTTGTGAAGCGAAGCTGATTGGTTCTCCGGCGTCTGTCAACATTCCAAACAGTCCGTAGCGGCCGCCATCTTGTCTCTCGGTAGGATCGAGAGACAAGAGGAGGCCAAAGCGAAGGGGCAAATGACCATAAGGGGGAATAGTAGATCCTCGCTGACCCCCTAGGTTTGATGTGGAGGTTTTAAAAGGGCCCCGCGGGGCAAAAAAAAATAAAATAATAATAATCGAACGGCTGAATGGATTTGCACGAAACTTGGCAAAATTGTAGGGACTGGTAGCCCGATGTGCCTTTGCTAGGTCTCAATATATGTGCTTCAGTGGATTTTGAGAAATTAACGTTCAAAAAAAGATATATATCTGTAACAGCGCACCGCTTCGCGTACTTTTCGCGTTACGGAGCTTTGCGAAGCGAGGCTGATTGGCTCTCCGGTGTCTGTAAACATTCCAAACAGTACGTAGCGGCCGCCATCTTGTCTCTCGGTAGGATCGAGAGACAAGAGGAGGCCAAAGCGAAGGGGCAAATGACCATAAGGGGGCATAGTAGATCCTCGCTGACCCCCTAGGTTTGATGTGGAGGTTTTAAAAGGGCCCCGCGGGGCAAAAAAAAAAAATAATAATAATAATCGAACGGCTGAATGGATTTGCACGAAACTTGGTAAAATATTAGGGACTGGTAGCCCGATGTGCCTTTGCTAGGTCTCAATATATGTGCTTCAGTGCATTTTGAGAAATTAACGTTCAAAAACAAGATATATATCTGTAACAGCGCTCCGCTTCGCGGAGATAAAATTATATCTGTATTACCTAGCTGTTGCTAACACCAGTTAGCGACGGCTAGTAGGAGATAGCGACCATCTTGGGCCCCACTTTGCATGTGAGTGATATTTATCACTAATGACATGCAAAGTGGGCATGCCAAGATGTTAGCGACTGGAAACAGTCGCTAACATCGCTATCTCCTATTATCAACTTTTGGAAATATTCGAGATAAGCGCGAATATCTCCAAAAGCTAGCACCTGCCCTGAGCAGTTCTTAGCCATGTTATCCAATGGGAGGTGGATAACATGGCTAAGAGCATTAGCTCGGTAATGCATGAATATCGCTGAGTTTTCAGCGATATTAATGCATTGCGGTCGTTTTTTATCGTATTTGCGATAAACCTTGATAATAGCAAGGTTTATGTGCGATAATTTCTGACGGTAAAAAAATCTTTGCAATGCATCGTTAGGGATAAATATCGCTTAACTTTGGTAATATGCCCCAACGTCTGTTAACGTTCGATTCGAAGGAAATCAGGAAGTGTTGAAAAACATTGTCTGCGCCATCTTGTCTTTTTTCAAATGCCACACTTTTGTCGTGCACGGCAGCCATTTTAGATGCCTTGACCAGACCCACTCTGTGCACGCTGTCGATCCTTAGCATGGCTCCCCACCCTCGCAAGCATCTCACCCAGGCAGTGGTCACCCCCGCTCTCTGTCTTATGCATGGGTAATAAACCTCCCCCCATCTGCGCTGCTCTTTCCTGAGAATCACACCCTGTGCCCGCCCGACACCTCCCTTTCGCCCTATTCACTACTGCACCCTCTGACACTCCTTTTCCTCTGTGTCCGATTGTCCAGGCTGGTCCTAGGGTATCAGCTAGCCCTGCAGATGTAGTTTATCGCCACAGCTGTAAAGATTCACCCCTCTTCAAAGGAGTTATAGTAGATCAAGGCCCACACTCGATGAGATCCGTCACAGCAGAAGCGTTGCTATTATCTGAAAACCATCCTGTATTGTGATTGGGGAGGGGACCGAGCGTGAAGCGGAAGATTCCAGGGATGACTCTTTGTACATCAAAGTTTTTACAATTATGTGTCACATTAAAAATATATAGCACTCCGACGAAGTAGTAAGATTATAAAACTTTAATAATTTATAAATATATACAAGAAAACAAAAATAGTAATAACATATAAAAATTTTTAGGGAAAAACAACGAAGTAGCGGTCGGCTGTGCGAATAGTCCCAACGCAGCACAACGTCCAGATTTCCGGCGTGGGGCGGGTCATCAGTAGCAAACTGTTGTGCGAATAGTTCCAAGGCAGCAGAACGCGCTGAAATCTAGATGACACGAAAGTGATGTCTAGTAAGTTGCCACCCAGCAAATAACGGCGTGGGGCGTCGCGGGGGGTGGGTCTTCAGTAGCAAACTGTTGTGCGAATAGTTCCAAGGCAGCAGAACGATGGCACCAAGGTGATGTCCAGTAAGTTGCCGCACTGGTTTTGGTATCCTACAATGCTGCTCCGAATAACGGCGTGGGGCGCCCCGGGGGAGGCGGCGTGAACGGGCCTCTCCAGGTGGAGTGTCATCTGTTGTAGTGGGGCGCCCCTTTACCGTTTCAGTTGCCATTCCGTCCGTTTTTGGTCCACTGTGTCAAAAGCCGCAATTCAGCTGAGTTGCGCCCACTCTTGCGGTGCAGCGATAGGCGGCTGTCACAGGACTCTCAAAATGGCGGCAGGCTCTTTCCTTTTTGGGCCTGGTCCACTGAAATGGCCCTGGGACACCTTGGAAATCGGACGCTTGTCTGCTAGGTCTTGGACCCCATTCTCGAAAGCGTCCCCTCCGCCTTGAGAATTCATCAAAAGTTTTGGGGGCCCCGACTCCTGCAGGCTTCTGGTGGGGAGCGGCTGCCATGATTGCTCGCGGAATGACTACGACGGAGCTACGAGATGGTGGTGCTCTCATGCTGACGCCAGCTTCAGTCTGAAACATCCAGAAACAAGGTGGGGCTTTCATCGTTTGGAAAAAAAAAAAGTTTTCATCCAATGAAAAGTGTTGTTTTTAGGTCATATGATCAAGCCTTCCATCATTAGGAAACCAAAAGTAAAATGAACCAATGAAAAGTTTTATAAACAAGTCACATGACCTGTTATGCGGCATAGGGTATAAAATGCGGAGAAAATACGTTGGCACGTGAGGCGGCGTCAGTAGCGGACCGATGTGCGAATAGGCCGAAGGCAACACAGCGCGCCAAGATCCGGATGGCACCGAGGTGGTGTCCAGCAAGTTGCAGCACTGGTGTGGCCATCCTACAATGTTGAAAGTCGGCGTGGGGCGCCCCGTTGGCCTGTGAGTTTGCGTCAGTAGCGGACCGATGTGCGAATAGGCCGAAGGCAGCACAACGCGCCAAGATCCGGATGGCACCGAGGTGGTGTCTAGTAAGTTGCCGCACTGGTGTGGCCATCCTACAATGCTGAAAGTCGGCGTGGGGCGCCCTGTTGGCCTGTGAGATGGTGTCAGTAGCGGACTGATGTGCGAATGGGGCCAAAGGCAGCGCAACAATATTTTCTGACTGACACCACAAGGCGCTGAGATGCCAAGATCCGGATGGCACCGAGGTGATGTCTAAGTTGCGGACTGATGTGCGAATGGGGCCAAAGGTAGCGTAACAATATTTTCTGTATGGAAGATACCACTAGGCGTTGAGATGCCAAGATTCGGATGGCACCGAGGTGATGTCTAGCAAGTTGCTGCACTGGTGTGGTCATCCTACAATGCTGAAACTCGGCGTGGGTCGCCCCATTAGCCTGTGAGATGGCGTCAGTAGCGGACCGATGTGCGAATAGGCCGAAGGCAGCACAACGCGCCAAGATCCGGATGTCACAGTGGTGGTTTCATAGTTGAGAGGCACTTCATCTGCAGTGGGGCGCCGAGATCCGGATGGCACCGAGGTGATGTCTAGCAAGTTGCTGTACTGGTGTGGTCATCCTACAATGCTGAAAGTCGGCGTGGGGCGCCCCATTAGCCTGTGAGATGGCGTCAGTAGCGGACTGATGTGCGAATGGGGCCAAAGGCAGCACAACGCGCCAAGATCCGGATGGCACCGAGGTGGTGTCCAGCAACTTGCCGCACTGGTATGGCCATCCTACAATGCTGCGCCGAAAGTCGGCGTGGGGCGCCCCGTTGGCCTGTGAGTTCGCGTCAGTCAGTGGGGGCTGTTTGAGGATCTGACTGCATTGGAAAGCAATGTGATGCTGTGCGTCGCCCCCAAGATGGAGGTTCCTCGGCTGCAGTGGGGCGCCCCTTGGTGTTTCACTCGCTATGCAGCTGAGTTGCGTGCGCACTTGTGGCGAATAGGCCGAAGGCAGCACAACGCGCCGAGATCTGGATGGCACCGAGGTGGTGTCCAGCAATTTGCCGCACTGGTGTGGCCATCCTACAATGCTGCGCCGAAAGTCGGCGTGGGGTGCCCCGTTGGCCTGTGAGGTGGCGTCAGTAGCGGACCGATGTGTGAATAGGCCGGAACCAGCACAAGGCGCCAAGATCCGGATGGCACCGAGGTGGTGTCATAGTTGAGAGTTCTGAGCAGCGCTTGTAACACTGTCTGAAGCTTATTTGCACCTGCTGCAGCTTCACTATTGCCCTGGTGTGGCCTAAGATCGCCCATGACATAGGCGGCCACCTCCCGGGGTCCGGCAGAACTTTTTTCCTTTTCCTTTGTGCATCTTGTCCCACAATCCGTTTGACCTGAAGACACGACCAGGTCCCTGAATGTGTGCAGGGGGACGCTATTGATTGAATCAAAATGGCGGCTTCACACAAAGCTGACTCAAGCGTTGCTGCTGATGCTATACAGAGAAAAACTGGTTTTCAGTTTGTACATTCTTCAGGATTTTTTCCATCCAAGACTGAAAAAACCATAGGTTATAGACCATATATAGTTAGGAATTAGCATTTAAAAAACCTTATTTTACTCACACAAAACCATTGAAATTCCATATATAGTTAGTTGCACTAACTATATATCGCTCACCCGCAATCCACTGCTGATCATGTCACATATTACATCATTCATGACATGGTCAGTGACATCACTGATGACATCACTGATGACAACATCCAGTGATTATGTGTTTCTGTAAAGTTTAAATATGTTTTACATATTGAAGAATGAGTGGATGTATAAGTGTCTGAATAAAGGTTTTAGTAGGTGCGTGATTGACTGTATGAGTGAGTGATTAAATGCGTCTTACTGAATGCACGGGTTAGTGACTAAACTGTCTAAAAGTGTGCATCAGTATGTCTGTTGTTGTGCAAGCTGCTGCACGTGTTAATCAGTAGCTATATAAGTAGCTATATGTACTATATGCAGATGCCAACAAGGGGCTCACCCAGCGGCTACAAATAGTACAAAATGCTGCGGCCCGTTTTGTCCTAGCACTCCCAAATACTTCATCTGCCACTATGGCCAGAAGGACTCTTCACTGGCTTCCTATTCAACTGAGGATTTCCTTTAAAATTCTTTGCTTAGCCTATAGAGCTTTATCAGAAAGATCTACGCATCCGTTAAGCGCCTTGCTTACTCCCTATCAGCCGGGGAGAGCACTTAGATCTGCTGAGTTGAACCTGTTGGTCGTCCCTCGAGCCAAAAGAGCACGATGGGGAGATAGGGCATTCTCAATTGTTGCACCAAAGTTGTGGAATTCTCTCCCCCAAGATATCAAGACACAGTCCTCTCTATCCTCTTTTAAAAAGGCCCTTAAAACCTGGTATTTCGTCAAGGCATACCCGCAATAGTTGTATAACTGCATAGTGGTATTTCTAACAGCTGTTACTGTTTGGTTATGCGCCTTGACGCCCATTGGGCTTAGTTGCGCCATACAAATTGCTTTTAATAATTTAATAATATGGGTTATTGATTGGTTGCACAAGTATTTGTATGGGAGACTGAGTGTGTGTATGGCTGGCTGGGAGGTGCGTGACTCTGTGCAGATCAATGTGTACTTGTATCAGTGATTCTATAAGAGAGTAACTATGTGTTAGTATATGTTTCAAAAATGTAAGGTGTTCTGTGTTTAACTGTATAGATGAGAAAATGGAAGTGTGATTGATTCTTTTCAGGACTGACTAGGTGTGTGAGTAACTCCATGGATGAGTGGCAGAGTGTGAGTGTCTGTATAGGTGTATGAGTGCATATGATAGTGTTGTAAAGATGAGTGATTGTATGTATGAATGATTGTATGAGTGAATGTGTGTGTAGACATAGGAATCAGTGAGTGCGTATGTAGTAACTAGTATTGGTGTGTCAATGGTTTAAAAAATGATACTCTCTATTTAACACTGGGTGTAACGGAGGTTATATTAGAGTGTGAGGAGATGCATTGTATTATCACATGAATGATATCATCAGTGATGTGATCATTGATGTCAAGTGAGATGTCATCAGTGATGTCATTTGAGATGTCATCAGTGATGTCATCAGTGATGTCACTGACCATGTCATGAATGATGTAATATGTGACATGATCAGCAGTGGATTGCGGGTGCGCGATATATAGTTAGTGCAACTAACTATATATGGAATTTCAATGGTTTTGTGTGAGTAAAATAAGGTTTTTTAAATGCTAATTCCTAACTATATATGGTCTATAACCTATGGTTTTTTCAGTGAATTTTCAAGGTTTTGTAAATGCTAATTCCTAACTATATATGGTCTATACTTGCGTTACTACATGCAAGATATCTACAGAGGAGATGGAGTTCACTTCTCAGATGAGGGCAACAGAATTTTCACTCTGAATTTAAAAATGTGCATTGGTACCTACTTATAAGTACCTAAATGTACCATAAACCCAAAAGCTCTTCTCAGAGCTACCCTACATCTAAACACTCACAAATATTATTTAACTCTAACATTTTTCACTAATTTGCAACAAAGTACGCTACCGGGGCCGCTACCCGGTACGCGAACCGGGAGCTAACCTCGCGAAATTTAAAAAAAAAATGTTTTTTTTTCGCACATATAAGCCTCCTCAGCCACCCTCAGAAAACCTAGGGGGTCAAGATAACTCTACCGTGCCCCCTTCTACCCATTCTGAACATTATTTGCCCTCCATATTGTATCTTAATTCGACCGAAACACAAAATGGTGGACTCCTGGAACGCTTAAGGTCCGCGAACCGAGGCGCTCAACGGTTCGCGTACCGGGTCGCTCCCTGGGAAGCGCACCATCAAAAAAGGTGGGAAAGTAGTTCACAGAAAAGCCACTGCAGACAATTTCACCAAATATAGATATGTAATAAACTAGTTAAATGTTAGAAATGTTATTACATTTTCAACCACAATCACAATAATAAATAATTGCTTAAAAAATAAAAAAAAATAAAAAATAATCAACAAAACCAACAATCAATTAACATACTGCATTTGAAAAGTCTCTCATTCATTTTTCATTGCAGTACGCTGCCCAGAACGCTTCCCGGTTCGCGGACCGGGCGCTACCCACGAAAAAAAACAAAAAAAAAATATTGTTTTTTTTGCCCCGCAGGGCCCTTTTAAAGCCTCCACATTAAACCTAGGGGGTCAGGGAGGATCTACTATGCCCCCTTATGATCATTTCCCCCTTTGTTTTGGCCTCCTCTTGTCTCTCAATCCTACCGAGAGACAAGATGGCGGCCGCTCCGGACTGTTTAGAATGTTGACAGACACCGGAGAGCCAATCAGCTTCGCTACGCGAAGTTCTGGTACGCGCCCCGGTCCGCGAACCGGGGAGCTGCCCGGTCCGCTGTTACAGATATATATCTTTTTTTAAACGTTAATTTCTCAAAATCCACTGGAGCACATATATTGAGACCTACAAAAGGCACATCGGGCTACCAGTCCCTACAATTTTGCCAAGTTTCGTGCAAATCCATTCAGCCGTTCGGGCTAAAAGTGAGGCTAACCGCCCTATGGAAAACTCAATGTTAAAAACACGTTTTGGGACCCCCCTTTTTTCTCGGCCCCCCCTGGACGAACCCCCCCCCAAATTTTCAGGGGCTGCTCAGAAACAAAATGTTCCATTTTCCTGAAAATTTCAGCCAATTCCGTCCACAAACGCCAAAGTTATTAGACATAGAATTTTCAAAAAACCCATAGAGAAAAAATCCTAACTATATATACCTACTGGCGACCGCCAGTAGGTAATAATATATATATATATTCACTGAAAAAACCATAGGTTATAGACCATATATAGTTAGGAATTAGCATTTAGAAAACCTTATTTTACTCACACAAAACCATTGAAATTCCATATATAGTTAGTTGCACTAACTATATATCGCGCACCCGCAATCCACTGCTGATGATGTCACATATTACATCATTCATGACATGGTCAGTGACATCACTGATGACATCACTGATGACATCTCAAATGACATCACTGATGACATCATCTAGTGTCTGTGTGTTTTTGTAAAGTTTAAATACGTTTTACATATTGAAGAATGACTGGATGTATGGAAGACTGAGTGTGTGTGTGGCTGGCTGGGAGGTGTGTGACTCTGTGCATATCAATGTGTACTTGTATCAGTGATTGTATAAGAGAGTAAGTATGTGTTAGTATATGTGTGAAAAGTATGGTGTTCTGTGTTTAACTATAGATGAGGAAATCGAAGTGTGATTGATTCTTCACAGGACTGACTAGGTGTATGAGTGCATATGATAGTGTTCTAATAATAAGTGACTGTATGTATGAGTAATTGTATGGGTGAATGAGTGAATGTGTGTGTAGACGTACGAATCAGTGAGTGTGTATGTAGTAACTGGTATTGGTGTGTCATGATGTCATCAGTGATGTCATTTGAGATGTCATCAGTGATGTCATTTCAGATGTCATTAGTGATGTCATCAGTGATGTCACTGAAGTATGGTGTTCTGTGTTTAACTGTATAGATGAAGAAATGGAAGTGTGATTGATTCTTTACAGGACTGGCTTGGTGTGTGAGTAACTCCATGGATGAGTGGCAGTGTGTGACTGTCTGCATAGGTGTATGAGTGCATATGATAGTGTTGTAATAATAAGTGACTGTATGTATGAGTGATTGTATGGGTGAATGAGTGAATGTGTGTGTAGACGTAGGAATCAGTGAGTGCTTATGTAGTAACTGGTATTGGTGTGTCATGATGTTATCAGTGATGTCATTTGAGATGTCATCAGTGATGTCATCAGTGATGTCATTTGAGATGTCATCAGTGATGTCATCAGTGATGTCACTGACCATGTCATGAATGATGTAATATGTGACATCATCAGCAGTGGATTGCGGGTGCGCGATATATAGTTAGTGCAACTAACTATATATGGAATTTCAATGGTTTTGTGTGAGTAAAATAAGGTTTTCTAAATGCTAATTCCTAACTATATATGGTCTATAACCTATGGTTTTTTCAGTGAATTTTCAAGGTTTTGTAAATGCTAATTCCTAACTATATATGGTCTATAACCTATGGTTTTTTCTGTGAATTTCATTGGTTTTTTAACAGCTAATATCTGTAGCTGTAAAATGTATTCTTCTTTAAATCCAAAAATATATTTTATATGTTTATGAATAATTTTTTTTTTAAATATTTTTTTTTCTTCGTTCCCGCTTCGCGAATCGGGAAGCTTCCCGTTAGCTGACCTTGATGCCGCGAAATAGACCGCGAGCCGGTAAACGTTTCTTTACCGCAAGTGCCGCGTTAGAAAACAACATCGTGACGCCTCCCGTCCGCATGACGTTTCACGTTGTCGCGTGATACGTCATATGACGTACTACGTTAGCGAACTGATACGCGAAGCGAGTCGCAAAGCGCAGGTTTCTGGAAGCAAACCGGGAGGCCCTGCAAAGCGCTTAACGTAAACACAGCAAGTCATGTGACTTGGTAATAACACTTTTCATTGGTTCATTTCACTTTTGGTTTCCTAATGATGTAAGACTAGGTCATATAATCTAAAATGAACACTTTTGATTGGTTGAGAACTCTTGTTTTTCCCAAATGATGAAAATCCCTCCTTCTTTCCTCACTCTGACTTTCATCATTGTGAGAGAAAGACCCTTTGTGATCACTGAGCAATGGCTTCTTTAGTAGCTTCAGCTGGTGCTTCCCCATCACCTCCACCACATCCAAGGAAGAGTGGACCACCTGCTCAAGTTATAATTCAACAAGAAGAGGAAGAAGAGGAACAGGAGGACGAGCACGAAGAGAGGCAGTTTTTGCCTGAGCAGCCCAGGACGTCTCACCGGAAAGAAAACTTCATTTGGCAATTTTTTAAAATTCCCAAAGGTCAGAAAAAAGTAAATGCAAGATACGTAACTTGCCTTATATGTCAAGATAGACTGTCCAGAGGGACCGACAAAAAATACAGTTTCGGAAACTACACAATGCATCGCCATATGACTAGGTGGCATCCTAACAACTACAGTGCTGCACAGTTTCGGAACGACCTAGATAATCTCCCTATTATGGCCAGAAGATCTGTTGTACCGGACGTAACGGGACCAGAGGGCAGGGAGATGGTGCCAAATATACAAATGAGATTTGGTGATGTAAAACACATCTGCGTATTTTGCGATGGATTCATTTCCTACGGAGAAAAAAGCATCACTCTGATCAACAGAGCTATTGACTATCATATGCAAATTTGTACGAAACGCCCAAAATAATAAATACTTCTTTTTTTTGTTTTGTTGCTCCTGTTGAGCCCTTTACAATGAATCGTTTTCATTGCCCCCTCCAAGAAAAACCCAAAAAAATATAAAACTGTTCAGAAAAATTCAAAAAAAGTAAAAAAATGTTCTGAAAAAAAAAAAAAAAGTTCTTTTCAGAACTACCTCCCCGTTATTAAAAAATTGGTACAATATTTGGAACTGTGCCAACCTCTATTTCTCTTAGTTCGCTTCCCAGTTCGCTCGCCGGTACGCGAACCGGAAGCGAACCAAAAACAGTAAGTATAAGGGAAGGAAACAGACACTTATGTTAAAAGAAAGACAGCTATAGGGGAGTAAACTAGAGATACTATTACCCGTAATCCACTGCTGATGATGTCACATATTACATCATTCATGACATGCTCAGTGACATCATCAGCAGAGGATTGCGGGTTTTTTGGCAACGTGCCTTATCCACGGTTTAATAACGCTGCCTTTTGCTTTATATAAGTTTTCAAATTGTATGAAATATATACCAATAGGTCGTTATGAACCTTTAGGTAGTGCTTTTCTTCATGAGGTCTGGTCGCTTCCATACACATACAGATGTTTCAAAGATGATCAAGAGGTTTATCTGAATGGAGAGGAATGCACTGAGACGCCAGATCATTCACTAATGTGTAGGCACATACAGTTACACGGTTCATGCAACAAACACCGACCAAATATGGCTTGCGTGTTGCAAGGCACGCCAGTTCCTGCTATCATCCCCACGTTCAAGTTGTTGGAAAATGGTAGTTATTTGATGCTCAATAATGAAGATTGTTCTGAGTTAATTAAAAGTATTCCTTTTATCGTAACAGTAAGTGAACGGGTTATTTGCTGCAGAAATGTTCTATTTCCTCCCACACATGAACATAGGGAGTTTTCAATCTGGCCACAAATACCAACCTTGGGACAGATTTCAACGGCATGGCAAGAATAAGAGCTCTTTTGTCTCAGAGAGAGGTGGCCTTGAGTTCGGCCCGTGAAACTTTTGTGCTTCACATAGCGAACACCCGTACAGAGGTGCACACACTTTTCAATTCAGATTTGCCTTTCAAATTCAGCAAGATGGTTCCGACTATCTTTAACGCATCCTCCGCAAAGTCCCTGGCGCACTTTTTTAAAGTTGTTACCAGTGGTCTCGTGACTTCATTTGAGAAAATCTTTGGACTCATCCCTGCTTCCTTTCATTCTATTTTCTCCACTCTGGTTCGTGGATTGGCATTTTTACTTGCATTACCAGCGGACGCTCTTGTGCTTTTTTACATTTTTAAATATGGATGTCCCTCCTATGCAACCTCCCACCCTGCAGCTGCTGACACTGTTCCGCAATCGCATGCTAGAATATTATGGCACAATGCCGTTGGCGATATTAAGCACGGCATATGGATTATCTTTTCGATTCTCCTACTTCACCTGTGTCCAGCCTGTATTTCACTGCCTGACCTGTGATTTCGATTGGGCCATTGATTTGTGTCTCTGCGGACCGGTTTCTCCTGACGTCGACTTTAATCAGCTGATGACTCCTATCATTACTCACGAGTTGGTTTGTCCTGGCGAAAGGATTATGGCTGTGGCATTGATGCATGGACTACTTGATCCCTGGAATTTACTGGCGGCAGCACAGTCTTTCTTGGAACAGAGCTTTCTTGAAAACCCACGAGCTGTCCTCTGATGGTGATAGAGGATCCGGTGCTGGGAGAGCACGTATGTTCTTTTCCGCTTTTAAATTGGATGGCTGAACTGTTTTCGGATGAAGACGGTGACTTCCTATTGGAGGCTGTTGCAGCTTATTTTGCATACACAGTTATGTCATAGACCTTTTTCATGTTTGATATGCTGAGTACTAGCATTTCATTGACAATTCATTGACTTATTTGTCAAGTTTTTATTATTTACCTTGCCTATTGGCTTAAGACTCGATAAAGTACTTGGCTGTTTTATTTTTCTTTAGCATTAAATTTTCCTAGTTTTTAATGCTTTACCTTGCGGACCGTCCACATATAAACTTGCAATCTGCTCTCATGAGATGGCACTTCTATTATCTTATTCAGTTCGTTTCCGGATCATGGGGAGGTGTCATCTAGGTCCTGGATATCTTTACACCGTGTTAAGTTAGCATGGGCTCATAACCGGTTTAAACGCCATTTTTCCTTTTTTGCAACTTCTGCACACGACACTTAGTTGTTGCTTTAGCTTTCCACCTAGTAGTTCATCGTGGTTTACATGAGAATAATATGTTATTGCTCTACTATCTGCTTTGCTTGTTAAACTATATCTGTACAGCGAGTGCTAAAGTTTCAAGAACAACACGATACAGAATTGTTATGAGGTCTGATCTCCACGACTTCATACTCATAACATAAGTGCAACTTCTGCCAATTCTGGGCATGAGGCGGGTTTTATATTGCTTTGCCGAACACACATACACAACAGTTGATGCGGCTCACATGAAGAGAGAGCTGGTGTATGCTGATGTGATTCCTTCAAATCTAAGACACTAAAGTATGGGCACGCCCTAAACCAACACAAAGAGACCTTCTTAGCAAATAATATAATATGTGTATTAGGGAGGGTGAGATATAAGCAGCCGCGGGCCGTGGAGGGAGTTACGGTGAGGCAGGGAGGCGGGGAGGGGGAGAAGCAGGGTGGAGCCCTCTCTACCTTGCCCCTCCCCCTCCCCGCCTCCCTGCCCCACCGTAACTCCCTCCACGGCCCGCGGCTGCTTATAAGTGTTGCTAACTCTTATTCATTTACAGCATGTTAACATACTATCACCATTCGCTTTTTATGTACTAGTAACTATGCTGGTAATTTTGCTACTGATAATATGTGTACTTGTATTATCTAAGATACTACGCCTGTGAAGACGGCATTAGTAAATAAACATTTCAAATACACATGTGTTCTTCTTAACTCCATGTTCTGGTTTCTAAGAAATATATAACGACCGACTGTTCATGAGTTCCACGTATCCTGAGGTACTATAAGTTCATATTCTGGATTGTCTAAACATTGAGAGTTTGTTATATCCAATGTGACACTGTACCTAGCTTGCTAAGGAGTTTTTGATTACTAACGTGAGTTTTGGGACACCCTAATTCGCCGAGGTTCCAATCCTCTGTCCACAGTTCTGTGTGAGAACAGAAACCCTGCGACAGGGGCACCCCCGACCCTTGCTGGAGCTTCATCACACTTGCGATACAACTCCAGCAATGCGCCACCTTTACGGCACAGATACATCACGCATCTGTGCTGTTTTTGCCCCATGATGCGCCGCATTGTAAATGCAGCACACCATAGGTGACGGAACAGCGGCACAGAATGACTAACACATCCCTGGTGATGCGCCAGTCATCATAAATGTATCCCTATGCTTCTTATCTTGTTAGAGATGAACCGCCATATGTATCATCAAAGTTTTTTGCATTTCCTAAATAGCGAACTTTAAGGAATAAATAGCGATTCTTTACCATTCCTAGTTTGCGATGAGCTATTTGCTAATTACAAATTACCCATTCATTTCCTTCATTTCCATAGGGCGGTTGGACTCACTTTTAGCTCGAACGGCTGAATGGATTTCCACGAAACTTGGCAAAATTGTAGGGACTGGTAGCCCGATGTGCCTTTACTATGTCTCAAGATATATGCTCCAGTGGTTTTTACGAAAATTAACTTTGAAAAATATATATTGGGCTACATTGGCCTATATATATGTTGGAGCCCAAATGTAGCCCAATGTAGCCCAATGTAGCCCAAAGATGGCCGCCAGACACACAAAAAAACAAATGTAGCCCAAATATCAGCCAGATGTAGCCCAACTATAGCCCAGTGACAGAATGACCAATCAGCTTCGCAAACCTCCGTTACGCGAAGCGGAGCGCTGTTACAGATATATATCTTTTTTTGAACGTTAATTTCTCAAAATCCACTGGAGCACATATATTGAGACCTAGCAAAGGCACATCGGGCTACCAGTCCCTAATATTTTGCCAAGTTTCGTGCAAATCCATTCAGCCGTTCGATTATTATTATTATTATTTTTTTTTGCCCCGCGGGGCCCTTTTAAAACCTCCACATCAAACCTAGGGGGTCAGCGAGGATCTACTATGCCCCCTTATAGTTATTTCCCCCTTTGTTTTGACCTCCTCTTGTCTCTCGATCCTACCGAGAGACAAGATGGCGGCCGCTACGGACTGTTTGGAATGTTGACAGACGCCGGAGAACCAATCAGCTTCGCTTCACAAAGCTCCGTTGCGCGAAAAGTACGCGTCCTGGGCCGCTGCCCAGTCCGCTGTTACAGATATATATCTTTTTTTAAACGTTAATTTCTCAAAATCCACTGGAGCACATATATTGAGACCTACAAAAGGCACATCGGGCTACCAGTCCCTACAATTTTGCCAAGTTTCGTGCAAATCCATTCAGCCGTTCGGGCTAAAAGTGAGGCCAACCGCCCTATGGAAATTAACATGGGAAAAACGCGTTTTGGGACCCCCCTTTTTTCTCGGCCCCCCCTTGACGAACCCCCCCAAAATTTTCAGGGGCTGCTCAGAAACAAAATGTGCCATTTTCCTGAAAATTTCAGCCAATTCCGTCCACAAACGCCAAAGTTATTAGACATAGAATTTTCAAAAATCCCATAGGGAAAAAATCCTAACTATATATACCTACTGGCGACCGCCAGTAGGTAATATATATATATATATATATATATATATATATATATATATATATATATATTACCTACTGGCGGTCGCCAGTAGGTATATATAGTTAGGATTTTTTTCCTATGGGATTTTTGAAAATTCTATGTTGAATAACTTTGGCGTTTGAGGAGGGAATTGGCTGAAATTTTCTGGAAAATGGAACATTTTGTTTCTGAGCAGCCCCTGAAAATTTGGGGGGGTTTCGTCAAGCGGGGGCCAAGAAAAAAGGGGGGTCCCAAAACGTATTTTTAACATTGAGTTTTCCATAGGGCGGTTGGACTCACTTTTAGCTCGAACGGCTGAATGGATTTCCACGAAACTTGGCAAAATTGTAGGGACTGGTAGCCCGATGTGCCTTTGCTATGTCTCAAGATATATGCTCCAGTGGTTTTTACGAAAATTAACTTTGAAAAATATATATTGGGCTACATTGGGCTATATATATGTTGGAGCCCAAATGTAGCCCAATGTAGCCCAATGAAGCCCAATGTAGCCCAAAGATGGCCGCCAGAGACAAAAAAAAACAAATGTAGCCCAAATATCAGCCAGATGTAGCCCAACTATAGCCCAGTGACAGAATGTCCCTGAGTGTTTTAAAGAACAACTAGAACGCTAACAGTCTTACTTATGACAAAAGTATGGCACACCTGAAGTCATCTTGATTGGAATAAAGTGGTAACACTTAATACATTTAATTTGAAAAGGAACAAAATAAGGGGTTTCATTTTGCCATAGAAATGTTATATATATATATATATATATATATATATATATATATATATATATATATATATATATATATATATATATATATATATATATTCACTGAAAAAACCATAGGTTATAGACCATATATAGTTAGGAATTAGCATTTACAAAACCTTGAAAATTCACTGAAAAAACGATAGGTTATAGACCATATATAGTTAGGAATTAACATTTACAAAACCTTATTTTACTCACACAAAACCATTGAAATTCGCATATATAGTTAGTTGCACTAACTATATATCGCGCACCCGCAATCCACTGCTGATCATGTCACATATTACATCATTCATGACATGGTCAGTGACATCACTGATGACATCACTGATGACATCTCAAATGACATCACTGATGACATCACTGATGACAACATCCAGTGACTGTACTTTTCTGTAAAGTTAAAATATGTCTTGAGTGGATGTATAAGTGTCTGGATGAAGGATTTAGTAGGTGCATGACTGACTGTATGAGTGAGTGATTAAATGTGTCTCACTGAATGCATGGGTTAGTGACTAAACTGTCTTAATTTGTGCATCATTATGTCTGTTGTTCTGTAAACTGCTGCATGTGTTGATCATTAGCTATACGAGAGGCTATATGTGTTATTAATTGGTTGCCCAAGTATTTCTATGGGAGATTGAGTTTGTGTGGGGGTGGCTGGAAGGTGTGTGACTCTATGCATAGATGTGTGAGCAGTTTATTCACTAGGTGTATGAGTTCAAGAGTGCATGTGGAAACAGCTACATGGGCAGTTGACTGTGTGCATGAGTGTATTGATGAGTGAATGGATATCTCAATGCTACATGTCATAGTAAGTACATATGTAAAACACAGTACATGTGAGAGTTGGCATATATAAATAACTGTGCATGAGAGCCACTGAATGAGTGAGTGGTTGTATCGATCATTGTGAACTTGTATCAGGGATTGTATAAGAGAGTAAATATGTGTTAGTATATGTTTCAATAAGTAAGGTGTGTTTAACTGTATAGTTGAAGAAATGGAGGTGAGATTGTTTCTTTGCATGACTGACTGGGTGTGTGAGTAACTCCATGGATAAGTGGCAGTGTGTGAGTGTCTGTTTACACTGAGTGTATCTAAGGTTATATTAGAGTCTGAAGAGGTTTATCGTATTAGCACAAGAATGATGTCAAATGAGATGTCATCAGTGATGTCATTTGAGATGTCATCAGTGATGTCATCAGTGATGTCACTGACCATGTCATGAATGATGTAATATGTGACATGATCAGCAGTGGATTGCGGGTGCGCGATATATAGTTAGTGCAACTAACTATATATGGAATTTCAATGGTTTTGTGTGAGTAAAATAAGGTTTTTTAAATGCTAATTCCTAACTATATATGGTCTATAACCTATGGTTTTTTCAGTGAATTTTCAAGGTTTTGTAAATGCTAATTCCTAACTATATATGGTCTATAACCTATGGTTTTTTCAGTGAATTTCAATGGTTTTTTAATAGCAAATATCATAAGCTGTCGAATGTCAAGTACGTGGTAAGTAAAAACATTTTTGTGTTTATGCACACTGATCTGCTTTGAATGCTGCCCCCCACCCCTCATTTCTATTAGGAGTACTCTCTCTTTGCAGATAGTGAAGGGTAGTTAACGCAGCCCTTTGCCCCCTTTGTAATACGTCGTGCCTGCTTCTCTCTCCATTTGATTGATTGTTCTCTTTGGTTCATTCTCTATTTACAAACAAGCACAGAGTCGCAATACTCTGTTTAGTCTTTGCAGATAGCGAAAAATCGTGTAAAAAAACAAAAGGAATCGAGCAAAATCAGTAGGCCACTAATGGGATCTCTTTTTGACCTCGCTAAAATAGAAACATTAGGAACAACCTGTTGAAAATAGCAATGCGTATGTACATAAGCGGCGTTCATTTGTGTTCACAGTACCCCTTGTTGATTTTTTCAATCGAGCATTGAATTGTTCGAAGTTAATTCTCTTAAGGATCTTCTCTACCTGCAAACGAGGAAGAATAGGAATATTCTCTCTCCCTTTGCAGATAGTGAAGGGTAGGTAACGCAAGCCTTTAACACGTCGTACCTATTTCATTCCTCATTGATTGATTGATTGTCCGAACATTGACTGTTTGGGAATTAGTTCTTTTTGGAGGTATTCCCTGTTTGCAAATAAACGTAGGAAAATCTTTGCAAGTAGTGAAAGGGTACGTAATGCGGACCTTTCTCCCCCGTTGTAATCTGTCATGCCTATCTACTCCCCACTGATTGATGCACCTTTTTCACCCGGACCATTTACTAGAGATACGTCATCTGGCCCGACCAGAGAGCACCCCTAGTGAAAAGGACATATGCAATAATAACGAAGTGATCACTGTATCCTGTTAACAGAAACTTTACCATGAAACAACCTGGAAAGAAAAAAATAGGAAAACGAAAATCAGTAGGCCACTGATGAACATGAACTTTTATTAAACAACAAACAAAGAAACGATAACATAACGTAATGATAAAACCTATTAATGTCCTAGAAACAAGAAAACGTTAAAGTATGCCAGTGGTGAGAGACCAGAAAAACAGTCCGAGAAACCAAATCACCCCTCGCTGTCCCAACTCATGCACTCTGAAAGTTCAAAGTTTTGAGGAGTGCTTGTAACATTGTCTGAAGCCTATTTGCAATTGCTTCATCTTCACTATTCTTAAAGTAAGTGGGGGCTGTTGTGATGCGGTGCCACCCTGAACCGCTTGACGGAGGCCCCCGAGGGACGGTGTCATGTCGCGGACTCGGAGGGGGCGCTTGGCTCCGGCCCCCTCCCCAAGTCGTGTTGCCCTGGTGTGGCCTGAGATCGCCCCCGACATAGGTGGCCGGCTCCCGGGGTCAAGCGGAACTTTTTTCCTTTTGGTGACTCTTCCATTCTTCACCTTGTCCCACAATCCGTTTCACCTAAAGACACGCTGTAGTGGGGCACCCCTTTTCCGTTTCATTTGCCATTCAGCCCGCTTTTGCTACACTGTGCCTCTTCCGCTATTCAGCTGTTTACCGCCCGCTCTTTCGACTACAGCGTCTCGCTCACCATGTACTTGAGTTGCTCCCGCTCTTGCGGTGCAGCGATAGGCGGCTGCCACAGGACTCTCAAAATGGCGGCCATCTCTTCAGATTTGGGCGTGGTCCACTAAATGGGCCTGCGACACCTTGGAACTCGGACGCTTGTCTGCTAGAGCTTGGGCTCCATTCTCGAAAGCGTCCCCTCATCCTTGAAGATTCTACAAAAGTCTTGGGGGCCCCCGACTCCCGCAGGCTTCTGGTGGGGAGCGCCTAGCATGATTGCTCGTGGAATGGCCACGACGGAGCTACGAAATGGTGGTGCTCTCATGCTAACGCCAGCTTCAGTCTGAAACATCCAGAAACACTGTAGACTACCAATTCGATCAGTTCCGGTAGCGCTCCAACGTGACCCGGTAGAGAAGAACTTGCCCTCCCCTCTTTGACTGATGGTTCTTGTTGCCTGTCCCTTCTGTTGTCATTTAACAGAACTATTTAGCCTGCTGAAAGGGGTTGTGTGCCGTCCGCTGGTTGGTGGAGACATTTTGACTATATTCTGGACCTGCGTTGTCGCGTAATGCGTCATATGACGCGCCGCGTTAGAAAGTTTAATAAATTATGAAACACAATAAACAATCCTTAAAAAATAAAAAAAAATAAAAAATAATCAACAAAAGCAACAGCTAGGTAATACACATATAATTTTATCTCCGCGAAGCAGAGCGCTGTTACAGATATATATCTTGTTTCTGAACGTTAATTTCTCAAAATGCACTGAAGCACATATATTGAGACCTAGCAAAGGCACATCGGGCTACCAGTCCCTACAATTTTTCCAAGTTTCGTGCAAATCCATTCAGCTGTTCGATCCTACCGAGAGACAAGATGGCGGCCGCTACGGACTGTTTGGAATGTTTACAGACACCGGAGAGCCAATCAGCTTCGCTTCGCAAAGCTCCGTAACGCGAAAAGTACGCGAAGCGGTGCGCTGTTACAGATATATACCTTTTTTTGAACGTTAATTTCTCAAAATCCACTGGAGCACATATATTGAGATCTAGCAAAGGCACATCGGGCTACCAGTCCCTACAATTTTGCCAAGTTTCGTGCAAATCCATTCAGCTGTTCGATTATTATTATTTTTATTTTTTTTTGCCCCGCGGGGCCCTTTTAAAACCTCCACATCAAACCTAGGGGGTGAGCGACAATGTACTATGCCCCCTTATGGTCATTTGCCCCTTCGCTTTGGCCTCCTCTTGTCTCTCGATCCTACCGAGAGACAAGATGGCGGCCGCTACGGACTGTTTGGAATGTTGACAGACGCCGGAGAACCAATCAGCTTCGCTTCACAAAGCTCCGTTGCGCGAAAAGTCCGCGAACCAGAGCGCTAACCGGTCCGCTGTTACAGATATATATCTTTTTTTAAACGTTAATTTCTCAAAATCCACTGGAGCACATATATTGAGACCTACAAAAGGCACATCGGGCTACCAGTCCCTACAATTTTGCCAAGTTTCGTGCAAATCCATTCAGCCGTTCGGGCTAAAAGTGAGGCCAACCGCCCTATGGAAATTAACATGGGAAAAACGCGTTTTGGGACCCCCCTTTTTTCTCGGCCCCCCCTTGACGAACCCCCCCAAAATTTTCAGGGGCTGCTCAGAAACAAAATGTGCCATTTTCCTGAAAATTTCAGCCAATTCCGTCCACAAACGCCAAAGTTATTAGACATAGAATTTTCAAAAAACCCATAGAGAAAAAATCCTAACTATATATACCTACTGGCGACCGCCAGTAGGTAATATATATATATATATATATATATATTACCTACTGGAGACCGCCAGTAGGTATATATAGTTAGGATTTTTTTGAATAGGGATTTCTGAAAATTCTATGTTGAATAACTTTGGCGTTGATATACGGAATTGGCTGACATTTTCAGGAAAATGGCACATTTTGTTTCTTAGCGTCCCCTGTAAGTTTGGGGGGGTTTCGTCAAGCGGGGGCCGAGAAAAAAGGGGGTCCCAAAACATGTTTTTAACATTGAGTTTTCCATAGGGCGGTTGGACTCACTTTTAGCTCGAACGGCTGAATGGATTTCTATGAAACTTGGCAAAATTGTAGAGACTGTTTGCCTGATGTGCCTTTGCTAGGCCTCAAGATATGTACTCCAGTGGATTTTGAGAAATTAACGTTCCAAAAAAATATATATCTGAGACAGCGTCCCGGTTAGCGCCCCGGTTCGCGTACCAGACGCGTAACGGAACTTCGCGAGGAGAAGCGGATTGGCTCTCCGCTGACTGTCAACATTCTAAACAGTCCGGAGCGGCCGCCATCTTGTCTCTCGGTAGGATCGAGAGACAAGAGGTGGAAATAAACGAAGGGGGAAATGAATGAAAGGGGGCAAGGTAGACCCCTCCTGACCCCCTAGGATTGATGTGGGGGCTATTAAAGGGCCCCGCGGGGCAAAAAAGAAAATATTTTTTTTCTTCGATTTTTCGCGGTGGAAGCGCTACCCGGTACGCGAACCGGGTAGCTCACCGGTAGCGTAATGGGAGTCCGCCATCTTGTGTTTCGGACGAATTTAGTCACAAGATGGAGGATAAACAATGTTGGGAATGGGTATAAGGGGGCACGGGAGACATATCCTGACCCCCTAGGTTTTCTGAGGGTGGCTGAGGAGGACCATATATGTATAAAAAAAAGCGGTTAGCGCCCGGTCCGCGCACCGGGTGGCGTTCCGGAAAGCGTAACAAGGGGAAAACCAAGGGCAATATTAAAATAATATTTTAGAGTGCTTTGAGGTAGGGTAGCTCTGAATAGAGCTGTTGTGTTGTGTGGGTGATGTAAGTACCAACATGTAGGTACCAATGAAGAGTCTAAAATTCAATGTACACCGTCTCCTCTGTAGATATTTTGTATGTTCTAATATGGGTATTTAAATGTAAATGTGTGGAAAAGCACTTCATGCTTTAAAGCAATTGTATTTTTGAACTGATTGTTCTTTCCTCTTAGTCCTCCTCTTTGGTTTTTTTTCCCCACACTCTTCTTCAGCATGATAGTTGATAAATTCGTTCCCTCAAACAATTTATATACATAAAAAAATTATATTAAATACATATAAAATATATTTTTCCTTTAAAAGAAGAATACATTTTACAGCTTTTGATAGTTGCTATTAAAAAACCATTGAAATTCACTGAAAAAACCATAGGTTATAGACCATATATAGTTAGGAATTAGCATTTACAAAACCTTGAAAATTCACTGAAAAAACGATAGGTTATAGACCATATATAGTTAGGAATTAACATTTACAAAACCTTACTTTACTCACACAAAACCATTGAAATTCGCATATATAGTTAGTTGCACTAACTATATATCGCGCACCCGCAATCCACTGCTGATCATGTCACATATTACATCATTCATGACATGGTCAGTGACATCACTGATGACATCACTGATGACAACATCCAGTGACTGTATGTTTCTGTAAAGTTAAAATATGTCTTACATATTGAAGAATGAGTGGATGTATAAGTGTCTGGATGAAGGATTTAGTAGGTGCATGACTGACTGTATGAGTGAGTGATTAAATGTGTCTCACTGAGTGCATGGGTTAGTGACTAAACTGTCTTAATTTGTGCATCATTATGTCTGTTGTTCTGTAAACTGCTGCATGTGTTGATCAGTAGCTATATGAGTAAGTATATGGGTTATTGATTGGTTGCCCAAGTATTTGTATGGGAGACTGAGTGTGTGTGTGGGTGGCTGGGAGGTGTATGACTCTGTGCATAGATGTGTGAGCAGTTGATTCACTAGATGTATGGGTTAAAAAGTGCATGTGGAAACAGCTGTATGGGCGATTGACTGTGTGCAAGAGTGTATTGGTGAGTGAATGGATATCTCAGTGCTACATGTCAAAGTAAGTACATATGTAAAACACAGTACATGTGAGAGTTGACATATATAAATAACTGTGCATAAGAGCCAGTGAATGTGTGAGTGGCTGTATGGATCATTGTGAACTTGTATCAGGGATTGTATAAGAGAGTAAATATGTGTTAGTATATGTTTGAATAAGTAAGGTGTGTATAACTGTATAGTTGAGGAAATGGAGGTGTGATTGATTCTTTGCGCTACGAGGCCTCCGGGTAGATAGCGCTATACAAGTGTAATTTAATAATAATAATAATAATAATGACTGACTAGGTGTGTGAGTAACTCCATGGATGAGTGACAGTCTGTGAGTGTCTGTTTACACTGAGTGTATCTAAGGTTATATTAGAGTCTGAAGAGGTTTTTCGTATTATCACATGAATGATGTCATCAGTGATGTGATCAGTAATGTCAAATGAGATTTCATCAGTGATGTCATCAGTGATGTCATCTGAGATGTCATCAGTGATGTCATCAGTGATGTCATCAGTGATGTCATTTGAGATGTCATCAGTGATGTCATTTGAGATGTCATCAGTGATGTCATCTGAGATGTCATCAGTGATGTCATCAGTGATGTCATTTGAGATGTCATCAGTGATGTCATCAGTGATGTCACTGACCATGTCATGAATGATGTAATATGTGACATGATCAGCAGTGGATTGCGGGTGCGCGATATATAGTTAGTGCAACTAACTATATATGCGAATTTCAATGGTTTTGTGTGAGTAAAATAAGGTTTTGTAAATGCTAATTCCTAACTATATATGGTCTATAACCTATCGTTTTTTCAGTGAATTTTCAAGGTTTTGTAAATGCTAATTCCTAACTATATATGGTCTATAACCTATGGTTTTTTCAGTGAATATATATATATATATATATATATATGCCAAGGTGTATTGGAGAATGAATGGGTGTATAAGAGTCAGGATGGATGATTTAGAAGGAGTGTGACTGACAGTATAAGTGAGTAATTAATTGTGTCTTACTGAATGCATGGGTTAACGACCTGCTTCAAAGTTCTGTCAGATCAAATTATGTTGTGGCTGGGGGGTCTAGTAGGTCAGGATAGGAGTACTGGAGTGGTTTAGCCAGGTTTCTGAGAGGATCATGATATCAGGCTCATTTGTAAGGAAGAGATTGTAGATATCAGGGGCATGTTTACTTGCCGATCTGTAGTTAAGAAGTATGCATTTCAATTGGCTAGTAGATTGGCTGGAGGGATTCTGGGGGTGTCAAGCACTTGAGGTTGTCACTATTTATACCTCTGTGGTTGTATGTGGATTCTCTGTAGGGGTTAGCTTGATGGGCTTGGATTTCACCAAGGAAGGTCTTGTTGTAGGCTATTGGGCTGGTATATGAGGAGTAGGTCGGGGATGTCACTATTAGATAGATCCGCCTTCAGTCGTCTGGGACGTGAGGAGGCATTTGGGAGGAGTAACGTTTTTGATTTAAGATGCGCATTGAAGGGGTCTGGGGCAAGAGATGGGCCTGTTTGGGAGTTAGACGAGGACCCTAGGGTACTAGTACATCTGAGTCTGGGTAGATCCTCAATAGTGATGGTTGTCAGTTTCTGAAGGTTATCCGTGAGGTGGCACAGATAGGTCGAGATCTCATCGAGGTGAGCATCCAAATCAGTGTGGTGACAGTTGGTTAAGGTTTGGGGTGAGAGTTCCGGTTGGGAGAAGAGTTCTCGTTGGAGAGCTGGTTGATCCGATGCAGTGTTATTATGGTCAGGGGGAGTGAGTGAGACATGGAGGTCTTGAGGGAGGCTAATCTGAGGGGTGAAGGGAGTCACGGTGGGGGGAGGATAGAGGGGCATGAGGGCTTTGGATAGGATGACGGTGATGAGAGGATGCATGAGGTGTGTGGTATAGGATCCAAGGGTGGTGGATTCTTGGACTTGGTATGTACTGATGGCCAGCTTGGATGAGACCTACAGGGTAGTAACATTGGATGGAGATGGAGCAGATGAGTGGGAGAAGTTACAGCGGTGTTGGATCCGTGGTGTAACAGAACGTGGGCCGGGGGAGAAGGCGTGAGTGTAGGGTCTGTTGTGGGTGAGGGCTCTGGTGATGCTAGGTCAGGGGACTGGTTGGGGAGAGATTGTAAAAGGTCTGGGAGGGCTAGGTGGTGTTGGAGACACGCAGGATGTAAATTGAGGTGTGAGAGTGAGATCAAGGCGATTAGGGTGAAATGAGGGGGGATGAGAGCTTATTCACAGCATTCTTTTTTTTAAATATGTTTATTGACATTTTCTTAGTTGCATTACAAAAGCATTTTTCAGCAGCAAAACATAGTGGTATATTCAGTGCGACGTCAGCGCCATACAGCAACGACAGCGGTGGACAATCAAATAACTGTATCATATATTTGTACAATATTGTGGGACCCTTCTTGTCTCACAACCCACACACCAACCATAAGAAATCATTGTGAATCAGTGAGTATGAGTATGAGTAGTTTATTGTGTCAATTAATAAAAATTGTTACATTTTCAAATAAAATCTCACTTACTTCGTTACAGTTACTCCATACCTAGTGCGTTTTGATATATTGTACCTGCTAAAGCAAACAAGATGCTTTTTACGAACGGGGCTTAAAAACATATAAAATCAATAAGGTACTGGTATAAAGCCAATAAATCAATTTCCATACATCCTGCCCCTTGTGTGCAAACTTTGCAAGTCTTGCAGGGGAGGGATGGAGTCACCAACTTATAAAATGCATTCGTAATTATCTTCGGAATGTTCAAGCCATATTTTAAGTAAAAGTTTCGATGTTATGGTAAAATACATAAGTCCGACAGTGGCATAATTAAACTGAATACTAAATATACGCAGATGATTTAATTTCAATAAAGTAAAAGATGTACAATCCTAAATGAAGCAAGAGTTCTTCGCGCCAAGTTATTTAATTTCAAAGGTGCGATGTGCCGGCTTTACCTAAGAGTTCTTTAACTTTATATGCAAACCTTGCCAATTCCATTGGAGTCTTAATATTAAAAAGAAGTTTCATAGCTTCAGTACAGGTCCGACATCCTGTTTTAGGAACAAGGGTTTCAATAAAGTGCGTTGTGCGTATAACAAACAAGGACATGCAAGTTGTTATTGCCGCTAAGGCTTTCCAGCTCCTGTTGATGTCTTTGATCGGCAAGACCATAAGTCTCACCATAAAAATGCGTTTTAAAATCGTCTTGTTTAATGGCGTGTCAAGGTATGGCTGCCGTAGATGGTCTTCATAGGAACTTGCAAGTATCACAATAGTACTACTGGATGAATTCAGTTCCTTCAAGTCCTCTTCCTTTGATAATAATCATACTTGTTTTTTCAGTATGGGCTTTAGGATACCAGGCTGGTGAGTAAAACCTGCAGTTTGGTCATGTCGAGGTTCAATTCACTACAGGCAGTATGCAGGCCTTCACGCCACGGGTTGATTCCTTTCATAAAATAGATACTTAGAATTGAATTCATTGTGTGCGGGGGGGGGGGGGGCTCCGCAAACCCCTCGATGGAACTGCACCATTGAGGCCCAATGCTCATATCTCTGTTCATTCAGTCCAAATTGCAATCGCACCAGAGCATTGCGAGCGTCGGCTAGAATCTGAAAGATTTGTTTAAATGCGCGACAATTAGCATGTTACATAGTGTTAATGAAAGCTGCTGGGAATGCTATCTGACCATATGTGATTGCCGGGAGGAATTTGGCATTTATAACCTTTCTAATTGCTTTGGTCAACGGGCTGCGAAGCTTGGAGTACAGTTTGCACAGAGCGAGCGAAAGTTACTGCTTTGGCTTTTGTTTCAACTGAAGCAATGTGTGCTGTCGGTTTCCCGTTGCTCATCAGCCACACCGTCAGGTAGTTGCATTTGGTCACCGTTACTATTTGTAGATTACCCAGACAGATTTTGTTGGTATATTTCCCAAATATCACTACCTTTGTTTCTCCTGCGTTCATTCGTAATTCGTTGTTGTTGTTGTAAAGGTTTAGTGCATCTAGTAATCTTTGCATGCCTATTTTTGTGTGGTTCAGTAAACACCATATTGTCTGCGTACTGCATTAAACATAATCTATTTAGGCTGAATTTGGGGGGTAAAAGATTAGCATTAGATATCATTTTTCCAAGGTCTGCCATATAAAGATTAAAAATCAGAGGAGCCAATATGCAGCCTTGCTTTAACCCTCTCTCTGTTGGAATCTTTTTAGTGGCTGAATTTGTTGCGTATTTTTACCCGTACCCAAGTTCCTGTGTAAAGACTGATTATGGCTTTCAACAGGTTTGCCGGTATTTTCCATTTTTGCAGTTTCATCCACAAAAGACTCCGATTGACTCCGTCAAAAGCAGCAGACTAATTCACAAAACATGCAAAGAGAGAAGGCGAGTTTTTCTACCCTGACTGATCTATTAAGTAGGCGAGAGCTGAAATGTTGTCCGTTGTAGATGAACCTGGCCTGAAGCCGGTTTGGTATGCAGGTAGAATTTCATTTTCATTAGCCCAATCCTGTAAATCTTGCACGATGAGGCTGGCGTATCCTTTCGCGTTGATGTCCAGCAGGGCAATGAGCCTGTAATTAGAGGGGTCCCCAGTGTCTCCCTTTTTATGGATAGGTTGCAACAAGGAGCCTTTCCATGTCTCGTGGACTGTTGTGTTTGTCATACAGTGCTGATAAAGTGGCGTGAGTACGGTTCCCCAAAAGTCGCAATCTTCTTTGAAAAGATGACCTGGTAGGCCATGGGGGCCAGGAGCCCCATCTTTTTTGATATTTTTTAAGATTGTCATCACACGATCCTCCGGGACTAATATTTCAGATGTTTCTTCAATGGTTGTCAATTTCCCTGCTGCAAATACTCTAGGTGTATCTACAGGAGGAGTGTCAGTCCAACCCTTGATGATGAGGGGCCTTTGCGTGTCCAGTGATGGCGGGTTAGGGGGTGCAAAGTATAGTAAAGTTACATAATTTAATTATTTGTCACTGGCGACCACATTGTGTCGATCATGGCCGTGCCCTGAGAGCCTGTTAATATATGACCAGAAGTCCACCTGTTTGCTTGGAGTCAGCAAAGGGATGACGTGCAGCCATTCAATGTCTTGTTGTTTCCTTTTATGATCCCAGACATTTTTTCTGTGTGTTTCGTTTTTTCCCTCTCGCTTGTGGTTGTGCAAGGCAGTTCTAAGTAGCCTCTTACTTTGCTCCACTATTTTGCACCGAGGTTGGAGTTGACACAAGACCTTTCTCTTAATGTTGGGGGGTGCCTTCTTTGTTTACCTATTAAGAGATTATATACTTTGGTCGACAGTTTAATTCAGTTCTCAGGGAATTGTCACTTGTGAATTCTTCAGCTGTTCTCGCCCCATTCGTTTTTCCACCTGCTTAGGGCGGACGAGTCTATTTTGTTCTACTTTAGTCTCCTCTGTAAAACATGGATTTCCTCCCCATTTATATTGCCCGCAAGACCAGTGGGCTGGAGCCTGCTGGGTTGTAGAGTGATAGCTGTAGCCAGAAGGAGATGATCGCTATTCTGGATGAAAGGCTTTTGAGATTCCGCCACCTGTCCATACAAAAGATTGCACACAAAAATATGATCGATCGTTAATTTCATCATTCTCCGAGGATCATTGTGAATCAGTGAGCGAGAGTGCATAATGTGTGAGCCATGGTTTCCATATTTTCCAAAACTTTTTGGGGCAACCCCGTGCTTTTAAGTTGTCTTTTCCCCCAACACAAACATATCCTTGCTTTTTTCCATTCAATCAGAGATGGGTTCGCCACTACCCCCAATGCCTTAGCCAGGTCGCGTTTCGCCACCACTAATCCAAATTGAAGTAGGGTTAACTTTGGTTTGGGAGGTCAATTTCAGAGGATATTCCCAACAGAACAAACTGGGGACTAAGCGGAATAGTCTCTCCCAGGACAGTTCCTAGCTCTTCCAACAGGGTAGCCCAATACAGTTGAATCTTAGAACAATCCCACACTGTGTGGAAGAATGTACCTGTGGATGCCCCACAGCGCAAGCAGTCAGGTGTTTCTGTCCTCCCTATATGGTGCAGTCGCTCTTTGTCATAGTATGCTCTGTGCAGATACTTAAACTGAATCAGTCGGAGCCTGAACCTAATGGCCACCTCTCGAGGATGCATCAAAGTCATTTCCCAACTCTGACTCCCATTTCGCCCGTAGCTTCTGCAAAATGTCTGGCTTGTTATTTATTATCGTTCTATATGTCCAGGTAACAGACTTCTCCACTAGCTCCCCTATCAGGAGTCGCCTCTCCAAAGGTGCATACTCAGGAATGTCATTGGTGTCTATGTGTTGCGCTCGCCTAGCATGGGCCAGCTGCAGTTATTTGGAGTGTTGAGTCGTGTTCATGTCATATTCAGCCTGAAGGTGTGTGAAAGTAACCAGCTCTTTACAGTGTAATATGTCCTCAAGTTGTGAAATGCCTAGCAAGTCCCACTGTTGCAAACCACGCAATTTTGTGATTTCCTGAAGTCGGTTCCCCACCCAGAGTGGGGTTTCCCTAGTGACACGCCATCCCATTTTATTTGTCTCTCAGCCTGTTTCCATGTTGTCACCACAATTTGTGTCGCTGTTAAGAGCTGTGCAACGCCACTCCACCCATATATAATGTGTGTGTGGACGTTTGGTAAACTGTGTGCGTTCAAGTATGTATGTAGGATGATCTCTCTCTACGTGCTGCCATTCGTTCACGACAATTAGGTGAGCTGCCCAATAATATGCCCGAAGATCAGGCAGGGAAATACCGCTGTTGTATTGATTACGCTGTAGCGTTACTAGTGTTATCCTCGGAGGTCTCTCGTCCCAGAGAAAAGTCCGTAATAGGTCATCAATTTTAGGGAACATCTCCACCGGAATGAGCTGATAGGTGTAGTGCAGTACATAAAGAAATTTTGAGAGCACTATCATTTTGTATAGTGCTGCCCTGCCTTGCAACGTCAGTAGAAAAGTCTTCCACCTCTCCACTTCCACTCGGAAACCCCTGAGCACTCTGTATAGACTGTGATCCAGTGCCATTGTCGGGTTCGTTGTAACGTAGATCCCTAAATATTTTATGCCCTCCCGCGCCAACTGGAGTTGGCTTGGGCCTACAGTATAGCCGCCACTCTTGTCTGCTGGATATAAGTATAATTTCCCCCAGTTAATTTTTTACCCGCATGTGCACCATATGTCGCACAGCTGTCCATGATTCTAGGGAGTGTTGTTTCCGGGTTTGTGACATACATTAATATCTCATCCGCATAAAGGGATATACGTTAGTCGGTCTCATCATTCTCTCCATTATTGAATCCCATTATGCCCGGGTGTAGTTGAATCACACCGGCAAGTGGTTCCAGCAACAGGACAAAAAGCAAGGGGGATAACGGGCAGCCCTGTCGATTGCCTCTACCTACTGGGAATTCCCGCGACACTACCCCATTAACTCTAACCCTGGCCACGGGTCTCTCATACAGACGAACCCTGAACTCTTCCAAAACAGACATAAGAAAAGGTCAGTGGACAGTTTCAAATGCCTTTTCGGCATCGAGGGAGAGGATAAGGTGTGGATCGTCTCTTTTGCTAACCACTTCCAACCAGTTATGCAGTCTCCTCAAGTTGAGTCTTGTTGATCTTTTGGGCATGAAGCCAAACTGGTCTCTATAAATTAGGCCAGTGACTACTGCGGTCAGCCTGTTTGCTAATACTCTGGCTAGTATCTTGGTCTCCATGTTTATGAGGGAGAAAGGGCGATATGAGCTACACGCCTGTGGTGGTCTGTCCTTTTTGGGGATGACTGCGATCGTAGCGCCCGCAAGTCTCTGGGGAGGCATCCTGTCTCATGCGCCTCTATGTATAGTTGGATGAGGTGCGGGCTAAAAAGCGTTGCATGTTGCTTAAAAAATTCAGGAGGCAGCCCATTAGGTCCTGGGTCCTTTCCAGTTTTCAGTTGGCCAATAGCTGTCATAATTTCTTCTTTTGTAATCTTATCGTATAATGCCTTGGACACACTGTCCGCTAATTTGGGGAGCTGTATCTCCCAAAGATATACTTGTATTTGTGACAGCTCGGCTAGTTCGGGCTGCTTGTAAAAGGCCTCATAGTAGTCTGCAAAGGCGTTGGCTATCGCGACTGGGGTCAAATGAGTTCGACCATCCTCCGTTTGTATTAGCGAAACCCATGTACTGTCAAGCTCCTTCTTGCTAAGCCATGCCAACAGCCTACCTGTCTGTCACATACGTCATACAGTCGCCTGTGCATGGCTTGTATTGTATGTTGTACGTCTTTTTTGGCCAGCGAAAAGTATTCCTGCCGAAGGAGTTGTAGACTGCGTAGCATGGAGGGATCATTGCCCGAGCTCGCCTGTGATTCGAGCTGCAGTAATTGGGCTTCCAACCCCGTGATCACCTCTTCCTCTTTCAGTGTTTTGTGAGCTATAATGTTTTGTGCCCTATCCCGTAATACAGGTTTGTATGCCTCCCATAGTGTAATGGCCAAATCCACCGACCCCACATTCTCGTTAAAATACACTCCGTGTCTACCCTGAGCTCCTGAACAACCTGAGGGTCATTGAGTTCCCATGGATTCAATTTCCATTCCCCGTTCTGTCGTTGTGTACGTGTACCCACTGCGAGCCACAAGGGTGAGAGATCTGAGAGGGACCTTGCCAAATATTCTATCTTGTGTACCTCCCCCAGTTCCCCACTGGTGCAAATATGTCATCTATCCTCGAAAAGGCTTTGTGCGCCCCTGAATAATAGGAATAGGCTCTGGTCTGAGGATGCTGCCTGCGCCATATGTCTGTGAGCGTTAATGTATCTGCAAACTGTTTGAGCAGCGTCTCTTTGGAGTTCCCCATTGGGACAGTCATACGGTCACTCGTGGGGTCTATTACGTCATTAAAATCACCCCCTATAATGTGCGTGCCTGAACCCGCCTCTAATAAAATTGCTGCAAGCTTATCCATTGTTTGCCATTGGAGCTTTGGCGGTGCGTATACACTAACAAACGTGATGTGTCCTCTATTCCACACACCTTTGATCGCTACATTTGTACCGTTGGGATCTGCCCAAGTGCAATCTATGTGGAAGGGTGGGTTTTTCCTGATGAGTATTGCCACACCCATCGCCTTGGAAAAGCCAGCGTGAGCCATCGTTTTATATGCACCTCGGCCTAGGAACCCACATTGAATGCCTTTTAAGTGTGTCTTTTGTGGGAGAATGACATCAGGTTTCAATCTTTTAAAATAGGCCACCACTAATCCTCTCTTAACCTTACTCCCCATCCTGTTCACATTCCAGGAGAGGATCGAATACATTCCTGTGTTAGATGTAGCCATCGTGGTGGTGCACTATATCCAACTCATCATGCGATATTATGTGCACATCCCTCACGTCAGCACATAGGTAGAGTTCAGCTCACTGACAGGATATGCACATGATAGGTAGACTGTGATCCTTCAAATGCCTTCATCTGGCATGCATGAAGTCAGTCCATGGCAAGACGGGGATAATAGGGAAGGGGGGCTATTAGGATGTGAATGTGATAATTCTGTGTGCTCTGAAACAGCAGGACTAGCCAGTTGAATTTACAAAGCCAGTAGATCAGGGATTGGCTACCATCCTAGTGGCTTTGCCAATGCTTTTTTGTCGAGTTGGCAGACTCAGCTGAGAGGCCAACAACTGAATGGGTGCGTGCGAAGAATCAGTTAGCCTGTACTTCTGCCACTACACCAATTCAAAGTTTACATTTTTTTTGGGATGCAGCGCATTGTCATATACAATGCCAAAAACTCAAACTTTAATGCTGCGAAACCTATTGCATTGTAAATGCTTGTTTCTTCTTATAATCATGGTACATACATTTTTGGACTAATCATGCATTTATTATGTACAGCCTGAGAAAGCCCTCGGCCAATTAGGCGCAACACGTGTCGGCTGTTTGCTTTTCTTCCTTTCCTCTGTCTATGACCGTGCACCAGATAAAAAAATATATTTTTGACGACACCACGAATTTCCTTCGCAAAAAACCCTGGCAAACATGTTGAACCAGCTCATGGGTGCAGCTCCTTGAGGAGAAAGTGCCAAACACATATTGGGTCCTGCCTTTGATGTGGCCGCTCTTCGAACAGGAACCACCAATTTGCTTGCAACCGCCAAAGATACAGGCAAGTCACAGACACTTTTCCTATGGAAAACATAGTCCTAACTATAACTACCCACTGGTGGCCACCAGTAGGTAATGTGTATATATATATATATTCACTGAAAAAACCATAGGTTATAGACCATATATAGTTAGGAATTAGCATTTAAAAAACCTTATTTTACTCACACAAAACCATTGAAATTCCATATATAGTTAGTTGCACTAACTATATATCGCGCACCTGCAATCCACTGCTGATGATGTCACATATTACATCATTCATGACATGGTCAGTGACATCACTGATGACATCACTGATGACATCTCAAATGACATCACTGATGACATCACTGATGACATCATCCAGTGACTGTGTGTTTCTGTAAAGTTTAAATATGTTTTACATATTGAAGAATGAGTAGATGTATAACTGTCTGGACGAAGGATTTAGTAGGTGCATGACTGAATGTATGAGTGAGTGATTAAATGTGTCTCACTGAGTGCATGGGTTAGTGACTAAACTGTCTTAATTTGTGCATCATTATGTCTGTTGTTCTGTAAACTGCTGCATGTGTTGATCAGTAGCTATATGATTAACTATATGGGTTATTGATTGATTGTCCAAGTATTTGTATGGGAGACTGAGTGTGTGTGTGGCTGGCTGGGAGGTGTGTGACTCTGTGCAGATCAATGTGTACTTGTATCAATGATTGTATAAGAAAGTAAGTATGTGTTAGTATATGTTTGAAAATGTAAGGTGCTCTATGTTTAACTGTATAGACAAGAAAATGGAAGTGTGATTGATTCTTTACAGGACTGACTAGGTGTGTGAGTAACTCCATGGATGAGTGGCAGAGTGTGAGTGTCTGTATAGGTGTATGAGTGCATATGATAGTGTTGTAAAGATGAGTGATTGTATGTATGAATGATTGTATGGGTGAATGAGTGAATGTGTGTGTAGACGTAAGAATCAGTGAGTACATATGTAGTAACTAGTATTGGTGTGTCAATGGTTTCAAAAATTATACTCTGTATTTAACACTGGGTGAAACAGAGGTTATATTAAAATGTGAGGAGATGCATTGTATTGTCACATGAATGATATCATCAGTGATGTGGTCATTGATGTCAAATGAGATGTCATCAGTGATGTCATCAGTGATGTCATTTGAGATGTCATCAGTGATGTCATCAGTGATGTCACTGACCATGTCATGAATGATGTAATATGTGACATCATCAGCAGTGGATTGCGGGTGCGCGATATATAGTTAGTGCAACTAACTATATATGGAATTTCAATGGTTTTGTGTGAGTAAAATAAGGTTTTTTAAATGCTAATTCCTAACTATATATGGTCTATAACCTATGGTTTTTTCAGTGAATTTTCAAGGTTTTGTAAATGCTAATTCCTAACTATATATGATCTATAACCTATGGTTTTTTCAGTGAATTTCAATGTTTTTTTAATAGCAAATATCATAAGCTGTCGAATGTCAAGTACGTGGTAAGTGAAAACATTTTCGTGTTTATGCACACTGATCTGCTTTGAATGGTGCCCCCCCCCTCATTTCTATTAGGAGTACTCTCTCTTTGCACATAGTGAAGGGTAGTTAACGCAGGCCTTTGCCCCCGTTGTAATACGTCGTGCCTGCTTCTCTCTCCATTTGATTGATTGTTATCCAAGTATTTACTGTTTTAGAATTGGTTCTCTTTGGTTCATTCTCTATTTATAAACAAACACAGAGCCGCAATACTCTGTTTAGTCTTTGCAGATAACGAAAAATCGTGTAAAAAAAAAGAAAAGGAATCGAGCAAAATCAGTAGGCCACTAACGGGATCTCTTTTTGACCTCGCTAAAATAGAAACATTAGGAACAACCCCTCATGACAAATACAAAACTAGTGAAATGAACTGAACTCCACAGAATGATGGCTGCAAAACAGCTCGGCTCCGCCACCCACCCCGCCCAAAATAACGATAAAGAGCGGCTGCCATGATTGGTTGCGGAATGGCCACGACGGAGCTACGAAATGGTACTGCTCTCATGCTAACCCCAGCTTCAGTCTGAAACATCCAGAAACACTGTAGACTACCAATTCGATCAGTTCCGGTAGCGCCCCAATGTAACCCGGTAGAGAAGAACTAGCCCTCCCCTCTTTGACTGATGTTTCTTGTTGCCTGTCCCTTCTGTTGTCATTTAACAGAACTATTTAGCCTGCTGAAAGGGGTTGTGTTCCGACCGCTGGTTGGTGGAGACATTTTGACTATATTCTGGACCTGCGTTGTCGCGTAATGCGTCATATGACGCGCCGCGTTAGCGCATCCGGAAGTCATCCGGGGCGCGCAGCGCGTAACGTAAGCATAACAAGTCATGTGACTTGTTAATAAAACTTTTCATTGGTTCATTTTACTTTTCTTATTCTAATGATGAAAGGCTTGGTCATATGACCTAAAAATTACGCTTTTAATTACTTCCGAACATTATTTTTTCTTAAATATATGTTATAATGTTCCAGGCTAATGTACTTTCCCGGAAAATTTACAACTGTCCTGCAAGTAAAATATATTCTTTTTTCGAGAAAAAGAGCGTTTCTTCGTCCCATGACGGAGCCGTTGAGCAAAAGAGGGTTGACCTGCTGTCTTAGTCGCCGATACGCCTGAATATGAGATTCTTATCGATCACTTTATGTTGCAGGAATAGAAAACACAACAGCCCTTGACCATTTATCTTTACTGCGTTCCTTCGTATTATACCTTTTACCCTTCATGTAATTGGTCTGCTTTATTTCACTTGCCTTTTAATGATTCTAAAACAGTGACTATTATTAAAAACTTTACCAATGTATATACTACTACCATGTTTTCTTTTAAAAACCTTTATTGTGAAAATTTCATTATACAAATACGAGCCTATAACCACGTGGGCCGGCCATGGAGCAAACTGTAATCGTATATGATGAGTAGACATTTACACTGTAGAGGAACGTAACGGGCGGGCCATTAGGTTGCAAGAACTAAGGTGTCTAACAGTTACGGAATCGGTGGACGTACATTTTATAATTAAAATACGACAGGGCCAGTTACAATAAAATTATCTAGATATACATTTGCGGGCAAGTACCATGGGTGACGTTAATTCGAACTTTCAATAGTACAGTAATCAATAACACATCAGAACTTAATATCAATAGGGATGTCGAAATATTCAATCAATTCTCGTCCCCGCCCGCCATGTGCTTCAAAACTGCATACGTATCTCGTGATTTCAAGGTTCTGCAACCAGTACACAACAAGGAGTTACGAGTCCCATTTATTCCGGCGCCATTTTGGGCGAGGACGGGCAGGTCCAGGATATAGTCAAAATGTCTCTACCAACCATCGACTATGATGATGTTCATATGCTGTATTTATTAGAGTAACACTCATCTGTCCACATGAAATTAATTTGCCACAATCTAAACATGTCATTTTAATCTTTCCAAAGTTCTTCTAAATATTTAGGACCGTTTCCCTTGCCTCTGATGCTGTCAGTGCCACTTCTTTGATGAATGTACTAGCAGGTCAGGGGTTCTCCTCCAAATCTCTCTTTTATGCAGCACTATAATTAATTGGTGCCACCTCTCCATATGACGATGCATGGTATAGTTACCATAACTATATATTTTTTTGGTTCCTCTGGAGAGTTCATCGTGGCAGATGAAGCGTGTAACGTACCGGGCATTTACCTTTTTTTGCATGTACAGGAAAGGAAAAAAAAAATTGAGCGTCCGAGTTCTAAGGTGTCCCAGGGCCATTTTAGTGGACCAGGCCCAAATCCAAAGAACAGGCTGCCATTTTGAGAGTCCTGTTGCAGCCGCCTGTCGCTGTAGCATCAAGAGCAGCCGAAACTCAGCTGAATGGCAACTGAAACGGTAAAGGGGCGCCCCACTACAGCAGACGAGCCTCCACCTAGGAAGGCCCGTTCACGCCGCCTCCCCCCCCCCCCTTTCGGGCACCCCACGCCGTTATTCGGAGCAGTATTGTAGGATGGCCACACCAGTGCGGCAACTTGCTAGACATCACCTCGGTGGTAACCGAATCTCAACGCCTTGTGGTGTCTTCTATTCAGAAAACATTGTTATGCTGCCTTCGACCTATTCGCCGCAAGTGCGCACACAACTCAACTGCATAGCTTGCTAGACACCACCTCGGTGCCATCCGGATCTTGGAATCTCAGCGCCTTTTGGTGTCTTCTCTTCAGAAAATATTGTTGCACTGCCTTTGGCCCCATTCGCACATCGGTCCGCTACTGACGCCATCTCACAGGCTAATGGGACGCCCCACGCCGAGTTTCAGCATTGTAGGATGACCACACCAGTACAGCAACTTGCTAGACATCACCTCAGTGCCATCCGGATCTCGGCGCCCCACTGCAGATGAAGTGCCTCTCAACTATGAAACCACCACGGTGACATCCGGATCTTGGCGCGTTGTGCTGCCTTCGGCCTATTCGCACATCGGTCCGCTACTGACGCCATCTCACAGGCTAATGGGGCACCCCACGCCGAGTTTCAGCATTGTAGGATGACCACACCAGTACAGCAACTTGCTAGACATCACCTCGGTGCCATCCGGATCTCGGCGCCCCACTGCAGATGAAGTGCCTCTCAACTATGAAACCACCACGGTGACATCCGGATCTTGGCGCGTTGTGCTGCCTTCGACCTATTCGCACATCGGTCCGCTACTGACGCCATCTCACAGGCTAATGGGGCGCCCCACGCCGAGTTTCAGCATTGTAGGATGACCACACCAGTACAGCAACTTGCTAGACATCACCTCGGTGCCATCCGGATCTTGGCATCTCAGCGCCTTGTGGTGTCTTCTATTCAGAAAATATTCTTGCGCTACCTTTTCGCGCAACGGAGCTTTGTGAAGCGAAGCTGATTGGTTCTCCGGCGTCTGTCAACATTCCAAACAGTCCGTAGCGGCCGCCATCTTGTCTCTCGGTAGGATCGAGAGACAAGAGGAGGCCAAAGCGAAGGGGCAAATGACCATAAGGGGGCATAGTAGATCCTCGCTGACCCTCTAGGTTTGATGTGGAGGTTTTAAAAGGGTCCCACGGGGCAAAAAAAAATAATAATAATAATAATCGAACGGCTGAATGGATTTGCACGAAACTTGGTAAAATATTAGGGACTGGTAGCCCGATGTGCCTTTGTTAGGTCTCAATATATGTGCTCCAGTGGATTTTGAGAAATTAACGTTGAAAAAAAGATATATATCTGTAACAGCGCTCCGCTTCGCGTAACGGAGGTTTGGGAAGCTGATTGGTTCTCCGGCGTCTGTAAACATTGCAAACAGTCCGTAGCGGCCGCCATCTTGTCTCTCGGTAGGATCGAGAGACAAGAGGAGGCCAAAGCAAAGGGGCAAATGACCATAAGGGGGCATAGTAGATCCTCCTTGACCTCTTAGGTTTGATGTGGAGGTTTTAAAAGGGCCCCGCGGGGCAAAAAAAAAATAATAATAATAATCGAACGGCTGAATGGATTTGCACGAAACTTGGCAAAATTGTAGGGACTGGTAGCTCGATGTGCCTTTGCTAGGTCTCAATATATGTGCTTCAGTGGATTTTGAGAAATTAACGTTCAAAAACAAGATATATATCTGTAACAGCGCTCCGCTTCGCGGAGATAAAATTATATCTGTATTACCTAGCTGTTGCTAACACCAGTTAGCGACGGCTAGTAGGAGATAGCGACCATCTTGGGCCCCACTTTGCTTGTGAGTGATATTTATCACTAATGACATGCAAAGTGGGCGTGCCAAGATGTTAGCGACTGGAAACAGTCGCTAACATCGCTATCTCCTATTATCAACTTTTGGAAATATTCGAGATAAGCGCGAATATCTCCAAAAAGTAGCACCTGCCCTGAGCAGTTCTTAGCCATGTTATCCAATGGGAGGTGGATAACATGGCTAAGAGCATTAGCTCGGTAATGCATGAATATCGCTGAGTTTTCAGCGATATTAATGCATTGCGGTCGTTTATTATCGTATTTGCGATAAACCTTGATAATAGCAAGGTTTATCTGCGATAATTTCTGACGATGCTTAGCGGTAAAAAAATCGTTGCTAAGCATCGTTAGGGATAAATATCGCTTAACTTTGGTAATATGCCCCAACGTCTGTTAACGTTCGATTCGAAGGAAATCAGGAAGTGTTGAAAAACATTGTCTGCGCCATCTTGTCTTTTTTCAAATGCCACACTTTTGTCGTGCACGGCAGCCATTTTAGATGCCTTGACCAGACCCACTCTCTGCACGCTGTCGATCCTTAGCATGGCTCCCCACCCTCGCAAGCATCTCCCCCAGGCAGTGGTCACCCCCGCTTTCTGTCTTATGCATGGGTAATAAACCTCCCCCCATCTGCGCTGCTCTTCCCTGAGAATCACACCCTGTGCCCGCCCGACACCTCCCTTTCGCCCTATTCACTACCGCACCCTCTGACACTCCTCTTCCTCTGTGTCCGATTGTCCAGGCCGGTCCTAGGCTATCAGCTAGCCCTGCAGATGTAGTTTATGGCCCCAGCTGTAAAGAATCACCCCTCTTCAAAGGAGTTATAGTAGATCAAGGCCCACACTCAATGAGATTCGTCACAGCAGAAGCGTTCCTATTATCTGAAAACCATCCTGTATTGTGATTGGGGAGGGGACCGAGCCTGAAGCGGAAGATTCCAGGGATGACTCTTTGTACATCAAAGTTTTTACAATTATGTGTCACATTAAAAATATATAGCACTCCGACAAAGTAGTAAGATTATAAAACTTTAATAATTTATAAATATATACAAGAAAACAAAAATAGTAATAACATATAAACATTTTTAGGGAAAAACAACGAAGTAGCGGTCGGCTGTGCGAATAGTCCCAACGCAGCACAACGTCCAGATTTCCGGCGTGGGGCGTCGCGGGGGGTGGGTCATCAGTAGCAAACTGTTGTGCGAATAGTTCCAAGGCAGCAGAACGATGGCACCAAGATGATGTGCAGTAAGTTGCCGCACTGGTTTTGGTATCTTACAATGCTGCTCCGAATAACGGCGTGGGGTGCCCCGGGGGAGGCGGCGTGAACGGGCTTCTCCAGGTGGAGTGTCATCTGTTGTAGTGGGGCGCCCCTTTACCGTTTCATTTGCCATTCCGTCCGTTTTTGGTCCACTGTGTCAAAAGCCGCAATTCAGCTGAGTTGTGCCCACTCTTGCGGTGCAGCGATAGGCGGCTGTCACAGGACTCTCAAAATGGCGGCAGGCTCTTTCCTTTTTGGGCCTGGTCCACTGAAATGGCCATGGGACACCTTGGAAATCGGACGCTTGTCTGCTAGGTCTTGGACCCCATTCTCGAAAGCGTCCCCTCCGCCTTGAGGATTTATCAAAAGTTTTGGGGGCCCCCGACTCCTGTAGGCTTCTGGTGGGGAGCGGTTGCCATGATTGCTCGCGGAATGACCACGACGGAGCTACGAGATGGTGGTGCTCTCATGCTGATGCCAGCTTCAGTCTGAAACATCCAGAAACAAGGTGGGGCTTTCATCGTTTGGGGAAAAAAAAAGTTTTCATCCAATGAAAAGTGTTGTTTTTAGGTCATATGATCAAGCCTTCCATCATTAGGAAACCAAAAGTAAAATGAACCAATGAAAAGTTTTATAAACAAGTCACATGACCTGTTATGCGGCATAGGGTATAAAATGCGGAGAAAATACGTTGGCACGTGAGGCGGCGTCAGTAGCGGACCGATGTGCGAATAGGCCGAAGGCAATACAACGCGCCAAGATCCGGATGGCACCGAGGTGGTGTCCAGCAAGTTGCAGCACTGGTGTGGTCATCCTACAATGCTGAAAGTCGGCGTGGGGCGCCCCGTTGGCCTGTGAGTTTGCGTCAGTAGCGGACCGATGTGCGAATAGGCCGAAGGCAGCACAACGCGCCAAGATCCGGATGGCACCGAGGTGGTGTCTAGTAAGTTGCCGCACTGGTGTGGCCATCCTACAATGTTGAAAGTCGGCGTGGGGCGCCCCGTTGGCCTGTGAGATGGCGGCAGTAGCGGACCGATGTGCGAATGGGGCCAAAGGCAGCGCAACAATATTTTCGGAATAGAAGACACCACAAGGCGCTGAGATGCCAAGATCCGGATGGCACCGAGGTGGTGTCTAGCAAGTTGTGGCACTGGTGTGGCCATCCTACAATGGTAAAAGTCGGCGTGGGGCGCCCTGTTGGCCTGTGAGATGGTGTCAGTAGCGGACTGATGTGCGAATGGGGCCAAAGGCAGCGCAACAATATTTTCTGACTGACACCACAAGGCGCTGAGATGCCAAGATCCGGATGGCACCGAGGTGATGTCTAAGTTGCGGACCGATGTGCGAATGGGGTCAAAGGCAGCGCAACAATATTTTCTGTATGGAAGATACCACTAGGCGTTGAGATGCCAAGATCCGGATGGCACCGAGGTGATGTCTAGCAAGTTGCTGTACTGGTGTGGTCATCCTACAATGCTGAAAGTCGGCGTGGGGCGCCCCATTAGCCTGTGAGATGGCGTCAGTAGCGGACCGATGTGCGAATAGGCCGAAGGCAGCACAACGCGCCAAGATCCGGATGTCACCGTGGTGGTTTCATAGTTGAGAGGCACTTCATCTGCAGTGGGGTGCCGAGATCCGGATGGCACCGAGGTGATGTCTAGCAAGTTGCTGTACTGGTGTGGTCATCCTACAATGCTGAAAGTCGGCGTGGGGTGCCCCATTAGCCTGTGAGATGGCGTCAGTAGCGGACCGATGTGCGAATGGGGCCAAAGGCAGCGCAACAATATTTTCTGAAGAGAAGACACCAAAAGGCGTTGAGATTCCAAGATCCGGATGGCACCGAGGTGGTGTCTAGCAAGCTATGCAGTTGAGTTGTGTGCGCACTTGCGGCGAATAGGTCGAAGGCAGCATAACAATGTTTTCTGAATAGAAGACACCACAAGGCGTTGAGATTCGGTTACCACCGAGGTGATGTCTAGCAAGTTGCCGCACTGGTGTGGCCATCCTACAATACTGCTCCGAATAACGGCGTGGGGTGCCCGAAGGGGGGGGGGGGGAGGCGGCGTGAACGGGCCTTCCTAGGTGGAGGCTCGTCTGCTGTAGTGGGGCGCCCCTTTACCGTTTCAGTTGCCATTCAGCTGAGTTTCGGCTGCTCTTGATGCTACAGCGACAGGCGGCTGCAACAGGACTCTCAAAATGGCGGCCTGTTCTTTGGATTTGGGCCTGGTCCACTAAAATGGCCCTGGGACACCTTAGAACTCGGACGCTCGATTTTTTTTTTCCTTTCCTGTACATGCAAAAAAAGGTAAATGCCCGGTACGTTACACGCTTCATCTGCCACGATGAACTCTCCAGAGGAACCGAAAAAAATATAGTTATGGTAACTATACCATGCATCGTCATATGGAGAGGTGGCACCAATTAATTATAGTGCTGCATAAAAGAGAGATTTGGAGGAGAACCCCTGACCTGCTAGTACATTCATCAAAGAAGTGGCACTGACAGCATCAGAGGCAAGGGAAACGGTCCCAAATATTTAGAAGAACTTTGGAAAGATTAAAATGACATGTTTAGATTGTGGCAAATTAATTTCATGTGGACAGATGAGTGTTACTCTAATAAATACAGCATATGAGCATCATCATAGTCGATGGTTGGTAGAGACATTTTGACTATATCCTGGACCTGCCCGTCCTCGCCCAAAATGGCGCCGGAATAAATGGGACTCGTAACTCCTTGTTGTGTACTGGTTGCAGAACCTTGAAATCACGAGATACGTATGCAGTTTTGAAGCACATGGCGGGCGGGGACGAGAATTGATTGAATATTTCGACATCCCTATTGATATTAAGTTCTGATGTGTTATTGATTACTGTACTATTGAAAGTTCGAATTAACGTCACCCATGGTACTTGCCCGCAAATGTATATCTAGATAATTTTATTGTAACTGGCCCTGTCGTATTTTAATTATAAAATGTACGTCCACCGATTCCGTAACTGTTAGACACCTTAGTTCTTGCAACCTAATGGCCCGCCCGTTACGTTCCTCTACAGTGTAAATGTCTACTCATCATATACGATTACAGTTTGCTCCGTGGCCGGCCCACGTGGTTATAGGCTCGTATTTGTATAATGAAATTTTCACAATAAAGGTTTTTAAAAGAAAAAATGGTAGTAGTAGATACATTGGTAAAGTTTTTAATAATAGTCACTGTTTTAGAATCATTAAAAGGCAAGTGAAATAAAGCAGACCAATTACATGAAGGGTAAAAGGTATAATACGAAGGAACGCAGTAAAGATAAATGGTCAAGGGCTGTTGTGTTTTCTATTCCTGCAACATAAAGTGATCGATAAGAATCTCATATTCAGGCGTATCGGCGACTAAGACAGCAGGTCGACCCTCTTTTGCTCAACGGCTCCGTCATGGGACGAAGAAACGCTCTTTTTCTCGAAAAAAGAATATATTTTACTTGCAGGACAGTTGTAAATTTTCCGGGAAAGTACATTAGCCTGGAACATTATAACATATTTAAGAAAAAATAATGTGCGGAAGTAATAAAAAGCGTAATTTTTAGGTCATATGACCAAGCCTTTCATCATTAGAATAAGAAAAGTAAAATGAACCAATGAAAAGTTTTATTAACAAGTCACATGACTTGTTATGCTTACGTTACGCGCTGCGCGCCCCGGATGACTTCCGGATGCGCTAACGCGGCGCGTCATATGACGCATTACGCGACAACGCAGGTCCAGAATATAGTCAAAATGTCTCCACCAACCAGCGGTCGGAACACAACCCCTTTCAGCAGGCTAAATAGTTCTGTTAAATGACAACAGAAGGGACAGGCAACAAGAACCATCAGTCAAGAGGGGAGGGCTAGTTCTTCTCTACCGGGTTACATTGGGGCGCTACCGGAACTGATCGAATTGGTAGTCTACAGTGTTTCTGGATGTTTCAGACTGAAGCTGGGGTTAGCATGAGAGCAGTACCATTTCGTAGCTCCGTCGTGGCCATTCCGCAACCAATCATGGCAGCCGCTCTTTATCGTTATTTTGGGCGGGGTGGGTGGCGGAGCCGAGCTGTTTTGCAGCCATCATTGTGTGGAGTTCAGTTCATTTCACTAGTTTTGTATTTGTCATGAGGGGTTGTTCCTAATGTTTCTATTTTAGCGAGGTCAAAAAGAGATCCCGTTAGTGGCCTACTGATTTTGCTCGATTCCTTTTCTTTTTTTTTTACACGATTTTTCGTTATCTGCAAAGACTAAACAGAGTATTGCGACTCTGTGTTTGTTTGTAAATAGAGAATGAACCAAAGAGAACCAATTCTAAAACAGTAAATACTTGGATAACAATCAATCAAATGGAGAGAGAAGCAGGCACGACGTATTACAACGGGGGCAAAGGCCTGCGTTAACTACCCTTAACTATGTGCAAAGAGAGAGTACTCCTAATAGAAATGAGGGGGGGGGCACCATTCAAAGCAGATCAGTGTGCATAAACACAAAAATGTTTTCACTTACCACGTACTTGACATTCGACAGCTTATGATATTTGCTATTAAAAAACCATTGAAATTCACTGAAAAAACCATAGGTTATAGATCATATATAGTTAGGAATTAGCATTTACAAAACCTTGAAAATTCACTGAAAAAACCATAGGTTATAGACCATATATAGTTAGGAATTAGCATTTAGAAAACCTTATTTTACTCACACAAAACCATTGAAATTCCATATATAGTTAGTTGCACTAACTATATATCGCGCACCCGCAATCCACTGCTGATGATGTCACATATTACATCATTCATGACATGGTCAGTGACATCACTGATGACATCACTGATGACATCTCAAATGACATCACTGATGACATCACTGATGACATCTCATTTGACATCAATGACCACATCACTGATGATATCATTCATGTGACAATACAATGCATCTCCTCATATTTTAATATAACCTCTGTTTCACCCAGTGTTAAATACAGAGTATAATTTTTGAAACCATTGACACACCAATACTAGTTACTACATATGTACTCACTGATTCCTACGTCTACACACACATTCACTCATTCACCCATACAATCATTCATACATACAATCACTCATCTTTACAACACTATCATATGCACTCATACACCTATACAGAAATTCACACTCTGCCACTCATCCATGGAGTTACTCACACACCTAGTCAGTCCTGTAAAGAATCAATCACACTTCCATTTTCTTGTCTATACAGTTAAACATAGAGCACCTTATATTTTCAAACATATACTAACACATACTTACCTTGTTATACAATCATTGATATAAGTACACATTGATCTGCACAGTCACACACCTCCCAGCCAGCCACACACACACTCAGTCTCCCATACAAATACTTGGACAATCAATCAATAACCCATATAGTTACTCATATAGCTATTGATCAACACATGCAACAGTTTACAGAACAACAGACATAATGATGCACAAATTAAGACAGTTTAGTCACTAACCCATGCACTCAGTGAGACACATTTAATCACTCACTCATACAGTCAGTCATGCACCTACTAAATCCTTCGTCCAGACACTTATACATCCACTCATTCTTCAATATGTAAGACATATTTAAACTTTACAGAAACATAAAATCACTGGATGTTGTTATCAGTGATGTCATCAGTGATGTCATTTGAGATGTCATCAGTGATGTCATCAGTGATGTCACTGACCATGTCATGAATGATGTAATATGTTACATCATCAGCAGTGGACTGCGGGTGCGCGATATATAGTTAGTGCAACTAACTATATATGGAATTTCAATGGTTTTGTGTGAGTAAAATAAGGTTTTTTAAATGCTAATTCCTAACTATATATGGTCTATAACCTATGGTTTTTTCAGTGAATTTTCAAGGTTTTGTAAATGCTAATTCCTAACTATATATGATCTATAACCTATGGTTTTTTCAGTGAATATATATATATATATATATACACACACAACGCTCTCCCCCACCATCCGGTTGTAATGCCTTGCTGACGCTCGCATTCCTGACTTTCATTCAATATCCACCATGTCTGACGCGTTTCAAGGCTGTTCCGCCCCTTACTCATGGACTCAGCGCAGAGGGATATGAAAACTCACAGCTGCTTACTTTCTGACCCTTTCTTGAAGGAAAGAACGCCCACAGTGGGCGTGGCACATTTCAAGACAACCAGCAGCATGCTGGTGATTGCGGTCCAGAAGAGGTGTGCAGTGATCGCCATAAGTAGGCTCAGTCCCCCTGTTTGTTGCAGCTTCAATCAATCAATCAATCAATCACAGCATTTATAAAGTGCACTACTCACCCGGTGGGTCTCAAGGCGCTAGGGGAGGGGAGGTCCGCTACTGCTCGAACAGCCAGGTCTTGAGCTGTTTCCTGAAGGCGAGGTGGTCCTGGGTCAGGCGGAGGTGGTTCGGGAGGAAGTTCCAGGTCTTGGCGGCCAGGTAGGAGAAGGACCTTCCTCCTGTGGTGGCTCTTCGGATGCGGGGGACGGCGGCGAGGGCGTGGCCGGTCGATCGAAGTTGGCGTGTGGGAGCGTGGAAGTTGAGGCGGCTGTTGAGGTATCCTGGACCTTGGTTGTGCAGGGCTTTGTGTGCGTGGGTGAGGAGACGGAAGGTGATTCTCTTGTTGACCGGTAGCCAGTGCAGATCTTTCAGGTGTCCGGAGATGTGGCTGCGCCGGGGGATGTCCAGGATGAGTCCAGGATGAGTCGTGCTGAGGCGTTCTGGATCCGCTGGAGTCTCTTCTGGAGTTTGGCAGTGGTTCCGGCGTAGAGGGAGTTGCCGTAGTCCAGGCGGCTGGTGACGAGGGCCTGGGTGACCGTCTTCCTGGTCTCGGTGGGGATCCACCGGAAGATCTTACGAAGCATGCGCAGGATGTTGAAGCATGACGAGGAGACGGCGTTGACTTGTCTGGTCATGGAGAGGGAGGAGTCCAAGATGAAGCCCAGGTTGCGTGCGTGGTCTGTTGGTTTGGGTGCGCTGCCTAGGGCGGGGGGCCACCAGGAGTCGTCCCAGGCGGAGGGTGAGGATCCCAGGATGAGAACTTCCGTCTTGTCTGAGTTCAGTTTCAGGCGGCTGGTCGTCATCCACTCGGCTACGTCTTTCATCCCTTCGTGAAGGTTGGCTCTGGCGGTGGCGGGGTCGTTGGTGAGGGAGAGGATCAGCTGGGTGTCGTCGGCGTAAGAGATGATGTTGAGGTTGTGTTGGCGTGCGATGGCTGCGAGGGGGCTCATGTAGACGTTGAAGAGGGTTTCAATTATCCTTAAGTAGGAAAGAAAGTCAGGTTTGCGTGCTGTTGTTCACCTTGGCAGAGCATGCTTCAACGAAAGGAAAGCATTTCCCTTCAGAAGCCTTTCCAGTCCTTCAATAAAGGGTCGGAAAGTAAGCAGCAGTGAGTTTTCATTTCCCTCTGTGCTGAGTCCATGAGTAAAGGGCGGAACAGCCTTGAAACTCGTCGGACATGGTGGATATTGAATGAAAGTCAGGAATGCATTACAACATGGTGGGGGAGAGCGCTGTGTGCCCTTTCAAAGCCCAATTGTTGGGAAAAAAAATATATATATACACATATATAGATAGAGATGTATGTACATATATATTTATGTGTATATACATGTATATATGTACAGGGCTTGGATGGCACTATGTTAATCCTGTGCTAAAAATTTGAGGTGAACAGATTCAGAGTGTAGCCTTGCGGGATAGGGTCTACAGGTCCAAAATATGCTCAGGGAGGGGGCCTTATGGCACCCCCTCCCATTAAAAAAAAATGTCCCTTGGGGATGAGGTCCCCAGGGCCTAAAAAGGCTCAGGGTGGGGGGCCACACCCCTTCTGACTCAAAATATATAAGGCCTGGTGGAAGAGGTCTACAGGGCTATAATATGCTCAGGGAGGGGGCAGTGTGGCCCCTCTCCCCTTTTATTACACACACATATATATATATTACCTACTGGCGATAGCCAGTAGGTATATATAGTTAGGATTGTTTTCCATAGGGAAATCGCAACATTCTATTGGGAATAACTTTGGCGCCGGTGGACGAATCTTCGCGAATTTCTCAAAGAAGATGGCCCGGCCCGCTCCGCTCCTTCCCTGAAAGTTTGGGGGGGATTCGTTAAGCGAGGGCCGAGATAAAAGGGGGGTCCCAAAACGTGTTTTCCCCATGTAAATTTCCATAGGGCGGTTGGACTCACTTTTAGCCCGAACGGCTGAATGGTTTTCCACCAAACTTGGCAAAATTGTAGGGACTGGTAGCCCGATGTGCCTTTGCTATGTCTCAAGATATGTGCTCCAGTGGATTTTGAGTAATTTAGGTTAAAAAAAAAATATATATCTATAGCAGCTTACCCGTGAGCTTACCCGTACGCTTACGGTACGCTTACCGTACGCGTACCTCTAGTGCGCGAGCTGCATTCTGATTGGCTGCCAATGTCTGTCAACACTCCAAAACAGAAACTGTTGGCAGCCATCTTGTGCCTCGGTAGACTGAGGCATAGGAAAGCAGAAAAACAAACGTGTAGAACACAAAAAGGGGGCAGGGTAGAAACACCCTGACCCCTTAGGGCTGCTCAGGTGGTCCCACTAGGATATTAATATATTTAAACGTTATCCGCTAATAGAATTAGCATTAAAAAAACCTTTGAAATTCACTGAAAAAACCATAGGTTTCAGGCCTTATATAGTTAGGATTTAGCATTTAAAAAACCTTTGAAATTGACTGAAAAAACCATAGGTTTCAGGCCTTATATAGTTAAGAATTAGCATTTAAAAAACCTTGCGAATTCACTGAAAAAACCATAGGTTTCAGGTTTCAGGCCTTATATAGTTAGGAATTCGCATTTTAAAAAACCTTTGAAATTCACTGAAAAAACCATAGGTTTCAGGCCTTATATAGTTAGGAATTGGCATTTAAAAAACCTTGCAAATTCACTGAAAAAACCATAGGTTTCAGGCCTTATATAGTTAGGAATTAGCATTTAAAAAACCTTTGAAATTCACTGAAAAAACCATAGGTTTCAGGAGTTATATAGTTAGGAATTAGCTTTTACAAAACCTTTGAAATTCACTCAAAAAACTATAAGTTTTAGTGGTGTTATAGTTAGCTGGACATTTTACTCATACAAAACCATTGAAATTGCTCCTATATAGTTAGTTGTACTAACTATATTTCGCGCACCCGCAATCCACTGCTGATGATGTCACATATTAGATCATTCATGACATGGTCAGTGACATCACTGATGACATCTCAAATGACATCACTGATGGCATCACTGATGACATCATCCACGTGACAATCACATACACCTTTTCATACACTATTACAATTTTTCATCACTCTTTGTAAAATACAGAGTATCATATTTAAATCCATTGTCACAGCAATACAAGTATCTAAAAATCCACTCAGTGATTCATAGATGTATACACACATCTAATCACTAACCTATGGATTCACTCATACATGCTGTCAATGAACAATAGAACACTATCAAAAATACTTATACATCTATATCGACATTAAACAACAGCACGCATCCTATTCACATATGAAGTCATCCTACTCACTTATGCAAACAATGGATCATACTTACATATTTACTTAGCAAAACACTTATACAAACACCACTTCTTCTATTCATTTAGATAGCAAGTCATACTTAGTGAATTATAAAATCATTATTACAAGTATACAGTTATCCATACAGTCACTCACACAATCATTTTGTCTTATGTATACTTATTTATATACAACAACTGACACATACACTGCCTTTTATTTTTCTAGTTTGTTGGACCTGTACCTTTGAGAAATATATTTGCTCATCACCACACCCATAAAAAGATTCCCTCACCCAAACTGTTAGAGCATGTAGTTTTAACTACATATATCTACTGAATCAACTATTCACACATCTTTGGACAGTCACACACCCCCCACCGAACCACACACACTTTCACACTCCCATACAAATACTCAGTTAACTAATCAATAACTAATATAGACTTTCACATAGCTAGTAACCAACTGTAGAATCAGTTTACACAACAACTGACAAAGTTGTGGTAAATAAATAAATTACTGATACTATTTTTCTATGCATTAAATGATTATAAGAATAGCTCAATAAATGAGAGGCAGAGTCCGTGGTATCTGAGTCATACGGGCTTTAATTAAGTGGCTCGAGCCAATGGACATCGTGTTCCATCACCTACTAAGGTTCAGGAAGGGACATTCAACATTTCATTAACATCATACAATATATATAGTAGAACTGTACAGTTGCATTGAATACAGTAGGCGTAACAAGTGAAAAAGAAAGATAAGAACATATGGGCGTAAAAGAAGGCGTGCACAGGGCGTGCACGGAGGTGTGTGATGTAGACGTCACAGAAGTGTCATAGGTGGGTGGACACATGGAGGGGGTTTCATGGGCAGCTGGAACCTTTAACCTACTGGTGCGCGCAAAAACGAGTCATGACGTGTAACTGGGGAGGGCTGGGGGGCGCTGACTTCTAGCACTAGTAGAGGAGACTGAAGTCTGGGATGTCAGAACGACCTGTACCTATAGCGTATCTGATATCTTGTGTTTGGAGTACATGTTGCTTGATTCTAAAAGTCATCAGGGCAAAAGCTACTTGTCACTAAAGGCTAGTGCATGCATATATTTCTTTATGTATTGCGTGGGCTATGGATACTTCTATGGATACTAATTCAGTAAATCACTTGCGTGGAGACAGAAAGACTAGACTGTAGATGGATATGTTTATCCTGGTCGTTAGCTAGGAATGTGAATCCGGGGAGCTGAACAGATAACTGTAGGCATAATATATTCTTGGCAGGCAGGCCAGGCCGAGCCGGGCACCGCATTGTCTTGGCAGGAAGTAAGGGAAGGGTCAGGGATGCGGGCGGGGCTGCATCACTCTGAGTGTTTCAGGAGGCTTGAGGCCTGGATCTTGTGTCCGGTCCCTGTGGGGCCTTAGAAACGGGTGCATCTCTATGATTTAACGTGCACCATGTAAAGACGTTGGCAACATAGGCCTAAAAGCCTAATTCACGTTGCTTTCACGGAGGACTAGATAACTGACATACTAACGTTGGACGCAACTGCAAATGCGTCTTTATTATCGGCCATGGAGGGAACATGCATAGAAATCATGCATATATATATTACATGTTGGGGAACACGTAGGGACACATAGCAGGGCAAAATTCAATTTTCCTCAAAGTGATACAGATATTCACACAGTTTAGTCACTATCCACTATATTTAGTGAGACATTATAAATTGGTCAAGTAAACAGTCAATTACACTGCTACTAAATCCTCCATCCAAATATTTATTTATATATATCCACTCATTCTTCAATGCAAATTGCTATATATATATAATGCATATTTAAATAACGAAGCAAACCACATTCACTGGATGATGTCATCAGTGATGTCATTTGAGATGTCATCAGTGATGTCACTGACCATGTCATGAATGATCTAATATGTGACATCATCAGCAGTGGATTGCGGGTGCGCGAAATATAGTTAGTACAACTAACTATATAGGAGCAATTTCAATGGTTTTGTATGATTAAAATGCCCAGCTAACTATAACACCACTAAAACTTATAGTTTTTTGAGTGAATTTCAAAGGTTTTGTAAAAGCTAATTCCTAACTATATAACTCCTGAAACCTATGGTTTTTTCAGTGAATAGATATATATTTTTTCATGGAAAGGATGTTCAGTAATACTTACTGTGCTAGCCAGAAGCACAGCACGGATGGCCCTGCAGTGACAAGAGACCCGGAATATAACTGGCGCCACGTTGTGTGCAGCGTTTTTCGAGACCGAGGGATCGGTAATTCCGGTGTCCGCCTGAAACTTCAAGGAAGCTTGGACTGAACAGAGGTATTTGATCTCTTGAGGGCACACAGTCTCGCATTTGACGGCCCGACCTTCTTTGTGTACCTTGGGGCAACAGGCTACTGCAGTCAAACAAAGGGGACCCAGGGCTGACACCCTTGTTTCAACGGACCCTTGATCCTCCAGACTCACCTGCTGTTCGCACCCGTCCCATGATGTTGCTCACTCCCCCACGCCACCAACCTGACTTTGCCAACATGGTGCTTGCTGGGGATTGAAGTTCATCTCATCTTTCCATGAACTTCAGCTGGTATGCTGATTGCTTGAGGGGGAGGAGACTCAGGTGCTTACATGGGATTTAAACAGGAGGAGTCAATTTGGGCGTTCTTAACAGCGAAGGGCGCTGAAGAAGGCAACCAGGCCGAAATGCATTCGCCGCCGCTGGGGTTTCTATGAAATAAAGTGGTGTTCTGCTCGAAAATCCCCTTTGTGGCCTCTGATCTTTTTCATGGAAAGGATGTTCAGTAATACTTACTGTGCTAGCCAGAAGCACAGCACGGATGGCCCTGCAGTGACAAGAGACCCGGAATATAACTGGCGCCACGTTGTGTGCAGCGTTTTTCGAGACCGAGGGATCGGTAATTCCGGTGTCCGCCTGAAACTTCAAGGAAGCTTGGACTGAACAGAGGTATTTGTTCTCTTGAGGGCACACAGTCTCGCATTTGACGGCCCGACCTTCTTTGTGTACCTTGGGGCAACAGGCTACTGCAGTCAAACAAAGGGGACCCAGGGCTGACACCCTTGTTTCAACGGACCCTTGATCCTCCGGACTCACCTGCTGTTCGCACCCGTCCCATGATGTTGCTCACTCCCCCACGCCACCAACCTGACTTTGCCAACATGGTGCTTGCTGGGGATTGAAGTTCATCTCATCTTTCCATGAACTTCAGCTGGTATGCTGATTGCTTGAGGGGGAGGAGACTCAGGTGCTTACATGGGATTTAAACAGGAGGAGTCAATTTGGGCGTTCTTAACAGCGAAGGGCGCTGAAGAAGGCAACCACGCCGAAATGCATTCGCCGCCGCTGGGGTTTCTAAGAAATAAAGTGGTGTTCTGCTCGAAAATCCCCTTTGTGGCCTCTGATCTTTTTCATGGAAAGGATGTTCAGTAATATATATATATTAGGACTGTATTAGGACTGTATTAGGACTATATTAGGACTGTGATCAAGGGCACCCGCCCGAAACGCGTCAGTTTTCTCTCTCTGTTAAGCGTTGCTTAATAAATAATCTTTGCCTGATACTGGATTCGTGGAGTTGTCTGTTTTCCTGGGGACCCGGGACGGCAGTTTGGCTTCTTCTTGTTCCTGAGATTATATATATATATATATATATATATATATATATATATATATATACATATACATACATACACACACACACAGCCCTGGGGGATGAGGTCCCCAGGGACGAACAAGGCTCAGGGAGACAGGCCATGCAGACCTACTCCCCTTTCAAATACAAGGGGTCCTGGGGGATGGGGTCCCCAAGGCCTACTGTGCACAAACAGGGGTCCCCCTCCCCTTAAAGAAACACAGCCCTGGGTGTTGGGGTCTCCAGGGCCTTAATTGATTGATTGATTTGAAAAGCACAAACATGCCCAGGGGCATCTAGGCGCTAAGTTGATGTAGAAAACCAGAACTGCGGATGATGTAAGGCTCTAACTTGGAGGTAAAAAGCCAGGTTTTTACAGCTTTCCTGAATGTTAGTAGCGAGGGGCTATTTTTTATTGTAATAGGAAGAAGGTTCTAGGTCTTGGCAGTCTGCAACAGGAAGCTCCCCCCCCCCCAACTGACCTGCTTGAATTTAGGGACCTGAATCAATGTTGCCTGACCAGATCTCATGCTCCTGGCCGGCTCATACCGTTTCAGATGAGATTTAAAAAGTGTGGTCCTAATAGGCTAGGCAAACTGAGTTAAACCTTATCCTTTTCTCCATTGGTAGCCAGTGGATGGCTCTTAGTCTGTGGGCAACCGGCTCAGATCTGGGGATGTCCAGCACCAACCTAGCTGCTTCGTTCTGTAGACGCTAGAGTTTTGTCACATGTTTGTATCCCAGCATACAATGCATTGCTGTAATCCAACCTGGACAAGGCCAGTGCCGTTACTAGTGTTTTGCATGATTCATGGGGAATGAAAGGTAGTAGTCTTCTTAAGGCTCAGGGAGAGGCCCCATGGCCCCGCTCCCCTTCTGTTCTACATTTTTGCCACAGGCTTGGTCTCGACAGGGCCTAGATTAGTTCGGGGAGGGGGCCCCATGGCCCCTTTCTCCTTTAAAAAAAAATGCCCTGGGTGATGGAGTCTTATGAGGCTCGGGGAGATTGGCCACATGGGGGGAGGGGGGCGGGGTTGGCTTTACATATGGTAATAAAATATTACTGTAAGTTATTTTAAAAACAACTTAGAAATTCACTGGAAAGATCAAAGGTTATCTGAAATCTGGCACAGACAATCTTAATGTATGCCTTTCTGCAAGTACATCATTTTAAAACATATTACTAGTTGTACGACACTCTGGGGAAAATACCTAAATGGGGTGGAACCAGAAACGAGCACTGTCCCCGATGCCATTCATACAGCGCACATTTGATACACTGGTTGCAACCTGCCCAGCCCTAGGTGGCCTAATTGGGGACATTACCGAGTTCCTGGAGGGACGACTGGGACTAAGTATAGTACAGAGCCCGTAACTTATATTACTGGGAATTAGTAATGAATCAATCCCTAGCCAAGAACAGGCATCTGTGTTTATTGTAATGACGGATTTTCGGCTAAGCTTGGCTACGGCATGGCAAGACCTCTCTGCACCTTCAGTCCAACAATGGCTCGGTCGTATAATGTCTATTTATCATACGCAAGTGGCAGTATATGCAAAAAAAAGCGAGGGGGCTAGGAGGAAAGGGTCAAAGGTGTGGGCACCTCTGACAGGTGGGTGGCTACACTTGAAGAGGGATAGTAGAGCATCTTTCCATTCTCTATAAGATGTGGGAATGGGAATCAGTTGGGTACATTTTTCCGCAGGTGTCTTCTACGTGGGAAAGATAGGAATATATGTATAAATGTTTGATCAGTGTATAAGACGTGACATGAATTAATCTTAAGAACGGACTGTCTACTTGGAGAGGTACGTTAAAACGTAAGCTATAAAATGTGCAATAAAGATATGTTTAAAAGAAAAAAAGGAAAACATCAAGTCATTCTCAAAGCTGTTGCAAAGGTAACCCATGAACCTGAGAAGAGGGGCTGTGAACTGTGCTTGGTAGAACCAAAAACCTACTTGAGGAATTATCAGCCTCAGCTTTTTGAGATTGGAAGTAAACCAGTTATGCTCTTAGTATAAGTGGTTTACAACCACTGCAATGGATATGACAAGTGCTTCTGGCAAAGGGTATATTTTTAAGGTTTTTCACTCAGTGTGGGCTCTCTCATGTCGAAAGGCATCCATTCTACAACTCAAGTGTTTCTGACAGTCAGAACAGTTACAGGGATTTGGCACAGGACACGTTCTTTCATTTTAATTGAAATTAATTTTATGAATAAAGCTTTTCTGGCATTCAGAACACTAATAAACACTTTTCCTTTATAACATGGATCTTCCAACTGAATCTTTACATACCTTCATAACACTCATACATTTATTTTAGCTAGTATTGGCTTTTACATGTGGAGTGAGAATTATTGTATAACTAAAGCTTCTCTGGAATTCAAAGAACTGAAGAGGTTCTTCCCCCATTGTGTGTTCTCTCATGAACAGTAAGGTGACGTTTCACACCGAAGCTTTTCTGGCATTCAAGGCACTGATAAGGTTTTTCCCCAGTGTGAGTTCTCTGATGTATGATAAGACTGGTTTTATAACTGAAAGTTTTTAGGCATTCAGAGCACTGATAAGGTTTTTGCCCAGTATGAGTTTGTTCATGGTGAGTGAGACTAGCTCTTTCCCTAAAGTTTTTGTGACATTCAGAGCACTGATATGGTTTCTCCCCAGTGTGAGTTCTCTCATGTAAAGTTAGACTGAGTTTATAACTGAAGCTTTCCCGGCATTCAGAGCAGTGATATGGTTTTTCTCCAGTGTGGGTTCTCTCATGTTGAGTGAGAAGGTATTTACGACTAAAGTTTTTTGGGCATTCAGAGCACTGATGGGATTTCTGCCCAGTATGGGTTAACTCATGCCGGGTGAGAACTTTTTTTCGACTGAAGGTTTTCTGGCATTCAGAGCACTTATGAGATTTTTGCCCAGTATGTGTTCTCTCATGTTGAGTGAGATCTGTTTTACACTGGTAACTATTTGGGCATTCAGAGCACTGATAGGGTTTCTGTCCAGTGTGAGATCTCTCATGGCGACTGAGATTGGTTTTTTGAGTGAACCTTTTGTGACATTCAGGGCACTGATAAGGTTTCTCTCCAGTGTGCGTTCTCTCATGTTCAGTAAGTCTGAATTTACACGGGAAACTTTTGTGGCATTCAGAGCACTTATGAGGTTTTTCCCCAGTGTGAGTTCTCACATGTCGAGTCAGATGGTGTTTGCGAGTGAAGCGTTTCTGGCATTCAGAGCACTGATGACGTTTTTCCCCAGTGTGAATTTTCTCATGCTGACTGAGACTGGATCGACAACTAAAGCTCTTCTCACATTCAGAGTATGTATGAGACTTCTTTTCGGTGCTAATATCTCCAAGTTCGGTTTTATCTTGTATACATTCCATTATCAGGTAAGATTTCTTTCTGAAGTTAATATCTCCAAGTTGAGATTTTTCTAGCAGACACACCAGAAGACAAGACTAAATCTTATTCAGCATGTGTTTAGCATCACCCACTCAAATGTGGTGCACTTGTTCAACTTAACACTTGGACACTTATTTAGCCAAAGATCACTTCTCTGTGGAGTTCACAGTTTATAACCTCTGTAGGCAACCTAATTCACCCTACAACCTTAATATCAGCAGCCCCTGGTACTTATGGGGAAGCCTCTCATGGGATTATTGCATCTTTATTACATCTATGTGGATTCTCTCACCCTTTTCTGATACATATTTGTTTATGAGTTAATGAAGCACTGATTAGGTCTTTGGTTGGTGTTCAGTATTTCAAAACTAGGTACATATTCACATAATGTATTGGCATGAACATTCAGAATACTTTTATGTATCGGTAGCAGCACATTGTTTCTTGTCACCCTTCTTACATATGTCTCCTATGTCTGTATATAAGACTACAATGAGGATGTTAAGGATTTTGCAGGTCTTGCCCAGTAAAAAGTACCTGAGGTCACATCTAATGGGCAAGGATGATAGTGGACATGTGGACCCGGACTACAAGCAATAGGTCATTGGTCACACAGGTGCTTTTATTTTCCCTCATTCTCCTTCCTTTGGTCCCACATCGCTAGTTCGTAACTAGCAGATATCTTAGTCCTAACCTGACCACCTGGTCTTTTAAGCAGCTTCATTAACACTGTATAATTGATGAACAGATATTTGTTTTTGATTTAAAGACTATTCACTGGATATGGTGCTCAAGTGTTCCATTTTGCTGAGGTCTGTTAAAAACTCTTCAAGTCCCCCTAGTTCTGTCTTTATGATCTTCTCTTGGATCGGATAGAGCTTTAGACTGATGCTTGACCTCTCTGGTTGAGACAGATGGTCTTCCTGCCCTGGGTTAACATCTCCAGGGTATTCTTCATATACCATTAGAGCAGCAGGAAATCTATTTATAGAAACTGCTTTCACATTCTTTATTTTACTCTAATCCAAGTTCCTCACCACATCTTTTTCATAGATACTTTCCTCTTGTTGGAGCTCTGAAGCAACTTTATTTCTTTACCATCAGTCCTTTAATAGTTTTCAATTATACTGATCACCATTTTGTCTTCAATAACCTGTGGATTTAAAACCAGAGATTGTTAAATAATGCAAACTGGAACAAAGGAATAACATTTATTAGCTAATCCAGAGTCTGAGTTCATTTTGGGCGAGGGATGAGAGGGCTCTAGGCATTCTCGAGATAGAAAGCTTGGGAACACTGGAACACTAGATTGAGGAGGTCTAAAGATGGAAATTCTGATTAACAGTTTTGTGCACATCAGTAATAATCAGTTAGCTATTCAAGTGTCTGATCAAAACTTCCTCCCACTCACTGTGCGGTATACCTCTTCGCACAACTCACCAAACCAGACAAGCAATAGCTCAAAGAACAAGCACTCACACCCTCAAAAGGGTCTCCCCTTCCCAGCACCACAAACAATAGAAAAGATAAGACAAGAATTTTGGAATATCATTGCCAACCTTAAGCTGGCAGTTGACTTACTACGGCTCAGGAAACTAGGAGACCGCATAGAACTCCAACCCCCTACAAACACGTAGTAACAAGCACACCTAGATGGATCTCTATGCCTTTGCCAAAAAACTATACGCCTTAACAGGACAACAAACCAAATGTTAAAGGTGGACATTGATGACCTTTGCCAATCTTACATACCATACCCTCACCACACAGAAACAACTTATAAAATATACACAATAGCTATAAATACGTCTTTGGAGCAATGAATCATCATAGCTTCTACTATAAACCTCTCAAAAGTAAGACAGATCACATTCAACCCAGGTAATCAAGACAGAAAAAGAGAGCCTAAAAAGACACTGAAAAGCTTACCGCACAACAGCAATCAGCAGCTAAATATGCCAAAGACATAGCCGACCCCATCCTGTCACATAATCTAGACCAGGGGTGTGGAATTTAATAAAATATCTACATTTCCAAGGGGCAGGATGCTCCAGAAATCTACTTGTCCCTTTAGTGCCATGTAGTGTGGCGACAAATTATGGCCGCAAACTCCTTATATAGGAGCTCTGATATAGCCTCTCTGATTATGCCAGGGGCTCATACCATAGTAGTGTTTGAATATTTGCGGTCCGCTTATGTTGCCACGTTTCCGCAGATCTACATACTGGGGCTGAAGGTAGTAGTAAGCCATAGTTCTAGGGTTAGAATGACAATTTGAGCCCGTGCAAACCTACTAACTTACATACTTTAAGGGTTTTCAACAACTCTTCTCTGATCTTTTCCCATACTGAGAAATGTTGGAAATTTACTCATACTGAGAAATGTTGGAAATTTACTCCTTACTATGACAGCCGTAAACCTTCTTCCAGAGTTGGGAAAAAGAGTGGTTGGAGGGAAAGTTAACTTGCAAACACTCAGATGTTCACATGAGCAAAGATGCACATGCATATTTGCTCATGCCAAAATGCAATTCATAAATATTTTTTAGGAGTACTATTTTTTGTCCTACATCTGTAAATTCGTGAGAATTCACGAAAGCGGTATAGCTGCACTTAATGCAAGGACTTATACCCTGGGTGCACTTTTTAGACTTTCTTTATTAATTGGTTCTCTAATTTAGTCTGGCGTTGACCATGACGTATTGCGTTTATTAAAATGTTGTCTCTCTCTCTGTATCGGCTGGCTTTACTGTGAGTGACAGCATTCTGCTTTCACAAGGAGCATATGGACACACAGTAGTTTTGCTCAATGCCAGTAACTACTGTGCAGAATATGCTATTTGAGACCAAAAACACATGTTGCTTTTGCCAATGTTTGTTTAATGGTAAGGGCCTGGCAATTCTCTCACCAATAAGGTTTTACAAAAACCATGCCAAAACAATTCGCACATTGATAAAACTAAAAAGCTGACCACCAATTTCAGACCTACTGGCTTTGCCGATGCTCGTTTATTTTTGTTTCCCATAATCTTACGGAAACTGGTTACACTGATTTTCCATAATGAATAGTATTGGGAAATACTAGTGTGCATCAACACGTTACGGAATGATGCTGCAGCTGCAAAGAAATGGTATGTGAAATGTTATAGTGGTTTAGCGATTTTTTAAAGCAATTTTTTTTTGCTTTCATTCATTTATGAACATTTTATTTTGAAAACAGAATCATCAATCTTGCTTTCGATTTTCTGCAAATATTTGCATCAAATAAGAGCATTCTGGGAACATTATACATAGCCTCATATTGCCAAACTTTGAAAACGTGTGTAGATGTTTCTGTAGTGGAACCACGGTCAGTAGTGCAGTCGGAGCTTACAACATTTACTCTCAACCTAATAATAAATGCTTTCAATTAATAAACCATAAATACAAGCTTGAACAGCATTAATATATGGACAAAAATATTACCTTAACTGCAGACCGTACCCTTCCCTGATCTATAATGTGGTACTGCAAACTGGCAGCCAACGGGTTTGTGCTGCAGGGAGTTGGGCCTACTTGTCCCAAGGACAAAACACAAATGAAAACGTGTTGCCCTTGGCCTCAAACAATATGCCCTGGGCGTCGGCCTATAGGAATTCCACATCCCTGCTAGACACAACAATCCTACCAGTGACCCGATTAAATAACGCTTCCACACCACTATTAGATAACTTAGTTCCACCTAACTACAACATCATTAGACTGGACCACACAGTAAAACCAAGTTGGGGGTGTGCGGGTTGCATGCATTCACAGATCAGCCTTACAAATCAAACTATTCCAAATGGAGAAGATATCCTCCTGTGAGTTGAAGTCCTCCGGGGTTAGGGGGATTTATTCCCTGACCAAATTACACATTATCTACCACCCTCCTGGAGACAACCAGGCCCTCATGAGCAATTAACAATCACAGTACAGACCTTAAGTCACCCGAAAACAATCTTTCTAGGTGACTTCAACCTAAATTGAGGACTCACATGTGACTGCACTAAATCTTTTTTCAAAGACCATAATCTGGTGCAATCAGGGGAGAGAAGTTGGCCTACTGCTAGGGCGGTGGACCTTGAATCTGGGGAACTGGGTTCGAGTCTTGGCCATGCAGCTGAACATACTGTGATTCTAGGCAAATCACTTAATCTCCCGGTCCCTAATAAAAATGAAAAATAAAAAAATGGGTCCTCATGTAATGCAACTGGTGCTATGTAAAGCGCTCTGATACCCGATCTGGGTAAAGTTCGCGACATATAAAACTCTGTAAAAAAAACAAACAAACATGCACAGGTCGAACACATGGCAAAGGAACATCACTAACCTTTATCTCCACAGCAGAAGCACTATGCATAACGGCATGCGATTGGTCAGATCATCCCAGCATCTCATTCCACATCTCAGCTCCTGAAGCAAAGGCAACGAGATAAGAGGTTAGACCTAGACGGTGGGCCAGGGATACTAGAAATAAGAATAGAGATGATCTGTATGATCTATGCCAAAGAAAACTTCAACCCCAGGGAAGCATTTCCGATGTTCAAAAACTCATGGAACACTACAACAGAACTATGAATGACAAAATGGAGACGGTAGCCCCCACCTCCCCAACAACAAAAAAGGACCAAAAACAAATTAACACAACCGTGGTAGAACGGTCACCAAAATGAAGAAAGAAGCAGACTCCGATTTGCAGAGAGACGATGGAGGCTAGCACCGTCACCATACCTAAAACAGCTCAGAACTCTGAGGAATTCATATAAAAATGTATATTTATTTATGTTTATAGTTTTGTATTACGCGAACATGACCCTAGTGCAGGGGTCTTCAAACTGTGGTGCGCGACCCCCAGGGGGGGCGTGGAGCGACACAAAGGGGGTCGCGCCTTCACATTCATACTTCTGCCCAGGCCCAAGGGCTTTAGCCCCCCTCCTCCCTCGTCGTGTGTCTCAGCCCAGCTGCTGTAGAGCAACTCGAGTTGCTGGGGGCTCGGCTGGGCGGTGTCTGGAGTCATCTCCGGCACACCCAAGTTTTTCACATGTCTTTAAAGACCATTTGCATATTTAACATGACTTTGCAAACTGGTTACAGCTGTCTCTGACACACTGAGCCTCAGACGTGATCTCCCAGTTCCTCTGTCTCTGACACTCTGTACATCAGACTTTATCTCCCAGCCCCTCACTCTTCCCCAGTCTCTGACGCATGGCAACATATGAAAGATTATGGTACAGTAAATTCTGTCAAAAGAATATTTGCAAGATGTGCATGGTTTTGGGGATTCAGTTTGTAAGCAAAACACACAGTAAGACTAAGAACGTGTCAACAAATATTTAACCGCTTGACCGTGGTGAAAATGTTGCCGCGGTGCGGGTGATTTATGGCGTGGGCGTGGTTCGGAGAGCCCCCGGCCGTCCTCCGCACACGCCCACCGTGACGTTGGACGGCCGGCGGCCATCCGACGCACGCAAGTGGTTAAACAGATAAAAAAAATTCCTGTGCCGATCTACGCCCGATCCGTGTTGATGCCTACAGGAAAAACTGACATTAACTAAATGCTGCGCATGAGGAAATCCATGATAAAAAGAACCTTATTTCAAGTTACATATTTATTATTTTCAAAGAAGGTGCTCGAGCAAAAATAAATCATATACCCGGATCACATATTGTGCCTTTTGTAAATATTTTGTCGCATCATGCATTCTTGATATGTCACCGATTTAAATCCTAGAAAGTGTTACCACTGTCTTTTTTCTTTACATTGTAGTACTTGTTAATATCTGGATACCATTTTTGTGTCATGTTGGCCTTGTAGCCCTCCAAAGGCTATTTAAAGTTTGTAGACTTATACAGCGAGGCTTATTACCCGCGAGGGTGGCCAGTCGCTGTCTAAGGGCACCGGTACATTAAGTGGTTTGCCCACAATCACAGGATGTTGCGCCAACGCCGAAAATCCCCAGCTCCCGAGTCGGCAGCTCTCTCCGCTGCACCACAACCTCTTCCTGCTGTGAAATACCGTGGTATTTGGATACAAAGAGACGCCATGCAGTGCCCTTCCTGGTCGCCAGCTTCAATCCTGGTGGCCCCACTTGATTGAAATTTAAGATTGCAGTGATACTTGTAAACAAGGGGGATTGAAAGAAGCACTACAAATTATTCACCGTGCCTTATAGCAAACAATTTCTTTTTGTCATGATTTACCCCTTGCTAATATAGACACGTGCTCTAAGCATCAATCGCCTAAATCAATGGAGCTATCCTGCCACAGTCTTGACCCTAGGCCAGGTGCCTTCACCTACCAGGCTATCTTACTGCAATCTGATTGTATACATCACATAAGCGCCAAGTACTATTTTTTAATTTTATTTTTTTTATCTTTTTATTTAAATGAAAACAAATACACACTTAAACAACGACCGGAGTGCATAGGGTAACCACAGTTGCAATATATCGACACAGACTTCTATACATTACAATATGATTTAAGGAGAATGAAACAGGCCTAAGAGTCCTCCGAGTCCACACTGACTGGGTCTAATTCCGGAGGTTCACAAATGTTGCCTCGGTAAGCATTCCAAGCTCCCCATATCCTGACCCATTTGTGGGGCCGCCCTCCGGAGACATACACAGACTTCTCACGAAACATACACCAGTCAACATCTTCCATCCATTTTCCAACCCTGGGCACCCGTTTTGCACCCCAGAGCTGTGCGATGTTACGTTTGGCGACTGCACAAGCGAGAGCCACCCAAACCTTACCATGGCTCGGCAGGTCCGTGGGCTCCCACACATTCAACAGACATCTCCTCGCCTCCGAGTCTACCCTCAGCTCCCACACTTCACTCATTTTGGAATGTATTCACTTCCAGAAAGCACGGACCCTCTCACACTCCCACAAAATATGCATGAACGACCCCGGCAACCCACGCCCCCGCAGGCAATCAGCTGACCCAGCCAATCCCATACTCTGCAGTCCCAGGCCCGTGATGTAAGATCGATGCAAAATTCTAAGTTGAACCAAACGGAGCCTCATGGGGACTGCCACTTCCTTGGGGGATGCTACCGCCTCCCTCCAGTCCTCATCGTCCAGAACAAGGCCGTCAGCGACCCATTGGTCGCGTAGGCGCACGAAGGGGTCCTCTGAGTGATTGATCAATTTGCAATATGTAAGAGAGATCGCCTTGGTGGGCAGAAGGCCATCAAGAATGCGATCCTCCAGAGGGGATGCCACCGGTAGCACCTCGTCGCCAGAAATAGCTGCATTCAAGGCGTGGCGGATCTGGAGGTAATGGAACCGCTCGGCGTCATTCAATCGATACTTGGCCTGCAACTCCTCGAATGTCAGAACCCTATCTTTGCCCCACATGTCACGAATCTGCGATTTTCCGATCAAGCCCCAGCGATCGAAGCCTTTCGATTTCCAAAGCATCCCTAACCTCTCAGAACTCCACAATGGCGTAGACAATGTCAAACGCCCAGCCCATCTAAGAGCACTATTGGCCTCATGCCACACTCTCGTGGAGCACAAAGTGGGCCCCTTCAATGAAAACCGGCCACGCTTCGCGTACAAGACACAGGTGTACTCTCCCCCCGGCACCTGACCACGGTCCATCACATAGCCCGGGTCAGCCGGGGATCCATAAATTACGTGGTTGATAGGAGCCAACTGAGACGCCCAGTAATATCTCCGGATGTTTGGCAAACCGATCCCACAGCGCCAAGTACTATTATTAATGATCCTAACACCTTTCTCTGTTTGCAAACATCTGATATGCACCATACGCACATTTCTTGCAGCTCTCAAGTGTGGTGGGCTTTGCGCCTGCTCAGCACCAATAGAAATTTAAAGTGGCATTACACATGTCCATAGCGGACTCACATTCGTGTCAAACTTTATCACTGAAAGGAAGATTTCTGTCGGCACAATGTGCTCAAGAACCCTTAAGGAATTCCAGATTGGCACTGGCATCACTGTGGACATTCTACTTGTTTAATTTCATGCCACTTGTGCATATTTTCCACAAATATTCGTTTCCGTAGTTACTTTTCGAGCAACATCTGTCTTAATTCCGCACTGAGTTGCCACTCACCTCCTTGTGTCTGGGTGCATTCACTCTTTGGGTGGCTGTTCGTAACGGGCACATTTGAGATCTCTGTAGTTTAGGCTGAAGGTCGTGCAAGGGCCTTTTCAGTGGGCAATTTAACAATTCATGTGATTTGTTTGGTCCAATACAGAGATACTTAGGTTTATATCAAGTAATGAAATCTATTTACAAAGCGCGATGTTACCCCCAGTGAAAAGATGTCCAGGCGTAAAGCTAATTAAAATTCGGCGGCCTCATCACAGCTGTTCAAATTAACAATGTTTTAAGGAACTCTCTAAAAGAAAGATAATCTATTATCAGTCTCACGGTCAAGGTCTGCCTGTTCCTTACATTTGTATTTTACAATTACAACTGTTGTGTGAGAATGCATTTAATGAAAAGGAATATAAAGTAGGGCTGCCAAAAGAAAAATGCCTGCCTGTTTTGTTTAAAGAGCCTGCAAAGACCTCCTCGACACTAAATAGACTTTTAAATACAAAAGTATGTATGTATTCGTTATGTGACTTTTCTGTCTTTTTTCTCTTTGTCAGTCATGGATCATTGAGGCAGCCCTAGAACACACTTAAAAGTGCTTTCTATTTATATTTGCTGTTCGAAGTATGCACAGATAAGTGCTGAAAATACAGCTTTAGGTGACTGCTTATTTTTGTTCCGACTGGGCCATCAAAATAATCTGCTGGTAACTCTAACCATAGGACTGTAAGTTTGTTGTAGGATCAGCACATTATTTATTTCCTCCACCCTCGATCCCCGATTAATGCCGCAATAGTTTAACTTAGATCTTAAACCCTACGCCGCCGTCAATAACATGCTGAGCTATTTCAAGTGTCTGGAAATGCACCCTGCATTCAGACAACTCGCTCCTCATTCTCTCCCTTCACTTTCACGCTCACCCTGCACTCACACTGATCACCATGCACTCACACCAATCACCCTGCACTCACAGTAATCACCCTGCACTCACACTGATCACCCTGCACTCACACTGATCACCATGCACTCACACTGATCACCATGCACTCACACTGATCACCATGCACTCACACTGATCACCATGCACTCACACTGATCACCATGCACTCACACCAATCACCTGCTCACCCTGCACTCACAGCGATTACAATGCACTCACACTGATCACCATGCACTCACACCACTCACCCTGCACTCACAGTAGTCACAATGCACTCACACTGATCACCATGTACTCACACCACTCACCCTGCACTCACAGTAATCACAATGCACTCACACCAATCACCATGCACTCACAGCGATCACCATGCACTCACAGCGATCACCATGCACTCACAGCGATCACCATGCACTCACAGCGATCACCATGCACTCACAGCGATCACCATGCACTCACAGCGATCACCATGCACTCACACCATTCACCCGCTCACCCTGCACTCACAGTAATCACCATGCACTCACACTGATCACCATGCACTCACACTGATCACCATGCACTCACACTGATCACCATGCACTCACACATTATCACTCTCACCCTGCACTCAAAGCGATCACAATGCACTAACACTGATCACCATGCACTCACACCATTCACCTGGTCACCCTGCACTCACAGTGATTACTCTGCACTCACAATGCACTTGCGCTGTTCACCCTATACCTCACTCTGCAGTCACACAGGCACACTACTCATCCTGCACTCATGTGACACTTCACTCCCCTTTCACCCACACAGTGTGCAGAGGGTTAATGTGCCTGCTACAAAGAACGTGTACCATGCAGATCACAGAACTGAGTGCGAGTAAACTATGAGTAGAGCTATAAAAAAATGAAATGTTTGTCAGAAAGGTGCTATAGAGAGATGAGGTGCATTGTTCTTTAGTGGCAGTGAAGCAATTCATGGAGAAGGAGGAAACTGGGGTGGGGCGCCAAAAAAGACTGTTGCACCGTGTGAGACCAGTGTTAGGACCAGCCCTGGCTGGGAGTGTTAGTCCCCTCCAAATTTCTGGTCTAGTGACTTCCCTGCTTCTGGCTATTATTAATATTTACATTTGTAGTGCGCTACTGTTACCAAAAGATGTCCTGGAGCTAATAACCATCTGCTGCCTGTAGGCAAATGAGAAACACACAGAAGGAGAACCAGCCAAATGGGGTAACCCACAGAGCATAGAGAAAGGTTTTTATATCTTGCTAAAGGACAATAGATTCTTGGTGGAGCAAAGCAAAGGAGGGTGCAAGTTCCATAACTGCGCAGCCTGCACCAAAACAGAGAGACAGACAACTCATGCCTTCTTGAATATGGAACAATAAGCAGAGTGGCACAGGCCGAGAGGAGCATACGGGTCCGACCCGTATGCTTGGTGAGGAGAGATGAGAGAGGACAGCAAGGGAGTGAGAGAATTCGATTGAAGAGGTCAGGGATGAGGAGAAATGTGAATTGCCAAATAGAAGTGTGGACACGCAAGAATTGAGTGTGAGCCAAAGGTGAGGGCTTCTGTTACAACAAAGGGGAGATGTGAAAGTTGAATGGGGGGACTGGAGAGGTCTAAGATACAAATAAACAAATATTTTAATGGAGAGACGAGGTGAATGAGAAGTGCTGAGGGGCACGGGAGGTGATAGGAACAGAGAGGCCATGAAATAAATGCGAGAGACTGTTAGAGATGAGGACAGTGAAAAGACAGAATGGCAAGAGGTGATTAAAGGTGAAGTGAGAGGTTGAATGGGGAGAGTTCAAAAGTTGTAAAAAGGGGTGAAAGAAAATGGCCTGCATAGTGAGAGAGGATCCAGGGTTAGGAGAGGAGAGAGGGATGGAAGGGAGGGGTCGAGAGGAAAGCTACATGGGTAAACTGCTTAACTCTGCACAAAACCGCCGGGTTTTTAAGGGACCCCTGCTTCTCCTGGCCAGGGCCAGGTGAGCTTCTAATGTGGCAGCACGTATTCCTGCAGAGTGGAAAGCCCTTCTCAAAGGTTGACTTGAAATCTTTACGATGTTAATTGCTGTATTTTGGTTATAAACTGGTACTGATGGGGTGAAATCTTTCCTCAGTGTTACTGTGTGTAAAGAATTTCAACATAATGAAGCAATGCTATCCCAAAATACGTGGCATAACATCACTTACATTTTCTTCCCACACAATTTAGTCAAGCCTGTCGCATAATTTGGTCCTCACTGCCTCATAATTCTAGTAGCCCTGCCTACAGGTTTAACATTTTTTGTCAGGGGGGGTCCTTAATCCTCAAAATGTTGATAGGGGGGTCTCGGCATCCAAAAGTTTGAAGACCTCTGCCGTAGTGAGTATCAGAAAGCTTTACATGACGAGAGGTAGGGTATCTGTTGGACTGGTAAAACAGACATGAGTGAATGACAAACACAGCAATGAAGATAAATAGAGTAAAAAGCTCGATCTCAATAATAGTTAGCAATAAGATGGTCAAGCATCATAAAGAGTAGTTAGTATGGTTACATTTTAGTAAGCATGAATATATTGTCTTAGGGTAAAAACCTAGTCAGCAGAAAAGATTATGCTTCTTTTTTGAAGGAGGTGGTAGAAGAGATTAGACAAACGTCCGGCGGTAGAGAATTCCATATCTTAGGTGCGAAAAAGGAAAACACGCTGGCGCCCATTTTCTTTTTATGGTTTCATTTGGGTTTCAGAAGCAGGGTGTGCGCGCTTCACAATAGTCTGCAGTCCCCTCATGGTTTAGCTTTTGGGCCTGATATCGGGAGGTATTGATGTGTGACACTTTAGGAGTCATGCATGCAATTATTTGTTGAGATCTTGCTTCGTACAGTCGCCAGTTCAGGGATTTTAGGGCTGGGGAGATGTGTGTATTTCTTTGTGTTCCGGAGACAAGTCTGGCTGCCGTGTTGAGGGAGACTCTTGGAGAGTCCAATATGTATCGAGGTAAGCCACATAGAGTGGCACTACCATAATCCAGTCTGGGCAAAACAAGAGCTTAGACCGCTTAGACCGTATGATGTGAGGAGAGCAAGTGAGGGCTGCAAGAGGTTTCAACCAAAGATCGATCTTGGGGATGTTATTCGGCGGTGAGATGAGAAAGAATTCCGTTTTGGCAATAGTGAGTTGGTTTTCTGTGAGCCAGAGATGTGTATTTTGCAAGGTGGAATTGAGGAATGTAATGTCCTCTGGGAAGATGATTTTGAGATTCAGCTGAGTGTCATCAGTGTAGATATTGTAGGTGATGGTAGCAGATTTTAAGTAGTTTGCCAGTAGTTCCAGGAAAAGATTGAAGAGAATGGGTGAGAGAGCAGATCCCTGGGGAAAGCCAAGAGTGATCGCATGGGGCTTAGACAGAGATAAATTCATTCTGACTACCTGAGATCTGTTTTAGAGGAATGGGGAAAACCAATACAATACGACCCCTAATAAGCCCATCCTTTGTTCCAATAGTCTATCGTGATTAACTGTGTCAAAGGCGGCTATAAAGTCGAGCAGTATCATGAGGGATGTTTCATTTAGATCCAGTGTTAATATGTCTTCCACAAAATGAGTAAGTGCAGATTCAGTGCTGTGACCTTTACGGAAAACTGAATGGTGTTTGTCAAGGAGTTAAAAGTTGTCTATGTGGTTGCAGAGTTGAATCTAGACACATTTTTCTAAGAGCTTTGCAAGAGTAGGGATGTTGGAGATTGGCTGAAAGTTATTAGGATCAGAGCAGTCTGCGTTGTTTTTTTAAAGTGGGGGTGTCCTGCTTTTAGGCAATCAGGGATAGTGCCTTGATGTAGCGAGGCATTTACGATCTTAGACCATAGGGGAGAATGAAGGCTGTGATCTCTTTTGAACATAGATGGAGGTAGAGGGTCAGTGAAGTGACTAGATGGGTTATATGATGAAAGGATTTTGTAAATGTCACTTTCGTTGATTGAGGAGAAGGTGTGGCAAGGGGCCTTGTTTTTGGAAGGGTACCTGGATGGATCACTACCTTCAGTATACTAGGTGGTGAGTGAAAAACTGAGTGATGAAGCCGGTAGTAGTTCATTCACTAGTTGTAGCTCATGTTCTATCTTTGTGGTTTTTTCCATGAAAAAGGCAGCCAGTTCTTCACAGTTTGGGAGGGTGCTGGTTCTGGTGTGACTGTTGCTTGACTATTTCTGGCTTGGTCAAGCTGTGCTCTAAAAAATTAGCTTTCACTTGCCTTATTCTTCTGTTGTATGTGTTGCTCGTTGATCTTAAGCATTTTAGAAGTTCTAAGGATGGAGAGGATCTCCAGGCTCTTTCTGCAAATCTTAGATTACGTCTTTCGGTGTTCAAGTTGTAGGTGAAATACAAAAACTGAATAGTCAAAGAAATCCTCAGCACACCATCATAGGTGTATCAACAATTTGTTAAGTGCACGATGTAAGCACAAATTATACACAAGTTATTTCAATTTTTTTATTTTTTTATTCTTTTGGTCTTGCTTCAGACAGCCAACACTTATTTCATTGCTTACAAAGGAAAATCGTCCCGCGACTTTCTCAAAGCTATGTCCTTTTTGGTAAAGACCTTTCTTTTGTGGTGATCTATCCAACCCACAAAGGGATTCAGTATCTTGAGCGATGTCAATAAGGCAGTCCATGCATCTGAGGGATCCTATTTTGTTCCCAAATCTTGAGCTTGGAAGTCAGATGGTCTCGTCCCAAACGTCGCTCTCAGTGTAACTCGAGGACGATTTCCCTGAACAGCAGGGGCTGCAGATTGTGCAGTTGCATATTCTTGACCCTGCTGGAGTCAAGGAACAGTTGTGGTTGGACCCCTGTGGCCCCCTGGACTGTGGGCGGAGAGGTGGGGCCTTGATTGCTGCTGAGCAAGGCCAAGGGGGAAATCTCCTGGGGTGCTGAGGACCGAACTTCTCTTTGAGGGTGCTACGCGGCACATGGGATGCTGCACAATATCACAGGCAATTTACAACACATTTGACACATAGGGTTTGCTGCTGAGCTACACATGGCCTGGTCCTACTGCTGCAGGCCATTTAGGTCAGCCGGGGGGTATAAGACAGAGCTGCCTCCTCTTCTTGTTTCTTTCTCCTCCCCACCACACTCCAGAGAGGATAATATAGTGACTACAGTGCCCAGATTGACGAAGACGCAGAAGCCTTTGGTGGCTGATGAACTGAGGTGGTTGACGCAACCCGGGTCTAGAGCACGGGGGCACCTGGTGTGCACACGATGGACAAGGTAAAAATGGGCTGCTTTGCTAGGGCCAACACACTCACACAGTATACTACCCCTCGACACCCCCGCAAAGAATAACAAGACAAACCGGCACTGGTAATGAGGGGGAAGATGGCGCAACTTGCAAACCATCATGGCGGCTATCCAGGGTTCCAGGAAGCTCCTGGAAAGTCAAATTGAGACTGTGTCTATTGATGTGAACATATTGTGAGCCGATTTACCTAAAGTAGCAGGTAAAGTATCCACGGCGGAGGGAGATATAGTGGACTTAAAAGGAGAGGTGGCAGCATTCGAGCAGCACGTGGCCCAGACGTCCAGTCACAAGGGCCCTTGAGTGCCAGGCCAAAGTTGCGGAGAGGCGCGCAAGGCACAGGAACATAAGAGTCCTAGGGTTCCCTGAACAAATTTAGGAGGACAGGAAAAATAAATTCCTGGAGCGATGGATACACACCCAGTTGCGTCTGTGGGGCTTATCCGAACCCTTTGCAGTGGACAGGGAAGACAGAGCCTTGGTGCCTTCACCCCCCCTCCCTCCCAGTATCCCCCCCAGGCTCCCCCCCCCAGGCAATAATCACTAAAATATTGATCTAATCAGATAGAGACTGTATCCTCTGGGCTGCAAGAGAGACTTAGAATCTCTGCTATGAAAACAGTAAAATAGTCATATTACCGGAGTATACCACGCAGGTCCAGAAGCAGCGGAAAACCTTTCTGGCAGTAAAACGGAAGCTCCGTGATATGCAACTGCAGTACATGCTGCTATATCCAGCCAAACTGAAGGTAATTGCACAAGGCAGGGCCTATTTCTTTGAGATGCCGGAGGTGTGCGAATGGCTGGAGATCCGAGGTGATGCCCCCCCCCGAAGAACAGTGTAACAAAGGACGGGGATGGGGCACTTGGTCTGGTGGAAGAATTCGAAATAAAAGGCACCCGGGTCAGTCCGCGGACGGGGATCAACCAGATGAACAGAGAATTACGGTGGGCGAGGACGGCACCATGAATCTGAAAACCATCAAGCTGGGTGCCTCCTCCTCACCGAACACTGAATCTGGGCATGACACAGAGGATACCCTGGAAACAATGAACCCGGCGACGTACATAGGCCTTGAAACCATCCTGGAAGCAGCTCCGGCGACAGAAGCTACATGAAAAAGGGGACATTCACACGGGCGCTGAACTACTGTTGGCTGCTCTGACATTTATAATAATTAAAGAATGAAGTGCATGTGGGCCACCCATTTACTACTGGGGTGGTGGGGGGAGGGGCAGAATGAGTGTGAACAGTCTGGTTAGGGGGGGAAGGAGGGGGGAGACGGAGGTGCCTGGAGTGGCAAGAGGGGAAACGACAATCCAAATGTAACACTGAGAGTACTGCAACCTTATTGGGGACCCCCGCTGGACTACACTTCCCTTGACGGGCATTTTGTAGGTATAGCGATGGGCGGGCTAGGTCGTAAGGCTGGTTAATTTTGGAAGTTCAGTGGCCCCTGTTGGGCTGCGAGGGAAGCAGCGCACATCCTGGAACAAGCATGGGGAGGGCATTGACGATAGCGCGGTTGCACGTTACTGGTCCTTGGGGGGTGGAGGGAGCATGGCACAGTTTGCTTTGTTTGTTAGTAGTTGTTATATGCAGCACATGTGGAATGTGGATGGAGTGCACAGCTGGTGACTGGAACAACACCAAGATAGATATCGCTGTGACAATGGAGGTTAAGTTCCTTAGTTGAGATGTAAGTGGATTGGGTACAAAAGGTAACAGAGTACTCACGTTTCTTAAGCGACACCACGTCGGAGTGGCCTGCTTGCAAGAAACCCACCTGGATGACGTGGGAGCCAATAGGTTGACAAAAAAAATATTTAAAAAAATGAAGAGGCCAGATATTTCACTCATCCTATTTTACTTATGCCAGGGGTGGCTTTTGGGACGCCGTTTATCAGCAGTACATGAAAGCCGACGTGAACAGCCGCTATGTCCTACTCAGGGTGATACTTGACAGACGGGATATCACTAACCTAAATATCTATGCCCCAAACAATGGTGATCCGGACTTTCATCAGTCCATACTGGCCCGGGACCTAGAAACTCCTCTTCTCTGGATGTTTTTTTTTTTTTTATTGAGTGTTGGATCCAAACTTGGACAGGCACCGTCCTAGACAGGGAAATAAGCTGCAGATGACCAAGCTTTTTGGCAAAGACACGTTCTCGATGTCTTCATCATTGAAAGAGCACACAGATCACTTGCCCCGCCGCCTCTGCCGGGGGCCAGACCGCGTCCGATCATTGCAAAACTTTTGAACTATAGAGATCGGGATGCAGCGCTTCGATAAGCCAGGGAGCTGGAAACCTTAACACATGATGGATGAACATTTCCATATACCCGGATTTCATGCAAAAAGTCCAAGAGGCGCAGAAAAAGTTTTTAGCAGTCAAGAAATCAAAGAGGGACCAGAATATTCGATACGCAATGCTCTACCCAGCACGGCTTCGGATCACTGATGGGGAAAAAAACAAGATCTAAAATGACCCTAAGGACATCCTTAAATTTTTGCAGCTGAAGGGCGCTCCAGTACCGCGTAGAAAATCAACGAGGGGCACGTAGTAGGAGCAAGGACACACTTCAGATGTTGAATGATTGAAAAAAAAAACTCGACCCTTGGACAGTACTGGGACATTGCAGCTTGTCTTCAGCCGATGACGAGCTGCATGGACACAGATAAGTAAACGTCACGAACACACGTCATGACGTATGGTTCCTGAAATGTAACCTGGCTTTTTAATCAATAACTGCGTTTCTTTCCGTACCTACTGATTGTTGCTATTTCTTAGCGCCGGGAAACCCTTTCGGGTAGCTGTCGCGCTTTATAAGCCCAATAAATAAATAAATGTACATGCGCATGATGTAGAGCTTTTCTTGGTGCTGTGGTCTGCATTTTTGATAAGTGGTTTCTTCACAGAGGTCAGAGGGCTGCGAGGTAGAACTTAGATGATTAGGCGATCCCCCATGTGACTATGTCACAGGGGTTTCCGCCGGGTGGCTCACGCCTCCATGGGTGCACCACATTATCTTCTTGTTTCTAATGGGGTTTGTTTGAAGAGTAGGAAGGGGGGTTCTAGAGTTTGTTTGTGGGATGGCTTTAGCAATTTGGGGCTGCTGAAGTGGGTGGGGGAGGCGAATGGCAAGGTTCAAAAGCTGGGTTTGTTAATGTGATTGAATTACCAGAGACGCTTGAACTCACATTGATCGCATTCTTTGACCTTGGCAGCAGGACACCGACACAATTACACTTAACGCCTCGTGATGACTATGGGTGAGAAATATAATTGTGACATGGAATGTCAGAGGGCTTAATACTCCCCAAAAAATCAGACACTTGATCGTCTACTTAGAACGCCACAGTGTACAGATCGCCCTCCTGCAGAAGATACATCGGAGTATGTCAACTGAGGATGCCTACTCCGATGTACCCAACCTAAGTCTAGTACTAGGGAAGAAGTAAGTATTGTGTATCATGGGTTTTAGTATCTTTTGCCAAGAATCTATCCAAGATTTCTCTTAGGGTCTAATCAGCTCCGTACCTTGGTTTTAGAATGAAGGAGGTCTGGTATCTCTCTGTCTCGGGACTCGATTTCCCAACACCCCGCAAGGGGAGCTTGGAAACACTGGAGCTGGATTTCTCTGCAAGAGAAAAGACAGCGTCTCTCTCAGTGCGTCAGCTGGAGGGTCGGCTTCCTTCGGCACTTGCTGTAGCAAGCTGTGTCGGGCAAGTAGATAGTCGAACTGCTCCGCACCACCATGTGTTTGCCTCGGCAAGTGTGGGTATATTTATACCTTGAAAGTGCCGAGTTTGACGTAAGGTTGGACATAATAACGTGTAGGAAGGTGGCTACCTGACTATGGTTACCCCAGATTTTTTGCCTGTGTTTAGCTGGTTTTTTGACTTAGTTGACCTGGTTCCCTGCTAATCAGGGCCCCAGGCCATCTGCTCTCTCTGTAAAATGGATTCCATGTACCCTAGGTACATACCACAATTGGAAATGGACTCCTTGTCAGCCCCTGTATAATGCACTATAGGTGCCCAGGGCATAGGAGCCACCAAGGCCTACCAGGGGCTGCAGCATATCTTTTGCCACCCCTGGCTGGTTCTTAAATTGACACAACTGGCTGATCACTCAGCTGGGGTAAGGTGGTGTAACCACCCCTTACTTAGATATAGTATACCTATATCTAAACCTATATCTGGACACATATAAACCCGTGAGCCACTCCTATGGAAGGCCTCATCAATCCTGGAGGCAGAGTGCGTGGTTTAATGTGAGATGGAGCTCTAGCACGAGCTGAGCCTGTCTGCAGCTGTCGGGAACAACTCCCTAAGCTGTTTCAAGATAATGCCATACCATATACTCTTAAGTGCCTTATAATCCTCGCGGTTATATAGCAACTCTGGTTTGGCTTTATCAAAACATGTCGTGTAAGGTGTCATACGATTTGGAATACTATCCCCTCGCCAGTTCTGGCGATGGGGATAGCATTCCACCCCTCTAGAGGGGTAAGACATGTTACTTTACTTAAAGGCGGTTAATTTCTAAAAGGACCTTAGATCCACAAAATGGATGCCTCTGCCACAGACAGAAGTCTGACCCCCTGAAGCTGACCGAAACTCAGCCAAATGGGGCCTGGACAAAGGGTTTCCTGTCGCAGGGGGGTGTTACCACCCTTCAGACAGGAGATAGTGGATTGTAGCAGGGAGGTTTGAAAGAAACCAGACACTGCTGGGGGCGCACAAGGCTGCCCCTTGCATAATCCGGCCAAACCGGTTCTGGGGCACTCCAGCCCTCGTGCCAGGGCGGCCTGGATCAAAGGAAAGGGGTGTATCCACCCCCTTCCTGGGTCCCACCCATAGGAGGGGACCTAGCAGGTAATCCAGCCCCCCAGATTCGAATAAGAGTGGGAGCAGTGCCAAGACACTTCAGATCATCCTGAAATCACCTTTAAACTAAGAAGACGACTGGACTTCGACATTCTGATGAACAGAAGACTGAAGAGCATCTCCCTTGTGGCCTAGGAGGGGCCACCCTGTGAACACAGGCACCACCCAGCACCTCGACATCTGCTTTGCCGCCGCCTCCCGCCGGAGCCCGAGTGCAGAGCCTGACAAGACCCAGCTTCCCAGACTTCTCCCAGCCCGATCCACAGTTCGTGCAAAGAAGGGACCCGTGGAGACACCGAGAGACGTGGGAGCGGACATCTTGAAAGACCCCCGAGACGCTGACTGCGCAGCACCCGAGGCACCCTCAACTCTGTGCTTTGGGGTTTGAGAAGCCCCACAATCGAGCAGCATTTGCACCAAAGATCAGCCCTCCAGCATCTCCACGATCTGCGTGGGGCCCTTTTGCTTTGTGCCACTCGACTCGCCATCCCGGCCTCTTGTCACGTGGTCAGCGGCCATCTTGGCGACGAAACCTACAATTTACACTGTGGGTCTGGTTGCTCCAGACCTGCCCTCGCTCCTGTAGAAAGGAGTACCCGCTCTGACCTTGCTGGTCCGAGTAATAAGCCTTTTTCACTTTCCCCGTGGCTTGCATTAGCCAAGGCTTGTTTGCTTCAATCGAGTTGCCGACACCGCCATCAGCTAGAGCCTTTGAGGGACAGCTCGTGATCGACTTCTGGACGTCCTTGACCTCTTCGTGTCCACGTGGCTGCAGAGAGAAGCAACACCTCATCACCTGTTTGCACCCGACTTTGCCTGGTTCCAATCTGGTTCCACGGTGGTCACTGGTCAGTGACTTTGAACACTGTCCCCTCTGCTTTCAGGTCTCCAACACTTCAGATCCACCCTTGGATCCACCGGACACTTCTCCTTCACATCGCCTGCAGCATCTTCAGCTTCAAGCGCCAAGAACCTGCGTGTCAAAACCCGACGCCACTTCGACCCTGTGCACCCGCTTCCTGTGGGTGAGGTAACTTTGCTCCGCCGGTGTTCCCACACTGGTACACATCTCTAGGGTCTGTGTCTTAAGTTTTGTTCCTCTAGGTTCAGCGGAAGTGTCCTTAAACTTTAACTTTACAACTTTTACGCACCACTGGTTAACATTGGTGCATGCGTGCGCTTTCCGCACTGCACCCGAATCCCGCGGGCTTTTCCCGACTTCAGCACTGCTTGTCCTGACTGCTCCCAGCGATTCCCTAGGCCCTAGGCCTAACCACTGTTCGATTGGTATCCCTTATACCACTTGTTTAGTATATGGTTTGAGTGGCCCCCCGCCCTCATCCATAATTGTGCAACTTTGTATGTTTAAACTGTGCTTTTGATTTAACGCTTGTGCCCCTTTATTCATAAAGAATACTGGGGATTGTTTTTAGTAATAAACACATATATTTTTATAATATATACTTGTGTGGTGTCCTTTCATTTGATATTACAGGATTGTATGTGGTAAAACAGCTCGCTTAACACGACCTCTTAAGTTAAGCCTTTAGGCTGCTTAGTCCATGCTACCCCTAGGATAGCTCGTCTAATAAGGTTGACTTACAACCAGACACCATAAGGGATTGTTTGGTCTGATAATCGGTGGTTCCAGAATTGGAAACATCACCTATCAGGCCAACTTCTCACATAACGTCATCAAAGAATGGCAGTTCTTTGAAAACTCCATGAGTTCTTGGATAATAATAATAATAATAATAATCCACATTTGTATAGCGCACAATCACCCGTTAGGGTCTCTAGGCGCTGGGGGCCGTCGGGAAGATTAAGCAAGCTATTGCCCAGAGTCGCATGGTGCTGGGCTAACCTGCCGCCGGAGCCGGGGATCGAACCGTGATCCCCAGGTTCCAGCGTCAGTCGCCCTGGCCGCGGCGCCACACCTCTCCCTGGATAGATCAATATTCAAGCAAGGGGAAGTTCCTGACTGCTGAAGGCGAGTCTGTCCAAGAAATCATTGTGGCTTTTAGGAACTAGTGGAAGTATCCATGTCTGTATTTGGATTGTATGGGCTATGTTTAAATATGGTTATGATTTCTATGCCTATATTAGGGCAAGGTGATTTATACCTATATAAGGGCATAATCGGGAAAATTACACTAGGGTCCTAAAATCCTATTTAACAGTACAGCTAAGGAGGGTATGCATGCTACACCTGCACACAATAGCTGGTCCTGATTGGACTACTGGCTACTCAGTGAGAGGGCCAATGACTGGGTTACGGATGTCACGATCCACCCACGCACATTGTCGGATCATAATCCGGTGCTGCTCGCCTTTAAACATGCAACTAATGTACATTGCCCATACATATGGCGCTTCCGTGCGCATGCTCTTTTGGATAAGCTGTATAATAATACTGTCAGGGAAGCCATCAAACAATATTTTGCTGTAGACACGGGTACGGTGGACAGTGCATCCACACTGTGGGAAGCTTTCAAAGTGACTATTAGAGGGGTTTGTATCAGCACCACAGCGGGTATTCTTAAAGATGTTCGAGGCCAACTAACACAGGCCGAGCACTAACTAACAGGTTGAGAACGGCAATACACAGACAATCCCTGTCCTGAAACCCTAGCCGGTATACAAGAACAAAAAAGGAAATACGACTCACTGGCAGAATCGGAGATCCGCTACATTGCACGGAGACATGTGGCGCGAGCCTATGGGGAGGGAGGGCGCCCAGGCAGAAATTTGGTCACTATAATAAGAATTTGTGAGGACTATCACCACATAACTAAGCTCACAGACAAGCAGGGCACGGAGCATTACGGCCCCGAGGCGATAGTGAAACAATTCCGCAGATTTTACTCTGATTTACACACAGCACGGGGGAGTGTGACGGACGCGGACGCCTATCCATCCGGCATTGCCTGTGCGTGGCTGTCGGGTGGCCACCGTCAATCTTTGCCAACCCATAGATGAAGTGGATATAAAGGCGGTGGTATGCACGTTGCCCAACCAAAAGGCGCCGGGGCCAGACGGGCTTACAAATGGATTCTATCAAGAACACATCGATCTGCTTGCGCCTTATCTGCTTGAAATGTATGCAGAGGCACATGAAACTGGTGTACTTCCACCGTCCCTCCGCCAGGTCCTGATAATTACGCTGTTAAAAAAAGAAAAGGCCCCGGACAGGCGCGAATCATATAGGCCATTGTCTCTGATAAACTTGGACGCTAAGATACTGGAGAAAATATTAGCTACCAAGCTTCAGCCCCTCATGCCCGGACCAAGCGAGATTTATCCCAGAGCGCTCCACGTCTAATAATTTGAGAACTATCTTTGCCAAGTTCCATGTAATGAACCCTGAACTGCCAGCCGCCGCGGTCCTCCTGACGCGGCAAAAACATTTGACTCCATTGAGTGGAGTGACATGTTCCATGTACGGCGCCGCATGGGATTCCGGCCACTGTTCCTGGGTTGGATAGTACTTTTGTACAACAGCCCTGTGGCACTGGTGCAAGTGGGGGGGACTCACAGCACACCCATTTCAAATATATAAACCATATTTACAAGCTGACCGGTGCCCTCACACCTAAGGGTAACTTGTGCATCATACATTTCAAATACATTCACCAAGTCTACCACACGCCTGTTAAACTACAGAGATGAGGCCTTAGAGAAACTAGTAACGGTAAAAGATGTGGAAAGCCGGAAGCTAACTTCTTACATTTGGCGTGTGGGTGCAGAAGAGGGCTGTTGTTCTGGGAAGGGGTATTGCAATACCTACAGGAAATGACTGGGATTGTATTGCAGTGTGTTCCGTCAGTATGTTTGCTATGCCATGTACCTCATTTAAAGGGTGCGATGGGAAAATGTGTGCGCGCTGCGCTGTTATTGGCCAAGCACCAAGTTGCGCTGCACTAGGAAAGTGCGTTGGCTCCTATGACTAAGCGTTGGGTGAAGGATATGGTTTATTGTAATGAAAATCTTGTATTATATGTAGAGGAGATACCGGTTGAGTCAAGACCCAGGGATATATATGGTAACATGTACGTCAATACCTTCTAAGACTGGCTTCCACTGACACACAGTTTGATTAGCGTCACTACTAATATAATCAAATGATGTGCTGCCGCAGGTTATGCTTAATTGGTCACTGCAAATGCTGATAAGTCAGATACTGGTTTTGTTTAAACACTGTTGGGGTAAAACTCAGTCACAAATGGTTGTATGGTTGTTCATATTGCACTGCCTAACGTGGCATTGTTTCAAATGCCAATACATTTATTTTTATATGAGATACTCAGACACTATATAAAAAAGGTTGCAATGTGAACAGAAAAGACAAATTGATATCACAGTCAAAAATATTGTTGTGTCTTTTAGCAATAAAACCACATTTTAAAAAGCTCCAACCGTCCCACAAAATTGTCACTTTTAGGAGAAAAAAAAAAGGTGCGCTCCCGGGGTCGAGGGTTAAGAGGGAGAAGGAATACAAAGGGGAAAGTAGAGGGATCCGGGCAGAGTTACAGTCTCGGACGTGTAAAAGGCGCATATATTTGGTCAGTTTTGTGAGACCTTAAACACGACAGAGGAAGGGAGGGACAGAGGGCGGGAGGGACAGAGGAACAGAGCCAAGCTGGATCCCTGGAGGAGGTCACAGAGAGAGTCACTGGGAGCCCCCCGACAGAGGAGGGGTTCAGGGAGCACCGGGGACCCTGAAGCTTCAGACAGGCTCAGGAGTGCGACTGCACAGCATACATGCCAACATTTCAGGAGAGCAAAATGGGAGATTAAAAAAAAAATGGCAGAATGGGTCCTTGAATCAGATTACTGGCATGTATGGGCTTTGGAAGTGTGCTGCTGCAGGATCGGATACTCGAAAACGCAAATGCACGTTTTTTTCTTACCTTTCAGAAGCATGAAGCATAATGACAGGCAGATAGAGGGTGATGCAAGTGTTGTACAATGGCATGGCAGGTTGTTGGCAGTGCATGCACCCCCCCCCCACCACCCCCTGTGGCAGCCCGGGCTGAAACAGCTTCACCCCCCCTGATCCCCCCTCCGTACTTCGCAGGTCTTTAAAAGACGATTCCCTTGTTAATGACGCTTTGTGGGTTTTTCACCCCTTCGAGAGCCCCTGCATCTCCACTCTTTGCTGGAAGAATTAGCACTTTACACAATACCAATGCCCTGTCAGCTGAAACCCCCAAGGAATCGGGTTTTTGCTAGTAGGAATCGGGAGACGGGAGAATAGCCTTCAAATCGGTAGTCTCACGCCAGAATCGGGAGGGTTGGCATGTCTGCCACAGCTCTGACTGAACATTGAACTCTGAGCTCACTGCACGATTAGTGCCCATTTTAAACATACGGCGGTCTCTGCGGAGGGGAGAGGGTGTCACTGACCCAGGACTCTCTCAACCCTGGGTGGAGGGCTGGATTGGAAGTCTGGCTCGGCCGCCATGAATGCCCCCCGCCCCCCCCTCTCAGAGGCTGGTGGAGTCTGCCCCCCCACCCCTGGTCTCCCACGTACCGGCGTCAGTCGCCTGCCTAGGGTCGGTTGGTGACGTCGGCCTCGTGCACCTCTCCTCTCTGGGGTCAGTTTCTGGGGTCAGCTGGCGGCGTCGGCCTCGTGCGCCTCTCGTCTCTGGGGTGCTCCGCTTCTTCCGGGTTCTTCTCTTCCGCGTTCTCGTGACGTGCGGGTTGTTCGGCTGTTTTATACGTCCCTGGGTCGTGACTCGTGACGCGATGTCCAGGCACGCAGCTGTGAGGGTCAGCGCGCGGGCACGCGCTCAGTGCTTCCTTCCCATGGCCGGGCTGGCGCCCCACCCCCGCTCGCTGCGCCCCCTCCCCCCGCACTGAAGGGTCTTCTGCCCCCCCTCCCTCCCTGAGAGACACATCGACCGCCCAGGGTCACAGGAGGCTGCGGCGCCGAGATTCAAACTCCAGAGCGGCCGCTCCGAGCCTGCCCCCCCCCCTCGGGCTGCAGTGGGGGGAGACACTCCTGTCTGCCGAGGATCACCGCCTGACACGCTGAGCTCCGGTCAGCGCCCTCCCCCTTTGGTCTCTGCGGCCCCCACTGACTGCTCGGCATCCCAGAAGCCACCCCCCCCCTCACGGGTGCTGCCTCTACCCCCTGCCGGTCCCTCGCCATCGCCGCCCCCGGCAGGGCCGGCTCTAGGCTCATGGTGGCCCTGGGCAGGGAGCGTAGGTAGGGGGCCCGGAAGAGGGGGTCCGGGCGGGGCGGAGCGCGCAGGCCAGTAAAGAGGGGAGGGGGTCAGGGTGTTTAGAAGTGGAACAGAGCCGGAGGCTGCCAAATCCCTGCCAGGGGCCACCACGCAAATATGTATCCATCCTCAGAGGATTAATATATTAAGGATATATATTGGCGTGGTGGCCCCTGGGGTTTGGTGGCCCTGTGCAGGTGCACAGCTTGCACATGCCTAAAGCCGGCCCTGCCCCCGGTGCTATCCCTGCACGGCCCCCTCTGCCCCGCCCCCATGAGTGGCGCTTGAATCCCCGCTGTGCCCCCCCAGGACACGCGCCCCCAGATCGGATTCATCGCACTGACTCCATGTAAGGCGCGGGCTCTGCTGACTCTCATCCACTGCTGTCTGCGCCTCTCATTCCTCTCCAGTCTCTGCGCTGGGGTCTGTTTGAGGACTTTGGATGTACATTGAACCCCGTCCCCCCGCGCCCTGCTGTCAGCGCCTCACTTCTTCTGATTCATGGAGTCTATAGGGATTGCAGCCCCTTCCCTTCACGTTTTGTGTTTTGTTTCACCTGCGTTTTTTAATATGACAAATGTACTAATGCTGTCTTTTATAGCAATGGTTTTAAGTAACTGCGCTAAATTAATAAAAAAACTTCAAACTTCAAACCTGCGTTTACACATTACCTTTCCCCTCTATCACAACATTAGCATTCTCACAAACCTAAATAAACTCTGTTGCTGTCTGCATGTCCGGCCACAAACCAACTGCAGGCTGCAGCAGCATCTCACTGCCCCTCTCAAGACCCACTGCTCCCCCCCTCATCTCACACTCTAGAGCAGCAGCATCTCACCGCCCCTCCCAAGGCCCCCAGACTCCCCCCCAACCCCTCACCTCACACTGGAGCAGCAGCATCTCGCTGCCCCTTCTGTTTAACAATACTTCACCCCTCCCGAGGTTCACTGCTCCCCAGACCCCCCTCCTCACCTCACACTCTGGAGCATCAGCATCTCACCACCCCTTTGCGCTTTTGGCAGCTTTCTCTCGCCCACAATGCAGGGCGCGACGGCCCTAGCCCACCCGTAACAGAACAGGGCAGCAGTAACATGTTTTAAAGAGGGCTGCATGTAGGGGCTGAGATGCCGCCTTCGTGGTGGCATGTAGTGTCCTGTCGGTCATGGAGTTTAGATGCGAGTGCGGGCTCCTGTGGTGGCCGTGGCCTCTTTCCTGGATGGCTGTCTCTTTTTGTAGGGTTGGGCGTGGCGCAACCATTGACTGGTCACCACTTACTGCAGGGTTTGTCAAGGGGGTGACATTTAGACATTGGTTATTTAATGCGATTTTATAGGGCGCAAAGTACTTTACCCGAAGGTGTCAGTACACTTTTCAAAAAGGACTAGTTATGTTACATAGACTTCAGAGTACACGGGTTACATCTAAGCAACAAGCTCAAAAGCTCTACTGAACTTATGAATGATAGTCAACACAATATTTTAACACATATACCCATGGTTGGTTACACATTTACAAGTTGCAAATTAATTCAAGCATAAGATACTAGCATGCCATGTGTATGTATCCTCTCTGGAACTGCATTGAGGGGAGTTTTAACCGTTACTAAGTTTAGCTAGTAGAGTTGTTTATATCACCCAGTTGAATATCCTCCACCTGCTGTGCGGGAATATAACCAGGGTGGATCAAATTTTTGACCTCTAAGCAAGCTAAAAAATTTGCCCAGCAGCAACATTTGTGCTGCCGTGGGGTTCTAATCCTGATACCTTTATAAACTCATTTGGGCAGATTGCAGCACAGTTGGTATTCGCCTTACTGTACATAACAGTTCTGTACTTGTAATGCCTCACAAAGATGAGGATATCTGGTTTTCTGGGCTAACAAAAGGGCAGACGTTTCTCTAGCCTTCCTCAAGGTTTATTTACACGCCACCCTGACATATTTCAGCCTTGGTGAAGACAGTGCATATGGGGGCACGGGTAATGTTTTGCATTGGTAGGCTGACAAGCTCATATGAAATAGATGCACCCATTGTCAGCAGACCTAGCTCGGGTAAACAGTACTCCCGTTTGGCACGCATATGAACTTGTCCATGTGGGTTGGGCTTTGTGTGAGGTTGGACCAAGGGGTTGCCCTTCAGTGAGGTATTAGGATACGTTTTAAGTCATGCAACTTGCAACCTCCGCAAGGGCCCTGTCTTGCTGTAGGTGCAAGGTTATGGGTAGTTTTTTATATATGGATGCTATGACAGAGGAGAGTGAACCATGCAGCACGAATTGCGAAACATTCAGCATCATGTTTTAACCCAATGACCAAGACAGAGAAACTGTTCAGGTCTGAATCATTAGGCCACACGGTGGCACAACAGAATAATTCTAAACCTGTGGTATCTGGTTTTTCCCGCACTCCACCCCTCGCTATCCTCGGAGGGGATTTGCAAGAAAACCATGTGGTAGATACAGGACGAAGAGCCTAAACGGCCGAGGCAAGTCGGTGACAATAGATCTCGCTGGCGTCAGCGCTTTCGCGCTGTGTCGCCAGGCGAGACCTAAAAACGGTCACCCAGGCCCTCGTCAGCAGCAGATTGGACTACGGAAATGCCCACTACGCAGGAGCCTCGACCACACTCCTGAAACGGCTTCAACACATCCAGAACACCTCTGCACGCCTGATCCTCGACATCCCCGCGCAGCCACTTCACACCCCACCTACACCGGCTCCCCGTCAACAAGAAGAAAACCTTCAAGCTCCTCAACCACACACACAAGGTACTCCACAACACCGGACCAGCATACCTCAACAGACGACTCAGCTTCTACACCCCCACCTGCCTGCTCCGCCATCCTCGCCCTCACCACAGTCCCCCGCATCCGAAGAGCGACCTCCGGCGGCAGATCGTTCTTCCACCTCGCCACCAAGACCTGGAACACCCTCCCCATCCACCTGCGGCAGACCCAAGACCTGCTGACCTTCAGAAGACTCCTCAAGACCTGGCTGTGCGAGCAGTAGCAGCATTCCCCACCCCCCAGTGCCTTGAGACCCTTACGGGTAAGTAGTGTGCTTTACAAATGTTTGATTGATTGATTGATTATTTTTATATGTAAAAAAAAAATCCCTGGTTTCTAGTGGGCTTTGTCCCCATCTTCCCCCAGGGGAGGGGGGAAGAGGGGGGGGGGGGGGGCAAAATTTAATTGGGGGAGCAAAGTCCCTTGACCAAGCAGGGATAGACTGGAGAGGGGAGGGGAGATTTTCCCCTTTCCAATGTTACCTCTCCTGTCTTTCTACGTGCTCAGGGGACCGAGATAGTCCCCATATCACCTAGAAAGGGAAACTGAAATGAGCCTCTTGGCTCATTTCAGTTTTGGTTTCACTGAAGTGACGTCAGCACGACGTGCGTGCCACTGGTCATTTCAAGGAAACCAGGGGGGGTCCTCAGGAGCAGGGAAGTTCTTCCCCAGCTCCCGAGGCTCTTTGGGTGTAAAGGGAATCCCTCGGGAGCCGTCATGAGCACCCGCCCACTGTGTCTCATGGCGGCTCCCGGGCGTCATGAGCACAAAAGGGGTTAAAGAGGAGCGAAAGACCCTCAGATGTTTTTAAATATATGCACTTTAGTACAATGAAAAAGCTACACTATACCACTGGGAAGCAGAAGTACGGAGAGCAGATATTCGTTCAACATTTTTTTTATATACAACATTATAAAGTGCTTCCTTCAAGGTTCTTAAATACAACACTTTCCCCTCAATTAACCTGCTGCTGATTTCATTTAACATGGAAGGATGAAAGAATGTGTTTACCGATGTGTTAATCAATCAATTTATTAATCAGGGAATTGTAAGCGCGCTACTCACCAGTGAGGGTCTCAAGGCGTGAAGGTGTTCAGGCAGGGGGTGCATCTAATGTCTGCCGGTAGCTCGTTCCAGGTCTTGGCTGCAATGTGAGAGAAGGATCTTCTGCCTGCTCTGGCTCTGTGGATGCACGGGGTATCGGCCAGTGCAAGGTTGGAAGATCGGAAGTTTCTTTTGTGTAAGTGGAAGTTGATTCTGTCGTTGAGGTATTTGGTTCCATTGTTGTGTAGGCATTTGTAGGCGTGAGTGAGGATTTTGAAAGTGACTCTTTTCTCCACGGGTAGCCAGTGGAGACTTCGTAGGTGTTGACTGATGTGTTTGTGCCGAGGACGAGTCTGGCGGCGGTGTTCTGTATTGTCTGGAGTTTGCGGAGTAGGGACTGGTTGATGCAGGCGTATAGTGCGTTTCCATAGTCCAGTCTGCTGGTGATGAGTGCGTGGGTGACTGTCTTCCTTGACTCCTGTCGGTTCATGGTGAGTTATGAGTCGAATACGATGCCGAGGTTCTTGGTGTGGTCTGAGGGGGTAGGTGGGCATCCGAGGGCAGTAGGCCACCAGGTTCTGTCCTATGCAGAAGGGGTGGTACTGAGGATGAGGATTCTGTCTTCTCAGCGTTGAGCTACAGGCAGCTGTTGGTCATCCGGACTGCAACATCTTGCATTCCTTTCTGGAAGTTGAGTTTGGCAGTGATGGGTTCTTTGGTGAGGGAGGGGGTGAGCTGGGTGTCATCAGGGTAGGATATGATGTAGAGGCCGCGTTGGACGATGAGGAATGATCAGATCCAGTCCAGGGCTGTTCCTTGTATGCCTCTGTCGTGCAGTCTAGCAACTAGTGTGCGGTGGGAGACGGTGTCGAAGGTCGCTGATAGGTCGAGTAGGATTAGGGCTGCGGAGTGGCCGTGGTCCAGGAGGGTGCGGATGTCATCTGTGGCAGCAAGTAGGGCAGTCTCTGTGCTGTGGTTGCTTCGGAATCCGATTGGAACAGGTCAAGGACTGCGTTTGCTCCAATGAATCGTGTCAGTTTTCTATCGACTGTTTTCTCTGCAACTTGGGCTGCAAAGGGGAGGAGCGAGATGGGCCGATAGTTCTTGAGGTCAGCAGGGTCAACTGTGGGCTTCTTGATCAGAGATCTGACTTCAGCGCGCATCCAGTCGTCTGGGAAGGTGCCTGTTTTTTAGGTGGTGTTGATGGTGCAATTTAGTTTGGGTGCGATGGCAGAAACGGCTCTGTGGTAGATGTGAGGGGGGCAGGGGTCTGTGGGGGCCCCTGAGTGGATGCTTTTCATGGTCGAGGCAGTGTCTTAGGCTGTGATCGGTGTCCAGTTGGAGATGGTGGGCTGGCTGGTGTTTCTGGGGTACGGGGGCAGTCTGTGGCGCCTGGTCGATGAAGTTGTCGTAGAGGTTTTTGATCTTGAGGTAGAAATAGGTTCCAAGCTTGTCGCAGAGGTCTTGGGATGGGGTGATGTCTGTGGCTTTGCCGAGTGGGTTGGTGAATTCTTTAATGACACTGAAAACTTCCTTGGAGTTGGTGGAGTTGGCCAGAATGTTGTTGTGGATGAAGTTCCTCTTGGTGGCTCTTATCTGGTTGTGGTAGTCCATCATGGCGTCCTTGTAGGTGGTGTGGTTTACGGTTGTCTTGGTGTTTCTCCAGTTCTCCAGGCGTCTGCAGGTGCGTCTGGCTTCTTGGAGAGCGGTGGTGAACCAGGCGGCTTTTCTGGAGCGTTGTCTGTCGGGGTTGAGTAGCAGACAAACTCGTCTGCGCAGTCGGAGACCCATGTGTGGAGTTCTCTAGCTGCGTTGTTTGCGTTGGGTGCCCAGGTGTGGTTGTCTCAGGTGAGGGTGGAATCAAGTTCATAAGTAAATAAATCAATAAATTCAGTACTTGTTTAGTGCACGAATCACCCTCAAAGGGGTCTCAAGGCGCTGGGGGCCATTGGAAGATTAAGCGTGCTATTGCCCAGAGTCACATGGTGCTGGGCAGACCCCTGCCGCCGGGGATCGAACCGGGATCCCCAGCATCCAGTGTCAGTCGCCCTGGCCGCGGCCCCACACCTCTTCCCTTCATCGTTGGTAACCTTGCTCTAGTTCCTTCGTGGTGGGCGTGGGGCTGGTTTGGAAAACCTTGGTTTGGTTGATAGCAAAGTGTACGCAGTGGTGGTCGGTCCATGGCAGCTGCCTTGTGAGGCTGAATTGGATGCTGTTTTCTACCGCGAAGATGGGGTCGAGGGTGTGTCCTGCTCTGTGGGTCAGTGTGTTGACGAGTTGTTTAAGTCTAATACTGGCGAGGTTGTCACAAAGGATAGTGGAGTTGGGGGTCGCTGGGGTTGTCGAGATGGAAGTTCAGCTCTCCAATGAGTTTGTAGTTTCTTGAGGCGATGGCGTGGGATGCGATGAAGTCGGTGATGGCGGAGGCGAAGGGTGTTTGGGGGATGGGGGGTCTGTAGACGAGGGCTCCTTGGAGTGTGGCTTAGGAGGTGGTCTGGATCTGGGAGTGCAGGTGCTCGTCGGAGGGGAAGGATTCGCTGGAGGTTGTGAGGCGGAGGGTGCTCTTGTGGGCGATGGCGAGGCCTCCTCCTGGGTGGTTGGTGCGGTCTTTCCTCTGGATCTCGTATCCATCTGGGATGGTGGTGCTGATGTCGGGGGCAGAGGATGCGTTGGTCCAGGTCTCTGTGAGGAAGGTGATGTCGGACGAGAGAGAGTCGAGTAAGTTCCAGATTTCCATGGCATGTTTGTGTACGGAGCGTACATTGAGGAGGATGCATTTTAGGGTGTCGCCGGTGCTGGCGTCGTCGGTGTTGGAGGCCGGGGTGGCGGTCAGGGTCTGCCGGCAGTGGAGGCAGGAGAACTGGCTGTATGTCATGTTTGTCGAGGCCTGTTAGCATTCTCTAAGTCTTCCAGGGTTGAGTGCGAGGAAGGTGGTGGTGTTGTAGCGATGGGTAGTTGGAGGTCCACAGTTCCTGGAACTGGCCGCGGTCGGGTCGCGGAAGGACGCAGACGGGATGTTTGGCCTAACTTTAGACCTACAATTTTCATTTTAAAACAGGCTGTTTCAATCACACGTTGTCATTAACAAACAATACGATGTGATTTGCTAATTTCAATTGCTATAATTATCTAGGATAGTAAGTCACACACAAATCTGGGCACAATACTTAGGTCATGAAGGAACAGTGCACAATTTGTGCAATATATTTAGCTCATAAGTGTTAGACCTGTCTGTTTTTTTTGCGTAGTCCCTCCAATTTATTATTTATTTTGTCCCCTTTTTGCCCCTCATACCCTTAATAATTTTTGTGTCCACTAGTTTTTAAAGGTGTTGGCCAAGGGGATAGGTGTTCTTTTGTCCCTCATAGTTTTTCACCTTAGGCCCAGAGGCCTGTTCTGTCAGGAAACTGCTGTAATTCACAAAATGGAGGGCCTTAACTGTTTCCAACTGCCACATCTTAGACAGCCCCATAGGATAACCTTAGGCCTTCCAGAACCTTCTGGACCCTACTGGACTCTGTGGGGGTTGTCTATAAAAGGGCAGGGGTTGAGCAGCCATTTTGTCTACCTGTGAGAGTCAGCTGGAGGACAGGCTATCTTGGAAGGTGGGGAGAGACTAGTGCGAGGGTTGATCTCCTGGTCTGGGAAGCAGCCTAATTAATCCACCCCTCTACTCCTCCTTTGGGATCCTTGTCTTGTCCCCGCTGTGGATGTTTAAGGGAGACCCTGGGCGCCTGACTGACCCCTAGCTTCAAAATAGTGGGGTGTACACAGGAGAAGGAGACTGTGGCGCTGCGGAGCGCAGTCCTCTGCCCAGTGAAAGAGACTCAGGAAGAATAACCCTCATCCCTAGACATCAACTTCCATTCAGGCTTGAATAGTAAAAGGAAGTGGGGAAGTGGGAGCTGAGGTACAAAATCGAACCAGCGCTGTTTCCTACCTTCCTGGGTGCTGGGGAAGGCTTGTGCCCTGGTGTCCTGAGAGGCCCTGGCCGGACGTGCAGTCGGCCGATCCCTAGATTTCCTGGTGAATCGGCAAGTGGTGAAGGGTGCCGGTTTCTCTGAGGCAGCGCCGTCTCAACTGTGAGCGGGACCCCGGGGGCGCCTTCCGCGCTCCTGACGCATTGCCTGCAGCGCTCTGATTGACCGGGAAAGTGAGGGCGAGACCCTGCTTAAAGGCGCCTTCGCGCATGCCCCAGTCGTTGTAGCAATCCCCACAGGAGGGGCCTAGGACCGAGCAGGCCCGTGCGAGTAGTGTCCTTCCTGGGAGCGGCCGCCGTGAGAGGCAGTACCAACGCGGGCGTCTCCGCGCATGTCAGCGGGAGTAGCAGCCCCCGCCGGTCAACGCTGAGGAGGAGCGCCGGCTACCGCTGCAGTCAGAGTGAGTGTCCCGCCTCTCCCTTCTGCTCGCGCGCCACACAGAGGAGCTGGCCGAGCAGAGAGGGGGAACTGAGGGGGCATTTTGTTATCGTTCCGTCCTTCCACTCAAGCGCCGAGCAGGAGGAGCTGGCCTGAGCAGGAGGGGGGGAAGCAGGGGAGCTTTGTGAGGCGAAAGAGCCTTTACCACCCTCGTGTTCCCTGGCCATATCGGTGGTGAATTCCACCAAACGACTGGCGAAGGAAGGACCCAGCAACAGATAATTCTCAAGTAAGGAGGTGAATTGCAGGGGGAAGCGGCACTAGCGCCTACAGTGAAGCAATTAAGGCACTGGTCGTTTTCAGCCCTGTTCAATCCAGGTGGGGGAGTAGCACAGAGGAATCTGCTGGATAAATGAAGGAATAAATTCCTCATGGAGATTGCTGGTCTTTAACTAAACTTCTGATTAAACTGAAAACTCCTCATTGCAGTTAAATCTGGTCTGGTCAAGCAGGATGCATTACATTGAACTGTAAATTCTAGAACCAAGAGAACAAAGAGTATATTATTTTTATAAACAAGTACTTATTTTCCTAACAAAGTGGTGTAGTGTCCTTTTTAAGTGTTATTGCGTGGATTTACTGCTGGGTGGTCTGCAACCTTCACACTTGTGCCTCTAGAATTGCATGTCTTACCCCTAGGCCAGGCTACCCTAGGTGACCTGGCATCTCAGGTTCTAACAATAAGCATATATGCACCTTTTCTCAGTGCAATACTCTAACCGTTATGACCTCATTTTCAGGACCTCTGTAATTCTCACTCAGGCTCAAACAGTTGCAGTTGAATCAGAATTACAACTTGTATATACAGTTCGCACTATTGGTTTTTATCTGCACGAATGTCACTGGCTCAAACATAGTGAACACGTCGCAGCTCAGAATGAGAGAAAATGGGTCTTTACCATGCTACCGTCTTTTTCATCCTGTGGATCTTGCATTGGGAAGGCCATACTATATTGGAGAAGCCAGTGTGGCCTGCATTTGCCAGATATTATTCCATACCAGATTTAATGCACCAGCCCCCTTGAATGAGGGCCTAAAGGACACACGGAAAGAAGCACTGACAAAGACAGAAGGTTCAGCTTTACTTTTACAGAAATTAGAGTGCTTGATTGGCAAGTTTGTGCATGTGGTGTGAAGCTACTAAAGAGTCCTGCAGAGGGATGCATGCTCTTGCTGAAGTCCAAGCAGGGGGTGGATGATGCAGGTCCACAGACTCAAAAGAAAGACGCAGGCTTGGATCATAATTGCTCATGACCTTCTGTGTCTAGCCGGATGACTGTACTTTGTAAAGTGACTTCGAAACATACAACAATAGGTACAGGGAAACCAATAGTTTTAACTTTTCTAAAGAAACGTCTATTGAATTGCTCGTACTATGGGGCATGTAAGTGAGGAGAATAACATGCATGCTGAATCATAAATATTTATACTGGCCCCGTTACTGAGACTTGTAATCCACACTCTATAGAGATTCCTATGAGGGAAGGTTACCTGGAACTTAGTTTACTAACTATATGAAGATCCACAAAGTGTGACGTTAATCAGCAATGGACACAGACTTCTAACAAAGACAACTGTGACCCCCCCCCGTATGTACAGCTCAACTGCAAAGTAACGAAAAAAAATAGACAAAAACAGCAATACATGAATTATAGCAGGCTTCTTTACGCTCTGGTGGTATGTATATACATATTATATATATATATATATATATATATATATATATATATATTCCACAAAGTTTCTCCCCCTCGAGGTAAAAAACATGGAGTCGCACTCAGAAAACCAATTCCAGTACAGCGCAGCGGTTATAATTCCATCATGGTTTTATTCATCCATGGGGTCAGAAAAACAAAAACCAACGCGTTTCGACAGCGTCCGCTGTCTTGATCACGGTCAGTGTGTGGATATGTATATATATATATATATATATATATATATATATATATATATATATATATATATATATATATATATATATATATATATATATAGAATATTAGCTATAGAAATGGCACTATCACATTTTTGATAATATGAAATTACTTTACAGAGAAATATAAACATATTGTGCGTGTGTTTCTTTCAAAAGAGGCTGTCAAACTGCCAGCTGTCTTTACTGATCGTGCAAGACTTTCTTTAAAACATCAATTGAAGTGACAACATAATGGGAGGGAAACTAGCAAGAAATACATGGTGTTGTTAAGCACTCAGTTTGTTGCCTGCCTTGCAAGTGAGGGCTTTATGTCCCCACGAGCACCTCATGCAACTATGGACAGGGCACTGTCAAACTCAAACTCACACCATGTGATCATTAGCAGTGGTCTGCATTTTCTGAGACTCTGGCTTTACTGCCTCACTGATGAGTAATCCTATCCACTCACTGACACCCAATGTGCTCCTCAGCCCATACCTCTACACTCAAAGATATAAAATTATAATAGGATCTTCCAGTTAAGCCATAGGCTAGTTAGTCAATTCTCTCTCTCTCAATCTTTGCAACCTCCATTTGTAGCTGCTTCGACTGCCTACTCCTTGGAGTGCAGCAAGTTGGCAATCAAAGTCTTGTATAGATCATGATTACTGGACTATTTATACTTCCCAGAATTGTTTGGAGTCAAGGACAAGACGTTTTCAGGTGTGTTTTGTTCTTTGGACAAGTAGGCCCAACCCCATGCAGCACAAACCCTTTGGATGCCAGATTACACTACCACATATGGATCTGGGAAGGGCATTGTCTGCATTTAAAGAATAGTTGTGCTCATACGTTAATGATGTTCGAACGTGTATTTATGGCTCATCAATACAAAGCCTTTATTATTAGAGTGAACGCTCTAATGAAATGTTTAGTTCAGACTGCACTACTGACAGTGGCTTCAGTATCAAAATGTGTACACGTTTGAAAAATGTAACAATATAAGGGTACGTATAATGCTTCCAGGAGTCTCTCCGATTAAATGCAAATATATGCAAAAGCTTGAAAGCAAGACTGAGGAGTCTTTGCTTTCAAAATAAAATAGTCCAAAAAAAATGCAACAAGGGAAAAAAACGTTCTCCTAAACTACTGTGACATTTTAGGTACCATTTCTTTGAAGCATCATTTAGCAAAATGTGTTGATGTATGCTAGTATTTTACAAAAATATTCATAATAAAAAGAAAACGATCAGTGTAACCAGTTGCAACAAACTTATAAGGAACATAAAAATAAGCAAGCTAATAGATATGACTTTGGTGGTCAGCCTGGTTATGTCAATGCGTGCCTTATTTTTTGTAGAGTTTTTTATATAGCGAAAACTAGACCCGAGACATCGGGTATCAGAGTGCTTTACTTGAACACCAGTTTCATTGCATGAGGACACATTCATTTTTGTTGGGCACAGGGAGATTAAGTGATTTGCCCAGAATCACAGGAGGTTGATTGTAGTTGCTGAGACTCGAACCTGGTCCCCCAGCTTCGAGGTCAACCGCTCTAGCCCTAAAAAGGCAGCTTTGGAGATTCATGATTGCTATTACATCCTCAGTGCAAACAGAAGGAAGAAATTTGGGAGCTAATGGGTAGTCTATATTAGCAAATCAGTCGGAGTGGGGGCAGCAAAGGGCAAAAAAGATAAACGACGACTGAAGCAAATGAATTAGGCTCTTCTGGATGCTAGAGCACGAGATAAAGACTTAAGACAGGTTTTCAAGTCAACAACTAAATACAACGATAATATATTCAAAACTCCAGGTTAAGGTTAAGAGAAAACAAAATAATTGTTAGCAACTCACCAACCCACTTAGCTTCCTGTATTCCACAAAAGGTCTTGCACACAAGACAGTCAATGATCGTAAAAGCTTAACTTATTTGTAGGTGATTATGTGGAGTTTTTTTAAAGTCCGGCCGTCAGAATGATATGGCCCCCTTTGTGGGAGGATAAGGCCACAGACATAGGAATGTGGAACAAGTAAAGGTTCAAAGCAGTGAACACCAGGGAGGATACAAAAAAGTGAATACCACAAGCAGAGAAACTAAAGGCAGCAAATCTATTAGTACGGAGGGTAAAGGAAGAGTTGATAACCTTCAGCAGTAAGTGAGGAAAAGGTCAGGGAAGTATTTGAAAAATGAATAATACGCACACAAAAAAACACGACTGCCAAGATCTCTCTCTTATACATTAGTTAAAGAAACTAATTAATGGCAGTATAGATAAAGACCACACGCCTTGCGTATAAATAAAACAGGACAAGACAGAGGCACAGTCACCTTGTTCCTATGACGTAGTCCTCTAAATCGAAACATACTCTCCAGTCAGTTCAAGGACCGCACCCCATTATGGCAAAGAAGATGGAGCAGGGCAGACTTATAACCTGATCATTTTCAAAGCCAAAAATACCCCAACTTTTGGCTCTTTCTGAAGCACATAGGCACTTTGAAAACATACCTTAAAGATCAAGTACATGAAAACATCTCATGCCAGGTTATTAGCACATAACTCAAATGACAGTGATTAGTGGTGTAACAATCTGAACGCATGCCAGGCTTGCAATTAGATAAACGTCGATTGGTCATAAATTTGAGGTTATTTGTTTTTCTAGGAGAAAGAGGAGCTCTTTTTTACAACGGGTTCTCTTTCTTTGAAGGCTATAACTGGGAAACAAGAAAGCGGGAAGGGGACTAGAGGCACAGGAACCACATCAAGCCGGAGAGGGAAAAGTGGAATGGAACCTAGATAGGAGATAAAATAATTTACCAAGAATATCAGGCTGTGGTGATCTCATGATATCGCAAAGATCCAGACCCTCTCCGGAAAACCAGAATACGAGTTACCTGCCACCCTGAAGAAACTTTTTTTTTTTTTTTTAATCAGCAGAAACAGTTTAGCTAAAGCACATGAACATGTAAAAACGACCCAACCACACGCAAACCATTCAAGCAACGAGGCACGACAAGCAGATTTGACCATCCTGCCAAGAGAACGGCCAGCAACGAAATGTACTGCGGTTTTCAATTAAGGACATGCACAACAAAAACCAAAAGCAAAAGAGATAAATAAGGCTGCCATGTGGGACAAAGCACACAGATAAGGTTTCAAACAGGGACCAGACACCCACAGCATTTCCCTTGCGGGAGCGAGCAGCGGCGCCATCTGTTTCGAAAGCGTGAGTAAGATAATTGAAAACAGATGGCGCTGCTGCTCGCTCCCGCAAGATAATCGCCAAACGTGCACGAGTGCCACTAGGGAACAGAGCAAAACATGCATGAGTTTAAACAAAAAGTCCTGAGCGATTCCAAGAGGTACCTCGCGCTGCATAGGCGAGACCTAAAAATATTTGCAGCAAGCCCCAGGTCACGTCCCAGATCAGCCAAATTAAAAGATGCTCATGTGGACACACTTGTGTCAAAAACATCATTTATAGATAGCAAGTGGGTAAAGTCTGTGGTGCGGTGGCTCAGGAGAAAGGTAAGAATGTGCAACTTGAGATTCAGCGACTACGGCAGCATTCGGAATCCTGCCTGAAGCCTCCAAAAGCAGCATGCAGGAGCCTGAGGAATTGAACAGTTCTGAGTTGCAAGCTGCAAGTCTTTTGTCTACAGGCCTGAGATTGTGTGACTGGGAGCCCCAAGGCCACGACGAGTCTCCAACTGCCTGGTTGCAGGGCATTGGATTTATTTAGGCATTTTTTTATAGCGCATACTTTACCCAGAGGTGTCAGAGCGCTTTACGATAGAGCGAAGTATATAGGATTAGATATTATGGTAACATATTTACAGTATACATCCGCCAAAAATTACACAATACAAACTTAATTTGGAGCAACGTGGAGGCAGCACCAATTAGATAGTAAACAGCTGAAGCATCTGGTTGTATCAAAAATTTCTTTTATTTTTCTTTTTTTCTCTCAGAAGTGCACAAAACAGCCAACGCATTTCGCTACCACCCAGGGCGTCTGGCGTACTGTTGTACGGGGGACACTACCGGCTAAATCCAGCCTGCAGAACGTGGCACCTTGGCAGCTTATTAAGGCCTGCCTTTAACCTTTTGGGGCACCACCATTGGACTACGGACAGAAAATTCTCTATTTACGATTATTAGACGTATATGGGATACATGGATACCTGGTGACTGAATTAATTTAATGAGAAGGTGTCATACGAAGAAGTAATCCTTTTGACACCAGTCACATATTCCACCGAGGTTGGTGCCCTGAATCTTATAACATTGGTACATAAGGGGCTAATCAGTATCCACCCCAGGTCACACATTACATTTGCCATTATCTCATACTCTCTGCTGATACACTGATTGATTTGAAGTTGAATCTGACGCCGTACATTATTGCAGTTTGGGATACTTCATCCTATTTATTATTTTCTCTGCCCTGACGAAGCTCCCTGGGTGGGAGCGAAACGCGTTGGCTGTTTAGTGCACTTCTGAGAGAAAAAAAGAAAAATAAAATAATTTTTTGATACAACCAGATGCTTCAGCTGTTTACTATCTAATTGGTGCTGCCTCCACGTTGCTTCAAGTTGTTATCTGGAAATCCAGTGGGACCGAAACACAGCAGGTCCTGGAGATTTAACAGCACAGAATTCGAAATACTGTTTGGGGCTACTGAAGTTTGAGGTGCTCACTGTATAGTCCGCTGTGGTGGTTACTTTCTTGTTTTCAAACTTAATTTGGAGCGATTCAGGGTCCAGAAAAACACATTCCCCAATTGAAGCGTAAGAACAAACTAGTTCTCCAGTGAGGAACACGAAACAGTCAGAGTTATTGGTGGCCGTGTCTTTGAAAGAGAAGAGTTTTATGGTCCTTTAGGAAGATGCGGGAAGAGGTGGCGGTGCGGCAGGCGCGCAACACCCATTGGGCTCACGGGGCTTCAGCTTCCTCGCCCCCGTCGTGTGTGTCAGCCCGGGCGCGGACAGCTTCGCAGGCTGGTGAGCATCTAATTGCAGCCACACCCAAGCACTTAACAGGTCTTTTAAAGACCATTTACTTGTAAATGAGGCTTTTGTTGTGTGTTCACCCCTTCTTACAGCCACTCTGTCCGTGGGTAGAAGAATTAGCCCCCCGCCCCCTGCTCACAACCTAACCCCGTGGGTGGTAAGAATGCCACCGCGGTGCCGCCGCCAGTGAGAGTGCAGCTGGGTCCGGCCAGACCCACCCCCGGCAGAGGAGGGGCATTCACACCACAGGCCCGCCCGCCCCCACAGGCCCCGCACCCGGTAGAGGAGGAGCATTCATGCGCACACTGGAGACAATCATTCAATGCCCCCAGGCTGGGCGGGTTATTGTTTGACCCTGCCTTCATATCCAGAGACCCTTCCCCCACCAACTGGCCCTGCCCCCACATCCACTGCCCATGCCCCACCAACAGGCCCCACCCTCACATTACCTGACCCCGCCCCCACTGCCACAGGTGAAATGAAATGAAATGAAAAATTATATTTATATAGCGCGCACATACCCTAAGGCCTCGCAGCGCTTGAACTGAGTAGTGTGGTGAGCAGATAGCAAGGTTAACACATTTTGGCGAACAGGTAAGTTTTTAATGTCTTCCTAAAGACCATCAGATTGCTGATTTCCCGCATATTTGGCGGGAGCGAATTCCACATCTTAGCTGCTAAGTGTGAAAACGCCCGGCCTCCCCAGCGAGCCTTATTGACTTTAGTTGTCGAGGCAAGATGAAGGGCGCTGGAACGAAGGGTTCTCGATGGAACGTAAGGTACGACCAGAGGGCGCAGAATGGCTGGGCCTGTTCGGTGAAAAGCTTTGTGCACAATGCACATAGCTTTAAAATGCATTCTGGCAGCTATTGGGAGCCAGTGGAGTTCTTTTAAAGCCTTCCTTGCTGATTGGCCACGGGGGATGCCAAACAAGAGTCGAGCAGCACAGTTCTGTGTAACTTGAAGTCTGTTGATCACTGCTACCGGGGCACCCAAATATAATGCATTTCCATAATCCAGGCGGGAGAGTATCAAGGCCTGAACCATGATTCTCCTCGCCTGGAAAGGAAGCAATGGGAGAATCTTCCGGAGCATTCTCAACAGACCAATGCAGATGGAAGCAGTTTTAGTGGCCTGCACAGAAAAATCCAATGCTTTATCAAGCCAGACTCCGAGGCTTTTGATGTGGGGTTTCGGCAAGGGAGGAGCACCAAGACAGGCGGGCCAGATGGGAACCAGAATGGTCGGTGCGGGGTTGCCCAGTAGCATAATCTCCGTCTTCTCCCCGTTGAGTCTGAGACATGAGGAATGCATCCACTTGGCTACTGCCTCTAGACAGCGCCCTTACACCCACAGGCCCCGCCCCCTGGCAGTTCTCATACGTTAATGCCCTTCGACCGCTGCCTCGAGGCCATGTCGTCCCTTACCTCTCTTGTGCGTTCGAGGGGGGGGGGGGGCCGGGCAGAAGGGGGGCAGTGGCGGCCTGGAGGAGGGGACACACCCGAGGGCCCTGCGTGACAACAAAGCACGTGTGGGAGAAGAGCCGCTCTGATGATCTGCGGCCGCCGCGCATGCGCAGGACACACACAGATTGCCACCAGTGCGCATGCACAGGATGTGCGCTGCTTTTGGCCGTGCATGCGCTGGGTATATCTAAGCACATGAAACTGTAAGAGCGGGTCATTAAATATTGCGCAGTATCGCAAGGAGAGCACGGCCTGGAGAGTCCAACCGAGAGAGGACACAACCGGGACCGTCCACACTGTCTTCTATCACACACAAGCAAGCCCCAGGACTTAACTACGAGCGCGGGTCAAAGAGGGCTTCATGGATTAACAACTGCGCACGCGCTGAGGAAAGGCACTGCCTTCTGCCGCGGAGCGCAGGTTAAAGTGGGTCTTGTATTAACAACTGCGCAGGCGCTTAGGACTGAGATTGCCTCCCGCCGCGGAGCGCGAGTAGAGAGGGCCTGTTAGCTGAACAACTACGCATGCGCCGAGGACAGACACACTCTCCCTCAGCGAGCAGGAGGCGCCTCACGACACATCAGTCAGTGGCGGTTTGACGCCGAGGGTGTCGGCGCTCTGCCCTCTTACACTCAAAAAGAAGTGCTCAGCTCATATATAAAAACAAAACCTTCATTGCACTCTAGTATTACTCCTCTTATTATCTATAATGCTGCTAGAAGGACAGGGGCACAGTCTGCCCCCGCGTACGTCACGTGACTGCCCAAGTCAACAAGCATTTGCAATGCAACAGGTCTCGCATTATTAAAGTTTGAGCGATTGGCATTGCTAATAATAATGCAACACCAATAGCTGAAACATTCAGTAATGCAAGGCCTATTGCATTGCAAATGCTTGTTGGAATATGGAGGGGTTGGCATGTGTTGTTGAAGGAGGGCCATGAAACAGGCGGTGCTTCCTCTACAGATGGCTGACATACAGGAAGACCCTTTCACACTAGGGTGATCATTAAGAGTCACCTGTTCATTCTGACGGGCCCATTGGAATTATCATTACAGTCTAAACATTAACGCCTAGGTGATCCAAATGGAAATTCACCTTCAGTTACCGTGACCATTGCAAAGCCCAAGCAACGGCTGCTAGCGCACTGCTAAAATGTAAAAAAATAGAATAAAATAAAAAAGAAGCCCTACATTTCTTAAATGTATTTTATTTAATCTTTCATTAAGTGGCTCTCGTCTGGGTCTACACACCTTTGTTTTTAAGCATTGCGAGTATCATGCCTTGAGTGTTTTATGTCTTGGTGTGCCATGTGTTGCACGATCAGTCAAGACCAGTGTCTGACGTCATCATAACGCCTGGTGACATATTACAATTGTACACATTACCCTGGTGTTATGTTTAGGTGCATCTTTCTGGAATACCAACACAGATAGTTATCTTTACAGTGTGCAACGACCAAACTTGCCACAGTAACTTTATGAAATAATAATTGCTAGTAACTGCTGCAAGGGTAGTGGAAAACAGCCCATGGCATGCTGCTAAGGCTACTTAAGGAACCCAGCCTGGTAGCAGTACTTTCCTGTCCTAGGTAGGGTAACATTTTGAAGCTGCCACTACCACAATATATGCTGCCTTGCCTTGCTCAAGGTGTGCATAATATTTATGGGTGGTCGCCTTGCTGACAGTGCTCTAGGCACAACTTAATTTCAATTTCCCATATTATCCATCCTGATTGATCCCACTAACTTAACAAGTTAAAGCAATTGGCATTGTAAATGACAATGCATTTTATTTATGTTTTTAAAACGAAAACAAATATAAAAGGCATTGTCAATAGCTCAAACGTGCGTAAATGCGAGACCTATTGCATTGCAAATGTTTAAAAGATGTTCTCTGCCTGCACTAATCTACCCCTGCCCATGACACTTAATTTGTCAAAAACATAATTAGCAGGCCCCAGGGTATTTCACAAGAAGCCGTTCTTCCAGTGCCTGTACCACTGTTACCGTCAAACCGTCATACTGCAACAGTTGTGACAATTTGGATTATTTCATGTCACAAACGCTGTAAAAATGATGCCCTGTGACATTGGCTGGGTGACCAGAGAGGCGTGTAGAAAACGTGTGGTATGTTGGCCTCGTTACCACCCGTCTGTGGTGCAAGGCTGGGAAAACATTCATTGCAATGCCATCAATGGTGACCTATGAAGGGATGCATCCTGGGAGTTTCCTCGTCTGAAAACCAGACATCTACTCACCGAACCGCATTCATTACGAGAACCTCATTCACCCGAACCTAACTCATTACCAGAACCGCAGTCACCAAAACTTCACTCATTACCTGACCCTCACTCACCCGAACCTCATTCCTTACCAGAATATCACTAACCAGAACCTCATTCATTTCCAGAAACGCATTCACCCGAACCACCTTCATTACCAGAACCCCCCTCACCCCAAACTAATTCAATACCAGAACAACTCTCACCCAACCCCTACTCATTATCTGAACCTCACTCACCAAAACCTCACCCACCTGAACCTCACTCACCTGAACCTCACTCACCCAAACATCATTCATTACCAGACCTCACTCATGAGGACCTCTCATTACCAGGACCTCATTTATTAGCAGAACCTTGCTCACCAGAAAATCTTTCATTATCAGTACATCACTCAACCGAACCTCAATCATTACCAGAACTTCAGACACCTGAATCTCACTCATTATCAGAACTTAACTCACCCAAACCTAACCCACCCGAACCTCACTCACCCAAACCTCATTCATTGCCAGAACCTCCCTCTTTTTCAGAACCTCATTCATTCCTAGAGTGTAACTCAACCGAAATTCACTCATTAACAGAGCCTCACTCACCCAAATCTCGTTCATTCCTAGAACCTCACTCATTACTAGAATCTCAGTCACCCGAAACTGATTCATTACCAGTACCTCATTCATTACCAGAAGCTCAGTCAGCCGATCCTCAATTAGTAACAGACCCTAACTCACCCGAACCTAACTCATTACCAGAACCCAACCCACGTACCTCACTCCTTACCAGGACTGTCATTACCTCTTAGGCAGTGTAGCGCGGGAGACGTGCGCTGGTGAGTGAAGTTTAGCTGGATACATGGTATTTCCTGGGTGCGTGTAAAAAGGTTTTCCTCATTTTTCTGCCACACATTTTTGTAGTTTGCCAAGTTTGTGGAAGCCAAGACCTGCGTAAACCCCAAGAGGGGGCGGGGGTCACAAGGGCAGGGGTGAGGCTTTAGGATGCCAGAGGACCAGGAGCCTTGGTTGTGTGGTGTGTAAAGTGTTGGTGTGTGATGAGTTGTTAGGTACACCGCGTGACCCAAGCAGGAGCACAACACACTGCTGTGCGCGGGGATCCACACTGGGTGTAGGGGGGTAGTCAGGAGGGCAGGGGTGAGTCATTAGGACACCAGAGGGCCGGGAGCCTCTGTTGTGGGGTGTGTAATGTTTTGGTAGGTACAGCGCATGACCCGTGCAGGAGCACAACACACTGCCTCTACGCTGGTTGTAGTGGGGCGGTAACAAAGCCAGGGTTGAGGCATTAGGACACCAGAGGGCCGGGGGCCTCTGTTGTGTGCACGGGGATCCGTGCTGGGTGCAGTGGGGGGGGTCACAAGGCCAGGGGTGAGGCATTAGGACACCAGAGGGCCGGGGGCCTCGTTGTGTGCACGGGGATCCGCGCTGGGTGTAGTTGGGGTCACAAGGCCAGGGGGGAGGAGTTAGGACACCAGAGGGCCGGGGGCCTCTGTTGTGTGCACGGGGATCCGCGCTGGGTGCAGTGGGGGGGGTCACAAGGCCAGGGGTGAGGCATTAGGACACCAGAGGGCCAGGGGCCTCTGTTGTGTGCACGGGGATCCGCGCTGGGTGTAGTTGGGGTCACAAGGCCAGGGGTGAGGAGTTAGGACACCAGAGGGCCGGGGGCCTCTGTTGTGTGCACGGGGATCCGCGTTGGGTGTAGTTGGGGTCACAAGGCCAGGGGTGAGGAGTTAGGACACCAGAGGGCCGGGGGCCTCTGTTGTGTGCACGGGGATCCGTGCTGGGTGCAGTGGGGGGGGGTCACAAGGCCAGGGGTGAGGCATTAGGACACCAGAGGGCCGGGGGCCTCTGTTGTGTGCACGGGGATCCGCGCTGGGTGTAGTTGGGGTCACAAGGCCAGGGGGGAGGAGTTAGGACACCAGAGGGCCGGGGGCCTCTGTTGTGTGCACGGGGATCCGCGCTGGGTGTAGTTGGGGTCACAAGGCCAGGGGGGAGGAGTTAGGACACCAGAGGGCCGGGGGCCTCTGTTGTGTGCACGGGGATCCGCGCTGGGTGTAGTTGGGGTCACAAGGCCAGGGGGGAGGAGTTAGGACACCAGAGGGCCGGGAGCCTCTGTTGTGTGGTATGTGAAGTGTTGGTGTGTAATGTTCTGGTAGGTACAGCGCGTGACCCATGCAGGAGCACTACACACTGCTGTGCGTGGGGATCTATGCTGAGTGTAGTGGGGGGGGGGTCACAAGGCCAGCGGTGAGGCATTAGGACACCAGAGGGCCGGGGGCCTCTGTTGTGTGCACGGGGATCCGCGCTGGGTGTAGTTGGGGTCACAAGGCCAGGGGTGAGGAGTTAGGACACCAGAGGGCCGGGGGCCTCTGTTGTGTGCACGGGGATCCGCGCTGGGTGTAGTTGGGGTCACAAGGCCAGGGGTGAGGAGTTAGGACACCAGAGGGCCGGGGGCCTCTGTTGTGTGCACGGGGATCCGCGCTGGGTGTAGTTGGGGTCACAAGGCCAGGGGTGAGGAGTTAGGACACCAGAGGGCCGGGGGCCTCGTTGTGTGCACGGGGATCCGCGCTGGGTGTAGTTGGGGTCACAAGGCCAGGGGTGAGGAGTTAGGACACCAGAGGGCCGGGGGCCTCTGTTGTGTGCACGGGGATCCGCGTTGGGTGTAGTTGGGGTCACAAGGCCAGGAGTGAGGAGTTAGGACACCAGAGGGCCGGGGGCCTCTGTTGTGTGCACGGGGATCCGCGCTGGGTGTAGTTGGGGTCACAAGGCCAGGGGTGAGGAGTTAGGACACCAGAGGGCCGGGGGCCTCTGTTGTGTGCACGGGGATCCGCGCTGGGTGTAGTTGGGGTCACAAGGCCAGGGGTGAGGAGTTAGGACACCAGAGGGCAGGGGGCCTCTGTTGTGTGCATGGGGATCCGTGCTGAGTGTAGTGGGGGGGGTCACAAGGCCAGCGGTGAGGCATTAGGACACCAGAGGGCCGGGGGCCTCTGTTGTGTGCACGGGGATCCGCGCTGGGTGTAGTTGGGGTCAGAAGGCCAGGGGGGAGGAGTTAGGACACCAGAGGGCCGGGGGCCTCTGTTGTGTGCACGGGGATCCGCGCTGGGTGTAGTTGGGGTCACAAGGCCAGGGGTGAGGCGTTAGGACACCAGAGGGCCGGGAGCCTCTGTTGTGTGGTATGTGAAGTGTTGGTGTGTAATGTTCTGGTAGGTACTTCGCGTGACCCATGCAGGAGCACTACACACTGCTGTGCGTGGGGATCTATGCTGAGTGTAGTGGGGGGGGGGGGTCACAAGGCCAGCGGTGAGGCATTAGGACACCAGAGGGCCAGGGGCCTCTGTTATGTGCACGGTGATCCGCGCTGGGTGTAGTTGGGGTCACAAGGCCAGGGGTGAGGAGTTAGGACACCAGATGGCCTGTGGCCTCTGTTGTGTGTACGGGGATCTGCGCTGGGTGTAGTTGGGGGTCACAAGCCAGGGGTGAGGAGTTAGGACACCAGAGGGCCGGGGGCCTCTGTTGTGTGCACGGGGATCCGCGCTGGGTGTAGTTGGGGTCACAAGGCCAGGGGTGAGGAGTTAGGACACCAGAGGGCCGGGGGCCTCTGTTGTGTGCACGGGGATCCGCGCTGGGTGTAGTTGGGGTCACAAGGCCAGCGGTGAGGCATTAGGACACCAGAGGGCCGGGGGCCTCTGTTGTGTGCACGGGGATCCGCGCTGAGTGTAGTGGGGGGGGTCACAAGGCCAGCGGTGAGGCATTAGGACACCAGAGGGCCGGGGGCCTCTGTTGTGTGCACGGGGATCCGCGCTGGGTGTAGTTGGGGTCACAAGGCCAGGGGTGAGGAGTTAGGACACCAGAGGGCCGGGGGCCTCTGTTGTGTGCACGGTGATCCGCGCTGGGTGTAGTTGGGGTCACAAGGCCAGGGGGGAGGAGTTAGGACACCAGAGGGCCGGGAGCCTCTGTTGTGTGGTATGTGAAGTGTTGCTGTGTAATGTTCTGGTAGGTACTTCGTGTGACCCATGCAGGAGCACTACACACTGCTGTGCGTGGGGATCTATGCTGAGTGTAGTGGGGGGGGTCACAAGGCCAGCGGTGAGGCATTAGGACACCAGAGGGCCAGGGGCCTCTGTTGTGTGCACGGGGATCCGCGCTGGGTGTAGTTGGGGTCACAAGGCCAGCAGTGAGGCATTAGGACACCAGAGGGCCGGGGGCCTCTGTTGTGTGCACGGGGATCCGCGCTGGGTGTAGTTGGGGTCACAAGGCCAGGGGTGAGGAGTTAGGACACCAGAGGGCCGGGGGCCTCTGTTGTGTGCACGGGGATCCGTGCTGGGTGTAGTTGGGGTCACAAGGCCAGCGGTGAGGCATTAGGACACCAGAGGGCCGGGGGCCTCTGTTGTGTGCACGGGGATCTGCGCTGAGTGTAGTGGGGGGGGGGGGTCACAAGGCCAGCTGTGAGGCATTAGGACACCAGAGGGCCGGGGGCCTCTGTTGTGTGCACGGGGATCCGCGCTGGGTGTAGTTGGGGTCACAAGGCCAGGGGTGAGGAGTTAGGACACCAGAGGGCCGGGGGCCTCTGTTGTGTGCACGGGGATCCGCGCTGGGTGTAGTTGGGGTCACAAGGCCAGGAGTGAGGAGTTAGGACACCAGAGGGCCGGGGGCCTCTGTTGTGTGCACGGGGATCCGCGCTGGGTGTAGTTGGGGTCACAAGGCCAGGGGTGAGGAGTTAGGACACCAGAGGGCCGGGGGCCTCTGTTGTGTGCACGGGGATCTGCGCTGAGTGTAGTGGGGGGGGGGGGTCACAAGGCCAGCTGTGAGGCATTAGGACACCAGAGGGCCGGGGGCCTCTGTTGTGTGCACGGGGATCCGCGCTGGGTGTAGTTGGGGTCACAAGGCCAGGGGTGAGGAGTTAGGACACCAGAGGGCCGGGGGCCTCTGTTGTGTGCACGGGGATCCGCGCTGGGTGTAGTTGGGGTCACAAGGCCAGCGGTGAGGCATTAGGACACCAGAGGGCCGGGGGCCTCTGTTGTGTGCACGGGGATCTGCGCTGAGTGTAGTGGGGGGGGGGGGTCACAAGGCCAGCTGTGAGGCATTAGGACACCAGAGGGCCGGGGGCCTCTGTTGTGTGCACGGGGATCCGCGCTGGGTGTAGTTGGGGTCACAAGGCCAGGGGTGAGGAGTTAGGACACCAGAGGGCCGGGGGCCTCTGTTGTGTGCACGGGGATCCGCGCTGGGTGTAGTTGGGGTCACAAGGCCAGGAGTGAGGAGTTAGGACACCAGAGGGCCGGGGGCCTCTGTTGTGTGCACGGGGATCCGCGCTGGGTGTAGTTGGGGTCACAAGGCCAGGGGTGAGGAGTTAGGACACCAGAGGGCCGGGGGCCTCTGTTGTGTGCACGGGGATCTGCGCTGAGTGTAGTGGGGGGGGGGGGTCACAAGGCCAGCTGTGAGGCATTAGGACACCAGAGGGCCGGGGGCCTCTGTTGTGTGCACGGGGATCCGCGCTGGGTGTAGTTGGGGTCACAAGGCCAGGGGTGAGGAGTTAGGACACCAGAGGGCCGGGGGCCTCTGTTGTGTGCACGGGGATCCGCGCTGGGTGTAGTTGGGGTCACAAGGCCAGGAGTGAGGAGTTAGGACACCAGAGGGCCGGGGGCCTCTGTTGTGTGCACGGGGATCCGCGTTGGGTGTAGTTGGGGTCACAAGGCCAGGGGTGAGGAGTTAGGACACCAGAGGGCAGGGGGCCTCTGTTGTGTGCATGGGGATCCGTGCTGAGTGTAGTGGGGGGGGTCACAAGGCCAGCGGTGAGGCATTAGGACACCAGAGGGCCGGGGGCCTCTGTTGTGTGCACGGGGATCCGCGCTGGGTGTAGTTGGGGTCAGAAGGCCAGGGGGGAGGAGTTAGGACACCAGAGGGCCGGGGGCCTCTGTTGTGTGCACGGGGATCCGCGCTGGGTGTAGTTGGGGTCACAAGGCCAGGGGTGAGGCGTTAGGACACCAGAGGGCCGGGAGCCTCTGTTGTGTGGTATGTGAAGTGTTGGTGTGTAATGTTCTGGTAGGTACTTCGCGTGACCCATGCAGGAGCACTACACACTGCTGTGCGTGGGGATCTATGCTGAGTGTAGTGGGGGGGGGGGGTCACAAGGCCAGCGGTGAGGCATTAGGACACCAGAGGGCCAGGGGCCTCTGTTATGTGCACGGTGATCCGCGCTGGGTGTAGTTGGGGTCACAAGGCCAGGGGTGAGGAGTTAGGACACCAGATGGCCTGTGGCCTCTGTTGTGTGTACGGGGATCTGCGCTGGGTGTAGTTGGGGGTCACAAGCCAGGGGTGAGGAGTTAGGACACCAGAGGGCCGGGGGCCTCTGTTGTGTGCACGGGGATCCGCGCTGGGTGTAGTTGGGGTCACAAGGCCAGGGGTGAGGAGTTAGGACACCAGAGGGCCGGGGGCCTCTGTTGTGTGCACGGGGATCCGCGCTGGGTGTAGTTGGGGTCACAAGGCCAGCGGTGAGGCATTAGGACACCAGAGGGCCGGGGGCCTCTGTTGTGTGCACGGGGATCCGCGCTGAGTGTAGTGGGGGGGGTCACAAGGCCAGCGGTGAGGCATTAGGACACCAGAGGGCCGGGGGCCTCTGTTGTGTGCACGGGGATCCGCGCTGGGTGTAGTTGGGGTCACAAGGCCAGGGGTGAGGAGTTAGGACACCAGAGGGCCGGGGGCCTCTGTTGTGTGCACGGTGATCCGCGCTGGGTGTAGTTGGGGTCACAAGGCCAGGGGGGAGGAGTTAGGACACCAGAGGGCCGGGAGCCTCTGTTGTGTGGTATGTGAAGTGTTGCTGTGTAATGTTCTGGTAGGTACTTCGTGTGACCCATGCAGGAGCACTACACACTGCTGTGCGTTGGGATCTATGCTGAGTGTAGTGGGGGGGGTCACAAGGCCAGCGGTGAGGCATTAGGACACCAGAGGGCCAGGGGCCTCTGTTGTGTGCACGGGGATCCGCGCTGGGTGTAGTTGGGGTCACAAGGCCAGCAGTGAGGCATTAGGACACCAGAGGGCCGGGGGCCTCTGTTGTGTGCACGGGGATCCGCGCTGGGTGTAGTTGGGGTCACAAGGCCAGGGGTGAGGAGTTAGGACACCAGAGGGCCGGGGGCCTCTGTTGTGTGCACGGGGATCCGCGCTGGGTGTAGTTGGGGTCACAAGGCCAGCGGTGAGGCATTAGGACACCAGAGGGCCGGGGGCCTCTGTTGTGTGCACGGGGATCTGCGCTGAGTGTAGTGGGGGGGGGGGGGTCACAAGGCCAGCTGTGAGGCATTAGGACACCAGAGGGCCGGGGGCCTCTGTTGTGTGCACGGGGATCCGCGCTGGGTGTAGTTGGGGTCACAAGGCCAGGGGTGAGGAGTTAGGACACCAGAGGGCCGGGGGCCTCTGTTGTGTGCACGGGGATCCGCGCTGGGTGTAGTTGGGGTCACAAGGCCAGGAGTGAGGAGTTAGGACACCAGAGGGCCGGGGGCCTCTGTTGTGTGCACGGGGATCCGCGCTGGGTGTAGTTGGGGTCACAAGGCCAGGGGTGAGGAGTTAGGACACCAGAGGGCCGGGGTCCTCTGTTGTGTGCACGGGGATCCGCGCTGGGTGTAGTTGGGGTCACAAGGCCAGGGGTGAGGAGTTAGGACACCAGAGGGCCGGGGGCCTCTGTTGTGTGCACGGGGATCCGCGCTGGGTGTAGTTGGGGTCACAAGGCCAGGGGTGAGGAGTTAGGACACCAGAGGGCCGGGGGCCTCGTTGTGTGCACGGCGATCCGCGCTGGGTGTAGTTGGGGTCACAAGCCCAGCGGTGAGACATTAGGACACCAGAGGGCCGGGGGCCTCTGTTGTGTGCACGGGGATCTGCGCTGGGTGTAGTTGGGGTCACAAGGCCAGGGGTGAGGCATTAGGACACCAGAGGGCCAGGGGCCTCTGTTGTGTGCACGGGGATCCGCGCTGGGTGTAGTTGGGGTCACAAGGCCAGGGGTGAGGAGTTAGGACACCAGAGGGCCGGGGGCCTCTGTTGTGTGCGCGGGGATCCGCGTTGGGTGTAGTTGGGGTCACAAGGCCAGGGGTGAGGAGTTAGGACACCAGAGGGCCGGGGGCCTCTGTTGTGTGCACGGGGATCCGCGCTGGGTTTAGTTGGGGTCACAAGGCCAGGGGTGAGGAGTTAGGACACCAGAGGGCCGGGGGCCTCTGTTGTGTGCACGGGGATCCGCGCTGGGTGTAGTTGGGGTCACAAGGCCAGCGGTGAGGCATTAGGACACCAGAGGGCCGGGGGCCTCTGTTGTGTGCACGGGGATCCGCGCTGGGTGTAGTTGGGGTCACAAGGCCAGGGGTGAGGAGTTAGGACACCAGAGGGCCGGGGGCCTCTGTTGTGTGCACGAGGATCCGCGCTGGGTGTAGTTGGGGTCACAAGGCCAGCGGTGAGGCATTAGGACACCAGAGGGCCGGGGGCCTCTGTTGTGTGCACGGGGATCCGCGCTGGGTGTAGTTGGGGTCACAAGGCCAGGGGTGAGGAGTTAGGACACCAGAGGGCCGGGAGCCTCTGTTTTGTGGTGTGTGAAGTGTTGGTCTGTAATGTTTTGGTAGGTACAGCGCGTGACTCGTGCAGGAGCACAACACACTGCTGTGCGCGGGGATCAGCGCTGGGTGTAGTGGGTGTGCGGGGCCCCCTGTTTACTCGTGGTCCAGTGCCTTCCATCACTTGCACGCACCCCCGGATGGAGGACCCCATTGTTGTAACTGTAAATACCGCTGCTGATTGCAAAATTTATCACACGCTAATCCTCCCCGAGCCTTAAAAACTCAGTAGTTGGAAGGACACATCGAAAGCTGCGCCCCAGACATGGCTCAACTGGGTCACGTTCCTAAGGGGGGCAGATAACATCACAGCGAAACACTCACCGAAAACGCACAGGCAGTCAAACATGTGGGGCCCCCTAGACCTATACCTATTGTCGCACAAGCCCCCATAGGCGCAGAACTAAGACAATAAAGGAGGGTACACTCTGCGGATCCCCACGCGTAACGAAAAGGAACAAGTGGCTCGACACCTCTCTCATTTCCGACTCCTATCCTTCTCTGTCTCTCTAGGGCCCGGGGCGGAGGGCAGGATACAAACCTAACATCGAAAAGGGGAACAGCAGGATACAACGTCGAGCAAGACTTGGAAATCTGAACTATGTGAATCTGAACCTTTCAAACTTGACATATCGAACTACCTCAAGAACCTGGACCACCGCCCCCCCCCCGGCGCCTTTTTTCCTTTTTCTTTCTTTCCCGTTCCTTTTCTCTTCCGTCTACTTTCTTCCTCCACTCATGTATATTCCTTGCTCCATGTAAATATATATTTTGTTATATACAATAAAGAAATACAGAAATCAAAAAAAAAAAACTCAGAAGGCACTTTACTGCACGTCTGCAGAGTACAAACATAGGCTCTACACAGACGGTCCTGGTCTGTGTGACGTCCGCCACCACCTGTAACCCGGGGCCTATTACCTCCGCAGTGTTCCGCACACGGCCACCACCTCACAGGTGGCACCAATCAATGCACACATCTTTAAGGTGGCCTGCTCCTTTGTCTAACGCCTCTCTCCCTCTTCCTAGGCGGAGGGATGTGTGCATTAACACACCGTCGTGCACACGCCCCCGCAGCATCAGTGCTGACTCCTGTTATGCGCCAGGGTGGCCTGCCCATGCAAGTCTGTACTAGCTGGTTCCCTGAGCGGCGTCTAGTCGCAGCTCCAACCGGACACATGCCTCCAGCCTCCAGCCCCCCAATGAGTGGCGAGGGTCTGTGCCAGGGTGCAGGCCTCCATCTGTGCCACGGTAACCCGACCTGACACAGGAGGCACCCCAAGTATAAAATAGCACGCACGGTGCCCCCAGAGGAGCTCTGCCCGCTAGGGCCCTCCTACCTTCAGTGCCCCCTCCCCTATACAACACCTACAACTCAGCACACGCTGAACGCCGACACTATGCCTTGTCAGTGGTGCCAGGATCGCGTCACTCGTGAAGAGCAGAATGGAGAACGTGATTCACCAGCAGAGCAGGCTGTGTGCAAGGAGGGGCGCGCCCTGTTCACTGCTGTGCCACAGCAAATTACACTCCACGTGCCTGCTTCCCAAGGCAGGAGGGGTTCTATGGGCAAAAGCAAGGCAGGCCGTTGACTGACCCCCTGTTCGAGCACCAGGCTAACTCAATGAGGGCAAGGCCACAATGCAGTAATGCCCAGACTGCCTTCAGGGTCAGCAGCATTTCCACACGTGTGGTCACACAGAGGGGTTTCCACGGTACGCAGGCAGCCGCAGATTTTAAACCTCTGGGACAATTCTGCGCACGACGAGGTCTTAACGCGTTTTGTTACAATAATGCAACACCAACTAATTCTAAGTCAGCAGAAGGAGATGGATGGAATTGTAAGTCGAACACGTTAGAAAACGTGGGGAAGGAAGGGAGAAAACAGAAGATGCGCCTGACGGCCTAGAAATCAGATGCTGCGCTGAACTATCCCTGAACCTTCGCTTGTCAAATGATTGATTGATTAATTTTTATTGTTTGGTTACTCAAAACCATTACATTAAAAACAGAGTACAAAATTACAAAAAGATTAAAACAGCAAGTGAGTCGGCTGGTAAGTCTGTATAGTGGATCCCTGGACGCTGGTAAGCTCAAGAGAATAGTGTCTATGCAAAGGCAGCCCCGCATGCGTCTTCAAAGTCTCTAATCGTTTGTGCCCTGGGTGGCCATCAGCTTGGACCGTGTCTGTTAGATAAACTTTACAAATGAGGCCATATGCTTTACTATGGTCAATGTATATAGTTGATAGACCGCCTCCTTTGCGGAACGTGACCCCATTTGTCGTAGGATTGGCCTGAGATAAAGTCTACGTGCTGCGCACAGGGCCGGGCAGCAAAGTAATAGATGAGCCAGCGACTCACGTTTGTAATTGCAGAGCCTACATTCCACAACTCCCAGTCCTGTCCGTTCGAGTGCATATAGCTCTTTAATGGGCAAGGGGTGTAGTCTGTAGGCTAAAATCTTGTGAAGGGCCAAACGGCTCACAGCCTGCATAAGATGGTGTTTGGGATTATGCACTGTGTGCGGCAGGCATAGGGACTCATGGAAATCTCGTTTTGCCAATGACTCCAAATCCAGTTCCCAGGAACGGATACATTCTTGTTTTTTGATGGCGTTTTTAATTGCGTATAATTAACTAGCTCGGGGTTCCAATGATCGGTGGCGAGGTTGAGGAGTTCCTTCGACGTGGTGAGGGTGGTTGACCAAGGGTTCCCGGGTTCCCTGAAAATATATTTCAGAACTGCCTTCAGTGTCTTGTCTTGTGCCGCTATTATGAGATAGTAATATTTGCTCAGAGCTGCCATCCCTTCCAGTTTTTGTTGGTTGAGCAAAAATTCTAGGTGGACAAGGGTGTTTCTGGTGCACTTCGGTAGTAAGAATAATTTCTTATACGCTCTGCAGTTGATTTTTTCCAGTTCCTTGTTAAGTTTGCCCGGGAACGCTTGTTGGGCATAATTGAGGGCCGGCATTAGTTTTGCCTTAAGTACTCTTTGGATGGCCATTGTCGATGGGCTATGTAAGGTGGCTTGTAATTTGCAGAGCGCATAGGTGATGGCATTCCCTTTGCTTTGGATTTTCTTTAAATGAGAGTCAGAAAGCCCCGAATCGTGATAGCAGACACCCAAATAAGTGTAATGCTGTGTGCTTTCCAAAGACAGGTGGCCAAGCCTCCATTTGGCTAGTTTTTTGTTTGGGTAACGACCAAAGATAACTATCTTTGACTTGGACGGGATAGCTACCAGCCGGTTCTTGTCATTGTAAGTTGCCAGGGCGGTCAACGCCTTTTGCAAGCCTGTCTTAGTGTGATCCAGGAGTACCAGATCGTCAGCGTATTGCATGAACTGGATTTTGGTTCCACCGATCCTTGGAGTGGCTAGGGCTGCCCCAGTCAGGGCTATCTCCATGTCTGCTGTGTATAGATTAAACAACAGTGGTGCTAGAACGCACCCCTGTTTTAGACCTCGATCCGTGTCAATCTTCTCAGATGCAAAGTCGCTCGAAAGTTTGATTCGGACCTACGTTTTTTGACACACCGACTGGATTGCTTTTAACAGGGTCGGGTTAATGTTCCATTGGGCCAGCTTTCTCCATAGGATAGCGCGGTCTACCCCATCGAACGCTGCAGAGTAGTCGATGAAGCAATCGAATAAAGGAAGACTCTTGCGCAACCGAGCTTCGTGGGCCAGGTAAGAAAGAGCAGTTGAAGACCCGGGTCTGAATCCGGTTTGGCAGAGGGGCAGAAGACCTTCTTCACTTGCCCAGTCTGCAAGATCTGTCAAGATGGCACTGGCATAGGCTTTGCCCTCGATGTCCAGGAGGGCAATGATTCGATAGTTAAACGGGTCTGATTTAGGCCCTTTCTTGTGGATTGGGTGCAAGAGCGAGCCTCTCCAGGAGTCTGGCACATCCCCCAGGAGCCAGCATTCAGCATATAGGTGGGTCAGGTTTTCGGCCCAGAATTCTTTGTTCGCTTTAAACAATAGTCCTGGGAGGCCGTTGGGGCCCGGTGCGCCGTTATGCCTGATTTAAAAAATTTTTTTGGACACTATTCGTTTTCGAGTAGGGGCCTTCATGTGGGTGGTGGAATCTGGCTCTTCTCTTGCTGTAGATGCATTCTTAGAATGAGGGGCGGCTTGGTCTTCATTGTATAGGGTTTTTACGTGGGCAACCCAGGTGGAGGCCTCGAGGGAGTTTTCTGTGTGATTTGGCCCTCGTCCGAGATTGCTTAAATAGCTCCAAAATTCTTGTGTTTTCCCAGGGCTCAGCAGGTCAAAGATTTTCAGCCATTGTGCTTCGCAATGTTCGCGTTTTGCAGCACACACCTTCTTCGAATGGCTTCTTGCGGCCTCTTGTAGCTGTTTTTTGTCTGAAGCTGTGCCATTTTTCCGGTGCGCTTTTCATTTTTTGTTCAGATTTTTGGCGCTTTCTTTAATTGCCCGATTGAATCCGAATGTGGATGGTGGGTGCCAACAGGTTACCCTTGCTGTGTCCCCTCGAAGTGTCACCGCTAAGGTCCCAGTGATTCCTTCCCATGTTACTGTAGCGCCATTTGTGTGGTCACTCGGTGGCCAGCCTGCCCATGAGTTTGTCCAATTATTGAACGTGATGGTTGCTGCCTGCCCCCATTTAATTCTTCTAGGTAGCTTTATCAGTTCCTCACCGTTTGCAGTCCCAATGTATTGTAGACTATGGCGTGTGTTTGCTGTCAAGTTCAGTGTAATTATTAAGGCGGCGTGATCCCTGTCGCTGCGCTGGTGAACAGAGTAATCCGACATCAAAGGTCGCAGATTGTCACTTAAGATGATATAGTCAATCGTGGTCTGGTTGTTGTACGTGGGAGCGACAAAGGCCCCTGGCCTGTTCTTTAGATAGACAGAATGTGCTGTCGCCAGTTTATAAGATTGTAATAGGGCGTTCAGTGCCTTGGTGGCCCCAGATTGGTGACTTTGTGGAGGTGTGACTCCTATATTATGGATATTGAGGTCACCGAGAATGATGCAATCCAATGCCGGGAATTGTAATAGCAGGGCCTCTAGATGATTTATTAACGTAGACAAATCGGCTGTAGACCCATGCGGGTTATGGTAGATATTGATCACCAAAATAGAAGAGGTTCCGTTGATCGAAAGGGGGCCTTTCAGGATGCCCGCCTGGAGCATGTTGGGCAGGTTATTTATTTCCTTGAATTCTAATTCCAGCGAGTGCTTGATATAGACACACATCCCCCCTGATGGTCTTCCGAATATGTTAGTCTTTGTTGCAGGTTTGCCGTGTTCTGCGTATCCTCTTAGTGAGAGAGGATTAGTCGCCCATGATTCTTGTATGCAGATAATATCTGCCTCTTCCAGGAATGTCACTGCAACATGATTTTGTAACAGTCTTTTGAGTCCTGCGACATTCCATATCATGATTTTCAAGGACTTGATGGTCACGGATTGGTTTGTGTATTTCACTTGCCCATTAGTCATGTGCTGAGAAAAGCGGTCCGTTTCTCCAAGACAGTGCGTGTTAGGAGCTGGGGTTTAATGCTAGCGGCAACCAGGACCAGTCTTTCTTTACGCACCTCCTTGTAACGCACAAGCGTTTGCCTTGATTCAGGTTTGTTGTTATCTTAATCAGAGTTCCGTTGGTTAAGCCTGTGCTCGTGCTGCCTTTGGACCCCTGAAGAATTGACGCCGCATGGGGGGTGTGATCAGGGAGAGCATTCAAACGTGTGTTCCCCCCTGTAGGCTGTTCCTGGTTTTCCGAGCCGAAGAGCGGGTGTTGAGTTTTTAAGATTAATGGGTATTTTTGTACGTGGTGGGGCTTTATTTTTACGCCCCAACTTTCCAATAGCATATATAGTATACAGCTAGGAGGTTTTTTTTAAGTTACCAGAGTAGTTAGGCGCACAACCTGAGTGTCCGCAAAGTGAATTGAAATGTAAAGTAGATGGTATAGGCAATAGGGCGAGCGGTAATCTCTCTCAATCACTCAGGGTTGGACCAAGATGATCCAAACAATTTAGCAAAACAACGAAACCCCTGCGCTATACAACGTTAGAAAATTTTTAGTAATGCTAGTGTCACATCAACAATTTTTTCTTTAGAGTTACTAGATTAGAGTCACAATCCTTCAAATAGATATATCAAAGTTCAAAAAAAGACGTTCCGTTCTTGGTGTGAAGTATCAGTATATTGTTCCTTTAATTAGGCCAACACGTGTTTCATCGCAGGGAACACACTGCGAATCTTCAGGGCTGGATAGAAACATAAAAAGTGCATTTGCAATATGGTCTCGTTTTTTTATATATAAAAATTATTCTGGTGACATTCTCGTGTGTACCAAAGTGAAAAAGTAGGCATGCCATAGGTGACTCTGTGTCACTGTGACTCAAATAAGAATGACTGAGTGACTTTGTGAGCTATAAAGTGTATGTGTGGTTGGGTGGATCTATAGTGACATTTTTAGTTATCTTTGTGTAATTATCCAATTACAAAAGAAATTTTGAGTATTAACATAGATTAAGTCTGTACACTGACCAGGAGAAAAAACTAGTTACTTAATATTTATAACGTGACAAAGTGCAGAGAGTGTTCATGTGTCGGGGAGGACAGAATCCCAAAGTGACTCACGTGATATCTCTAGATAGCTAAGTAACATAGTCTTTACCTATACTTAATTTCATTTATACCATCGTATTTTAGTTGAATAATTTGCATTTATAACATCGTGCTTTTATTACACACAACAATGTATTACCGTAATTGTTTCATTCTAGAAATATATCTTGGTTACAGATTGCTTCTATTTGTCTAGATTTATGGGCTATGTGGTGATTAGTAGTGTGTTTAAATGGTAAAGCAGGAAGTCAGTGGGTAGACTTAATAGGATGGTCATAGAAAGATTGTTTGGGTGGCTATTCTAGAATAGACAAGAGAGGGCATAATTATTTTTTAGTCTTACTATCAAATTCTGCTGGACTGTAGTGCTATTGCCATTAAAAAATTAAGATTGTGGTAATTGTACTGTGGAATTTATAGAAGGCTCCAAAGTTAGCTACATGCGAATATACATTTTTCTCAGTCTTTCAAACACTCACCCTCATGTAGGCACGGGCAAATTCGTATTGGTTGGACCCGTACAGGCGGTGCTTTAATTTTGTTTGTTTTTGGGTAATTAGCGATCTTGTAGAACGCTGTCCGCGCGGAAATTGAATCTATATAGGAACATATGTGGTTAGTTCATATTTGAAAATTATAATATAGGAAATGGATTCAGTGCATTTAGGCAACTCCTACCTGGATCGATAGTCGTAGGAGCTATAATCGGGAGGAGTCGATAACAGAGTTGTGCTCTGCTCTCATAAGGGGGATACACCTAAATGAAAAAAGGGGACGACATGGGGAATGTATTTTAAACCGTGCTCGTTTTTAGGGAGGATAACCTTAAATCAGCGGTTCTATTCAGGCGGGAGAGAGCACTCTTACCTTATTTGTATAATGCTCCCTCTTGAGGTTCCCGGCGCCGTTTGCCAAAGACGGTCACGTGACAGGAAGTAACTCAGATTAAGTACCGGAGTTCCGTTTTCAATTCTAAAAAGTGCTAGAACGTTAGATGCTTCCTTGTGGTGACAAGGATTGGCATAATAAAGAAGAAATACTTAACCACTTCTATATTTGAAGTGAAAAGCGAGGGTAGACTAGTTTGGAGTCTCGTTAGTTATGGTAAGGCTCATGAATTAAAAAATGCTCTGAGCACATTCTAAATTCGGGTCAAATAAAGACGCAAGAGAATCCGTCCTATGGGAAAATTATTTGCAATTGATAAAATTTAACGAGGGGTCTCGGAATAGTTTTTAAGCCAAAAAACAAGGGGTTAAAGACTTATTAACCTCTAAGTGCGTGTCCATCACCCATGTCAGGCAGAGTTTGTGAGAGTAAATAGGATGCATTTACAATAAAGGGGGGAGGGGGGAGGGGGGAAGAAGATGGTCATGGTTGGGAAGATTCTTTACAACATCTTGTTGTCACGCTTCATTTCTAATAGTGGAAGTGTGTTTCAAGATCTGAAATGGGTGTTACGGAGCTATATGTTTAATTGGTATACGATATTCATGTGTGTCAATATTCTTGGGTTATGAACAAAAATGATAACATGATAATTAGTGCAAATAGCAGTATGGTGATACATAGTATAATACATAGTATAATCAGAGCTGTCTTATGTATGTGCAGTTCTAATGGGGAGAGAACAAATAGACAGTAATTGTGTCAGGGCTCACTACCCTAGGAAAAATTGTAGCTCAGGGTCATAATTGAGCCCAAATTCGATGCTGCGGAGACGCATAATCCAGGTGGCTTCCTTTCGTGGTAGTGTTAATTCACGGTTGCCGCCTCTTATATGGACGGGCACTGTTTCAATTCCGTAAAAAGAGACACGGAAATCCTCTGTGTTGGCCTGGCATTTGGCTACATGAAGGGCTACCGGATACCTTGGATCTTGTTTTTGGATGGCCCTCATGTGTTCTGATATTCTGTCCTTCAGCATTCTGATAGTACTTCCGACGTATTTTTTACCACACTGGCATTCAATTACATATACCACATATTTCGTGGTGCAGTTGATGTTAACTCTAATGTCATAAGTCACTTCATCAGGTCCAAAAAAATGTTTGGTTTTGTGTTTAGCCCATTTGCACATAGAGCAGAAGCCACACTTGAAAAACCCGTTGCTGCGTTGAGTCAACCAGTCCGGGGTCATATCTACGTGTGGAACAGTGGGGCTTAGTCTATTTCTCAATGTTCTCCCTTTCCGAAAGGTGATTTGAGGAGTAACTGGAATCAATTCTTTAATTATTGGGTCATCTTTCAAAAGACCCCAGTGTTTGTTGATGCTGTTTCTGATTAGATAGTGTAGACCATTGTATTCAGTGATCATTCTCACTGTGGAGTCTTTCTCCTTCTTGGCGTAGTTCATTTTCAAAATATCAGGTCTTTTGATTTTCTTAAGTCTCTTTTTAGCTGCAGATAGGGTTTCTTTTGGATAACCCCGTTTCGTGAATCTTGATTCCATCTCTAGTATAGTGTTATCAAGATCTGTGTGTACACTGCAATTTCGTCTTGCTCGGAGAAATTCCCCGAAGGGTATTGCCCTGATTTGGTGAAAGGGATGAAAGCTATCAGCCCGAAGTATGGTATTACAGGATGTGGGTTTTCTGTAGAGTCTGCTTTCTAGTTTGTTGTCTTTCACATAGAGTTCTAGGTCTAGAAATTCTATGTTAGTTTTGCTGGACTTCATGGTAAAGCTTAGTTCCCAGTTGTTGTTGTTAAGGTGGTTGGCAAAACTTTGTAGTAGTTCATCTGTCCCTGTCCATAGTAAAATACAGTCATCTATATAACGACCCAGAAAAGAATGGAGTCGGTATAGGTACTGCCTTGGGTGCCCCAAATATGATCAGCTTCGAATGCACCCATGAAAAGATTAGCAAAAGAAGGAGAGAATTTAGAGCCCATGGCTACTCCACGTTTCTGTTGGTACCACTGCTTGTGAAATATGAAAAAATTGTTGTTGAGGATCAGGTTCATCATGGAGATTAGCATTTGGGTGTGAGCCCAAAGGGATGCTGGTCTGTTGGAAAGAACACGAGTAATTGCTTCTACACCTAGTTTTGGATTAATACTGGTGTAGAGTGCTACAACATCCATGGTTACTAGGGTGGTGTAAGGTTGCCATTCTAGATCATTCAACAGGCTCAGTATGTATTTGGAGTCCTGTATATAGGATGGAAGATTTTTGACTAGTGGACCTAGAAACACGTCCACATATTCTGCCAATCTTTCAGTAGGGCCCCCTATTCCAGAGACAATTGGTCTGCCTGGTGGAAAGGGGAGATCCTTGTGTATTTTCGGGAGAGTGTAGAGCCATGGGTATGTTGGTTTAAGTACCTTGAGGTACAGATACTCGTCATCATTCAGGAGACCATCCTCCTTCCATTTACGTAGATGGTCGTTGATGGTCTTTGTCAGTGAACCCATAGGGTTATGTGTGATTGGTTCATAGCAAGTTGGGTCTGCTAATTGATTTAATATTTCGTTATTGTAATCATCTGTGTTCATAACCACGATATTGCCTCCCTTGTCTGCCTCACGAATAATAATGGTGGGGATTTGTGTGAGAGTGGCTAGTGCTTGACGTTCTCCTTTGGTTAGATTATCTTTGAATGTGAACGACTCATTTAGTTTTTTAATGTTGATTTTGTTGAGGTCTTCCAGAACCCGTTTATGAAAATTGTCAATATTGTTACCACCTGGTAATGTGGGTGTCCATGTGGATTTACCTTTGAGACCACTAACAGTCCCAAGCTCTGTATCTATGTTGAGTTCTTCCAAGAGTTGCCCCATTTCTACCGGGCTATCTTCTCGTTCAGTGATAGACAACAGTAAGTGAATGGCTTGTATATCTTTTATTGTAAGCTCATCATTCAACACAGAATCAGGAATATTTGGTACATTTCTGTTGCTAGATGTTTTACCTGCAAAATGTTTTTTTATTTTCAAGCTGCGGACAAATTTAAAGAGATCAATCTTAGTTTGGCAGATGTCTCCTGTGGAGTAAGGATTGAAATTGAGGCCTTTGGAGAGAAGTTTATTCATGTCTGGAGTCAGTGGAAAAGAGGAAAGATTAATTACCTGGACCTCTTTATTCTCGCTATCTATTTCCTTGTCGTTCCTGATCTTAGTTTTTTGCGGTAATCTTCGTTTGCCTCCCCTACTGCCTCTGTGAGTTTTTGGTTTTGTGCGCCCCTTTGGGGGTGAGTCCTGTTCCCTTTGCGAATTCGTTCTATTTCTACTAGAAAAGGGAGACTGTTGTCATCTTGACTCTCACCCACTTCTAGTTCCGGCTCACTTGTGCTTGCAGTATTCAAAGATGTATTGCTAGATGAAACAGAACTGGGGGCAGATGCAATGTTTCCCGATTTTTTGGAATCATTAGGACGAATCATTGCATCATATTTGCGATCATAGGTGAAAATTCTACCGTTGCGGTAGTCTGCATCGTCTCTTTTAATTTGCCTTGCTTTCCTATTTTTGATTTCTTCCTGGTGTTTCAGTAGGACCTCGTCTAAGATGGTATAATTCTTAATCGTGGGTTCTGGTAAATTGAGATCTTTGATCTCCTGTTCCAGTATCGCAATTTCCCCTAGTAGTTTAGTGGATTTGCGATCAGCACTTTCTATTAAGATGTCCATGAGAACAAAAGAGTTGTTGGTCACAGAATCTTCCCATTTTTTTAGAAGGTCTGTGTCGAGATTATCGTATGTTGGAAAGATATGTGAGCGTAAGCCTCTAGGTATTTGTTTCAGGCGCATATATTGTTTCAAGGTTATGGCATCCCACCATCGTGAGTTCTCTTGTTTTTTTAGTTTTTCAAGTTTCTTAAATTTGTCTTTTAAACCCTCTGTTCGAGGTGGACCAGAGTTGGCCGTGGCAGTGTGTGTCGGCATGCCTTTGGCAAGATTCTCAAAAAGGTCCGCTGCTATTTTGTCTCTATCCATGTTGCGGTAGAGACGTGAAGATGTTCTGGAGGATTGGTGCTGAAGTCAATGAATAAATTTTGGGAGAATAGTTAGCGGGGGGCAGCCTTCTCTGGAATTCAGTATAGATAGTATACAGCTAGGAGTTTTTTTTTAGTTACCAGAGTAGTTAGGCGCACAACCTGAGTGTCCGCAAAGTGAATTGAAATGTAAAGTAGATGGTATAGGCAATAGGGCGAGCGGTAATCCCTCTCAACCACTCAGGGTTGGACCAAGATGATCCAAACAATTTAGCAAAACAACGAAACCCCTGCGCTATACAACGTTAGAAATTTTTTAGTAATGCTAGTGTCACATCAACAATTTTTTCTTTAGAGTTACTAGATTAGAGTCACAATCCTTCAAATAGATATATCAAAGTTCAAAAAAAGACGTTCCGTTCTTGGTGTGAAGTATCAGTATATTGTTCCTTTAATTAGGCCAACACGTGTTTCATCGCAGGGAACACACTGCGAATCTTCAGGGCTGGATAGAAACATAAAAAGTGCATTTGCAATATGGTCTCGTTTTTTTATATATAAAAATTATTCTGGTGACATTCTCGTGTGTACCAACGTGAAAAAGTAGGCATGCCATAGGTGACTCTGTGTCACTGTGACTCAAATAAGATGACTGAGTGACTTTGTGAGCTATAAAGTGTATGTGTGGTTGGGTGGATCTATAGTGACATTTTTAGTTATCTTTGTGTAATTATCCAATTACAAAAGAAATTTTGAGTATTAACATAGATTAAGTCTGTACACTGACCAGGAGAAAAAACTAGTTACTTAATATTTATAACGTGACAAAGTGCAGAGAGTGTTCATGTGTCGGGGAGGACAGAATCCCAAAGTGACTCACGTGATATCTCTAGATAGCTAAGTAACATAGTCTTTACCTATACTTAATTTCATTTATACCATCGTATTTTAGTTGAATAATTTGCATTTATAACATCGTGCTTTTATTACACACAACAATGTATTACCGTAATTGTTTCATTCTAGAAATATATCTTGGTTACAGATTGCTTCTATTTGTCTAGATTTATGGGCTATGTGGTGATTAGTAGTGTGTTTAAATGGTAAAGCAGGAAGTTAGTGGGTAGACTTAATAGGATGGTCATAGAAAGATTGTGTGGGTGGCTATTCTAGAATAGACAAGAGAGTGCATAATTATTTTTTAGTCTTACTATCAAATTCTGCTGGACTGTAGTGCTATTGCCATTAAAAAATTAAGATTGTGGTAATTGTACTGTGGAATTTATAGAAGGCTCCAAAGTTAGCTACATGCGAATATACATTTTTCTCAGTCTTTCAAACACTCACCCTCATGTAGGCACTGGCAAATTCGTATTGGTTGGGCCCGTACAGGCAGTGCTTTAATTTTGTTTGTTTTTGGGTAATTAGCGATCTTGTAGAACGCTGTCCGCGTGGAAATTGAATCTATATAGGAACATATGTGGTTAGTTCCTATTTGAAAATTATAATATAGGAAATGGATTCAGTGCATTTAGGCAACTCCTACCTGGATCGATAGTCGTAGGAGCTATAACTGGGAGGAGTCGATAACAGAGTTGTGCTCTGCTCTCATAAGGCGGATACACCTAAATGAAAAAAGGGGACGACATGGGGAATGTATTTTAAACCGTGCTCGTTTTTAGGTAGGATAACCTTAAATCAGCGGTTCTATTCAGGCGGGAGAGAGCACTCTTACCTTATTTGTATAATGCTCCCTCTTGAGGTTCCCGGCGCCGTTTGCCAAAGACGGTCACGTGACAGGAAGTAACTCAGATTAAGTACCGGAGTTCCGTTTTCGATTCTAAAAAGGGCTAGAACGTTAGATGCTTCCTTGTGGTGACAAGGATTGGCATAATAAAGAAGAAATACTTAACCACTTCTATATTTGAAGTGAAAAGCGAGGGTAGACTAGTTTGGAGTCTCGTTAGTTATGGTAAGGCTCATGAATTAAAAAATGCTCTGAGCACATTCTAAATTCGGGTCAAATAAAGACGCAAGAGAATCCGTCCTATGGGAAAATTATTTGCATTCGATAAAATTTAACGAGGGGTCTCGGAATAGTTTTTAAGCCAAAAAACAAGGGGTTAAAGACTTATTAACCTCTAAGTGCGTGACCATCACCCATGTCAGGCAGAGTTTGTGAGAGTAAATAGGATGCATTTACAATAAAGGGGGGAGGGGGGAGGGGGGAAGAAGATGGTCATGGTTGGGAAGATTCTTTACAACATCTTGTTGTCACGCTTCATTTCTAATAGTGGAAGTGTGTTTCAAGATCTGAAATGGGTGTTACGGAGCCATATGTTTAATTGCTATACGATATTCATGTGTGTCAATATTCTTGGGTTATGAACAAAAATGATAACATGATAATTAGTGCAAATAGCAGTATGGTGATACATAGTATAATACATAGTATAATCAGAGCTGTCTTATATATGTGCAGTTCTAATGGGGAGAGAACAAATAGACAGTAATTGTGTCAGGGCTCACTACCCTAGGAAAAATTGTAGCTCAGGGTCATAATTGAGCCCAAATTCGATGCTGCGGAGACGCATAATCCAGGTGGCTTCCTTTCGTCGTAGTGTTAATTCACGGTTGCCGCCTCTTATATGGACGGGCACTGTTTCAATTCCGTAAAAAGAGACACGGAAATCCTCTGTGTTGGCCTGGCATTTGGCTACATGAAGGGCTACCGGATACCTTGGATCTTGTTTTTGGATGGCCCTCATGTGTTCTGATATTCTGTCATTCAGCATTCTGATAGTACTTCCGACGTATTTTTTACCACACTGGCATTCAATTACATATACCACATATTTCGTGGTGCAGTTGATGTTAACTCTAATGTCATAAGTCACTTCATCAGGTCCCAAAAAATGTTTGGTTTTGTGTTTAGCCCATTTGCACATAGAGCAGAAGCCACACTTGAAAAACCCGTTGCTGCGTTGAGTCAACCAGTCCGGGGTCATATCTACGTGTGGAACAGTGGGGCTTAGTCTATTTCTCAATGTTCTCCCTTTCCGAAAGGTGATTTGAGGAGTAACTGGAATCAATTCTTTAATTATTGGGTCATCTTTCAAAAGACCCCAGTGTTTGTTGATGCTGTTTCTGATTAGATAGTGTAGACCATTGTATTCAGTGATCATTCTCACTGTGGAGTCTTTCTCCTTCTTGGCGTAGTTCATTTTCAAAATATCAGGTCTTTTGATTTTCTTAAGTCTCTTTTTAGCTGCAGATAGGGTTTCTTTTGGATAACCCCGTTTCGTGAATCTTGATTCCATCTCTAGTATAGTGTTATCAAGATCTGTGTCTACACTGCAATTTCGTCTTGCTCGGAGAAATTCCCCGAAGGGTATTGCCCTGATTTGGTGAAAGGGATGAAAGCTATCAGCCCGAAGTATGGCATTACAGGATGTGGGTTTTCTGTAGAGTCTGCTTTCTAGTTTGTTGTCTTTCACATAGAGTTCTAGGTCTAGAAATTCTATGTTAGTTTTGCTGGACTTCATGGTAAAGCTTAGTTCCCAGTTGTTGTTGTTAAGGTGGTTGGCAAAACTTTGTAGTAGTTCATCTGTCCCTGTCCATAGTAAAATACAGTCATCTATATAACGACCCCAGAAAAGAATGGAGTCGGTATAGGTACTGCCTTGGGTGCCCCAAATATGATCAGCTTCGAATGCACCCATGAAAAGATTAGCAAAAGAAGGAGAGAATTTAGAGCCCATGGCTACTCCACGTTTCTGTTGGTACCACTGCTTGTGAAATATGAAAAAATTGTTGTTGAGGATCAGGTTCATCATGGAGATTAGCATTTGGGTGTGAGCCCAAAGGGATGCTGGTCTGTTGGAAAGAACACGAGTAATTGCTTCTACACCTAGTTTTGGATTAATACTGGTGTAGAGTGCTACAACATCCATGTTTACTAGGGTGGTGTAAGGTTGCCATTCTAGATCATTCAACAGGCTCAGTATGTGTTTGGAGTCCTGTATATAGGATGGAAGATTTTTGACTAGTGGACCTAGAAACACGTCCACATATTCTGCCAATCTTTCAGTAGGGCCCCCTATTCCAGAGACAATTGGTCTGCCTGGTGGAAAGGGGAGATCCTTGTGTATTTTCGGGAGAGTGTAGAGCCATGGGTATGTTGGTTTAAGTACCTTGAGGTACAGATACTCGTCATCATTCAGGAGACCATCCTCCTTCCATTTACGTAGATGGTCGTTGATGGTCTTTGTCAGTGAACCCATAGGGTTATGTGTGATTGGTTCATAGCAAGTTGGGTCTGCTAATTGATTTAATATTTCGTTATTGTAATCATCTGTGTTCATAACCACGATATTGCCTCCCTTGTCTGCCTCACGAATAATAATGGTGGGGATTTGTGTGAGAGTGGCTAGTGCTTGACGTTCTCCTTTGGTTAGATTATCTTTGAATGTGAACGACTCTCCCAAAATGTATTCATTGACTTGAGCACCAATCCTCCAGAACATCTTCACGTCTCTACCGCAACATGGATAGAGACAAAATAGCAGCGGACCTTTTTGAGAATCTTGCCAAAGGCATGCCGACACACACTGCCACGGCCAACTCTGGTCCACCTCGAACAGAGGGTTTAAAAGACAAATTTAAGAAACTTGAAAAACTAAAAAAACAAGAGAACTCACGATGGTGGGATGCCATAACCTTGAAACAATATATGCGCCTGAAACAAATACCTAGAGGCTTACGCTCACATATCTTTCCAACATACGATAATCTCGACACAGACCTTCTAAAAAAATGGGAAGATTCTGTGACCAACAACTCTTTTGTTCTCATGGACATCTTAATAGAAAGTGCTGATCGCAAATCCACTAAACTACTAGGGGAAATTGCGATACTGGAACAGGAGATCAAAGATCTCAATTTACCAGAACCCACGATTAAGAATTATACCATCTTAGACGAGGTCCTACTGAAACACCAGGAAGAAATCAAAAATAGGAAAGCAAGGCAAATTAAAAGAGACGATGCAGACTACCGCAACGGTAGAATTTTCACCTATGATCGCAAATATGATGCAATGATTCGTCCTAATGATTCCAAAAAATCGGGAAACATTGCATCTGCCCCCAGTTCTGTTTCATCTAGCAATACATCTTTGAATACTGCAAGCACAAGTGAGCCGGAACTAGAAGTGGGTGAGAGTCAAGATGACAACAGTCTCCCTTTTCTAGTAGAAATAGAACGAATTCGCAAAGGGAACAGGACTCACCCCCAAAGGGGCGCACAAAACCAAAAACTCACAGAGGCAGTAGGGGAGGCAAACGAAGATTACCGCAAAAAACTAAGATCAGGAACGACAAGGAAATAGATAGCGAGAATAAAGAGGTCCAGGTAATTAATCTTTCCTCTTTTCCACTGACTCCAGACATGAATAAACTTCTCTCCAAAGGCCTCAATTTCAATCCTTACTCCACAGGAGACATCTGCCAAACTAAGATTGATCTCTTTAAATTTGTCCGCAGCTTGAAAATAAAAAAACATTTTGCAGGTAAAACATCTAGCAACAGAAATGTACCAAATATTCCTGATTCTGTGTTGAATGATGAGCTTACAATAAAAGATATACAAGCCATTCACTTACTGTTGTCTATCACTGAACGAGAAGATAGCCCGGTAGAAATGGGGCAACTCTTGGAAGAACTCAACATAGATACAGAGCTTGGGACTGTTAGTGGTCTCAAAGGTAAATCCACATGGACACCCACATTACCAGGTGGTAACAATATTGACAATTTTCATAAACGGGTTCTGGAAGACCTCAACAAAATCAACACTAAAAAACTAAATGAGTCGTTCACATTCAAAGATAATCTAACCAAAGGAGAACGTCAAGCACTAGCCACTCTCACACAAATCCCCACCATTATTATTCGTGAGGCAGACAAGGGCGGCAATATCGTGGTTATGAACACAGATGATTACAATAACGAAATATTAAATCAATTAGCAGACCCAACTTGCTATGAACCAATCACACATAACCCTATGGGTTCACTGACAAAGACCATCAACGACCATCTACGTAAATGGAAGGAGGATGGTCTCCTGAATGATGACGAGTATCTGTACCTCAAGGTACTTAAACCAACATACCCATGGCTCTACACTCTCCCGAAAATACACAAGGATCTCCCCTTTCCACCAGGCAGACCAATTGTCTCTGGAATAGGGGGCCCTACTGAAAGATTGGCAGAATATGTGGACGTGTTTCTAGGTCCACTAGTCAAAAATCTTCCATCCTATATACAGGACTCCAAACACATACTGAGCCTGTTGAATGATCTAGAATGGCAAACTTACACCACCCTAGTAACCATGGATGTTGTAGCACTCTACACCAGTATTAATCCAAAACTAGGTGTAGAAGCAATTACTCGTGTTCTTTCCAACAGACCAGCATCCCTTTGGGCTCACACCCAAATGCTAATCTCCATGATGAACCTGATCCTCAACAACAATTTTTTCATATTTCACAAGCAGTGGTACCAACAGAAACGTGGAGTAGCCATGGGCTCTAAATTCTCTCCTTCTTTTGCTAATCTTTTCATGGGTGCATTCGAAGCTGATCATATTTGGGGCACCCAAGGCAGTACCTATACCGACTCCATTCTTTTCTGGGGTCGTTATATAGATGACTGTATTTTACTATGGACAGGGACAGATGAACTACTACAAAGTTTTGCCAACCACCTTAACAACAACAACTGGGAACTAAGCTTTACCATGAAGTCCAGCAAAACTAACATAGAATTTCTAGACCTAGAACTCTATGTGAAAGACAACAAACTAGAAAGCAGACTCTACAGAAAACCCACATCCTGTAATGCCATACTTCGGGCTGATAGCTTTCATCCCTTTCACCAAATCAGGGCAATACCCTTCGGGGAATTTCTCCGAGCAAGACGAAATTGCAGTGTAGACACAGATCTTGATAACACTATACTAGAGATGGAATCAAGATTCACGAAACGGGGTTATCCAAAAGAAACCCTATCTGCAGCTAAAAAGAGACTTAAGAAAATCAAAAGACCTGATATTTTGAAAATGAACTACGCCAAGAAGGAGAAAGACTCCACAGTGAGAATGATCACTGAATACAATGGTCTACACTATCTAATCAGAAACAGCATCAACAAACACTGGGGTCTTTTGAAAGATGACCCAATAATTAAAGAATTGATTCCAGTTACTCCTCAAATCACCTTTCGGAAAGGGAGAACATTGAGAAATAGACTAAGCCCCACTGTTCCACACGTAGATATGACCCCGGACTGGTTGACTCAACGCAGCAACGGGTTTTTCAAGTGTGGCTTCTGCTCTATGTGCAAATGGGCTAAACACAAAACCAAACATTTTTTTGGACCTGATGAAGTGACTTATGACATTAGAGTTAACATCAACTGCACCACGAAATATGTGGTATATGTAATTGAATGCCAGTGTGGTAAAAAATACGTCGGAAGTACTATCAGAATGCTGAAGGACAGAATATCAGAACACATGAGGGCCATCCAAAAACAAGATCCAAGGTATCCGGTAGCCCTTCATGTAGCCAAATGCCAGGCCAACACAGAGGATTTCCGTGTCTCTTTTTACGGAATTGAAACAGTGCCCGTCCATATAAGAGGCGGCAACCGTGAATTAACACTACCACGAAAGGAAGCCACCTGGATTATGCGTCTCCGCAGCATCGAATTTGGGCTCAATTATGACCCTGAGCTACAATTTTTCCTAGGGTAGTGAGCCCTGACACAATTACTGTCTATTTGTTCTCTCCCCATTAGAACTGCACATACATAAGACAGCTCTGATTATACTATGTATTATACTATGTATCACCATACTGCTATTTGCACTAATTATCATGTTATCACTTTTGTTCATAACCCAAGAATATTGACACACATGAATATCGTATAGCAATTAAACATATGGCTCCGTAACACCCATTTCAGATCTTGAAACACACTTCCACTATTAGAAATGAAGCGTGACAACAAGATGTTGTAAAGAATCTTCCCAACCATGACCATCTTCTTCCCCCCTCCCCCCTCCCCCCTTTATTGTAAATGCATCCTATTTACTCTCACAAACTCTGCCTGACATGGGTGATGGACACGCACTTAGAGGTTAATAAGTCTTTAACCCCTTGTTTTTTGGCTTAAAAACTATTCCGAGACCCCTCGTTAAATTTTATCAATTGCAAATAATTTTCCCATAGGACGGATTCTCTTGCGTCTTTATTTGACCCGAATTTAGAATGTGCTCAGAGCATTTTTTAATTCATGAGCCTTACCATAACTGACGAGACTCCAAACTAGTCTACCCTCGCTTTTCACTTCAAATATAGAAGTGGTTAAGTATTTCTTCTTTATTATGCCAATCCTTGTCACCACAAGGAAGCATCTAACGTTCTAGCCCTTTTTAGAATCGAAAACGGAACTCCGGTACTTAATCTGAGTTACTTCCTGTCACGTGACCGTCTTTGGCAAACGGCGCCGGGAACCTCAAGAGGGAGCATTATACAAATAAGGTAAGAGTGCTCTCTCCCGCCTGAATAGAACCGCTGATTTAAGGTTATCCTCCCTAAAAACGAGCACGGTTTAAAATACATTCCCCATGTCGTCCCCTTTTTTCATTTAGGTGTATCCGCCTTATGAGAGCAGAGCACAACTCTGTTATCGACTCCTCCCGGTTATAGCTCCTACGACTATCGATCCAGGTAGGAGTTGCCTAAATGCACTGAATCCATTTCCTATATTATAATTTTCAAATAGGAACTAACCACATATGTTCCTATATAGATTCAATTTCCACGCGGACAGCGTTCTACAAGATCGCTAATTACCCAAAAACAAACAAAATTAAAGCACCGCCTGTACGGGTCCAACCAATACGAATTTGCCCGTGCCTACATGAGGGTGAGTGTTTGAAAGACTGAGAAAAATTTATATTCGCATGTAGCTAACTTTGGAGCCTTCTATAAATTCAACAGTACAATTACCACAATCTTAATTTTTTAATGGCAATAGCACTACAGTCCAGCAGAATTTGATAGTAAGACTAAAAAATAATTATGCCCTCTCTTGTCTATTCTAGAATAGCCACCCACACAATCTTTCTATGACCATCCTATTAAGTCTACCCACTGACTTCCTGCTTTACCATTTAAACACACTACTAATCACCACATAGCCCATAAATCTAGACAAATAGAAGCAATCTGTAACCAAGATATATTTCTAGAATGAAACAATTACGGTAATACATTGTTGTGTGTAATAAAAGCACGATGTTATAAATGCAAATTATTCAACTAAAATACGATGGTATAAATGAAATTAAGTATAGGTAAAGACTATGTTACTTAGCTATCTAGAGATATCACGTGAGTCACTTTGGGATTCTGTCCTCCCCGACACATGAACACTCTCTGCACTTTGTCACGTTATAAATATTAAGTAACTAGTTTTTTCTCCTGGTCAGTGTACAGACTTAATCTATGTTAATACTCAAAATTTCTTTTGTAATTGGATAATTACACAAAGATAACTAAAAATGTCACTATAGATCCACCCAACCACACATACACTTTATAGCTCACAAAGTCACTCAGTCATCTTATTTGAGTCACAGTGACACAGAGTCACCTATGGCATGCCTACTTTTTCACTTTGGTACACACGAGAATGTCACCAGAATTATTTTTATATATAAAAAAACGAGACCATATTGCAAATGCACTTTTTATGTTTCTATCCAGCCCTGAAGATTCGCAGTGTGTTCCCTGCGATGAAACACGTGTTGGCCTAATTAAAGGAACAATATACTGATACTTCACACCAAGAACGGAACGTCTTTTTTTGAACTTTGATATATCTATTTGAAGGATTGTGACTCTAATCTAGTAACTCTAAAGAAAAAATTGTTGATGTGACACTAGCATTACTAAAAATGTTCTAACGTTGTATAGCGCAGGGGTTTCGTTGTTTTTCCAATAGCATATGTTGTCTCTTCAGGGCCTCTACCATGTTTGATCTGGTGAGAGTTAACTCCGTAGTTTCATTTTTCTCCTCCGGGTCCGGCGGAAGGAAGGAAATAGTTTCGATATCTGTAGTTTTTATCCCTTCCAGCCCTGGGATGTTTGCGCAGAGTGTTAGGATGTTACCACGGTTGAGGATGTCCCACTTACCCTGTGAGGTGTATTCAGGGTACAACATTATTTTCCGCTCCTGGGGTGTTATTTTAACTAGGTTATTGGCAGCGTTTACGTTCTTCCAGATTTTGTCCAGTATGCCAGCGAGTGGTGGCTGTCCCTCCCTGGGCAAATTAATGGATGCCTGCTTTATTGGCCCTGTTGTTTGCTGAGGTGCCACCACAAAGGGTGGGCTGAGTGGTCTGGTGTTGAATGACCGGTCCCCAACCTGCTCAAATTTAAGGCCAAGAGTGCCTTGGGGTGCGCGCTGAGAGGTTTCCGACGTTACGTTGGGCGCTGATGATTTATTAGCGACTGATGGCACTAGGGTCACTCTACTCATTGTGGTCTTTGTGTGAGCGTAGGACTGATGACTTGTTAGGCGAGACTCACGGTCACTTGGGGGGACTTGATTTGCTTCCCCATCGCATTGTCCTTGCGAGTCGGGCGTTTGGTTTTATAGTTTCAATGCCAGAGCTGGCTGGGAGGCTGCAAGGTAGGCCAGCATGCTCTGGTCTACTGCCAAATTAGTTGAATGAAAGGCTTCCGCGGATGACTCAATTTTCCCTGTCGTCATAGTTATGGCTGCCGGCTGGATCGCTTTCTGCGTCTCGATGTGACCGGACCTCTGATTGACGGGCAAAAGCCATTGCCGAATCGGATTGGTGGGGTGTGATTGGTTTTTACTCTTCTTGTTGAGTTTTCTTAATTTTTTCTTGTTTTTCCTGGATAGATTTTGAAGTCTGGGCTAGCCAGTTTAAAGGTGTGATGTAAGTCTTTGTTGTTGGTCTGAGTCAGGATGGCAGTTGTTCCGCTCGCGTTGGTCGTCGCTGAAGGTGCCGGACCCATGATCTTCTCCCCTTCAGGAATTTCGATGCAGCAAGTTTGAGAATTTGTTGTGCCTTGTATTTTTGGAGATGTCTGGTCGGTGTCCTGTGCGGGTAAGTTCTGATTCTTACTTGCTTCGTTCTTGAAGTCCTCAATTAGTGTGGTCATGATGTTTGGTAGTTTTTCTAGGCTGAGCAGAATTGGGCTACAGCCACATGAGACTGACTTTAGGTGAGTGCTGTCCTGTGCTCTGCAAATCAGAGAGTTCAGGTGGTCCAATTTGGAATCTATCCCGGAGATCAGACCCGCGACGATTTGTAAGATGTTAATTTGGGCATTGAGCTTGTCCACGTGCATTAATGCCCCACCTGTCGTTGAAATGAGCGCCTCGTTGATCAACGATAGGTGGTTTGTGATCAGTGGGGACTTCTCCCCCTTGTCCGCGTCTCTGCTCACGGGAGTTGGAGGCTGGGCCATTTTAACGTGTTCCAGAAAGCTTGATCTTGTTAAATACGGAGACTGGGTTTGTGAAATGCCAGGTGATGACGATGTTCTTCCTTCATTGTCTACATGTGAACTATTAGGCACGTCGGGCAAGGGCGTACCATTTGGAGTTCGCCAGGCTTTGATGGATCCGAGCTCTGGGCCAGAATGGGACCGCTTTTGGTGTCACAGGTTTAAGAGGTGCTCCGCCATAGAGAGTGATTATTTTTGGTGAGAGAGGAATGCCGAGTGCCCGGGGGGCTGTAGGGCTTGGAGTCTCCCCGTCATCTGTTGCCTTAATGGAAGATGAGCTGGTCGAGGTCGGGCGAGGTTCCGCTGGTGTGGGTACTTTGGGGCTCAAAAAGGCTCTTATATCCCTGTTTCCAGCTGGCCTGGTAGGCGTTTCTTTTGCACTGAGGCAGGACTTAAGGACTGTCGACTTAGGAGGGCTGAGGGTCCCTGTTGGGGCAGCTAATGTCGGAGCTGGGTATTCCGCTGGAAATTCCGGTGACGTGGGAGTTGCACCGGTCGCTCCAGCTGCTCCTGTTTGATCCCCATCTCTGAGCACTGGCCCTAGATGAAAGCCACCTATTCTTGGGTGGTAGAATAGCTTTGCCTTCTGTCTCCTGGCTGATCTTTGGGGGTGGGGCTTCTCCTGTAGTTGTGTCAAGTTCGAGTTTCTGGTCCTCATTATTTTCAAAGTTTGATTGTCTCACCAGGATTGACTGGGCACAACGCCTGCAACTTGAGTTGGGGGGGGGGGGCTAGGTGGAACCAATGAGACTCTCACTGTCCGCCCACGGCACGCCACTTGCTGCTAGGCGGGTGGAAATATCGGTTGATCAGTTTTATCGGTTGCGTCGGATTGATTGGCGTGACGGCTGTTTTTTTTTTTTTTTTTTTAGTCTTTTAGTCTTTGAGTTGCGCTCTATCCTTTGTTGATCGGCGCTTCCAACTGTGGGGGTGCAGAATTCTTAGATCTTGGATCTTGACGCACCAGGGTCAACCGTATGGCAGGTGGAGGGGTAAGTGGAGCGGCTGGGGGGGGTGGCGGGAGGCGAGGGAGGTAAGGCAAAGTTGAAAAGTGGCTCACCTCAGCTGCCTGCTCAGCTGCCTGCCCAGCGGCCTCCTGCACCTGCACACACCAGGGAGTCTCAACTTTCTACACACTGCGCCTGTGGGGTGCCTCTCCTCCTCTGCTCCGTTCTGCTCCACACTGGCGCTCTGGTTCACTCTGGTTCCCCTCCAGTGCTCCTCCTTCCAAAGCCCCAATGCTCCTCTAGGTGCTCTATGGTCTGTGGTCCGCGCTGCTCTGCTCAGCACAGCACAGCACAGCACAGCTCCTGAACCCTGAGTCACAGCCCGGCTCCTCCTGCTCGTCCGACTGCAGCACCAACAGCCAACGGCGGCAGACCAGCAGACTCCACCAGCTGCCGGGTTCAGGTTGAGTCTTGGGGTAGCAGTGATTAATTCGCCGAGGCTCCTGGCAACCTGGCAGCCTTTCGACCGAGCACTCCCTAGGCACTACCGGCCCTATCGGCACTATTGCGAAGAACCCCCTGCATCCCCTGGCCAGCTGACCAGCTGACCACTGCTGAGGCTGGTAGCCTGGATCGGATCCGGCCGCAGCCGATGCCGAAGTCGTGCCGTGCCGCTGCTGGAGTAGAGCTGCTGCCGAGGTCCCCGCTGAAGCTGCTTGCCGCGCTCCCGGTCTCCTTGTCCCCTTGTTCGACGTGGGGCTCTGTGAGTGGCTTTGGGGAGACGTGCAGCTTGCTGCTCCGACTTTGCGGGAATGGCGGTCAGCGTCTCTGGCGTTTCTGGCTCTCTGCTGCTCTCTGCTGGGCGAGTGAAAGTGATGACAGTTGCAAGGCCTCTCAATCGCCGAATGCAAAACACACCCTTGACTGTTTCTCTTCCCTTGTCAAATGGAAACTAGTGGTGCGCGCGCACCACAGAAGAGCAGGGGGAGGGAGCGCGGCAGTGAGACGAACGAGCGCTGCTGCGCGTTCTAGACATGGCATGGGATTGGGTGCATGTCCCGCCTTTGCAACGCCCATTCCTGTGCCATTTTTTTACAATAAAAACATGCTAAAGCCAATGGCGGGCTGCGAAAGCCTGCTCACACGCACGAGCGTGTGAGCAGCTTTCAGAACCCCTTTACAAGAGGTCTCGCGCTGTGCATGCACTGCTGCGCACTGCAATGCTAGGTGCGAGACCTAAAAAGGAAGATCATCCTGGAGTCATTCTGAAGCCATCTCATGACTTCAGCTGAGCCATTCCTGTAAATTATCTGGGGAAGACATGCCAAGCAATCCTGAAGAATGCCAGTAGGGCATAATATTTAAGTGAGATGCCTCCTGGAGTCATCAGAGAAACTACCCCAGGATGAGGTTCTGATTACTTCAGTTAAAAGTGTGTGATGGGGGCGTGGCTAGCAGCCGAGCATGGCGGGAGCCTAGAAGACTAGCTCCGGCAGACGAAGCGGCCTCTCAAATAATCCGTACCACAATCCGTGGCTATACCAGACCTCAGAAGGAGGAACCGAAGGCCCGGGACCGGGCGGCACAAGCGGCGAGTATCCGGGTGAAAATTGGTTGCCGGGCGACGGAGATATGGCCGACTGTCTGCGAGACCCGAGCACGGGCCGGTAACCAGGGAGCCCAGTGAGTAAACGCGCAGACCGGAAGTGAGACCTGGCCGGCAGAGGTGGACCGGAAGTGACCGTGGATCCTGGAACGGCGTCGGGAGAGTCCAGCTGACACGTAATATCTCCCCTGATTGTGTCAGTATCAAGATCCGACGGACACAGCGCGTCTGGAGTGAAAGTGGAGGTGACTGCGTCCGGAGCGCCGCCCTGGAGCTGACTGCGTTGAAGAGGTGAGGCGCCGCATCTCCATATCGGCAGAGCGGGACTGACCGGCGGGGGCTGCGAGCGGACTGGAGACCTCTTCCTTCCCCCCCCCTCCCACACCAGAACTGGAGGGACACTGTGCCTGAGTGGCGCCTGGAGGCAACACCGTGAAACGAACCGGGGGGGCAGTGGTGCGCGAGGGTACACCTGCGACACCGACCATTTGTTGACTGACCCCGTGCCTGGGACACATTGGTGTCACGCCTTACCACGCAACATTGGCATGCTCCTGAACCACTAGAGGCGACCAAGGACGTGAGTGTCCCCGATTGCAACTGGACGCTGCTTGATGCAGTCCGGGGGCTCCACGCGTTACCGCGGCTGTGACCCTGAGAGACGGAGAGCGCAAAAGGGGTGCGACTAGAGGAGACGGATCGCCGAACTAAGCGGGAGGCTCCGGCTGCATGGAGTTCCGGACACAGACCCTAATCAACTTTGAACTGGTGGCCTGACTTAATGCATTACAGCTGTACCACAGGCTGGACTACAACCGCGACTGGTCCGCCCCCCCCCCCCTCCATAGTCTGTCCTTCCTGCAGTCTAACTGTGTAAACAACTAGCAGACCATCACTAGACGTCATGGCGGGAAAGGGTTCCAAAGGCGGCGCGACACAAACACGCATCGAACGCTACACATGTGATAAAACTGCGTCCCCTCCAGCAGAAGGGAGGCATGCCTCCGGGAAAACGGTGGATGGCGCGGGGACTAAAAAAGCGACACTTGATGACGTGATGCAAGCACTTACGCAAGTCCAAACCACGGTAGGCTCAATCTCTACCGAAATAACCCTTATTAGAGCGGATCTCCACAAAATGGCTGAAAAGGTGGGTTCGCTGGAACTGGTTACGAAATCTCTGGTAGAGGATGTCTCGGAACTACAGACGGCGATGGAGAAAATAACGGCAGAAAATAAAATGTTAAGGGAAAAGCTTGATGACCAGGAAGGGCGCTCTAGAAGGAATAATATACGAATTCTTGGAGTTCCTGAATCGGAAGGAACTAGAGCTACTGATCTCTTCGTGGAACAAGTAATCAAGTCACAACTCCAACCCAAAGGACTGTCGGCGTTCTTCTCGGTTGAAAGAGCGCACAGAGTACCGGGCGGCCAGCCAAAGCCCGGGGCGCCTCCAAGGCCTATCCTGGCAAGACTGTTTAATTTCCGTGATAGGGATGCCATTCTGCAGGCGGCGCGGGTGTCCCCCCCTGTGAAGATTCAGAACTCCACGCTGGCCGTCTTCCCGGACTATACGGCGGAGGTGGCCCGGAAAAGAAAGACGTTTCTGGGCGTAAAACAGGAGCTCAGGAGGAGAGAGATCCAATATTCCATGTTGTTCCCGGCTAAACTACGTGTGGTGGCGGAAAACAGAACGTGGTTTTTTGATAATCCGGAGGTGGCCCGAGACTGGCTGGACGGCTGGCGGCCTGCCTCTCAACCCCGCCGCGTGGGACGGACAAAAAAGGGCCAGAATGTAAGAGATCAAGAAGACGTCCGAACGGAAGGACCGGAAGACGAGAGACACTCGCCACTGAGGGACAATGCTACTGGGACTTTGGAGGTACAAGATTAGTAACCCGGCAGGTACAAGACACTCTTGGTTTATTGCTAATGTGACTGCCGCTCTAGCTGCCATGGACACTGGGCTGAGGACCTCTGTAGAGGGTATGAGGGGTCACTGACTCCGGAGTACTCTTCACCCCCAACGAGCAAGTAACTCTGTGTTTCTTTTTGGGTGGGGTCAGGCACTCTGCTAAATTGGGGTGGCGGGCAGTTCTGAGTCCGTGTAGCAGGGGAGCAGGGAGGGGGGGAGTTCAGGGAATGGGGGGAATGGCAATGTTTAACTGTTTGCAATGTTTGACTCTACAGAATGCACGAAAGGCAGCAATAGTCACAGTACGCCGGAGATTACACACCGGCCAGGCCGACGATAGCCCGGGGATGGAAGGCCCATCACTGCATACGAGTGAGTGCGTCCGTGGGGGTGGGTGCAGCACAGATACACTGACATTCCACCCTGTCGGTCCTATGTATGTATTTGCAGGCACACACTGGTACACATGTCACAGTCCGATGCCGTAGTAGACGGTCCTGACACAGGGCCAGTGCCACCGTTGCAATTAATGTCATGGAATGTCAGAGGTCTGGGAGACAAGGTAAAGAGAGGGTTGGTACTCCAGAGTATCAGAAGGATGAATCAAGACCTGGTCCTCCTTCAGGAAGCTCATCTCGTGGGTGCTGCCAGCAAGGCTCTGGATAGACGAGGGTACCGCATGATAGCACACTCAGACTTCACGTCAGGATCCAGGGGAACGGGCATTTTAATGAGGAAGACATTCCGGTTCATTTTACAGACTGTTAAGACTGACGCTCATAGCCGCTTTGCAGCAGCGTGTGGACAGTGGGAGGGAACATCCTTAACGTGGTATCTGTCTATATCCCACCAGCGCTGCATGCAGCTGCAATTCCGGACCTAGGAAGGTTCCTGTTAGGGCTCCCTGACGGCGATCTAGTGGTGGGAGGAGACTTTAATGCGGTAGCTGATGCTACGCGAGATAGGTTCCCGACTCGGGCGCCTACATCCGGCCCGTCCCGATTCGGTGAGTTCCTAGAAGCACAGGGACTGGTAGATATATGGCGGTGTTTGCACCCCGAGGATCAGCAATACTCTCATTATTCAGCCACTCACAACTGCCTGTCCCGTCTTGACTATTTCCTTACACTGGGAGACGGCCGACTCACGATTAATGATGTAAAGATAGGACCCCGAGATGTCTCGGATCACTCCCCTTTGACAATGAACCTATCGTGCTCGGCGATAGCCCGCAAGAGAATCTACCCAATTTACCCGGGGTATCTTAAGGTACCTCACATCCGTAAAGATCTAAAAAGAGCGACTAGATACTACTTTTCGGAGAATTCAGACTCGGTGTCCTCCCCGACGACCCTCTGGGAAGCATACAAAACAGTGTTAAGGGGGCAGGCGATCGCGACAATAGCGGGACACAAGCGCACACAAAAACAGGAGCTGTTAAATCTGGAATTGCAGCTAGAACGAACAAATGCAGCCCATATGGCACACCCGTCAGAGGACACACTTCACTCACTCCACCTTTGCCAGCAGCTACACGGCGATCTCCTCAGGCGACAGACACTAGACAATATTGAGGCGACCGCGCATAGGGTATATGATATAGGGGACAAAGCCAGTAAACTACTAGCATGGCTAGATAAAAAAAAAAGAGGGCAATAGACACATTTTGCAATTGAAGGACTCAGAAGGGGCACTTCACTCACGTCCCTCTGAGATTATAGAAATCTTAGCTAACCACTTCCAAGATGTCTACACCCCAAGAGACATAGTTACGGCTGAAGCGGCAATGTCGGCGCTTCAGGATGCGCGGGTCGAGACTCTACCACCGGAGGCAGTGACTGACCTGGAGGCAGACCTGACGGAGGATGAGATTCGAGCGGCGATTAGCGCATTGCGCACGTGCAAGGCGCTGGGCCCTAATGGGATCCCGATTGAGTGGTTCCAGGCTATGACAGACACCCTGAGCTCTCCTCTGCTGGCCATGTTCACGGAGTGTCGGGAGGTGGGGACTCTACCCCTGGATCAACGGGTGGCAACCATAGTGGCCATCCCAAAACCAGGTAAACCGCCCATTGATTGTACATCATATCGCCCGATCTCCCTGCTTAACGCTGAGGCGAAGATTCTGGCGAAACTGATAGCGAACAGACTGATCCCGTACTTAGCACACTTAATCCACCAGGATCAGTCAGGCTTCATGCCACATAGAAGCACAACACTAAACCTCCGGCGGGTGCACAGAGCACTGGCGCGAGCCCCCCGGCTGTCGGAACCAGCGGCCATACTGTCATTGGATGCCAGGATGGCGTTTGACATGGTGGAGTGGCAGTACATGTTCGCAGTATTGGCCCGTATGGGCTTTGGCCCCAAGTTTATTTCCTGGATTAAATTGTTGTACGCGAACCCTGTAGCACATGTAGCGGCCAATGGCCACATCTCCCGAGCGATCCCTCTGGCTAGGGGGACGCGCCAGGGGTGCCCGCTGTCCCCCCTACTGTTCGCACTAGTACTGGAACCACTGGCTTCTGCCCTTCGGACTACCCCATTATTAAACGGACTGAAATGGGGCGATGGATGGGAGGATAGAGTCTCCCTGTACACTGACGACATGTTAGTATACCTATCAGACCCGGTGGCTGGTATTCCGAAGTTGTTGGCAATATGTGACGCTCATGGTCTGACCTCCGGATACACAATCAACTGGACAAAATCAGTCATTTATGTCCTGAAAGGTCCGGCACCAATTCTTCCGGATAGCTGTCCGTTGATGATAGCCGACACCTCATTTAAGTATCTGGGTATACACGTTACTTGTGATGCAGATGTGCTCTATGATCGGAACCTGCTGCCCCCACTCGCCCGCCTGAAGGCGGATGTGAGACATTGGAAAGCCCTGCCTCTCACACTACTGGGACGTGCGGCGTTATTCAAAATGATGGCGCTACCGCGCCTTCTGTATGTACTGGAAAACACTCCGGTCCTAATACCACCTTCCTATTTCCGAAAAGTAACGGCGTTGATGACGGACCTGTTGTGGGGAGAACGCCCACCCAGAATAGCACATACCAAACTCAATCGTGGGTGGTACGACGGAGTGATAGCTTTGCCGAACATGCAGCTTTACTATTGGGCATCACAGCTCAAAGTAATTAATCAGTGGATCCACGCTCCACATGCTGACCCAGCATATTTAGCGGATAGAGCGCAATTAGGAACACACAGTATGCTGGCCCCACTCTACAACCCTGGCCAAACGGCGAAGCTGATCGGCCCAACCAAACACACCGTGTCACTGTGGCACAGGGCACTGACGTGACTTAAATGGAGAGGGGTCATAACTAAGCTTACTCCATTATGGAGCACCAAACGCCTAGGCTGTCTTCGATCATGTAAGGGCTTTACTCAATGGGACACCATTGGAATCTCGACAGTAGGAGATCTATGGACCGCTACTGGTATGATCCCTTTCTCACAATTGCAGCAGCAGTACGCACTAGGCCCCAATGAAACATACAGATACTTACAAATAAAACATGCATTAATGGCAGTAATTGAGCCAGGGTCGACTGTCCCGGACTCATCGCCTCTGGAGGACAGACTGCTCACAGACTTTATGCAAACAGGCGCCACCTCACTCACCTATCGTAAATTACTGAATAATCTCCCGGACCCTCTGCTCAAACTGAGGGAGAAGTGGGAAACTGAGTTAGGGGCCATGGATGAGACAGATTGGAACGCCGCACTGGCGTCGCCTCGGGAGGCGGGCGTTTCGGCTCGATTCAGACTGATACAATTAAAAATACTGCATAGGGTATATTACACCAGAACCACCCTACATAAAATGCACAGGGCAGAACACCCGTATTGTCTTAGGGGGTGTGGGGAAGAGGGGACACTACTGCACACACTTTGGGAATGCCCAATCATTTTGACGTACTGGCAGCAGATCATGCGCACCATCTCCCAAACCCTCGAGACCTCCTTGACGCCAGACTCGCGTGTGTGTCTGCTGAATGTGTGGGAGGGAACCGACTTGACGCATCGAAAGCGGCAGTGGGTAACTATTGGAATCATGGTGGCCAAGCGAGACATCACGCAGCGGTGGGGAGTGCCTGAGATACCTATTCTAGCACTGTGGTGCAGAACGATGGACAAACTCATATTGACTGAGCGGGCGGTATACAAAATGAGAGCCAACCCTCGCAAATGGAACGAGATCTGGAAAGCATGGAATAAATATAGAGGGGACATATGCGAGCCTCCTTCTGAGGAGGTGGAAGACAGTTCAGGAGATGAAGGGGAACTGGATGAATGAACATTGGGAGGTGGGAAGGTGGCAGGAGAAAAGTAGAGACCTTGTGATATAGGGACCACTCGGCCTGGAGTTTAGATGGGGTGGGGATACATACAGGGACACCTGTACCGGCAAGTGACAATAGAGATGCAATGAAGTGATTTGCAATGACTATTTAATCTGTATGAGTCTGAAGTTTTGTTTGAATTCTATAAAAGTGAGACAATGCATAATCCACAAATACTCCTGGAATGCCTTATGTACATCATCCAAATTTGCTGCCGGACCGGAGGGTTGTTGGCTAAACAGCTGTGTAACTTCGTAGATGCGACATTGAATGAGTAACGGTAATCTTTGATTCGTTAAACATTACACTGTACTAATGGCATAATTTAAATAAAGTCTTATCAAAAAAAAAAAAACCTAGATTTTATACTGAAGAGAATACTTAAGTTGTAACGCCACCATTGTTTCCTATACGTTTTAATTTGTAAACTTTGCATCAGAATGTTTTTAAAACAACTCTGTAGGCGTTCATTTAGAATGTTTTAATAAAGTATTTTTCCTATGAAAAAAAAAAAAGTGTGTGATGATCTCCTACTACTTCAGAAATAGTAAGTCACAACTTCAGGATGAGTTTGAATTACACCAGGAGGACTGCAGAACATCAGGATGAGTCTTAATTGCACCAAGAGGACTTCAGAACATCTTCAGGATGAGTCTTAATAACATCGAATAATTTCAGGACAACTTCACAATGGCTGTGTATTACTTGAGTATTATATTAAGATAACTTATGAATGAGTGTGAACTACTCTATGATAAGTTTATGACAAGTTTAGAATGTGCATGGATTTCTCCATTATTATTTTCCATCATCTAAATTATTATGGAATACTATAAAAAGAATTAACGACAACTGTGTGATGCATCTCAATGATTCCATGAAAAGGGTTTGTAAAGTTGAAGATCATTGCCAAATTACTAATTATTAAGGGCCTCATTTATGAAAAGTGACGCACCGCTTCTTGAAAACAGCGATTCGTCACTTTTCATTGTGCCCTCCATGCGACATGCTGGATGCGTCATATTTACGGTATGATGCATCATGTCGCAAGGAGTTACAGATACGTCAGTATTTCTGACGTATCTGTAGGCGCAAAAACTACGCATTGCTGGAGTGTGTCACAAAAGTGACTCAACTCCAGCAATGGGTCGTTTCACATGGGCAAGTCCCATTTCAAATGTGACTGCGTCAGTTTTACGCCTTCTGTGAGGCAGGCGTAGGAGTTTGACGCATTTGCGTCCTAGAAGTGACGCAGTGATATCTCATAGATTTCACTGTGTCCCTTCTACGAGGCTTACTTGCGTCAGAACGCCCACCCTGCATACATTATACCTGGCGTAGGTATAATGTGGCACAGGGGTTTACAAAGTGATGCATCTACCTAGTGGCGTCACTTAGTAAATATGACGCAACATGGTGCATTTTTTATGCCACTTGTGCGTCACAAAAAGTGGCGCACCGGCGGCGCAAAAGGGATGCAATGGTTCGTAAATAAGTCCCTTAGAAAGGGTTGGATCACCTAGAGAGCTCTGTGACAGGATTACATTCTTCGTTTGACACTTTGACCATCCAGGGTCCATCAGGAAGAATTTTTGAAAATTAACTTGTAAGTAATAACTTGGAGAAGTGCCACCTCCTTTTAAAAATTGCAATTGTGGTTGGGTGTAATAAATGTTCCTTCTTTGTACAATTCAGCTATTTAAAAAACAACCAGTTTTCAGACCGACCAAAGCTTTTTCTTCCACATATAATTTTGTGCATCTTCATAGTAAAAAGACAGACAGTGTTATAAACCTGTGCGAAAAGTAGATGCCAGCAAAAGGCCATACAATGTGTATTCAAACGCAGCATTGCATCTTGTGACGTTCAACCATACTAATAGGGTCTTGACTTTGAGGTACAGTTTATTATACTATTTTTTAGCATAATGAGTTGCTGATTGAAATAAAAGGACTTGAATGACATATTGATATTGAATTTATTAAGTTAAAACACATACTTCACCCAGGGGAACCCAGGATACCAATACAGGACAATATTAAAGATATGCAAAAATTAAAGTAGTCAACGAAAACAAGATTTTTTTTTCAGATTTCAGATTCAGCATTTTCTTTAGTTCTCCTATGACAGCATTTTTTTATGGCAAGCTTTTTCTTCATAGATCTGTTGTTTGGAGATTGCCAGCTGTTGGCCCTTGTACACAGGTTTTGTAAACCCCAAAAACCAACAACAAAAAATATAACAAAAGCATGGTTTAGTACCTAGCTTCTATTAGACTGGCCTGCCTTTAAAAAATCTGCAAATATATTTACAGCCAGCATGATAAGATGTTAGGGGTATAGGGGTTCAGAAGTTAACAGTATGTGCACTTCACTTCGGGAGTGCGTGTGTCATAGGTGCAAAAAGGAGCACATGCACAATTATGTCATTTATAGGATTGTAGGTAACAAATAAAAAACTCTCTGAACTAGACGAGTGATGTGCCAGAATGTGAATGTTCCTAAACAAGCATTGGCAAAGGCAATAGGTCTCTCCTATACAAGACCTATTGGCTGTGTAAATGTGTTTTAGCAATGTTGGACATCAGAGTGGGTGTTGTTCGGCATGGCTAAAAGTTAGTAGGGTAAAGGAGAGTGGCATGGAGTGTCGTGAAGTGGAGTGGAGTGCAGTGTTATGAAGTGGCGTACAGTAGAGTTGAGTGTCGCTGACAGGAGTGAAGTGAAGAAGTGTACAGTGTGGTGGAGGGATTAGAATAGAGTTGAGTGGAGCACAGTGTCAGAGTGGAGTAGCATAGAGTGTCGTGAAGTGGTGTGGAGTGGCCTAGAGGGTGCTGAGTAGAGTGTTGTAGTGTGTCATAGAAAAGAATGAAGTAAAGTGGCATAGAGGGAGTGTCGTAGAGTGGAATTATGTCTTAGAATAGCACAGAGTAGAGTTGAGTGCTGTGGAGTGGAGTACAGTGTGAGTGGAGCAGAGTTTAATGGAATAGAGCATCATAGAGTGTAGCGTCGTAGAGTGGGGGTAGTAGAGTGGCCTAGAGTGAAGTGGTGGAAAGTACAGAGTAGATTGGTGTATAGTGCATTGGCTTTGTGTGATGTGGTGTAGAGTGCATTGGCGTAGACTGCAGTGACTTACAGTAGAATAGAGTGCAGTGGCATAGAGTAGAGCGGTGCAGATTAGATTGCAGAGGTGGGGAGAGGAATGGTGTAGAGTGGAGTGGTGCAGAGTGGTGTAGAGTGAAGTGGTGCAGGGTACAGTGCAGTGGCATACAGTAGCGCAGAGTGCAGTGGCGTAGAGCATGGCAGAGTGCACTGGTGTAGAGCAGAGAAGACTGCAGGGGCGTAGAGTGCAGTAGGGTAGAGTGCAGTGGCATAGAGTGCAGTAGCATAGAGTAGACTGCAGTGGCATAGAGTGCAGTAGCGTAGAGTGCAGTGGCATAGAATGCAGTGTCATAGAGTAGACTGCACTGGCATAGAGTGTAGTCATTTAGAGGACAGTGAATCAGAGTAGAATAACGGGCAGTGAAGTAGAGTGCAGTGGCAGAGTAGAATGTTGTAGAGTATAGTGAAGTAAAGTGCAGTGTTGAAACATAGTTGGTATAGGTACAGTGTTTTAGGGTGCATTGGTTTTGAGTAGAGTGGAGTAGCGTACAGTGGCTTAAAGTGGAGTGGCTCAGAGTGCAGTGGCGTAGAGTGCAGTGGCATAGAATAGACTGCACTGGCATAGAGTGTAGTCATTTAGAGGACAGTGATGCAGAGAATAACGGGCTGTGAAGTAGAGTGCAGTGGCAGAGTAGAATGTTGTAGAGTATAGTGAAGTAAAGTGCAGTGTTGAAACATAGTTGGTATAGGTACAGTGTTTTAGGGTGCATTGGTTTTGAGTAGAGTGGAGTAGCGTACAGTGGCTTAAAGTGGAGTGGTTCAGAGTGCAGTGGCGTAGAGTGTATTGGTTTGGAATTAAGTGGAGTGGAGTGGAATGTGGAAATGCAGCATCCAATGTATTTGTAGGCTGCAACCTAAAAATGCCCATCAGCGAATGTGCTCTTTCATCTTTGTTCTGTTTTTCAAGTGAAGAGGGAAGTAGAGGATCTTGGCTCAGCCAATGGGACGTCCTAGTTTTACATGGCAGTATCTTTAGACGCTGTCTTTTTGGAGTTTGAAATAAAGAGATCTTGGCAGGAAGGAAGAGAGACAGGCTAAAGTACAGATGTAGAAACGTGAAACCAAATAGAATGCTTTCCCAATATCAGCAATTGCGGTCAACAGATGACACATGTGTAAACAGAGGACAAACAGTTACAATCTCAAGATATGGCTTCCTCAAGATGGGCACTGAGGACAGTTTGAAGTACTGTGCTTGCATCATGCATGTAAAAAAGGTAAGAAACACCTCTGGCGCCCAGTTTCATATGGCAAATAAAAGCCTTCATACAGCACTAATACACAGTCTGATATGAAGCTGGGAACAGTGCCCCATCACTGGAGTTAATTCTAACACAGTTTTATGGTTTGAGTCCTTCTCCTGAGACCAGGAAAGACTTGATCCTTTGGAAACAAGTGGTTGGAAGAGTGCGGAGAGAAAATACAAAACAGAATCCTTTTCCAATGGAATTTGTTCGGGGATAAGATATGCCAAGCAGTTTTAAGTCTAAAAAATAATATTATGTTTATTACTATTGTTAGGCAAACAATACAATAACTTGCAGCTGAATGGTCGTTACTAGTTGATCCTGGTGCAATATTCTCTGCAGGACTGGGGCCTTTGGTGCCCAGGAGGGCCCATTAGGATCCTTCAGCTGGTGCTGCAGATCATCTTTATATAACAATACATAGTTTATCATCGTACACGTCATTATGTATACATACTATAGAAAACTAAAAGCAGTGCTTGTGGATGTTGATTTGACATCTCTACAGAGTATGCGTAACAGTGAATAAAATCAGATAGTTAGCACCAAAAATACATATTAGCCCACTCTATCCATTAACCAGCTTATTTTTTCAGGAAATCTTTCTTTCTTAAGCAATTAGTACTACAGTAAAACTATCCGAGACTAAGAGAACAAATATGGTGAGAGCAGAAAATAAAGCAAGTCACCTTACTTACTATAAATGAGCCACTGCATATTTTTGAGAATGCTGCATTTGTTGGTGCCTTTGAATATGTCACAAAGGTGCTCATTACAAATGCTGAACTGCAAACTAATTTTCATGTATAATTATTACTCAATCTTGTGCGGCTGAACACCCTTGTCCCTCTAAGAAGTTGGACGCCAACTGCTGGGGGTCACGTAACTCATTAGCATGGAGGAGTCTCGTTCATTATCGGAATCAACCAGACAAATCGGTTCCACCAACTAAGAACAGCCATGCACCACCACACACAGAAACGAGAAAGAGCTATCAATTTGTCAATTCTCTCCGTGTCTGGGCCGGGTGAGGTGTCCCGTGTTGAGTCAAATTAAGCCACAGGCTCCACTCCTGGTGGGGCCCTTCCTTCAATTCCTTCAAGTTTCAGCTTTGCAACCATACTCCCCCCCACCCGTAACCCAAAGACTTTGGTTTCCCAGAAGCTGCTTAGCGGGTCATGGGAATAACGTCCCCGGATCGCTAGTCAGCATCGTTTATGGTCGGAACTATAACGGTATCTGATCGTCTTCGAACCTCTGACTTTCGTTCTTGATTAATGTAAACATTCCTGGCAAATACTTTCCCTTTAGTTTGTCTTGCGCTGGTCCAAGTATTTCACCTCTAGTGGCACAATACGAATGCCCCGGCCGTCCCTCTTAATCATGGCCCCAGTTCCAAAAATAAAACAAAATAGAACCGGAGTCCTATTCCATTATTCCAAGCTGAAGTATGCAGGCGACTGGCCTGCTTTGAACACTCAAATGTTTTCAAAGTAAATGCTTTGGACCCCTAGGACACTCAGTCAAGAGCATCAAGGGGGTGTCAAGAGGCAGGGGCTGGATAGGAGGTAGCTCACCTCGCGGCGGACCACCAGCTCGAACCCAAGATCCAACTACGAGCTTTTTAACTGCAGCAACTTTAATATACGCTATTGGAGCTGGAATTACCGCGGCTGCTGGCACCAAACTTGCCCACCAATAAATCCTCGTTATAGGATTTAAAGTGTACTCATTCCAATTACAGGGCTTCAAAAGAGTCCTGACTTGTTATTTTTGTCACTACCTCCCCGAGTTGGGAGTGGGTAATTTGCGCGCCTGCTGCCTTCCCGGCTCCCTCTCTGGAACCAAACCCCGATTCCCCATTTCCCGGGGTCACCATGGTAGGCATAGAAAGTACCATTGAAAGTTGATAGGGCAGACATTCGACTGTATCGTCGTCATCACGGGGAAGTGTGATCGGCCCAAGGTTATCTAGCGTACCAGAGCGGCCGCGAGAGCCCGGATTGGTCTTGGTCTGATAAATGCACATATCCCGGGAGGTCGGCGCTCGTCTGCATTTATTAGCTCTAGAATTACCACAGTTATACAAGTAACAGTTGGAGTGATCAAAGGACACATAACTGATTTAATGAGCCATTTGCAGTTTCACTGTACCGGCCATGTGTACTTACACGTGTATGGCTTAATCCTTGAGACAAGCATATGCTACTGGCAGGATCAACCAGGTATCCGCACCTGTTGATAGGGTGGATTCGAGAGCTGCATGCCCATCTCCCCGAATGACAACCTTCGCACACCCCTCCCTCTCGAGAGCCTGCTGGGGGAAGGAGCCCGCCCACCTGAGTGGAGGGCTTGCTGGAGGAGTGCAGAGGTGCGGTCGTACAGGCATCGGCGGGCCCAGCCATCTACCCCGGAAAGGAGAGGAAGGCTGAGGAGCAGCCTGAGCGAGACACAGGGGTGCTGAAGCCTGGCGGTGGCGGCACCCCACTGAACAGTCGTTCCGAGCTGCTGCCAAAATGAGCTGGGCGGAGAAGGGTGACAGCGTGGCACGCAGGGCATACGTACCTGCTGGGTGGCAGCGTTAAAGTGCCTGGTGCCACCCAAGCCCTTCCGCTCGGGTCAGACCACTGGGGGGCACGAGCTGCCGGGGCCGCTCGGCCTTCGCTCTGCTGTTCTGCTCTTCTGATGCGACCTCCAGAGCCATTTCAGTACTATGGTTCAATCTGAAACTATGCTGAGCTTCATCAAGGATGTCTTACTTACGCAGGGTTTGTTGCCACAGGGAGGAAAAGTGATTGGCCAGAATCACAGGCTGTTAAGCCGATGCGGAGACTCAAATCTGGCTCCCCCACTTCCACAGTCAGCAGGTCTGATGTTACGTCACACCCTGGGTAGTACGAGGGTGGCAGGCAGAAGACACTTGAAGGCTCGACTTGTTATAGGCTCGAGGTTATAACAGGACCTGAACCTGAACCAGAGACAGGCTTCAAGCTCGAGCGTGGCTCGAGCTTTCAGTGGCTTGCCCACAGCAATGCTGCAATAAAGATTTACCTTCAAGAAAAACCTGTCAGAGCATTCACTTTGCAAGAGTTGGTGACCAGCTTCAGGGAAAAGACAGCCCTCTGACCAGACATGTTATACAGGAAGTAAATGGTGGTAAAGCAATGCAAAGCACAGTGCATCAGTGTAGGAAAGAACAATCCTTCTAGCATGTTATGCCCAATTTTTGCCTGGTGTCAGTGAGTTTTTGCCTAGTCAGATTTGGATCCTGCTAATCAGGACCCCAGTCACTGTGCTTCTTCCCTAATTCGATCAAGGCAAGTACTTCTGTACTGCCACAATTGGCTACTGGTGTACCCCTATTTTTCCCTAGTATATAGCACTGAGATACCCAGGGCGTAGGTACACCACGGGTCTCCCATGGGCTGCAGTATGTACTATGACAACCATGACAGCCCACTCAAACTGTGACTACAGGCCTGCGATTGCAGACTGTGTAAGCTGGTGCTAGCACCACTTCCGACAGATATACATGTTCTTACTTCTGAGGTTACTATACTTAAAACCTATAACCCGGGGCGTGGCCTACTACCGAGAAGCATGGCCGCACCTTGAGATGGCTCCGTCCGAGCGTACCCGTTCTGGTGACTATCCGCTCAATTATCTGTACATGAAGAGGGATAAGTCACAGATTCGTGCACATGAACCCAGCATGAGTCTTTTGATTCGCAGCATTGCCAGTTTATGTGCGAATTGGCCGAGATAGATTTGATGACGTGTGCAGACTGTGGCAGTCGCTTCGATGGTGGGAGAGAGGCGCGCAGGCCCCGGTCTACATTCGCACTCATTCCGCCAGCGTGGAAATCCTGTGAGACAAGTGGAGCCTGCAGCTAATCAACTTACTGGAGGATTGGAGCGGAGCGCCTACAGGCTCCAATGAGACGTTGGAGAAGCTGCGACATCGCCCGGCGGGTTGCCAAGAACGTGAGTGGCCCCGAGACTGCTCAGCCCAAAAGTGGAGGCAAAGGGTGGAGTCCGCCATTGTTGAGGCCTGCCTGCTGGAGTGGGGGGGACGCCTAATCCTGGCACTGGGTCTGGCTTAAACTCCCGGGTCGGCGTATCGGAAAATAGTGCGAGGCCGGTGCACCCTGTGGGCTTCTCCCGTAGCAGAGGTGGCGTGATCCTTCAGGCTGCAGCAGAGGCCATCCCAGGAGGTACGGGAGGTGGCCATTGCAGATTCGGACCTGTCCAGAACCCTGCGTCCACCGAAACACTGCGCACTGAGGAGCGGTGATGATCCTGACGCAGCAAGGGGATCCGGACACCGGTGAGTCGTAGAGGCAGTTGCAAAGGTGAGAGTCTCCTGCTGCCTGGCCTCGCCACTACTGCCCGCCAAAGGCAACAGCAGACGTAAGCCCTTTGAAGACAGCACAATGAGGGAGATTGGGCCTATTTGATCTGTGAGGGGCAGGGAGAGGTGGGCATAGACACTGGACTTACCTGTCCTGCGGCTGGGGTGCTTGCCAGAGATTAAGGAGAACGCCTACGACCCCGCCGGGAATCCTGCACCTGCACACCCTCCGGTACCAATATACTTACTTGGACACAGGGGCAGAAATAAATACTTCAACTGAACCACGCACAACACTAAATGTCATTATGGGTATATTGATTCATAGCTCCAACACTTGCCTTTAGTGTCCTGAATGGGTGACCGGTTGGCCACATGCACCTCAAAGTTCTAGGGGGGGGGCGATAGACACTCTGCAAGTTTGGGGTGTCGGGAGGTTCCAGATCCGCCATGCAGGGAGGCAGGGAGGGGGGATACGTTGTGCATGTTAAAGGGTGTGGGATCCTGTGCACAGACTCTCCGTCGCAAGACATAACCTGAGGGCTAACAAGAGATAACCACATTCTCGTGCCGGGAGGGGGGGAAGGGAAGTTTAATTCAGTTCAGTTATGTTATAGACAGGGACGATAAAATAGGTGACACCAGTGACATTTTACTTGGCATGCTTAGCAACGATGCACTGATGTACAACAGGGTGGGTTGTGCAGTGTACCGGTGGGGTAGACGGGGAGCTCCTCTCGCGTCCACATAAATACACCCCAGACAATGACGGTTACTGTCAAGCAAGGGCTCAAATTACTGTCTTGGAATGTGAACGGACTGGGGGACAAGATCAAGAGGGGAGTAGTTCTCCAATTTTTAAAACGTTACAGCAAACAAATGATGGACGGAATGCTGACAATGCAAATATTCTTCCCCAGTCAAAAGATCTGGGTTAAACCCATCATTCTTTTGCCCACTAGGCCACCCCAGTTTGGACCCAGCTATATGCAAATCAGTCTTGACCCTGTGCCCCATGGGAACAGTCCAGACCGAACTGCCAGGCCAGGTCCTCACTGGACCGGAAACAAGCATCCTGGGACCAGTTTCAGGGTATGTCACCCTTCTTCAGCCAGGCTAGCTTGAATCTAGTGGCACAGTGAGCAAGGGGCCCCCGTCTGGGCATACCCACCCCACTTAGGGCGAAAAGTGTTACAGCAAACAAATGATGGACGAAATGCTGACAATGCAAACATTCTCCCCCAGTCAAAAGATCTGGGTAAACTCCATCATTCTTTTGCCCACTAAGCCACCCCAGTTTGGACCCAGCCATCTGCAAATCAGTCTTGACCCTGTGCCCCATGGGAACTGTCCAGACCGAACTGCCAGGCCAGGTCCTCGCTGGACCGATAACAAGCATCCTGGGACCAGTTTCAGGGTATGTCACTCTTCTTCAGCCAGGCTAGCTTGAATCCAGTGGCACAGTAAGCAAGGGGCCAAATTTTTAAAGAGCCATTCTACGACGTGATTTTATTACAGGAAACGCACTTGCTCGGAAATGCCTGCAAAGCAATGCCAAGGTGGGGATTTAAGCTGGTGGTATTCCGCATTTGGGTCTCGCTCTAGGGGAGTGGGAATAATGATGCGAAAATCCTTTCCCATGACGATTGATCATATTCGGACAGATAGCCTAGGCAGGTTTGTAGCGACCTCACGGACATGGGAGGGGCGAAATATTAACCTGGTTTCTGTCTATGTGCCGCAGGGTTTGCACGTCCAAGCATTTGCAGACTTTGGGAGTCTCCTTCTGGAGTTGCCGGAGGGCAGACTACTGATCAGAGGCGACTTTAACTCCATTGTCTCTGACTCCCTGATCGCTGGCCCCAAAAGGTCCTGCCTCACTCCCGAATACAGATCCATAGCTTCCTGGGGGCACTGGGCCTGGTGGACGTTTGGAGGAGACTACATCCTGTGGAACAGCAGTACACTTTCGACTCAGGGGTACAACATAGCATGTCCCAGATTGACTATATATTAACGATGGCACACCAGATGGATAGTATTAATGTATTAATTTAGCCAGGGGTATTTCAGATCTCTCGCCCATTTGGTGCTGACTGGAGGGGGGAAAGCCCACTACAGGCAGAACGGCCCTGATTAACCCTTGGTATCTTAAGGTTCCCCAAATAAGGGACAATATCACGAGTGACTCCTGTTAGACCTGGCACCATTGGCGTGGGCCTCCCTTCCATTTTTGCTGTTGCCTCATGTATTTGTGCTGGTGTTAGATGCTTTGGGCACTGTGCCACGGATGTCCAGTGCCACAGTGCAAGTGCTCCCTATTGTAAATTGATGTATTAATCAGTGATTCCATGTTTGGCTATTTGGTTTACTTGTCAGACCCTAGTCTAGTGCATTGAGTGTGCCCAGGGCATGTAAATCCAAATACTGCTGGTGGGCTTGCAGCACTGGTTGTGCCACTCACAGAAGCAGCCTTGTAAAATGTGTCTAAGGGCTGCCATTGCAGAGCCTGCGTGCAGTCTGGTACTGTCATGCTGACTGGGTAAGTGCACCCACTTCCCAGTCCCTAAACCTTCCCTTTTCTTCATATCAGTCACCCCTATTGTAGACCCAAGGGCAGGGTTCATTGTAAGTATAAGGTAGGACAAGCCCTGATGTGTGTGGAATGTCCCAATATTGAATTACAGGCATTTTCGTTTTTCACTATTGCAAGGCTACCTGGCCAGAATGGGCTGTTAGAATTGTTACATTTTATAATCCTAACAGGCTCAGAGAACATGGTAGAAATTCGAGTTTACTATGCCTGAACTCAGAATAATACATCTTTTAGTGAAGTTTATTGTAATATTCTGTGTTTGCAAATACCACTTTTAGGAAGTAGGTATTTATTTGTCTAACCATTCAAACCTGCCTCTGCTAGGTTGTGTATTCCTTTGTCTGGTTTTGTGAGTGACAGGGCTAGGGAATTCCAAGAGACAGGCTGAGTCACCCAGTGGTGAATAGAGAGATCTGCATCTAGATGGGAGGGAGGAGTTGCCCTTCTGTGGGGCGTCTGATGTCTCGGCCCTGCACTGTGAAAGGAAAGGAGAAGTCTGGTAAACAGAGTACTTCAGAACTGGTTTGGACTGGGCAAAGGCCCCTCTCCCCTCAGAGAATAAAGGATTTTGGGGTATAAATATTGGGACCCTGATCCCATGAAATTAGATCACTTTGGACTACAAGAAGAAACCTTTACTGAGGAGAGGAACCTGAAGAAACTGAGGAGAGACTATTCCCAAGCTGAAGTGCTGCTTGGGGGATTGGCCTGCAGTGGTTGCCTTACTGCCAAAGGAAGGAGAAAGGAACTTTGTGTACGTTGCTTTCAACTGGTGAAGGATCTCCAAGGGCTTGTAAAAGAGCTTGCCTCCTGCTGAAGTATCAGGGACAACACCCCAGAGTTCTTGTGGAAGTGCCTGCTGCTGTTTTGGGCCTTATGAGGAACTGTGTGAGGCAAGGACCTGGAAGCGCCACTCAACGAGAAGAAGCATGTCACCGTCGCTGTGCCTGCCGTCGCAACTCTGAAGGAGGGTGTCGCCGCTGAAACTGTCGCACTGCACCGCATTGGAGAGAAGCGTGCCGCAACAAAGAGGAAGCGTGTCGCCGTCGCTGCTGCTGCCATCGCACCTCCGAAGGAGGGTGTCGCCGCTGTAGTTATCGCACTCCACCGCATCAGGAGAAGAATCTCGCAACGAGGTCGGAGTGAGTCGCTGTCGATATGCCTGCCATCACAACTCCGAAGGAGGGTGTCGCTGCTGGAACTGTCGCATTGCACGGCATCGATCAAGAGCACCTCGCATCCCCGAGAAGCGCAACACCATCGGAGCTGCTGCCGTCGCATCTTGGATGTCGCCCGGGAAGTTGTTGCATCGAGCGAAAGCTTCACGCATCGTGGGAGAAGAGCGTCTCCGCTGGAACTGCTGCCGTCGCATCTTGGATGTCGCCGCTGTAGCCCACGCATCCAACTGAGAACTTCTCGCATCCCCGAGAAGCGTGCTGCATCTGGAAGATCTTCACATCTTTATTTCTTTGTATCTGAACTTTGCCATATTCCTATCGCTGCGGCATTGCTTGTCGTGGAAGCGCAACACAACTTAAGGTACATTGACGCAGAGTGTCGCATCTAAGAACTGAACTGAGCTAAGCTTAAATCTACCATCTTAAAGTAATCATAGTGTGTATTTCTGTCGTTTATGGTCTTGTGGTAACTCTATATAAAGCCTACTTATTTTTTTATATAAAACCCGTGTGGTGTCCATTTGTAGTGCTGTCACTGAGTTACTGTATGTGGTCACAACTGCTTAACTTACAACGCCTCTGAAATAAGCCTCGACTGCTCGTGTCAAGCTGCCAAGGGGGTGAGCAGGGGTTATTTTAGAAGTGTAATCCCCCTTATCCTGACTAGAGGGGAGGGTCCATACTTATCATAAACCTACATGTGGCAACTAGAGACCCCCAAAGCTAACAACTCCGATTTCTATTACTAAGAAAATGAGGGATCTGAGGACACTTTGGGAGGCCTAAAAGGCGGTAATTCAGGGGGAGGCCCTGGCTCAAATTACGGGATCATGAAATGAGAAGGTGGATAGGTGAGATATTGCAGTTAGAGGGGAAACTTTGGGTGCAAAACTCGGAAGAGGTACAACAGGCTTTGCGCCTTAAAATCAAGGAATATACCGACTTAGCCACTGACGCAGCCAGGACTCAACAGAGAGCCACACTTACCAGCATTTACGACGTAGGAGACAAGGCTGGAAAACTCCTGGTCTGGCTAGACCACAGAGACCAAGCCAACCGAGTTGTAGTTGAGATAGAGACGATTAAGTCAATCTACTTAGGGGTCCCCACGGACCCCTGTACCCACCACATTTTCAACAGAGCCGCCGACACCATCGGACCCATGCTCTGCCACACCATCAACCGCTCCCTGGCAAAAGTCTCGTTCCCTGGCGACTGGAAACACGCTAAGATCAACCCCCTCCTGAAGAAATCCTCAGCGGACCCTACTGCCCTCAAAAACTACAGAACCATCTCCCTGCTCCTGTTCCCAGCTAAAGTCATTGAGAAAGCCATCAACAGACAACTTGCCACATTCATCGAAGAGAACAAACATCCTCGACTACTCACAATCCGGCTTCAGAAAAAAACACAGTACGGAAACCGCCCTCCTTGCCGCAACTGATGACATCCGTACCTTACTGGACAAAGGAGAAACAGCAGCCCTCATCCTTCTCGACCTCTCAGCGGTGTTTGACACAGTCTCTCACCGCGCCCTAATACGCAGACTCCACGACGCAGGGATCCAAGACAAGGCCCTTGACTTGATACGCTCCTTCCTCTCCGGCAGAACGCAGTGGTCAGACTCCCCCCTTCCCTCTCAGACCCTACACCTACCACCTGCGGAGTCCTCCAGGGGTCCTCCCTTAGCCCTACACTCTTCAACGTCTACATGGCTCCGCACGCCCCCATCGTCAGAACCTACGGACTCAACATTGTGTCATACGCAGACGACACCCGACTCATCCTCTCCCTATCCAACGAACCCAATACCGCCAGACACAACTTTCGAGAAGGCATGGAAGCGTCGCCAAATGGATGAAAAACAGCTGGCTACAACTAAACACAAACACAACAGGAGTACTCATCATGGGCTCAGACGCCTGGAACGACACCTGGAGGCCCCCCGCCATCGGAAGCCCACCCCCCCACACAACCTGGGCGATCACGGATGGTCTTTTTGGATCAAAAGGAGGCGCAGGTCTGGCAATTATTCTTGTCGTGCTCCGTCGAGAGAATCAGGTTACAGACCTTGTGGTGGTCACTGTGTGGGAATTTAGCTCCACACTGGGAGCATTTTTTAAACAGAGTCCTTTCCATGAGCCGTAGGCCCAAATGGCGTTGATAGGCCCAGCGGCCCGCGTCGACGACCGGAATGGGATATGTGAGGAGCACGTCGAAGATCACACGATCGAGAAACAACACCGTCGAGTTTTATGATGGTTGGCGTGCCGAAAAGGTTTGGAGATATGGTGCCGAACCGGAGCGCAGAAGTTACATTCAAACCCGATGACGGAAAAAAACAATCTGAGGATGGAGTCGATGCTCATGCGCACAATCGTCCAAGGGAGGAATCACCTATCGTGTGACTACAAAATACTTCTTCCAAGACAACAAGGTGCAAGCATCCAAACCCAACAACAGATGGTGATCTATGCACAGAGTGTGAATTCTGCAGCTCTTATGCCTCGAACAGTGGGTTTCTGTTGTAGTAACCCCCCACTCTTTGCCAGACTACTGATACAAATTTTTTTTGGTGTGCTCCGAGTCCCTGCCAATCAGGTTTCCAGGGCCCGTGTTCATTCCCCAAAACGAACTCAATTGACATCTCTGGCCACATGTCAGCCCGTGGTAAATGGTACCACAGGTACCCAGGGCACTGTGACCAGAGAGGGCCACTAAGGGCTGCAGCACTTATTGTGCCACCCTTAGAGGCCCTGTACCCTGACACTCACACACTGCCTTTGCAGGCTGCATATCTTGGTGCCGAACAAAGTGAAGAGTCGACATGGCACATCCTTTTGTGCCATGCCCACAAACAACTGCCCTGGCATACATCAGTCACCCCTCTAGCTGGGAGCCGTATGCCAGTGGTGAGGGTACAGGTGCATGAGCCCTGTATCCCTACAGTGCCCAAGTCTATTCCTGGGCACTGTAAGTGCAGTGCTGCCATTAAGATTATATGGTGCTGTGAGTTTGTCATTACGAACTCCACAGCACCATAATGGCTACACTGAAGACTGGGAAGTTTGGTATCAAACTTCTCAGCACATTAAACCCACACTGATGCCAGTGTGGGATTTAATGTAAAATGCACAACAGAGGGCATCTTGGAGCTGCCCCCTGAAACTCGACCAACTCCTAGTGATCTGACTGAGTGGCTGCTTCGCTGCCACCACCAGACATGTTTCTGGACCCCTGTATCCGGAGCTTGCTGCTCTCGGGGCCTGAAGCAATGCACATCCTGGGAAGAGGTGCCAAGCCTCCTCCCCCAGAATGGGCAACTCCACCCCTAAGGTGGGGGAGGTGAGGAGAAGCACAACTTTGAGTCCCTGCCATCTTGAGGATGGGGGGACCCAGCCAACCAGGGATAGGCGCCAGCCTCCCTCCCACTGGAGAGTGGCAGAATAGAGGGTGTACCCACACCAGGGAAGGGACCCATTGGTCCCTGCCCTTTACCTACATGTAACACCCCTAAATTTAGTATTCAGGGGCAGCCTGAACCTTCCTTCCTCAGATCCAGCAACAACAAGAAAAGAAGAGAACGACGAGAAGCCGCGCAGAGCTAACAAGAGGATGCCAACCACAGACTTGGCCCCAGCCCTACAGGCCTGTCTCCCTCGAACCTGCTCCTGGGAAACCCCGGCGTACCATCAGCCAGCATCCTCACAAACCCCGGAGGACCTGCCTGCCTTCACTTTCAAGACTGTTTCTCCTGTGAACACCGAACGTGTTTAAACTGCAGCTTCTGGTGCCAGCCAGAAACTGAGAATCCAGCCCACTCCGCACCCACCGAACCCAGCCCGAGCGGAAAAACACTACAAGGTGGTCCCCCAGGCGATCCTGACCCGAGATCCGGCGACCCCTGACCTGCCTCAAGCCTCCAGACGACGCCTGCAGCCTCAATCCAGAGGACCCCCCCCTACTGCGACCAGAGCGGGTAAGAAAATCCGACGTCCAAAGGCACCCCTACACCCGACGCCCCACGGCCTTGTGTGCCCAACCCAGCGGTGCCTAACCAACCCTCAACATCCCAACTTACCACTCGAAGTGGTGGTCGCTCTTGGAAGATCCTCATCCACAAGCCTACAGTTTTTCTTTGTCAGGAGAATCTCCATTGAAATCAACAGGGCACCCGACCTCAAAACAACCCCCTGCGCCAGGCCGCCCTAGTGCCGCTGAGGGTGCCCCTTTGGTCCCCAACTTGCTCTGAGCGAAACCATAGGAGCTTTGCTCCCACAATCCCGTGGCCTGTTTGCCAGCCGCCACCAACCAGAGCCCCCCTACCCTCCATTGGATAACATTGGGCCTCAACACTCTGCACCCAGCGATCCTAGTGCCGCTGAGGGTGCAACAACAGTGCATCACTGACCCTGGTGGACACCTGAATCTAACCCCAGAACCTTAACTCCCACAGTTGATTACTTACCTGAGAATCGGTAACCTGTTTTCCCTCCATAGGATAACATGGACACTTTTTCTCCAAAATGTTTCTAAGTGTGGAGTTTTGAAACCTAAAAATATTTTTTTAAATCGCACAAATAGCCAAAACGTGTTTACTTACCTGTTTCTAGGGAATGTCCCAGTGCTGAATCTAGGTATCTAGCACGGAGTTAGAAAAGTAACGTGAAAAGTAACTTACCTGCAATTTATTATAGAAGACCATTCATTTCAAGGTACTGCTCCAAAAAGTTTAAAAGTGTGGAGTTTTGAAAACTGAAAATATTCTTTAAAAATCGTGCAAATAACCAAAACGTAATTACTTACCTGTTTCTAGGAAATGTACCAGTGCTGAATCTAGGAATCCAGCACTGAGTTAGAAAAGTAACGTAGAAAGTAACTTACCTGAAAAAGCATATTCTTTTCAATGTACTGTATTTGCTAATTGTTGCATACTACTGCTCCCCTATAAATCAAACAAAGTATAATTTCTACTGCCTACTTGAACTGTGTTCATACAAGTAAATTATTACTGCAAAGTATTTTTATGCTTACCTGTGCCTGGCTTGCTTAGTTCTAGAAATAAAACAACAGTATATTTTTTTATACAAAAACAATTGGCCTAGCGTTCAGTTCTTGAGTGTGTGAATTCATTTGCTGACTGAGTGTGTACATCAAATGCTTAACACTGTCCTCTGATACTGCCTTACTGCTCGACCAAGCTACCACTTTAGAGAGTAAGGTTCTATCTAACTTTAACCTCTGCCTACCTCTGGAGACCCTTGGACTCTATACACACTGTACCTCACTTTGGTGCAGTATACAGAGCCAGTTTCATACAATACCTCATTGTATGTCTCTCTCAATTTACATGTGATGTTGTTGTCCCGTGGAAAGAGCAAGCTACTTCTGGTAAACTTTTGCATCGCTGGAGTTACACACCGGGATGAGGGCAATATAACTCTGCTGGGGTCTGTACTTCAGGATAGCATCTTGAAAGGTCAGAGTTATCACTACATTTTTTTAACAGGGGATTTTAACACTTATATGTGTGGGGACATCATGCACCGCAGGTATACTGATCCTGCGTTCTGAATCCTACGGGGATGCTTTTATCTTTTAAAAAAACTGTTTTATTTTACATTATTGTGGTGCACAGTTCGTTTTCTGCACTTTGTTCTCCTGATTGTTGCTGCCTCCCGCCTGCCGCGCACCCCGTTCCACCGCGAACTATACCGTTTGTGTGGAGGGTGAAAGTGGCTCCATTTTTCCTACGGCCGACTGGGGAAGGGGCGGAGAAAGGGGGGTTGGAGTTCTAGTGCGCTAAACTAGTCTCCATACATAATAAGTATTCCCTGTCCTCCGTGCAGCGGACACGCGCAGCAGGCATGCCAAAGGCAAGCTCATCTGCGCCTGTCCGTGCCAAGACACGCCAGGAGCCTGGGATGCTGAATCTCTGCCATCAGTTGACTGCCCCAGGCTATGGTATTCGAGGGAGGCGCTTTTGGAACTGGGGAGGAGGAACACACCGTGCTGTGATAGTATGTTTAACATCGAAAAGCTGCTCAGAAAGGGGCCCTCTGCCTGTACAGAGTGAGGTATTTGCTGCTTAGGAGGACAAGTGAGTAGTCACTTGGGTAGAGCAACTAGTGAAATCCCCATTAAAAGTCACAAGCCAATACAGGGTTTTCTTATTAACACTAGATCCCTGATTAAGAATACGTGGCATTTGTAGACTTTATGCTCCAACATTCCCCTGACTGAGTATTTTTAACTGAAACCTGGGCAAATCAGTTTTCTGGTCCAGAGCTTGTAGAGGCTATTCCGGCTGGCTTCTGACTTTTTAGACTGGACAGGAAGGGGCGCCGGGTGGGGGGGGGGGCTAGGGATTTTGCTCAGGGATTCCTTCACTTTTAGATCTGAACCTCTTACTTCGTCGCTGGATTCTTACCAGGCCCTATATTTTTCAATAAATTTTACCCCTACGGAGAGCTTTTCAGGGTCCTATGTTATAGGCCCCCGGGCTCCAGGGCCTTGTTTAGCCATGACCTGTGCAATAAGTTTGAACCCTACCTGGAGAGAGCCAATTTTACTCTTCTGGGGGACTTTAACTTTCATTTACAAAATAAAGCGAACCTGGACACGCAAACGCTCATGGAATGCATGAATGGCTGCGGTTTTGCACGACTAGTTGAATTCCCCACGCATTCTGTGGGTCAAACCCTTGATGGAATTTTCTCCAATGATCATCGGGTGATGGTGGGTGTGCCACTCCCTTTGGCATGGTCGGATCATTATGCTATTCCTTTTCAGCTAAGGGGCAAGAGATCAGGCTCCGCCAACTCTGCCAATAGGGAGGTGGGCAAAAAGCGAAATTTTTATTTGGTTACTAGTGAAGAGGTCGCTGATTTTCAGCTCTCTGAACTTTTAAGTGCTAATGCAGGGGCTGATATCTTCTCTGAGAAGATCTTAGCGGTGATGGATACCCTGGCCCCTATAAAACCTTAATATTCGGCAAGGAAGAAGCCTTCTGCACCTTGGTTTTCTGACCGGTTACGTAAGATGAGACAAGAGTGCAGAAGGAAAGGATTTGGCGGAGGGATTTGATACCACAGGGTAGAGACTTACATAAGCTCTCCCTGAAAGCTTACAGAGTAGCCATCGTCGAAGAAAAGGGAAGCTACTATTCTAAACTGAGAGCCTGTCGTCTTAAAAGGAGCTTTTAAACATCTTTAACTCCCTTGTCGCGCCCACTATCTCAGATGCGGTGGAGCCATCCCAGGCGCTCTGTGATAGATTAGCCTCTTTTTCTGCTCCAAGATATCGGACATTTATGTGCAGTTGGAGATCTTAAACGCGAACCAGACACCCAGTGGTCTCCCTGTAACCTATGTTAGTGACAGTCCGAGAAAGGTGACTTCAGCAAGTCTCTCTTCTTTTCCAATCCTCTCTCCGGAATTAGTCGGGAAATTCAATTCAATTCAATTCAATTAACTTTATTTCGATAAAAAGATATCATAAAAGTTCATAGGCAGTACAATAAAATACAGTCATAAAAATATTTATAAAACCAGTATATACATAAGTACTACACATATGCCTTAGTTAATCGAATTAATCACAGTAGGGATATAAATATGAGTTGTTTGTAAAAAAAAAAAAAAAAATGTACATTTAAAATTGTTCTTTAAAAAAAAAAATACTATGTAAACATTTCCTATAGACATTATCGATACCAGCTGTAATCAGTGATCTTATTTAGGTTCATATTTTCTCGCCCGCTTTTTTCCTTATGAAATACACTGCAAGCAAATACCTACTAATGCCAAATACAAAAACCTGACGCGTATCTTTTAATAAGATTATTTCTGCATCTCTGCACCTCCGCACTCCTAGATTTCTACAAAGAGGTTTAATCCACTTTATCCTTTGTGCCTTATAGGCAGGGCAGAAGAAAAGAACATGCGTGATGTCCTACCTCCCACCTCCATTACACATGGTACATTTGTCATCACTGTTATTGTTCCACCTTGCAACACAACTTTTTAACAAGAGTATTCTATACCTGAATTTAAGGTATAAGGTTTTAGCTAGTGGTGGGTTCACTTCATTCAGGAAGGATTCATAGTGGGGGTCTATTTTGAACAACAGAAATTCTCTGGTTAGAGAGCCATTTCATATGTCGTTAGTTCTGTGTTCGTTCATATAGGCCCAAAAGATAGCTTTTAGTGTCCTGCTTGAATTAGGGGTTAATGCGTAAGGGCTATTCCAAAAATGTGACAGACCTACCCTCTAAAACCATACTCTTATGTATGTGAACCATGTGATACAATTAGGGGTATCCAGATCTTTTAGCTCCTCTAACTCTGCTCTATAATGAAGGAGTGCCGGTGTGGTCCATAACCGTACCCAGAACATTAGTGGTCTAAGTATTGCGTGATGATCAGTGCGCCTCATCTTGAGGTCTAACATCATCGGGATTATAGGGGTGCGCACGGGTATCTTTAGAAGAGATCTATAGAATATATTTTCTTTCACCTCAAAGGATTTTTTACATGCAGGGCCCCACAGTTCGGCCCCATATAAGGCCGCCGCTTGAGCTTCGCTCGATACACCTCAAGAGCAGGGAGCACTGCTTTGTTCTGGCTATCCCCGTGCCTTTTTAGTATGGGATGACTGTTCTGAATTAAGAGTAGCTTACTTTTTTCAATTTGGGTTTTCCACTGCATGTTAGAATCAAGTGAGACCCCCAAATAATAACATTTTTGGACATATTCCTATTTTTGGTTACCTAGGAGCAGATTTCCTCTGAAAGAGCTGTGAGGGTTTATGGCCATATATTTGGTCTTGCTAGCATTTATCTCTAATCCCTTGTCACTGCAGTAAGAGGCAAAGGAGTTGAGAAGACGCTGTAAGCCATTTGCAGTTTGAGATATTAGAATGGTGTCATCTGCAAACAGTAGTGATGACACCACCTCTCCCCCCAGTTTAGGTGAATCATTTCTACATTTGCTTAAATAAATAGGGACATCATTAATAAACAAGGAAAAGAGGGTAGGCGCCAGGACGCAGCCCTGGCGCACTCCTCTTTGTATGGGGATAGGACTCGTTAATTCACCCCAAGGGCCCCACCTTACCCTAGCAAAGTTGTAACGGTGTAGTCTTATTAGCTGCTCTATGATATTAGCTGGTAGTCCCTGTTCCTCAAGTGCTTTCCACAACAGATGCCTGGGGATAAGTTCGAAAGCGGCTCTTAAGTCAATAAATGCCACATACAAATGTCCCTTCTTTAGACTAATGTATTTCCATGTCAAACAGCAAAACCTGAACAATTGATCTATTGTGCTGATTTTGGTTCTAAATCCCGCTTGGAATTTGGAAAGTACATTCCCTTCTTCGATCCATAGGTTAATTCTATTTAAAAGGTGCCTAGCGTATATGTTTTGCAGTATATCTATCAAACTGATAGGACAGTAATTTGCTGGGTCTCTCCTATCACCCTTTTTGAAGATACAGATAATTACTGCCCCCTCCATGAAGCAGGTATTTCAGCTCCCGCAGCTATAAAATTAAACAAGTGATTAAGATGCGGCCCCCAGATGCTCGGCTCGTGTTTATACAAATCTCCTGGAATGGAGTCTAAACCGGGGCTTTACTTTTTTTCACCATATTTATTGCTAAAATTGTTTCCTCCAGGTCAAACTCCAGGATACTCTTTTCCTGATTAGATACTGGGTGGCAGTCCCACTCGACCTCAGAATCCGGGGCTGCGTATAGGGAAGTGAAGTGGTCTATCCACGTGTTTTCTTCCAGATATACTTCTCCGGTACCCTTTTCTTTGTGGTTTTTATTAGCCACTAATTTCCAAAATAAAAAAGAATCTTTGTTCCTTGTTGCCGCTAACATGATTAAATCATCCCAGGCCGATTTGGCGTTCACGAGAACTTTCTTATATCTTTGTCGCGCTTCCCTTACCTTTGAGCTTTTATCCTTGGTTTTAATTGAGTTTATTAGTTCAGATTTGGCCCTCCGGCAGGCTTTATTATACAATGGTTTCCCCATGGGCCGCCTATTTCCAGTTGCTGAATCTGCTTTAACTGTCTTTGTTAGCATAGGTACTATTGCACTAAAGAATCCCTTATGTAATTCCAGAAACAAATCCCTATCCATTGGAGCATCAGTATATGTAAGGGGGGAATAGGTTAAGACTAATAAGTTGTAAATGTTGGCTAACGTAGTTCCATTGTCCAGAATCTGTACCCATTTGACTGCTCGACGGTTGTTGGAAACAATTACATTATCGGTTCTTGTAGGGTGGGGACTAATGGGGTCTGCAATATTAGGTATTATTGTACCTTTTAATAGTAATTCAATTGGCCGGTGGTAACTTTCCAATCTTAGCTCTACCTTGTAATCAATCGCATATTTCCAAAGGTCGAGGGACAAAACTATATAGTCTAACTTGCTATGGTAGTTATTCCTATAAAAGGTAGGAGCCATCATTCTAACCGAAGGGAGACGGCCGCTACATGATCTTAGCCCATTGATCATCATTACACTCATTATTTGAAGTGCAAGAGATGTGCAAGAGACCGATTTTAAACTGGATATTTCAGGTATCTCGTTTACCATGTCTTCCTCCTCGTGAATATGTTCCAGTCCCTTTATTGGCTCATATTCGCAATTAAAAATCACCTCCAAATATTACACCTGCACCTTTACTATTCTCACTGATGATCTTTTCCAATTGGGCAAATACTAGCAATTCTTTTGATACCAGGCAAGGTCGGCTATAAACATTATATACATGCAGGGCCCTGCCATCTTTAGTCACTATTTTAATGCCAAGGATGTCGGGAGAGTGTGTCTCTAGCTGCTGCACTGTTCCATTGATGGTGATTTTAGTCCAGATAACTAAGCCTCCGGATGGCCTACCTCTGTGTGAAGGGGTGGCTGCAATAAAAAAAACTCTTGTAACCCATACGGTGTACATTCTTAATAGCCCACGTGTCCTGTAATAGACATATATCAAATTTCTCAATGTATTTATTCCACCCCGGGTCTATTATGTTCTTCCTTAAACCAGCTATTTTCCATGACATAATGTTTAAATAAGTGTCAATTGGCTCAGTAGATACAGTGGAATTAATAATAGTATCTGGGGTCATTTCAATTGAAATGGCTACATCTTTGCCATACATGTTATCCTTAGTCACTTCTTCCATTATTTACACATATGGTAGATTTATTGCCTATACCTGTATTAGATTCCACCCTTGCCTGATTCCCCTGGGTGTGTAGTGGATGCAGTCAATCCACTGCTTCCAACTGGGATAGCTCTTGGAACCTATTGGACAGAGCAATCAAACTTATAATATTGGGGAAGGCTATAGTTTTAATGTGATGAGGTTTGTAGAAATAACCCAATGGAAGAGCATGAATGTTTGTTTTAGTTGTGGAAGTTTCTTCTTGGGATCTTAACAGGGATCGAGCCAGATGTGGGTGTCTAAAGTTGATGACTATACAGTCCCCAGTGATGTCTTTCGATGAGACTCCCACCCACCCTACCCTTCGTACCATTATGATATCGTTGGCTGCCCTATGATTAAAATTTTTATGTTTGGCTAGCAACTCGATGGTTTTATTTTTTAAATTACTCCAAGATTCCAGTTGGTTTTTTTTTAGTACCGGAACAGCTGTCAACACTATGACATAGGGGCATGAGGTGGGAGGGAGGTCCAATACATCCATATTAGGGACCAAATCTGTCCCTTTAGGGCTGTATTGTATATCGCTACCTAATTTGTGTGGGGCACCATATATATCCTTATCTGTAACTGGAGTTGGTGGAATCCTCCTCTTAGGTGGAGACAGACCAACCAACTCCTTGGTGGCATTAGGGCATGGTCTATCTAGATTAGTCCCACCTATATCCTTTGTGTTACCCACTGGTGCTTGTACATCAATATGCCCCCCAATCTTTATTAGTGGAGCTTTTAGTGTAGTGATCAGCTCTTGACCTTTTGCTACTAGTGTTTTCCCTTCATCTATGCTCTTCCCCAAATGGATAACAGCGGTGTTAAGTTAGACAATTTCAGCATTCAATCAACGGAGTTTACTGTTCAGTGACTCTTCTTTTTGTTTATGAATTAAGGATAGAGCTGTTTTTAAAAAGACTGTCATTGACTGTTCAATGCCTTCTAATACTCCTGTATCCCTTAAAGAATCATTAACGTAAATGCCTTCAGTTTGTGTACCCATGGTCCTAAATATGAGCCCTAAAGTTACAGTTTCCTTAGGTGTGACCCCCCCTTTGGTAACAGGTTTCTTTTTTTTCTGGCTGATTTTCTTCTCCCTGATCGAATTATCGCTATTCTCACTATTAATTTGAACCCTAGCCCCTTGAGCCTTCGCAGTCCGTAATCTACTCGAAATGCCCGGGCTTGACGCTAAGTTGACTATAGCCTGATTTATGGTTGAAAAGGAATCGCAGAAGGGCTTTCATTATTAGGATTTTGCATAACTTTAGCCGTTTGAGATAATGGATGCTCCAATGTTGACGTGTGCATATGGGTAACATAGGTCGGCAATGTAGAAGGGTCCAAGGAAAATCTTCTCTGTACAAGGTCCATCTCACGTTCTACAAGTGTCTCCGCTCTTGAAATAAAATCTTCCAAAGTACCATTACGTTTAGACACAGATATTTTACTCAGTGTAGGTCCAGACATAGTCAATGATTATAAACCGATAGCACAATATATAAGGGAGTAATTAGCAGGGCTATGAACGGCTCGCCAGCTCAATGAGGGGGATTAACGACAAACGCTCACGACCAATATGAAACAGTACCTTTACTCTGTTTAGATGAACTTCAAAAGGAGTGGGCCCAGCCCGGCCTCCTTCGGCCTGTGATGGCCTAGGACGGCCTGCCCTTTGCCCGGGCTTCGCCCGGCTCGTCCCGCGCGCGTTCCCGCGACGCGGGAGGCAAGTGGATTTTAAATCGCCTCCGGGCGCGGTGATTGGCAGAGGCGGCGTCAGCCGCTGAGGAGTCTGGATGCTGTAGTCCTCCTCACTACGGCCGCGGTGACCTGTGCGGCGGCAGGAGGACAAGACAGAGCAGGGCAGCAGCGTCGGCTCAGGACCCTCCAAGATTCAGGAACCACAAAGTGAAGAAAGAATGCCCCAAGCGTTTACTTGCTCGGGAAATTACTTGAGGGAATCAAATCGGGGTCGCCCCTGGATCCCTGCCCTCTTAAGGTCCTGAAAGGAGCCAAGGGGGCCCTTGTCCCCTTTCTTACCGTGGTCCTGAATCTAGCCATCTCACAGGGCCAGTATCCCTGAAGATGGAAGGCGGCTGTGGTCAGGCCTCTTTTGAAAAAGCCTTTGTTAGACCCGTCTAACTTGAATTTGTTTTGCCCCATTTCCCTTCTGCCAGTTCTAGCAAAACTCCTCGAAGTCCATCTGAACTCTCATTTGAGTGCCTATCTGAGGGAACATCAGATTTTGGATAGCTCACAACATGGCTTTAGAAGGTTCCATAGCACGGAGACAGCCCTCACTGCAGTTGTGGATAAGATTCGAGTACAGGTGGATGCAGGGTACACCACCCTCCAGGTCTTACTTGACCTTACTGCAGCTTTCGACACCCTGTCTCCCCAGAGACTGGTGGAGCGTCTTAGGGAGATAGGGGTCGGGGGCTCGGCCTTGGATCTTCTAACTTCTTTCCAGGAGGAGCGGTCCCAAATAGTCAAATTGGGCAGCTTCCACTCGGAGTCCTCCCCTCTAGTCTGTGGGGTTCCTCAGGGCTCCACTCTGAGCCCCACCTTATTTAATATCTACGTGGCCCCTCTGGCAGGGGTGGTAAAGTCATATGGGTTGGAAGTTTTGTCCTATGCGGACAACACCCAAGTTATGGTGTCTATCACGCGTAATGTCAGGGATTCCGCGCAGAATTTTAAGAACTGCATGTTAGCAGTCTCGTCCTGGATGGTGCAAAACTATCTCAAATTGAACGGTGAGAAGACAGAGGTCTTGGTCTTTGGAGATAGCCTTAACATTTGGTCTAGGGAGTGGTGGCCTGATGCCCTGGGTGCCTGCCATATCCCGGTCTCCCAGGGGAAGAACCTGGGAGTTGTGGTAGATGATTCCCTTTCCATGAATCTACAGGTCTCCAGAACAGTGGCCACCTGTTTCGGGCTCATCCCGATCACAAGGAAGATCTCTCAGTTCCTCTCACTGAAAGCTCGTAAAAACGTGGTGGTTGCGTTAATACTGTCCAGACTGGATTATTGCAACGCCCTATATTTAGACATCAACAAAGGGCAGCTGCGACGTTTACAACTTGTGCAAAATGCGGCTGCCAGGTTGGCGATGGACATCCCTACACTAAATACACAATTAACAAAGGGTCCAAGGGGAAAGTGATTAGAGACCAAGTAGTATTATATCCCCCATCCACAGTATGCCAAAACAAAAATGGATACTACTGGTCTAACAACAAAGTAAGATGCAACCAAAAACTGAATCTATAGTAGCTGAGCATGTGTTAAACAGGAAAAAAAAACCATCAGCCCAGATTCTTGGGCTTTATCGATTATAGTCCCAGTATTTAAAAAGGGAGATCGGGACAGTACCTATTGTTATAGGCCTATTTCTCTTCTGGACTCTATGGTGGAGGTGGTGGGCCACATGTATCCTGGGTTGATGAAAATAACTTTGTATCCGATTTCCAAAACAGCTTTCGCTCAGGTCGTTTAAACCTGTACATGGTTCTGAACAAATACACTGTGGCTCGTTCCAGCCCCATATACCTAGCCTTCATGGACCAGTTCTCAGCATTCAACTGTGTCAATAGGTCCAAGATGTGGCAGTTGATGTCCTCCATTGGCATTGACAGTAACATCCTTTTATTTCTGAGGGATCTTAACCGTGATTCAACCGAGGTTGTCCGCTATTCAAGTTCAAGTTCAAGTTCAGGAATTTGTATAGCGCACTACTCACCCAGAGGGTCTCAAGGCGCATGGGGGAGGGGGTGTATTATTTGTCGAATAGCCAGGTTTTAAGTTCCTTTCTGAATGAAATGTGGTTCTGTGTGAGGCGGAGGTGGGTGGGGAGAGAATTCCAGGTCTTAGCCACCAGGTAGGAGAAGGATCTTCCTCCCATGGTGGATTTGTGAATGCGCTGAACTGCGGCGAGAGCTTGATTGGAGGATCTTAGTTGGCGGGTGGGTGTGTAGAAGGACAGTCGCGTGTTGAGGCATTCGGATCCTATTTTGTAGAGGGCTTTGTGTGCGTGGGTGAGGAGACGGAACGTTATTCTCTTGTTGACGGGAAGCCAGTGGAGGTCTTTCAGGTGGCCGGTAATGTGAGCTTGGCGAGGGATGTCTAGTATGAGTCTGGCTGATGCTAGCTGTTGAGGTGGAACGCCTACGCAGCTTTGATTACAAAGCCTACTTGTCTAGGGCTCTTGCAGAGGGTGATAAGACGGGGACACTCCTGGCCTGGCTGGCCAACCCCAATAGGGGTACGACCCCAATATTATCCATAAAGGGTTCGAGCGGGGAAGTGTACAATACCCAATCGGACATAGTGCGGTGCTTCGAGGCTTATTACGGCAAGTTATACCGAAGGGGCTTGGAGTCTCGACCTGGAGCGTCAGAGGCTTTGCTGGCAGAGATTCAGCTACCTCGCTTAGACCCGGAACATGTTAAGACCATCGGAGGCCCGATCGACCTCGCGGACATCAGGGGGGCCATAAAGAGGATGGCGCGTAACAAAACACCGGGGATGGATGGGATACCTATTGAATTCTACGCAAAATACGTGGATTTACTAGCCCCCAGGCTTCGTACGGTATATAACGAAGCCAAAGAGACTGGCGAGCTGCCCCACTCGATGCGCGAGGCGATTATGATCCCACTATTAAAACCACGCAGGGATAGCACAGATCCAACTTCGTACAGGCCGTTGTCCATGCTGACGACAGATTACAAAATATTAAGCACGATCCTAGCCACGAAACTGATGACCCATATGAGGGAACTGATTCATGGGGACCAATCGGGCTTCATCCCTACTAGAAACACATCCCACAACATTCGACGGTTGCTTAGATTGATTGCGGACCCTCCGCAATCCACAAGAGCCCCTATGGTGTTATCAGTCGACATTGAAAAGGCGTTCGATAGCTCGAATGGGAATACCTTTTTACAGTGATGCAGAGGTTTGGGCTAGGGGATGATTACATAAAATGGACCAAAGTGCTCTATGCCATGGCCGGCGCGAGGGTGAAAGTGGGCGCCTTAATATAGAATCGCTACGATGTACACAGGGGTACGAGGCAGGGATGTGCACTTTCCCCTTTGTTGTTTGCGCTGGCGATGGAGCCGTTGGCAGTGATGGCTAGAAGTGGCGACGCGTACCAGGGACTTGAGTCAAGAGGGACCCACCACCATATCTCGCTGTACGCGGACGAACTGCTGTTGTTCTTAGACAATGCTGAGGAAGCGGTTGAGAGTGCGGAGGATCTACTGATGAGATTCGGGGTACCCTCGGGCTTGAAGGTGAATTGGGCGAAGTCTTGCCTCTTTCCGCCCCGGAATTCGGAGATATGCCCAACAGCCGACATAAACGTGCGATGGGAACCAGATTGTCTACATTACCTTGGGGTTTACATTTACCACAATCCCACCAATTTGTTGGACGGGAATATCGGACGTTGTATTCGGGCACTGAAGGGCAACATGTCCTTCTGGGCTACCCTCCCCCTATCCATGACGGGACGAGTGTCCCTTCTTAAAATGATAGCCCTGCCACGTTTACTGTACTTCTTCAGGACCCTCCCAGTGTGGATACCGGGCGAAGTGTTTAAGCGCCTGAAGTCTAGCATAATATCCTTCTTATGGGGGGAAGGTAGGCGGCGAATCGCACTGGCGACTCTTATGCGCCCGAAGGATCAGGGCGGCCTGGCGGTCCCGGACTTCGAGCTCTACTTCCTGGCCGCACAACTGCAATTCTTCAAGCAGGAGGTGGCAAGAGCGTACCGGGGGCCTGATCAGGAGAGAGATGCGGGCACGCCCCGCCATGTACTGGCGTATATAGCCCTTCAACAGAAACTGATACTCAGGGGGTTGACCCAAGAAGAGAGGACGCTGCGGCTTTGTTGGAACCGCATGCAGAAGCGTGCCGGTCCTGGTCACCCATATGCACCAGAGATACCGTTAGGAATGATAACGGCGCTTCCGCATGGAGGGGATTGGTCGAACCTCCAAGTGTGGGAAGAGGCAGGACTGCAGGTGGTGGGAGACCTGTATACTGACGGAGTGCTGATGGCATTTCAGACTCTACAGGAGCAATATGATATCCCAAGAGGGCACTATTTACTACATGCGGCGGTAGTGAGGGCTATCCAGGCACATTGGGGAGAGGGACTGCTTGAACCTGAAACATCGCTGGCATGCCAATACACGATGATGACGGCGGGAGCAGTCAAAGCGGTCACATGTCTCTACTCCAGAATGACCTTGGGTAATATAACACCGTTAACACGCCTTAAAGCACAATGGGAGGCTGATCTGCAAAAAGAAATCCCTGACACAACATGGTCCCACTTGCTTCAGAGAGCCAAAAAATGCACTAGGAACGCCCGATTCCAATTAATACAACTTTACATCCTTCATAGGGCCTACCTCACTCCGAATAAAATAGCACAATACTTTGGGGCAGTGGATGCGGCGTGCCCCAGATGCGCGCTTGCAGGAGCTGACTTAATACACATGATTAGGGACTGTCCACAACTACAAGAGTACTGGATGGGAGTGGGGGACACCCTGAATGAGGTTACAGATAGGGTCCTGAACTACGATAGCGCGGTTGTCCTACTGCATTGGTTTCCACACACACGCAAAACCAAACTAACGAGTAAATTTATAGACATGGGGCTCCTTATCGCAAAGAGAGAGCTTACCAGGAGTTGGAAATCTAAGACAGCACCGGCGCATAGAAAGTGGTTGAGCGAGTTATTGAAATGGGCGGCAGCGGAGAGCACACTTAGGTACCAGCTGGCCAGGCGCAGAGCAGATGAGAAGGCTCAGGAAGCGGCGCTAGCATGGGAGTTCCTAGTTCAGGGGCTAAGAGATGGCACGGATACGAGGGACGAAGTGGAGGACATAGGGAATGTGGAGTCCCCGAGGGGGGAGGTGTTAGACCCCACTCTACTACCGGACACACACACCGTATAATTGATACCATGATCCTAGCACCACATACCACAATGCATTTACGACAACACAAAAACAAGTTGGTCCAGATACCAGGGGGATGGGGAGGGGGGGACATCATTAAGTTACACTACCTCGATCAGCAGAGTGAGTACATACAGCCTCATCGTCTGAAGGGATGGGAAGTTTTATAAAATTAAAAGCAGAGAGAAATATATCGATGTGTTCGCCTACGCACGGAGTTCACAATAATTTACAATAAGATTTTACGCCACCCAGCCTCCGGGATGTGGGTTATAAGGCTGTGTGCAAGACATTTGAATGTGAAAACTTTGATTGCGATACGGAGACCACTCTGCTGTACATGATGGTTACCTTACGTTACTTCTGCAATAAAAATTGTTTTACAAAAAAAAAAAAAATGAGTCTGGCTGATGCATTTTGTATGCGTTGGAGTTTTTTCAGTAATTTGGCTGTGGTTCCAGCGTAGAGGGTGTTTCCATAGTCCAGTCGGCTAGTGACCAGTGCGTGGGTGACCGTCTTTCTTGTTTCGGTGGGGATCCAACGGAAGATTTTCTTGAGCATACGAAGTACGTTGAAGCAGGAGGATGAGACGGTGTTGACTTGTCTGGTCATCGAGAGGGAGGAGTCTAGGATGAAGCCCAGGTTACGTGTGTGGTCTGTGGGTATGGGTGCTGTGCCCAGGGCCGATGGCCACCATGAGTCGTCCCAGGCAGAGGGGGATGACCCTAGGATGAGGACTTCCGTTTTGTCCGAGTTAAGTTTTAGGCGGCTGTTTTTCATCCATTCGGCTACTTCTTTCATGCCTTCATGAAGATTGGTTTTGGCGGTGTTGGGGTCTTTGGTGAGGGAGAGGATCAGCTGGGTGTCGTCTGCGTAGGAGATGATGTTGAGGTTGTGTTGTCGCGCGATGGAAGCGAGAGGACTCATGTAAACGTTGAAGAGGGTGGGACTGAGTGACGAACCTTGTGGTACTCCGCAGATGACTTCGGTGGCCTCTGATTTGAATGGGGGGAGTCGGACTCTCTGGGTTCTCCCGGCGAGGAACGAGATGATCCAGTTCAAGGCTTTTCCTTGTATTCCGATGTCGTTGAGGCGTTGTATGAGGGTGCTGTGACAGACTGTGTCAAAGGCGGCGGATAGGTCTAGTAGGATGAGGGCAACTGTTTCTCCGTTGTCCAGTAGCGATCGGATGTCGTCTGTCGCTGCAATGAGGGCGGTTTCGGTGCTGTGTTTGGCTTGGAAGCCGGATTGTGATGGGTCGAGAGAGTTGTTGGATTCAAGGAAGGCGGAGAGCTGGCTATTGACGGCTTTCTCAATGACTTTGGCAGGGAATGGGAGGAGGGAAATGGGGCGGTAGTTCTTGAGTTCCGAGGGGTCTGCTGTGGGTTTCTTCAGGAGAGCGCTGAGTTCGGCGTGTTTCCAGCTATCTGGGAAGGTAGCGGAGTTGAAGGAGCAGTTGATGACATCACGGAGATGGGGTGCGATGATGGAATCTGCTTTGTTGAAGATGTGGTGAGGACAGGGGTCTGTTGGTGAGCCTGAATGGATGGAGTTCATTAGGCGGATGGTGTCGTCAGTGGTGATTGGGTTCCAGGTGCTCAGGTTGCTAGGGGGCGGTTTAGGTTCGGAGGCGGGTGGAGTGGACTGTTCTTTATAAATGTTCTCAAAGCTTTTATGCATGTCGGCGATTTTGTTGTAGAAGAAAGAGGATAGCGAATCGCAGAGGTCTTGGGAGGGGGTAATGTCGTTTGAGGCTGCGGTGGGGTTGGGAAATTCTTTTACGATGTTGAAAAGTTCCTTGCTGTTAGGGGCGTTGTTGTCGAGTCGATCCTTTAATGCTGATTTCTTGGTGGATCGGATTAATTGGTGGTGTTTGCGGGTGGATGCTTTGAAGGAGGCCAGGTTGTCAGTGGTTGGGTTTTTTCTCCATGTTTTCTCGAGAGAACGGCAAAGTTTCTTGGATTTTTTAAGGTCGTCGTTGAACCAAGGTGCCTTTTTACTGCCCTGTTTGGTTTGATGGTTTTTCAGAGGTGCTAATTCGTCAGCGCTGTGAGTAATCCATTGTTTGAGTTTGGTGGCAGCTTCGTTTGGGTTCGATGAGAGGGTGGGGGGGTTTTGGTTGTGCGATGTGAGGAGTTGGTCGGTGGTGATTTTATTCCAGTTTCTTCGTGGAAAAGGTTGTGGGGGGCTGTGGGTCGAGGTAGTTTTGTAACTGAAGTGAACGCAGCTGTGGTCCGTCCAATGGAGAGCTGTGGTGTGATCGAAGGAGATGTACTTGCTGGAAGAGAAGATTGGGTCGAGCGTATGTCCGGCTATATGGGTGGGGGTGTCAACAAGTTGTTTGAGACCAAGATTGGCCAGGTTGTCCAGAAGGGTGGTGGTGTTGCTGTCGTTTTTCTTTTCCAGGTGGAAGTTGAGGTCTCCCAGTAGAATGTAGTTCTCGGAGGCGAGGGCATGTGGGCTGATGAAGTCAGTGATGTCTTCGTTGAATTGTTTATGGGTTCCTGGTGGTCTGTAGATGAGGGTGCCTCTAAGTGTGGTCCTGGGGTCGGTGTGGATCTGAAAGTGGAGGTGTTCGGCGGTTGCAAGGTTATCGTCGAGGCTGGTCGTGATTCTGATGGTGTTCTTATGAACGATCAAAGGATCTGAAAGTGTCCAGTCAGCTTAACATCAAGAGAGGGGTGTGTCAGGGGTAATTTTAGCACCCTTTCTTTTTAACCTATATATTAATTCCTTAGAGAAGGCCCTTTTGGCCACAAATGCTGATTGTCCCCAGGTAGACCAGTCCTATAGGAGGGAAGCTAGGGGCCTACAACTTCTTCTGAATTATTTTGCCCTTTTTATGGAGGACTTGGACCTTTTGTTTAATCATGCCAAGTTGTTCATTAAGCAGGTGGGACATCGTAAAGCTAAGCAGTTCACTTTTAAACTCGGACTTTCGTCAATGCCGAAGACAAATGTTTTCTCCTATTTGGGAGTTGTGTTTGACGATTCCCTCAGTTGGTGCCCTTTGCTTACTTGGAAGAAAGGGGATCTAGGGAAAGCTTTTGCAGTTGTTTTTAACTTTGCCAGCAAAGTAGGAGGGAAGCCAATAGGGGCTCTTTTGAAGATATATGAAGCCAAAAATATCTCAAAGGTTAGCTATGGGCGTGAGATATTGGGCCATATTGGGGTAGGGGCAGTACAAAGTGCTGAAAACTCTTTCCTGCAACGGCCCTTTCTGTCCCACAAAGCACCCCATTTTATCAATCAGGTCAGGTCATTTATAGAGCGCACTACTCACCCGTAGGCTCTCAAGGCGCTGGGTTGGGGGGGGGGGGGGGGTGCCGCTACTGCTCGAACAGCCAGGTCTTGAGCTTCTTCCTGAAGGAGAGGTGGTCTTGGGTCAGGCGCAGGTCGGTTGGGAGTGAGTTCCAGGTCTTGGCGGCCAGGTAGGAGAAGGACCTTCCTCCTGTTGTCGCTCTTCGGATGCGGGGGACGGCGGCGAGGGCGTGGCTGGTTGATCTGAGGAGGCGCTTGGGAGTGTAGAAATTGATCCGGTTGTTGAGGTAGCTCGGGCCTTGGTCGTGTAGGGCTTTGTGCGCGTAGGTGAGGAGATGGAAGGTGATTCTCTTGTTGACCGGGAGCCAATGCAGATCTCTCAGGTGTCCGGAGATGTGGCTGCGTCGGGGGATGTCGAGGATGAGTCTGGCCGAGGCGTTCTGGATCCGCTGGAGTCTCTTCTGGAGCTTGGCGGTGGTTCCGGCGTAGAGGGCGTTGCCGTAGTCCAGTCGGCTGGTGACGAGGGCCTGGGTGACCGTCTTCCTCGTCTCGGTGGGGATCCACCGGAAGATCTTACGTAGCATGCGCAGGATGTTGAAGCAAGACGAGGAGACGGCGTTTACTTGTCTCGTCATGGAGAGGGAGGAGTCCAGGATGAAGCCCAGGTTGCGTGCGTGGTCCGTTGGTTTGGGTGCGGTGCCCAGGGCGGGGGGCCACCAGGAGTCGTCCCAGGCGGAGGGCGAGGAGCCCAGGATGAGGACCTCCGTCTTGTCCGAGTTCAGTTTCAGGCGGCTGGTCGTCATCCATTCGGCTACCTCTCTCATCCCTTCGTGCAGGTTGGCTCTGGCGGTGGCGGGGTCGTTGGTCAGGGAGAGGATCAGCTGGGTGTCGTCGGCGTAGGAGATTATGTTGAGGTTGTGTTGGCGTGCGATGGCCGCGAGGGGGCTCATGTAGACGTTGAAGAGGGTGGGGCTCAGTGAGGATCCTTGAGGGACGCCGCAGATGACTTTGGTTTTTAATTAACAACAAGGGGTGGTGATGGACAGAGTCTCTGAATTAAGCAGAAAACTCTCACCCAGTCAAGAGATCAGGGCTAGATCCAACACCGTTTTTTAGCTCACTGCATCATCCCAGTTTCAGAACCTGGCTGTATGCAAATTAGTCTGTTCCTGTCCCAGTGCATGATGGGAACAGGGCAAACCAAACTACAAAGCCAATTCTTACACTGGAAAGGAAACAAGCTACCGGGGACCGGTTTCTGGCATTTCAGCCTCTTCGGCCCGGCTTGCTTGAATCCTGATGGTGCAGTGAGCAAGGGACTCATGTCTGAGCATACCCTTCCACGCTTAGGGTGGACAAAATAATTAACAACAAGGGGTGGTGATGGACAGAGTCTCTGAATTAAGCAGAAAACTCTCACCCAGTCAAGAGATCAGGGCTAGATCCAACACCGTTTTTTAGCTCACTGCATCATCCCAGTTTCAGAACCTGGCTGTATGCAAATTAGTCTGTTCCTGTCCCAGTGCATGATGGGAACAGGGCAAACCAAACTACAAAGCCAATTCTTACACTGGAAAGGAAACAAGCTACCGGGGACCGGTTTCTGGCATTTCAGCCTCTTCGGCCCGGCTTGCTTGAATCCTGATGGTGCAGTGAGCAAGGGACTCATGTCTGAGCATACCCTTCCACGCTTAGGGTGGACAAAATAATTAACAACAAGGGGTGGTGATGGACAGAGTCTCTGAATTAAGCAGAAAACTCTCACCCAGTCAAGAGATCAGGGCTAGATCCAACACCGTTTTTTAGCTCACTGCATCATCCCAGTTTCAGAACCTGGCTGTATGCAAATTAGTCTGTTCCTGTCCCAGTGCATGATGGGAACAGGGCAAACCAAACTACAAAGCCAATTCTTACACTGGAAAGGAAACAAGCTACCGGGGACCGGTTTCTGGCATTTCAGCCTCTTCGGCCCGGCTTGCTTGAATCCTGATGGTGCAGTGAGCAAGGGACTCATGTCTGAGCATACCCTTCCACGCTTAGGGTGGACAAAATAATTAACAACAAGGGGTGGTGATGGACAGAGTCTCTGAATTAAGCAGAAAACTCTCACCCAGTCAAGAGATCAGGGCTAGATCCAACACCGTTTTTTAGCTCACTGCATCATCCCAGTTTCAGAACCTGGCTGTATGCAAATTAGTCTGTTCCTGTCCCAGTGCATGATGGGAACAGGGCAAACCAAACTACAAAGCCAATTCTTACACTGGAAAGGAAACAAGCTACCGGGGACCGGTTTCTGGCATTTCAGCCTCTTCGGCCCGGCTTGCTTGAATCCTGATGGTGCAGTGAGCAAGGGACTCATGTCTGAGCATACCCTTCCACGCTTAGGGTGGACAAAATAATTAACAACAAGGGGTGGTGATGGACAGAGTCTCTGAATTAAGCAGAAAACTCTCACCCAGTCAAGAGATCAGGGCTAGATCCAACACCGTTTTTTAGCTCACTGCATCATCCCAGTTTCAGAACCTGGCTGTATGCAAATTAGTCTGTTCCTGTCCCAGTGCATGATGGGAACAGGGCAAACCAAACTACAAAGCCAATTCTTACACTGGAAAGGAAACAAGCTACCGGGGACCGGTTTCTGGCATTTCAGCCTCTTCGGCCCGGCTTGCTTGAATCCTGATGGTGCAGTGAGCAAGGGACTCATGTCTGAGCATACCCTTCCACGCTTAGGGTGGACAAAATAATTAACAACAAGGGGTGGTGATGGACAGAGTCTCTGAATTAAGCAGAAAACTCTCACCCAGTCAAGAGATCAGGGCTAGATCCAACACCGTTTTTTAGCTCACTGCATCATCCCAGTTTCAGAACCTGGCTGTATGCAAATTAGTCTGTTCCTGTCCCAGTGCATGATGGGAACAGGGCAAACCAAACTACAAAGCCAATTCTTACACTGGAAAGGAAACAAGCTACCGGGGACCGGTTTCTGGCATTTCAGCCTCTTCGGCCCGGCTTGCTTGAATCCTGATGGTGCAGTGAGCAAGGGACTCATGTCTGAGCATACCCTTCCACGCTTAGGGTGGACAAAATAATTAACAACAAGGGGTGGTGATGGACAGAGTCTCTGAATTAAGCAGAAAACTCTCACCCAGTCAAGAGATCAGGGCTAGATCCAACACCGTTTTTTAGCTCACTGCATCATCCCAGTTTCAGAACCTGGCTGTATGCAAATTAGTCTGTTCCTGTCCCAGTGCATGATGGGAACAGGGCAAACCAAACTACAAAGCCAATTCTTACACTGGAAAGGAAACAAGCTACCGGGGCCCGGTTTCTGGCATTTCAGCCTCTTCGGCCCGGCTTGCTTGAATCCTGATGGTGCAGTGAGCAAGGGACTCATGTCTGAGCATACCCTTCCACGCTTAGGGTGGACAAAATAATTAACAACAAGGGGTGGTGATGGACAGAGTCTCTGAATTAAGCAGAAAACTCTCACCCAGTCAAGAGATCAGGGCTAGATCCAACACCGTTTTTTAGCTCACTGCATCATCCCAGTTTCAGAACCTGGCTGTATGCAAATTAGTCTGTTCCTGTCCCAGTGCATGATGGGAACAGGGCAAACCAAACTACAAAGCCAATTCTTACACTGGAAAAGATGACTTTGGTGGCCTCTGACTTGTACGGTGGTAGGCGGACTCTCTGTGTTCTTCCGTCGAGGAAGGAGGTGATCCATTCCAGTGCCTTGTCCTGGATTCCGATGTTGCCGAGGCGCTGTACTAGGGTGCGGTGGCAGACAGTGTCGAAAGCCGCGGAGAGGTCCAGGAGGATGAGGGCCGCTGTTTCTCCGTTGTCCATCAGAGTTCGTACGTCATCGGTGGCAGCGATGAGGGCAGTCTCGGTGCTGTGGTTCGCTCGGAAGCCCGACTGTGAGGGGTCGAGGGATCCATTCGTCTCGAGGAAGGAGGCCAGCTGTTTGTTGACGGTCTTCTCGATGCCTTTGGCCGGGAACGGGAGGAGCGAGATGGCACGGTAGTTCTTGAGGTCGGTGGGGTCTGCTGTGGGTTTCTTGAGAAGAGCGCTGAGTTCGGCGTGCTTCCAGCTCTCAGGGAGGAGTGGAGGAGTGTGGCTCACTGATTAGAGTGGCAGACCCTGATGCAGAGGTCTGGCCCGGGACCAGGGTTCAATTCCCGACGCGGCAGGGTCCTGAGCCCAAAATGTCCACGGACTCGATAATTCTCGCCTCGGTGCCTATTCTAATCATGGGGTCCCACGCTGCAACTCTGGGCAATAGTTGCTTAATCTCCACTACGGCGGCCCACCCGCTGCGGGATGCCTGGCTTTCACCCTGGGGATACCCAGTAGGGGTTATCTCACAGGGAAAAAGCCAGGACGGGTTCCCAAGGCAAGCGCCTTGATGCCTTCGGGTGATACGTGCGCTATATAAGTCGCAATACATTTACATTTACAGGGAAGGTGGCGGTATCGAAGGAGGTGTTGATGATGTCCCGCAGGTGGGGTGCGATGACAGCGTCGGCCTTGTTGAAGACGTGGTGAGGGCAGGGGTCAGTCGGAGATCCGGAATGGATGGAGTTCATTGTGCGGATGGTGTCTTCGGTGCTGATCGGGGTCCAGGTGCGGAGGGTGGTGGTGGGTGGCGTTGTTGCGGTTGTGGCTTGCGTTGGTTGGTTGCTGAAGCTGTTGTGTATGTCGCGATCTTGTTGTGGAAGTAGGAAGCGAGGGAGTTGCAGAGGTCTTGCGACGGGGTGATGTCATTGTTTCCGGCGTTGGGGTTGGAGAGCTCTTTCACGATGTTGAAGAGTTCCTTGCAGTTGTGTGCGTTGTTGTCCAGCCGGTCCTTGTATGTATTTTTCTTGGTGGCGCGGATCAGTTGGTGGTGTTTCCGGGTGGCGAGCTTGAGGGTGGTCATGTTGTCCGTAGTTGGTTCCCTTCTCCAGACTTTCTCGAGGGCTCGACAGTTCTTCTTGGAGCTCTTTAGTTCGTTGGTGAACCATGGTGTTTTTCTGCTGCAGGGTCTGCTGGGCGGGGTTCTCAGAGGGGCGAGTTCGTCCGCGCCGTTGTTGATCCACTTCGTGAGGTTGACGGCGGCCTGGCTGGGGTTCGCTGAGCTGGCGGGGGGGTGCTGGCTCAGGGAAGCGGTGAGCTGGTCGGCTGTGATCTTGTTCCAGCTTCTTCGGGCAACCTGTTGCTGGTGGTGGTGGATCGTCGTTCTTTTGAAGCTGAAGTGGACGCAGCTGTGGTCCGTCCAGTGGAGTCCTGTTGCGTGGCTGAAGGTGACGTCTTTGCTGGATGAGAAGACGGCGTCGAGTGTGTGTCCGGCGAGGTGGGTGGGGGTGGATACCAGTTGCTTGAGTCCGAGGTTGGCGAGGTTGTCGAGCAGGCTGATGGTGTTGCGGTCGCTGTTGTTCTCCAGGTGGAAGTTGAGGTCCCCCAGGAGGATGTAGTCGGCGGAGGGGAGGGCATGCGGGCTGACGAAGTCGGCGATGTCCTCGCTGAATCGTGTGCGTGGACCCGGGGGTCGGTAGATCAGGGTGCCTCTGAGGGTGGTCTTCGGGTTGGTGTGGATCTGGAAGTGCAGGTGTTCAGCGGTGGTTAGGGTGTCGTCGGTGTTGGTTGTGATGCGGATGGTGTCTCTGTGGATGATGGCGATGCCTCCTCCCGTCAGGTTGGCGGTGCGGTCCCTCCGGATGATCCTGTAGCCCTCCGGGATGGCGATGGCGATGTCTGGGGCTGAGGAGGCGTTCATCCAGGTCTCGGTGAGGAAGGCAACGTCAGGGGCGGTGGTGTCGAGGAGGTTCCAGAGTTCTACGGCGTGTCTGTGGACGGAGCGGGTGTTGAGCAGGATGCACTTCAGGTGGTTGCTGCTGATGTTCGGCTTGGCGAGTGCAGGTGCAGGGTGAGTCCGGATGCAGGTGAATTTGCAGGCGTGGCAGCTGAAGGGTCCGTGGGTGTGCTTCGGGGCGGCTCGATGACATCCAGGGATGCGGCCGGTGTTGAGTGCGATGAGATCGGCGGCGTTGTAGGATCGTCGGGTCGGCTTCTGTCGGTGGGGGCCAGGGGTCCTGGCACTGGTCGCGATCCGGTCGCGGACGGGCGCAGACGGGCTTACCTTTGGCGCGCCTTCGGCGCACAATCGGCGCGCCCGCTGCGCGTCAACGCTGCGCGTTCGCACGGTCGCCATTTAAGGCGAAGTGCGCGGGTGGGCGGAGCAGCTGGGAGGCGGGAGCGGGGAGGGAACAGAAGAAAAAAGGGGCGGGGTCGGCGGTGGTGGCGGGAAGCGGGGGGCGGCGAGGAAGGCGGGAAGCACGAAGGGGGACGGGCAGAATGCGAATACAAGCACAAATGATGGTTAAAAAAGGCACTTAACACGGGCAAAAACCACGAAGGTAAAACAATACAATACAAGCACAAATGATGGTTAAAGAAGGCACTTAACACGGGCAAAATCCACGAAGGTAAAACAATACAATACAAGCACAAATGATGGTTAAAAAAGACACTTAACACGGGCAAAAAACTACGAAGGAAAGAAACAAGCACAAATGATTAGAAAAACAGAACTGAGCAGTGAAAGCAGGGTCAGCCGGCAGCGCGGCAGGCAGCGAGGCAGAGGGCACAGCAGGGGGGCACACGCAGAAGCTGGTGGCCGTGCGGCGCGGGGGTGTCCCACAAGTGGGTCACGAAGAATTGGGGATGCCTTTCCTATCGGATTTACTGGCTTTCCGCCCCCTGGATTTGTGGCTTAATATTTGGGCTAAGCAAGAAAATGCACTTAGTAAAGACGTCCTATGGGAATGCCTTTCACTTGACCATGTCTCAAGCATCCGATGGCTCCAGTATATAAGAGTTGGCCTCTCCAGGGTAGGTAGGAAGGATTAGTTACTTACCTGTAATCCTAGTTCTCTTCCAGGGGTATCCTCATCAAAGTCATAAGCATTAGAATATTCCCGCCCATGCGCGGGACCCCGGAAACAATATATTATATGTGCCCCACATATATATAGACATATATATATAAATATATATATATAAAAATAAGCAATTGCAGCCAAATAAAACAATAGAGCTGGAATATGCCGTGAAGAATTTCCACCATACAGTGTATTTTGCATTAGAAACATGAGAAACAACACCAATGCTTGTTTAGAAACTGTTTTAATGCTTATAAAACAGTAGAAATTCTCATAACACACTGTAAGCATATACAGCTCCCAGGCTGCATTGCAAATTCCCAGTCTAAAAAGACTGAAAAGCTAACCTGTAGCTGAATGTACTAAAACTGACGCTGTGCCTTTAAGGCACCTCTGCCCCTAGCCAACTAGTTAGGTCAGTTGTTCTTTTCGGAGACTGAAAACCAAACCATGGTAATAACAGGTTAAAAAACCATCTCCTATGTAATAAACAAAGTCCTTTGCCCGGGGAGGCGGGAGGGTTGCTTATGACTTTGATGAGGATACCCCTGGAAGAGAACTAGGATTACAGGTAAGTAACTAATCCTTCTCTTCCAGGGGATCCTCATCAATAGTCATAAGCATTAGAATAGAATAGCGAGCCTCTCCTCTTCCCTGCGGGCAAAGGAATCAACAGATAACATTCATATCCGTAGGCCCAAGAATAGGCCTTATTCTACCCAAAAAGGTTTCTCAAGGAGGCTTGCCCTACTTGAGAATCCGCTCTGGAATCAGACTCTAGGCAATAATGCCTTGTAAAGGTATGGACTGATTTCCATGTCGCAGCCTTGCATATTTCTGACATTGGAATGTCATGCAAAAAAGCTATTGTGGCTGCTTTCCCTCTAGTGGAATGAGCTTTGGGAGATTGCAACAAAGGTTTGCCAGCCAGCTGGTATGCTAGTTTGATACAAGAGACAATCCATCTGGAGATGGATCTTTTGGCTGCTGCAAACCCGGTCCTCATAGCACCATAATTGACAAAGAGTTGGTCTGTCTTTCTGGTGTCCTTCGTTCTTTCTAGGTAAAACTTTAGCACCCGTTTAAGATCTAACGAGTGCAACGACCTCTCAGCTGGGGTCGATGGGTTAGGAAAGAACGAAGGAAGGGTAATCATTTGATTTATATGAAAATCCGATACCACCTTCGGAAGAAAAGATGGGTGAGTCCTCATTACCACTCTGTTGTGGTGAAACACAGTGTAAGGTTCCTTGGTGCAGAGTGCTTGTATCTCGCTAACCCTGCGCGCAGAGGTTATTGCCACCAAGAAGGCCGCCTTCCAAGTGAGATGCTGCAAGGAGGCCTTGTGTATAGGCTCAAACGGTGTAGACATCAGTCTGGATAGAACCAGGTTCAACTCCCAGGGAGGAGAAGGATTTCTCACAGGGGGATAGACCTTCTTTAATCCCTGAAGGAAATCTTTCACCACAGGGACTTGAAAAAACGATGTTTGTGTAGGAGATTTTCTGTACGCTACTATGGCGGATAGATGAACCCTAATAGAAGCGTATTTCAATCCTGATGTCGCTAAGTATAGGAGGTATGGAAGGACTACCTCTTCTTGTCCTTTGGTGGGATCAAAACCATGGTCCTTACACCAAATGAAAAATCTTTTCCACTTGAACGCATAAGACGCCCTTGTGGAAGGTCTCTTTGCCTCTCTTAAAATATTCATACATTCTGGAGGCAGATTTAAGTGTCCATATTGCAAGACCTCAGGAGCCATGCAGTCAGGTTCAGCGACGGGAGGTTGGGATGCAGGATCCTCCCGTTCATCTTGCTCAGCAGATCTGGCCTGCACGGCAGACGTCTGTGTGGACACAGCGACAGATGTAACAGGTCTGGATACCACCATTGCCGCGGCCAATCCGGAGCAATTAGGATCATGTCCATGCTCGATCTGATGAGCTTGGCCACCACCTTCGGAATCAGTGCCAGAGGGGGAAAAGCATAAGCAAACATTCCTGTCCACTCCAGCAGGAGAGCGTTCCCCTGCGTCCCTGGCCGGTGGAACCTGGACGCGAAGGCGTGGCATTTGGCGTTTTCGTCGTCCGCAAATAAGTCTATGTCTGGACGACCCCAGCAACGGAAAAGTTCTTCGATTACTTTGTCGTTTAGCACCCAGTCTGGCTGATCTTCGAAGTGCCTGCTGAGTGCGTCCGCTTTTGTGTTTAGCTCGCCTGGAAGGTGTACTGCCACCACTGACAGTCCCCGAGCCAGAAGCCAGTGCCAGATTGTCTGGGCCTCTAGAGACAGAGGGCGAGATCGAGTTCCTCGCTGCTTGTTCAGATAGAACATAGTTGTAGTGTTGTCCGTCTGAACCAGGATTTTGTCCTTTGTTATTGCTGGAAAGAACGCTTTGAGCGCCAGATGAACTGCTCGAAGCTCCAGCATGTTGATGTGGTATGTCTGAAGTTTGGTCGACCAGCGACCCTGAATCTGAAGATGACCCATGTGCGCACCCCAGCCTTCTAGAGATGCGTCCGTTACCACAGACAGCGAAGGAAGAGGTTGCTGAAAAGGGACTCCCTGCAGGACATTCCGAGGACGAGTCCACCACTGTATTGAGGTCAGTGCTGCTTGAGACAGGATGATTCGATCCTCCCAATCTCCAGACGCTTGGTCCCACTGATCCTCCACCGACTCTTGTAGAGGTCGCATCCTCAACCTGGCATTCGGTATTAGGAAGATGCAGGACGCCATGGAGCCCAATAGAGACGCTACTTCTCGCACCTTTGGACGAGGAAACTGAAGTAACTTTTTGTATTTTTGCCCCATGGAAGACAGTCTCTCCTGCGAAGGAAACGCTCTTCCTAACTTTGTGTCTAGAACTGCTCCCAGATAGTGGATAGTTTGCGTGGGCTGCAGGACTGATTTTTCTATGTTCACGTGTAGGCCGAGCCTGTGTAGTTGTTGGAGACACAGGTGACAGTCTTTGGTGGCTTGACGAGGGGACGGACTCTTCAGGAGCCAGTCGTCTAGATATGGGTACACAAAGAGACCTTTTTTGTGTAGACACGCCGCTACCACTGCCATGCACTTGGTGAAGACCCTTGGTGCGGATTTGAGTCCGAAAGGAAGCACTTTGAACTGGTAATGTTTGGTCCCTACCAGGAACCTCAAGTACTTTCGATGACCTGGTGTAATAGGAATGTGGAAGTACGCGTCTTGTAAATCCACCGAACACATCCAATCTCCGATTTGTAGATGAGGACATATTTGGTGGAGTGCCAACATGCGAAACTTCTCTCACCACTTTGTTGAGGAGTCGAAGATCCAAAATCGGTCTGAATTTGCCTTTTTGATCTTTTTTGGGGACAAGGAAATGTCTTGAGTACACTCCTTTCCCCCTTTGGGATAGGGGTACCTCTTCGATTGCGTTTTTCTGTAAGAGGACGCTCACTTCCCTTTTGAGGAGCTCTAGTTGGTACGAGCGAGAATTTTTTGGAGGAATCGGTTGTGGTTTCTTCCGGAAACGTAGCGCATATCCATTGCGCAGTATATTCAGCACCCTCCGATCTTTTGTGATGCTGACCCACTCTGCCAGGAGTTGTGCAGCACTTCCTCCCACTGGAGTGGGTAATGGCGCCAGAGGAAGCCACTGCTCAGGCCTTGCCTCCTCGAGGCGTGGTAGAGGACTAATGATGTCCGCCTCTGCCTCTGCTCAACCTTCCTCCTCTGTATTGCGGCTTTCCTTGTGGCTTGTTTTGAGACCATTGAGGGGTTTGAACCCTCTGTTGGCCTCCCCGGTTCTTGTTGGTCTTGACGCGTCGTTTGAACGGCCCTTTCTGTTTTACCAGACCAACTGCCTTCACTGTGTCTAACTCAGTTTTCATACGGGTCATTTTCTGATCGGCATGCTCCCCGAAGAGTGAAGATCCGGAAAAAGGTAGATTGAGGATGCGCTGCTGGGCATCTGGTTTGAGTCCAGTTAAACGTAGCCAAGAGGATCTCCTCGCACATATCCCATGTGAGTAGGCATGTCCTGCTATAAGGGCGTTATCCGCTGATGAACTAATCATTTGGTTTGCCACCAAACAGCCCTCCGTCATCGTCTCCTCAAAGTCCTTCTGGTCCTCCTTGGGCAATTTCCCTTTGAATCGTTCCATGGAGTCCCATAGGGCTCTATCATACCTTCCCAGAAGGGCTGATGCACTAGAGACTTTCAGGGATGAAGCTGCTGTGCTGCATACCTTGCGACCCCAAGAATCTTGCGTCTTGCTGTCTTTGTCAGGAGGAACTGACGAAGAAGGAACGACTGTGTGATTCTTCCTAGCTGAGGCTACTATAACTGAGTCCGCCGCAGGCTCTCCTTTAACAAAGATAGGATCTGAGTCGGCCGGCCTATATTTCTTCTGGATACGTGCCGGCACTGCCCTGATCGCTGCTGGCGTGAGGAAAACCTCTTTGATTGGGTCCATTATCCCTGGAACCAATGGAAGCAAAGGCCGTGTATATGATTTGTGATGAAGAGTCTCAAAAATCACAGTAGTGGACACCTCTGGAGTAGCCATCTCTATATTAAGTTTGTGAGCACCCCTTTGCAAGACGTCCAGATACGTGTTGACGTCGTCAAGCGGGGAAGCTCTTGATCGAGGACTGTCTGCCAGCGTTGGAGAGTAATCCCCTTTAGAAGATCTAGATGAAGAAGAAGAGGAGGATGATGGAGTTCTTCTTCTCCTGTGGTGAGAATTCCCCTTCCTCACTGGTGTCCTAGGTCGTTCCTCCCTTCGAGGAGAACGTCTCGATCTCTCAGTCCGTACCTCCTTTCTCGGTGTTCGAGATCTGGGTTGTTCCCTCCTTGGTGAAAGAGAGACCCTAGGGGTATGCGATCTGTCCGCTCTTCTCTATTGTGAGCGTGATCGGTGAATGGCAGGACTCTGTCCATCTACCTCTTCTGCCAGCTGCTGAAGAGGGGACCTGTGGACTGGACTCAAGTGCCTTTGTAGTCTCTCCGTCGCTCCAGAATCCTTCCATTTACTCAACGGACCATACCATCTTGGCGAGAGTCTTGCCTGTGTGATGTACCGCCGCTGGGGACTCTTTTGCACAGGACTCCTACTCCTAGAAGAGGACCTCGATGAACCAGAGGCACTTAAGGAGGAATGGAGCGAAGCAGATTGTGTCACTAGGACTGTTGAAGGCACTGAAGGAGATCTCCGTCTCACCGGTGTTGGAGGACGCCTCAAAAGCCTTTCCCTCGACGTCGAACGCCTCTGCGGAGTCGACGGAGTGATCACCTTCGACGTTGAATGCTTCGACGTTGACCTGCGGCCCCTCGACGTCGATTGGCGATGACGAGCCGACGACGGAGTCTTCTCCCTCGACGTCGAACGGCGTTGTTCTGCCGTCGACGGGGGTCTTGACGTCGAACGGCGTTGCCCTGCCGTCGATGGAGGTCTCGACGTCGAACGGCGTTGCCCTGCCGTCGACGGAGGTCTCGACGTCGACCGACCTTGGTCTGTCGGCGACGGAGGAGTCAATCGACGTTGTCCTGTCGTCGACGATGCCCTCGACGTTGACCTGACATGCGACGTCGAGTGCCGACGTGCCGTCGATGACGATCCCTTCCTCAACGGCGAGCGTCCGAGGGGGTTCCTACTCCTCGACGCCGAGCGCCTCCGTGGAGACGTCGGCGGAGGTGTCACACTCTTAGAAGCCTGTCGACGTTGAGACGACGGCGGGTGTGATCTGTGCCTCGACGCCGATCGTCGCCTGGTTGACGACGGCGGAGGTGATTTAAATCTTGACGCCGATCTTCTCGTCGACGGCGATCTCGTGGCTTCTCTCGACGCCGATCGTCGCCTAGTTGACGACGGCGGATCTTTCTTCGTCGTCGGTGAACTCTTCGACGACGACTCCCTCATCGACGCCGGTCCCGACGTCGACGGAGCTTTTTCTCTCGAACTGTCCATCAGATGTCGTTTTTTCAGCGCCGAGCCCGGCGCTGAGGTTGATGGACGCTCTGACTTGCCTTTGGAGGGAGTTCTGGGTCTCTTTAAACTCTTCCTCTCTGTAGATCTTCCTCTCATGGATCTCTGGGCCAGACCAAAGAGCCTGTTCCTCTCTCTGTCTTTAAGAGTCCTGTCAGACAGATTTTTACAATGTGAACAGTCTTTAGGATCATGATCCTCTGGCAAACATAAAATACAGACCTCATGAGAGTCTGTTCTTGCCTTCTTGTGGCCACAAGCAGGGCAATCATCAAATAATGAGGGCATCCTGACAGGAAAACCTCACAAAAAATCGACTGCTAAGCAGCTATTTACTTGACCCTGATGTTAAAAGTCAAAGTAAATCAAAAAATAGTTCTATAGAAGATTTTCTGACTGAAAAAGGCAGAAAAGTGTGGAGCTGTGTATCCAGGGTCCTTCCTGAAGGAGCCGGAAAGAACAACTGACCTAACTGTAACCCCTGAGGCATGATGGGAAGCTAGGGGCAGAGGTGCCTTAAAGGCACAGCGTCAGTTTTAGTACATTCAGCTACAGGTTAGCTTTTCAGTCTTTTTAGACTGGGAATTTGCAATGCAGCCTGGGAGCTGTATATGCTTACAGTGTGTTATGAGAATTTCTACTGTTTTCTAAGCATTAAAACAGTTTCTAAACAAGCATTGGTGTTGTTTCTCATGTTTCTAATGCAAAATACACTGTATGGTGGAAATTCTTCACGGCATATTCCAGCTCTATTGTTTTATTTGGCTGCAATTGCTTATTTTTATATATATATATTTATATATATATGTCTATATATATGTGGGGCACATATAATATATTGTTTCCGGGGTCCCGCGCATGGGCGGGAATATTCTAATGCTTATGACTATTGATGAGGATCCCCTGGAAGAGAACTATTCGTTAACCCTAAGCGCATATGTGAGAGGGACCTTTCTCTGGTCAAAGAGTGTTTTTTAAGAATGAGCTGCTGTGATAGAGAGGGAAATGAGCTGTGTAAGCCTAGTGTGCGTAAGTACATTGTGGTAAAAACTGTACCAACCACCGAACCTTATCTTCTAGGGCTTAAAAGCATCCATGATCGTTTGCTATTTACCCGGTTTCAGCACAACCTCTACCATTACCTCATGGCACACCCTCGCGGCTCCCACAGAGGCCAGTGCCTCATGCCCTGTGGCTGCAATAGTGAGTCTCCTCAGGACATGATGCACTTTATAATGTTTTGTAGTTTTAATGCTGTCCCTAGAAAGTTATTTATTATTCCCATTCTCAAAAAAGTGGGTTTTAGGCGGGTGAGACCAGCTCTTATCTTTTTACAACTCGTCTCTAATGACACTGTTTTGCATACGCTTAACTTTTTACGGGTCGCTGTTAGACTCAGGTACTTCTGTACTGTAATTCATGAATTTTTATCTTGTGTTCTGATTAACTTGGAAATATTATATTTGTCAATCTGTAACTTGGAAGATGTTTTATCATTTTATGTATGACTTTTATGGTTTTCTTTTATAATACTGAATAAAGTTTGTTCATAATTATCACTAGGGGATTCATTTACAGGGTAGCATGATATCCCTCACAATAACTCCAGGAGTCACAGTCCACACAATGTACATGCTTTGTTCCCACTACTCCAACCTAAAATATAACCCCAATCACCTGCCCAAACCTCTCCCTGCTGATGCCAATGTGGTCCTCCGTCAACCCGCAGACCATATTTTTGGCCCCTTTGAACGCGCCCATACAATAAAAAATGCTGCAGTTGTAAATACATATCAACTACCATTTCTTGTGTTTGAAACATTTTATTGAATAATAAAACCTAATAAACATAAGCTGATTATTAAAGCAAAACAAATCATCAGTTGCTATGCACATAAGAGACAAAAGTTGTACATAAAAATCAACATACTGTAACACAGCAAAGTTATGTAGAGCACAATTCTTAATTTCGGGCAATCTTTAAAGTTCAACAACAGAAACGTTCATAAAAAACAGGAAAGGTAAGAAGGTGGGATACAGTGATTTCATTAATGTAATGTTTCCTACATATAGAAAAACAAATACTAATTATTTTCCTTAAGCAATCCTCACATTAAAATACTAAGAGAAATATATTGAACATCGAACATTTCATATGTAATTAGAATTCAATTTGAATATTTTCACCTCCTCAGCATTATTTGACTCATGATTACAACCTGAATGCTTTCTGGAAAGGAACCACATCATGGGGCTCAAAATCATATATTTTGCAACAATAGGATTCAAATGATAAACTTGAATTTCAATTCAAGTTATTGATTTAGGCCTTTTTGGAGATCAACAATTTTAAAACTAAACAAAATCCATACATTTTTGTGAAATTGTCACCTAAACTTTAATTCAATTCACCTTCTAATCAAACACTTCCCATTCCAGCAAGCATCACATGACCACTTGTTGTAATTTTCCTAATTAGTGATAATTATACGGATGGCTGGGTGCACCCTGATGCCTCATTATGTACGAGGGCCTTTGGTGTTCGTCTGTACTAAGCGAGTGACAGAGTTAGTGGAGTGTTTATAGCTCTCTATGTCACTTTACTTCTGAGCACCTAATACAGCTTATACAGTGGTTACGGTCATCTGGTCACCTACATTATGCTTAATATAAATAGTGCACAATTTCGGCGTTTGTGTCTGCCTACAACGTGGACCTGATACGAATAGCAGTACCTACAAGGTGGATGGTACAATTCAACAAGAGTCTAAGATACTTCAGCGCAACTGACTTTGCATCAACATTACAGGGCATCAGTCTTGCTGGCAAGCAAACTTAAAACTTATCAGTATTGTATACATTATTATCAGAGACTATACTTGTCTCTTGGATACCACTTTACAACGGAATTTTATTAATTTTCGTACGGTTGTGTGTGTATAATAAAACAACCTACCTACCCACCATAAATGATTTATCTATTCTTCTTTTTGGATTCTGGAGTAGCATGCTATTCGCCGAAAAGCGCTTCAACAATTCATCAGGGGTAGCAGGCGCTATATAAATGCAAACCCTTCCCTCTTCTATCCCTCCACTATCTTTTTAAACCCAACTGACAGACCAACAGACCAACATGTCCAGCTCTCAAATTAATTTTATATTTCCTTACACTAATTCATCACTAACCATTTTTGGATCCTGGAGTAGCGTGCTACTTGCCGAAAAAGCGCCTCAATGTTCGTCAGGGGTAGTAAGCGTTATGTAATTGCCAATACATTACAATTTCTGTTTGCATCGGGCAGCACTAACATGAGGATAGAAGTAGAGAGGGGCTTAGAGTTGATCTGCCCAGAAAGTAGCATACAACAGAAAGTGTGTGAACAGTCTATATGTTGTGCGCCTGGCAGAGAAAAACACAGCATACAATATCTATCGAAGAGTCTATTGGCTCAGTCAAGGCTTGTATTTTTCATACAATTCATGTTCGCAAGCACAAGGATAGGAAAAAAGCTTTCTAAATATACAAAAGAAAATTGGATGATTTTTACACTCCGGGCCAAACCCATCTCCCATGTAGCAGGAAAGATACACTGTGAATGCGATATCCTTTGTGGAAATGTGCGCCTCTACAGGAGTTACATCTGAATTATCAAAAACATACCTCCCCCAAAAAGAAAATGTTACTAGGGCAACTGGAAAGTAAATGTAAAGGAATAAATAGGCACTGTATCAATACTGAAGGCATTTTGGACAAACCGTGGTTAAAAGTTTCAGAAGGCAAATTCGAGGAACCAGGGTACCAAAGCACAGAAATTCCTGGAATGGTGCACGCGCCGCAGGAAACAGATTTAGGGGGCACACAGCTTTCTCTTAAACTATCTTGACTTATATGGTGCAAAAATCTAGGCGCTTTCATTATTTGGTATTACAACGCGTAGATATAGAAAACAGATCCCACGCTCCGGACTTCAAAAGAATGGATTCTTAGGCATTCTGAATTTTTTTTGTGCAAGGAGGGATTTAAAATTAAATATGTTGCCTGCAAAAGGTCAGAGGGCACGGCGTGCTCCGGAGTGTGCATGATTTGGTTCCCATAACTCCTTGCAGGAAGGAGCTCGTGAATTTGAGTCTCCACAGATCTGCCGTGGGATCTCTGACGGGTCAGTTTATCTCTCCAAGCTATCACGCAATTCATTTCTTCTTGGTTCCTGCTCAGAAACCATCAGACGAGGTCCATTTTTCATGGGTTTGTCGTACTCCAATCTGCCATAGCTTCCAGGCACATGGTGATAAAACAAAACGCCTTATTAAAAGAACAAAGATCGGTCAGCAGGTTTTACAGCTTTTTGTTAACCATTGAAAAGGTCCCAAATCAAGAGAGGGAAAGGCAGAAAAGGAGAAGGTGATAAAGAGAGACAGCAAGGATAAACAAGCACAAGCACAAACACAAGCATGTGTTCAGAGTTTAAAGCCCTTACTAAAAGCCTCGCAGAGCAGCGCATCCGGGCTGGCTCAAGCGAGACCTAAAAATGGTGTTCGAACACATATAAGTATAAAGAAGGGTTTTAATATACAAAACCATCCAGTGATCATATTAATCTTCATAGAGTGGTGAATTCACTGGTGGTACCTAAACGAATACATACATAGGAAATATAAGAATGGTTTGAAAAATCTAGGTCAGACATTTGAACAACTGTGCTAGCGTTACATTTCAAAGCTATTCAGTCCAGGACATACAAAACCGTCCCAACGGGACATAACCATATACCGTATAGTCAATGTCTCTTATTCTTAGTATAGGTGAAAAATAAAATAATTTTCAGACAACAAGATTCACTACAATAACAATATACTGTAGAAAGTGTTAATCCGCTGACGTGGGGAAATGTGCCTCATCTCACAGTGGCAGGGGGCTCATGGTGACTCTCTGCCCAGTAAAAGAATTATATCAAGTGGAGCATGGTAAGAAAATAAGTCTTTAATATTTGGAATGGCTTTTGGTTGAATTTTATAAAATGTGCAGAAGGTGTCTTCAACCAGTCGATCACGAGCTATCAGTAGCTCCCAGACACCACTGGATTATCTCACAGCTTTGAGTTCATTTTTAAATAAGAACAAGGTCATATTTTCCTTTTAAAGTTAAGGGAAGGCTGTGTTTATTTTATATTATTATCATCAGGCTGCAGCTAGCAGAGTCTGATAATGTAAATGTTATTTTTTTTTTATCACACGCACGATTACCAAAAAGGCATCTTGGCACTAGCGTCATTTGAAACCTGACAGTACGGGATATAAAATACCTTAACATTTGCCTAGCAGTTAGATGCGAACATTAAACTATGGGCTGAAAAGAAAAGTCTTAAGGTCCTTCCTGAACTTCAATAGTTTAGGCTGACCTCAAATGATTGGATAGGGTTCTACCATCTGGAGGTAGAGTAGGAGAAACGTCTCCCTCCCCAATGGACACTTTTTATTCTGGGTACACATACCTAGTATTGCTGGACCATAGAGTACGAGAAGGGGCATGTCATTTGAGCATCTTGTATGAAGCGAGGGCCAACCTGATGCAGTGCCTTGTGGGCACAGCATAAGGCTTTGAATTTAATTCCTGTCCTAATGGGCAGCCGATGGAGGTCTTAAATGGCTTCAAAGGCTGAGCAGAATTTTGGGAGGTTCTTCATCACTCTTGCTACCACATTTTGGACTGTTTGCAACCTATTGAGCCCATATAAAGATCAATAAAATAATCCATTTTAGATACGACAAGAGCCAGGATAACACTTTTCCTAAGCTTCATGGGAAGGAAGGGCAAGATTTTCATTGAATGTTTTAACATAAGGAAACAGGAAGAGGTTACCTGATTGTAGTGGTCAATAAATGTGAGGTTTGAGTCAAGACGACTACCCAAATTTCTAGCCTTCTGGACTGGGAGTGGAAGGGGATCGAGACTGTGTGGCCACCAAAAGGTGATCCAGAAGGAGGAATCCTTACCAAATAGCATCCAATTAGCAATGCTAGTCATACTCGTTCTAAAATCTTTTGCCTCTTTTTCAGGTTCTACAGTAACCAATACCACTATTTGGGTATCACTGGCATAAAAAAATGTAGAGAACCAACAGGATCGAACTAGTTAAATAAATTGAGTTATGTATGCATTAGGCAAAGTCAGCCTTATTGAAGATCCCCGAAACCCCACAATGAAGTGAAAATGGGGCAGAGGTCAAATCTTCCAAAGATACCAATTGCTCTCTGTTTGACAAAAAGAACCTGGTCAGTTTGAGAGCAGTACCGTTAATGCTTACACTTTCTAAACGGCTTACCAAAGAGAAATGGTTAACCGTATCAAATGTGTCCGAAAGATCCAATAGGATCAAGCTTGCATTTATCTCCTCTATCCACAATGGATCTGTTCTCTTCAGTTACTGCCGCTAAGGTTGACTCTGTACAGTAGTAGGGTCTACACTCTACTGTTGAGTAGGATCCAGACAGTCAGTATTTTCAAAAAAGGTGGTGATCTCCTGATTCATGGCCTTTTCTTTAATTTCATAAGGAAGTGGAAGGACCAATTTGGATCAGTAGTTCTTTACATCTGAGGGATCGAGGAAAGGAGTCTTTAGAAGTGGCAAAATCGATGCCTTTTTCCAAGCATCTGGAAAAAAGACGGACTTGAGCACCACTGTAATAACAAAGTGAGATGAGCAGAAATGGTAGCTGAAACTGAATGGAGGGCAAGAATCTGCAGGGCTCCAAATTTCATAGTGTTGATAAGATTAGAGACTTAGGGGCAGATTTATGAGTTCTGGCGCATCTCTGCAAATCAGCAGGGATGCGCCAGAACTGATGCGTCACGCAATTCCCTCCTTGCGGCACCACAGATGCGCCGCATTTACAATGCGGCGCACCATGGTGCAAGGAAGGGCAGATGCGTGACGCATCTTGTGGTGTACGGGTGGCGCATTGCTGGAGTAGCGTCGCAAGTGCGACGCAACTCCTGCAATGTACAGAGGCCACCCATACATAACGTGGTGCGTGACTCCTTACGCCTGCTTCAAGCAGGCGTAAGGATTTGACACAGCAGCGTCGTAAAACTGACTCAGTGAAATCTTGTAGATTTCACTGCGTCAGTTTTACGGGTCTTTCCTACGAGGGAACGCCCACCCTGCGACAGAACGCCCACATGAAACCTGACGCAGGTTTCATGTGGCGCAGGGCTTTACAACGTGACGCATCTGCCTAGATGCGTCACGTTGTAAATAGGTTGCAGGGATGCGCCATGTTTCCGCGCCATTGCGTGACGCAACGGCGGCGTAAACGTGGCGCAAGTCCGACATAAATCTGCCCCTTTGTCTTCAGAAAGTGCGGTGAATGTACTCATTACCAGGAAATGGTAAGTTAGTTTATTCACCATACGTTACTCCACTGTATCTGTCCCTAAAGATTATCTGGTGTTATCTTAAAATTCAGGAATATTTTATTTACTTTGGAAAAAAGAATTTGGTTAGTTCATCACAGCTTTTTGGCTGGGAGTTGCTAAATGTTTATAAGCAAATGATGAAAGTGATTTAACTGTGTTTGAACAATAGGCTGTAATTCTTCCTCCAAAATTGTTATTGGTGCCTACATTTTCTTTTACATTTCTTGAGATCATAGGAGTACCATGGCGCGGAAGGTTGCAGACAGATCATTAGACTTCAATCTAAAAGGCCCTACTTGACAAACTGTCTGGTAACAATGCGCGAGATGTTTAGCCTTAAGTAACTCAAGATTTTCACTGATTAGAAGTGCCACTCACTACAGAAAAGAGGTTGAAGATCCCTGTTATAAACACTTAATATCCCCAAAATCAAATACTTTGAAAAATGCACACAAAAAACCCAGAAATGTGCTAAAAAACAAAGAGTTTCCATTGGGCCAGTCCTGTGAAAGGGGGCTCAACAAACGCCTCTCGTTCTACGCCCCGACTCGCCAACTCCACTCAGTCAGCCTCACCCTCGCCACCGTACCACGCACCAGAAGAACAACAACAGTCCGCAAATCTTTCTCCTACCTCGCTGCCAAGATGTGGAACTCCCTCCCCACCCACCTCCGACGGACCCACAACCTTCTCACCTTCAGGAGACACCTCAAGACCTGGCTGTTCGAGCAGTAGCAGCACCCCCCCCCCCCCCACCCTCGGCACCTTGAAACCCTCACGGGTGAGTAGTGCGCTCTATAAATGTACTGACTGATTGATTGATTTACACTTGCAATAATTGTCTAGGATAGATAGGACAGGCATGATGCAAATTGTGAAAGTGAGATGGGCACACATGTTACCTCCACCCTTTTCAAGTGGGAGTTCAAAAATATGGATCCAGCCCACAAGGTTCTGAGTTTCCAGAAGTGTACTGAACCCCAGACCGACCGGAGCCTTGAAGCAGCAAGAGTATATTTTAGTTATCAGACAGCTCAAGAGCTTTAGAACAATCAGAATCTACCTTCCATGACTCTACACAAGAACAAAAAGGAGTTAGAATAGCCTAGCCCTTTTCCATGTCACCCTACCCCACAGCACTGCCACCAACCCCGCCTACCACCTTAGCCCCTTTCCCCAAAACACTGCCATCATCCATTCCCACAAAACACTGGCCCTTTCTGCTTGCCTTAAAGCTACTCCCCCACACTGCAACCTACCCTCAAAACACTACATGGCTACACTGTCTGCTTCTGCCAAATCACTACCCTCTATCCTGCCACCCCCACCCAAAGTGACCCCTACCCTACCATTGTCCCTATTGCCAAACACTAGCCTCTACACTCACAATTGTATCCTGAAAACACTGGACCTCCAGCACCAAAACACTAGTGAGATAAAGGTGGATGAGAAGGGGTGAGTGGGAGCCACCAAAGAAAGGCCAGAGGGCTCAACCAGGTTTTTTTTCAAGCAGTGGACGGGGCAGTGGCGCGTTTGGTGGGCCCCTTTAGAAAAATATTGGCCCACTGGGCCCGGCGTTTCACTGCATTTAAATCTTGCCTTGTCCCCGGTCCCACCACATCCCCCATGGGAGCTGGACCCCTGCATTAATATACTGCCCCCTCCAGGGACCATCATGATGGTTTGCCCATGCCCCCTTCGATTTCCTTGCCTAGGGCACCGACAGTCCTTGGCGAAGATAAGGAAGAACGAGCAAGCTGTAGGAGTGGAGGCGACAGATGCATACTGCTTCTGCATGCCAGTATAACATACCTGATATTCTTTTTGCCCCGTTCTATGACGTACAGTCTGTTCTCTCCTCTGGCTGCACAAGAGTCCAAGCTGTAGCCAGAAAGGTCCTACTCTCTGGTGGTGGAGTCCGAAGCCCTCCAGGTGAATGCAAAACAGCAGGCAGGCCGGTGAGGAGTAAATAAACAAAGAACACATCACTTGCCTGCTGCTGAGACTCCTCCTTTTATTGGCCCATTGGCGAGCGCTGGATCAATGCAAGGACAAGGTAGCATTCACTGGAATTTTTATAAAAAATGTAGACTTGTTACAAAACTGGCGATTTTTTTTTGCACATCGCTAAATCCTGGAGGGTCTCAATGACAATGCTCCCAAATATAATCATGCCCTGTGGGAAACAGTGGCCCAAACTCTGCCAGCGAACACAAGCTAATCAGGATAGATGTGTTGCAGCAAAGTTTGTACTCTGTTGTGACTTGGACATAGCCTATTGCTTGGGTCAGGCGATTGGCATGAGTGTAGAACTACAGTGCATTGCCATGATTGGGTCTATATGGTTCTCTAAAGATACCCGAGCATGGTTAATGAACAAGCTATTCGATGGCTCTCGCCTTTTAAGCAAGAAAGTGGACTATGCCCCAGGCAGATTCCTTGGGTCTGTCTGCCTCCGCCACGCAATTTCATCACAAATCTCGTCCCCTTTTGGCTACAGTAGGGTTTTTCAATACTGCCAGCGCCAGACCCTGCCGCAAACCCAACAGGTCTCCCAGTTCTTTCAAAGCCATGGCACATAAAGGCAAAGTCTGGGACATCATGCCACTGAGGGACCTGCTGCTACAACTGGTGCAGCTGCAAAACCTCTTTGTGTCCCTCCAGACACTTACTCACCCTATTGTAGGCCGTACCCAACATTTTCTCCAGTGAATTAGATTATGCCAGTGGCAGATCCCTCTCTCTATTCCACCCAGACTTAACAGTGGCGACGGATGTATCACTTCTGGGATGGGAAGGCCATATGGGAGACAGAGACTAGGGAACCCTCGTCACCGGCAGAGACCCAACTCCACAACAAGCTGTTGGAGTTGCAAGCATTTCACTTGGCGGTGAATGTCTTCCGGCCCACCATCACAGGATGGCTGGTGCAACTTCTCACAGACAAGACAGTCAATGACGATGGTCTCATCAGGAAGAGTCACACTTGAACTTGTTTGACAGCGAGCCGAGGATTCACTGGCTGCAGTTGTTTGGTCTGACGAACGGGAGCTGGAACTGCTTAGTTGAATTTGACTTCCTCCCAGGTACGCTGCCCAGAGATACAGAAGAATCCTTACTCGGTTGTATTGAATATTGTTGAGAAGCATATTGGAGAAGCGGCGATCTACCATCCTGATGAGACCATGGTAATTAAATGGAACGGTTGAAACATTGACTATACAGGGACTATTTCATATAAATTATATCTTCTATGAATCGCCTTTGCTTAACTTGTATTGTGCAAAAGCATTTGCACCCCTGTTTCTGTGAGCAAAATGTGGATCGGACTGTTTTATCATCAAATCACTTTCATCTTAAGCACTGCGCAGTCATCACTCAACGTTTTATATATACACTTGATGCTGAGAACACAATTAGAATTTTTGGAAATGAAAAGGCCTCATCTGAATTCTAATCTTAATGAAAATGGTGAATTAATATCTGCCCAGGGCCTGCATATGTGATACAGACCTGTGAGATAATGAACTCAGACCTCTGTAGTTGTTCACAGTGCACATGGGAAGTGCTTTTATACGTCTACGCTTGTCACTTCTGGAGCAGAATGACGGCGACACTGAGCTGCATGATGTCTCCTACTGCGTGCAGCAGGACTGCTTTAAAGTTTGAGGATCCACTCTGGCGTGTGGGGAATATTCACAAGGTAAGGAATCTCCAGGTAAAGGAGTATCCACCAGAAAGAGCGTTACCGAAGGCAAGTAACTGGTTTGTTATGTTTTCCTGCTGTTGTATATTATGTATAGGGCTCCCGGTTTTCCGTATTTACACATATAAATACAGACGGAAATATTTTTTTCCTTTGTCTGTATTTGTATGTAGAAGCAGAAAAATACGAGTAAAAAAGTACATTTTGCCGCGCTGCAGCCTTTGTTCAGAGTTGCCGTGCCCTGCTCAGATTCTGGGGATTCCTTCCAGTGACGTGGCTTCCTTTCAGTGACGTACTGTTGACCTATTGGCTCAGGGTCTTCAAGTGACCCTGAGCCAATCCCGGTTGTTTACAAGCATCACCGTGCGGGCGTGCTAATACCACCAGCTCCTCCGCCGTTAGCCTGCGCCAGCTCCAGCTCCTTCTATTTGCACTTTGTGGGTACGTGTATGTGCCCTTAAAAGCCGCTCCTGCCTCTCTCTGCCCTCTGCAGCCTCGGGCTCCTGCCCTCCCGCCCCCACCCACGCAGCACTAGCTGTTCGCATCCCCTTACAGAGTCATCTTAGTTACTGTGATGCAAAAAAGTAAACGTTCCTTTGTAAACCTTATGCTTCATCTGCATCCATTGCCTGGGAAATGTGTTTTAAAAAAAAATGTTGTCAGAATCCAGATCGATTCCCTTAAAAGCCGCTCCTGCCTCTCTCTGACCTCTACAGCCTCGGGTTCCGGCCCTCCCGCCCCCACCCACGTAGCACCAGCTGTTCGCATCCCCTTACAGAGTCACCTTAGTTACTGTGATGCAAAAACAAAGTAAACGTTCCTTTGTAAACAACCTAAAACGGCACAACTTAACTATCAACGTGATATGGGTAGGATTTGTAAGATATATTAACAGCGCTTAGAAACCAAGCCTACACAGAAGCGATATCGGGCAAATGACACACTTTAGCTTTCTTTTTTTCAAGTTTCTTCAATTAATGCCTCATTGCTCCATTAATCACCAGAAGCTGGAGCTGATCCCCCTTTATGACCTTATGCTTCATCTGCATCCATTGCCTGGGAAATGTGCTTTAAACAAAAATGTTGTTAGAATCAACAGATCATGTATCGATGATGGATTATTTGGATAATGTGGCAAAATTCATAACTATGCAGAAAGTGAAGCAGCCATGTAATCACATAATTCCAACTAGTAGTTCTTTGCCGTGACTTGAAAAAGACCCAATCCTGATTGATGAAGCAGTCGGTTTCTCTGTACTTGAATAAAGGGAAGCATTTTCAGAACCCCTTGTCCTCTGCTGTCTGGGAATGATTCATATTCAGGCTGCACTGAGCTGCATCTAGGCGATTTACCACTGGTAAGCCATTCAATGCAGGCGGTTGACTGGCAGCGTGGGCTCAGGGAGAGGAAGTACTACCTTAGGCTTAGGCCTCTCGAGAAACAGAACTGCAGGCTGCAATTCCCATTTTAGGAGATGCAGTTCTCTCGTTGCGTTTAGGCCCCTGTCAAGGCATTTATTTATTTATGCGTTTTTATATAGCGCAGACTTTACCCGAGGGTGTCAGAGCGCTTCACAATAGGAACAGTAACATTACAAGAGCAAATGTTACGTTACATGAGGAAAAGGACAATTGTGCAAGTAACTCCAGTAACCAAGATACAAGATGAGGTAGCAACCGGTACGTTACAAGCCAGAAAGAGCCTCAATGTCTGCAAAGTCTCTTGAAATGCACATGTGCTTGTACTACAATGGCAACGTTTTCAGATGAATGTATTGTGTTGCCCAATAACAACCCGACACTGGCGTGCATTGTCAATTTAAATAAATGCGGAAAAATACTAGCTGTAGTGGCGTTTTTTGCGTGTGGCAAAAATAAATGTGGATAAATACAGAAAAAATGCCCAAAAAATAAATATGGATAAATACAGACGGAAATGGTCAAAAAATAAAGAGCACTGGTGTTTCTCCCCCAGTGTGGATTCTCACATGTGCAGTGAGACCAGATTTACGGCTGAAACACTTGTGGCATTCAGAGCACTGATAAGGTTTTTCTCCAGTGTGGGTTCTTATATGCTGAGTGAGACTGCGTTTTTCACTGAAACATTTCTTGCATTCAGTGCACTGATAAGGATTTTTCCCAGTGTGGGTCCAAGTATGTTTAGTGAGTCTTCTTTTGTCATAGAAACATTTCTGGCATTCAGAGCACTGATAAGGTTTTTCCCCAGTGTGGGTTCTTATATGATGAGTGAGACGGTTTTTATCACTGAAACATTTGTCACATTCAATGCACTGATAAGGTTTTTCCCCAGTGTGGGTCCTAGTATGTTTAGTGAGTAGTCCTTTGAAACAGAAAAATTTCGGGCATTCAGAGCACTGATAAGGTTTTTCCCCAGTGTGGGTTTTTATGTGCACCGTGAGCCTGTTTCTGTCAATGAAACATTTCTGGCATTCAGAGCACTGATAAGGTTTTTCCCCAGTGTGGAATCTCAAATGTGCAGTTAGAAGTGATTTAAGTTTGAAATGTTTTGGGCATTCAGAGCACTGATAAGGGTTTTCCACAGAGTGGGTTAATGCATGTCGATATAGACTCCGTTTGATACTAAACCTTTTCTGGCATTCAGAGCACTGATAAGGTTTTTCCCCAGTGTGGATTCTCATATGCTCAGTGAGATAAGATTTACTGCTGAAACTTTTTGGGCACACTGAGCACTGAGAGAGGTTTTTCCCAGTGTGGATTATCATATGCTCAGTGAGATAAGATTTACTGCTGAAACTTTTTGGGCACACTGAGCACTGAGAGAGGTTTTTCCCAGTGTGGATTCTCATATGTTCAGTGAGACTAGATTTACAGCTGAAACCTTTTTGGCATTCAGAGCACTGGTAAGGTTTTTCCACACAGTGGGTTAATGCATGTCGATAAAGAAACGCTTTGATACTAAACCTTTCCTGGCATTCAGAGCACTGATAAGGTTTTTCCCCAGTGTGGATTCTCATATGTTCAGTGAGATGAGATTTACAGCTGAAACTTTTTGGGCATTCAGAGCACTGATGCTTTTCCCCAGTGTGGATTCTCACATGCGCAGTGAGACTATATTTATGGCTGAAACATTTTTGGCATTCAGAGCACTGATAAGGTTTTTCCCCAGTGTGGATTCTTATATGCTCAGTGAGATAATATTTACTGCTGAAACTTTTTTGGCATTCAGAGCACTGAGAGAGGTTTTTCCCAGTGTGCATTCTCTCAAATTCAGTGAGATGAGATTGATGGCTGAATCTTTTTTGGCACAGGTAACTTATTTCTCCAACTTGGGTTATTTTGCTTTGATTGAGGCGGGTTTGAACACTGAATTTGTTCTCACAGCACGTGTTTTTATAAGGTGTATTCCTACAGTTACATTTAGTTTTCTCTTGCTTATATGCCACGGTACGAGTGAACTCGATTTTAGAGTCGGGCTTGTTTAGATAATGTACAGTATTTATCTCTAAAAGAAATTGTGTGTAATCTTCTTAACACTTGAATTGAGCAAAATATGTCTGGATGCAGCCCTGTAACACCTGTCGAAATGTTTCTAGCAGATAATAGTCTTTTGGTTACAGCCTCTCCGGCAGCAACTTATTTTGTGACTGAAGTTTTTCTCAAATCTATTTGTATAGGTTCTTAGCAATGCAGGGATAAGGTGTTAGTCTGATATTTAATGATTAAACTGAGACGTACCTTTTTGCACTGGCGTAATGGCAGTAACTGAGAACATTAGAACATGCACAGTACTATTGTGGCTCACCAGTCACAGAACATCAGTTAATTTTACCCTTTCTAAGTTTGGTGTAAGGTGTAGTTCTGAAGATGAGGATTTATTTACATTAGCTATAGCGCAACGGTGCTCATTTAATCAGTTTTTACATATCACTCCTGCACAACAGAATGTTTAGGTGATTTACATAGAATTTCAGAGCAGTACACATTAAAAAGGAAACAATCTGAGATGGTCATGAAAACAATAAAGTGGTGGATTTTTAAGGTTTTCGCCAGAGTGAGCAGAGTGGGTCGAGGTGTTATATCCCGAGGCAGATAGTCTCAAACTTGTGTAACTGGTTAAAAACGGTTGTTGAACGAAGGTGATTTTCCAATCTTTTGGTTGTTAACGTGTCAGCTTCGAAGTCTTCTTTCAGTGTCTTTTCTTTGATGGTTTGCAGAAGAAACATTTAGTTATATCTTTCTTTTATGCAGTGTGTGCTTCCTCTCTGGAATTACATGATGCTTTAGATCATGCGTGCTTTAGATGAACGTTATTCTGTCATGCTGAGGCAAATTTGTCTTTCTGATAATATTTCAGATGAGGATGTTGTGATTGGTCTTTCTGGGATTATTTCTGATGCTGTGTGCACAGATATGACTTTGCTCTGGGTTAATGAAATGCAAAATTAGAGACTTCACTTACAGGTATAGTACTTTCCTCAGCTCATACTTCCTCCCCACACCTAGATTTTGGAAATTGTTTAAACTTAGAATGCTGGATGTCCTTCAGTTTTTCAAAATAATCCTTCTTATGGCACTAACATTCAGTTGCCTGGTGTTAAATCTTGCTTTCTTCGTCCGTAATTTCAATCACCTGTAGTATTAAAATTAAATAGTTAATACATAATACATGTAAATTTCCCCAAAAATAATTTACAAGCCATATCAATGCAGAATTGCAGAATTTTGAAAATGTTGACCTGTTCTTCAGACAGAGCAGAGTGTAGAATGGTAGCCTGAGAGTACTTGGACGTAGGAGTGAGGATTTGTAGAAATTCCAACATTTTATTATGCTCACAAAGGATACATGTACCCTATGGACTTGTAACATAGAATCCCAAAGCAGAAATTAAAGTCATATGGACTGGCACCAAACAGATATTTAAAAAAGAATACTATTAATTAATTTTTAATGTAGATTTTTGAGATGGGAATTTCCTCTCCACGGACAACAGGTGTTTTCCCCTGCCCTGAGTTACCAACTACTTGTATCTGGTATCCTGACTTTTGAGTTCTGGCCTCTGCCGCACGCAAATCTATTGTATGTTGCAAGGACTATGCCTAGACCTATCCCTCAACTATGGTCCACAGTATGAATCAAGGGCACTTAAATTAAGGCGTACTTTCATGTGTTAATTTTATTCCACCTGATTATCAGTTGTTAGGTTGTTTACCCCCGTTATCTGGGGATTCGCCTGTATCGTTCACCCGCCGACATCTTTGAGGGCAATCATGGCAAGGTTCTCGCTGGCATCCGCGCCTCGGTGGGCTTCTGGAAACACCTTCCACTAGCCCCCATCGGGCGAGTAGCCCTGGCAAAAATTATCATTGTCCCTCGCTTACTGTATTATTTCACCAACCTCCCGGTCGTGCGCCTCAGACGTTTTTTCCGCGAACTGGACTCGTTGCGCCGCACCCTTATATGGGGAAATGGTCGGCATAGAATAGCCCTCGCCAAACTTCGACTATCCACCACACAGGGGGGCCTGGGTGCCCCAGACTTCGAATCGCACTTCCTAGCAGCGCAACTTCAGTGGCTCTCGTATTGGACGGCGGGAAGACATTCTGGGGAGACTCATACAGCGCACGGCCCCATCCCGGAACTCTGTCGGCTGCTGCTCGCTGGCATCAAACCCTGCCGGACCTACCCCTTGCAGGTGTCCGTGGCCCGCCAATGTATGTTGCGAATTCACCGCATGGCAACGAGGACGACTTGCTACCCCCCACGGCTGCCACTAGCGGGGTGGCCACGGGGCGTCTCCTACTTTACGAGCGCCATGGTAGGCACATGGACGGACTCGGAGGTCACGGAGGCGGCTGCACTATTTGAGGAGGGCCAGCTTCGCCCGTTCGCACAACTTATGGAGGACCTTGGCCTCCCCCCAGGGCAGTTCCTGACACATCCCCAACACATCGACGGCTATCGCCCACATGGTGATCTAACGGTCAGTGAGCCCGCAACACACCCCGTAATACACACTATCCTCTACATGGGGAGCGGAAGACACCTAGTCACTTGGTTGTACAAGTCCATCCGGGAACTTACACACAAGCCGCTACTCACTCTTAGGACGGTGTGGGAGGACGAGATTGGGAGACAATTACATGACCGGGAGTGGGACAGAGCGCTGGAATTCCCAAAGAAGGTGTAGAGAAACACGTGGTTCAAAAACATACAATACTACATTTTACATAGGGCTTACCAGACCCCGGCACGCTTCCAGCGTTTCTATCCTGACACTCAGTTCTTACGCCCCAGATGTCACTCCCCGTACGCACACTTCCACGACATGTTCTAGGACTGCCCAACCCTTCAGCCCTACTTGTCAGCCATACTTGACTCCATTAGCACCCTCACAGGCCTCACCGACCTGCATTCCTGGGAGGCAGTCGCCCTGGGGACATTCCGCAGGCCAAAAAACACTCAAGGTGCAGTTCAGATATGCTGCGCTATCCTTGCTTCTAGCCAAAAGGAACATAGCCATGCAATGGCGCGCCAGCTGGACCCTCACTAGAGACGTGGGCGGGCGCAGTGAGAAAGTGGACTGCAGCGGAAGAGGATGCCCTTCGGGAGGAGGAAGCTAAAGGTCAGCGCAAGCGTCCTATCTCCCTAGAATGGGCCACCCTATCCCACGAATCTCTGTCAGATCACCAGCGTGATACCCCAAGCCCCTCCCAACACGCCCCGCGCCCCGGACGGCATCGATGCCCTCATAGGGAGTAATCGACATGCCCCCCCCGCACCCCCCCCCATTTCCGAATCCACCCCTCCGGCCTTCGCTCCGTTCTACCCCACTCTTCCCCCCCACGATTTTTTTACTCCGTAGATGCGCTCAGTGCAATTCGCCTGCTCTACTCCCTTGGCTCAGTCACATCCCTCCCCCCCCCCCCCTCCCCCTCCTCCCCAGTTAGTTAATTCCCCTCCGGGGCTTTCTCTTTTCTCTCTCCTCTCTCCCTCCCTTCGCAGGGACACTGCTCTCTTTACCAAGTTCCCTCATCCCACACATAGTCCCCCTGTTTCTTTCCCCCAAATTCTCCTTGCGCTCTAGCTACATCAGTTCTAAGCGGCCCATGCCCCTACTCCACGCGCCTGTGGAATATTGTATACATCTAACGGGCATGTCTGTACTATTGTATCACCTTTGCCGCATTATTATGTACTGTGAACATTATTTCCATTAACAAAAATCAATAAAAAGGTTTTACAAAAAAGAAAAAATCAGTTGTTAGGTTTTTCTGCACCTGGATGTATCAGGTGTAGAAAAACAGGACACCATTTTTTTCCAGACCGGAAAATTAGACTGAAAAGACGCACAAGACTCTGGGTGCAGCAGAAGCAGCCAAGAATTATCCTGTATTTTGTACTAACTGGGGGAAACCCACAATTCTTCCCTCTGTTAGAAAAGGCTTTCCACTTCCCTCCAATGCTTCACCCATATCCCCCCAACCAACCACATGCATATATCTACCACCTGCTTAAAACAAGTGGTAAATAAAAGAAGAAAAACACTATGAAATAGTGAATGGCATGTGGTTTGACAGGCAGGAGAATCTGTTCCTCGTGGCAACTACCCAGTCCATGGCGCCAAACTTGTGACTGCACGTTACTGGGGTAAATCTACCAAAAAACAATTACATGAGATTTTTCTGCCACTTCAGTACTGTGCAACTTCTAACAAGGGACTATGAGAGGTCTTGGAACGGTCCTGTGACCTGGAGGGTCACACCAAGTGTGCCTATATTTAAGGCAGAGGACTGTCATGGGTTTAACAGCTAGAGCGGTGGTGGCAATGCACCCTGTTGTAAGGATCAATAGCCTGATGAGATCTTTGCATCATGGTCAGTGGAGTGGCGTCCTGCTGACACACCCATGTAATGCTCCATTTCTATACCTGTGCCCAGACTTTGCGCTAACATCAAGTGCGTGTTTAGGGTGTTGGTGTGCGTAGCATAAATGCAATGTGAGAGTGCGACAGAGTAAACCGCGACAGAGTAAACCGCGACAGAGTAAACCGCGATAGAATAAACAGCATCTCCTGCCTGCCAGTTGTGTATACAGTGGGACCATCTAACCCTCTTTTATACTCTAGTTCAAAGTCCCCTGTTACCAAGTAATAATGTGCTCTACAAAGTACTCAGGTGCCTGCTGTACAACCAGGGATGGTGAGAGCCTGACAGTTTATCTAAGTTGAAGAGACATCACCTGCAGGCTGAATTACTTAATGGAGAAGCTGTGTACCTGTCCTGCAGAGCCTAGAACTGTGCCTAGAAGCCTGCCTGTCTGGTGAGAAAGGGAAGGGAGTTTGACTATCCAGCAGGAGGACAAGGCTGTCCTGGAAGAAGCAAGGTCAGACACATCCCTTTCATCTGTAGGGTGGGCCGGCAAGCCATCCAGCAGGACCAGCTAGTCTGAGGGACCCCGCTCCGCCAATACTCTCCCAACAGTTCAAGGCAGAAAATAAAACTTTACGACAACGTGATTGTTGAGGCCCAGTAGGACGATTGTGTGCTGCCAACATCCCCGTTCAAGGTTGCACTTGTCAAATTCCTAACACAACAGGGTCTGAATCTACTGACTTCCTGGAGAGCCCGTGTTGGGCTTTTAGCTGCTGAAATTTCTGACTGAATACAGCCCTACATCCAGGACAAAAGCACTCCACAAAAGCCTGCTGGTGGGTCACTGCTCTCTCGAGTCTTGGGGCGTGCCAGTCAAGTGTCGGGAAACAGGAAAGAGACCCAGACAAGACTGACTCATCCTGTGAAAGGGTAAGACGCTTACGACAGAGCATATACGCATTGGGGTGACTGGAGTGACAGAACTGCACCTATACTATATTCATGATACTCCTAAATGCCCCTTGAGGGGAAGAGGGGATCAGAACCGGACGCACCGGTCTGCAGCACATGGTAGTCTGGCATGCCTACACTATCTTTTCACCCAGACAGTCCATAAAGATGATTTTAGAGCCGCTACGCACATAGCAGTGGGAATCACAGACCATTCGCTGGTGGAGGTGAAACTCGATGGTCTGGTTGTGGACTTCATCCTACCCCCAAGTGTTGATCCATGATGTTTAAAAGACCAGGCGTACAAAGCTCGTTTGAGAGATCGAGCAGACTTCTATTTTAAGGAGAACGGGCGGCCTGCTGAATCAGCTTTCGTGCTATAGGATGAATTCAAGCCAGTGATCCTTGCGGACACGGACATTAAGGGGCCGGAAATACTGGGAGAGACTTCCTGAAGGACCTGACCCTGCCAATGCTAACGAATGAGGACTGAGACGCACTAGAGCAAGACCTGGCAGTAGACTAAATAAATAAGACAATAAGAACCTTGAAAACAGGACAAGCAACAAGGCCTAATGAGCTCCCGTTAGAATTATATACAAGCATGATGGATAAATTCAGGGAGTACCTCCAGTGTAGGTTTCAGACTGCCTGAAAATAAGGGTGTCTCCCAGAGGACCAAAGAATGTCTGAGGTGGTGGTCATCCCAAAAAAGGACGAACCAGCAACTGAGTTTGGGTCTTCTAGACCTCTCTACCTGCTTAATTTTGAGACTAAGGTCCTTGCGTAAGCCCTGGCGATCTGCCTGCGGATATTAATTACAACAGTGGTTCATCCTGATCAACCGGGCTTTATGTCACACCAGGGAACGCGCTTAACTCTCCGACACCTTAATGGAGTACCACATACAACCGGGGATTCCTTTGCTGAACCAGCGGCGCTGCTGTTAAGCTCTTGTATGTGGCCCCTCTAGCGTGAATGCACGTCAATAATACAGTCTCCCGAGTCTTTGCCGTCCGACATGGATGCTCCTTGCCTCCTATGCTCTTCACACGTGCGTGGGTTCGCCAGGACCTCTCATATGGTGTATTCCAGTTGATCAGGAGTGGGATGCAAGAATCTCCCTCTACGTTGACGTTTTGCTGTAGGACACGTATTCAGCCTTCTCGAGTGAACGAATCCTACACATTTTTACCATATTTAGAGATTATTCAGGATAGAAGATCAATTGGAAGAAGTCCTTAATATTCCTGCTGGAATCAGGGACCCTGCGGCTGCACTCTAGGTGCACAGTTCTTGTGGTACTACATGGCTTTAAATATTTAGGCGTGGGCGTGGCCAAGATGGTGGCGAGGCAGGATGATTCGCTCCTACGACAGCTGGGAAGCGCCAAAATCGGTGGCGGAGACCCGTCTGTCCCTACCTACCGTCGGTGGACTGATGACTGGCAGCGGGGGCCAAATACGGGCCGAAGAGATCCGAGTCCAGCGGCTGCATCACCAACGTGGCAGAAGCCTAACAACAGGGGCAGCCCGTGACGGAGACCGCAGAGGCCAGCTCTCAACACCGCGGCCTCTGCCCGCCTCGGCCATCTGCTGCACGGCGGGGGCCGCATTCCTAGTCGCGGACCCGTGGAACCCGTGGAGCCGGAGATTGGGAGCACAACACCCCTTGCGATACCTGGACCTGTGGAGCTGGGCCGGATTGGAGCCTATCACTAAGGCATTCCTAAAATCGCTCTTCAACACTCTCAGGGCTGACATACTGACAGTGAAGACGGATCTGAAGGCTGAGATGTGGGAAATACGCAGAGACGTAGATGAGGTGGGGGAGCGGGTCGCAACGCTGGATACCAAGCACGACTCCACCACGATGGAGGTGATAATGCTCCAACAGGAGATACTGAGGCTCCAAGATCAATAGCTGGATCTCCAAACGCACGTGGAGGACCTCGAGAACAGATCACGTCGACACAACATCCGGATCCCAGGGGTAAAGATGACGGAAGATACCAAAGATCTCTTTGCCTTCACACAGGGCCTCTTCCGCCATATCGTGGCTGTTGCTCAGGATGTGGAAATTGTCTTAGATAGAGCACACAGAGTCGGACCCCCGGGGGCGCCCAACAACACCCCGGCGGACATTTTAGTATGCCTGCAGGACTTCAAAACCAAGGAAGCCATTCTGACAAAGGCGAGAACCCTCCACCCTCTCTCCTATCAAGGTCACTCTCCTGTGCTGTACCAGGACCTAGCCCTAGTCACCCTAAAGCGCCGCAGGCAATTCCGCCTGGTGACGGACCACCTTAGACAACACAACATCACCTACTCCTGGGGGCACCCATTCCGTCTCATCTTCCGCTTTGATGGCAAGCTTCACCAGATGCGCTCTCTCACAGAGTCCTGTCAGCTGCTGGGCCGGACGGTGCCGGATGATGAGGACGATGATAGGCACAACGGCAGCCCTGGGCCCGAGATCACACCCTCAGGATGGCATAACCATAGTTGGAGGCGGTGAGTCCGAAAGCCGAATAAGGCAGATGTTGTGAGGGGGCAACAGGAGGCCCTCGCCTCCGCAGCCGATGCCCTGGACAGAACGAAACCTGGCACAGAGTAAGACACTTGCCATTATGTACCCTTGCTGCGATACTCTGATTTCTGGCGGATGGCGGGGGGACCTGGTCCTCTCCCCTTGGTCACGTTATGAGCCCTCACTCAACGACTGCCCGGCTCCTCCGGGTTGGTGGACTATACCCTAGAGACTGGGCTTTTCCTGCATTTTTGAACTTTTTGTTGTTGGCTGAGACATTAGTGCTACTGGAACTGTCTGGTTTTTTTTTTATGTTGGGTTTGGGTTTCCTCGTCCACCTCCCCTGGGTGCCCTTAACGAACTGTTCTGTTCTATACCGCCGGCCACTTTACGTTCCCTTCCACCTTAATAGGTTAGTGGCTGCACAACATGCCCAGCGCCATGCATTGCGTTTTTCCTCGATCCCAGATCTCTTATGGCGCACAATTCTCTTAAAGTCCTTACCCTTAACGTGCGCGGCCTGAACAACCCAATCAATCGCAGGGCTATACTACATTACCTTGAGCATTCTAAGGCGGATATATGCTTACTCCAAGAGACCCACCTCCTCTCCAAAGATCATCACAGATTGAAGGCTAGGGCATTCCCCATCCAGTTGTTCTCCTCCAACACCACAAAATCAGCAGGGGTGGCCATCCTAGTCACCCGATCTTTCTAGGGGAGGGTGCTACAGAAGCAAGCAGAGCTCAGGGGTCGCTTACTGACATACCAGTTTTTGTTGGGGGATGTGAGAAGTTGGCCTGGTAGGGGATGTTTCCAATTCTGGAACCACCTACTACCTGACCAAACAATCCCCTTATGGTGTCTGGTTGTAAGTCAACCTTATTAGACAAGCTATCCTAGGGGTAGCATGGACTAAGCAGCCTAAAGGCTTAACTTAAGAGGTCGTGTTAAGCGAGCTGTTTTACCACATACAATCCTGTAATACCAAATGAAAGGACACCACACAAGTATATATTATAAAAATATATGTGTTTATTACTAAAAACAATCCCCAGTATTCTTTATGAATAAAGGGGCACAAGCGTTAAATCAAAAGCACTGTTTAAACATACAAGTTGCACAATTATGGATGAGGGCGGGTGGCCACTCAAACCATATACTAAACAAGTGGTATAAGAAAGGCCACTCGAACAGTGGTTAGGCCTAGGGCCTAGGGAATCGCTGGGAGCAGTCAGGACAAGCAATGCTGAAGTCGGGAATGGCCCTCGGGATTCGGGAGATGTGCGGAAAGCGCACGCATGCACCAATGTTAACCAATGGTGCGTAAAAGTTGCAAAGTTAAAGTTTAAGGACACTTCCGCTGAACCTAGAGGAACAAAACTTAACACACAGACCCTAGAGGTGTGCACCAGTGTGGGAACACCGGCGGAGCAAAGTTACCTCACCCACAGGAAGTGGGTGCACAGGGTCGAAGAGGCGTCGGGTTTTGACACGCAGGTTCTTGGCGCTTGAAGCTGAAGACGCTGCAGGCGATGTGAAGGAGAAGTGTCCGGTGGATCCAAGGGTGGATCTGAAGGGGTGAAGACCTGAAAGCAGAGGGGACAGTGTTCAAAGTCACTGGCCAGTGACCACCGTGGAACCAGATTGGAACCAGGCAAAGTCGGGTGCAAACAGGTGATGAGGTGTTGCTTCTCTCTGCAGCCACGTGGACACGAAGAGGTCAAGGACGTCCAGGAGTCGATCACGAGCTGTCCCTCGAAGGCTCTAGCTGATGGCGGTGTCGGCAACTCGAGTGAAGCAAACAAGCCTTGGCTAATGCAAGCCACGGGGAAAGTGAAAAAGGCTTATTACTCGGACCAGCAAAGTCAGAGCGGGTACTCCTTTCTACAGGAGCGAGGGCAGGTCTGGAGCAACCAGACCCACAGTGTAAATCGTAGGTTTCGTCGCCAAGATGGCCGCTGACCACGTGACAAGCGGCCGGGATGGCGAGTCGAGTGGCACAAAGCAAAAGGGCCCCACGCAGATCGTGGAGATGCTGGAGGGCTGATCTTTAAAGTAAATGCTGCTCGATTGTGGGGCTTCTCAAACCCCAAAGCACAGAGTCGAGGGTGCCTCGGGTGCTGCGCAGTCAGCGTCTCGGGGGTCTTTCAAGATGTCCGCTCCCACGTCTCTCGGTGCCTCCACGGGTCCCTTCTTTGCAGGGACTGTGGATCGGGCTGGGAGAAGTCTGGGAAGCTGGGTCTTGTCAGGCTCTGCACTCGGGCTCCGGCGGGAGGCGGCGGCAAAGCAGATGTCGAGGTGCTGGGTGGTGCCTGTGTTCACAGGGTGGCCCCTCCTAGGCCACAAGGGAGATGCTCTTCAGTCTTCTGTTCATCAGAATGTCGAAGTCCAGTCGTCTTCTTAGTTTAAAGGTGATTTCAGGATGATCTGCTGTGCTAGGGCACTGCTCCCACTCTTATTCCAATCTGAGGGGTGGATCTCCTGCTAGGTCCCTCCCTATGGGTGGGACCAGGAAGGGGGGTGGTTACACCCCCTTTCCTTTGTCCAGGTCTCACTGGAGCTGGGGCTGGGCTGCCCCAGAACCGGTTTGACCGGATTATGCAAGGGGAAGCCTTGTGCTCCCCAGGCACTGTCTGGTTTCTTTCAAACCTCCCTGCTACAATACACTATCTCCTGTCTGGAGGGCGGTGACACCCTCCTGTGACAGGAAACCCTTTGTCCAGGCCCCATCTGCTGAGTTTCGGTCAACTGCAGGGGTCCAGACATTTGTCTGTGGCAGAGGCATCCATTTTGTGGATCTAAGGTCCTTTTTGAAATTAACCGCATTTAAGCAAAGTAACATGTCTTACCCCTCTAGAGGGGTGGAATGCTATCCCCGTCGCCAGAACTGGCGAGGGGATAGTATTCCAAATCGTATGACACCTTACACGACATGTTTTGATAAAGCCAAACCAAAGTTGCTATATAACCGCGAGGATTATAAGGCACTTAAGAGTATATGGTATGGCCCTATCCTGAAACAGCTTAGGGAGTTGTTCCCGACAGCTGCAGACAGGCTCAGCTCATGCTAGAGCTCCATCTCACATTAAACCACGCACTCTGCCTCCAGGATTGATGAGGCCTTCCATAGGAGTGGCTCACAGGTTAATATGTGTCCAGATATAGGTTTAGATATAGGTATACTATATCTAAGCAAGGGGTGCTTACACCACCTTACCCCAGCTGAGTGATCAGCCAGTTGTGTCAATTTAAGAACCAGCCAGGGGTGGCAAAAGATATACTGCAGCCCCTGGTAGGCCTTGTGGGCTCCTATGCCCTGGGCACCTATAGTGCATTATACAGGGGCTGACAAGGAGTCAATTTCCAATTGTGGTATGTACCTAGGGTACATGGAATCCATTTTACAGAGAGAGCAGATGGCCTGGGGCCCTGATTAGCAGGCAACCAGGTCAACTAAGTCAAAAAACCAGCTAAACACAGGCAAAAAATCTGGGGTAACCATAGTCAGGTAGCCACCTTCCTACATAACCCCCCCCAAACGAAAGGAGATAAGGCTATCCTTGGCCAGGTAAGCCTATATTGCCTGAGTGGCCATATAAGGAAGTACCTGCACTAGCATGGGTACCCCCTGTCTCATGGTCCACTAAGCAGTCCCTCACCCTTTGGGTATTAGAGGGTCTCCACCATAGGGAATCACTACCTTGGGTGTGTTTATGCAAAGTTAAAGGCTGGTTTGGATATGGAGTATTGAAGTGAGGCTCTACTAATTTAGGGCTTAGCTTCCTCCAATTATCTTCCACCATGTGTGCCTTTCTTTCTTTAACTGAGTTGCACTGTGCTCTCAGGGTCAACCTCTGGCTACCTAAAGCTGGAGGCTGGGTCCCTCTGTTTGGCTTGCTGGAGGGACAGTTCAGGTTTGGGCCCCTTGGGTCCCAGGTTTGGCTGTGCCCAACAGAATCCATCTGTGGGAGGTCCCTAACTGTTTTAAGGGGGCTCCCTCAGGAGTATTTAAAGTTTTCACCTTACTAGGGCTACTAGTTTTGGTGCACCTAATCTTTTGATGGGGGTGCTTTATTTGACAGGGGGCCCTCTGGGTCTCACTGTCCTTCTTGTCCTCTGCAGCCCTGGGCTGGCTAAGGCAAGGGAGAGAGGGGCAGGTTACCTGCTCCAGACTGGGTCCCACCTGAGAAGGGTCCACTGACATCAGAGGTTCTGTCAGGCTAGGCCCAACCACCTCTGGGGCAGTTCCTTCATCGGGGGTAAGATCAGTTCCCTGAGGAGGCTGATCCTGTCCTAAAGTCTGGTGAGGGGGAGATTTCTCTTCCTCCTCCATGCTCTCAGTTTGTGTGGAGTTATCCATCATTTCAGGCTTCACAACACACATATCAGTTTGAGTTTGGGCTGTGGCCATCACAGCCCCACCAACCTTTTCAGGAGGAGACTCAGTTTGGGTTTCTGCTGTTATCATAACAGCTTTGCTATTCTGTTCAGGAAGAGCTTTTGCTAAAGATGGGGCAGAGAGTTTCTCAGCCCTACCAACCTTTTCAGGAAGGACATCTTGAATTGGGGCTGTAGCCATTACAGCCCCACTAACCTTTCCATTGGAATTCACCATTCTAGAATGGGTTTCCTGTTCAACCTCAGCCCAGGCTGAGATCTCCAAATCATTACCAAGTAGGCAGTCTACAGGCAAGTTTGGTGACACTGCCACTCTCTTTGGGCCAATGACACCTCCCCAGCTGAGACTTACTACTGCCATGGGATGATTTGTTTGGATTCCATCAATGTTTGTAACCTGGTATGTGGCACCAGGTAAAAGTTGCTTAGAGGGGACTATGCCATCAGCCACCATGGTGATGCTAGCCCCTGTGTCTCTAAAAGCTTCAACTTTCAAACCATTGATGATGGGTTCTTGTCTATACTTGCTCAGAGTATTTGGGCAAGCAGAGAAGTTGGCAAACCCCATGCCAGTCTCATAAACAAGATCATTGGGTGATGGGGACCTGGATAGGCCAGGGTCCACCTGAGCTCCAACAGTAAACCCACCCAGATTCCTGGGTGTGCTTCCACTTCCTGGGGGATTACTGCTGACAGTAACAGGAGGTGTTGAAGCTGGCTTTGGAGGTATATTTTCTTTATTGTTATTCTTGGGACAACAGTTGTCTGTTTTGTAATGCCCAACCTGTTTACAGGCATAACAATAAGGCTTTTTCTCAGTTGAAGAAGTGTCTTGGGACCCACCCCCATTCTTGGAGTTTTGGGGCCCTGGGGAAGTCTTTTCTTTATTTTTATCCCCACCCTTATCTTGAGGCTTGGTAGACTCCTTCTTCTGGTTACTGTCCTGATTCTTAGGCCTAATCCTGGTTCTGACCCATTTGTCTGCCTTCTTTCCCAATTCTTGGGGAGAGGTCAGATCAGAGTCCACCAGGTGCTGGTGTAAGAGCTGGTTCTGACAATTACTTAGGATCTGCTCCCTCATAATCAAATTATACAATCCTGTAAAGTCATGTACCTTGCTGCCATGTAGCCAACCCTCCAGAGCCTTAGTAGCACAATCTACAAAATCAGTCCAGTCCTGAGTCTGTGTCTTCTGGGTATCTCTGAACTTCAACCTGTACTGTTCAGTGGTTAAGCCAAACCCATCTATCAGAACACTCTTCAGGACTTTGTAATTGTTTGCATCCTCATGTCTAACAGTGAGGAGCTTATCTCTCCCTTTCTCTGAAAAGGAGTACCATAAGATTGCTGCCCACTGTTCCTCAGGAACCTGCTGTACCATGCAGGCTCTCTCAAGAGCAGTTATCCACTTGTGGATGTCATCCCCTTCCTTGTAGGGGGGCACAATCTTTGTTAGGTTTCTACTATCATAGGACCTGGGTTTCTCTTTAGGAATATTGCTGCCACCAGTGGCATCTAAGCCACACAATTTTTGCTCTCTTGCCAAGGCAAGTTTAGCTTGAGCTAAGGTAAGTCTAGCTTGACTCAGGGCTACCTCCTCTCTCTCTATTTGGAGTTTGACAGCCCTCATTCTAGCCCTATGCTCAGCTTTCTGAGAAGCAGTCATGCCTCTCTCTGATTCTCTGGAGGCACTAGAAATATGAGAGTCCCCTGAGGGAGATCTCACTCTTCTGTTGCCTGGGAGAATCCCATGGTGGGTTCTGGGGAGGTGCTGGCCCTCTCCATTCCCCAGTAGGTCCAAGTTGGCCTGGCTAAGCCTGGCAACTGGAACCTGGCTACCCTGTTCCTGAACTTCTAAGTCCTCAACATCTGAGTCCTCATCTAAGTCATCATCATCCTCCTCTTCAGGGGGATCAGTTACAGGGGGGTTCTCTCCATTTCCTGTTTCTAGGGAAGCTTCCTTTGCCTTCTCTAAGTCATCCTGTTCTAGGATTTCTACCAGGATTTGGCAGGTGGGGCTTCTGCCCCTTTTTAACCCTCTTGCTTTGCACAAGGCAATCAAGTCTCTGCGGGTTAGTTTGTCATATCCAAAAGTTGCCTGGGTAGGGTCAACTGTCACAGGAGCAGACCCTGAGGCTTTTCCTGTGTCAGACATGGTTACTAGTGAGGTGTAAGTGGTGCACTTACCTACACTAAGTGTTTTCCTACTGTACCTTGCTAGTTAGTTGTAGTCAGGGTGTACTAATCCCTTCAACCTACAACTACTAAGTTCAGTAGAACTTAATATGCTAAGCTTTTGATTTTATATGTACCTAGAGGTACTTGATGTGATCTTTCAATTTGATATAAAGATTGCAATGGTAAAACAACAGCAAGCTCAAATCCGCACCGCTGCCACCAATGTGAGAAGTTGGCCTGGTAGGGGATGTTTCCAATTCTGGAACCACCTACTACCTGACCAAACAATCCCCTTATGGTGTCTGGTTGTAAGTCAACCTTATTAGACAAGCTATCCTAGGGGTAGCATGGACTAAGCAGCCTAAAGGCTTAACTTAAGAGGTCGTGTTAAGCGAGCTGTTTTACCACATACAATCCTGTAATACCAAATGAAAGGACACCACACAAGTATATATTATAAAAATATATGTGTTTATTACTAAAAACAATCCCCAGTATTCTTTATGAATAAAGGGGCACAAGCGTTGTTTAAACATACAAGTTGCACAATTATGGATGAGGGCGGGTGGCCACTCAAACCATATACTAAACAAGTGGTATAAGAAAGGCCACTCGAACAGTGGTTAGGCCTAGGGCCTAGGGAATCGCTGGGAGCAGTCAGGACAAGCAATGCTGAAGTCGGGAATGGCCCTCGGGATTCGGGAGATGTGCGGAAAGCGCACGCATGCACCAATGTTAACCAATGGTGCGTAAAAGTTGCAAAGTTAAAGTTTAAGGACACTTCCGCTGAACCTAGAGGAACAAAACTTAACACACAGACCCTAGAGGTGTGCACCAGTGTGGGAACACCGGCGGAGCAAAGTTACCTCACCCACAGGAAGTGGGTGCACAGGGTCGAAGAGGCGTCGGGTTTTGACACGCAGGTTCTTGGCGCTTGAAGCTGAAGACGCTGCAGGCGATGTGAAGGAGAAGTGTCCGGTGGATCCAAGGGTGGATCTGAAGGGGTGAAGACCTGAAAGCAGAGGGGACAGTGTTCAAAGTCACTGGCCAGTGACCACCGTGGAACCAGATTGGAACCAGGCAAAGTCGGGTGCAAACAGGTGATGAGGTGTTGCTTCTCTCTGCAGCCACGTGGACACGAAGAGGTCAAGGACGTCCAGGAGTCGATCACGAGCTGTCCCTCGAAGGCTCTAGCTGATGGCGGTGTCGGCAACTCGATTGAAGCAAACAAGCCTTGGCTAATGCAAGCCACGGGGAAAGTGAAAAAGGCTTATTACTCGAACCAGCAAGGTCAGAGCGGGTACTCCTTTCTACAGGAGCGAGGGCAGGTCTGGAGCAACCAGACCCACAGTGTAAATCGTAGGTTTCGTTGCCAAGATGGCCGCTGACCACGTGACAAGCGGCCGGGATGGCGAGTCGAGTGGCACAAAGCAAAAGGGCCCCACGCAGATCGTGGAGATGCTGGAGGGCTGATCTTTAAAGTAAATGCTGCTCGATTGTGGGGCTTCTCAAACCCCAAAGCACAGAGTCGAGGGTGCCTCGGGTGCTGCGCAGTCAGCGTCTCGGGGGTCTTTCAAGATGTCCGCTCCCACGTCTCTCGGTGCCTCCACGGGTCCCTTCTTTGCAGGGACTGTGGATCGGGCTGGGAGAAGTCTGGGAAGCTGGGTCTTGTCAGGCTCTGCACTCGGGCTCCGGCGGGAGGCGGCGGCAAAGCAGATGTCGAGGTGCTGGGTGGTGCCTGTGTTCACAGGGTGGCCCCTCCTAGGCCACAAGGGAGATGCTCTTCAGTCTTCTGTTCATCAGAATGTCGAAGTCCAGTCGTCTTCTTAGTTTAAAGGTGATTTCAGGATGATCTGCTGTGCTAGGGCACTGCTCCCACTCTTATTCCAATCTGAGGGGTGGATCTCCTGCTAGGTCCCTCCCTATGGGTGGGACCAGGAAGGGGGGTGGTTACACCCCCTTTCCTTTGTCCAGGTCTCACTGGAGCTGGGGCTGGGCTGCCCCAGAACCGGTTTGACCGGATTATGCAAGGGGAAGCCTTGTGCTCCCCAGGCACTGTCTGGTTTCTTTCAAACCTCCCTGCTACAATACACTATCTCCTGTCTGGAGGGTGGTGACACCCTCCTGTGACAGGAAACCCTTTGTCCAGGCCCCATCTGCTGAGTTTCGGTCAACTGCAGGGGTCCAGACATTTGTCTGTGGCAGAGGCATCCATTTTGTGGATCTAAGGTCCTTTTTGAAATTAACCGCATTTAAGCAAAGTAACATGTCTTACCCCTCTAGAGGGGTGGAATGCTATCCCCGTCGCCAGAACTGGCGAGGGGATAGTATTCCAAATCGTATGACACCTTACACGACATGTTTTGATAAAGCCAAACCAAAGTTGCTATATAACCGCGAGGATTATAAGGCACTTAAGAGTATATGGTATGGCCCTATCCTGAAACAGCTTAGGGAGTTGTTCCCGACAGCTGCAGACAGGCTCAGCTCATGCTAGAGCTCCATCTCACATTAAACCACGCACTCTGCCTCCAGGATTGATGAGGCCTTCCATAGGAGTGGCTCACAGGTTAATATGTGTCCAGATATAGGTTTAGATATAGGTATACTATATCTAAGCAAGGGGTGCTTACACCACCTTACCCCAGCTGAGTGATCAGCCAGTTGTGTCAATTTAAGAACCAGCCAGGGGTGGCAAAAGATATACTGCAGCCCCTGGTAGGCCTTGTGGGCTCCTATGCCCTGGGCACCTATAGTGCATTATACAGGGGCTGACAAGGAGTCCATTTCCAATTGTGGTATGTACCTAGGGTACATGGAATCCATTTTACAGAGAGAGCAGATGGCCTGGGGCCCTGATTAGCAGGCAACCAGGTCAACTAAGTCAAAAAACCAGCTAAACACAGGCAAAAAATCTGGGGTAACCATAGTCAGGTAGCCACCTTCCTACAGGGGACACAACCTTTGTCATAGGATCTATTTATGCACCTAACGAGGGGCAGATGACGTTCCTTCTCAAGGCTATAAGGGAGGCGGCTGCTGCCGCAGATAGGCATTTGCCGATTGGGGTAGACCTCAAAGTTGTTTTTGACAATGACCTAGATCGCTCCTGCCAGAGGACGACCCAAGCCGGGGTCTTCCTGCCTTCAGGCCAAGCATTGCTTCAGGAGCTGGGATTATCTGACCTTTGGTGACATTCCCACCCCCGCACTCGTAGCTACACCTTTTACTCAGGGGCGCTCACAACCTATGCACGCCTGGACTATCTTATAGGCTCCTCCTCCCTCCTGACCCATATCACCAACATTGATATTTGGACGGCCTCTCTCTTGGATCATTCCCCTGTCCTGGCCAATTTTCACCTCCCTTGTTCACCGCGCCCCCTCAGACACTGGCGCTTGCGTGACACGCTGCTGCAGCTCCCACCTGTACTGACTCAAATCCAGAAAGCCATCACAGATTTTCATTCCGTCAACGATACTCCGGACACTTCCCTAGCTAAGCAGTGGGCGGCCCTAAAGGCAGTCCTGCAGGGGGAATTCATAGCGATCTCTTCGGCTCAAAATCAAAATAGGGAACGTAAGAGAGCGGAACTCACCCAGAGAGTCTCAGACCTTGAGCAGCTACATCAGAGAACAGGGGCGGCCAGAGCATGGCGCCAGCTTTGCCTAGAGAGAAAACAACTTGTAGCCCTAGATCAAGATAATATTTCAAAACAACAACGGTCCCATTACAAAGGACAAAATAGTTACAAATGAATATAGACCAAAGAGTAGCTATATTAGGGTGACATGTCCAGCCGGACAGAGGTCTAATTTTTATTGATGCATAAGTTGGGGTAAAAAATTCTCACATTTGTACAAGAACGGGCACAAGCCTGCACCCAATTTTACAGACAAATAGTGAACACAAAGAGACAAACAAAGGGCTTGTAGGCAAAAACTGCAAGTTCTGTTACACTGTTGTCATCACAGTATTAAAATGTAGTACATAACATTAAGAGACACCTTTACACTCAAAGAAAAAATAAATATACTGTTGTTTAAGGTGTAACTACTTGTCGACTGCGTTTCAATTCCTATTAGAATTCACGAATCATCATCAGGACACATATATGCATGCCTAACATTCATATAGCCTCAATTGCCTATAGGGAGGAAAGGGAAGGAAAATACATCAGGGATACATTAAGAAAGACATAAAGGAATTAGTGTGTGTAGGAAATGGGATCCCTGTCCGGCCAAGGCGTGCGCCAAGGCCAGGCAGAAACCACCATCCCCCGCTAGGGTAAGGAAGGTACCCGCCAGGACAACCCCTGCTCACCCCCTAGGTAGCTTGGCACGAGCAGTCAGGCCTATCTCGGAGGCGAAGTGTAAAGTATTTGCGCACGCACCCACCAGCAGCAACATCCAGGGCCCCCCACAAAAGGAACTCCACACAAGGTTTATGTAAAAATAGCCTTTGTGTTGAAAACACACATTATATAGGAATACACACTTCACAAGGTGCCATCAGGCACGTGCAGAATCTACAGGGGAATATTTACAAGGCAGGGCCCGAGGACCACTGCCAGGAATAGGCAATTGGGAGACTAACATTGGGACCGTATAACAACCTTCAGCTTCACACAAGATACATAGAACCTTCAGCTTCACACAAGATGCATAGAACCTTCAGCGGGGAAAAGACAAGGCACATGACACAATACATCACCTTCCATGGTGCAACATAGAATAATTCGCTGGAATCACATTAGTAAGAACACAGAACTCTCTCTAGGCCAACGGGCCTCTCTGGGGCTAAGACGCCCTAAGAGACGAAGTCAAGATAGGCTGCAGGGAGCCAAGAAGAACTTAAACGTGGCAGCTGCCCACAAAGTGCTGGGCAGCTGTATATGATGGGGCCAACGTAGGAGCCTCGCAGGCTCTGAAGCAAAAGGGTCCAAGGAGGAGTCTTTCAGGGCTCGAGACATAAAGGGATGCTGTTAGCCTCGCAGGGCTCGGGAGACAACGGTCAAAGGTGGAGCCTCTCAGGGCTCGGGGCAACAGTGGAGCCTCTCGGGGCTCGCAACATCGGAGGAGCCTCTCAGGGCTCGGGGGAAAATGGCCGCTGGGAGCCTCTCGGGCTCGGGGGAAAATGGCCGCTGGGAGCCTCTCGGGGCTCGGGGGAAATGGCCGCTGGGAGCCTCTCGGGGCTCGGGACCAATGCAGGGCTTCGTGGAGTCCCTCCCGGGGGACTCGATATGGGCGGAATGAGCAAAGAGCCTCTCGTGGGCTTGGCAGCAATGTACTCTCTATACTCGGCACTACAGCCCATAAGCAAGGTGCCGCCCAGATTTCTGCCAGGAGGGCCGCCGATACAGGACTGAGAGGAGCATTCAGTTCTAACAATTCCACCCTCCCATACCTGATGAGTGGCATACTGGCAGCAATCATGATCGACAATAGTTAGCGTCCCATGCAAGTGAGGTGGAGAAAAGTGCCCGCAGAGACGATGATGTGGTGGCGGCTGGTGGCGGCCTGGCGCGGACGGGCTTGCCTTCGGCGCGCCGCTGCGCACGTCCGCGTTTTCCCACCGGTTATGTAGGGATTAATGGGCGGTAGACTAGAGCGCTGAATGACCCTTCCGCTCTTACAACCGGAAGTGAGTCTAAATGCCAGCAACGACCATCCGCTCTAACGGCACAAGCCGAGGCGGACTTGGGTCTGGGCAGAAACAGGTGAGACAGTACTTGCTGTGAACTTTAAAAGTGGTTAATCTTGGCGGCGTAAACAATATAAATGCAACACAGGAATTTAAAAACGGAGCACAATTCAATCTGAGCCCGAATTTACATCAGGTTAACTAGTGATTAGCAGTACAGCTACAAAACCAGCTTTACCCTTTTGATCGGGGCGCCGCTGCGTGCGTCCGCGCCTTCCCACCGGTTATGTAGGGATTAATGGGCGGTAGACTAGAGCGCTGAATGAGCGGCTCTCAGCCGTGGAGAGTGAGGAATTAATAATGCTATTGATGGTAGGGTTCACTTCACTAACCAAGGCTTGTAAGAACGATGGGGGGCAGGGGTCTAAGGAAATCGGGTCGAATGCGTTAAAGCGGGCCATATGGATGTTCTCCTCAAAAGGCCCCATCCTTTCAATGTCTGAGGAGGTCGGTGTCTGTTTCGGGAAATCCTTAACGATGTCAAGGATTTTCTTTTCAAAGTAGTTGGCAATGGAATGACTCTGGGCTCAATCTCCTTGAGGACTGGACAGCTCTAATCTGAGAACTACTCTATGTCGCCAGTAATTCTCTTCATGCCACTGGCCTAATGTTGGCCATGTGACCTGTAACCAGCACCGCTTAAGTAGGAGGGCACATCCACGGTCAGATCCACTACTCTGGCCGCTGAGAGACGTGCTCGTATCCAATTACACGAACTACCCAGCGACCTGGCAGGGCAGCGTGGACAATACATAAAACGCCTGAATCCTCATTGCAGGTTTTCCTAGGTAAGCGGAAGTCCGACTCTTCACCGGTACTCGTCCGTTAACACAATTCATGCCCTATGTCACTAACAGTTCCCCTCCCTTTCACAGGTGCCATAAATTGCCCAGATTGTGATCAATGACAGCACTACAATGCGTCTGGTAAGCCAATTAGTTCCCCGCTGTCACCTTGCGTCACCCACCGGCATCACGCTCCGTTTTTTATATGTACACTGAGCACACCGTTCCCCACCGGCAATCTCCAATCACTTAGTCTACCAATAGACAACGCTTCCACGATCACCCCGCCTAGGCGCTCACTTGCACCCCACGTGCTGCACATTTAGCGCGTCCTGTATCACGCACGCATTGAACACCTCACCGTAGGCAGCATGGCACACCGCCTCGCGTCCCCGAGTATGTGGCTGGGCACCCCCAAGCACGCACAATCCTGAATGCCCCCATAGAATCACCATGGAGATGTACAATCTTGATCACTTTGGGTAATGCCAATGATGTAGAAGTGGATGTATATATGCCCCCAAAAGAGTCAACATGGAAATGTACAATCATGAAAGCCACCAATAGAATCACTTTGGGTATTGCCAATGTTGGAGAAGTGAAGTGAATAATTATATGCACACGAATTCCTTTATGTCTTTCTTAATGTATCCCTGTTGTATTTTCCTTCCCTTCCCTCCCTATAGGCAATTGAGGCTATATGAATGTTAGGCATGTATATATGTGTCCTGATGATGATTCGTGAATTCTACTACGAATCGAAATGCCATCGACAAGTAGTTACACCTTATACAACAGTATATTAATTTTTTCGTTGAGTGTAAAGGTGTCTCTTAATGTTCTGCACTACATTTTAATACTGTGATGACAACAGTGTAATAGAACTTGCAGTTTTTGCCTACAAGCCCTTTGTTTGTCTCTTTGTGTTCACTATTTGTCTGTAAAATTGGGTGCAGGCTTGTGCCCGTTCTTGTACAAATGTGAGAATGTTTTACACCAACTTATGCATTAGACCTCTGTCCGGCTGGACATGTCACCCTAATATAGCTACGATTTGGTCTATATTCATTTGAAACTATTTTGTCCTTTGTAAAGGGACCGTTGTTGTTTTGAAATATTAACTCCCCAGGGTCCCTTGTTGATCGGTCTGGGTGCCCTTGTCCCCAGAGCTGGTCTCACCCCTTGGTTGGCACTGTGGGCACTGCCTCTGTGGTTGGCAGCCCTCTGCTGGGCGCACTGACCTCCCCATAGCTGGTCTCACCCCTTGGTTGGCACTGTGGGCACTGCCTCTGTGGTTGGCAGCCCTCTGCTGGGCGCACTGACCTCCCCATAGCTGGTCTCACCCCTTGGTTGGCACTGTGGGCACTGCCTCTGTGGTTGGCAGCCCTCTGCTGGGCGCACTGTCCTCCCCAGAGGTGGTCTCACCCCTTGGTTGGCACTGTGGGCATTGCCTCTGTGGTTGGCAGCCCTCTGCTGGGCGCACTGTCCTCCCCATAGCTGGTCTCACTCCTTGGTTAGCACTGTGGGCACTGCCTCTGCGGTTGGCAGCCCTCTGCTGGGCGCACTGTCCTCCCCAGAGGTGGTCTCACCCCTTGGTTGGCACTGTGGGCACTGCCCCTGTGGTTGGCAGCCCTCTGCTGGGTGCACTGTCCTCCCCATAGCTGGTCTCACTCCTTGGTTAGCACTGTGTGCTGTGGCTCGCTGGCTGGCCTCTGATTTGAAGACACAGACATTTTCTGCCTGTTTTGAAGAAACTATCTCAATCCTCTCCGGAGCCAGGGACCCAACTCCCCTTTCTCTCTCTCCAGGGGCGTCAGAGCTGATAACGCCCCCCCCCCCCCCAGATTACCACGCCCTCCCCAAACTTGGCCGGTGCTGACTTGCACCCCCTTCTCTGTCTCCTTCTCCGTCTCCCTCCAGTTTCCTCCTTGCAAATACCTCCAAATCTCTCACTTACCGCGCCCCCTCCTCACTCTATCCCGCAAGTGGGCAGTGAAATCCCTCTAGCTGGACCCCCTAGTTGCCAAACCTTACTTGATGGCCTTAGATCTGTGAATTGCAGCTGCTCCCCCCCCTTAGTAGCTACTTTAGCTGTGACTTCCCCGGTTGGCAGTGTCCCCCCCTCACACATCCCCGCCGCCCCCTGTTGCCACTGAATTTAGCCCATCCGATCACTTAGTCCGCAGTGCCAACTCCATTATTTGTCATTAAAGCCTTAATCTGCCCCCTCTGCCCACAGCCCTGCCCCCTCTGTCCACGCCCCCTCTGCCCATGACCCCGCCCCCTCTGCCCACAGCCCCCACCCCCTCCTTGGGGGCTCTCTATCTGGATAGAGTGCTCTGTGGCGCAGCAGCAGGCCCTCCCCCCCCAGTACAACTAGTGCCGGGGGTGGGAGGGGCCTGGGGAAGAGTCACATCTGGACTGCTGGGCCCTGGAGATGCGGGGACAGTAAGTGGGCGCGGGTCTCGGTGGGAGGCAGCCCCCCTCCCCTCACCGAAGCCTCACTGGTTGCAGCGTCCACTGTGGGGCCGGCGCCCCCGGGCACCTCCCGTGAGTACTCTATGGAGGATTGTCTAGCGCCTAGAAGTGTGGAGAGGGGTGGGCTGTGGGGTCAGCGTCTCTGTGCACCATTTGCACTGGTGTGTCTTAGAACGATTGTTTCTGAAATGCTTGTGAGTGGGACAAACTGGTGCATTCAAGGCTGTCTGACGGCAGCAGCTTCTGAAAACTCGACTACTGTATGAGAATGTGTCTGTGTGTCTGTGACCGCTTGTCTGTGTCTGTGACAGCTTATCTTTGTGTCTGGGACAGCTCGTCTGTGACTGTGACAGGCGACAGCTTATCTTTGTGTCTGGGACAGCTGGTCTGTGTGTCTGCGACAGCTGGTCTGTGTGTCTGCGACAGCTGGTCTGTGTGTCTGCGACAGCTGGTCTGTGTGTCTGCGACAGCTTGTCTGTGTGTCTGCGGCAGCTTGTCTGTGTGTCTGCGGCAGCTTGTCTGTGTATCTGCGGCAGCTTGTCTGTGTGTCTGCGGCAGCTGATCTGTGTGTCTGCGGCAGCTGGTCTGTGTGTCTGCGACAGCTGACCTGTGTGTTTGTTACAGCTTACTTGTGTGTCTTTGTAATAAAGTTATCTGTATTACATATTTATGGAATCGAGTCAAGTTTTGAGTGCATTTAAAAGGCAGGTGTCCGCAGTCACTATCATTGCATCTTGACGTTATCTGTCACATACATACATCTGCTTGCACTACAGTTGCGCGCCTGCAGTGTCTCATGTACCTGTAACATGCATGCATTACAGACAAGCAGTTGTGTTTGTAACGCAGTTATGAGTCTTTTGTTAGTTCTGCTTCTGTGTCCAGCTCTGAGTGTGTGTGTGTCCAGCTCTGAGTGTGTGTGTGTCCAGCTCTGAGTGTGTGTGTGTGCCCAGCTCTGAGTGTGCGTGTGTGCCCAGCTCTGAGTGTGCGTGTGTGCCCAGCTCTGAGTGTGCGTGTGTGCCCAGCTCTGAGTGTGTGTGTGTGTGCCCAGCTCTGAGTGTCCGTGTGTGCCCAGCTCTGAGTGTGCGTGTGTGCCCAGCTCTGAGTGTGTGTGTGTGCCCAGCTCTGAGTGTGCGTGTGTGCCCAGCTCTGAGTGTCCGTGTGTGCCCAGCTCTGAGTGTGCGTGTGTGCCCAGCTCTGAGTGTGCATGTGTGCCCAGCTCTGAGTGTGCGTGTGTGTCCAGCTCTGAGTGTGCGTGTGTGTCTAGCTCTGAGTGTGCCTAGCTCTGTGTGTGTGTGTCCAGCTCTGAGTGTGTGTGTGTCCAGCTCTGCGTGTGTGTGTGTGTGTGTGTGTCCAGCTCGGAGTGTGTGTGCGTGTGTCCAGCTCTGAGTGTGTTTTAGAAGGGGTGTTCCCCGGGGGCCAGGATTTGCGCTCCCGTCAACGCCGAGTTCCACCTCTCCCACCAGTACTGCCGAGGCTTTACGTGAGATCCTCACCGGGGAGGATTCGGAGCCTAAGATCATACACACTGAGCTCACACCACACTTACGAACGGACACCACACTGAGAGTTCAGTACACAAGTTCTTTATCAGCAGTAAATTCAAGTAAAAGGCACACGTATTTACAGGCAATTGAGGGATCGCAAAGGTCTCTGAGGCAAGGAAGAGGGAAGCGGGACAGTCTCGGTATCAGGCCAGTACACAACATACCCTATGCAGAGCTCTCAATCCTCGAACCGTGGGGTACGGAGATGGGGATCGTACTGCTGTTCCACTCACTTCTTCTCATACCAGGTCGTGTCGGTAGCGTTGCTGGTCCAGCCGGACCAGGTTCCTCCTCGAGCCACGACGACGTCAGCAGGGCTCGATCCGGAGTGTTGAACAGGTCTTGCAGAGCCGCGACCACGTCAGCAGGGCTCAGGGTGTTACGAATGTCCTTAAGTCTTAAGGGCGAGCCGCGACGGGGTCAGCAGGGCTCCCAGGTTCTAGTTCCTTCCTTCCGTAGTAGAGCCGCAACAGCGTCAGCAGGTCTCGATAGTTCCAGAGTTCAGTCTGCTCCTCAAGGTATGCTGCGATCAGATCAGCAGGGCTCTCTTGTCCAGGATACAACTGCCCGCTAGTTCTCGGACGGGGCTTGGAATAGGGCAGTAGCCCTTTGATATCCGGACTCTCGCAGGCGGAGATCTCAGGCCTCGGGGCTGGTCTTTGGAGGGCTCGTCGGTTGGCTCTTTGATCCTTTGGAAGATGCGTCTGGGGATTGCCAGACGCTCAGCATGGTCTGGAGCCAGCTCTTGGGGAGGCCAGAGGTGCCATCGAAACCAGCCCACAGGGGAGGCCAGAGGTGTGAGAGAAACTAGTCTCCCAGGGGAGGCCAGAGGTGCAATCGAAACTCCTTGGGCTTATCTTATTCAGGAGGCCCTCTACCCCCCAGCCGGGCATGGTACGTCTGAAGTCTAAGTTCCGCTGGGGCTGGAGTCATGCCTCTTGGGACGGTTAATGGCGGCCGGGTGTCCTGGGGGGAATGCAGGTTCAGGGCGCCCGGGACCGGGAAGGAGGAATGGCGGAATGCGGGGATGGTCGTCTGTCAGTAGGGGCGTGTGGGTAGCAGGGCGGACAGGGAACTGGACGACCAGGGGTGCTTCGGGGTGCAGGACGGGGCTAACGGGGTGCTGGGGAACGGGTGGAGCCACGCCACGAGGCCGGGTCCAACACGCGTCCCCCCCAGCTGAAAGGCAGAGAGAACTACCCATCCCCTTGGGGGTTCTCTTCAATGAGGCGGAAGAATCGGGACAGGCCGTCCGCGTTGGCGTGGTCAGCACCAGGCCGGTGTTCAACAGTGACGTCCATCCCCTAGAGGGAGATGGACCATCTCAACAGTTTGGGGTTTTCCCCTCATTTGCATTAGCCATCGGAGGGGTCAATGGTCAGTTTGGACCCGGAAGTGAGTACCGAACAGGTAGGGCCTCAGCTTCTTCAGGGCCCAAACCACAGCAAAGGCTTCCCGCTCGATGGTGGTCCACCTTTGTTCTCGAGGGAGTAACCTCCGGCTAATGAAGGCTACTGGCTGGTCCAGGCCTTTGTCGTTTACCTGAGATAGGACGGCTCCGATGCCATGCTCGGATGCATCCGTTTTGAGCACAAACTCTCGGGAGTAGTCGGGGGCCTGCAGTACGGGGCGGTGCACATGGCGTCTTTCAAGGTGTCAAACGCCTCTTGGCAGGCGGGAGTCCAGCTAACTTTCTGTGGCTGCTTTTTGGAGGTGAATTCTGTGAGGGGGACTACGATGCTGCCATACCCCTTTATAAATCTTCGGTAGTACCCCGTGAGCCCCAGGAAAGCCTGCACTTCCGTCTGGGTCGTGGGGGCCTCCCAGGCAACAATCACATCGATCTTGGGTTGGAGGAGGCCACTAGGCCGCTTCCGACCTGGTGCCCCAGATAGACCATGGACCCCTGTCCGATCTGACACTTACTGGCCTTGATGGTGAGGCCCGCACGACGCAGGGCCATCAGCACCTCCCAGAGGTGCTGGAGGTGTTCGGACCAGTGGGCGCTGAACATCGCGATATCGTCCAGATATGCGGTGCTGAAGTCCTCCAACCCAGCCAGCACCTGGTTAACCAGCCTCTGGAAGGAGGCGGGGGCATTTTTCATTCCGTAGTGACCATCCGGGGTAGAGAACGCGGATCTCTCCAGGGCCCCCTCTGTGAGTGCGATCTGCCAGTACCCGTTAGTCTAGTCAAAGGTGCTGAGATAGCGAGCCGACCCCAGGCGGTCAATGAGCTTGTCTGCTCGGGGAATGGGGTGAGTGTCGGCCCTGGTGACTGCGTTGAGCCCGCGGTAGTCCACGCAGAACATTAGCTCGGGAGCCTCGCCAGGGGCAGCCGCCTTCGGAACCAGGACCACGGAGCTGGCCCATGGACTGTCAAGAGGCCTCGACCACTCCCAGGGCTAGCATTTTGGAAACTTTGGCCTGGATGCAGGCTCGGACTCTGTCAGGAACGCGGTAGGCTCTGTGCCGTACCGGAGGGCTGTCCCCGGTGTCCACATCGTGGACACACCAGCTGGTGACGTCGGGGACGAGGGACAAATGGTCGCAGAACTGCCCTAGCAACTGGCGACAACCCTCGCGTTGCTCGGGGGTGAGGGAGGAGGAGAGCCATACTCAGTCTACAGAGCCGTCTTTCTCTTGTGCACCCAGGAGATCGGGGAGAGGCTCCGTGTCTTCTTCTGCTTTTATGTTATTCCTTTCTCAGATAGGTAGTCTGAATGTGGTGTTTTGTTGTTAGGCATTCTGGGAAGGGACTGTGATGAGTAATTACTTTATAGCTAACTAGCTGAAACACCAGAAACGTAGGAAAATATCATTTATTACATCAGTCCACACGAAAAGACAACCCTCCTCCACCTGTTGTAGTTGCAGACAATATTGCATATGAAGAAAATCGCATTATAGATGCAAAACGTATACATGGTCGATTACAGTATTTAATTGACTGGAAGGGTTATGATGTGTCAGAAAGATGCCGCTCGAAGTCGTGCTGCCAAGCGGGACGTGCCCTTCATTCCAGTCACTAAATTGCTTTGTTAATTGCGGGCATTAGCGGGAGCCGGCGTGCTCTTTGAAAACATTCTTTGGTTTCATTTGCCTTGCTATCTGTGGGCATCAGCGGGAGCCGGCGTGCTCCATTCCAGGTCTTTGGAACCCGGTGTGACCAGAGGACTCCTACAGCGCGAGCGGGACTGCGAGGCCCACAGGTAATTGCGCCGGACCAGCGCGCACACCTGCTGCCTCTTCCCGCTCGCCCCACCCTGAAGTATTCCAACACTTAAATACGACTCGCGGCCCCCGCTCCGCGGGAGCCGCTCGAAGTCGTGCTGCCAAGCGGGACGTGCCCTTCATTCCAGTCACTAAATTGCTTTGTTAATTGCTGGCATTAGCGGGAGCCGGCGTGCTCTTTGAAAACATTCTTTGGTTTCATTTGCCTTGCTATCTGTGGGCATCAGCGGGAGCCGGCGTGCTCCATTCCAGGTCTTTGGAACCCGGTGTGACCAGAGGACTCCTACAGCGCGAGCGGGACTGCGAGGCCCACAGGTAATTGCGCCGGACCAGCGCGCACACCTGCTGCCTCTTCCCGCTCGCTCTTCCTCCTACTTAATCTCGCTCACCCGCGAGAACGCGGGACGCGCGCGGGCGAAGACCGGGCAAAGAGCGGGCCGTTGTAGGCCGGGAGAGACCGGACCGGGCCCCCCCTCTGACGTGTGGCCTGTCCCAAGTCTTTGCCCTTGCCTTCTTAAGCCTGCTCTTCCTGATCGCACCTTCCCTATGGCTTCCAGAGTATCCAGGAGTAAGTCTGCCCAACAGTTCTCTAATACACTTGAAAATTTCTTCCCCAAGGCCAGTGCTGCGGTCAAGAAAGGTCACACAGTGCCAGACACTTTGCCTGAGGTGAACATTGAAAACGTGTCCGTGGGCCTTTCGGATTCTTCTTCAATTGATGTCAGTACTCCAATACCCCTCCATAATACCCATTTATCACTCTTGGACAGCATTGATGAGACAATTGAGTCAGTCCTCCAACAACTTAGGACCCCGACAACCCTACCAAGGGACAGTGAGTCCTTGCGTCCCTCCGGGGTAGTGGAAACCACTCCTTATGTGAATTGTGTGGAAATGACCGAGTCATTGGAGGGGGGCCAAGTTATAGTGTTAACGGATGCTGTAGGCAGGGGAATGGTTCACCCGCCGAAAAGGAAAAGGTCAAGGGAGCTAACAGGGGCAAAAAGGGCTAAAGTGGACATAACCACTCCAATACTTGATGCCAGCACGGATATTTCGGCATCTCCTGATAGCATTGCCCTGGGTATCGGGTCTGGTCAATTAGGTTCACCTTATTGTCATGCCTCAAGCCCCTTCCCCGTGCGCTATCCCTTTAATTAGTGCACTACTTAAGATTTCTTGACCCGGGGAGCGACGCTTCACGTTCTTGCGTCTAGCTCCGTCGGGTCCGTCTGTTGCCTGACTTCCTGTGCCTGACTTCCGTTCCTGAGTATTTGCGTTCTGTTGTTTGTGAGAGTTCGCGGCTCTGTGGGGCCGTTCCTAGCCTCCGTGGTCTCTCTCTTTGTTTAGGAGCAAGCGCCTTGCCTATGCGCTTGTTCCTTGTGACACGGACTGTGTCACTTTCCATTGCCTTATTTTCTCCCTTTTCTTTTGGTGTCCCGCCCGGCGGCCGGGTTTTGCTCCGCCATCCGGCGGGATTCCTCTTCTTTTCTGCAGCCCTCGTTGTTGCTCCGCTTGTCAGCCGGGCTTGTTCTCCGCTGACAGGCCGGGCGAGCTTTCTCCCTTCATTTACACTCACCGGGGAGCTCCGCTGGTCAGCCGGGTTTCCTCTCCGCTGGCGGCCGGGTTTTCCTCGATGAGTTAGTATTAGTCAGTTAGGGTTTTTTCCTCTTCATTATTTTTCTTATGCCCTGCCCGTCCCTACTCCCAGCATTCCTTGGGGTACTTACACTTGTGGAGTATCAAGTATTTGGACTTGGTATCTTGCGTGGACCAGAGTGGATCGGGCTACAGCTGCACGTCCCAGAATCACGGTAACAGCGCGTTATTGCGCTGCACATATATATATTGTTATCAAAAGATTGTGTTGTAGTGTGTAAATCCTGTTTTGTTTATTGTAGATGTTTCTCCAGCTAATACGAATATTGGCAACTGCGTTATTGAATCTTCTCAAACCTTTGGGGTGTGTTTCTTGGAGGTCCAGACAGAAATCAGAGTGAGCAGCATAAATTCGTAGCTTGTATTACCAGCAACATAGTGACACTAGACTTATGTATATATTGCCTCCTTCACTGCAGCTCCAGATAAATCCCTTACCAGAGGTTCTTCCATTCAGGGACGTTAACACACATCAATCTAGGTATGAGAGGATATTTAACAGAATTGTGAATGTGATTGTCCTATTCAGTCTCAAGAATATCACTCATTTGCATTGCAGTCTACCTCGTTGCCAAGCCCTCAAGAAGGCTGAAACATCCAGTCTGAAGACCATCATCACACAATTGTTACCCCCACCTTTCCTTGTTTTGTCTCCCTGTTTTCCCCTGTTCCGCCTCTTGTGCTCTAGTGTTCGATAGAGTCGGAAGGCTGCAGGGGAAGGCTGTGGATTATACTTCGGATTCCTGACGCTCCTGCGGAAACGACTTGTATCCTTTACAGAACGTGAAGCCCAAGGGGTGAGTTCTGCCTGAGCGTCATGGATCTCGAAGCGGTCACACTGGCTGATGTGGCAGGTATGTTGGGGAACCTACAGGTAGAAACTCAAACATTGATGGCCAGAATGGACACCCTGCAAAGACAGCATACTCCTGGCGCTACAGGAGGAGGGACATCGGTTGTGCAGGTAACCACTCCGCCTTCAATACCTCTGGCACCCCCTGAGCGTTTTGCAGGGGAAACAGCGCGATGCGCGGCTTTCCTCAGTCAATGCCAACTACACTTCTCCTGTAAGGCTCCATGTTTTCCCTCTGACCAGGCTAAGGTAGCCTTTGTAATTTCTTACCTTAGTGGTTCTGCAGCAGATTGGGCTATACCCTTAGTAGACAGAGATGACCCCCTGTTACATAATTATGCAGCTTTTCGACGAGAATTCCGTAAACTCTTTGATCGACACATGTATACACATTCTGCCGATACGGAGTTATTAGAACTAAAACAGGGTACTCAGGATCTAGTAGCCTATATTACTAAGTTCCGCCGGTTGGTGATCGAGTCCAATTGGCCGGAGGAAAAACGCAGTACCATGTTCTACCGGGGGTTGCGGGAGGAACTAAAAGATGCCTTGTCTCAGATAGTTGATCTTCCTACCTCCTGTAACGCTCTCATTGATTTGGTAGTAAAGATTGACCATCGGTTGCATGAAAGGAAGAAAGAGAAAGGGAAGCCTGAGTATCGGTATGTGGCCCTGAAAGAAAAGAAGAGTGCCCCAGAAAAAGCCGCTGATGACAGCGAACCCATGCAGATAGGCATAGTCCGAGGTCCTCTGACTTCCGAGGAAAGACAGAGGAGAAGAACGCTTCGGCTCTGTTTATATTGTGGGAAAGCGGGACATTTCCTAAGAGAATGCCCCGTTAAACCCACTCAGTCCAAGGTGTCGGGAAACTAGTCAGCCTGGGTTCTTGTGAGACTAGGAACTCAGGTAGGTCCGGATTAACAGTCTCTTCTTCCGATTATACCTACACTCCTACTAATCATTTATACGTATCAGCATACCTAACACAAGGCACTCTTGGTTTACACGTTTTGATAATGGTGGATTCAGGGGCTTCTGGAAACTACATGGACATGGAATGGGCTAGGGAGAACATGATAACCAGCACTGAAAAGGAGACTGCCAGTAATGTCACCACCATTGATGGCAGCCCCATTCTTTCTGGTCCAGTTACACATCATACCAATCCAATGCACATGGTTATAGCACCTGATCACCATGAAGACTTAATGTTTGATTTGATTAGTTCTCCTCAATTCCCGGTGCTTCTGGGTATTCCATGGTTAAGAACGCAAAACCCTGACATCAATTGGGAGACATCCACTGTATCCTTTCCTCCTGTGGCTCCAGTGCCCATGGTAGGGGCTACTAAAGGAGAGACACAAGCAGCCATTGAGAGTCTTGAGGCATGTCCTGTTCTCCCATCCTGTTACCAAGATCTGCAGGAGGTCTTTGATGTACGGGAAGCAGAGGTTCTTCCACCACACCGAGTCTACGACTGCCGTATTGATCTCGAGGCAGGAGCCAGAATACCCTGTAGCAGAGTGTATGCACTCACTGAAAAAGAGAACGTATACTTACGTGATTATCTCGACTCCATGCTCGAGAAGGGATTCATCAGACCCTCGCGATCCCCAGCCTCTTCCTCGTTGTTCTTCATCCCTAAACGGGAAGGGGGTCTGCGATGTTGTATAGATTACAGGAAGCTCAATGAAGTGACAATCAAGAACCGTTATCCTCTTCCTCTTATAGCCTCCCTCCTTGACAGAATCCGCAATGCCCAGTACTTCACTAAGTTGGACTTGCGGGGCGCCTATCATCTGGTACGAGTCAAGGAGGGAGACGAGTGGAAGACGGCATTCTGCACAAAATACGGTCTCTTCGAGTACCTTGTAATGCCCTTCGGGCTATGTAACGCCCCAGCGGCATTTCAATTCTTTATAAATGAAATTCTGAAGGACATTCTTGATGAGTATGTAATTGCCTACATTGACGATTTGTTAATATTTTCCGATACTTTGGCGATACACCAACAGCATGTACGCAACGTGTTGGAACGGTTACTAGAGAATCGTTTATACTGTAAGTTGGAAAAATGTACTTTTCATACTCAGGAGGTCCCCTTTTTGGGTTATATCATTTCCCCTAGGGGCCTTCGTATGGATCCCTCCAAGGTGGAGGCTGTTCTGGCATGGCCGGCTCCGCGTACAATCAAGGAAGTCCAAAGTTTTGTAGGGCTGGCCAATTTCTATAGGAGGTTCATCCGCAATTTCTCAGCCCTGGTGTCACCCATTACATCTTTGTTGAAGAAGGGGGTTCCTTTTGTGTGGTCCTGTGAGGCAGAGCGATCGTTCCAGTTGCTAAAGGAAGCTTTCACCAGTGCCCCGGTGCTACATCATCCTGACCCCGCTCTGCCCTTTGTGGTGGAGGTAGACGCTTCTCAAGTGGCAGTGGGAGGTGTTCTATCTCAGGCAGATGCCGTGTCCGGTGAGTGTCATCCGGTGGCCTATTATTCTCACAAACTCTCCCCGGCTGAATACAACTATGCGGTAGGGGATAAGGAACTCCTAGCAATCAAGAAGGCATTCGAAGAGTGGCGGCAGTATCTCCTAGGTGCCAGACATCCCGCAGTGGTATATACGGACCATCGCAACCTCCAATTTCTCAAGTCGGCAAAGGCACTTTCCATGAGACAGCTGCGTTGGTCTCAGTTCTTTAGTGAGTTCGATTTCACTGTCCAGTACAGACCTGGCAAACGTAACGGGAAGGCAGATGCTCTATCACGTTTGGGATTCGAGACCCCTACAGATCCCATTGAACCTACACACATCATCCCCAGAACGAGTATTGTAGGAGGCACACAGACAGAGGATGAATTCCTGGCACATGTGAGGGGTAGTCAAGCGTTAGCAGACATGCAGACGATAGTGGGTTCACAGGCACGTCTAGGAAGGGTAACCTTGTGTGTGTACAAGGGGGAGTGGTTTTACCGACGAGGGAATTACAGGAACAAGTCATGCAGTGGTATCACACACATCCAGTGGCTGGTCATCCAGGAATAAAGAAAACCATTAGCATTGTGCGTGAACGTTTCTGGTGGCCTAATATGCTAGCAGACATAGAACGCTTTGTTAAGACATGCTATGTGTGTGCACAAACCAAGGTTTCTCGCCTCAACCCTGTGGGCCTTCTCATGCCATTACCTTCCCCTCCCGGTCCCTGGCATACGGTGTCCCTTGATTTTATAGTGGAACTACCGCTCACTAAAGCAAAGAACAATACGTTGCTGGTGGTGGTGGATATGTTCACCAAAATGACCCATTTTGTACCATTACAGCGTTTACCCACAGCAGTTGAGTTAGCCTCCATATACATGCAACACATAGTGCGACTTCATGGTTTCCCTTCTGCCTTGGTCTCCGACAGAGGAGCCCAATTTGTGTCACGGTTTTGGAGGAGTTTGTGTTCTTTGCTCCAGATAGACGTCCGTCTGTCCTCAAGTCATCACCCACAGTCAGATGGGCAGACGGAAAGAGTCAATCAGTGTTTTGAGCAATACATAAGGAATCAGGTGTTGCAGTCTCCAGTGGACTGGGATGAGTTGGTTTGGGTAGCAGAAATCTCATATAACAACAGCACACACTCTTCTATCAAAGTTTCTCCATTCTTTTGCATGTATGGTTATCACCCTAAGTTGCTGCCCTCAGGTTGTTCCACAGATTGTCCAACCCCTGCTGCTGCAGACAGAGTAGAGATGTTACTCGAGATACATAAGAAGGCATTAGAGAGTCTAGAGATGGCTAAGGTGAGATACACAGAAGGGGCAAATCTACACAGAAGATTGGAACCCATATACACACCAGGGGACGATGTTTGGCTCTCCACTAAATACATTGCTCTTGGGGGTCCACGCAAGTTCAATCCCAAATACATAGGTCCCTATAAGGTGGAAAAGATCATCAATCCTGTTGCCATAAGATTGCAACTTCCACCTTCATTTAGAATTCATCCGGTATTCCATGTTTCCCTACTAAAACCGGTTGAACCAGGGACTAAATTGCCGGTGAAACCTACTCCATTAACTCTGCAGGACTCGGATGAATATGAGGTTGAGACCATCCTTGATTCCCGTAGAGTGAGGGGTACGGTCCAGTATTTAGTTCATTGGAAGGGATACGGTGTGGAAGAGCGCACATGGGAACCCTTCTCTAATATCCATGCACCTCGACTGTTAAGGGTGTTTCATCAAAGATATCCTGACAAACCCAAACCGGTTGGGGGTTGTTGTGGGGGGAGTGTACTGTCATGCCTCAAGCCCCTTCCCCGTGCGCTATCCCTTTAATTAGTGCACTACTTAAGATTTCTTGACCCGGGGAGCGACGCTTCACGTTCTTGCGTCTAGCTCCGTCGGGTCCGTCTGTTGCCTGACTTCCTGTGCCTGACTTCCGTTCCTGAGTATTTGCGTTCTGTTGTTTGTGAGAGTTCGCGGCTCTGTGGGGCCGTTCCTAGCCTCCGTGGTCTCTCTCTTTGTTTAGGAGCAAGCGCCTTGCCTATGCGCTTGTTCCTTGTGACACGGACTGTGTCACTTTCCATTGCCTTATTTTCTCCCTTTTCTTTTGGTGTCCCGCCCGGCGGCCGGGTTTTGCTCCGCCATCCGGCGGGATTCCTCTTCTTTTCTGCAGCCCTCGTTGTTGCTCCGCTTGTCAGCCGGGCTTGTTCTCCGCTGACAGGCCGGGCGAGCTTTCTCCCTTCATTTACACTCACCGGGGAGCTCCGCTGGTCAGCCGGGTTTCCTCTCCGCTGGCGGCCGGGTTTTCCTCGATGAGTTAGTATTAGTCAGTTAGGGTTTTTTCCTCTTCATTATTTTTCTTATGCCCTGCCCGTCCCTACTCCCAGCATTCCTTGGGGTACTTACACTTGTGGAGTATCAAGTATTTGGACTTGGTATCTTGCGTGGACCAGAGTGGATCGGGCTACAGCTGCACGTCCCAGAATCACGGTAACAGCGCGTTATTGCGCTGCACATATATATATTGTTATCAAAAGATTGTGTTGTAGTGTGTAAATCCTGTTTTGTTTATTGTAGATGTTTCTCCAGCTAATACGAATATTGGCAACTGCGTTATTGAATCTTCTCAAACCTTTGGGGTGTGTTTCTTGGAGGTCCAGACAGAAATCAGAGTGAGCAGCATAAATTCGTAGCTTGTATTACCAGCAACATAGTGACACTAGACTTATGTATATATTGCCTCCTTCACTGCAGCTCCAGATAAATCCCTTACCAGAGGTTCTTCCATTCAGGGACGTTAACACACATCAATCTAGGTATGAGAGGATATTTAACAGAATTGTGAATGTGATTGTCCTATTCAGTCTCAAGAATATCACTCATTTGCATTGCAGTCTACCTCGTTGCCAAGCCCTCAAGAAGGCTGAAACATCCAGTCTGAAGACCATCATCACACAATTGTTACCCCCACCTTTCCTTGTTTTGTCTCCCTGTTTTCCCCTGTTCCGCCTCTTGTGCTCTAGTGTTCGATAGAGTCGGAAGGCTGCAGGGGAAGGCTGTGGATTATACTTCGGATTCCTGACGCTCCTGCGGAAACGACTTGTATCCTTTACACTTATGTCACAGCTGTACCAGGGTGCACAGGGCCATTTATATTCGGCGGACCCCCACCTAACCTTACAGATGCTCTAATTAGTTCATTTACGGTCATCCTTAAGAACTTATTGGAACCACTATCTGTAAAATTGGACTCTATAGACGCGAGACTTATAGCTATAGAAAATGCACACAATCGAAACACTTCTAGTGGGGGGTTGGGCCCAAGCGCACAGATGGCTCCCCGAGAACCTGTGGGGAACGGACCTCCCACTGTTGAAACATGTACACAGGCCCAGACTGGGGCACAACATAGTACTACAGATAGTCATGTCCCCCTACTCCCCCCTTCACAAACCCGCAGGCCCCCTGTCCCTGCACCTAGAAGATCTAAGCCACCGGCACCACCCCAACCAAGGAGTGTGGGGTGTGATACTAATAAACATACTGGTCACTCTATTAGTCCCAATACCAGGCGCAGGGCGGTTAATCTGCCCCCTGAGGCAGTGCCCTATACAGCGATTATGGTGGGAGTTCCTGAGCTCACCGGTCATACTAGAGAGCCACAGGACTCACTTCGCAATAAGGTAATCAGCTGGCTCAATATTAACAGGCCCCTCTCCCCTAACATCAAAGGAGATGTGCTGATGGTCAGAAGGATCCCATGGATTGGAGTCACCCCCAAGAATAGGGCTGGGGACTGTATTATAATCAGTTTTAAAAGCCCACTGGTTGCCCCTTACATCTGCAACTGGCTGGTAAGGCCGGATAAGTCCAATATAGATCTAGTGTCCCTCTCAGACTTTTATCCAAATGTCTCTAATTTAGCTATGGGGAGGGAACAGAGCTGGACTAGAGTGGGCTTCGCAATTGATGGTTCACGGTACAGACCCAAGCACAACACAATTCCCGCTCTTGGCAACTTCGTTCACCAGAACAGATTTTCCTGCCTGGACCAAGTAGATGGACCACAACGGGGAGACATATCAAAACACTCTGCAAAATCTCCCCTTGGGGTCTCAGCCAGGGGGGAGGGTTCACCTCATCCCGTAAATGACACAAAGATCCAGGTTTCTTTCAATGAGGGGGGGACCCTTTTGAGAGGTATCCAAGTGCAAGTTGAGGAACCATCAGGCACACGCACTGCTCTTACACTGCAATCGGAGGAGCTTGTTGTATTACCCATCCCGTCGCCCACCATAGCCGGGTTGGGTGTTCCGGCAAAGTATACACACGACATCTTGCCTGCACTTAGTGAAGTAGATTTGAAACCTCAAGGTTCAGGGCTAAGTATTCTTTCGTGGAATGTGGCAGGCATTATGAATAAGGTGGGCACTCCGGAGTGGGAATCCCTGGTCAACAAAAGTGATATCCTCCTCCTCCAGGAGACGTGGGCAAGGGAACCGCAGTCTAGGAGGGGGTATGATATTTCTGAAATCCCGGCAAAGTGGAATGGCAGGGGGAGACCTTCGGGAGGTCTAGCTATCTGGGTGGCGAGCCACATTGGGTGTCAGGTGGAAAGTATGGATACTCTCTCTCAGGACATTCAGTGTGTGCTCCTTAGTTGGCCCGGTAAAAGGACTTGGGCCATTGTTAATGTTTACTCACGACCAGTCGCTGTGGGCAAGGAATCCTCTACCCTAGTCGAACTCTCATCCTTTCTAGGTCAACTACCAGCTGACCTGAAAATAGTGATGGGAGGGGACTTCAATTGCCACTTTGAACCACTGGAGGGTCTAATGGAGGGTCCCTTCACAGCCGAGGATGATCACTGGGGAGTTCCACCCTCCTCCTCACCTCACCCCAAAGCTTGGTCTCCGTTGGCAATACAACTTACCTCCCTCACTCTGAACTTTGCACTGAGGGCGTGCAATGGGCGCACCCCTTCCGATACTCCATCGGTGTGTACATTCAATAGAAAGGGGCATGAGTCAAGGTTGGATTATATTTTCATTGATATCTCCCTGTGGACCAAAGTTCAAGACTTTAAAGTGGTACCGAGAACAGACAGTGACCACCTTTCCCTCTTGCTGGAGATTCAGCACCCAGCCCCCGCAGCAGGGCCGACAACTACTGACGCCGGAGGTGACCAGGGGGATATACTCCTCACTACAAGTAGGCGTCGGGTGAAATGGGGGAAGTTGGCTAATAATGAAAACGCTATCAACAAGCTATATGGTATAGCAATCCCCATGTTTCAGGAGGTGGATGCTCTCATCAACCAACCCAGACCCTCTGATTATAATGAGAGACTTTCTGGCATCCATCAGGCTTTGGTCAGGAACCTTGCAGATGTTTTTAACCCGGTGGTGCCCTCAAGAAGGAAAGTCACTCGTACTGCGACTTGGTACACCTCTACTTGTAGGAAAATTAAATCTGACCTACTCTCCGCCATTAAGGAAGGTAGTGACAAGGAGAGGGTTGCAACCCTTAGGAGGGAGTACAAGTTAGCATTAGCCAGCTCTAGGGCAGAGTGGGACTGGAACCACTGGCATGAACTGATTGAAGCCCTGAAATGCAAAGACTCTAGGAAATTCTGGGCCTTGGTTAACAACGGAACAGGGGAGCTTACATCCGCAGTAGAACCCAATATCGCCCCCTCTATCTGGGAGGCTCACTTCGGAGCATTGTACCATGAATCCACTCTATGGCCCGAAGGGATGGCGGCGGAGACCCCCTGCCCTCCAGATACGGCCCTGGAATTTTCCTTAGGTGAGGTGAAGACAGCACTGGAGCGCCTGGCGCTGGGGAAGGCACCGGGGCTGGACAAGCTACCCGGTGATCTGTTTAGACACCATCCCGACATCTGGGGCCCGTACCTTCTTATTCTTTTTAATGCTATTTTAGGAGGTATGTGAACAAGAACAAGTCCCAACAGGTATTATTTGAAAGACTGTTTCAATAGGGGTATGCCACAGGCATTACTAAGAACAGAGCACAAGGAGTCAGAGGATTTGAAAAAAGGTGGTATTATTCACCAAGGACAAGGGGTAATGCATTTACAGTTAAAGACAGCACTGTAAAGATTAGATCTTGTGACAACCCAGTGGCACTTGGTGCAAGGTGCTATATACATTTAGAAGTGAAATGAGAAGTGCAAGTGCTTTAAAAACAGCATAAGTGGCGCATATATGAAATTATGTACATCATTTAAAGCTTCAGTTACAGAACAAGTTACAATCACTTGGACAATAGTTTTCACAAAAAAGCTTTAAGTGTGATATGCGTCGTATGGTTCAAGCTGCGTGGTCGACGGCGTTTCGATCCCCTTGATTTAGGATCGTCATCAGGACGGGGTTGTCGATAGGTACAGTGAAGGTGCCTGAAATGGAGGCGAGGCTGGCGGCACACACGATTGTTGATAGCGTCAATTTACTGGTCGCATTTCCGTCCTAGTACTGCTCGCAAAGTAGGGCAGCGTCAGAGATAGTGTACAGCACAGAAGGCAGGCGCTCATCTGGCGTGGCTGGTCGGCAGTGAATGCGGGAACAGGAAATGTTCCCGCATTCACTGCCGACCAGCCACGCCAGATGAGCGCCTGCCTTCTGTGCTGTACACTATCTCTGACGCTGCCCTACTTTGCGAGCAGTACTAGGACGGAAATGCGACCAGTAAATTGACGCTATCAACAATCGTGTGTGCCGCCAGCCTCGCCTCCATTTCAGGCACCTTCACTGTACCTATCGACAACCCCGTCCTGATGACGATCCTAAATCAAGGGGATCGAAACGCCGTCGACCACGCAGCTTGAACCATACGACGCATATCACACTTAAAGCTTTTTTGTGAAAACTATTGTCCAAGTGATTGTAACTTGTTCTGTAACTGAAGCTTTAAATGATGTACATAATTTCATATATGCGCCACTTATGCTGTTTTTAAAGCACTTGCACTTCTCATTCCACTTCTAAATGTATATAGCACCTTGCACCAAGTGCCACTGGGTTGTCACAAGATCTAATCTTTACAGTGCTGTCTTTAACTGTAAATGCATTACCCCTTGTCCTTGGTGAATAATACCACCTTTTTTCAAATCCTCTGACTCCTTGTGCTCTGTTCTTAGTAATGCCTGTGGCATACCCCTATTGAAACAGTCTTTCAAATAATACCTGTTGGGACTTGTTCTTGTTCACATAACGCACCCTCCCCAACGTGGTTTATGGGTTACCTCCTGTACTTCCTATAACAAATTTTAGGAGGTATGGCGGTTCCTCCCTCCTGGTCAGGGGCTGAAATAGTGCCGATTCACAAGAAAGGGTCCCCTCTGAATCCGGCAAACTATAGGCCAATTAGCCTTATAGATGTCCCCCAAAAGCTTTTTGCGCGTCTTATTTTGAACCATCTATTAGACTGGGTAGAGGATAATGACATCTTGAGTCCCTTGCAGCCTGGCTTCAGGAAGAACACGTCGACCATGGACCAGATCTTCCGCCTCGTCCTCCTTTATTGGAAGACGGTGAAGATCGAGGGGGGAAGATTGTACATGGTCTTCGTGGATCTGAGGTCAGCCTTTGACCTAGTCCCGCGCAGGAAACTGTGGGAGGTGCTGGAAAAGCTAGGAGTTCCTTCCCAGCTACTTAACATCTTAGTTAGGCTGCATGAGAACAACTATGCGCAGGTCAGGTGTGGGAAAGATGGCAGTTTATCATCCAGGTTCCCCGTCCGTCGAGGGGTGAGGCAGGGTTGTGTCTTGGCACCAACCCTGTTTTGTTTATACATCAATCATGTCATCTCCCACCTGGAAAATGTCAAGAACAACGACGCCCCATGCTTGGCAGGAAGGAGGGTACCGGCAATTATGTTTGCCGATGATACCCTCCTCCTTTCCAAATCTCCCATGGGGATCCAGAGGATCCTGGATGGATTTGGTCTTTTCTGTTGTCAGCACGGGTTGGAGGTGAACACAGAGAAGACCAAGTTTATGATTTTTAATCCACCCATTAAAACCAGGCCTAATCCCACCCTGGGGACTGTTAGCCTCGAGAGGGTGTCTACCTTCATATATCTGGGGGTAACATTGCAGGAAAACTTATCTTGGGACCGCCAGATAGTACGATCAAGGGTTAAACTGTCCCAACTGTCGGGTGCAATTTTGAAGGTGGCCAATACTTCTTCCTTCAAGCCTATAAGTCCGGCCCTTGAAACGTACAGGTCCCAGGCCAAGGCAGCGGCCATCTATGGCAGTGAATTGTGGGGGCACAAAGCGGTGAAGGACTTATCAACAGTTGAAAACAGTTTTCTAAGGCGCCTACTGGCTCTCCCACGTGCCACGCCACTTTTGCCCTTGAGAATGTAAATGTAAATGTATGAAACTTATATAGCGCAGGACTTACCCTGGGGCATCTCCGCGCTTGCTTAGGGAACCCGTCCTGGTATTCCCCTGTGAGAAACCCTGGCAGGGTATCCACAAGGTGAAAGCCAGGCATCCCGCCGCGAGGGGCCGATGTGGAGATTAAGCAAGCTATTGCCCAGAGTCGCAGAGTGTGACCCCGTGAGTCGAGTAGGCACCAGAGCGAGAATTGTCGAGACCGTGGAATTTATGAGCCCGAGACCCGCCGAGGCGGGGAATCGAACCCTGGTCCACGGTCGATCTCAGATTCCGGGTCTGCCGCCTCTAACCACTGAGCCACACTTCTCCAGAGAATGGACTTGGGTCTCCCCCCTATTGCAGAGGAGCTTGTGTCAAAGCCAGTGAAGTTCTGGCACAGGCTCTGGTCTACGAACAAACTTCATCATTATAGGGAGGATCTTACCCACGTCATGAGCTTCAACTGCAGTGGCAAAATCCCCTGGCTTGCCTCTGTGAAAACGAACTGATTGCCATGAATCTCCGTGACCTCTGGGAGGACCCAGCGCGAGGCTGCCAAGCAATCTCGCGCAAAGCCCTGTCAAAAATTTTTAAGGATAGGTCCCTTGCACACTTGATGGACGCTCAAAACAGCGGCACCCTTACCTTGCGATTTTTAGAATCCAAAAATTCATATGCTTTTGAACCTTTTATGGATTTTATCTTCCCTATCCTGGCGAGGAAACTGTTTGTCCAATGGAGGCTTGGCACACTACCCATTAACTCTTTCACATGCAAGTGGTCCAACGCGGACGATAAAACCTGTCCTTGCTGTAACACCCACGTGGAAGATGATCTTCACATTCTGTTTGTGTGCCCCGTTTACCAAAGGCCTAGGAAACATTGGATAGCGCCATTATGTAAGAACCTAGGGTTCAGAGAGTATGCACAGGCATACAGGATCCTGAAAACCAGTACTCTGGACCACATTGTGTTCGCTGTTTCCAAATTTCTTATGGCTATTTGGTTGATCAGAAAGAAAAAAACTGCTGAAGCCTCTTGAACTTTTTAGTGTTTTTACTATTTCCCCGCTGGGCTAGTGGATTTTTATAATATGTATTTTTAAAAAAAATGTGTATTTTATTGTATGTGTTGTTTTGTACTGCATCTTTTATGGTCTATATGGCCGAAATAAAGAATTTTTGGATTGGATTGTCAGAAAGATCCTGGAAACAGAAACACATGTACATACTCCAAGATTGGTCAGATCTTTCCATGCCTTGCATCCGGAAAAACCCTGTCACATACGAAGACCTTTGGGGGGCAGGAGGCATTTCCTGCATGTGTAAACGGTCTTGGCATGTACATGTGAATTACTTGGGAAAGATGTAAGGCCCAAATCACCTTCACATGCACACGTGAGAAAACCTGAGACCCAAAGCAATTTAAACCCCACCCACTTGGTTCCCGATGCTTTGCTTCGTGCCTAAACACTCACCTGATTAAGCAAGTACTGTGCACACGTCAAATGTACAAAAAACACACTGGTTGGTGTTAAGTAGTAAGTGACAACAAACAAAGGAGACACCAGGGTTCTTTAGAAGGTAATATATTTTAGTTCATATAATTCATCTTGTTTTGTTTTTCAAAATAGAACATCAGCCGACACGTGTTTCGTCAACAGGATGACCTGTGACTCATCAGGGCTGTGAAGGATATACAACAATAGGAAAATAATTACAAAATCAATATACAAGTTTTTGGTATCTAGAGGCACTACAACAAGCAAGCAGCACTGTGAACGAAAAAGAAAGGGGGAAAAAAAATGAAGTAAAGTGGCCCGTGTGTGATAATCTGGACCTCCGCATGAAAGTGTCTACATATGTGAGAATGTGCACCAAAGTACAGACATTACTGTGGGAAAAGGTGCGGGATAACACAAAGGGATGTGCAAAATAACGAGGGGGAATACGTGTGACCTCCACATTAAAACCATGTGGATCACCTGTGACGTTGTGAATGAAGAGCATCCAGTCCATGGTGAGAGTGGTGTAGTGAAGGACTGTTCAGGGTAAAAGGATCAGACCCTATTTTACCGAGTACTTGGAGAGAAATAAATATTGCCTACATGTTTGTGTAACGTCCCGAGTGACCCAAGGGCTTCAAGTGACCGTTAAACAGGTGATAATTATAAAGAACCACGTAGGTTTAAACGTTTGTGCGATGCAATGATTTAGGTAGTCTAAGTCATAACGTGGGCTAGCCGGCGTGTGACCATGCTGGTGGTGGCGTGACATAACTTAGTACATCTGACAATAAAAAACGGCACACGAACGTCTATGTCGAACAAGTCAACATCGCACAATTTAGGACATTATCCCTGAAAGGTTGCTAGAAGGCAATGATGGTACACAGTGATCATATTACAATTATTACCATTTCTACAATGACACGCGAAATCTGCAACGTGCACCGAACAGTGTGAGTGAAAAGTCATCATCAACAATCTACAAGGGCGGAAAAGGAGGCACTTAAGGTAGAACTCCGTCACGGTACAGTGCATGCACGGTTAAATACACTTCACATCAAAACAAACGGCAACAGTCACGTTCAATGCGTAGCTAATGCCAAGAAACAGTGTGCTCAGTACAAAAAGCCGGATGCGGCTCTACAGATTCTATAATGCGATCCCCGAGAGTAGCTGTAAATAAGTAAGGGGTGGAAAAAGAAAAGGAAATGACTCGTGTGCCCATACCTGTAGCGATGTGTATGGCTTTGAGCTGTAGGGATTAAAGAAAGAGGGAAGAGTCGAGTAAGAAACCAGGCCGATGTAAATGCAGAAGGCGCGGCCGGTTAACTACACATAGCAACAAATCTCACCGGCAATATGTAAACTTGGCGCGAGGTCCCTGGTATTTTGTCGGGGACTACGAGCAGTCCAAATAGGAGTAGGTCCGTCAATGCCGTCGGGTCTGACAGGCACACGATCTCCTGTAGGTATTAAGAAAACAAAGGGGGCCATGAGTAAGACTCCAGTTGCTGCTGTCACCAGTAACTTAGGGTGACCAACCGTCCGTAAATTTCACGGACAGTCCGTAATTTCGGCCGTCTGTCCGTTGCCGTGAAGGATTCTTTAACGGACGCCATTTGTCCGTAATTTTAACCGGGCACCAGTCGCACCTCCCTAACGCCGGCACAGCTTCCACCCACCTCCCTTCTTGACTTGACATGACGCATTCAGGGCTGTTTGCATCTGAATAGATGCCCCTGCTCTTGAAGCTGCAGCCCCCTGCCCTCACACCTCCAGCCCTTGATGAGCTGTTAAGGAGTGCTTGAAGTTGACTGAGAGGGAGGGGCTGCAGCTTCAGGAGCAGGGGCATCGATTCAGATGCAAACAGCTCTGAATGTGCAATGTCTCTGCAATTTGTGTGAGATATTCCCTTTCTGCCCAGGGCCCCAAACATCCTCGAACCGGCCCTGATTACACCGAGGCAGCGCATGGTTATCTTCACAGCACAGAGCTAAATTACTGTCACTAAATTATAAACAAACCTCGGTTCTTCAAACATGAAGACTTTCATGTAATAAAATAAAGAAATGGCACAATCGCACCACACTGATTAACCAAGTATGGAGGAAAATCAGTTAAATCAGTTCTTTTGGAGTATCTCCTTTATGTACTGTACATCGCAGTGGGAGATGGCAAAACAGGGCCGGCTCTAGGCTCATGGTGGCCCTGGGCAGGGAGCGTAGGTAGGGCGCCCGGAAGAGGGGTCCGGGCGGGGCGGAGCGCGCAGGCCAGTAAAGAGGGGAGGGGGTCAGGGTGTTTAGAAGTGGAACAGAGCCGGAGGCCACCAAATCCCTGCCAGGGGCCACCACGCAAATATGTATCCATCCTCAGAGGATTAATATATTAACGATATATATTGGCGTGGTGGCCCCTGGGGTTTGGTGGCCCTGTGCAGGTGCACAGCTTGCACATGCCCTGGGCAAAAGTAAAATTTTGGAAAGAGAGACTGACTTCTCATTGTCTTGTCCAGGAGGGGGTGAGGAGCCCGACCCCACCCTGGAAGAGACCAAGATGATACTAGAATACCGCATGCCCACCCCTGTGCCCACCCTGGTGGATCCTGGTCCCCCTCCTGCCCTCCCTCTCCCCAGTGATGGCTCCTGTCCCTCCCCTCCCCCCACCCTCCCCACCTGTGGTGGACCTGTCTCTGCCCTGGGTGGCTTCTGTCCCAGTCCTGGAATGGCTCCTGCAGCTCAAAAAGGCTCAGCTCAAAATTAATGTGAAAAGATGGGCGAGTGAGTAAGTCAAGGGATGCGTGGATGAATTAGTGAAAGGGTGAATGGATGAATGAAAGATTGAATAGATGGATAATGGGAGAGGATGGGTGGATTGATGAGTGGTGGAAGGATAGGGGTTGGCCTAACGGCTAGGGCGCTCGACCTCGGACCTGGGGATCTGGGTTCGAGTCTCGGTAACGACACCAAAAACCTCCTGTGATTCTGGGCAAATCACTTAATCTCCCCGTGCCTAAAAATGAATGCGTGTCCTCATGTAACGTAACTGGTGCTATGTAAAGCGCTCTGATACCTGATTCAGTTCGGGTCTAGTTTGCGCTATATAAAACTGCAAAAAAAAAAAAAAGGATGGAAGAGAGCAAGGGTAAATAGCTGGATGTGTGGGTGGAAGGGTAGCTGGATGGGTAAAAGGGTGGATGGATGAGTGAAAGGATGGATGAGTAAAAAGGTGGATGAGTGAGTGAGTGGATGGATGGATGAGTGAAATGATGGATGGATTGATGAATTGATAAGTGTAAGGCTGAATGGATGGACAGATGAGTGAAAGGGTGGATGTAAGGATGGATGAGTGAAAGGGAGGGTAGATGGACTAAAGGATGAATAGATGAGTGAAGGAGTGACAGGATAAATGGATGAAAGAAAGGATGGATGAGTGATAGGGTCAATGGATGGATTCATGAGTGAATGAGTAGATGGATGGGTGGTGGATGGATGGAAGGAAGGATTGCTAAGTGAAAGAGTCAATGGAGAGAGAAAGGGAGGATGATGGATGACTGAAAGGGTGGATGGGTGAAAGATTCAGTGACTGGGTGGATGGATGAGTACGGGAAAGGATGGCTGGATGGGTGAAAGGGTAAATGGCTGGATGGAAGGATGGATGAGTAGAAGAGTGGATGGATGAGTGTACAGATGGATAGGGTGAAAGGGTGGATGGATGGATAATGGATGGATGAGTGAAAGGATGGATGAAGGGATGGATGAGTGAAATGATAGATGGAAGGATACATGATGGATAGGTTTGCAAATAGTTGAATATGTTTGGATATGGCTGGGCTTACTTATATACTATTGCGCGACCTCTGATGTGTCTGTAAAACGTATCCAATTGTCCTGGATTTCCTGTCCTTAGCACCTAAACTTTCTAGATACAAATTGGACACTAATGGATAGGTGCAATCTTTCATAGCCTCAAACCCCTGTGCTTAGTGTATATAAAATCTGCATAAAGTGTTCGGACACACGCAGAAGAATACATAAATCCTCAATTACCAGCTGTCCGAGGTGCCAGTAATTGAAGGCAGATGGTGCTGGGAGCGTGTGCACTGCTGTGTTTTTTTTCACTTCAGCTCTGTGTGCGCGCATGAACATCCGGCCAGCAATGTAGAGAATCACATGCATCAGATCTGGTTTTTTTAAACAATTGCGATCGCGAAAGTGATGCTTTCTGTGCTGCTTGTTTTTCGTATGTAATCTTGTTCTTCTACGAACTCGATGGTAGCAAAGTATCCCATCCTCACCCTCTAGGTCACTTCATTAATTTTCCACGAGTCCGCCGTGTCTGGTGGCGAGTGCAGATTGGTAGTGCAGAGTGCAGAGTGGTAGTGCAGAGTGAGAGTGCAGATTGGTAGTGCAGAGTGCAGAGTGGTAGTGCAGAGTGCAGAGTGGTAGTGCAGAGTGAGAGTGCAGATTGGTAGTGCAGAGTGCAGAGTGGTAGTGCAGAGTGCAGAGTGGTAGTGCAGAGTGCAGAGTGGTAGTGCAGAGTGCAGATTGGTAGTGCAGAATGAGAGTGCAGATTGGTAGTGCAGAGTGCAGAGTGGTAGTGCAGAGTGCAGATTGGTAGTGCAGAGTGCAGAGTGGTAGTGCAGAGTGCAAAATGGTAGTGCAGAGTGCAGAGCGGTAGTGCAGAGTGGTAGTGCAGAGCGCAGAGTGGTAGTGCAGAGCGCAGAGTGGTAGTGCAGAGCGAGAGTGGTAGTGCAGAGCGAGAGTGCAGAGTGCAGAGTGCAGATTGAGAGTGCGAGTGGTAGTGCAGAGTGCAGATTGAGAGTGCAGAGTGCAGATTGGTAGTGCAGAGTGCAGATTGGTAGTGCAGAGTGCAGAGTGGTAGTGCAGAGTGCAGAGTGGTAGTGCAGAGTGCAGAGCGGTAGTGCAGAGTGGTAGTGCAGAGTGCAGAGTGGTAGTGCAGAGCGCAGAGTGGTAGTGCAGAGCGCAGAGTGGTAGTGCAGAGCGAGAGTGCAGAGTGCAGATTGAGAGTGCGAGTGGTAGTGCAGAGTGCAGATTGAGAGTGCAGAGTGCAGATTGGTAGTGCAGAGTGCAGATTGGTAGTGCAGAGTGCAGAGTGGTAGTGCAGAGTGCAGAGTGGTAGTGCAGAGTGCAGAGTGGTAGTGCAGAGTGGTAGTGCAGAGTGCAGAGTGGTAGTGCAGAGTGCAGAGTGGTAGTGCAGAGTGCAGATTGGTAGTGCAGAGTGCAGAGTGGTAGTGCAGAGTGCAGATTGAGAGTGCTGAGTGCAGATTGAGAGTGCAGAGTGCAGATTGAGAGTGCAGAGTGCAGATTGGTAGTGCAGAGTGCAGAGTGGTAGTGCAGAGTGTCTAAAACACATTGCCATTTACAATGCCATTATCTATAACTTAAAACAAACCCGAGCCCTAATGCATTCCTAATGCTTGTTTTACAATGTAGAATGTAAATTACCACCAAACTGTCAGTAATAAATGCTTTTAGTGCGGTGAACATTATAGAAAATAGTTATAAAAGATTACTTTGCCCGAAAATGCATTAAGTGGCAAGCAAATGAAACCTGGCAGAAATTCATCATAATTTAAATATCAATATGGAAAGCTGGTCAAAGTCGACGGTATATTAAGTCAAGTACATACTCATTTGAAAGAAAAACACTCACCTGACTCCGAACCTGGGTGGCAGATCATCCGAAGCTCTTTAGCGCTCCACCCTGCTTCCTTCCCTGTCTTCACTCAGTGTCTTCGGCTGTGTTCTTGCAGCCCGGATCACATTTCAGACATTCCTTCCTGTTTCTGAATTTCCGGCTCCAGATCCTCTCCCGGCACTGTTTCCGATTTCCTGCAAAAGAGAAAAGAAAAGAGAATCAACAAAGGGTTGCCAAGCAACACCTCGCTCTGAATGGTAAAGCGTTAGCATGCTTGAACACATACCTGTACGAATTTAAACTTTATGAAAACTGTGGCAGACCTCTTGACCTTCTATAAATCAAGAGAACGTTTTGAAACTCTTCCTGAAACAATCCAAGGACTTTAAGGACGTTGAGTAAGTGAAGAATGTTAAAGTAAAACAGACATTTGTGTAAATACCTTGAGTCTGATTAGAAGACTGAAAGGGAACAGAGAGCTTGTTTGTAATTATTATTTGTATATATTTAATGTGAAATTACGGAGCAAATATTGTAAAGGAAATGTGATAATTTGAGCAATCACAGATTATTAGTGCACCTGTAGTGTTTTTTTGGTTTATTCTTTCTTTTAGTTTCAAGAATCCTTTTGAGAAATGGTTAAGGGTAATTCAGGTATACCCAATTAAGAGTTCCAAAGCAGATGTTTGACCTAAAGAAGTGATTTAGGGTGTTCAGATTCATCGGGTACATTTATCAGATTATACACGAGCTGAAAACTGAAGCCCAGTAACACTTTGCCTTTCTCGAGAGACATTCTACACGACTGAATTGTCAAGTCGGTCTACAAGAATCCAGTGTGTCTTCTCTTTTCTCTCGTCCCTATTTCCCCCTCCCCCGGGGTTCGATCAGGGCGGCAAGTGAATCCTATCCTTGCCTCTCTGGTGGAGTTCAGAGGGAGTTGGGTAATAGAAGCATCAAGGAAGGAACAAACCGGAGTACAGGCGGGTGAATTCATGACACCATGGGCCCCAGGGACCACCACCTCCAAGGGGCTTTGTACTCGTTGGGATGCGTGCCGCGCAGCCTCCATTCTAGAGCCCTTGATGGCCTGGGCACCATCACCCCCTAGAGCCAGCTGCAATGTCTCCCGCTATGCCATAGCATACTCTGCTTTGCTTCTTGGAAGCGAGAGCAGGAAACCTGCTCTCGCTTCCAAGAAGCAAAGCAGAATTGCTTTTGGGCAAGGGGAGCTGCATGTTAGCAGCTCCCCTTGCCCAAAGGCAATTATGGTTCCTGCAGGAGGCGAGGAGCCAGCAGGGACCGTTGGGACATTGGGGCTCCCCTCGAATTGAGGGTCGGCTCCCGGGGGTGGGGTCCCTGGGCCACAAATGGCACAGGAGGGGGGCCACAAAGCCACCTCATCTTTAGTTTATTGATTTTTTTTTTTTAATGGAAGGGCAGCCCTGGGGGATGTGGTCCCCGGGGCTAGAGGTGGCCCTGGGGAGTGAGGCCACGCTGCCCCCCTCCCGGCAATTCTTTTTTTACACAAGGCCAGGTCCTGGGGTATTGGGTCCCCGGGGTCACAAGTGACCCAGGGGCATGGGGACACCCTCCCTGTAAAAAAATAAATAAAACAAGGCCAGGCCCCGGGGGAGGTGGTCCCCGGGCCCAAAGAATGTTAAGAGAAGGCGGGCCAAACAGCCCCCTCCTAAAAAACAAAAAAGAAAACCGAAGCTGGATCTCACCGGAGGTCCCGCCCCCTCCCTGCACCACTTGAAAACACGCCTTCTGGCGCGTTTTGGGTTGGGGGATGAAGTCCCCTTGCATCTTATGGGTCCTTAGGGGCCAACTAGCCCACCAGGTACCTCCAGCAAGCAGCACACTGTGGGATTTCTGAGAGGTGGTCCGAGGCCACGCCCTTTTTTACACCATTTTGCAAACGCGCCTTGTGGCGCATTGCTGATGGGGCAATGAGGTCCTGTTGTGTCCTGAGGCCCTCAGGACTAAAGTGAACTTCATCCCCTGAGCAGCAGTGCGCCAGGAGTCGCGTTTGCAGAATGGTGTAAAAAGGTGGCATGGCTTTCAACACTCTCAGCAGTCCAGCTGTATGGGGCTTACTGGAGGTAACAGGAGGGCTAGTTGGCCCTGAGGGACAGGGCACTGTCGCAATTAAAACTCACATGTGATCAATGGCAGTGGTCTGCATTTTCTGAGACTCTGGCTTTACTGCCTCACTGATGAGTGATCCTATTCACTTTCGGGTACTCACTGACACCCAAAGTGCTCCTCAGCCCTTACCTCTACTGTGATGTATTCCTATAGGTTCTGTATTGATCCCCCTATTCCTGACCCTATTCTGGTTAACAAGTTAACTAGCAGCCATCCCATGATGCAGAAAACCCCCATGATGCAGAAACCGTTATCTGATTAAGCCACACTACGGCACAGGAACGTGTTATCTGATTAGGTCATAACGCTTGCCATCTAATTAGACAAGCGATATTCCTCCAGCCCCTGATAAGGCATACGGAGTTCTCAAAACAAATCAAACCTATGACAACCTGGGAAAAACCCTGCGGCCATTGTTTTGATTTCATCGAGAACTTCAGCAAAAGAATGTGCTAACGACCAAGTCGTATGACATCCTTATTGACGTATCTATGTCCATCCTTACGTCAATCTCGGCACCTTAAAGGTATAAATATTACCGATATTGCCCTATGCAAACACACGCGGTGGTGACGAGATCAGAGCAGCCAGACTTGCCGAAGCCCAGAGCAGAGCAGACCCCGCTGGCGCAGCCCCGCCTTCCTGACGCGCTGAGAACGAGACGCTGCTTTCTCCTGCCGAGAAATCCAGCTCCGGCGCTTCCGGGTAGCCCTCGCAGGCAGCCTGGAATATCGAGACCAGAGACGAGAGATACCATCCCTCATTCATCCTAGATTCCAGGTACAGAACTGAATAACCCCTCGCAGAGAATTCTTTAGTCAGTCACTTGGCAAAACAAACTTAACTTAAACTGTAACTTTCTATCCCCGCCCACGTATTAGGCTTATGTCAGGTACACTGGGGTAGGCGTAGTTAGAAACACCAGTTGAGTACGATTAGTCAAATGTATATGTGTATGTATCTATTTTATTCATTTTAAACCTTCATATGGCTTAGAAACCATATAAATGTTTTTACAGTATTATTTTATACTTCTGCTTTTAATGTATGCACTTTACTTAACCATAAGTATTGCAATAATATCGATCCATTTCTCTTGTATGAGAAAAGAGACTGATCAATAAATAACATCTTTTATTGAACACGCCCGTCTCTTCCTTTTCTCTACAATCTGGTGAGACTAAGAATGCACGTACTGACTGAGTAAAATAAGTCGTCTTTTGTTTTCACAGGACTCTAGAGATACACTCTTGATTAGGGGAGAGCAAAGTTGTCATGTTCTATGGTTGTCAGAAACTAAATCCCTTCTTGTCTATCCAGGGAGGTTCAACTCCTCCTTGCCTATTCGAGAAAGTTTCTAGTGAACTCTGAGCTAGCTGGCAAACCCAAAACTTTAAGTCTAATATCGACAATAGAAGACCTAGTTAACGTCTGGTCTAGGCCTATACTATTGAAGGTATTATTCCAATGCGCAGAGCCTATTGGGATAATAGGAACTACACTACACTACGCTCAAAGATATCAATTTATAATAGGATCTTCCAGTTAAGTCGTAGGCTAGTTAGTAAATTCTCTCTCTCTCAATCTATGCAGCCTCCATTTGTAACTGCTTCGACTGCCTACTCTTTGGAGTGCAGCACGTTGGCAATCAAAGTCTTGTATCGATCATGATTACTGGACTATTTATACTTCACAGATGTGCCTGCGATTACTCTGTGGCAAACTTTTTCCCCAAAACAGCAGTCTACAGACAGCATTTCATTGTGAGAACTAGTTGGCACTGAAAGTCGATGTATCATTCTATTGTGAGATAATTTCAAACTGTTTATCCTGAATTTTTTTAATGGATCAATATTGCTGCTTTTTCTTTATTCCCACCACCTACAAGTGGTGTAATTGTTTTGATTTTCATTAGTAAATCCCGTACAAAAGACATTGCTACCTGCGCCTGGTTATAGTATTCATGAAAAGTACGTCAATTTGTGAGAAAAAAACCTTTAACATCACAAATTCCTTCAATGCAGCCTTTCTTCTCATTCCACTTTACTTTCTCTCCTTACATGTCTCTCACGAATGTGGTCCCTCTTCTATCCTTTTCAGCCTCTCATTCCCTCACTCTAGTGGTCCTTCATGCTCTTACTTTATCTCTTACTTTCTCTTTCTAGCTTCTCACTTTCTTTTTCCCGTATTATCTCACTGTTTTCTTTTAACTCTCTTCCTCTTTTTCAACAGCCTTTTTTCTTTCAATCTTGTTTTTTTCTCACTCTTTTTCTTCTTGCTTTTACTTTTTGTCTCACTGTCTGTTGTATTTTCGCTCTCTTGATCTTGTTCTCTTCTAGCCCTGCTGCTCTTTTTATCCCTCTGTTCTTCTCTCATCCTCATCTTTGTCTCCTTTTATCTCTCTCTTTATTTTTGCCTTATTTGCTCTTCTTCTCAACCATTGTCTGCATCACCCTCTTTCTGTCCTCTTTTTCACTCTGTTCTCTGATACCTTTGGGTTTCCTCTTGATCTCCCTTCTCATCTTTCTCACTCTCCACCCTACTTGCAGAGTGTGCACCTTTAAGCACTCTGAATAAGGGGGACATCATATCTGACAATCTCTGGCTGATATCCATCATCTCAACATCTAAATGCAAACCTTTGACTTTTTCACTCTATTCTATAATTCCCTTGATTTTGCGGTCACTTTCATGTTAATTTGTTTCTCTTTTGCTCTGGTTCTTACCCTATTTCATTCTCTCATGCTATTTCTCACTTAGTTTTCACATTCTCTTAGTCTATCTTTCTATCTCTTTTGCTATTTTGGTCACACATAAGACTACCAGATTTTGAAAACAACAAAAAAACTGTATATTTTAAAAAATCTAAAAGAAGGACGACTATTTTACATCAACTGAGGGGTATGGGGTGACAGTGCGTATGAACATTGAAACGCCAAGGAAATAAATAAATTGCCATTTCAAACACCGTTTCATACCTGCTAATTAAATTGCTTTCTGATCACAGAAACTAGCCAGTCCTCCAATGGAATACATAAAAATGTGCCTCTTTCAGCTAGCCCTCTATGAAAACAGGGACACAAGACAAATTTCTTGAAATTTGAAAAACTGGGGTTGTCCTGGTAAATCCGGGGCACCTGGTCACCCTAATCACACATGCACTTCATAACCTTTGTTTCTCCTTTGCTGTTTCTCGTTCTGTTTTTCTACAACATTCACTCTTTTTTATATCCCCATTTTCTCTCTTGCTTTGTTTTCTTATATATATTCTCTGCATAGCAGGTTTCAAAGAGGCCCTTACGGATTGCAGAGTTGAAAGGGTCTTATCTAATGTATGGTTCATATGAGGGCAGATGGAGTCACATGAGGGCACATAAATGTAAACAGCCCAGTGCAACCAAAGTACAAAATGCTCCTAGGACAGAGAACATAGGCACATCTATTATTAGTGCAGCAGGCACAGGGGCACCAGGGCTGAAGAAGAGGTAAGAGCCGGGGGCGTGGCCAAGCCAGAGACCAAGATGGTCGCTCGGCTTTGAAGCTCCGCCAGCAGTCGTTGCAACAACGTGATGTCCCGCTATCCAGCGAGGCTACCGGGCAGGGAAAAGACGCCATAATGCAGCGGAAGGGATCCTGATTAAAAGTCTCCCTGCGGTGCTGCGAGAAAACCACCGGAACGGCAGAAGTCGGCGACTCCAGGCGGACGGACGACTTTCAAGATGGCGGCATCGACGATATGAGGAGACTCCGGGTGCGGCAGCGGAGGGACTGAGCCAGCAGCTGGGTGCTGCGAGTCACCGGGCCACGGGCCGGATCGTTGAGCGGCCACAATCTGGGCAAAGCGGCGCTCGGTACTGGCGGGAGGTCCGTTTGACCTTCGCCGGTCTGAGCGCGGCACTCTTATGTCTGCGCTGATCGTAGGGGCACACAGGGCTCCCCCGTCGACACCTGGTACAGCATTTCCAAAGCACCCTTGGGGATCTCCTCCCCGCATATGCACTCGCTCGGCCGCGGCCTGCGCTGTTCTCGCTCTCTTCTCCCGCAGGGCTTCGTTTTTGTAAGGCTTCCTGGCATGTCTGCGCTGGTCCCGGAGCGAAAAACTGAATCCAAACCTCAGCAGTGTCTCCGCCCCAGCCACCAATTTATGCTGCAGCAAACTTGAAACATTAACTGCCCACTGCACATTGCCTTGTCTTCAAACAACCTGCTTCGTGGAAGTACTGTGCCTCGACCACTACTGCGCCACAAGCTCCATTATGGGAGACAATAGTGAAATACCCAAAACCTCCCCTGTTGCCAGGAAAATACAAACACGGGTTAGATGCCCATTCCTTGCTGATCAGTTCTGCTTGCCTAATCTCTCTTCGCCAGCTACTTGCACCTGCTCGGCGGCCATAACCAGAAGACTCTGTCATTGGGCTTAATTAATACTTGGCAGGTGGAACTGCGGTATGGGCCGCAAAGACCCCAAACAGTGCCTTCTCCCCTTCGAAAAGGTACCGAAGTGGCACAAGAAGCCCCTGACAAGATGGCAGAAAGTGGCCAGAAAGAAACAACACCAGAGGTTGATACCAACCAATTAGGTTCCCTGCTACAAGAGATGAGAGTGGGGTTCAGAGCCCTAGATGTGCGCTTTGATGCCCTAGATAAGCACATGGCGGATCTGGGATCAAAGATCCAAGTTCACGACAGAAAAATCGCCGTGGTGGAATCGCATACATCAGATCTAGGAGATGGAACGGCGCAATCCTTGAAAAGGCTCGGCCGAATGGAACGTTACCTCAAAGTCGTCGCGATCAAGAAAGAGGACTTAGAGGTGCGCAGTCGCCAAAATAACATGCACATTTTGGGTGTTCCGGAATCGACAGCCACTGGTCGCATGGACACCTTGGTAGAAACAATCCTGATAGACTTGTTTTGTAGAGAAGTCTTCACTATGGGCTTTGTGATAGGACGCGCTCATAGATCACTAGGTCCAAGGCCCAATCCTGGATGCCCGCCCAGACCCATCACTGCCCGTGTCATGAACTTTAGGGATCGAGACACGGCCCTGCGCCTGGCACGAGAACGAAGCGAAACGGTATGGCAGGGCTCCAAGCTGTCCCTATACCCAGACTTTACAATCATGGTACAGGAGGCCAGGCGGAAATACACTGGAGTTAAGGCAACACTCAGAAATCTAGGACTGCTCTATCCAGCTCGGTTACGTGTTGAGATCAATGGGAGAGCCCGTGTCTTTGACAATCCTACGGAGGTGCAGGAGTTCTGTCACTCTTACAAACTTAACAACAAACGCCCAGCTGAGGACAAAAGACTTCCCCCTCCGCAGAGTGGTTCAGACGCCAGCATGGAACTATTATCGGGATCTGGGCACGACTAAACTGTTAATATGGCCTTTCTTTACATGGAGAATTTAATAAGTTGGGATTTCATTCAATCACTTTATAATATCATTTTTTATTGCCACATAGCTGTAGGGCCGCTGCCACCACCCCTAATGGTGTTCACCTTATAATTGTTGTGTGAATTTAGTAAGTACTATTTATGGTTGTTTTTCAGCGATGCAGAGGAACTATTAGTACTGCACTGTTTAGGTCTCGCGACCTATCGATGCGCGCATGCGCATCGAGCGGAGCGAGAATTCAAGCGGCGAAAACATCATGAAACCACCAGCTTTTTGCTGGCGTTTTCATGGCGTTTTCTTGCAGTTCATGTGAACCACGTGAGCAACATGCACGCGCATTCACGGCCAGGGCTTCTCCTCCCCTAATTATTCATGGCCGGCCGCAGGCCGGCCGTACTTTCAGTTTCCCGCTTCTCCTCCCCTAATCATTCATTCCGGCCGCTCACAGCACATCAAAGGGCTTCGCCCAGCGTGTGCTCTGCATTCTCTCCCCAGCCAGCTTCCCCCAGGCCGTGTTCCCTCATCCCTCGCACCCCCTCCTCCTTCAGGCCCCCACCATTTGCTTCCATTTGTTTTGGCTTGTTTTGGAAGTATGTTGTTGTTATTCCAACTCGTGTACTCTACCGTTTCTATGTGATTCTTAGACTTTATCCATTTGTATCTCTTCGTTGAGTGACTTTACAACTTGTACATTTGCAATTTTCTGTTTGTATCTCTTCCGTGTGACTTTACAACTTGTACATTTGCAATTTTTTTTGTTTGTATCTTTTATGTAACTCATGTAATCCTAACTCCTTATGTATTGCAACTGGTTCTTTTGTAAAGCGCTGACACCTTCGGGTAATGTTCGCGCTATATAAAATCTCATTATTTAAATAAATACAAATAAATGACTTGTGTTTCTTGCTCTAAACGAATTCTTTTTAAATGAGCCCCTAAGTACTAGCAAACGGCCAGGTCCCATTTAATGTTGGATTTTATGCACACCTCGGCGTCTGCAAGCTACAACTGTTCAATTAGTCGAAAGTCCATAACGTTTAATTGCTTAGACAGGGTCTGGAGACAGAGGCTGTTCACGAGCGCACTCCACGTGAACAGGAAGCACCAATCTTCCTTTTGTTGGATAAGTCTGCCACACACTATTATTTAATTAGGTTTTGTGAAGGCGGTCCCCAAGCGAGACCTATTGGAAATGCCAATGCTTGTTTTGGATAGTAATGGTTTTGCCTCTCTGGTAGGGTGGGGAGGCTGGGTGCGGGGTGAGGCTGGGACATTGTTTAGCTACACTGAGACGTTCTTAGGTACACACTTGGATGTAACTGGCAAGTATGCACGGTTGATTTTCATTAAGCACTCATTTTTACCACCACCATGGCTCAGTTAGGGCGTAATTCTGTACCCTCAGAGGGGGTTTTGGTGACATGGAACGTCCGCGGCCTGAACAACACTCACAAGAAAAGGAAGATAACACAGTATTTACTACGTCACAGGGTAGATGTAGCTTTCTTACAGGAAACTCATCTGCCTCCTTGTGATCAGGCCCACTTTGCCGCAAATTGGGGAACACATCGCTATTTTGCCAACTTCAGCAACTTTGCAAGGGGCACTGCCATTCTTATACATAAACGACTCCCCTTCCATTTGCATTCTGTAATACGTGACAGTGAAGGCAGGTATATCACTGTCCTGGGTACGTTAATGGGTCACAGGGTGGCATTGGTCTGTGTGTATGACCCCAATAGCGACTCCCCAGACTTTTATTATACCCTACTCTCTAAACTGGTGCAGCTAAGCCCGGTTCCCCTTTTACTGGGGGGTGATTTTAATATAGTCCAGGACCAGTCACTTGACACCACTTCGAGAGCACCAGATCCTAAACCGTGAGCACGAAAGGCATTGAGCTCGCTTTGCGATCAATTCTGCTTAATTGACATAGGTCGTACGCAAAACACGCATAGCACTGACTATACTCACTACACTGGCAGTCATAACACATGGACGAGGCTCGACTATTGGCTGGCATCCCCAGAATTTATCAGCTGGTGTCATGTGATCCGGAGGCTTCCTCGCACATATTCTGCTCACTCCCCGGTATTATTAACATTGAAGGTCCCGCGACCCGACGGTTTTGAACGGCAGTGGCGATTCCCCAGCCGCACATTAGATGATTAAATTTTTAGACAGGAATTACAAGAAGCGATAGAGGACTACTTTGTCATTAGCACTGGTTCAGTAGACACCGTGGCAATGTTATGGGAGGGTTTTAAAGCATACATGCCGGTGTATTGCGGGATTTGGCAGTACGTTAGCCCGCCTGGAAAAGGACCGAGGGCCGTTAGACTCTGAACAACGCCAGGCGACAGGTCCTGAATTAGACAAGCAACGGTTGTCCCTGCTCACAGAATTCAAAGATACCGCTGGAGAAATACTACAACGCCCGGAAATACGGCGAAGGCAAGCGGCTGGGACGAGTCCTAGCACAGATGATTAGACCTCCCTATTGTAAGGCATACATCCCGAGTTGAGAACTTCGTCGGGACAGCAGATCACTGACCCACTGGATATCCAGGGTGAATTTATGTCCTATTTTAAAACATTATACACCACTAGATTGGGTTGAGGCAGGGCGGAGCAGGAGAGTTATTTGTCTGAGTTCGCTTTAGTGTATCTCGAAAAGTTTATGCAGGACTTCCTCGCTGAGCCTATCTCCGAGGAGAGCATGTTCCTCTGCCCCAGGGCTCAGCAGTTTCACAGCGGATTTTTATAAGGCCTGTTGGACAGGCCTCGTAGCCGGGCCGTCCCCCCTCCGCACAACAGGGCCCGGACCCCAGCTCTCCCTGAATCCCCAGCAAGAGCCACCCCGGCAACCCCCCTGAGGTAATCCACAACCCGTCCACAACGGGACCCCAGCTCCTGAACCCTCCCGTACAGGCTGGCCCTGGTCCCCGTCAGCACCATGGCCCCGACCCGGCAGCCATCTTTGGACACTACAACACGAGGCCACGTGGCCTCGACCCGACCCCAACCCTGGGCCTGGCCAGGCCCCGACATCGAGGCACCAACCTCCACACAGGAGGTAAAGAGACCACTTGGCAGATCAATGAAAGAAGAAGGCGTCAACGGCTCTCCTCCGCCAGGTGTCGATCACCCCCGGCTTCCCTGGGCGCTGGCTCCAACCCCCTGCTGGGTGTCGGGACTCCCTCATTCCGGACCTCCCGACCTCCAGGCGCGAGGGTCCGGACATCAAAGGGAACCAGACCTATAACTGGGGCGGTCCCGGACCAGGAGGGCAGTTGTATCCTGGAGTCGAGAGACCCCGAGAAGAACTCATCCTTGGCGGACTGCTGGCGCTGCCACAGCCCGGCCCTGGAAACCCTTCATCTTGGCCTGCTGGCGCTGCCGCGGCCCTCTGCAACTTGACCCATCCTCTTGGCCTGCTGGCGCTGCCGCGGCCCTCTGCAACGTGAACCCTCATCTTGGCCTGCTGGCGCTGCCGCGGCCCTCTGCAACGTGAACCATCATCTTGGCCTGCTGGCGCTGCCGCGGCCCTCTGCACCGTGAACCATCATCTTGGCCTGCTGGCGCTGCCGCGGCCCTCTGCAACGTGAACCATCATCTTGGCCTGCTGGCGCTGCCGCGGCCCTCTGCTACGTGAACCATCATCTTAGCCTGCTGGCGCTGCCGCGGCCCCCTTCGTTGTCGACCTTCCTCCTAGCCAGCTGGCGCTGCCGCGGCCCGACCTTGCAGACTCCTAAGCTCGAGGATTGTGAGCTTCCCTCCTGCCACCTCCTGTACCGATCCGGTACCAAGACTGTCCCGCTACCCCCTTTTCCCTACAGAGACTAGAATTGAGAGGACCCCCCGAGTCCTGAATCTCCTGTACCGCTGATAACCTTGCCGCAAGAACCCTATATAAAGAGTGTTGATCTCATCCTTGTGTGGTGTCTATCTGTGGGGAGGGAAGTGACTTGTCTGTACGATCGCCGGCCCTCCTCGGAGGCCTCTCCCCCAGTTCGGCCGACCCTCCGGGTCCCCGTCTAACATTGGTGGCCAGCGGCGCGATCCGAACCTACACATAATCGTACAGAGGGTCACTCGCCCCACGACACACAACCACCATGACAACAAAAGAGAGCGGAACAACGGAAAAATTCCAGATGGAAAAGCTAGAAGAATACAACCACAGAGAACTGAAACAATTTTGCATAGAATTAGGCATTTCAACCACAGGACTGAGCACGAAAGAGGACTTCAAACGAGCCCTGGAATCTTGGGCGGAGACAGGTACGACCGTACCCCAAATACGAAGCCACGAGACACCCGAAACAAGCCCCGCGCCGACGGAAGAAAGAAGATCGGGTCTCTCCCCAGAAGAGGTCCGGGAACGGGAAAAAAGCAGGCTCCATGAATTAGAATTGGCACGACTTCGCCTAGATGCAGAGCTCAAATTGGCGGAACAAAAAATAACGTTGGAACACTTACGGCTCCGAGAGGAGCGAGAAGAGAAACAAAGGCAGAGAGAGCTAGAAGAGAAGAAGCTAACCTACGAACATGAGCGCAACCTCAAAGAACTAGAGATTCGGAAGCAGAACAAGGAGCTCGGGGTCCCCGAGCGCACGAGTCCTCCTGCCCCTACAGACCCCAAGGTCCACATACCCAAAGATGTCGTCAGAGAGTATACAAGAACGATGATATCCAGCAATGGTTCAAAGCATACGAGGTAGCCATGACCTCCCACCGGATTCCCCGGAGCGACTGGGGAGCCGGGTTATGGGGGAGGTTTGTCAACGAAGGGCGAGACGCCCTGCTGCAACTCCCGGACCATCTGATGACATCCTACGACCACATGAAAGCCGCTCTCCTCACTCGATACGGACTCACACCCGAGATGTACCGCCAGCGGTTCCGCCACTGCAAACGGATCCCGGGTACAACTTGGGTGGAGTACGTGAACTTCTTTAGCCGGGCCTTCGAGGGGTGGATCAAGGGCAGCAACGTGACCACCTACGAGCAGCTTTTTGACCTTATTGTGTGGGAGCACCTTTCTAACAACTGCTTCATCGAACTCAGGCAGCACCTCCTGGACAGTAAACTAACGGAACCTCGGCAACTCGCCGCCGAAGCCGACCGATGGGAAAGCACCCGAGTTGGCCGAAACGGACCCAGCGAACCGAACAGAACTGCCCAAGGGCCCCATCGCCCCCGGGGAGGAGGGGTTGGGGTAGGGACACCGGCCCGGTGACTCCCGCAAGCAAACCCCCGCCCCCGGCCGGCAGGGGAAACCCCCCCGATGCGACCAGGCTTCCGAGCCAACATTACTTGCCACCGATGCCAGCGACCCGGCCACTACGCCAGTGATCCCAATTGCCCAAAGAACCCGAACACTCTACCCCGCCAGGTCGCTGCTGCAGCCCTGGGGGAAGAGCAAACCCCAGAAGACCAAGAAGAGTACGAAACCGACCAGCCTGAGTGGGAACCGGCCGCCATGTCCCTGGTTTGCTTAGGGGAACGAGACCTGATCCCTCGGGCCCCCCTTCCCGCCAACACGCAGAAGTACAGCCAGTGGGTCAACATTAATGGCCGCCGGGCTGAAGCCCTCCGCGACACCGGGGCCAGCGTGACCGCGGTCCGCTGTCATCTGGTGGCCCCGGACCAGATCTTGCCGAACATTCTTTGCCCTGTCCGGTCGGCCGACGACTCAGAAAGTCTCTGTCAAATGGCCTACGTCCCCTTCGAATGGGGAGGAGTATCAGGGATGCTGAAAGTGACTGTCCGCGATGATGCCCCCGTGGATTGCCTCCTGGGGAACGATCTCGAAAGTTCTCCCTGGGCCGCAGTCGAACGGAGAGAGCACCTGGGGATGCTGGGCCTCCCCGAATGGGTCTGTGCCACGACCCGGTCCATGACCGCCCGTGCCGTCCCCAGTCCAGAGGAACCCGAGTGGCCGGAGCCTCCTCCCGCAATTGTCCCAGAAGAGGCCACCCCCGAAGCAAGTCCCCCGGCCCAAACAGAAGAAGGACCCGGTCGGCTCCCGGACCTCCCCGACCTGGCCCAGTGGTGTCAAGAGGGGGGTCCCACCCAGGAACAATTCCAACAAGAACAAAGAACCTGTCCCTCCCTCGAGGGACTCCGACAGCAAGCCCTGGCCCAGAGAGCAGGGGACACCTCGGGGGCCCACTGGATCTACTGGGACCATGACCTGCTTTACAGTGAGCAAAGGATTGCAGAACTGGGGGCCCGTCGGGTGCTGGTGGTGCCCCTCCGCTTCAGAGATTTCCTCTTGAACTTAGCCCACGATATACCCCTTGCCGGACACCTGGGACAGGACAAAACGTACGACCGCCTGGTGACCCACTTTTACTGGCCCCGAATGCGAAAGGATGTCACCAACCACTGCAAGGCCTGCCCCACCTGCCAGGCCAGCGGAAAAAGTGGCCGAAAAACCAAAGCACCCTTGCAGCCTTTTCCCGTCGTCACCACCCCGTTCGAATGGGTGGGAATAGACATTGTGGGACCCCTGGACCCCCGAACCGCCCAAGGACACAGGTTCATCCTAGTCCTGGTGGACCACGCCACCCGCTATCCCGAGGCCATCCCTCTTCGAACCGTGACAGCGCCTGTGGTAGGACGAGCCCTGATGGGGATCTTCTCCCGGGTGGGCTTTCCCCGGGAGGTCGACAGGGGCACGAACTTCATCTCGAAATACATGAAGTCTCTCTGGCAACAGTGCGGGGTCACCTACAAATTCACGACCCCCTATCACCCACAAGGAAATGGATTGGTCGAGCGGTTTAACCGCACTCTCAAAGGAATGATCATGGGCCTAGAAGAGCCCCTCCGTCGCCAGTGGGACGTGCTACTCCCGTGCCTCCTGTTCGCCTACCGAGAGGTCCCTCAAAAATCCCTAGGCTTCAGCCCATTCGAACTCCTGTACGGGCACCCCGTCCGGGGTCCCCTCAGCCTAGTCAAAGAAGGTTGGGAGAGGCCCCCCCAGAAAACTCCCCCGGATGTATACAAATACCTCTTGGCCCTTCGCAACCAGACCCGGCGATTCAGGGAGATCGCCAAAGTCAACCTTGAAGCCAGTCAGGAAGACATGAAGAAATGGTATGATCAGCACGCCTCCTCCCTCGAGTTCGAGCCGGGACAGCAGGTCTGGGTGATGTCCCCGGTTGAACCCTGTGCCCTACAGGACAAATGGTCCGGACCCTTCAAGGTGATCGAACGCAAGGGGCCCGTCACCTACTTAATCGACATGGAAACTTCCCGGAACCCCCTACGGGTCCTCCACGCCAACAGACTCAAGCCCCATTTTGTACGCTCAGAACTCAGCCTCCTGATGGCTACCCATAATGGGGCGGAAGAAGACTCCGAGCCCCTCCCGGACCTGCTGAGGACCCTCGAGCAGGATGGCTCCGTGGAAGGGGTCAGACTCTCCGAGGCCTTGTCCCCGGAGCAACGCCAAGACTGTCAAGCTCTCCTGGCACGATTCGCATCCTTGTTCTCTCTCACCCCTGGGGTCACCCCCTGGTGCCTTCACGATGTGGACACCGGGGACAGCCCCCCTATTCGCCACAGGGCGTACCGCGTACCAGATCGGGTGCGCGCCTGCATCCAGACCGAGGTGTCCAAGATGCTGACCCTGGGAGTGATCGAACCCTCTGACAGCCCCTGGGCCAGCCCAGTCGTCCTGGTCCCCAAGGCCGCCGCCCCGGGCGTTGCCCCTGAGCTCCGGTTCTGTGTGGACTACCGGGGATTGAATGCCGTTACCAGGACCGACGCTCACCCTATCCCCCGGGCAGATGAGCTAATTGACCGTATGGGGGCCGCCCGCTACCTGAGCATCTTCGATTTAACAGCAGGCTACTGGCAAATCGGCCTCACCCCCAGGGCTCAAGAACGATCCGCCTTCTCTACCCCGGACGGTCACTACCACTTCAGGGTGATGCCATTCGGCATGAAAAACACTCCGGCAACATTTCAACGACTCGTGAACAAGGTACTGGCGGGCCTCGAAGCATTCAGCGCCGCCTACCTGGACGACATCGCTGTGTACAGTCACCACTGGACCGACCACCTCCGCCACCTGCGGGAAGTTCTACACGCGTCCAGCAGGCCGGGCTCACCATCAAGGCCAGCAAATGTCAGGTGGGCCAAGGGTCCGTGACCTACCGAGGACACCAAGTGGGAAGCGGTCTGGTGGCCCCCCTCCAGCTCAAGATCGCTGCCATCCAGGCCTGGCAACCCCCTACGACCCAAACCGAGGTCCGGGCCTTCCTGGGGCTCACCGGGTATTACCGGCGGTTTGTGAAGGACTATGGCAGCATCGTGGGGCCCCTCACGGAGCTCACATCCAAGAAGAACCCCAAAACAGTCAACTGGACTCCGGACTGCCAATCGGCCTTCGAGAAGCTGAAGGCCGCCATGTGCACTGCCCCCGTGCTCCAGGCTCCCGACTACGGCCGGGAATTCATCGTACAGACGGACGCCTCCGATCATGGCGTGGGGGCCGTCCTCTCCCAACTCAACACCGAGGGAGTCGATCAGCCAGTGGCATTCATCAGCCGCCGCCCTTGGCCCGGGAGCAGCGCTGGAGCACCATCGAGAGGGAGGCCTTCGCCGTAGTATGGGCCCTCAAGAAGCTCCGGCCCTACCTCTTCGGCACCCGCTTCCGGGTGCAGACAGACCACCGACCCCTGCAATGGCTGATGCAGATGCGGGGGGAAAACCCGAAACTGTTGCGCTGGTCCATCTCCCTACAGGGGATGGACTTCACTGTGGAGCATCGTCCAGGCCAGGACCACACCAATGCCGACGGCCTGTCACGCTTTTTCCGCCTCGGCGAGGAGAGTCCCCAGGAGGATGGCTGACTCTCCCTGCCTTCAGCTGGGGGGGACGCATGTTGGACAGGCCTCGTAGCCGGGCCGTCCCCCCTCCGCACAAAAGGGCCCGGACCCCAGCTCTCCCTGAATCCCCAGCAAGAGCCACCCCGGCAACCCCCCCGAGGTAATCCACAACCCGTCCACAACGGGACCCCAGCTCCTGAACCCTCCCGTACAGGCTGGCCCTGGTCCCCGTCAGCACCATGGCCCCGACCCGGCAGCCATCTTTGGACACTACAACATGAGGCCACGTGGCCTCGACCCGACCTCAACCCTGGGCCTGGCCAGGCCCCGACATCGAGGCACCAACCTCCACACAGGAGGTAAAGAGACCACTTGGCAGATCAATGAAAGAAGAAGGCGTCAACGGCTCTCCTCCGCCAGGTGTCGATCACCCCCGGCTTCCCTGGGCGCTGGCTCCAACCACCTGCTGGGTGTCGGGACTCCCTCATTCCGGACCTCCCGACCTCCAGGTGCGAGGGTCCGGACATCAAAGGGAACCAGACCTATAACTGGGGCGGTCCCGGACCAGGAGGGCAGTTGTATCCTGGAGTCAAGAGACCCCGAGAAGAACTCATCCTTGGCGGACTGCTGGCGCTGCCACAGCCCGGCCCTGGGAACCCTTCGTCTTGGCCTGCTGGCGCTGCCGCGGCCCTCTGCAACTTGACCCATCCTCTTGGCCTGCTGGCGCTGCCGCGGCCCTCTGCAACGTGAACCCTCATCTTGGCCTGCTGGCGCTGCCGCGGCCCTCTGCAACGTGAACCATCATCTTGGCCTGCTGGCGCTGCCGGGGCCCTCTGCACCGTGAACCATCATCTTGGCCTGCTGGCGCTGCCGCGGCCCTCTGCAACGTGAACCATCATCTTGGCCTGCTGGCGCTGCCGCGGCCCTCTGCTACGTGAACCATCATCTTAGCCTGCTGGCGCTGCCGCGGCCCCCTTCGTTGTCGACCTTCCTCCTAGCGAGCTGGCGCTGCCGCGGCCCGACCTTGCAGACTCCTAAGCTCGAGGATTGTGAGCTTCCCTCCTGCCACCTCCTGTACCGATCCGGTACCAAGACTGTCCCGCTACCCCCTTTTCCCTACAGAGACTAGAATTGAGAGGACCCCCGAGTCCTGAATCTCCTGTACCGCTGATAACCTTGCCGCAAGACCCCTATATAAAGAGTGTTGATCTCATCCTTGTGTGGTGTCTATCTGTGGGGAGGAAAGTGACTTGTCTGTACGATCGCCGGAGACGACCCTCCTCGGAGGCCTCTCCCCCAGTTCGGCCGACCCTCCGGGTCCCCGTCTAACATTAGATAAAGATTTATTGATTCCCCATCTCCTTAAAGTATATGCAGAAGCCCTGGAGAGGCAGATATTACCTCCCCCCCTGCGTGAAGCAGTCATCATTCTTCTCCCCAAATGGCAAATACCTCCTGCTGTGCGGTTCCTATAGACCGTTATCACTCTTAAACCTAGACTACAAAATACTGGCAAAGGCTCTGGCATGTCGCCTGTCTCTCTTAATTGAATCTATAATTGCCCCGGCCCAGTCTGGTATCATACCCTATCGCTCGACAGCCTTCAATCTACGCACATTATTTAACCCTCTGCATAGAATTAACCCGGAAATCCCTGCTGCGGCAATCCTATTGGATACAGACAAGGCATTTGACTTTCTTGAATGGCCTTTTATTTTATCCATCATGGAGCGCACGGGGATGCCGTTTGGTTTTGTAGCCACGACTGCCCTGCTATATAGGCAAGCGCTGGCCCGACTGACTAAATGGTACATTGACGGCTCCCTTCTCACTTTCACACGGAATGAGATAGGGCTGTCTGTTGTCGCCTCTGTTGTTCATTTTAGCCATGGCCCCACTAATACGGCACTTCCAAGAGAAACACCTTCATAGGTGTTTACAGTTCACCACCGGCCCATTGTTAGTATCATTGTATGCAGATGACACGATTTTATTTGTACGCAACCCCCAGACTAATTTGGATCCCCTTATCCGGAAGGTTCTGCGCTTTGGCAGACATTCCGGACTGGGCATCAATTGGAACAAATCTGTCATTTTTCCACTCACTGCCAGCGCAGACATGTGGGACTTGGAGTTCCCCCTGGAATGGAATACTGACTCGGTTAAATACCTGGGCATACATATACACTTAGAAACAGAGCAGATCATCCGCCGCAATTACGGGACAGCTATTTCCAAATTAGAGACTCAAATAGAGAAATGGCTAAAGCTCCCACTATCTATGGCTGGACGAGTTTCCCTCATTAAGATGGTCGTGCTTCCTAAATTTTGATATCTATTTCAAAACATCTGTATCCCTCTCACGAATAAATTATTTTCGACCCTTCGATCACACTTAATAAGATTAGTATGGGGTGGCGGAAACGCCAGGTTAAACTGGCGGATTATGGAAGTCCCCTGCGATAGAGGTGGGTTCGGGGTCCCTGATTTACAACTGTACTATTTAGCTGCACAGTGCAGTTTTTCCCAGACATGGTACCACCCTGACGCCAGAATTCCATACCTCCGACCAGAGTCTGACTTAGTCCTCCCGGACATTTTAGCGAGTTGAGAACTTCGTCGGGACAGCAGATCACTGACCCACTGGATATCCAGGGTGAATTTATGTCCTATTTTAAAACATTATACACCACTAGATTGGGTTGAGACAGGGCGGAGCAGGAGAGTTATTTGTCTGAGTGCGCTTTAGTGTATCTCGAAAAGTTTATGCAGGACTTCCTCGCTGAGGCTATCTCCGAGGAGAGCATGTTCCTCTGCCCCAGGGCTCAACAGTTTCACAGCGGATTTTTATAAGGCCGATAAAGATTTATTGAATCCCCATCTCCTTAAAGTATATGCAGAAGCCCTGGAGAGGCAGATATTACCTCCCCCCCTGCGTGAGGCAGTCATCGTTCTTCTCCCCAAATGGCAAAGACCTCCTGCTGTGCGGTTCCTATAGACCGTTATCACTCTTAAACCTAGACTACAAAATACTGGCAAAGGCTTTGGCATGTCGCCTGTCTCTCTTAATAGAATCTATAATTGCCCCGGCCCAGTCTGGTATCATACCCTATCGCTCGACAGCCTTCAATCTACGCACATTATTTAACCCTCTGCATAGAATTAACCCGGAAATCCCTGCTGCGGCAATCCTATTGGATACAGACAAGGCATTTGACTTTCTTGAATGGCCTTTTATTTTATCCATCATGGAGCGCATGGGGATGCCGTTTGGTTTTGTAGCCACGACTGCCTTGCTATATAGGCAAGCGCTGGCCCGACTGACTAAATGGTACATTGACGGCTCCCTTCTCACTTTCACGCGGAATGAGATAGGGCTGCCTGTTGTCGCCTCTGTTGTTCATTTTAGCCATGGCCCCACTAATACGGCACTTCCAAGAGAAACACCTTCATAGGTGTTTACAGTTCACCACCGGCCCATTGTTAGTATCATTGTATGCAGATGACACAATTTCATTTGTACGCAACCCCCAGACTAATTTGGATCCCCTTATCCGGAAGGTTCTGCGCTTTGGCAGACATTCCGGACTGGGCATCAATTGGAACAAATCTGTCATTTTTCCACTCACTGCCAGCACAGACATGTGGGACTTGGAGTTCCCCCTGGAATGGAATACTGACTCGGTTAAATACCTGGGCATACATATACACTTAGAAACAGAGCAGATCATCCGCCGCAATTACGGGACAGCTATTTCCAAATTAGAGACTCAAATAGAGAAATGGCTAAAGCTCCCACTATCTATGGCTGGACGAGTTTCCCTCATTAAGATGGTCGTGCTTCCTAAATTTTGATATCTATTTCAAAACATCTGTATCCCTCTCACGAATAAATTATTTTCGACCCTTCGATCACACTTAATAAGATTAGTATGGGGTGGCGGAAACGCCAGGTTAAACTGGCGGATTATGGAAGTCCCCTGCGATAGAGGTGGGTTCGGGGTCCCTGATTTACAACTGTACTATTTAGCTGCACAGTGCAGTTTTTCACAGACATGGTACCACCCTGACGCCAGAATTCCATACCTCCGACCAGAGTCTGACTTAGTCCTCCCGGACATTTTAGCGGCGATATTAACGAAGGGTTTCCCCAAAGACCCCAAAGATATCCAAAGCGCATCACCCACTAGTTGGGCATGGGAGAAATTGTGTTGCATAATACACACACCATTGCTTTATTCTTCTGATCTCCCACTCCCCAACCCTAAATGGATACATACCTATAACTAGCAAAAAGCTCATACAGAAGACATGCGCTAAATTTGACATTGCTAAGATAGGCTATCTATTTCCAGATGGACATATTTTTGATCCCGATGATGAGTCCTTGTTTCCTGGCGCCACATTCATGGACAGATTCGTCCTTCTACGAATCTGTTCTACCCTGCAAGCTACTTTCCCGGACTACCCTCTGGAACCTCCTTCCTTCCCCCCACTCACGACAGTGCTAGGCAGCGAGAGAGGGGTACATCTAATATCCCAGCTCTATAAGGCATGCCCTGCCATCGTACCGTTCAATGATGACAGAGTACGCACTGCCTGGGAGACCGACTTGGGTATTCCGATCAGAGACAAATAGTGGGCTGCCTGCTGTGCAGTTACGAAAAATGTCTCCCTTAGTAGCTGACACAAACTAATACACTTTAAGTTTATTTGTAGGATATACATTACCCCCTCCAGACTCCACAGGATAGACCCTGCCGGACGGCACCATTGTGCAAGATGCAATGCTCCAAATGCAGACTTCGCCCACCTCGCCTGGACCTGTCCACGCAAACACTCATACTGGGTAGGAATACATAAGATAGTGAGTGGCATGGTTACGGTACCGATGACCCCCTTGCCCGAGATTGCTCTGTTGGGATATGTAAAGCAGTTCCCACCGGCAATTCGCAGGTTTGTTGCCATAAGCTTACTACTGGCCAAAAGGGAGGTATCCATTCATTGGGGTGGCAGAACAGCACCATCGATGAAGGGATGGCTGAAGAGCATGGCGTCCTGTTCCACAAACAGCGACCTATACGCAATAACGGTCCCCCCCACCTCCAGGCCCAAAGATATCTGGGGACCTTTCAGAACTTACCTAGAGGCGCAGCGACAAGACCCCCTACCCAGAAAGAACAGGGCATAGTCCCAACAGGGGTGGGTTAGACTGTCCCGAGATACATGTCAATAATCAACTACACCGGATGCTAAACTCCTTTTTTGATGTCGGTACAGTTGATGTATCCCTATGTCATGTTTGTAAACACCGTTTATGTGAATTAGAGTCAAGAACGATTGTAACAGAAAATATGTTAGCAGCCGAGGGACTTGCTTTATGTAACATGTGATCACTCTGCGGCATTGATTGAACCCTTGACAGTGTGCATTATGTCTACCTGTACTTGCCAAAGGATTTTACTTGTCCTAGTGTACTTCTTTACTCATACCTAAACGCAAAATAAAGTTTAAAAAAAAATAAGGAGCAGCAATCTTTAGTGAAGCAGGTGCAAGGAAGCTCACCAAGGTGCAATTTCTGTAATCAGATGTAGGATAGATATATAGCCAATCACCGCTGCATGCAAGACCGTCTGTCTATCAGATCGGATAGATGGCTTTGCATACCCGACGAGACTACATGCTAGGACTTATCAAAGGCAATAATCCTTTCATGATTTTATCTGACTGGATGCGATGGTGATTACCAGCTTATTGATATTGCATCTCTTAATAAGAATAAGCGACTTGGTGTTCTTCAATAAAACAATTTCAATATGGATCGAAGGAATTAAATCAATCATGAATGATACAGTGATTGCCTATATATCTATACTACATCTGATTACAGAAATAGCACCTTGGTGAGCTTCTATAAAAGACTATTCCAACCCTGATGAAGTCCATGTTGGACGAAACACGTTGGCTGGGCTGATGCATTTGAGTACAAATAAAGAATACATTGAAAAAAAGAAATCTCAAGACTCTGCGCTGTATTTTCTGATTTGGTGGAACTTATAATATTTTGTAAAGTTTGCAAAGGAAATGAGGTTTAATTACATGCTTGAGCATAATTGATTTAGGAATCTAGTAATAACTGTATGCTTCTTTTCAGAATTTGACAATCCTAGTCAGTATAAGGCACAAGCAAACCCCATATTTAAACTGTGGTCAACCCCCTGGTAGCTTGGCACAGAGCAGTCAGGCTTATATTAGAGGCAATGTGTAAATATTTGTGCAACACTTCAAACAGTAAAACAGCGTAAACAGCACACAAAATCAACACCAGGTTAGAAAAATAGAGCTCAATTTAATCAACAAATCGAAACCCAAAGACAAAAATCCAATCAGTATAACCGGAGATATGAATTTTTAAAGTATAAACTTCTATACAGCACCTAAAAACATAAAGCGTCAACCGAGGCAATCTGGTCATGCTGGACCAGGTTAAAGTAAAAAGTTCAAGCTGATCACGATGGAGCGCGAATTAGATAGAGCCCCAGATTAGTTCAGCTGAAGGTTTTACCCTCTCAAGTTTTGAGCCAAGAGCCCCGTTCGCATTGGAGAGGGTCGCAGGGAGTAAGGAGAGAGTTGATAGCGGTGGTGGACATGGCACAAAGAGCAGGCCAGGTGTCGCAGAAGGTCGGGCTGGAGCTTTACGTTGTTGGTCTTCCAGATCGATTGATGCTTTCCGTGCAAGGGGATAGGCGGCAGGGGCTTGTGCTGAAGTTCCATGCGAGCAGTGGGATTCCGGTGCGAATGGGTTCATTTCCACTCATGAAGAGTTCAAAAGTTTGATTTAGGAGCCCACCGAACCCACAGCAAGGGTCTAGGGCCTGAGAGGCACCATTTGGGAGCAAGGAACGCGCTGAAGACTGGTCCAGGCACTTCCACAAAATGAATGGGAGGTCAGGAACAGCACCAACCCTCACTGCACAAGCTTCTGTTGATTGTAAATACAAGAGCATGGCTTTAACCCGTTTATTGCAGTGGCAATTCCGCTGCAATGTGGGCGTTCGAATGCGCGTCCGGGGCCGTGTAGGCCAACGGACGTGCGCAGCACTACTGAGGTAGTGCTTGCGACGGCTGTTGGCCAACGCACGCACGCAAGGGTTAAAAAAAATATTTGCTGCAAACCCCAGATCAGCCAAATTAAAAGATGCTCATGTGGACACACTTGTGTCAAAAACTTATTTTATAGATGCGGTCAGCAAGTGGGTAAAGTCTGTGGTTGCGGTGGCTCAGGAGAAAGGTAAGAATGTGCAACTTGAGATTCGCGGACTACGGCGGCATTCAGAATCATGTCTGAAGCCTCCAAAAGCAGCCCGCCGGAGCCTGAGGAATTGCCAGTTCTGAGTTGTAAGCTGCAACAGTCTTTAGTCTACAGACCTGAGGACATGTGACTGGGAGCCCCAAGGCCACGACGAGCCTCCAACAGCCTGGTCGCAGGGCATTGGATTTATTTAGGCATTTTTTATAGCGCATACTTTACCCAGCGGAGTCAGAGCGCTTTACAATAGAGCGAAGTATATAGGATTAGATATTATGGTAACATATTTACAGAGTATAAATCCACCAAAAATTACACGATACAAACTAAAGTTGGAGCGATTAGGGTTCCAAAAAAACACATTCCAGAGTTGAAGCGTAAGGACAAACTAGTCTCCAGTGAGGAACACGAAACAGTCAATGCCTCCAGGCTGTGTAGGTGTATTGTTTTGACCCCGCCCCCCAGCCACTGACCACGCCCACGTGCCCCGCCCCCAACGCACAGACCCCCGCCCCCACTGCCACAGGCCCGGCCCCCACACACACCACACCCACAAGCCCCGCCCCCACATTCACTGCCCCCGCCCGAGTAGGAGCATTCACACCCACAGGCCCCGCCCCCACATTCACTGACCCCGCCCCCGGCAGAGGAGGAGCATCCACACCCACAGGCCCCGCCCCCACAGGCCCCGCCTTGACACCCACAGGCCCCGCCCCTCTCAGGAATCATACGTTAATGCTCTTCCACCACTGCCTCGAGTCCTTGTCTCCCCTTACCTCTCTTGTGGTTTCGAGGGGGCAGTGTCGGCCTGGTGGAGGGGACACACCGAGGGCCCCACGTGACAACAAAGCGCGCGCTGGACAAGGGCCGCCCTGATCTGTAGCTGCGCATGCGCAGGACACTCAGTTTGTCACAAGTGCGCATGCGCAGGATGTCTGCTTGTTGTGGCCGCGCATGGGCTGAGAATAGCGGAGCCCATGAAACATAAAGAGTGTGTAATTGAGCAGCCCGCAGGGAAGCACGGCCTGGAGAGTCCAACCGAGAGGGGACGCAACTGGGAACGTCCACACTGTCTTCCATTCAGAAAAACTGAAAACCCCAGGACTTAACTAAGAGCGCGGGTTAAAGAGGTCTTGATGGGTTAACAACTGCGCATGCGCTGGTGACAGACACTGCGTCCCGCAGCGGAGCGCGAGCTAAGAAGGGCCTTGGATTAACAACTGCGCATGCGCTGAGAACAGACACCTTCAAGAGGGCCTTGTATTAACAGCTGCGCATGCGCTGAGGACAGACACTGCTCCCGGGCCTTGGATTACCATGAGCTCCTCACTGCCATGCCAGGGACACTGCAGCAGCAGCTCCAAGCAGCAGGTAGAGGGAGCACAGAGGGGTGAGACTCTGAGACACACATGCAAACAGTCAATCAATAAAATCTGTATTCGATCTCTTAAATACAGATCATAAAAGCACAATTTAAATCAGTGATCAACAACCAGCCCCAGTTCATAACAAGTTAAAATCCTAAAGCAAGTAGAATTATCTAAAAAGAACATCAAATAATTTTTACAGGACATTTTATCCCATAAAGTGCATCAAGTGCCTCATAGACTGAATCCAGTCAGTTTACATCAAATTACTCATTTCTGCATATAATTGTTAGTTAAAACCAACCTCGCACCTTTCTACTTTTCATACAGGCCCACAAAAAGGTGGCTACCGAAAAACAGACAAAGGGATCAGGCAGAGATTTTAAAAAGTAAAGTGCCACCTGGCATTGTTTAAAATTATGGCGCCTTAAAATCAGAAGGATAAAGTCTTCTCTTCCTGTCTTATAAAACCCACAAAACAAGACTAGGTGCAGGTCACATTGGGGGGAATGGTTGTCGCAGGGGCACAGGATCTGAGTGTTTGAATCTTCTTTCCGTATAACCTAACCTCAAGGGGAGGAGAGTCAGACAAAATCTCAGTAGTTCCTATCCAGCACGTAGTGGTTCGTGCTAGATAGGAATATCCGCCCTCTGGCACTTTTTCTGTAATTCCTTTACCTCTGAAGATACTGAGCCCTCCGCATAAAAATCTCAATTAATTTCTGTTTTGAAATCTTCCTGCATGCCGTTTAATCCTTAAATAATTCTCCCAACCAAATTGCCATTAGTTCTGATTCCACATAACTCAACCATCTGATCTTATTGTAATGGTCCAATTTTAAACAATCTTTAAATATGTTTTGTATTACATTGGCGCTAGTCTAATGGTATGTAACATATAAGGTAACCCCAATTCTTTATGTAGGATATCATTTGAATAAGTGGATGGTAGGGACACTAGGGACTTAAAAATGATCTTCAGGTTTTTGGGGACAGCCGGTAGGCGCCATACCCCAGACTCCTGCCCCTTATGTGGCTATTACCTTCATCTTGGCCTGAGAAATGTTTTTAATTGGGTCAAGGGGGCTAGCGTCTAACTTTTGGAGAAGACCCTAATAGCTTTCAGACTCCTTTCCATTCCTAGTGCTCTTGCTGATACCAGGTTCTCCCAAGTTTGATTTTTATCAAATAAGACTCCCAGGTGTGAGAAGGACTCTGCCACTTCCATTTTCTGGCAATCCATATGGAAGTGTGGGCATTTATCAGCTTTGCCAGATCCTGCAATAATGACAGAAGATTTTGTATCACTTACTTTAAGGTCCAGCGAAGCCATGAATGATGCATTTGTTGTTATGAGCTATTGGAGAGCTACCCCCGTTCTTGCAATTAACACTGCATCCTCGGCATAAGCTAACATTAGTAGGGGGTTGGTGTCAAACACGGGCACGTCCGTGTTATGAGCCCGAGAGGGCTGCCTCAACCCTGTTTGTATAGCTGGAAAAAAAAAGAAACAGACGAGGACATATCCCAGCTTAACTCCCCTAGCGATCTTAAAGGGGCAGGTTCATTCCCCATTTTTGCCATTCAGGACACATGCAGCGGCATTTACATATAGATGGCTCAAGCAGTCAAATGCAGCTGACAAGTCTATAAAAGCCATGTAGATTTTCCCGTCTTTCGCTCTGGTATATTTGTCTATACATAGTGATAGGTTTAGACATTGGTCTGTAGTGGCTTTTACCCCCTGGAAGCCATACTGCACCTGCATTAGGATGTTTCTTGGGTCCACTCTTCCAGCCTGAATAAAAGGAGCCAACCCATAAGTTTGGCAGTTGTGTCCAATAAGGAGATAGGCCTATAGTTCTTTGGGCTTCCCCAGTCCCCTTTTTTGTATATCAGAATAATTACACTATGCTTCCAGGAAGGTGGAGGCCCATCTATAACTATGCTGTTAAAAACATGTGTTAGCACCGGAGCCCACAAATCTTGGTTTTCCTGAAAAAGATCTATCGGCACCCCATCGGCACCCCATCAGGTCCTGGGGCTTTCCCAGCAGCACAGGCCGCCGACCCTCTCCTGACTTCTGAGCGTGAAAAAGAACCCTGCAATTTAGGATCTGTGTCACTAGAGGGCATCACAGGAGCAGTGTTTGAGGTGAATATAAATTCACAGTGTGCCACCCATGCTTCTTCACCTACAGTGTCGGATCCTTAGTATTTTTGAAATAGGGAGTGTTTATTACTTTCTAAAAATCTCTGCTATTGCATGTCCTAGCCGCCTGCTCGAGGCCTACCCAGGCCTCCTCCCTCATATTCCTTTCTCTTTTCCTTCTAACTGACTTATAGTCACTGCGTAGTGATCTCTCTCAAGATTGGTATGTTTGCCAAAACCAATACCAGTGGAGAGGCTGCTGGTGGAAAGTGGAGGACCTGCTGTGGGTAATGATTTAGTCCCACGTTAGGGCTATCTGATCTTGCTAACAACCGAGGATCAGCCCTCTCCCCCGTCAGCGGAACCGCCAAACAATTGGAAATACTTTTCTCAGATAATGGTGAGGTTGTTTCTTCCGCTATCGTCTTAGAGTGTACATTAACTTGCGGAAGTAACAAACTTGACCGTGTAGGTGGTCCAGTTACAGTACAAAAATTGGAAGGTGGGGCCACGTTCAAATTAGTGTGTGGGAAGAGGTGGTTGAGTTCCACGGCTGGTCGCACAGGCCCAGGGCATGGACGCTCTGTGGGATACAGTTATTTCACCCTGACCCTCTATACGAGATAGCCTCTCTTCGATAGGGTCCAGTAAGGTAGCCATCATTTTTTCTACACTTTTCCACAAGGCGTCATCAGTTAACCATGGCAAAGGAGTTGTGGTCATAGTGGTCAAAGTCAAGGGTTGAGGTGTACTAATTCCTGTGTTTACAATGTTAGTGGCCCACCTTGAGTTTGTTGCTCGAACGGTTCTGGCAGGTTTTGGCTTCTGAACACCACCACCCCTTCACCTCTTAACTGGCGGGTCATTATTAAGATCAGGTGGGTACAAAGGTCGAGCTCCCTAATAGGTGTTTCGTTGAGGGCAAGTATAATGGGAAGAATTTCCAAGAGGCTTGGCACCGGGTTCTCAGATGGAAGTACTTGCAAGGGCTGAGTGGTAATATTATCGACACTTGTGACCCCTAAGGAGGACTACATCTGGGAGACAAGAGGCTCCAGTGATAAACACCGCTCAGTTAATTCAGTTTTGTGCACGAGTACACTCATTGCCCTAGTTAAGAATGCATCAAGCGTGTCTGCAGTCCCTCCACCCAGCCTATTCCGGGCTCCGACGGGCGTGGAGCAAAAAAGGAAAACAACGATCATATGTATATAGTTGATGCTTATGTAGCGTTTATCATAGGGTACCTTTTTTGTCTGAGACGAACGGCTGCTACTAAGAAGCTTGCAATATTAAAAATCTCCCATGGATCAATCTATATTTGGAGTTAAATTAAAGCAGGTTTAACCTGTACAAAACCTTTTTTCTCTTAAAATAGAAACTAAGAACTTCCTGCGAATCACAGTATAATGGTCGCAAAACATTATAAAATACATAGTATCCTGTGGTGAGAAATTGTCACAGGTACACGGACTCAAATCTTCTTGCCTACTCCATCCTTGGGAATTACCTAAAAAGTAGTGAATTAGGTTAAAACAGAACCTAGTTAAAAGTAAACGGTGCAAGGGTTTAGTAACAATTCTCAGGTAAGGTTCAGTCCGAGGGGAGGTTTTTGACAAAAAATAAGCCTTTACTGATGGTTTCAGTAGCTTCCGCTCCTCACGCTCCACCGACACTCCACCAACAGGAAATTCAAGAATTGGGTTTTAATCCAAGTCAGGTCCTCTTTTTTTATCGTATCCGGTGAATAAAAAAGATCTGGGCGCCCCAATTTTAATAGGCTGTGCTTAACGTAATAAAGCCACGGGATACTACTAGCTTTCTCCAGAGTGATGCAGTCCCTAATAATCTGATGGGTCAATGTTAAGTCTAGATTAAGCCAGGTCTTGAACCGAAAGACCACTGGGGCCAACCTCATCAAATCTGACACATACCTAACCCTTAGCAGAATGGAGAGAGAATAGTGACCATATGTGTTTGTTAAAGCACAGAGAGCGGGGAACGTTGTATATGCCTCGGAGAGGTTACTAAGAAATTAATTGGCGTTCTATTAGTGGCATGTGAATTAAAAGAAAGTAATGAAGTGAGATTTCCTGGACATTTGCTTGTTCGTCCTGAACTGGGTTCTAAATTCAGGGCACCTGGACTTGGCTCTACAAGTTTCCTTACACTTGTCCTGAGGAGGCCAAGAATGATATAAAGGCCGAAACGTGTCCGTGTCAGCAGTCTTTGACAAGAGGAGTCTGATTATAATTGATATATCTTTCTGACGAGTGAATTCACATTTCTGAATTAAGGTCTCTAGAGGGGTAATTACCTCGTGTGCATATAAGACAACCTCAAAGTATATTTCCTTTATTTAATAGACAAACACAGTTTTTTCTATCAAATGGGTAGAAGGAATTTTATGAATTGTGTTTTGGGATGTCTACTTATTTGTAGTTTGCATATATGTTTGTATGTCCAAAAAGATGATATCAAAATGAAAAAGATAATATCAAAATATTGATGACTAAAAAATTATTACAACAATAACTAAAAGTTCGTACAAAATGTGTCTGGTATGGGTTTTTTTAAAAATAAGAAATATGAACTAACAACAGGACTATGTACTGTTAATAGGGCAATGTAAAGTTCCCTATGTTTAAGCAGATATACACATATCTTTTCCTCCTTGCCAGCCGTTTTTTCTTTACCTTTTTGTAGTACTTTGCCCAGGTAGAGGAGGGTCATTTGGGTAAACCCCTACATATTTTCTGAATAATGCAATAAAGCCATGGGATACTACTAGCTTTCTCCAGAGTGACGCAGTCCTTAATAATCTGACGGACAATGTTAAGTCTAGATCAGAGGTATTCAAACTTTTGTAGGTTGAGCCCCCCGAGCTGAATTTTTTTAGATGTTGGGACCCCCACCACCTGACAGAAATTTCTGGACTCGACCGCCACGCGACATTCCGGGCATATTCAGCGAATAACATTCAATACAATAAGTTTTTTATGGTTGTTGCATGAAGCAAACATTTCTCTACAAATAGTAATAGACTTCCTCACATCAATTACATTAAAAAGAAATTAAACAAAACGGTATTTACAAGAATTTGTTTAGGAATTATTCCAGTCCATCAGGGAAAAAACAGAACTGTCTCTATCAAGGGGCCCCTGGAAGGCTGGATTGTAGTGCATTTAGATGTCTCCTTTTGTAATTTAGGACGAAAACCTTAATGGGGCACGACATGCCCATACTTGTGTACAGGGGTGAGTGAGGCGAACATATGAATGTGAGTGCGCATGTTAGTGCAGAGTGGGACGAATGAATGTATGGTTAGTGGTGGGCTTATTCGAGTGAGATTGCAGATTGAACAGTGAGGGGGACAGGTGAGTGAAGTGTTACGAGTTCGGGTTGAGTAGTGTGCTTGTGTGACTGCAGGGTGAGGTACAGGGTGAACAGCGCAAGTGCATTGTGAGTGCAGAGTGATCACTGTGAGTGGAGGGTAAGTGGGTGAACGGTGTGAAAACATGGTGATCAGTGTGAGAGCAAGGTGAGAAGGTGAGTGGGTGAATAGTGTGAGTGCATGGTGATCAGTGTGAGCGCATTGTGATCACTGTGAGTGCAGAGTGATCCCTGTGAGTGGAGGGTAAGTGGGTGACTGGTGTGAGTGCATCGGGGTCAGTGTGAGTGCTGAGTGAGAGTGAAAGTGAAGGGCGAGAGTGAGGAGTGAGTGGTCTGAATGCAGGGTGCATTCCCAGACACTTAAAGTAACTCAGCATGTTACTGACGGCAGCGTAGGGTTTCAAATGTGTTAAACTATTGCTATTATGGCAGTAACCAGGGATCAGGCTGGAGCAAATAAATAATGTGCTGATCCCTCAACAAACTTCCAGTCTTATAATTAGGGTTTCCAGCTCATTATTTTGATGTCACAGATGGTATAAAAATAATCAGTCACCTAAAGATGTATTTTCAACACTTGTCTGTGCATACTTTGAACAGCAAACATAAATATAAAGAACCTTTGTTTTCTAGAGCTGCATGAATGATTCATGACTGATAATAAAAGGGAACAAATATAGAAAAGTCACATTACAAATAAATCAACAAAAAGAAGGGGGGTCCGGGAGCTCGTTAACATTACAAATTAATACATACTTCTTATTTATAACCATATTTAGCAACTTGCAAGCTGTTTAAACAACACATGGCTGACTGGTATTTTGTGTGCCTGTCTGTGTAATTTAAAAAAAAACTTTCAGGGACGTTTTAAGGATTTTGGGGCCTGGGGGCCTGGGGGCCAAATGTATTTTTGGGGCCCCTGTTCGAACCAGCTTTGATTTTATGATCCAGTCTCAGCTCTTTCATGCCTTCTTTGGTCAAATACTAAATGTGTGTACATTGGATATTCAGGGATAGTGATGTGTGTTTTCACTATGTAACACAACAGCAGTTCACTAATATTACTGCAAATAATCTGTCACACCCTTCTATTTCTCATATGTGAGGTAATGTATTGATCCAAAATAAACTTTTTATATGGATGTCACATGACGCATAAACACATTTTGTCTGCAAAATGTCTGTAATAGACTTTTACACATAAAAAATGAATGATTGAAAAACGCTATTTACAACATTGTGTTTAAAAAGGCTTCAAGGTTTTCTTTTTTTTTTCCGAGTTAAACAGCATCCAAGTTTTATTAATTGATACGTTCTCAAACAGTCATGGCAATTGAGGCGAGACATGGGCTACATTACAACTCAGCACCCCAAAGTGAAATGTGTGACTTTTGATAATTGTGTACTTCTGGTGACTGTACAGTTTGAAATACTATTTTTTTATCAGGTTTTATAAAATGCTGAATTTTGTTTTCCTTTTTTGTAAGCTATGTTTGCACATACAACTTTGTTTGTGGGAGGGACTAAATGTTCTGTCATTAACTGTTAAAACAGAACTTGTAAGTTCAAATGGCCTTTTTTTCCGGACGAGCAAAAGTGGATCTCAAAGTAAATATCTGGATTGTACAAGAATGCATTTTTACATTGTGCTACAAGTGAATAGTTTGTGGCGTTCAGTACCATATTCGATCTAATCTGCAGTGCCCCATTGGCAATTTTCCCCTCCGTCTATCTATAGACTTACTCCTGTATAACCTGGGCAGCTATTTAAGAAAAACGTGACATTGTCTACTAGGCATTAGTTGCCGGTTCTGGGTAAGAGTGGGCATGACTGCATCAAGGCTCAAACGTGTTTGTAACTTGGAGGCAACATGAATTTTATCTTCTGCCTCAATTCTGCAGTTTTAAACGTTCCTTAGGTTAGGCTTGTGAACTGTTGTTAAGAACAACATAAATGCGAAGTGTCCACCCTCACTTTAATCTTCCCCTGTTCAAAAAGATTTTATTTTTATTGGTTTTATAGTCAATTTGCAGGTCCACTGGGGAAAGGACGGTGGGGTGCTGAGTTGTAATGTAGCCCATGTCTCGCCTCAATTGCCATGACTGTTTGAGAACATATCAATTAATAAAACGTGGATGCTGTTAAACTCGAGAAAAAAAAAAAAGAAAAAAAAGGATTCAAGGTCATGAGGGCAAGACTGTCGAAAATAGCTGGCTCTTTCAACTCCCCCGCCCCTCTCCCCTAATATTAACTACCATTTTATGTTTCTTACTTCTCGCACGGCGAGAAAGCAGAAGTGCCTCGTTGGGGGTGGGCGGTCCTGCTCCAGGGCAGGGGGAAGTGGCTTGCCCACTGTTGTGCATACTGACTGGTCAGCTCCAGGGCCGACTAAACAGTCAGTATGTACAACAGTGAGCAAGCCAATCCCCCTGCCCTGGAGCAGGACCGCCCACTCTCTCTTTTTTCTCTATTAGGCTGCTGCAGTTGCCTACAATGGAGAAAATGGCCCGGGTGGTGCGCGCTCCAATGCGCCTCACCACTTGTGATTGGTGGAGCCTGGAGGAGAGGGACGCTGCCTTTGCTGATGACGAGAGCTGCAGGCATAAAAAACGCAGGACGGCGGGAGCGGGAGCCGGGACCCATCCAGAAGCGGGACAATAAGTTTTATGTAATATTTAGTTTTTATTAAATGAACCCCTCCGCCACGACCCCATTTCCACCCCCCACCCCCCCCCGTCATGCCAGCCGCGTCTGGCAGTAAATCTAGAAGGCCTTACATCATAATTAAGTCCTTTAATGTGACTAAACAACAATGGCCTTGAGGAAACCCTCCACGCTGTAGCAACTAAATATGGTAATTCACTCTGGGGCTCAAGCATGGAGGCAGGCATAAAGAATCTGAAGCGATAACGCTGTATGCATGAAAAACAATGTTGTACAGGGTGTGACATTTACACGTCTTAAGATATGCAGAAATTTGGACAGGTTGTAGGTATTTACACTGCATTTGTCTGTACCTTCCCCGTGCATCGTCCAGGCCAGGCCCCCTACGCGCCTTCATGGCCCCCGAGTAGAGTCCAGGCAATGGGCCGCCCTCACCTGTCACAGCTGCATTATGTGACAACTGATATCTGTAGAAGGGCAGTAGACAGTGCTTTCCTGCCTGCCACCCCCCTGGGCTTCCCTCGCCCCTGCTGCTAGGATCAGGATTCAGCTAATGAGCAGGGCGAGCAGAATATTCCCAGTGAGGCACCTAGCGGCCACTTAATTGATAATTAAAAGCTCGGGTCCACCGACCGCTGAATTCCAAAGACGGCGAGGCACAAACACCGTGTGGGAAAGCTGCATGGATAACTGAAAATAAATATTTGAAGGGAACAGAAAGTTGTGGGTCACTCAAGGTGTACCCAGCCTGTGGACAGTTGTGACCCTGCCATGTGGTTAAACACACAGCACTGCCCGCTGCTGCAGCTGTAAAGGCTGGGGAGAGGCCTAGAACAGAAGGGGAGCTTTGATTTGTTAACAAAAGAAAGAGGGCGGTGACCCGTGGGCCTGCAATTTACCTAACTATGTCTGCCACGGCCTTAGAGTTCATGGTGGCCCACCACGGGGACTAGTTCTTTTAAAGTACTAGTCCCTGGTGAGGGTGTACAGCCATCCCTTAGAGCTCATCATGGCGGTGAGTGAACTCAACTTTTGGTTACATTCAGAATGCCCGGAGCAGAAAGAGCTGTGAGTGTGTGTGATAGAGGTGAAGGCCACGTGGACTCTGTGCTGAACGACGAGCACGCAGGGGAATGAGCAGCCTGGAAGGGCATTGTTCACCATGCCGGTGTCCAGCGAGATTCCTACTACTGACCGGTTTACCCGGTGCAACATAATACGCAATGGAGCCGTGTGCCATTAAAAGCAATCCTTCCTTGTTTAATGTTTTGGCAACTTAACTTTCCTTATGACGAGAGTATCAAGTCTGCTTTGACAATTTAACTTGCGTTTTTTTAGACCGCGTATATTGTCAGGGCACTCTTAATTTCCATGCATGTTGGACAGTCCTGGCATGGATTCGTCGTTTTAATAGTTGGTGGGTGTAATCAATGGATGGTGCACGGACATGATAAAATAGTATTCACCCTAATGTTCGGACTCGCTTGTACACCCAGTGCTTTACTTATAAGAGGATAAATATGGATTTAGTGGGTCCTCTCCCAAAATCTAAAAGATGATATATCTATATACTGGTTATTGTCGATTACGCAACTCGACACCCAGAAGCATTTCCCCTACAACACCAAGCACGAAAAAAACATCAGTGAAAAGTTACTAGAATTGTTTTCGAGGATAGGATTTCCAAGAGAGATTTTGACAGACCAGGGTACCCCCTTTGTTTCTCGTTTAATGAAACAAGTCTGTAAAACCTTGAAAATTACCCAAATAAAAACATCGGCTTATTACCCTCAGACAGATGGTCTGTGCTAGCGATATAACGCCACCTTCAAGCTAACCATGAAGAAAATGCTAACCACCGAAGGGAAAGAATGGGACATGTTGTTGCCACTCGCCCTCTTTGTTATTTGAAGCCAGGTTCAGAGAAGCTTGGGTTGTTCTCCCTTTGAACTTCTTTACAGGAGACAGTCACAAACCTTGCTAGAAATGACAAGAGAAGCGTGGGAACAAGAGAAACAAGAAGAGACACAACACCATCTAGAATACACCCAAAGCCTAAGAAACCACATACAGAAATTGCAAGATTTTTCTCACAAAAACCTAGAAAAAGCTCAAAGAAGCCAGCAGATGTCTTACAATAAAGGAAAGAGGTGACAACAGTTACAGGTCCATGACTGGGTGCTCCTATTCCTACCTTCCTCTGTACGCCAAAAACGGGCAGAATGGAAGGGACCATATGAAGGTGCTGAAAGGATAGGACTCACTACTTACCGGTTACGCCTTTCCTCGACCAAAACCCAGTTATACCACATAAATCTACTAAAGAAATGGTTGGGACCCCTCCCCAAAGACACCCATTACGTTTTGTCTGACTCAAAACCCATTCCTTCAACATTGAATAAATTGTCCATAAACGAACATCTAACAGAGCAACAAAAAGTGTCTCTTCAGACCCTCTTAGAGTCCTTCTCCTCCATCTTTTCCGACCTCCCGGGAAAAACAACAATAGTCGAGCATGCCATTGTTGCCCCACCAAATGAAGTAATAAAACAACGCCCCTACAGAATACCAGGCGTTAGACGGGACGCAGTTCCTGCCGAAATAGAGAGCATGTTACAACTAGGAGTCATAAAACCTTCCAGCAGTAACTGGTCTTCCCCATTGTCATAGTTCTGAAACCTAATGGTTCCATCCGTTTTTGTATAAACGTCCGAGCAGTCAATGCCATCTCGAAATTTCACTCATACCCATTACCAAGAGTCGATGAATCGAGAAATTAGGCTTAGCCCAATATATAACCACATTCGATCTTACAAAAGACTATTAGCAGGTACCACTTAAACAGGAAGACCAAGAAAAAAACGCCTTTAGCACCTCTAATAGGCTATACGAGTTTACTGCATTGCCTTTTGGGTTACATGGAGCACTAGCGCAGTTCCAAAGACTTATGAACAAAGTTTGCTCCCAACATCAAGAGGACTCCTTAGCCTTCATAGACGATATCATAATATTTAGCCCTAACTGGGAACTACATCTCGTCCATTGTGGGAAGATATTCCAAGCACTTAGGACTGCAGGCCTCCACGTGAACTCCAAAAAGACCAGGATAACATTCACCAAAGTCAAATATTTGGGCTATTTATTGGGAGATGGGGCTATCGCTCTGCAACAAGAGAAATTGAGAGCAGTCTTAGACACCCCCTTCCCTACCACCAAAAAAGGCATTAGATCCTTTTTGGGCTTACAAGGCTACTACTGCTGGTTTAAACCCAATTATTCTGAAATAGCAGCACCACTAACCGACCTACTGAAGAAAGAGAAAAGGAACTAAGACTTGGTAAATCCTCCCCAAGCCGCCAGAAAGGCATTCCACGAGCTCAAGTGAGCCATAACCTGAAGTGGAGAAACCAGCAGGGAAGACCGGAAAAACGGAGAACACCGAACAGCCTTCCGAGAGAGAGAACTGGAGCCTTGGGGAGGTCACAGCTTTTTGGCGAGGAGGGAAAGTCGAAAGAGAAGGAGACCAGACCACACTGAAGGACGTGGAGTCACCACGCCATGGCCCCTGAGTGACGTGGCTCTTACAGGTGAGTGGGCGTCTTCGGGGATATTGGAAAGGGGCTGAGTCAGAGAGGGACAGGAGGGGAGGCTGAGGGGTGAAAGGGACTCAGGGAAAAGGAAATAAGTGAGACGGAAAAGAAAGACAAGAGCAGAAAAATCATCGGCTACTTTTGGTTACTCCAACCTCTACCCCCTCCCTTCACATATATGCATAGCTATTATTTATCCCTCACATCCTCCCTTGACTAAACCATAAAGCAAAAACACTTACCTGGGTCTTTTCCTTCTGTCCGAGGGACGACGGCGGCCGAGGCTCACCTAAGGGACTGAAGTGGAAGACCCTGTGGGAAAGAAGAATACAAAAGAGACAATCAATCATTGTGATTTCCTGTAATAATAATAAAAAGTGCACACCAAGAAATTATTCAATGCAGTGTGCTCCCTCTTGACCGACGCTTCTACAACGGGGAGCTACAAACTCTCCCTACAGGGAATGGGAGACAGACACACAGAGACCAACAGACACAGACAGACACGCACAGACAGACACACACACACAGAGACCAACAGACACACACAGACAGACACACAGACACACAGACAGACACAGACACACACAGACACATACACACAGACACACACACCCAGACACACACAGACACAGACACACACAGACACACACACACACACAGACACGCAGACAGACACACAGAGACCAACAGACACAGACAGACACGCAGACAGACACACACACAGACACACACACACAGACACACAGACACACAGACACAGACACACACAGACACATACACACAGACACACACACACAGACACACACACAGACACAGACACACACACACAGACACACACACACAGACACACACACACAGACACGCAGACAGACACACAGAGACCAACAGACACAGACAGACACGCAGACAGACACACACAGACACACACACACAGACACACAGACAGACACAGACACACACAGACACACACACACAGACACACACACACAGACACAGACACACACAGACACACACACACAGACACACAGACACACACACAGACACACACACACAGACACACAGACAGACACAGACACACACAGACACACACACACACACACACAGACACACAGACACACACACAGACACACACACACACACACACACAGACACACAGAGACCAACAGACAGACACACAGGAAAGCAAAGTAGGGAAACGCTATATACAGTTGTTCTATGCTGGCATATGTACATTGTTTTAGAAAGATGGTGGCACTATTGCTTTGAATGCACTTTCTTTTCTTAAGTCACACATGTATGACGCAGTTCAGAGTCTGGAAAGCCCTGCAGCCCCTGCCCTGAGTGTTGCCTCTCAGTGTCCTGAAGATGCCCCCGGGCTCGTGCGTCACCCTGGGGTCAGAGGCCTCCCTCACCTCTGCTCGAGCCCCGGGGGCCTGACTGCCTGTGAGGAGTGGGGTCCGGTGTGTTATTCCCCCTCCGAGTGACGCGCGAGCTCAACAAAACAAAACATCGGGTCTCACTGCTGCGCACGCGCAGGACCGCGCGTCACGGCTGCGCATGTGCAGAGTGTAGACACTACTATCGCCGAGTAAGGACCTTGCACGGGGTACGGACTGTGAACTGCCCTGAACAGAGAACACTCAGCCTCACTGCGCATGCGCAGAGGAAAGACATTTCCCCCAGAGGAGCGGACCGAGGAGTTTTGCATTTAAATACCTCTCACCCTGTGCTGTGGCGCGAGGCGCCTCGCGCTCCGCGGCGGGAGGCAGTTATATCTCATTCATTGTGTCCCCGCGCGGACACTGGAATTCTTGTGCTTCTTTGAGTCCCACCTGTGCTGGCTCTGAGCTGTCGCCCTTTACTGCGCTCCGTGCTGTGAACTAAATGAAATCTTTCTTGCATCGACTTCTGGAGTTGGATTGTAGTAACATCGGCGTCTATCCTCCGCGCATGCGCAGTTGTTCATCCAAGGCCCTCTTTAACCTTCGCTCCGCAGCGGGAGGCAGTGTCTGTCCTCCGCGCATGCGCACCTGATCCAAGGCCTTTTTAGCCCGCTCTGTGGGTAGCAGTGTCTGTCCCCAGCACATGCGCAGTTGTTTATCCACAGGTCTTCTTTTAACCCGACCCACAACAGAGAGCACAGAACCCACATGAAACCCCAGGTGAGGTCATTTATTTAATGTGTGTACAACAAAGGGGGACAAAATTGGGGACGATATTTAAAGGGGTCCAGTGTACCTGTCCTACCAACGTGAAACAATAGAGTTGTGCAAAGTTCCCCAGGGAACTCAGAGAGGGAGACCCCTTTCATAAAAAAAGTCATTTATTTAATGCATTCTTATAAAGCGGGGACCTTACCCGAAGGTGTCACAGCACCGTACAATAGAACCAATAGAACCAGCTACATTACATGAGAAAACTGTTACAGGATGGGACAAATAAAAATAGCAGCCATAGAATCAAAACAACGCAGGCAAAAGGAACACAATCTCAAGCACAGCAAGCACAGACTGTACAGGAACGTAGAAATTGGGAGGACTCTGGTTGGGACGACTTGCGAGCCGCAGCAAGGGCAAGAGAGCAATCACTATTTTTGCGGATTGTTGCAAACGGCAATAAGTCGAGCAAGCCAGCCCAGGACTACCATCTAGATCCTACAACATGGTTCAGACACTTTGCACATTTATATGCATGTTCGGGTTCCCCTTCAAGCGAGAACGTATGCATAATTAAAGAGCTGACAATGTCCAAGGAGTTTGAACCACTGTATTTTAGTATCTTAGATACTAAGTAGGCTATAGCCGCCATTAAGCCGTCCAAAGCGCCAGCCCAGATAACATCCCGGGAGACCTCTTTAGACATGACCCAGAGGTATGGGCACCGTATATCAACTTACTGTGCAATGCAATTAGCAGAGGGCAGCCTATCCCTATATCATGGAAGGGCGCGGAGATTGTCCCTATATATACAAAAAGGGCAGTAGGGACGATCCTGCTAATTATAGACCTATCAGCTTGATAGACATTACCCAAAAGGTCTATTCAAAGCAGATACTGGACAGGCTAAACAATTGGCTAGTTGACAACGACATATTATCCCCATGCCAGGCAGGGTTCAGAAAAAGAATCATCACCATACATCAGGTGTTTAGGCTGCTAACCATTTCCTGGAAGTATACTAAACTAAGATCCGGCAATTTGTATATGGCCTTTATTGACCTAAAGGCCGCTTTCGATTCAATTCCAAGAGATCTGCTGTGGATAAATCTGCTAAATCAAGGGGTCCCAAAAACCATACTGGTGCAACTCATAAAATTACACGAAGATAATTTTGCAAAAGTACGCTGGGGTATGGGCGGGGAGTTGACAGAGGAGATACCGGTGAGGAGAGGGTCCGCCAGGGCTGTGTCCTGGCGCCTACCCTGTTTCTCCTCTATGTTAATGATATGGTGGATTTCCTATTGGACACAAACCACGATTCCCCAAAGTTAGGTGGCTCTCATGTATGTGCTCTGACATTTGCGGATGATACCATCCTCCTCTCACAGACCCCAATGGGACTGCAAAATCTTCTGAATAAGTTGGTGGTGTACTGTAAACAAAAAGGATTGGAAATAAACCCATCAAAAACAAAATACATGTCCATCAGGCCACACAAAAGTTTTAAGAAAAAGATGTTGCTGAATGGCGTAGCGATAGAATGGGTTCACACTTTTGTTTATTTAGGGGTGACCCTAGATTCTAAGCTCTCATGGTGCCCGCATGTCAGAAAATCTGGGACCATTTTCATGCAAAATTCAGTGCCCATCTTGAAAAAGCTCAATGCTACTGGTACCAAGTCCATCACCCCAGCAATGGAGGTATATGAATCCCGGGCCTAAACCGCTTCTCTCTATGGCTCGGAGCTGTGGAGCGGAGAGCAAATCTCCACCTTAACCGTGGGAGAAAACAGGGTTTTAAGAGCGATGGTCCCCCTCCCCCAAAATACACCGGTGATCCCCTACATGTACGATCTGGGGTTAAAACGCATCGAGCATAGGGCTGTGTGGATGACTTTGTCATATTGGTTTAGGTTCTCGGCCACTGATGAACTCCATATCTACAGGCAGGCACTAAGTGAACTTATCGCACTAGATACCCATGTTACTTTCCCATGGCCGGCTAATATACGTAGATGGCTTTTGACCTTGGGGCTTAGTGAGTTCTGGCACCACCCAGAAAGGTTGACCGCAGAATCAAAAAGGGAACTCAGAAGGGTCTATTTGAACTTCACTGTGCACAAAGTTTTACAAAATTGTGGAGTTGGCTGACTCACAAACAATATTCTGATGGTTAAACCAACACCCCGCTTTGAGGCATTTTTAGACCAAATCGAACCCCAATTGGCGAAAATATTGTACTTGAAATTCAGGTACGGGACCCTCCGTGTTAAGTCCTTTACAACCAAATGGGAAAATTGCCGAAATGGGGGGGGGAGATAGTGAGTGTAAAATGTGCCAGCTGGGTATGCAGGAAAATATAGCACATGTTTTGTTCTTCTGCCCCACTTACCTGAGAGCTAGACAAAAATGGATTGTGCCGTTGGGCAGGAATATGGGTGTCAGAAGATATAATGATATGTTACGCATTTTAAAAACAGATAACACCCAGCTTACTGTATTTGGAGTTTCTAGATTTTTATTGGCTATCGACTATATAAGAATGAAGAAGGGTTTGAAATTTTATCTAGGATTCTGCAATAGAGGATAAAAGAACATTAATTGAGTATTGCAGGACTGAATCGCCGAAACGTTTTATTGTATATAGTATTTAATATTTTATAATGTATTTTGTTTGTAGTAGTTCTTATTTCCTTTTTTAATTGTTACTGTGATAAACATATAAGGGGCACAAGTACCTTTGGGAATACAACTATTATACATATGCACTGTACTTTACTATTTTAATTCTCTATTGCACCGAGAACCTAATGGCCATGTTATTTGCACTGATTCTACTAACTGCACCTTATCTTGGAATTGCGTATTTGCACAAATGTAATGATACCCAAAAATCTGCAATTTACTTTCTCAAGGATTATGGCATTGGAGGGAAATGATGTATCTATATATATTGCATGGTTTTTCCTTTTATGATTCAACGAATCGAATAAAGATGTTTTGAATGAAATAGATAGCAATATCCAATCCATAATGTAGCAAAATACAGTAAACCTAGGTAAAGTGCATATTGTGAATAGTACAATACAAATGACTTCATGGATCGCACATAGATTTCCGTGCACCCGTGGCTACTCTCAAAAAGGTGCCAATGCTCAAGATCAATTCAACATTGTCCAATTTAAATTTACAGTCAAGAGCGTCTGTTAAATTAATAGGTGACAATTTTTTAAAATACGGAATTAGAAACCATAGTGCATATTTCATATAGTATCTACCGAAGAATAAAAAGTGTAAAAGTGTTTTACCGCTGTGACCATCACATGGACATGGCAGGGAGTCACGTTTTGCTTTATAGCTGTAGGGAAAACAAAGCAAATATCTTACTGTCCCAGCTCTTAGACGGAATAGGAGGCCTCTCTCCCATTGGGACATGTGTAGTGCAATATAACTTGGTAGACAATGCTCGGGGTACGCAATGGATATACATTTTGCAACAGTTTGTTTATTCAATTCCCTTTCTAGTCTTTCTGCGCTATAAAGTGCGTACAATGCTGTCTTTAAAACTTTTTTGTCCATTGTTACAGCTGTGTTCGAATTGGCAAACAGTCTACCAAGGTTAACACTTTCCAGACTCTTGACTACCCCAGGAAGCCATGGAATATCCATCCCTTTCTCACAGGGAAGACTATCATCTATTATGTCCCTTGTGAGAGAAGACTCGGGATTCTTCATTATGGATAGCCAAAATAGTGTGGGGCGGGCCCTTATGATGTCTTCAATATATCCTAATTTCAGTTCACCTTCGCCTTGACATATGTACAGAGGGGTGGAGATTGGAGCGCCAAGAGTTTTCTACAAAATGTATTTTCCTCTGATTGGACGTAAGAGCATTTGGCAACACTCCATACCTCTGCCCCATAGGTAGCTATTGGTACACTCTGGATCTTAAAAATCTTTAAAAAGGCTGGAATTGTTCCCGATCTTTTAGGGCGGAGGAAACTGAGGATTGAGTTAAAATCCCTCGAGAACTTACTTTTACAATATGCCAAGTGTTCACACCAGGTGCAGTACGCAGCGAAGACCATTCCCAGATAAGGTAAAGTAGCAGTGCAAGTTCATTTTTGGTCACCCACAGAGATAAAATTTAAAGGACATTTCCTTGGCCCACAAGGCATTATAAAAGATGTCTTAAAATTTGTGCATAAATCTAAGCCGGACATAAAATCTGTGAAACCTCAAACTAAAGTGCATAGTGCATTTGGTGTGCGACCAATTAAAACCGCATCATCTGTGTATAAAAGGAATGGGAGAGGTTTGCCTTGAATTCTGGGAATATCATTAGTTAGTGTGATCAGTGATTTATGTAAATTGTTTATATATATGATAAATAGAAAAGGGGCCAGAACACACCCCTGTGTGACCACTCTGTCTACACTGATGTAAATGGAAACTTATCCCCCACCAACAATCCTGACCCGCCCTTTCAGGTCCATATGGAGATAGGCCAAAAAATGAACAAGGGTCTCATCCAGTCCATATTCTAAAAGTATGGACCATAGACGGGAACTATTGACAAAATCGAAAGCTGAGGACAGGTCCATAAAAGCTAAGTAAAGTGGCGAGTGCTGTGCAAGAGTGTACTTCCCTATGATCAAATTAAGATTAGGACTTTGCTCGTTTGTGCCAACTTTACCCCTGAAACCTAGTTGGCATTGTTCTAAAATCTGATTGTCCTCTATCCAGGTTAAAATGTTTGTGTATAAAACTCTGCCTAAAATTTTACGGGTGTTATCTATGAGGGAGATCGGTCTACAGCAACAAGGTTGTGTGCAATCGCCCTTTTTAAAAATGGGAACGATCATGCTAGTACACCATGTCTTAGGCAGTGGGGCATTGGTTAGAATATTAAAAATATTTAACAACAGTGGGGCCCAAAAATCTGGTTTATATTTAATAAGATCGATGGGCAACCCATCAGGGCCTGGAGTTTTATTGCCCGGACTCTGACGTCTAGCCTCCTCGAACCTCGTTTATTGATAATGAGACTCAAGGTGGCACCCTGTTAATAAAAGGGTCGGGTTAAAAAGCAGGCTCTTGGTAAATAGTGGAAAAGTGACTTTCCCAGGTAGCGCTCATTATGTTGCAGCTGATGGGAGTTAACGGTTGTCCCATTGATCTTAACTCTTTAATGGTAGTCCACAATATATTCCCATTTTTTAAGCTGGCAGAATTAATGAACGCATATCAGTGCTCCCCCAATAACTGTTCCTTCCAATTAGCAATAGCCTGCTTATATGTCAACCTTAAGGACTTGACCAAATCATTACACCTAGGGCTTTGAGATAGGGCCTTGCGGAGCTTCCTGTTGACAATTGAGCATTCCTGATTTAACCATCTAGGTTCGGGCAGTACTGTACAAATGGGTTTAGACAGCAAGAATTTAATGGCTCCACTGAGTTCGGTAAAGGCGCTGATAGCCACTGGGTGTGGAACAGGGCCTCTAAGCATATGTTAATAAGATTCATGTTTCCCCTAACCATAGAACGGAATCAGTCTGCTTTAGTAATGCCTCGCCATACCAGTCTGCGATTATCTATGGACGGTGATAGATCTCCAGCACCACATTCTGTCTGAGGCATTGGAACTGGAGACATCCGTAACGTTACTTGTATTGGGTTATGGTCCCCAAAGATTGTGGCCATAATTTCGGCTTTAAGCAAGCTTGCTTCTAAAGCGGGGGGATAAAAAACATTATCAATTGTAGATGAACAGCCCCTCCCTCTGAATCTCGGTTCAGGGGGGGCATTATCTTTTGTAGTTGAATCAATTTCCATAACATTAATTAAGTTAAGGGTGTTCAAATGGTCCATTAGCTCTCTACCCCATTGCATGTTTGTCTGCTGCTGTGTGAATATTCGCTTGACCATGAGTAAGTTAGCTTAGCATTAAAATCACCCCCAGACAGATTCCTACTGACTTGAAAGAGTCTTTGGAGTTTCCAATAGATGCAATAAAATTAAACAAATTTATAAAATGCATATTTGGAACAGAATGAAAATCATTGTTATAAAAATAAATTATCCAAAAGGAAATTCCCCTATTAAATAATATGCCTAGAAAATTATTGTTAATTGTATGTACAGTTTGTATGCATCCCCCTGTCTTAATATTGACCCAGATTGATAACCCCCCCTCCCCCCTGCTTGGGGGTTGTTGCAAGGATATTATGGCATTCAAACCCCTCAATATGCAATTCTTGTGTGGCCCATGTTTCCTGAAATAAAAGGATATCTTGGTCTTTAATAAGTTGTACCCAATCTGGCTGGTGAAGTTTAGAGTACAACCTTGCAACATTCCAGCTTAAGATACGGATGTCTGAACTTGCTGAGGCCTTTGTTTGCATAGGGGGGATAAGTGGGTTGTGGGAATAGTATACTCAGTTCCTGGCAGGGCATGAGGTAACCTAATAGCAGGATCAGTATTTTTCCCAAAAGTTGATATCAGTCTTGTGTCTCTAATCCAGACAAGGCCTGGAACCTATTAGAGGTAGTAATTCAAGAGGAATTGTTGGTGAAAGGAGCATGACTTGGTTTGTAGAAATAACCAAGGGGTAGTGCGCATATGTTAGTGCTATTAGGTGTTATGAATTTGCAGCCCCTTAGTAGGTTTCTCACCAAAGAAGGTCTGCGAAAGTTAATTAGAATACTGTCCCCTTCGATAATTTTTGTAGATGCACTGACTCACCCAACCCTGCGTGCCATAATAATATCCTTTATTTTGGATACATGGACTGACTGACTGACTGACTGAATTATTTTTCAAGCGCTCTTATGCCGAGACGTCTTGGCGCTGTAGCAGGTAAGCTTCTATGCCTTGATAGCCAGTCTGCACATTTAATGCGTAGCTGGCCCCATGACTCATGTTGAGCCCTCTTTAAAGTAGGCACTCCTGCCAGTACCAACACAGAAGGGCAAGCAGCGGGCGGCAGACTCAGGACATCCTTATTAGCCATTGATACTTGGGGCGGCAGGAACATTAATGCACGAGGTACTAAACAACCTGTTCTGATTCGAACCCCTGGGCCTGTTTAACCTATTAGCACCATCCCTGGCGGGGTTGGTATTTGAAATGGTTATTGGTAAAGGGGTTGTGGGGGGAGAACCTGTTTCTATCTATAGGTAATTGAGGCAGCCCCTGGATTGATCGTATATAAGGTATAGGGTGATTGCAAGAGCAGTAACTGGCGGTTTGCGACACAATTTTGCATCTAAAATACTCATTCCAACACCTACACTATTGATGGCCCTGCTCCCATCAACCTCTTTGATTTCGGCCACCTTTTCCCCCACTGTGCCCTTAAAACGTTTGGCTACAAAAAATAGCCACCCGCCTTCTTATCCAGGGTAGATGAAAAGAACTGCTGGGGAAAGAGTTGTGACCTCATTCTATGCCAATCTTTGGAGAGGAGCTGTGTCTCCTGGAGGAGGTCCACATCTGCCTCCATTTTATCCAGGTAGGAAAGGATGGACCTCCTTTTATTGGGATTGTTGAGACCTCTCACATTGAGAGTGAGAATTTTCAGTGTGGGCTGGGAAATAGCGTGTCATAGTGAGTGCACCAGCTTTAGCCTGTATTTGGGTCCCTGTGATCCCTTTTCCCCCTGAGCCCCCAACGTCTGCCCGGCCTCCATTGCCCTTTGATCCTCTCTTCAACGTCTTTAACCTGCATACCAGTTCTCCACCCTCCCCTCCCTAACTCCAACTTAGAAACCCATTAACCTCAAATTGTCCAGGGCCCGCCTTTCGTGCGTGCGCGTCCTTGGAAGTCGGAATAGTTGGGAACGTGTGTGGCTTGTTCCCCGTGTCGCTGCACTTCCCGTGTCTCTACGCTCCCAGCAGATTTCTTCGCCGCCCACCCAGCCTTGTAAATGTCACTTATCTGTCCCTCAGTCGTTCACGGTGTCATCATAGTGGAATGTCTCTTTCGACAATGTCTCCAGCACTGCCAGAATTTCTCGTGCCATGGTCTTGGGGTCCGGTCTCGTTGCTCACTCTGTGCTACACCTCCCGTAGACCTTATGCCATCTTTCTCGAGGAGTTTTGGTCTGTGGGCCCTCTTTCTCCTCCTGGATTGGATTCTCAATGCCCAGCACCGGGTAAGTGTCCTGCATGGATCTGAGCTGGAGGAGTATGCCCTGCCATATGAAAATAAGCCAGAAAGGGTGACCCAAAGAATACGGTAATCCTTGATTTCGAAGACGCAGAGTTGCTACTCGGAACTCCCTACACTTTTGAAGGGGTATAAGAGCCAGGTCCTGGTACAAAGCTATGGAGGGGTCCTAATATCTTAGTGGTTGCTTGTCCCTGGCAGCACGTAGCATACACTCTTTTAGTTGAAAGTCTGAAATGTAAGCCAAAATATCCGGTGGGGCGCCCAGTATGCTCCTGAAGAGACCCTGCAGGTATTGTGTGATGTCTGGCCCTTCTTCTTTAGGTGGAACTCCCTTAACACGGATGTTGTTTCACCGAGACTGATTCTCCAGGTCTTCTCTGTGTGCCTGGAGATCGATCTGTTGAGCCTTGAGCCAGACTATCTCTTGCTGTAGATGCTCCACCTCCTATTCCTGGGCTTGCTCCTGATCCTCGATGGAGGCAATACGGTCCCCAGCGGCATCGACGTCCCGCCTTATCAAAAGGCGGTACATTGATGCCATTTGGGAACGTGTGGCCTCCATCGGTTATCTCCTTCATCGCCCCCGCTATTTCCCTTTACAGCGTCTGCAAGTCGCCTTGTAATGCACCGAATAGAGACTCTAAAAAGGCGTGGGTAACTGGAGCTTCAGAGGTGTCCACATCTTGGCTGATTTGTGTCATTGGGGAGAGCCTCCCTTCTCCGCTCCCGGTCATCGGGAGCTTGGTCAGCATCTTTTTTATATTCTGATCCTTCTTGCTTCTCGCCGAGGACATGGCTGCTATATCTCTTACCACATCACCAGACCCGCATACATTGTCGTGGGGGTCCCAGCCCCAGTGGGTGGCTGTCACCGGGTTGTCCTCCCGCTGAGCTCCACTACGCTGTTGCTTGATGGTGAGGGCCCTAGGTGTCACTCCCTTTCAGTCTTGTGCGGGCCATGCTGTCTTCGACCGTCTGCTATTGCCCTGCTGGGCATCTGATGCTTGTTCTCAATACTCTAAGCACTTTGCGCCCGAACCTGCTGTGAATCCCCCTGTAGGCCAGCAGCCCTATCTGAGCCTGGAGCACTAGATGTCTTCTAGTACAACTAGTTCCTGCATTATGTGCTTGCAGGCCGTGGCCTCCGGTTTCCTCTGACTTGGCAGTCAGCTCCAGAGAGACTAATCCATGCCCGGGCCCCTCATCCATTGGCACCTTGTGATTCTTACAGTGTTACAGTTCATATCTCATTCCCCTTATTGGATTTTGTCATTTTAGTGTCATTTTGTTCAATACACTTTACTTTATTTTTCTATTTCTTTTTTTGTTTTTTATTGTTTTGCATTTTGACTTTTAGTTTTTTGGTTTCTGCATACATATTTTACATATTACCTTAAGTTAAGCCTGCCTGTTCGGTGCTTAGGTACCAGGTGGTTGATCCTAGGTTAATTGAATGGCTTTGAAAGTTCACTCTGACAACGGTTGTGATTGTTCCACATCTACCGCAAATAATAATTCAGTTTCTTGCAGAAACTATCTAACATTATCTGCAAAACAGGCAGTTGATAACCTACCAGGGTTGAAGCACCATGTGGACAGATTGAAATATGGGATGAGTATTGTGTGGCAATAGAATCTCTAAAAAACTTCAGTTTGCAGATGAACCAAGAATTACGCTTGAATGTCATAACTTTTTAAAACAAGGTAGTCAGGAAAGTGTGGCGAATATATTGCAGCATTTTGACAGCCCCAAGCAAATTTGAGAACAGAGTGGATGTATGTTGCAGAAACGAGTCTGTTCACCCAATGCGAGTGGTGATATCCGCTTTGCAGATCTGCCTGAAGTTATGATGCTGCTGACAGTGTCTGCTAAAAGCGATGGCGTGACTGGTGGAACTATAAAGCCAAATAAGTGAAATCTATCTTCCGACACCGCAGTCTTCGTGACTGAGACCAGTAATGCTGAAGACACTGAGACTCACAGCAGTAATTTCTCCTTTCAGAGCGTTATTGCTGCAGATGGAGTGAAGCCAAGAAGTAAGCACATTACTAAGGTACCAACAAAGTTTAATATTATTAATTTGTATTAACTGTTTCTCTTTTGCAGCATTTGGAAATGCATTTTCTTATTTTGTTGCTTTTTGGTTCGTTTTTTATTGTAGGCTGTTATATTCTGTTTAAAGGGAAAGATGTTGTAGTGTGTGACCTTAATGCTGCAGTTTGCATTTCATTACCATCATTTGCTTATCCTGGAGAATCTCCAGGGTGGAGGAGTTTTGCTGTTCCAGAGTTCTTTCTTCAGCTTCTGGGCAGTTGTCACTCTGTGGCTATCTGTGGTCCTGTTCCTCTGCTCTTCTTGTAGTAGCTCCTATCAGAGCTTCATCCCCCCGCCAACGATATTAAGATGCCAGCACACAACACAGCCTATGATGTGCTACGTCTATCTGCTCGGCGCAGTTAGAGCGCGGATAAAGTTCTCTGCACCTATCAGGCTGTGAATGTAACCTAAAGGCTTAAGATGAAATGAAGAGCTTACCTCCTTCCTGAGTGGCTCCAGACTGCTGTGTGCAGACCCGATAGCTGGCAGCACCCTGGAGTATGTATGTATAAATCACATTATGTTGAAGTAACTTGCAATATAGTGGCAGGCAGCACCCTGCCATAGAATAGGATTTCTCATAGTATTTTATTTCCTGGCACATTAATGGAGATTGTCTTTTAACTGGCAGAAGAACAACAATGACCATACATTTTTCTGGGTTTGTCTTTAAAATGACGTACACATTAGGAATGCAGCAAAATGGGGGTTTTACCTATGCCTCTATTAAGAATGTCACAATGAATGCTAGCTTTGGGTACACCAAAATTTATTAGTTTATCCTGACATTTAAGTCTTTTAGTTTCATTCAATTTTGAATTTTTATTTTAGTATAGGCAGAACAAAGAACATCGTCAACTTCATGTGCTGCCATATAATGCCGCATTACAAAGTTATTCAAAAACAAATCATGAAAATTTGTTGTAAATAGCGTTCCATCGCTGCTGCCTACTGTGACATCCAGAAAAGCCATTTTTTGTTGACTAGAATTCAGTGTGAATTTTATATCATTATGTCGAGAGTTAAGCCAATCATGAAACTGGTCTAACTGGGTCTGGCTCCCCTGCCACAAGAGCCAGATGTCGTCAATATAACGTAACCATTGATGTATGTTACTCAGAAATGGATTATTGTTATATATGAATCGTTGTTCATATTGGTCCATATAGAGCACCGCCAGCTCCGGCGCATAGGGACAACCCATGGCTGTCCCTTTGATCTGGATGTAGAACTCATTCTCAAATTTAAAATAATTGCTCCGTAGCGTGATTTCTGCCAATGACACGATGAATGACGTGGGCACCCTATGTGGTCTCTCTCGCTGGTCCAAGTATATTTCTATCACCTCTAATGCCTCATCCTGAGGGATTTGGGTGTATAGAGAGGCCACGTCTAATGTTACCATCAATTGTGTATCTTCATCGAATGGTTTCCCTTCAATTTTAGTGATGAAATCTGTGGTGTCACGAAGATGTGACTTCACCTGCACTATACACGGTTTTAAGAAAAAATCGATGTACTTCGATACTGGCTCTAGTGCAGAATCACAGCCCGAGACAATGGGTCTGCCTGGGGGTACCTGTGCATTTTTGTGTATTTTGGGCAAGAAATACAGAACAGGCGTTCTGGGTAGTTTCTTATTGAGGTATTCAAACTCCCTGGGTCCCAGAAAGCCATCATCCAGCCCAGCCCTTGATATTCTGTGGATTTTGTCTTGAATTGCATGTATAGGGTCTTCTTTAGACGGCCTATACCAATCATGATTGTTTACATGTGCCTGCCCTTCTGTGAGGTACATGGAGCGTGGCCACAGCACGACTGCCCCACCTTCATCAGCCTGCTTTATTATGATCGATGTATCCGATTTCAGATCACTGATTGCTGTGGTCATTCCCTTACTGATATTATTTTTCATGAACCTTTTAGTTTTTTCAAGTTTAGTGAGCGATGATAAGACCGTTTGTTCAAAAGCAATTATTTGTTTGGGAATGTTTTGAGTCGGTGTAAACTTTGACTTAACTCTCAAACCTGTGGTTTCACTACTGGATGTCGTTTCGGCAGAAGCAAAGAAGGCTTTTAGTCGTATTTTACGACAAAAATTTAATGCTTCCAATTTAAGTTTGGTAAAGTCTGTTTTTTTATTTGGGACAAACATGAGGCCAAGGCCTAAGAGCATCTCTTCATCTTTCGTGAGTTGTTTGTCCGAAAGGTTAACTATAGTTGACACATTTAGTTGTTGTAGGTCTTGTTGCGGGTTCGCATCTCCCATGGCTGCTTGAAGCGGACACGCGATTGCCCGCCTGTGGCTAAAAAAGAAGAGGAAGAAGCAGATGAGGCACCTCGTCTTTTGGAATTATTCTGCCTTGAGTCGTTAGAGGAGTCAGATGAGGTTGTATCGGAAAAAGTGAGGAACCTATTCCTTGATCTGCCCTGATAGGATGTGAGAGCCCCCCGTGACTCTCCTGACGTATAAAAGTCTTCTTTAAGAAAGGGATACACTTGTTCAAGTTTGAAAGATTTAGAATCCCTATCAAATTGAGAGGATTTGATGGTGAGTGTTAAAAGTTAGGCTGAAAACCGTCAACATTATCGGCGCCCTCTTGCTCTCCTTAAACCTTTTGTGCGCGTAAAACAGCCGCCATTTTGGACACCATGGCTTCCCCGCTCTCGCCGAGAGCCAGCGCGTCTCTCTCTCTCTCTCCTAACTTCGCTGGCAACCCCCCCCCTGCTTGCACCTGCCTTGAGTCATAAACCCCTCTTCGGCACTGCTCTGCCCCAGGCTCTCATCCTGTTCCCAGCGCGACATCTCCCTGCTTCCCCGTCATGACCTCCGGCCCTTTTGATGCAAACCCCTTTTCCCCGTGTGCCCGTCTGTCTTCCCCGTTCCCAGGCCGACACCTAGCTCTGCCGATACCATTCTCTTGCCCCTCCCCATACAATAGGAAGCTTCCCTCCTCAAAGGACCCCCGAGATGATCAAAGCCCCCCCCCATCCCACGAGATCCGATCGAAACCCGCACACTCCGTGAATCGGCGGAATACCCAGCTGCGCAATGATCATCACCTGTTGTGAACGGGGCGGGGACTTCCACTGTAGCCTTGCATGGGAACGGGCTGGGAAGGGGGGATTCTGAGGATGTCTTTCCGTACATCAAAGTATCGACGAGAATGTGTTACATGTAATAAAGAGATAAACTCGTGTATAAGAGGCCAGGCCTCCGGGATGCAGTTAGAGCACCTCAGAACGATACCTTCTGTCCGTTTTCGTTGTGTTCTCCTCCGGAGCGAATAAAAACCTTGTTTCCTGCCTTCCAGTCTCCAGCGCCTGCCTCTTCAATAGTTTAACTTCTTTGTGGGTTCAAGAGGCGACATCGCCGGGCAATAATTAAGGATCTTATATTCTGGTTGGTAGTGCCCCCCAGTTTGTATTTTTCCACAATTGGCGTCCCAAGCGTGGGGCCCATCAGCGACCCATGGATCCAGTGGGAGAGGTCCTGACGACAAAGTGAACGACTGCAACGATCGGGAACGCGTCTGTCCGATAGACCCTCGTCTGACAGCCGATCATCCGAACTTCACTGGTTCCGAACAGACCTCTCTCGAGTGATCTACGGTCCTGACTGGGAACCATCAGGAGTGCCGCGAGGATAACGAAGAAGAGAGGACGATCGGGCGCTGGATTCGGAAGTCAGGAAACTGTCCATGCGGTCCGGGTAAGGTCGTGTTACCACGACAAATTGCGAAAAAATTGCTTGATTGTTAAATACTAGTATTGCTCTTTTTTGTTTAATTGGAGATTCACTGTCTGCAAACGGAGAAACAACAGGCTCTCTCTTTGCAAGCAGTGGAGGATAGGTAGGGCAGACAACCGTGCTTATTTTTCTCCCCCACTCAATAGTCACCTGAAACTGAGCTGTTGTTCACAAACTATTGTTTCCTGGAGATTCCCTGTCTGCAAACAGGGAAGAGACCACCCTTTTTGCAGATAGTGAAAAAGGTAGGTAACGCAAATCTTTGCGGACCTACTCACTCTCCCCATTGCTATTTGTCGGTCTTTTGTTATCTTGATCCATGAGGGATTCACTGTCTGCAAACGGAGAAACAAAGGTCTCTCTCTTTGCAAGCAGTGGAGGATAGGTAGGGTAGCAGCCGTGCTTATTTTTTTCTCCCTCACCCTATAATTGCTTGAAACTGAACTGTTGTTCGCAAAATTATTGTTTCCTGGAGATTCCCTGTCTGCAAACAGGGAAGAGACCACCCTTTTTGCAGATAGTGAAAAAGGTAGGTAACGCAGATCTTTGCGGACCTACTCATTCTCCCCATTGTTATTTGTTGGTCTTTGGTTATTGTGATCCATGAGGTATTCACTGCCTGCAAACAACGTAGAATAGAAATATTCTGTCTAGTCTTTGCACCTAGTGATAAGATAGGCAGTGCTGACTTTTTAGTCCCTCGTTACGAGCCGTCATGTCTGTCTTCTCCCCATTGATTGGTAGCCTGTTTAGCCCGGACCGCTTATTAGAGATGGACCATCCAGCCCCACTGGAAGGCACCCCTAATAAGGACATGTTCATGAAGCATGGATTGACCGCTATTGCCTATAGTAAACTATGGCATAAATATACAAAACAAGGTCAAGAAAGTCAATGGCCCCTGATAGGATCCTTCGATGATGACAAAATAAAAACGCTAGAAACTGCCCTAGGTAAAAACAAGACAACACCTACTATGCTTGATAGCTTCGGCATGTGGCGAAAAGAAACTGAACAGCGTAAAAAGAAAACTGAGAGTAGGTTGGAAAAAGAGCTGCAAAAAGCAGCCCACCTAGCTGCTCAGAAGCTAAAAAAGGAGATAGAGGAAAGAGAGAAAGCTAAACAGAAACTAGAAAGGGAAACGCCAAGCCAGTGTCCGGTTAGAACCCCCTCCATGCTCTACCCTGATTTACCCTCGAAACGACAAGCCAATGAGGACCTGCTGTTAGGTCCCCCTATCATCTACATGCCCCCTCCATATGCCCCTTCTCGACCCTTGGCGCAGCACGCGCCACCCCCAGGTACAAGCGAAGGTACCGCCGCAGCGTCGGCCCCAATGGCCTCTGTGCCAGCCGAACCCCTGGTATTAAAACCCGCATCAACGGCAACGTTAGACGAGCATGAGACTCGAGGGGCCGGCCTTGCAAGAACAAACAGACTAGACAAAGATGAGCGAGCGGGGATCGACAAAATAGCAAGGACACTGGTAGAAAGGAAGGATGATGAAGAGTACATCACAGATATGTTCAGCTCGTACACAGGGAGTCACAGACGACATTTTACCGTACGACTGTGTTATCATGTCTTGAATGCATACGAGGACCGATATCGAGACAAAGGTCCCGAGAGCCTAAGGACTCTGTACCGGAAGGTCGATATCGGGGATGAGGGCGAGTGTGATGTGTCGGACCTCCTTACGCGTACGCTTGAGGTTTTCCGCCACCTCACTGAACGAAAGCCGGGAGCTAAATCCACGGCCCCCGTAGTGACCGAACCACCAACCGAGCAATCTAACACCATGATGCCGATACGTGAGGCTGCCCCTTACTGGGTTCCCCCTCGAGGTACAGGGACTCACGATGATGCAAACAACCAAGATGCGAAGGGAAGGGTAGTATACAACTGGGTCTACCAGCCATGGGACCGGCAAGAGATACTGACATTCCGGAAATCTCTACCCGACCTACGTAAAAACCCCACTGCCTTCTATACTGAATTGGGTACAGCCCTGGGTTCAACTATCATGACCCTGGCTGACATCGACTTGTTCTTCGGGTTATGTCTACCAGCTGATGTGTGGAAGCAAATCCGGAAAGTCGACCACCTTGAGCTGTTCGGACATACCTGGCCACAACTCGATGACTTGGATAAACAACGGGGACCAGGACAAAAGCCATTGAAATCCATTCTAGACCTCCCAGATAAAATTGTAGAGAAATTAAAAACCCTGATCCCAGAAAAGAAAGTGGACTGGTCGATAGTAACAGCCTGTCGCCAAAAACCCCAGGAGGATGTATCGGAATACTTCTCCCGGTTTGAAACGGTGTTCTCCGATTACAGCGGCCAGGACATGACCACTGCAACCGGACACCATCTGTTTGTCCAGAATTATGTTAAGGGCCTATCATTGGACATCTCCCAGAAACTACAGGCCAGCGAGAGTAGTTGGGCAGCCTCCAAACCTACCGCGATTCTTCAAATGGCCCAATATTATGAGCATCAGAAAAATGAAAACGATAGGGCGACAGAGAAAAAGAAGAAAGACTTAAAAGAGAGGGTGATGATTGCCAAACTGCAAGGGGTGACTATAGGACGAGACCAATACCGGGGAAACTACCAGACAAACGCCCCTAAGACTGCATTTCCCCAGGACCGCACTCTGACTCCCTACAGTGGACGCACAGACCTTAGAGATGACCAGTGCGCTTTCTGCAAAGGGACTGGCCATTGGAAATCCCAGTGCCCAGTTCTCCTGGAAATGATCAGGAACAGAGACCCCAGGGATGTAGCAAACGGACCGAGACCTAAGGGAACACAACGAGGGCCCCCAAATGACGCGACTAATGACAGATCAAGCAGACCGAATACGTTCGATCGACCCAGACAGAACCAATATCAACAATCTGACTATGACGACACTCACACCTTTGCATAGGACAGCCAAGGGCGAGGGAGGGATCCAGTCGAGCTCTATGTTGACCAGCAGGGCCCTTATGTCACTGCTAAGGTCCTGGGTACCAAGTCTCCATTTCTGGTAGACACTGGCGCAACACGTAGTGCGTTATCTAAACGACTGATTCCAAGGGCACCCTTGTCTGGCTCACTCATAACATCGACAGGTTTCGATGGAACGCCCTCCACCAACCCTTTGTCTGCCCCGATTCTCTTTGACGTAGAAAACAACACCACCGACACCACGTTCTTGCTTTCCTCCAATAGCCCTGACGCCATTATGGGACTTGACTTACTGAAACACTTCCGAGCGACGATTAGGTGTTCTCAAGATGGAGTTCGAGTGTTTCTTTACGACAACCCCGTTCTGCTTAAACATTGTTCCCCCCGACACATGTTTTCCATCACCGACGTCGACGCGTCCCTGCTTGACACCCTACCTCCGTATCTGTGGGCCAAAGCGGATTCGGACGTAGGGCGTATGTTAATTGACCCAGTGCACATTACTGTCCGACCAGACGCAACACTCCCAAAACTCCCCCAATATCGGATATCGCCAGAAGGCGAGAAGGCATTGGTAATGATTATCCAGTCACTGATAGACGCAGGAGTGGTAGAGGAAGTGGTTAGCAACGTTTGCAACAGCCCTATCTTGCCCATTATCAAGAAGCAGGGAGAGGGAGATGAGAAAGCATACCGTTTCATCATCGACCTCCGAGAGATCAACAAAGTGGTAGTACCCCAGTACCCTGTGGTCTCAGACATCACCACCATCCTGACCTTGATTCCATCCACTGCAACCACCTTTTCCGTCATCGACCTCAAGAACGCATTCTTCTCCATCCCCATCCACCCCGACAGCCGATATCTCTTCGGCTTTACCCTAAAATCCCGCTCATATAGGTTTTGCCGAGCCCCTCAAGGCTACACGGAGAGCCCTAGCATCTACAGCCAGGCCCTCAAAAGGCAACTAGACCAAGTCCGGTTACCCGACGGGGTGGTGTTGGTACAATATGTCGATGACATCCTTTTGGCAGCCGACACCACCCCTCTAGCGGTTACCGCCACCATTCAACTCTTGCACTTCCTTGCGGAAAATGGCCACAAGGTCTCCAAGAAGAAGTTGCAATTCTGCCTACCCCAGGTCACTTACCTAGGCCACCTTCTGTCCAAAGATGGAAGGAAACTCACCCCTGATCGAATCCAGACCATTCTAGACACCCCTGTCCCTAAAACCCAGAAGCAGGTTCGCTCCCTATTAGGCCTCACCTCCTTCTGCCGACAATGGTTGCCAAACTTCAGCCTCGTTGTAAAACCACTGCTCTCTCTCCTAAACAAAGACGTCCCTTTCCCACTCCCTTGGACTCCTGAGTGTCAAACCTCCTTCACAGAACTACGAGATGCCCTTTGCTCAGCCCCTGTCCTGGGTACCCCTGATTACAGGAAGCCCTTCTCCCTTTACACTCACGAAAGGGAGGGGTGCGCTTTATCTGTCCTGACCCAGGCCATCGGTCCTAAGCAACGACCGTGCGCTTACTTCTCTGCCACTCTTGACCCTGTCGCCAGAGCCTTGCCTGCCTGCCTTCGAGCTGTAGCTGCTGCTGCAGTCTCTATCCGACAGAGTGAGGGGATTGTACTCTCGAATTCCCTCACGGTACTGGTACCCCATGCAGTCGACACCCTCCTGAACCAAACCAAGACGCAACATCTGACGAGTGCACGACTGACTGGATACGAACTAACCTTGCTTGCCCCCCATATCACCCTGAAAAGATGCACCACACTGAACCCAGCAACTCTGTTACCCCTGCCAGAGAACGACCCCAATGTGCACCCCGTACATGACTGCGTGACTCTTACGGACGAACAGACCAGGAGTAGGGTCGATCTCAGAGACACAGCTTTCCCTGACCCCGACGGGGAGTTGTGGGTGGACGGTTCTTGCATCAAACTCTCCGATGGTACCACTTCCGCTGCCTATGCAGTCACCACGGCTCGAACTGTAGTAGAAACAGCCCGCATCACCCAGCGATCTGCCCAGGCAGCGGAACTGATTGCTTTGACGAGAGCCTGCATCCTGGCAACAGGAACCACGGCGAACGTTTACACCGACAGCCAGTATGCCTTCGGGGTGGTTCACCATTTTGGGCTCCTCTGGAGGGAGAGAGGATACTTGACCTCACACGGCACACCCATTCTGCACGGGGATTTAGTCTCCGCCTTAATCGAAGCTGTCCTCCTCCCCAACAAACTTGCCGTTATCAAATGCCAGGCACACAAGAAGGTGACAGACATTATTGGACAGGGAAATGCACTAGCCGACATCACCGCCCGAACGACAGCAGAAAATAGAACGACAACACGTATGTACGTGACCAGGTCACAAGCAGAAAACTGGACTGACGCCAAGGACACAATTAGAGACATACAAATGGCTAGCACACAACACGAATTGACTGAATGGGCACGGGTGGGATTGAAAGACGATGAAGGCTGCTGGCGGACAAAAGACACGAACAGATGGTTGCTACCTGATTCATACTTGATTCCCATATTAACCATGGCACACTCCCCAGCCCACATAGGATCAGCCCCCATGATCGAACTTGTCTCCAGGGTTTGGCACAATGACAAGATCCCAGATTCCGCCAAACGCCTTGTCCAACAATGCTTAATATGCCTGCAACACAACCCCGGGAAGGGAGCTGTAGTACCCCGGGGGGGATTTGGGGTCCCAAACCACCCATTTGAAGTCCTGCAGATGGACTACATCCAGCTAGACAGATGCCAAGGCCTGAAATATGTACTTGTCGTGGTATGCGCATTTAGCAAATGGGTGGAAGCATATCCAACCCGCGACAACACCGCTATGGCCACAGCAAAGGTCCTGTTAAAGGAGTTTTTCCCCCGTTATGGCCTCTGTCGTGTTTTATGGAGTGATAATGGCCCCCACTTCGTAGCCAACGTTATCCAGCTCATCCTAAATGGGCTGGGTATCAGACAGAAATTCCACGCAGTCTTCCACCCTCAATCTGCTGGGCTTGTCGAACGACACAACGCCACACTAAAGCTTAAACTGGCCAAAATAGTGGCTACGACGGGCCTGAAATGGCCAGACGCCCTCCCATTGGCATTGCTATCGATGCGCTCTACCCCCACCCGACATCACTTAACCCCTTATGAAGTTGTCTTCGGTCGACCCATGAGCGTCTGGTCTGCCCCGAAACCAACGTCCATTCATGACGTTCCGGATGTCCTAATGTCTGATTATCTGTACAAATTGACTGAAACTTTGTCTGTCCTTCATCAGCAGGTGCGGCAGGCCATCCCCGATGCTTCCAGGGGTCCGGGTCACGCCATCCAGCCGGGGGACTTCGTGCTGATCCGAAACTTTCAGCGATCAAAGAGTTTGGAACCCCGGTGGACGGGCCCCTGGCAAGTGCTGATCACCACTCGGACCGCACTTCGAGTGGAGGGGAAGAAACACTGGCTGCACGCTCATCACTGCAAAAAGGTCTCTCCAGCCCTGGCCACGACAGACACCGTCAACACCCAAGAAGAGCTCCTGAACCGGGACCGACCATCGTTGAGCTGCTACCCTGATACAGAGACACTTGAACTTTCAAAACATCCTGACCCCACTGCGCCATCTCGAGAAGGGTATTTCCTGCGTCGAAAGGAGGGAGCTTCGGCTAAGTAGGCCACGGACTAAGCTTAAGAATCTCAGAACGGTGACCCAAACTACCAAGGGTTACCTGGAGAGAAGCTAAAACTGAGTCTGTGGTCCTGCCCACTACCGAGCACCTTGAAGACGAAGATGATGGAAGCGCCAGATAAGAAGATGATGGAAGCGCCAAACAAGAAGCCGACTGAGACAACAGGAAATACCCACTACAGAAATCCGAGAACAGACAGACTCCATAGCTCAAAGACAATTGCACTCTTCATCGTAATCCTCCTCTGTTTTCTCCTCATGACTACGCTCTGGATTATGGAAGAACACGCACCTGCTCACGAAACATTCCTAACCACTGCTCAGCCTACCACCACGAAGGAACATTATCTAATTTCGCTCTCTCCTCAACTAAGAGAGAGGCGAAAGGAGTTTTGGAACAACTCTTTCGTGCAGCTACTTCACCAGCACAATCTTGCCACCAACGCCACCAACTGCTGGATCTGTGGGTTGCTACCCCATGCCACTGGACATTCAATACCATTCATCCCTTCACCCTTCTCCGTCCACGGCTCCTGCCTTGCCTGGCTGATCCTCCTGCAAGAGAGCTATACGGAAAATGCCACCTCCAGCAGAGCTGCAGCACATTCTTCTCATGGGGCCGGGCGAAACAAGACAAAGACACACTTCTGCCCGCTGACCCCCAGCGACTCAATCCAAATGGACATTCCGGCCAAAGAACGAATCGAAATGCAGGTGTTCCGCAATCCAACCAGACCCACCTTCTCCTATCTGCGGAAACGAACGGCTGCCACTCTGACTGTAGCCCTGACGGTCATCAACGTCACAGGCCACATGTGTGTAGAAGGACTTGGGACACAGCTGGTGGGTCACAGCGCTTGCCGCTTTACCAGAACTTTGGACTCCACGGATCCACCTTCCTTTGTGTCATCCCCAAACATGTATTTCATCTGTGGCACTAAGGCCTACACCTGGCTCCCCAAAGGCTGGGGGGGCACTTGCTACATCTCCTTCGTCCTTCCTCCAACTTATGTGGCCCCAGCGAATCACCACAGGCAAAAACGAGCAAAAGACGTTGAGCAAGCCGACTCAACAGGAGCACAGTTCCTCGATGCTATGAAAGGACTCGTCCCCCTCTGGGGCCCGATGGCAAACAGCCGTGCCATCCGACATTTGACTCAGGCAGTCGAGACAACCATGAACATCACAGCGGGCATCTTTGCCAACAACACTGCCGAGCTCCAAGCGGTCCGTTTGGTGGCTCTTCAGAACCGCCTCGTTCTAGATGTGGTTCTGGCGGACCGTGGAGGAGCATGACGCATTATTGGGGCCAGCTGTTGTACATACATACCGGACAACTCACCCTCAGTGTACAAAGCCATCGAACATCTTCACAGACTCTCCTCGGAAGTTCACCAAGAGCAAGAAGAATGGTCGCTTGGTGGTTGGTTCTGGGACACCATCAAAAGTTGGGGCTGGAGACTGCTCACCATTATCCTGATTCCCGTAGTTGTAATATGTGGCCTATGCTTAGGGATTCAATGTTTGCCACCTATGTGTTCTTTATGTGCGAGTTGTATTTTTCCCAAAACTGTGGACATTGGAAGCGAACACATGAGGGCATTATATGATGCCGAAGTTAGGAATTTGATGAAAATTGACATTGAGTAAGCAAGTTGGCTAGATATGTTGAAAAGGGAGGACTGTTAAAAGTTAGGCTGAAAACCGTCAACATTATCGGCGCCCTCTTGCTCTCCTTAAACCTTTTGTGCGCGTAAAACAGCCACCATTTTGGACACCATGGCTTCCCCGCTCTCGCCGAGAGCCAGCGCGTCTCTCTCTCTCTCTCCTAACTTCGCTGGCAACCCCCCCCCTGCTTGCACCTGCCTTGAGTCATAAACCCCTCTTCGGCACTGCTCTGCCCCAGGCTCTCATCCTGTTCCCAGCGCGACATCTCCCTGCTTCCCCGTCATGACCTCCGGCCCTTTTGATGCAAACCCCTTTTCCCCGTGTGCCCGTCTGTCTTCCCCGTTCCCAGGCCGACACCTAGCTCTGCCGATACCATTCTCTTGCCCCTCCCCATACAATAGGAAGCTTCCCTCCTCAAAGGACCCCCGAGATGATCAAAGCCCCCCCCCATCCCACGAGATCCGATCGAAACCCGCACACTCCGTGAATCGGCGGAATACCCAGCTGCGCAATGATCATCACCTGTTGTGAACGGGGCGGGGACTTCCACTGTAGCCTTGCATGGGAACGGGCTGGGAAGGGGGGATTCTGAGGATGTCTTTCCGTACATCAAAGTATCGACGAGAATGTGTTACATGTAATAAAGAGATAAACTCGTGTATAAGAGGCCAGGCCTCCGGGATGCAGTTAGAGCACCTCAGAACGATACCTTCTGTCCGTTTTCGTTGTGTTCTCCTCCGGAGCGAATAAAAACCTTGTTTCCTGCCTTCCAGTCTCCAGCGCCTGCCTCTTCAATAGTTTAACTTCTTTGTGGGTTCAAGAGGCGACATCGCCGGGCAATAATTAAGGATCTTATATTCTGGTTGGTAGTGCCCCCCAGTTTGTATTTTTCCACATGAGGGTGTTATCTTTGAAAACCGCAATTTCCTTCTCAATTTTATCAAGAAGCGCTTTAGCTTCAGTGACAGTTTGGGTATCGTTAATGGTTTTAATCAGTTCCTCTATTTCTGACTCTTCTTGGCTGCAGATCCGTTGTGCTGTCTCTATGGTATGCACCATTAGATCTCTGCTGCACTTAGTATTAATTTGACTGAATCCCTTCTTGTATTCTGTGTCTTCTATGAAGATGACCGGGATATTCTTGACCTGGAGGCCCCACGGGATAGTCCCTGCTTTAAGATGTTTTAGCAAAAAATGGCCGTGCAGTTCTGTGCGGATATGTTTTTTTTGAAGACGTATTAACTTGTCGGCCTCATTTTGTTGTTTCGCTGAGGTACTAAGGGTGATTGAGGAGAATGGAGAGGACGCAATGAGGTTCTGTATATGGCTTTCCGTGAAGGACAGCGTATCTTTATCTGCCATGCTAGGCAGGAGACAGCTCTCCTGCTCAAGAATTAATCTTTACTGTAATGTGTAGGAAAGACACGTGTCTGTCAATCCCTACCCGCTCGGGTAACTACCCGCTCAAAGGATAAGAACAACTGGGGGTTGGGCCCACTGGGAAAGAGGGTAGGTCGGGCCACTGTAAAATGCAGCAAAATGGGGGTTTTACCTATGCCTCTATTAAGAATGTCACAATGAATGCTAGCTTTGGGTAAACCAAAATTTATTAGTTTATCCTGACATTTAAGTCTTTTAGTTTCATTCAATTTTGAATTTTTATTTTAGTATAGGCAGAACAAAGAACATCGTCAACTTCATGTGCTGCCATATAATGCCGCATTACAAAGTTATTCAAAAACAAATCATGAAATTTTTTTCAATGATGAAAACATTACTACACAAATGATAATACAATATTAAACAATTACAATATCAAAGTGCTCTTAATTACAGTGAAACATGGAACTGTTACTCAATAATACAGTCTCAATCCTGAATATCAAACCATCTCTTGAACAGAAAAAATGTAAAGAGTATTTCAACCCAATACAAAGTGCATCTACTTCTATGCAAATCAAAGAGTTCTGCATTAATCACTGGCATTAAATGTCAAAGAGTGAAAAGATGCCGACGCGTTTCGAGTCCCGTAGGTAAATCAAGAGACTCTCATCAGGGCTGTCAGAGTCTGGTCCATGGAAACTATTTATGAAACAGAAAAAAACAAAATAAACTTTATCTATCTAGTCCTCCATCCATTATTTATTTACAACAAAATTTCTCCAATGAACAAAGTGCAGCGTACCTGGTAATTTCAAGTTCCAGGGCTGCACTTAAAGTGAACTGTGGTCTAAGCCGTGGGTACTCACTGCAACAAAGTGATATTATTTAGTGAAAGTCTCTGCTAATAAGGAAAACTGAAACAGAAGCCAGAAGTGGCGGTGCTTTACCTTTCGCGTTTTCACACGGGCGGCGCGTCTACTTTCCAGCCACCGATAAAAAATCTTCAAGCGGATCACATGTTCTGCAACAGTGTAAGCATCCGTTGTAAAGCTTGCACATAGTGTGTTTAAATTGTGCAGTGTGAAAAATTAAGAGACTGACTTACTTTACACGCACCCTAGGTGGGGTTCACTTCCGCTATTGATTTTCGAGTAAATTCGATTTCTGTGGAAATATATAAGCAGTACAAACGCGTGTTAGCCTGACCGCGTTGTAGCACAAAGCGCACCAATTATCTCATTCCTTCTGCCCTGAACGGAAGCCTACCTTCGTCTTTGCTTCGTGAAAACGTCTCCCCTTGGCACACAAACGCAGGAACAATCTCCTTGCAGGATGCGCGTTCGTTTCTCCAATGTTAAAAAAAAGGGGTCATGTGATTGTCATGTGACCTGTGGGGGCGTGTGGGCCTGAAAGGTGACTTCTGGGAATAGTAGTGCTGCCTGAATAGAATATTCTGCGTGCTTCTCACGCTCTGTTGATTTCACTGAGGCAATTAAGCCCATTGTTAACACTGTCGAATTTCATAATTAGATAGGCTTCCTTTTGAAGTAGAGCCATTTCCACATTAGTGTAATGTTTTGGATCAATCCAAAACAAAATCGTCCACCTGAAATCATTCTCACTGTGGTTGCTGCTCACAAAATGTTCCACCATGGGCGCAGTTAGTACTTTTTTCTTTATTCCCGAGCGGTGTTGCGTGATCCTTACATTGGCCGCCTGGGTAGTCTTCCCTATATACACCCTGTTACAGATGCACACCACAGCGTAGACCACGTTCTTAGTTCTACAATTTGTAAATGCATCGTGTCTCCATGTCACACCATTATGAGAAAAAACATTTCCCTCCAATGTCGCTGCACAGGAAACGCAATTGCCACATTTGCGGTGCCCACAAATTGGTTTTAAATTCCACTGAGCTATAAGGTCACTTTTTTGCTTTGGGATGAAGCTATCAGCTTTAACCAAATGTTGCCCTATGCTTTTATTTTTACACATGGCGAAAATAGGTTTTTGGAGTGGAGGATCCAACGTTTCCAATAAGTGCCAGTTATTTAGAATGATGCGCTTGAATTGGTTTGTGTGCTGGCCGTAGGTCGACACGCAGACCAATCTGTCAAGCTCCTCCTTCTTCTTCACTTTGAGCAAAGTGTCCCTCGGGATGAACCTTACTCTTTTTTTCGTGTGCGAGAGCAGCTTTTTTGGATAACACCTATTCGCCATTTCTCCGCAGAATAAGGAAGCATGCGTCTCGAAATCCGACATGGTCGTGCAATTACGCCTAATCCTTAGCAGTTGCCCATAGGGCAAATTTTCTCTTAGACATTGTGGATGTGAGCTTTTATAATGCAAGATTGTATTTCGTGGCTTTTTTGTGAATTGTTGTAAATAGCGTTCCATCGCTGCTGCCTACTGTGACATCCAGAAAAGTCATTTTTTGTTGACTAGAATTCAGTGTGAATTTTATATCATTATGTCGAGAGTTAAGCCAATCATGAAACTGGTCTAACTGGGTCTGGCTCCCCTGCCACAAGAGCCAGACGTCGTCAATATAACGTAACCATTGATGTATGTTACTCAGAAATGGATTATTGTTATATATGAATCGTTGTTCATATTGGTCCATATAGAGCACCGCCAGCTCCGGCGCATAGGGACAACCCATGGCTGTCCCTTTGATCTGGATGTAGAACTCATTCTCAAATTTAAAATAATTGCTCCGTAGCGTGATTTCTGCCAATGACACGATGAATGACGTGGGCACCCTATGTGGTCTCTCTCGCTGGTCCAAGTATATTTCTATCACCTCTAATGCCTCATCCTGAGGGATTTGGGTGTATAGAGAGGCCACGTCTAATGTTACCATCAATTGTGTATCTTCATCGAATGGTTTCCCTTCAATTTTAGTGATGAAATCTGTGGTGTCACGAAGATGTGACTTCACCTGCACTATACACGGTTTTAAGAAAAAATCGATGTACTTCGATACTGGCTCTAGTGCAGAATCACAGCCCGAGACAATGGGTCTGCCTGGGGGTACCTGTGCATTTTTGTGTATTTTGGGCAAGAAATACAGAACAGGCGTTCTGGGTAGTTTCTTATTGAGGTATTCAAACTCCCTGGGTCCCAGAAAGCCATCATCCAGCCCAGCCCTTGATATTCTGTGGATTTTGTCTTGAATTGCATGTATAGGGTCTTCTTTAGACGGCCTATACCAATCATGATTGTTTACATGTGCCTGCCCTTCTGTGAGGTACATGGAGCGTGGCCACAGCACGACTGCCCCACCTTTATCAGCCTGCTTTATTATGATCGATGTATCCGATTTCAGATCACTGATTGCTGTGGTCATTCCCTTACTGATATTATTTTTCATGAACCTTTTAGTTTTTTCAAGTTTAGTGAGCGATGATAAGACCGTTTGTTCAAAAGCAATTATTTGTTTGGGAATGTTTTGAGTCGGTGTAAACTTTGACTTAACTCTCAAACCTGTGGTTTCACTACTGGATGTCGTTTCGGCAGAAGCAAAGAAGGCTTTTAGTCGTATTTTACGACAAAAATGTAATGCTTCCAATTTAAGTTTGGTAAAGTCTGTTTTTTTATTTGGGACAAACTTGAGGCCAAGGCCTAAGAGCATCTCTTCATCTTTCGTGAGTTGTTTGTCCGAAAGGTTAACTATAGTTGACACATTTAGTTGTTGTAGGTCTTGTTGCGGGTTCGCATCTCCCATGGCTGCTTGAAGCGGACACGCGATTGCCCGCCCCTGGCTAAAAAAGAAGAGGAAGAAGCAGATGAGGCACCTCGTCTTTTGGAATTATTCTGCCTTGAGTCGTTAGAGGAGTCAGATGAGGTTGTATCGGAAAAAGTGAGGAACCTATTCCTTGATCTGCCCTGATAGGATGTGAGAGCCCCCCGTGACTCTCCTGACGTATAAAAGTCTTCTTTAAGAAAGGGATACACTTGTTCAAGTTTGAAAGATTTAGAATCCCTATCAAATTGAGAGGATTTGATGGTGAGGGTGTTATCTTTGAAAACCGCAATTTCCTTCTCAATTTTATCAAGAAGCGCTTTAGCTTCAGTGACAGTTTGGGTATCGTTAATGGTTTTAATCAGTTCCTCTATTTCTGACTCTTCTTGGCTGCAGATCCGTTGTGCTGTCTCTATGGTATGCACCATTAGATCTCTGCTGCACTTAGTATTAATTTGACTGAATCCCTTCTTGTATTCTGTGTCTTCTATGAAGATGACCGGGATATTCTTGACCTGGAGGCCCCACGGGATAGTCCCTGCTTTAAGATGTTTTAGCAAAAAATGGCCGTGCAGTTCTGTGCGGATATGTTTTTTTTGAAGACGTATTAACTTGTCGGCCTCATTTTGTTGTTTCGCTGAGGTACTAAGGGTGATTGAGGAGAATGGAGAGGACGCAATGAGGTTCTGTATATGGCTTTCCGTGAAGGACAGCGTATCTTTATCTGCCATGCTAGGCAGGAGACAGCTCTCCTGCTCAAGAATTAATCTTTACTGTAATGTGTAGGAAAGACACGTGTCTGTCAATCCCTACCCGCTCGGGTAACTACCCGCTCAAAGGATAAGAACAACTGGGGGTTGGGCCCACTGGGAAAGAGGGTAGGTCGGGCCACTGTAAAATGCAGCAAAATGGGGGTTTTACCTATGCCTCTAATAAGAATGTCACAATGAATGCTAGCTTTGGGTAAACCAAAATGTATTAGTTTATCCTGACATTTAAGTCTTTTAGTTTCATTCAATTTTGAATTTTTATTTTAGTATAGGCAGAACAAAGAACATCGTCAACTTCATGTGCTGCCATATAATGTCGCATTACAAAGTTATTCAAAAACAAATCATGAAAATTTTTTCAATGATGAAAACATTACTACACAAATGACAATACAATATTAAACAATTACAATATCAAAGTGCTCTTAATTACAGTGAAACATGGAACTGTTACTCAATAATACAGTCTCAATCCTGAATATCAAACCATCTCTTGAACAGAAAAAATGTAAAGAGTATTTCAACCCAATACAAAGTGCATCTACTTCTATGCAAATCAAAGAGTTCTGCATTAATCACTGGCATTAAATGTCAAAGAGTGAAAAGATGCCGACGCGTTTCGAGTCCCGTAGGTAAATCAAGAGACTCTCATCAGGGCTGTCAGAGTCTGGTCCATGGAAACTATTTATGAAACAGAAAAAAACAAAATAAACTTTATCTATCTAGTCCTCCATCCATTATTTATTTACAACAAAATTTCTCCAATGAACAAAGTGCAGCGTACCTGGTAATTTCAAGTTCCAGGGCTGCACTTAAAGTGAACTGTGGTCTAAGCCGTGGGTACTCACTGCAACAAAGTGATATTATTTAGTGAAAGTCTCTGCTAATAAGGAAAACTGAAACAGAAGCCAGAAGTGGCGGTGCTTTACCTTTCGCGTTTTCACACGGGCGGCGCGTCTACTTTCCAGCCACCGATAAAAAATCTTCAAGCGGATCACATGTTCTGCAACAGTGTAAGCATCCGTTGTAAAGCTTGCACATAGTGTGTTTAAATTGTGCAGTGCGAAAAATTAAGAGACTGACTTACTTTACACGCACCCTAGGTGGGGTTCACTTCCGCTATTGATTTTCGAGTAAATTCGATTTCTGTGGAAATATATAAGCAGTACAAACGCGTGTTAGCCTGACCGCGTTGTAGCACAAAGCGCACCAATTATCTAATTCCTTCTGCCCTGAACGGAAGCCTACCTTCGTCTTTGCTTCGTGAAAACGTCTCCCCTTGGCACACAAACGCAGGAACAATCTCCTTGCAGGATGCGCGTTCGTTTCTCCAATGTTAAAAAAAAGGGGTCATGTGATTGTCATGTGACCTGTGGGGGCGTGTGGGCCTGAAAGGTGACTTCTGGGAATAGTAGTGCTGCCTGAATAGAATATTCTGCGTGCTTCTCACGCTCTGTTGATTTCACTGAGGCAATTAAGCCCATTGTTAACACTGTCGAATTTCATAATTAGATAGGCTTCCTTTTGAAGTAGAGCCATTTCCACATTAGTGTAATGTTTTGGATCAATCCAAAACAAAATCGTCCACCTGAAATCATTCTCACTGTGGTTGCTGCTCACAAAATGTTCCACCATGGGCGCAGTTAGTACTTTTTTCTTTATTCCCGAGCGGTGTTGCGTGATCCTTACATTGGCCGCCTGGGTAGTCTTCCCTATATACACCCTGTTACAGATGCACACCACAGCGTAGACCACGTTCTTAGTTCTACAATTTGTAAATGCATCGTGTCTCCATGTCACACCATTATGAGAAAAAACATTTCCCTCCAATGTCGCTGCACAGGAAACGCAATTGCCACATTTGCGGTGCCCACAAATTGGTTTTAAATTCCACTGAGCTATAAGGTCACTTTTTTGCTTTGGGATGAAGCTATCAGCTTTAACCAAATGTTGCCCTATGCTTTTATTTTTACACATGGCGAAAATAGATTTTTGGAGTGGAGGATCCAACGTTTCCAATAAGTGCCAGTTATTTAGAATGATGCGCTTGAATTGGTTTGTGTGCTGGCCGTAGGTCGACACGCAGACCAATCTGTCAAGCTCCTCCTTCTTCTTCACTTTGAGCAAAGTGGCCCTCGGGATGAACCTTACTCTTTTTTTCGTGTGCGAGAGCAGCTTTTTTGGATAACACCTATTCGCCATTTCTCCGCAGAATAAGGAAGCATGCGTCTCGAAATCCGACATGGTCGTGCAATTACGCCTAATCCTTAGCAGTTGCCCATAGGGCAAATTTTCTCTTAGACATTGTGGATGTGAGCTTTTATAATGCAAGATTGTATTTCGTGGCTTTTTTGTGAATTGTTGTAAATAGCGTTCCATCGCTGCTGCCTACTGTGACATCCAGAAAAGTCATTTTTTGTTGACTAGAATTCAGTGTGAATTTTATATCATTATGTCGAGAGTTAAGCTAATCATGAAACTGGTCTAACTGGGTCTGGCTCCCCTGCCACAAGAGCCAGACGTCGTCAATATAACGTAACCATTGATGTATGTTACTCAGAAATGGATTATTGTTATATATGAATCGTTGTTCATATTGGTCCATATAGAGCACCGCCAGCTCCGGCGCATAGGGACAACCCATGGCTGTCCCTTTGATCTGGATGTAGAACTCATTCTCAAATTTAAAATAATTGCTCCGTAGCGTGATTTCTGCCAATGACACGATGAATGACGTGGGCACCCTATGTGGTCTCTCTCGCTGGTCCAAGTATATTTCTATCACCTCTAATGCCTCATCCTGAGGGATTTGGGTGTATAGAGAGGCCACGTCTAATGTTACCATCAATTGTGTATCTTCATCGAATGGTTTCCCTTCAATTTTAGTGATGAAATCTGTGGTGTCACGAAGATGTGACTTCACCTGCACTATACACGGTTTTAAGAAAAAATCGATGTACTTCGATACTGGCTCTAGTGCAGAATCACAGCCCGAGACAATGGGTCTGCCTGGGGGTACCTGTGCATTTTTGTGTATTTTGGGCAAGAAATACAGAACAGGCGTTCTGGGTAGTTTCTTATTGAGGTATTCAAACTCCCTGGGTCCCAGAAAGCCATCATCCAGCCCAGCCCTTGATATTCTGTGGATTTTGTCTTGAATTTCATGTATAGGGTCTTCTTTAGACGGCCTATACCAATCATGATTGTTTACATGTGCCTGCCCTTCTGTGAGGTACATGGAGCGTGGCCACAGCACGACTGCCCCACCTTTATCAGCCTGCTTTATTATGATCGATGTATCCGATTTCAGATCACTGATTGCTGTGGTCATTCCCTTACTGATATTATTTTTCATGAACCTTTTAGTTTTTTCAAGTTTAGTGAGCGATGATAAGACCGTTTGTTCAAAAGCAATTATTTGTTTGGGAATGTTTTGAGTCGGTGTAAACTTTGACTTAACTCTCAAACCTGTGGTTTCACTACTGGATGTCGTTTCGGCAGAAGCAAAGAAGGCTTTTAGTCGTATTTTACGAGAAAAATTTAATGCTTCCAATTTAAGTTTGGTAAAGTCTGTTTTTTTATTTGGGACAAACTTGAGGCCAAGGCCTAAGAGCATCTCTTCATCTTTCGTGAGTTGTTTGTCCGAAAGGTTAACTATAGTTGACACATTTAGTTGTTGTAGGTCTTGTTGCGGGTTCGCATCTCCCATGGCTGCTTGAAGCGGACACGCGATTGCCCGCCCCTGGCTAAAAAAGAAGAGGAAGAAGCAGATGAGGCACCTCGTCTTTTGGAATTATTCTGCCTTGAGTCGTTAGAGGAGTCAGATGAGGTTGTATCGGAAAAAGTGAGGAACCTATTCCTTGATCTGCCCTGATAGGATGTGAGAGCCCCCCGTGACTCTCCTGACGTATAAAAGTCTTCTTTAAGAAAGGGATACACTTGTTCAAGTTTGAAAGATTTAGAATCCCTATCAAATTGAGAGGATTTGATGGTGAGGGTGTTATCTTTGAAAACCGCAATTTCCTTCTCAATTTTATCAAGAAGCGCTTTAGCTTCAGTGACAGTTTGGGTATCGTTAATGGTTTTAATCAGTTCCTCTATTTCTGACTCTTCTTGGCTGCAGATCCGTTGTGCTGTCTCTATGGTATGCACCATTAGATCTCTGCTGCACTTAGTATTAATTTGACTGAATCCCTTCTTGTATTCTGTGTCTTCTATGAAGATGACCGGGATATTCTTGACCTGGAGGCCCCACGGGATAGTCTCTGCTTTAAGATGTTTTAGCAAAAAATGGCCGTGCAGTTCTGTGCGGATATGTTTTTTTGAAGACGTATTAACTTGTCGGCCTCATTTTGTTGTTTCGCTGAGGTACTAAGGGTGATTGAGGAGAATGGAGAGGACGCAATGAGGTTCTGTATATGGCTTTCCGTGAAGGACAGCGTATCTTTATCTGCCATGCTAGGCAGGAGACAGCTCTCCTGCTCAAGAATTAATCTTTACTGTAATGTGTAGGAAAGACACGTGTCTGTCAATCCCTACCCGCTCGGGTAACTACCCGCTCAAAGGATAAGAACAACTGGGGGTTGGGCCCACTGGGAAAGAGGGTAGGTCGGGCCACTGTAAAATGCAGCAAAATGGGGGTTTTACCTATGCCTCTATTAAGAATGTCACAATGAATGCTAGCTTTGGGTAAACCAAAATTTATTAGTTTATCCTGACATTTAAGTCTTTTAGTTTCATTCAATTTTGAATTTTTATTTTAGTATAGGCAGAACAAAGAACATCGTCAACTTCATGTGCTGCCATATAATGCCGCATTACAAAGTTATTCAAAAACAAATCATGAAAATTTTTTCAATGATGAAAACATTACTACACAAATGACAATACAATATTAAACAATTACAATATCAAAGTGCTCTTAATTACAGTGAAACATGGAACTTTTACTCAATAATACAGTCTCAATCCTGAATATCAAACCATCTCTTGAACAGAAAAAATGTAAAGAGTATTTCAACCCAATACAAAGTGCATCTACTTCTATGCAAATCAAAGAGTTCTGCATTAATCACTGGCATTAAATGTCAAAGAGTGAAAAGATGCCGACGCGTTTCGAGTCCCGTAGGTAAATCAAGAGACTCTCATCAGGGCTGTCAGAGTCTGGTCCATGGAAACTATTTATGAAACAGAAAAAAACAAAATAAACTTTATCTATCTAGTCCTCCATCCATTATTTATTTACAACAAAATTTCTCCAATGAACAAAGTGCAGCGTACCTGGTAATTTCAAGTTCCAGGGCTGCACTTAAAGTGAACTGTGGTCTAAGCCGTGGGTACTCACTGCAACAAAGTGATATTATTTAGTGAAAGTCTCTGCTAATAAGGAAAACTGAAACAGAAGCCAGAAGTGGCGGTGCTTTACCTTTCGCGTTTTCACACGGGCGGCGCGTCTACTTTCCAGCCACCGATAAAAAATCTTCAAGCGGATCACATGTTCTGCAACAGTGTAAGCATCCGTTGTAAAGCTTGCACATAGTGTGTTTAAATTGTGCAGTGCGAAAAATTAAGAGACTGACTTACTTTACACGCACCCTAGGTGGGGTTCACTTCCGCTATTGATTTTCGAGTAAATTCGATTTCTGTGGAAATATATAAGCAGTACAAACGCGTGTTAGCCTGACCGCGTTGTAGCACAAAGCGCACCAATTATCTAATTCCTTCTGCCCTGAACGGAAGCCTACCTTCGTCTTTGCTTCGTGAAAACGTCTCCCCTTGGCACACAAACGCAGGAACAATCTCCTTGCAGGATGCGCGTTCGTTTCTCCAATGTTAAAAAAAAGGGGTCATGTGATTGTCATGTGACCTGTGGGGGCGTGTGGGCCTGAAAGGTGACTTCTGGGAATAGTAGTGCTGCCTGAATAGAATATTCTGCGTGCTTCTCACGCTCTGTTGATTTCACTGAGGCAATTAAGCCCATTGTTAACACTGTCGAATTTCATAATTAGATAGGCTTCCTTTTGAAGTAGAGCCATTTCCACATTAGTGTAATGTTTTGGATCAATCCAAAACAAAATCGTCCACCTGAAATCATTCTCACTGTGGTTGCTGCTCACAAAATGTTCCACCATGGGCGCAGTTAGTACTTTTTTCTTTATTCCCGAGCGGTGTTGCGTGATCCTTACATTGGCCGCCTGGGTAGTCTTCCCTATATACACCCTGTTACAGATGCACACCACAGCGTAGACCACGTTCTTAGTTCTACAATTTGTAAATGCATCGTGTCTCCATGTCACACCATTATGAGAAAAAACATTTCCCTCCAATGTCGCTGCACAGGAAACGCAATTGCCACATTTGCGGTGCCCACAAATTGGTTTTAAATTCCACTGAGCTATAAGGTCACTTTTTTGCTTTGGGATGAAGCTATCAGCTTTAACCAAATGTTGCCCTATGCTTTTATTTTTACACATGGCGAAAATAGGTTTTTGGAGTGGAGGATCCAACGTTTCCAATAAGTGCCAGTTATTTAGAATGATGCGCTTGAATTGGTTTGTGTGCTGGCCGTAGGTCGACACGCAGACCAATCTGTCAAGCTCCTCCTTCTTCTTCACTTTGAGCAAAGTGGCCCTCGGGATGAACCTTACTCTTTTTTTCGTGTGCGAGAGCAGCTTTTTTGGATAACACCTATTCGCCATTTCTCCGCAGAATAAGGAAGCATGCGTCTCGAAATCCGACATGGTCGTGCAATTACGCCTAATCCTTAGCAGTTGCCCATAGGGCAAATTTTCTCTTAGACATTGTGGATGTGAGCTTTTATAATGCAAGATTGTATTTCGTGGCTTTTTTGTGAATTGTTGTAAATAGCGTTCCATCGCTGCTGCCTACTGTGACATCCAGAAAAGTCATTTTTTGTTGACTAGAATTCAGTGTGAATTTTATATCATTATGTCGAGAGTTAAGCCAATCATGAAACTGGTCTAACTGGGTCTGGCTCCCCTGCCACAAGAGCCAGACGTCGTCAATATAACGTAACCATTGATGTATGTTACTCAGAAATGGATTATTGTTATATATGAATCGTTGTTCATATTGGTCCATATAGAGCACCGCCAGCTCCGGCGCATAGGGACAACCCATGGCTGTCCCTTTGATCTGGATGTAGAACTCATTCTCAAATTTAAAATAATATCTCCGTAGCGTGATTTCTGCCAATGACACGATGAATGACGTGGGCACCCTATGTGGTCTCTCTCGCTGGTCCAAGTATATTTCTATCACCTCTAATGCCTCATCTTGAGGGATTTGGGTGTATAGAGAGGCCACGTCTAATGTTACCATCAATTGTGTATCTTCATCGAATGGTTTCCCTTCAATTTTAGTGATTAAATCTGTGGTGTCACGAAGATGTGACTTCACCTGCACTATACACGGTTTTAAGAAAAAATCGATGTACTTCGATACTGGCTCTAGTGCAGAATCACAGCCCGAGACAATGGGTCTGCCTGGGGGTACCTGTGCATTTTTGTGTATTTTGGGCAAGAAATACAGAACAGGCGTTCTGGGTAGTTTCTTATTGAGGTATTCAAACTCCCTGGGTCCCAGAAAGCCATCATCCAGCCCAGCCCTTGATATTCTGTGGATTTTGTCTTGAATTGCATGTATAGGGTCTTCTTTAGACGGCCTATACCAATCATGATTGTTTACATGTGCCTGCCCTTCTGTGAGGTACATGGAGCGTGGCCACAGCACGACTGCCCCACCTTTATCAGCCTGCTTTATTATGATCGATGTATCCGATTTCAGATCACTGATTGCTGTGGTCATTCCCTTACTGATATTATTTTTCATGAACCTTTTAGTTTTTTCAAGTTTAGTGAGCGATGATAAGACCGTTTGTTCAAAAGCAATTATTTGTTTGGGAATGTTTTGAGTCGGTGTAAACTTTGACTTAACTCTCAAACCTGTGGTTTCACTACTGGATGTCGTTTCGGCAGAAGCAAAGAAGGCTTTTAGTCGTATTTTACGACAAAAATTTAATGCTTCCAATTTAAGTTTGGTAAAGTCTGTTTTTTTATTTGGGACAAACTTGAGGCCAAGGCCTAAGAGCATCTCTTCATCTTTCGTGAGTTGTTTGTCCGAAAGGTTAACTATAGTTGACACATTTAGTTGTTGTAGGTCTTGTTGCGGGTTCGCATCTCCCATGGCTGCTTGAAGCGGACACGCGATTGCCCGCCCCTGGCTAAAAAAGAAGAGGAAGAAGCAGATGAGGCACCTCGTCTTTTGGAATTATTCTACCTTGAGTCGTTAGAGGAGTCAGATGAGGTTGTATCGGAAAAAGTGAGGAACCTATTCCTTGATCTGCCCTGATAGGATGTGAGAGCCCCCCGTGACTCTCCTGACGTATAAAAGTCTTCTTTAAGAAAGGGATACACTTGTTCAAGTTTGAAAGATTTAGAATCCCTATCAAATTGAGAGGATTTGATGGTGAGGGTGTTATCTTTGAAAACCGCAATTTCCTTCTCAATTTTATCAAGAAGCGCTTTAGCTTCAGTGACAGTTTGGGTATCGTTAATGGTTTTAATCAGTTCCTCTATTTCTGACTCTTCTTGGCTGCAGATCCGTTGTGCTGTCTCTATGGTATGCACCATTAGATCTCTGCTGCACTTAGTATTAATTTGACTGAATCCCTTCTTGTATTCTGTGTCTTCTATGAAGATGACCGGGATATTCTTGACCTGGAGGCCCCACGGGATAGTCTCTGCTTTAAGATGTTTTAGCAAAAAATGGCCGTGCAGTTCTGTGCGGATATGTTTTTTTGAAGACGTATTAACTTGTCGGCCTCATTTTGTTGTTTCGCTGAGGTACTAAGGGTGATTGAGGAGAATGGAGAGGACGCAATGAGGTTCTGTATATGGCTTTCCGTGAAGGACAGCGTATCTTTATCTGCCATGCTAGGCAGGAGACAGCTCTCCTGCTCAAGAATTAATCTTTACTGTAATGTGTAGGAAAGACACGTGTCTGTCAATCCCTACCCGCTCGGGTAACTACCCGCTCAAAGGATAAGAACAACTGGGGGTTGGGCCCACTGGGAAAGTACCTCAGCGAAACAACAAAATGAGGCCGACAAGTTAATACGTCTTCAAAAAAAACATATCCGCACAGAACTGCACGGCCATTTTTTGCTAAAACATCTTAAAGCAGGGACTATCCCGTGGGGCCTCCAGGTCAAGAATATCCCGGTCATCTTCATAGAAGACACAGAATACAAGAAGGGATTCAGTCAAATTAATACTAAGTGCAGCAGAGATCTAATGGTGCATACCATAGAGACAGCACAACGGATCTGCAGCCAAGAAGAGTCAGAAATAGAGGAACTGATTAAAACCATTAACGATACCCAAACTGTCACTGAAGCTAAAGCGCTTCTTGATAAAATTGAGAAGGAAATTGCGGTTTTCAAAGATAACACCCTCACCATCAAATCCTCTCAATTTGATAGGGATTCTAAATCTTTCAAACTTGAACAAGTGTATCCCTTTCTTAAAGAAGACTTTTATACGTCAGGAGAGTCACGGGGGGCTCTCACATCCTATCAGGGCAGATCAAGGAATAGGTTCCTCACTTTTTCCGATACAACCTCATCTGACTCCTCTAACGACTCAAGGTAGAATAATTCCAAAAGACGAGGTGCCTCATCTGCTTCTTCCTCTTCTTTTTTAGCCAGGGGCGGGCAATCGCGTGTCCGCTTCAAGCAGCCATGGGAGATGCGAACCCGCAACAAGACCTACAACAACTAAATGTGTCAACTATAGTTAACCTTTCGGACAAACAACTCACGAAAGATGAAGAGATGCTCTTAGGCCTTGGCCTCAAGTTTGTCCCAAATAAAAAAACAGACTTTACCAAACTTAAATTGGAAGCATTACATTTTTGTCGTAAAATACGACTAAAAGCCTTCTTTGCTTCTGCCGAAACGACATCCAGTAGTGAAACCACAGGTTTGAGAGTTAAGTCAAAGTTTACACCGACTCAAAACATTCCCAAACAAATAATTGCTTTTGAACAAACGGTCTTATCATCGCTCACTAAACTTGAAAAAACTAAAAGGTTCATGAAAAATAATATCAGTAAGGGAATGACCACAGCAATCAGTGATCTGAAATCGGATACATCGATCATAATAAAGCAGGCTGATAAAGGTGGGGCAGTCGTGCTGTGGCCACGCTCCATGTACCTCACAGAAGGGCAGGCACATGTAAACAATCATGATTGGTATAGGCCGTCTAAAGAAGACCCTATACATGCAATTCAAGACAAAATCCACAGAATATCAAGGGCTGGGCTGGATGATGGCTTTCTGGGACCCAGGGAGTTTGAATACCTCAATAAGAAACTACCCAGAACGCCTGTTCTGTATTTCTTGCCCAAAATACACAAAAATGCACAGGTACCCCAGGCAGACCCATTGTCTCGGGCTGTGATTCTGCACTAGAGCCAGTATCGAAGTACATCGATTTTTTCTTAAAACCGTGTATAGTGCAGGTGAAGTCACATCTTCGTGACACCACAGATTTCATCACTAAAATTGAAGGGAAACCATTCGATGAAGATACACAATTGATGGTAACATTAGACGTGGCCTCTCTATACACCCAAATCCCTCAGGATGAGGCATTAGAGGTGATAGAAATATACTTGGACCAGCGAGAGAGACCACATAGGGTGCCCACGTCATTCATCGTGTCATTGGCAGAAATCACGCTACGGAGCAATTATTTTAAATTTGAGAATGAGTTCTACATCCAGATCAAAGGGACAGCCATGGGTTGTCCCTATGCGCCGGAGCTGGCGGTGCTCTATATGGACCAATATGAACAACGATTCATATATAACAATAATCCATTTCTGAGTAACATACATCAATGGTTACGTTATATTGACAACATCTGGCTCTTGTGGCAGGGGAGCCAGACCCAGTTAGACCAGTTTCATGATTGGCTTAACTCTCGACATAATGATATAAAATTCACACTGAATTCTAGTCAACAAAAAATGACTTTTCTGGATGTCACAGTAGGCAGCAGCGATGGAACGCTATTTACAACAATTCACAAAAAAGCCACGAAATACAATCTTGCATTATAAAAGCTCACATCCACAATGTCTAAGAGAAAATTTGCCCTATGGGCAACTGCTAAGGATTAGGCGTAATTGCACGACCATGTCGGATTTCGAGACGCATGCTTCCTTATTCTGCGGAGAAATGGCGAATAGGGGTTATCCAAAAAAGCTGCTCTCGCACACGAAAAAAAGAGTAAGGTTCATCCCGAGGGACACTTTGCTCAAAGTGAAGAAGAAGGAGGAGCTTGACAGATTGGTCTGTGTGTCGACCTACGGCCAGCACACAAACCAATTCAAGCGCATCATTCTAAATAACTGGCACTTATTGGAAACGTTGGATCCTCCACTCCAAAAACCTATTTTCGCCATGTGTAAAAATAAAAGCATAGGGCAACATTTGGTTAAAGCTGATAGCTTCATCCCAAAGCAAAAAAGTGACCTTATAGCTCAGTGGAATTTAAAACCAATTTGTGGGCACCGCTAATGTGGCAATTGCGTTTCCTGTGCAGCGACATTGGAGGGAAATGTTTTTTCTCATAATGGTGTGACATGGAGACACGATGCATTTACAAATTGTAGAACTAAGAACGTGGTCTACGCTGTGGTGTGCATCTGTAACAGGGTGTATATAGGGAAGACTACCCAGGCGGCCAATGTAAGGATCACGCAACACCGCTCGCGAATAAAGAAAAAAGTACTAACTGCGCCCATGGTGGAACATTTTGTGAGCAGCAACCACAGTGAGAATGATTTCAGGTGGACGATTTTGTTTTGGATTGATCCAAAACATTACACTAATGTGGAAATGGCTCTACTTCAAAAGGAAGCCTATCTAATTATGAAATTCGACAGTGTTAACAATGGGCTTAATTGCCTCAGTGAAATCAACAGAGCGTGAGAAGCACGCAGAATATTCTATTCAGGCAGCACTACTATTCCCAGAAGTCACCTTTCAGGCCCACACGCCCCCACAGGTCACATGACAATCACATGACCCCTTTTTTTAACATTGGAGAAACGAACGCGCATCCTGCAAGGAGATTGTTCCTGCGTTTGTGTGCCAAGGGGAGACGTTTTCACGAAGCAAAGACGAAGGTAGGCTTCCGTTCAGGGCAGAAGGAATTAGATCATTGGTGCGCTTTGTGCTACAACGCGGTCAGGCTAACACGCGTTTGTACTGCTTATATATTTCCACAGAAATCGAATTTACTCGAAAATCAATAGCGGAAGTGAACCCCACCTAGGGTGCGTGTAAAGTAAGTCAGTCTCTTAATTTTTCGCACTGCACAATTTAAACACACTAAGTGCAAGCTTTACAACGGATGCTTACACTGTTGCAGAACATGTGATCCGCTTGAAGATTTTTTATCGGTGGCTGGAAAGTAGACGCGCCGCCCGTGTGAAAACGCGAAAGGTAAAGCACCACCACTTCTGGCTTCTGTTTCAGTTTTCCTTATTAGCAGAGACATTCACTAAATAATATCACTTTGTTGCAGTGAGTACCCACGGCTTAGACCACAGTTCACTTTAAGTGCAGCCCTGGAACTTGAAATTACCAGGTACGCTGCACTTTGTTCATTGGAGAAATGTTGTTGTAAATAAATAATGGATGGAGGACTAGATAGATAAAGTTTATTTTGTTTTTTTCTGTTTCATAAATAGTTTCCATGGACCAGACTCTGACAGCCCTGATGAGAGTCTCTTGATTTACCTACGGGACTCGAAACGCGTCGGCATCTGTTCACTCTTTGACATTTAATGCCAGTGATTAATGCAGAACTCTTTGATTTGCATAGAAGTAGATGCACTTTGTATTGGGTTGAAATACTCTTTACATTTTTTCTGTTCAAGAGATGGTTTGATATTCAGGATTGAGACTGTATTATTGAGTAACAGTTCCATGTTTCACTGTAATTAAGAGCACTTTGATATTGTAATTGTTTAATATTGTATTGTCATTTGTGTAGTAATGTTTTCATCATTGAAAAAATTTTCATGATTTGTTTTTGAATAACTTTGTAATGCGGCATTATATGGCAGCACATGAAGTTGACGATGTTCTTTGTTCTGCCTATACTAAAATAAAAATTCAAAATTGAATGAAACTAAAAGACTTAAATGTCAGGATAAACTAATAAATTTTAGTTTACCCAAAGCTAGCATTCATTGTGACATTCTTAATAGAGGCATAGGTAAAACCCCCATTTTGCTGCATTTTACAGTGGCCCGACCTACCCTCTTTCCCAGTGGGCCCAACCCCCAGTTGTTCTTATCCTTTGAGCGGGTAGTTACCCGAGCGGGTAGGGATTGACAGACACGTGTCTTTCCTACACATTACAGTAAAGATTAATTCTTGAGCAGGAGAGCTGTCTCCTGCCTAGCATGGCAGATAAAGATACCCTGTCCTTCACGGAAAGCCATATACAGAACCTTATTGCGTCCTCTCCATTCTCCTCAATCACCCTTAGTACCTCAGCGTAACAACAAAATGAGGCCGACAAGTTAATACGTCTTCAAAAAAAACATATCCGCACAGAACTGCACGGCCATTTTTTGCTAAAACATCTTAAAGCAGGGACTATCCCGTGGGGCCTCCAGGTCAAGAATATCCCGGTCATCTCCATAGAAGACACAGAATACAAGAAGGGATTCAGTCAAATTAATACTAAGTGCAGCAGAGATCTAATGGTGCATACCATAGAGACAGCACAACGGATCTGCAGCCAAGAAGAGTCAGAAATAGAGGAACTGATTAAAACCATTAACGATACCCAAACTGTCACTGAAGCTAAAGCGCTTCTTGATAAAATTGAGAAGGAAATTGCGGTTTTCAAAGATAACACCCTCACCATCAAATCCTCTCAATTTGATAGGGATTCTAAATCTTTCAAACTTGAACAAGTGTATCCCTTTCTTAAAGAAGACTTTTATACGTCAGGAGAGTCACGGGGGGCTCTCACATCCTATCAGGGCAGATCAAGGAATAGGTTCCTCACTTTTTCCGATACAACCTCATCTGACTCCTCTAACGACTCAAGGCAGAATAATTCCAAAAGACGAGGTGCCTCATCTGCTTCTTCCTCTTCTTTTTTAGCCAGGGGCGGGCAATCGCGTGTCCGCTTCAAGCAGCCATGGGAGATGCGAACCCGCAACAAGACCTACAACAACTAAATGTGTCACCTATAGTTAACCTTTCGGACAAACAACTCACAAAAGATGAAGAGATGCTCTTAGGCCTTGGCCTTAAGTTTGTCCCAAATAAAAAAACAGACTTTACCAAACTTAAATTGGAAGCATTACATTTTTGTCGTAAAATACGACTAAAAGCCTTCTTTGCTTCTGCCGAAACGTCATCCAGTAGTGAAACCACAGGTTTGAGAGTTAAGTCAAAGTTTACACCGACTCAAAACATTCCCAAACAAATAATTGCTTTTGAACAAACGGTCTTATCATCGCTCACTAAACTTGAAAAAACTAAAAGGTTCATGAAAAATAATATCAGTAAGGGAATGACCACAGCAATCAGTGATCTGAAATCGGATACATCGATCATAATAAAGCAGGCTGATAAAGGTGGGGCAGTCGTGCTGTGGCCACGCTCCATGTACCTCACAGAAGGGCAGGCACATGTAAACAATCATGATTGGTATAGGCCGTCTAAAGAAGACCCTATACATGCAATTCAAGACAAAATCCACAGAATATCAAGGGCTGGGCTGGATGATGGCTTTCTGGGACCCAGGGAGTTTGAATACCTCAATAAGAAACTACCCAGAACGCCTGTTCTGTATTTCTTGCCCAAAATACACAAAAATGCACAGGTACCCCCAGGCAGACCCATTTTCTCGGGCTGTGATTCTGCACTAGAGCCAGTATCGAAGTACATCGATTTTTTCTTAAAACCGTGTATAGTGCAGGTGAAGTCACATCTTCGTGACACCCCAGATTTCATCACTAAAATTGAAGGGAAACCATTCGATGAAGATACACAATTGATGGTAACATTAGACGTGGCCTCTCTATACACCCAAATCCCTCAGGATGAGGCATTAGAGGTGATAGAAATATACTTGGACCAGCGAGAGAGACCACATAGGGTGCCCACGTCATTCATCGTGTCATTGGCAGAAATCACGCTACGGAGCAATTATTTTAAATTTGAGAATGAGTTCTACATCCAGATCAAAGGGACAGCCATGGGTTGTCCCTATGCGCCGGAGCTGGCGGTGCTCTATATGGACCAATATGAACAACGATTCATATATAACAATAATCCATTTCTGAGTAACATACATCAATGGTTACGTTATATTGATGACGTCTGGCTCTTGTGGCAGGGGAGCCAGACCCAGTTAGACCAGTTTCATGATTGGCTTAACTCTCGACATAATGATATAAAATTCACACTGAATTCTAGTCAACAAAAAATGACTTTTCTGGATGTCACAGTAGGCAGCAGCGATGGAACGCTATTTACAACAATTCACAAAAAAGCCACGAAATACAATCTTGCATTATAAAAGCTCACATCCACAATGTCTAAGAGAAAATTTGCCCTATGGGCAACTGCTAAGGATTAGGCGTAATTGCACGACCATGTCGGATTTCGAGACGCATGCTTCCTTATTCTGCGGAGAAATGGCGAATAGGGGTTATCCAAAAAAGCTGCTCTCGCACACGAAAAAAAGAGTAAGGTTCATCCCGAGGGACACTTTGCTCAAAGTGAAGAAGAAGGAGGAGCTTGACAGATTGGTCTGCGTGTCGACCTACGGCCAGCACACAAACCAATTCAAGCGCATCATTCTAAATAACTGGCACTTATTGGAAACGTTGGATCCTCCACTCCAAAAACCTATTTTCGCCATGTGTAAAAATAAAAGCATAGGGCAACATTTGGTTAAAGCTGATAGCTTCATCCCAAAGCAAAAAAGTGACCTTATAGCTCAGTGGAATTTAAAACCAATTTGTGGGCACCGCAAATGTGGCAATTGCGTTTCCTGTGCAGCGACATTGGAGGGAAATGTTTTTTCTCATAATGGTGTGACATGGAGACACGATGCATTTACAAATTGTAGAACTAAGAACGTGGTCTACGCTGTGGTGTGCATCTGTAACAGGGTGTATATAGGGAAGACTACCCAGGCGGCCAATGTAAGGATCACGCAACACCGCTCGCGAATAAAGAAAAAAGTACTAACTGCGCCCATGGTGGAACATTTTGTGAGCAGCAACCACAGTGAGAATGATTTCAGGTGGACGATTTTGTTTTGGATTGATCCAAAACATTACACTAATGTGGAAATGGCTCTACTTCAAAAGGAAGCCTATCTAATTATGAAATTTGACAGTGTTAACAATGGGCTTAATTGCCTCAGTGAAATCAACAGAGCGTGAGAAGCACGCAGAATATTCTATTCAGGCAGCACTACTATTCCCAGAAGTCACCTTTCAGGCCCACACGCCCCCACAGGTCACATGACAATCACATGACCCCTTTTTTTAACATTGGAGAAACGAACGCGCATCCTGCAAGGAGATTGTTCCTGCGTTTGTGTGCCAAGGGGAGACGTTTTCACGAAGCAAAGACGAAGGTAGGCTTCCGTTCAGGGCAGAAGGAATTAGATAATTGGTGCGCTTTGTGCTACAACGCGGTCAGGCTAACACGCGTTTGTACTGCTTATATATTTCCACAGAAATCGAATTTACTCGAAAATCAATAGCGGAAGTGAACCCCACCTAGGGTGCGTGTAAAGTAAGTCAGTCTCTTAATTTTTCGCACTGCACAATTTAAACACACTATGTGCAAGCTTTACAACGGATGCTTACACTGTTGCAGAACATGTGATCCGCTTGAAGATTTTTTATCGGTGGCTGGAAAGTAGACGCGCCGCCCGTGTGAAAACGCGAAAGGTAAAGCACCGCCACTTCTGGCTTCTGTTTCAGTTTTCCTTATTAGCAGAGACTTTCACTAAATAATATCACTTTGTTGCAGTGAGTACCCACGGCTTAGACCACAGTTCACTTTAAGTGCAGCCCTGGAACTTGAAATTACCAGGTACGCTGCACTTTGTTCATTGGAGAAATTTTGTTGTAAATAAATAATGGATGGAGGACTAGATAGATAAAGTTTATTTTGTTTTTTTCTGTTTCATAAATAGTTTCCATGGACCAGACTCTGACAGCCCTGATGAGAGTCTCTTGATTTACCTACGGGACTCGAAACGCGTCGGCATCTTTTCACTCTTTGACATTTAATGCCAGTGATTAAAGCAGAACTCTTTGATTTGCATAGAAGTAGATGCACTTTGTATTGGGTTGAAATACTCTTTACATTTTTTCTGTTCAAGAGATGGTTTGATATTCAGGATTGAGACTGTATTATTGAGTTGATGCAATCCCTGACATGGTCAGGTTGCCTGTAGATCTTATTTTTCACAGGCAGACTGTCACCAGTGTCCACCACATGGGTACACCAGTCAGTCTGGCTGGGTGTGAGTGAAACCAAATGCCTGTGGGCCTGCAAAACTTGTCTGCAGTCCACCTGTTGCTGGTCAGTGAGGCTGCCTGCCAAGGCTACTCCATCAACTGAACCATCATCAGGGTTCTGAGAAAGCAGGTCTGGGAGAGGGTCACTCTCTTCCTCCTGATCCCCATCTGTGGCCATGAGCAAGCTCATGTCCTCCCTGTCCACAAATGCTTTCAAACGATTCACATGGATTACCCTGTGAGGGCTCCTGGGTGTTCCAAAGTCAACCAAGTAAGTGACTTCTCCTTTCTTCTCAATGATAGGATAGGGTCCACTCCATTTGTCCTGGAGTGCTGCTGGGGCCACTGGCTCCAGTACCCACACCTTCTGTCCTGGTTGGAACTCTACCAGTACAGCCTTTTGGTCATGCCAAGCTTTTTGTAATTCTTGGCTGGCCTCCAGGTTTTTGGATGCTCTTTCCATGTATTCAGCCATCCTGGAGCGGAGACCAAGTACATAGTCCACTATGTCTAGCTTAGGCTTTTTGAGAGGTAACTCCCATCCTTCCTTCACCAAACACAATGGACCCCTCACAGGGTGGCCAAACAAAAGTTCAAAAGGGCTGTAGCCAACCCCCTTCTGTGGGACCTCTCTGTAAGCAAAGAGCAGGCAAGGTAAAAGAATGTCCCATTTCCGCCTGAGCTTCTCTGGTAATCCTTTTATCATGCCTTTAAGGGTCTTGTTAAATCTCTCCACAAGCCCATTGCACTGGGGATGGTAGGGGGTGGTAAACTTGTAGTTTACCCCACACTCCTTCCACATTGCTTTCAGATAGCTGGACATAAAATTGGTGCCCCTATATGATAACACCTCCTTTGGGAAGCCCACTCTTGAGAAAACTGCAATGAGGGCTTTTGCCACCACAGGTGCTGTGGTGGTCCTCAGGGGAATAGCCTCTGGATACCTGGTGGCATGATCCACTACCACCAGTATAAATCTGTTCCCAGATGCTGTTTGGGGGTCCATGGGACCCACAATATCAATTCCAACTCTTTCAAAGGGGACCCCCACCACAGGTAGTGGTATTAGGGGGGCCTTTGTTGTGCCACCTGACTTACCACTGGCTTGGCAAGTGACACAGGAGCGACAAAACTCCTTGACATTTTCTGACATATGAGGCCAGTGAAAGTGTGAAACAAGCCTGTCCCACGTCTTGTTCTGGCCTAAGTGTCCTGCAAGGGGAGTATCATGGGCCAAGGTAAGGAGGAACCCCCTAAACTGCAGAGGTATAACCAACCTCCTGTTCATGCCAGGCTTGGGGTCTCTAGCCTCTGAGTAAAGGAGTCCATCATCCCAATACACAGTATGGGTACCTTGGGCATCCCCAGCAGCCTCAGCAGCAGCCTGCTGTCTGAGGGGTTCAAGGGAAGGGCAATCTAATTGAGCCTGCCTCAGGTCTGCCCTTGAGGGTCCCCCTGTCCCCAGAAACTCAACCTGGTCAGGTTCAAGTTCCTCAGAGACAGTCTCCTCTTGGACTGCAGAATCAGTTTCCTCTGAAACTTGATCCTCAACCTGGGGCAAGGTGGAAGGCTCAGCCTTTCCTCTCTTGCTCCTTCTCTTGGGTTGTGGTTGGTCTATTGTTCCAAGATCCACCACTGGTTCAGGAAGGCACTTCTTAGCCTGAGCCCTTGTCATGGCAAGGACATGCTCTGAAATCCCTAGCATTTCTGCATGAGTCCTGTACTCCACTTCTGACCAAGCTGAGCTTTCAAGATCATTGCCTAACAGACAGTCTACTGGTAGGTCTGCACTCACAACAACTTTCTTTAGGCCATCTACCCCTCCCCAGGAGAAGTTCACAACTGCCACACTATGGGAAGTAGTGGAGTTGCTTGCATTGGTCACTAGGTAACTCTCACCTAGTACAATCTGTCCAGGGTCCACAAAGTCAGGTGTCACCATTGTGACACTGGCACATGTGTCCCTGTAGGCTTGAGCCAGTTTCTCATTAATTAAGGGAGTCTGCCTATATTTGCCCAGGTTACTGGGACTTACTGCAGTGGGCAAATCTATGTCCACATCATATAAGAGAACTGCCTGTGTAGGGGTTCTGACTAGGCCAGATCCTACTTCAGTACCCAGGGTCAACCCAGCTACACCCTTGGACTGTGTTCCACCACTGCTTACTGTACTAGGGGTTGCAGTTGCTTTAGGAGCTGGAGTGGTGGAGACTGGATTTGCCTTAGTGCATTCACTGCCCCAGTGTGAAACTGATTTGCAGGTATTACACCAAGGTGTCTTTGGACCTTTATTCTTCTTCTTCTTGTTTCCATTTTGGGAACCACCCTCCTTACTATTAGTTTGGGGGCCTGAAGACTTCTGGTCTTTTTCTTTATCTTTATCTTTCTGATTTCCACCCTTCTGGTCTGTTTTCTTCTGGTCACCACCTTGGTTCTGGGGTTTCTGCTTAATCCTTGTTCTGACCCATTTGTCTGCCTTCTTTCCCAATTCTTGGGGAGAGGTCAGATCAGAGTCAATAAGGTATTGATGCAACAGCTGGTTTGTACAGTTATTAAGGATCTGTTCTCTCATTATAAGATTGTACAATCCTGTATAGTCTGAAACTTTACTTCCCTGCAACCAACCCTCCAAAGCCTTAGTGGCACACTCAACGAAATCAGTCCAGTCTTGAGTCTGTGCTTTTTGGGTGTCTCTGAACAACAACCTGTATTGCTCAGTGGTTAGGCCAAACCCTTCAATAAGAGCACTCTTCAAGACAGTGTAGTTTTTGGCATCCTAACTGCGAGGAGCCTGTCCCTCCCTTTCTCAGAAAAGGAGTACCATAAAATTGCAGCCCACTGATCCTGAGGAACCTGCTGTATCATGCAGGCTCTCTCCAGAGCAGTCATCCATTTGTGGATGTCATCCCCTTCCTTATAGGGGGGCACAATTTTTGTCAGGTTTCTATTATCATAGCCCCTGTCTTTTTCTTTAGGAATATTGCTGCCACCAGTGGCATCTAAGCCACTCAATTTCTGCTCTCTTGCCAAGGCAAGTCTAGCTTGAGCCAAGGCTACCTCCTCCCTCTCTATCTGGAGTTTGACAGCCCTCATTCTGGCCCTATGCTCTAGCTTTTGAGAAGCAGTCATGCCTCTCTGTGATTCTCTGGAGGCACTAGAAATATGAGAGTCCCCTGAGGGGGATCTCACTCTTCTGTTGCCTGGGAGAATGCTATAGGGTCTGGGGAGGTGCTGGCCCTCTCCATTCCCCAGTAGGTTTAAGTTGGCCTGGCTAAGCCTGGCAACTCCAACCTGGCTACCCTCCTGATCCTGGTCTTCTGTGTCCTCAACCTCTGAGTCCTCATCCCCCTCTTCTCCTTCTTCTCCTTCTTCCTCCTGAGGGGTACCAGTTACAGGTGGGTTCTCTCCATTTCCTGACCCTAGGGGAATTCCCTTCGCCCTTTCTAAGTCATCCTGTTCTAGAATGGCTATCAGGATTGGACAGGTGGGGCTTCTGCCCCTTTTTAACCCTCTTGATTTGCACAAGGCAATCAAGTCCTTTCGGGTTAGTTTTTCATAGCTGGAAGTTGCCTGGGTAAGGTCAACTGTCACAGGAGTAGACCCTGAGGCTTTTCCTGTGTCAGACATGACTCTAGTGTGGTGTAAGTGATGCACCTACCTACACTAAGTGTTTTCCTACTGTACCTTACTAGTGAGTTGTAGTCAGGGTGTGCTAATCCCTTTAATCTACAACTACTAAGTTCAGTAGAACTTAATATGCTAAGCTTTTGATTTATATGTACCTAGAGGTACTTGATGTGATCTTTCAATTTGATAAAAAGATTGCAATGGTAAAACAACAGCAAGCTCAAATCCGCACCGCTGCTCACCAATGTGAGAAGTTGGCCTGATAGGTGATGTTTCCAATTCTGGAACCACCTATTATCAGACCAAACAATCCCTTATGGTGTCAGGTTGTAAGTCAACCTTGTTAGACAAGCTATCCTAGGGGTAGCATGGACTAAGCAGCCTAAAGGCTTAACTTAAGAGGTCGTGTTAAGCGAGCTGTTTTACCACATACAATCCTGTAATACCAAATGAAAGGACACCACACAAGTATATATTATAAAAATATATGTGTTTATTACTAAAAACAATCCCCAGTATTCTTTATGAACAAAGGGGCACAAGCGTTAAATCAAAAGCACAGTTTAAACATACAAAGCTGCACAATTATGGATGAGGGCGGGTGGCCACTCAAACCATATACTAAACAAGTGGTATAAGAGATACCAATCGAACAGTGGTTAGGCCTAGGGCCTAGGGAATCGCTGGGAGCAGTCAGGACAAGCAGTGCTGAAGTCGGGAGAGGCCCACGGGATTCGGGAGCAGTGCGGAAAGCGCACGCATGCACCAATGTTAACCAATGGTGCGTAAAAGTTGCAAAGTTAAAGTTTAAGGACACTTCCGCTGAACCTAGAGGAACAAAACTTAAGACACAGACCCTAGAGATGTGTACCAGTGTGGGAACACCGGCGGAGCAAAGTTACCTCACCCACAGGAAGCGGGTGCACAGGGTCGAAGTTGAGTCGGGTTTCGTCACGCAGGCTCTTGGTGCTTGAAGCTGAAAGGGCTGCAGGCGGGGTGAAAGAGAAGTGTCCGGTGGAGTCCAAGGGTGGACTCGAGTCGAAAAGTACCTGAAAGCAGAGGGGACAGAGTCTGGGTCACTCAGCAGTGACCAGGGTGGAACCAGGACGGAACCAGGCAATGTCGGGCGCAATCAGGTCGCTGTCGAGGTGCTTCTCTCCGCTGTCACGTGGGCTCTGGGGCATCTACGACGTCCAGGAGCAGGTCACGATCTGTCCCACGCAGGCTCTCGCCGTCGGCGCTGTCGGCTTCAAGATTGGAGCAAACAACACTTGGCAAAAGCAATCCACGCGGAACCGGGAGATTGCTTCTCACTCGAACCAGGAAGGTCAGAGTGGGGGCTCCTTTTCAGGGGAGCTGGTGCAGATCTGGAGCAACCAGATTCACAAGTCGGTTTCAAGTTTTCGTCGGCACAGGGGCCACTAGCCGGCTGGCAAGTGACCGGGCCAACGCGTTGAGCCAAAAGTAGCAGAAGGGCCCCACGCAGCACTCGATGAGTGTAGAGGGGTGAGCTTCGGTGCAAGAGTGGCTCAGGGTTGGGGCTTCTCAAACCCCGGTGCACAGCTTCGAGGGTCACTCGTGGGCTGCACGGTCAGCGTCTCGTGGTCAATTCAAGATGGCGTGCCCCACGCTTCCGGTCGCCTCCACGGGTCTCAGCTCTGCAGGGACTGTGGATCGGGCTGTTGGAAGGCAGGCAAGCTTGATCTCGTCGATCTCTGTCGCTCGAGTTCCGGCGGGAACTGCAACAAAGTAGATGTCGAGGGCTGGATGGTGCCTGCTGGTGCAGGGTGGTCACTCCTTGACCACAAGGGAGATTCTTCGGGCTTCCACGTTGAGTAGGATGTCGAAGGGTCCAGAATTTCGTTTCTTATGTTTCTTCCAGGAAATCTGAAGTGCATTGGCACTGCTCCCACTCTTATTCGAATCTGGGGGGCGTGATTACCTGCTAGGTCCCCCCCTATGGGTGGGTCCCAGGAAGGGGGTGGATACACCCCTTTCCTTTGATCCAGGCCGCCCTGGCACGAGGGCTGGAGTGCCCCAGAACCGGTTTGGCCGGATTATGCAAGGGGCAGCCTTGTGCGCCCCAGGCAGTGTCTGGTTTCTTTCAGACCTCCCTGCTACAATCCACTATCTGCTGTCTGGAGGGTGGTGACACCCTCCTGTGGCAGGAAACCCTTTGTCCAGGCCCCATTTGCTGAGTTTCGGTCAGCTGCAGGGGTCCAGACTCTTGTCTGTGGCAGAGGCATCCATTTTGTGGATCTAAGGCCCTTTTAGAAATTAACCGCATTAAAGTAAAGGAACATGTCTTACCCCTCTAGAGGGGTGGAATGCTATCCCCGTCGCCAGAACTGGCGAGGGGATAGTATTCCAAATCGTATGACACCTTACACGACATGTTTTGATAAAGCCAAACCAGAGTTGCTATATAACCGCGAGGATTATAAGGCACTTAAGAGTATATGGTATGGCATTATCCTGAAACAGCTTAGGGAGTTGTTCCCGACAGCTGCAGACAGGCTCAGCTCATGCTAGAGCTCCATCTCACATTAAACCACGCACTCTGCCTCCAGGATTGATGAGGCCTTCCATAGGAGTGGCTCACAGGTTTATATGTGTCCAGATATAGGTTTAGATATAGGTATACTATATCTAAGTAAGGGGTGATTACACCACCTTACCCCAGCTGAGTGATCAGCCAGTTGTGTCAATTTAAGAACCAGCCAGGGGTGGCAAAAGATATGCTGCAGCCCCTGGTAGGCCTTGGTGGCCCCTATGCCCTGGGCACCTATAGTGCATTATACAGGGGCTGACAAGGAGTCCATTTCCAATTGTGGTATGTGCCTATAGCACATGTATCATTAATTTAGTGAGAGAACAGCAGGCTGGGGGTCTGATCAGCAGGCCCACAGCCTCAGTAGTCGAAAACCAGTGAAGCAAAAAGCAAAAATTTGGGGTGACCATAGGATAGCAGACCCTACTCTCCTACACTGTATTATTGAGTAACAGTTCCATGTTTCACTGTAATTAAGAGCACTTTGATATTGTAATTGTTTAATATTGTATTGTCATTTGTGTAGTAATGTTTTCATCATTGAAAAAATTTTCATGATTTGTTTTTGAATAACTTTGTAATGCGGCATTATATGGCAGCACATGAAGTTGACGATGTTCTTTGTTCTGCCTATACTAAAATAAAAATTCAAAATTTTATGAAACTAAAAGACTTAAATGTCAGGATAAACTAATACATTTTGGTTTACCCAAAGCTAGCATTCATTGTGACATTCTTAATAGAGGCATAGGTAAAACCCCCATTTTGCTGCATTTTACAGTGGCCCGACCTACCCTCTTTCCCAGTGGGCCCAACCCCCAGTTGTTCTCGTACACATTAGGAATGGCATTTCGTTCTGCTGGAATAATAACACACGTTATCTTGCACTCTGCTATGATGTTGCATAGATTGTTGGCTGCAATGCTTCATTCAAACGTGATTTCTACAGGGCACATACATGATTTGCTGCTGTAGAGAAATAATGATCCTGTGTACTGTGGCAGACTCCGAAATATTGAAAAACTTCATGAATTCCCTTTCAGCACTTCATAGTAAAACCTTTCAATTTTTGACTCGATCATTTGGCAGAAACATAACTTAGTACCATTAATAGAGTTGTGTGGGCAACATTCATGTGGAGTTAGGACTGGCTCGACCAGAGTGCTTGCTGACTTGGAGGAGCATGGAGTTGACCACCTTGCCTGGTCTGGTGTGGAACCAAGCCAGCGATGCTTTGCTGTAGGCTCATTTGCCCTGATAGCTGGTCAACAGTTTGAGGAGATGGAGGTGAAGAGCAGGCTAAGTGTGCCATGAAGCTGGCATTTCAGTACATCCCTGAGAAGTGAGCTTTGAGTCGATGTAGTGTTCCTCTTATACCACGTGCAATTCACCCTCTCCAAAGCCTCAAGAATTCCTGGGTGTGAAGGGCGGCTGATTCTGATTGGGTGCTTGATAGTTTTCCAGAAACTCATGTTCTTGATAGTTCATGTTTGTCAGTAGTTAATGAAACACGTCCAGGTGTTTAATCTCTTCAGTGACACAAGCTGCAATAAAAGTTTCTTTGTCGTTGCAAAAAAAATGAATCGCCAACGAGCCTCTGTAGGTCAAAGAATGGAAGGGCTGGGGAACTGTCAGTCATCTCACTGCTAAGCAGAGCCATGTCATGCTTCATCCTCCGTCAGGCCTCTGATTTTGACCAACATCGCTTAGAACACTGGGACTTTAGAGACCATCCTTTTAATGAGAAAAACAAAACTACAAGTCCCATAAGCAATAGTGGTGGGAGGTGTCACACATGACCTGGGACAACATCCGATTCAGCACATCCAGTTCCATTTTTTAAGTATTTGACACAATATTGAATTTATAACCTTTGTTTTTTATGGACATGAGTCACCAGAATTCTAAAAACGTCCAGGACAGAAATGGAATGGAGTCCGTTCCATTTGCAGATGGCTGGCCCTACGCAGCAAGGCCTGACTGTTGCCCACGAGGTTTTCTATTGAAAATGGAGAGTTTGTCGATCTATTTCAAAGGCGGAGATCAGATAAACGGGTACTGAAACATTACCGTTGAGGGTAGAGTGGACTGCGCACTGAGGGGCACCCGAAGAGCGGTTTCACAGCGCAGCAATACACATCCAAACCTACATATCACATGGTCAAGCTTCATTTAGACCCTGTAGAAGAAGATTTTTTTATTGGAGACTTTTGCCCAACTACAAAAATCTACTCATGTCGTACCCATGCTACAAGGCCTCCTTAGACATGCTCCTGAGGTGTTCAAATACCCAGTTAGAGCTAGGGGTCTTAACCCCAGAGTAGATCAAAAATACAAGGCAGCTCCCAGTTACCCAATGTACATTAAGGGCCAACTTCCCTTAGATTCACTAGTAGTTGCCAATGCACGCAAAAGAGCAAACTCCCAAGGGTCAGGTGACGCACCACCTCCTGACAAAGAATCCAAGTTATTAGACGCGTCAGGTTAACGTATGGCTTCTCAAGCTGCTAATTCTTGGAAAATAGCAAACACACAAGCCCTTCTAGCAAGATACGATAGTGCTCACTATGAAGAGCTGGAAAAGCTCATTCAACATCTGCCCCAAGAATATAAGGACAAAGCCAATGACCTTATACAAGAAGGCAAACACATTAACCACTACCTCAATCAAATGTGCGCTTGACGCAGCTGTCACCGCGTTACGTGCAATAAATACTAGTGTTCTGCTTCATAGACACTCCTGGCTCAGGGTATCTGGATTTAAGCAAGAGTGCAAAATACGATCCTAAATCAACCTTTTGATCAACAGCACCTCTTTGGACCTGCAGTTGACGCATCTCTAAAAAAAAAAAAAAAGATACAACAGCAAAGTCTATGGGCGCCTTACAGTCACCATCTGCCAGAGGCTCCCTTCGTCGCTCCTTTTATAGAGCCAGTTCCAAAACTAATACATAAGAACACCCACATCATCCTATAAAAGTCCCAACCAGGGCTCATTTTCTAGGGGATACAATAGAGGAGGTTACAGAGGTAACAACAATAAGGGTAGAGGCAGAGGTAATAACACCCGCATCTCCCCTAACAATAAAGAATGACTTCCCTGCGCTTCCCCCCGATCAGCCCACTCCGGTCGGGGGACGCATCTCACAGTTCCTACCTGTCTGGAATTCCATCACAGCAGACAGGTGGGTAAGACAAATTATCCAGTATGGTTATTGCCTGGAACTCACTTCTACTCCCCCCCCCCAACATTCCTCCAAGACCGTGTCCAATGTCATTAGAACACCTAACGCTCCTCAAACAGGAAGTCTTAGCAATGTTGCAAAAAGATGCAATAGAGCCAGTTTCTCTAATTCATCAGGGGACAGGAGTCTACTCCCTTTTTTCCTAATCCCAAAAAAGGACGGCTCTCTAAGACCAATACTGGACCTCAGACCGCTCAACGTTTACATTCAATCAGACCACTTCCACATGGTCACTTTACAACAAGTGCTTCCACTACTACAGCAAGGCAACTTTCTCTCCACTATAGATCTAAAAGATGCCTACTTCCACATTCCAATACATCTCGCTCAAAGGAAGTATCTCAGATTTGTGGTAGATGGTCAACACTACCAGTTCAAGGGGCTCCCATTCGGAGTCACCACAGCACCTAGGGTTTTCACCAAATGCCTTGCGGTAGTTACAGCCCATCTCAGAAGACAACAAATTCATGTCTTCCCCTATCTAGACGATTGGCTCACTCCGGACAATACAGTTGCTTCACAGTCTGGGATCCACAGTAAATCTAGACAAATCCCACCTCCAACCGTCTACAATGCAACAATATCTAGGGGCAACAGTGAATACTTCTACAGCCCTAGCATATCCCAATCCCATCAGGATAAATGCTATATAAAACCTAGTTCAAAGATTTCAGCAACAGCACTCACTATCAGCAAGAGTGTTCATGCAGCAAATAGGTATGATGGCATCTTGCATTTTTCTCGTCCCTCATGCAAGATTGCAAATGCGCCCCTTACAAGAATGTCTAGCACGCCAGTGGAACCAAGCTCAAGGTCAACTAACAGATCTGATGTTGGCGGACGACCGCACCCATCACTCTCTGCGGTGGTGGATTACAAAAAATCTTTCCAAAGGACGGTCGTTCCTCGAGCTAGTTCCACAGGTAGGGCTAACAACAGGTGCATCGCTCACCGGCTGGGGAGCACATCTCCAAAACCATACCATTCAAGGTTTATGGACCTCTCAACAAAAGCAATTCCACATTAACTACCTGGAATTGTTGCCAATCTCTCTAGCGCTGGAGTCGTTTCAACCACAACTCCTAGGCAAAGCTGTCCTAAGTCGTACAGACAACATGACAGCAATGTATTACATACAAAAACAGGGGGGGGGGACACTCTCCCCAGTTACCCCGTCTAGCACAGAGCAACTGGAGGTGGGCCATTCCACGGAAAATATACCTCCTAGCAGAACATCTATCAGGAGTACACAATCAAATAGCGGATCTTGTCAGTCGCCAAACACAACAGATCCACAAATGGTAACTTCATCCTCAAATACTTCTTCCTTTCTTTCACATGTGGGGAGAGCCAGACATAGAGCTGTTCGCCACACGCCAAAAAGCAACATGCCCAAGCTTCGCATCCAGACTAATGGGTCCTCCATTTGAACCTTTACACAAATGTGAACTACAGTACCTTACTTGGAAAGAAGGTTTTTAGTCGCCATCACTTCTCTCAGAAGAGTGAGCGAACTCTAGGCATTAACCATACAAGAACATTTTTTCAAATCTTATCATAACAAAGTAGTTCTTAGAACAAACTCAATTTTTTTACCCAAAGTAGTATCTGCCTTTCATCCAAACCAGTCTGTTGAACTACCAGTATTCTTCCCCCAACCAGACTCAGTGGCAGAGAGAACTCTACACACCCTTGATGTTAAAAGAGCATTACTTTACTACATCGAAAGAACACAACCCTTTAGGAAAACCAAACAGCTTTTCGTAGCTTTCTCCCCACCTCATAAAGGCAATCCTATAGCCAAGACAGGAATTGCAAGGTGGATTGTAAAATGCATATAAATATGCTACCTTAAAGCCAAATACACGTTAACCATTCCCCCTAGAGCTCATTCTACACGCATCTATGGCATTCTTACGGAACATTCCCCTAGATGACATATGCAAAGCAGCAACTTGGGCCACGCCACACACCTTCACAAAACAATATTTTGTAGATGTGCATGCAAAACAACAAGCTAGTGTGGGCCAGGCTGTATTAAACACTTTCAAACTACTGCAACAGGTACAGGTAGCCACCGGTAAGCAGGATACTGCTATATAGTCTATGCATAGTGTGCATTCTGCAGCTCATATGCCTCGAACGGAAAATGCTACTTACCTGTATACATCTGTTCTTGGCATGTAGAGTTGCAGAGTTGTACACGCCCACCCTCCTCCCCGGATACTTTTATCTGATCCAGTATTATCTGAATTGGATACATCACGCATTTACACCTTTCTATTTCTCACTTCTCCATCTAACCCTACTGGCAAATCAATGTTACGATGGACCCGAAGCCCATGCACATTGTCGACCGAAGGAGGAGTCACCAACCTCATGACTACAAGATAAGAACACACCTAACATCGAATGGATGTTCTCTGAAGGCATGAAAGCCATCGCTGCATGGATGCGTGCCAACTACTTACAACTTAATGCGGGCAAATCTGAAATTATGTTGTTTGGAGGAGCTGCCACTTATTGGTCGCGTACCTGGTGACCGGAAGAGCTGGTTACTGCCCCTACCCCCAAAGAAGTGGTTAAGAACCTAGGTGTCAGGATGGATAACAAACTTACCTTTGATACTCACGCTAACACTACTGCAGGATCTTGCTTTTACATTCTTGGCCTCCTGTGAAGGATTTTTCCCCTTATACCCTCTTCTACTAAGAAAACTTTGATGCAGGCCTTGGTGCTTAGTAGGTTTGACTACTGAAATGCCCTCCTATTCTCAGCTAATCAATCTGCCATAAAAAGACTTCAGGTGGTGCAGAATACCGCTGCCCGACTTACTGTCAACGCCCCAGCTAGAACACCCTCTGCACCTCTCCTGAACCAACTCCATTGGCTCTCTATAGGAAAAAGGGTAAAATTCAAAATAGGCTGTATCATTCACAAAGCCCTCAATGGTCAAGGCCCTTCGTATCTTGCAATTAAACTCTCTGCTTACACCCCGGCAAGAACTCTTAGGTCATGCTCTGAGCATCTGAGTCAAAAAGGCACGTAGTGGTGGGAAAGCATTCTCTCATCTTTCTCCGGCATTTTGGAATAATTTACCCTCACACCTGCGCTCTGGACTTACTCTGGCTCAGTTCAGAAAGATGTCAAAAACCCACTTCTTTTAATCTTTCCTTCGTTTCTGGTATTCCCCACTGTCTTAAGCACCGAGATACCCTCACGGGTGATTCAGCGCTATACAAGTCAATAAACTTAAACTTCATATAGGATATACATGAAAAGACAGGGTCTGTGGAGCAAATACCTATAAAGACAATAGAAATTGAACTAAAACACAATATTCAAAAATAACAAGAAACACACCAGGGTTATCAGCTCTGCCCACAGATCCTGGCGATCAAACCGGAACCCGCAAGATGGTAACAGCAAGGGTGAAGAACTAAATATACAGCCACAATAGACAAAGAGTTAGCAAGGAGGAGTGCTTAACAGGAAAGAATTGAAAACAAAGAACACACTTGGCAGAAAGTAAAAAACGAAAACCACTAGGATACAGGTAGCTAAGACTAAAGGAACAGGAAGACAAGAAGGTAGGAACTGGAATAAGAGGTAAATAAAATAAAAAGGCAGGGACTCGGAATAGATAAATACAAAAGGAGAGAGACTATAAGGGTGCACTAAATTGTACTGGTTCAGGAATCAAGAAAAGAAGGTAGCACTGAAGGCAGTGTTAGTTCAAGGAACAAGGAATTAACTCTATCTCAGAAATCAAGGAATCAAGGTACAGGAAAATAAGGGGAAAGAAATTGCACACTTGGCAGAAAGCAGGTAACAAACATACAGGGGAAACCAGTAGCAAGACAGTAGGCACAGGAAGACAGCAAACTTGGAACGGGAACAAAGGTAATGGGAGGGTAAGCAAGGACTGGCATAAGGGAAATACAGTAGGGAGGCTGCAAGGGTGCACTAAACAGCACTGGTTCAGGAATCAAGCAAACAAGAAGTAGCTAAGGCTCAGGAGTGAAGATAGCCGTGAAAGCAGTGCTAGTTCAGTAACAAGGAATCGCTATAGCTCCGAAAGCAAGGAATAGGTATAGCTCAGGAACTCTGGAAACAATGATAACAAAAGGTCAAGAAACAAGGGTCGGCCTCGCAGGAACACAGCTACAGTGACCAACACTGGACTGAAGGGAGCTGGGGCTTCAAAGAGCTCACAGTATTCACATGCAGCAGGTGTGAGCAGGCTAACAGTTGCCAGCTACAGGTGTGCTGTATTTCTCCACCCATGCTTGGCCTGCAGGGGTGGAGAGAGAGTAGTGAGCAGGGCATTATAGGTAATGGAGTTTCAAGCATGATCAGAGAGACTGGCTTCTCAAAACCCGGCATGGATTGGGGATGGATGGGAATTTCCAAAAGCATCAAAATGGCTGTAGGTCAAGATATGCATAGATGGGAAGGTCCAGAAGCTTATTAGAACACTGGAGAGTCTCACAATTCAGCACAATGGTGGTGGGCAAAAGAGAGCAGGGAGCGAGTCATGACATTTAGCATTTGGACCATGAGGACTGGAGTCAGTTGGCCAGCGACTACGCCAGGAGGATAAGGGACCAGGACAACAAGGGTATGCAGGACTGAGAAGACAGAGGGAGCCATAACCCGCGAAGACAAGAAACAGGAGTCTCGGCTACAAGAACAAAGACGAGGAGGACAAAGAATACTAGGACATGGCCCAGAAGCACTTTGACCTCAAGAACGAGCTGCAGCGACAGCAGCACCAGTGGGAACTTGAGGACTAGGATCAGGAGAAAAAGCAAGAACATATGGATCAAGACCTGGATATCCAGATGTTAATGGTTGGGACCAGGCCTTGAGGACCAGATCAAGGAAAACCAAGGATCTGGATTAGTGAGACTAGAATGAGTTCCAGCTGGACGACTAGTGTTGTGATATCCCTCTAGGGATGAGTGTTACACTCTATAAATACAGTAAATAAAAAAGAACCATGACGGCCAAGTGTACAAGTACCAGCGCCATGGAGGACAAGGAGAGCCTATGGGACCAGACTGAGAAGGACCAGTTACTGAAAGACCAGGACTGAGTGACTTATACTGCCTGGTGCCCACCAGAATTATACTCTTTCCAAGTCAGTGCCTGCCTCCCCTCCCCCCCAACTCCACCTCCAAAAGATAGAAATTAGTGCTGCTGCTTTCACATTTATCCGGGATCCAGCAGCACGTCTCTTGTACCGGAGCCTTTCTTGAACCCAGATGACGCATCTCTCCTCCTTCCTAAGCACGATAACACAAGAGGAAAGCAGCCTCTGCTGAAGGGCCACAAGAAGAAGGTGGGCCCCTCATCTGAGCCCATGTACGGGGCGACCCCACTCATCACTGCTGAATTAATGCCACAAATCACACACACAAGCTGCGGCTGAATCGGGGATTTAATAAAGCTCAAGACCCTGCGTGCGCCACTATGGGAGGGTGTATCTTTCCTCAGAATCTGATGCGCCTGCGTAGTGAGGCAAGTAGAATCTACTACGCATGTGCAATGGGGGGTGAATCTCCTGCGCATGCGTAGTGAGGATGAGTGAAATCTGCCCATACACAGTTAACGATCGAGTTCCCCCTTAACCTGAGAACAGGGTTCAGTGCTGAGGATTGAAAAATGTCCTAGTTAGCATGAAGGAAAGTTTCAGTTCTATTAAGGATGCGGAGGCGAGGATTATGCATATCTTTATTAATAGCAAGTTCAAAGGTAAAAGTAAAAACAACCCAGCAACAATACTACAACTCCCATGAATCAATAGTCCAATCCAGTAACAGTCCGATAAGCTATATAACACATAAACCATCGCAGTCCTTCCTCTCCTTTGCTGAAGGAAGTTAAGCACGCTGTTCCTCATTCCATCTTTAATTCTGAACATGAAGTATGCAGCCTCTCCTCGACGAGGGTGTTCAAATTGGAAGCCAAAAGATTCCTAATGAGCAAATTCTTACCGTAAGGGGAGGAGGCACACTTAATTCGTCTGACTTTGTTCTTATCACCATGGTACCTCCAGCTACAATGGATCATCTCCTATGTTTTTTTATTTCTTTTTTCACATGCGTACACCTGTTTACTGTGTTATCCTCCATTTTTGAGTGCTGTTTCCAAATTGATGTTTATACTACCCCCTTGCTCTTTCTTTCTGCCTATTGTAAAGCGCTCTGATATCCTTCGGGATCTTGTTCGCGCTATATTAAACTTTATACATAAATAAAATAAATAAATAAAAATGTGGTCAAATACCTGCTTCCAGGCGATATATTTTGGCAGAAAAATCCATTTGAGATATCAAGTTTGGTTTTGTATTTTTTCCGCACAAAGTTGTTAATTAGTGCAACACTATGTGTATTTTGTACTACAAATGTGCGACTTTCTGTGTTCAAGTTTCTGTAGTTTAACACTAGACTATATGAATGATCATATTTCATCACAGGAAACAAGGGATTATTCATTGATGAGGTGCAACTTTCTATTACACCCCGGTACTCAAGTTCTTGCAGGATTTCCCTAACTTGTTTTTTAGCTTCATGCTTAATGGGGTATTATCTTTGAGGTTATGGAATTGTCCCCAGTGGTACTTCATGGTAAAGGCAACTGTCATACCACCCTCATGGTTGGGGTATAACGCAGGAGCTAGTGCTAGTGCCCACTCCATGGCATACAAGTGTATAACCGATTCTTGAACAAGCTCGGAAAAGGCAGGTAAAATCACAGTTTCTCCGTTTAGGCCATCCATTACAAAATCAGGTCGACAATCCTTTTTAGCCAAAAGAATATTCTTAACCTTTAGTGAAGTCCTTCCAAAAGAGAAAATTAATGTTTCTAGGTACCTCCCCCTCCAATAGAAGTTGTATTTCGTATAAAATATGGGGGACGCTTAACCTAATATCGGGTGCCTCGACCGTGAAGTACTCACTCAGCGCTACTCCCACCAGACAATCCAGCAGGTTCACTGCCCATTCCCTGCTCAGAAGCAGTGTCCTGAATATGCGGGGCATACCTGACCGTAAGTCCAGCTACTTTCATCTTTTTTAATTGAGGTTTGGAAGGTTTAACTTGTTTAACCTGTTTAATGATTTAGTCAGATGAGCATTGGGATCCTTCGGTTTCACGTTCTCCTCCGATCTGGGCTTTGACCATCCACCTCTCTCCAAATGCTTTTCGGATAACTCCTGAAAGGAACGAGATGAACATATATCAGTATCCTGATACCTCTTAGGTGGTCTAATGTTATCGCAGTTAAGCAGATTGTAGTTTTTTTCAGTAGCTTCCTGTGTAGGAGACCCACCCTGTAGTTTATTTTATATTTGTTTTTCTTATTCTCCTACTACTTCTTTGTTGAAAAGTCAGGTGCTTGTTTAGAGTTATCATTTGCAGAATAACTCTTCAGTTGTGGTTTACCAGGTCCGGCACTCAAATTATCTCTATCCAGCGTAGCTTATGTTTCTTCGATAATTATAGTAAATTTGCGCTCCTGCTATGCAGGAGCCAAATCCTTAAACGCTGGCATATAGCCAACACTGCTGCTTCCCTCTTTATGTTAATTAACATTATGGAGGACACCGTTGCAAAATTGCCCATCAGTTTTATTCCCAAGTCCAGGGCAGGTACTACCCCGTACATTCAGGATTGGTTTAAGCACTTCTATCAAACAAGCCAATGAAGGGTACCATCTGTTCTGATATATACTGCAGCAAAAACTATACCTCAAATTGTACAGTCTTCTAGTGAGGGAGCCATCCCTATTGGCAAGCTAATTGTTAATATTCTATGTTTTTCTAGTGAGTCCGCATGGGAAACACAGTCTCAAGCTGTCTTGTTTTTGTACTCGCTGCCATAGACAACATCCACACCCTCCTCGACCAAGGGCACACTGCAGCTCTGATCCTTCTCGATCTCTGTGCGGCATTCAACACCGTCTCCCACTGCACCCTCACTGGCAGACTTTACTTTTTTTTTTTTAAGACCTTTATTGTGCAAAGAAACAAAGAATACACAGTTGTACATGTCGCCTCGCATAGCCTGCTACCCAAAGGGGCTGGCATCAAAGAAGAACATTCAAATGTAATACTGGTAATGCAACACAGCCAATTAGCCGGCAACCCGGGGGTCCGGCGGCGTAGCTCAAAATGAATACGGAGACATTATTTAGTGCACAGCGCTGTAACAGTGAGGTCTATAGATTTTGTAATTTTTTATTGTCGGGTTTAACACATCATTGCTTTTCTAGCATCTGCACTGTATGAGCTGCAGTCCAAGTCCATAATGCAATCTGATAGCGACAGCAATTATCAGGTAACGTGTGGACTGGGAATAAAGGTATCGAAGATCTTGTGCCTGTGATGCCATCATGCCGCGGGCTATCGTATAGTGGTATAGCTCACTAATGCAAAGTATTAGTCACACATGGTAGACGACGCCAGGCCATGGCCACCACAGCGGAGTCTCAGATGGTTGTTATCTCAGTGTGAACTGAACCCTCCGGCGTCTGCGATATATGTATGATTGCCAGAGGCGGAGGCCCGAGTGCGGGCTCGCTCGGACGGTGTCACAGATCAATTATCCCAGGTATGGCTCACGTCCCGTGCATGTGGTGTGTTGTGGCATGTCATGGCAACAAAGATGCAACGTATCTATAGGTGCATGTCATTTCGCGACTTTGTCACAGCGTGTAGGATGTCTTCGTCTGTAGCTATAAGGGGCTTGGTCAGGGAACGTGACCATTAAATAAACCATTACCGGATCTAACACAATGGTGAAAGAACTAAGGGAGGGAGGGCGAGGAATCAGTTGCGTCCATAGGTGCGGTATGGGAGGGGTAGTTGCAGCCTTGGTGAGGGGTCTGTGGTTCTGGGGCGGGGTGTGGGTGGATGGCGTGGGGGGGCCGAGTGAAGGTGTGCTTTCGTTTACTCCAGAGTGCAGCTATCGGAGGGGTCCGTCTCCGAAGGGTATAGTCAGGATCCGTCAAGCAGGGGACGCCAACTGACGCGTCAGACGCATCAGACCGCCATCTATGGCAGGGCACGCGCAGTAGGCGGGTAGGAATGATCGGATGAGCGCGGGCTTGGCGTCGTGTAAGCGTGGGTCATGTGGAAAAAGGGGGGGTGGAGGCGCCAGCGAACGTTGGGGCAGCGCGTCGACAGGGGGTGGAAAAAGGGGGGAGCGTGTGTGGTAGTTGTCCGCAATGCTCCTCGTCTCCTTGGAAGGACGTAAGAAGATCGCCCCAGAGCTGCGCAATGGGGAATTTCCGGAGCCCTGCAGTTTCCTCTCGGAGGAGCACCGTGCCTTCTGCCCGTGCCCAATTGATGAAGGATGTGTGCCAATGTCTGGTGTGGGGGTGGGCATTGGCCTTCCAATGCATAGTTAGTAAGCGCTTAGCTGTGATTAGTCCCATATCCCAGAATCACGCTTGCACCTTGTTGAGTTTCGTGCGTTTATAAAGCCCCAAAATGCAGGCTTCCCACGTCTGCGGCACATGTTCGTCCGTGCATTGTGTGAGTGTTGGAAATGGGATCCCCGGCTGGCCAGGGCTTTCGCCAAAGTCAGTCAGAGACCACCACTCCCAAGTCAGGGCAAGGGAGTTACATGCCAAGATAACCCCTGCTCACCCTCTAGGTAACGTGGCGCGAGCAGCAAGACTAAACTTGGAGGGGATGTAAGTTAAGTATTTGCGCACGCACCCCAGCAACAACAACCAAAGGCCCACCACAAAGGAAAACTCCACACAAGGTTATATAAAAATAGCCTTTGTATTATAATGAATATACATCGGATAAAACACACATCTTGTTACACTGTGCCAACAGGCACGGGCGGAATTTACAAGGGATATTGCTCAGGACAGAGCCACTTGGACCACTGTCAGGGGTATCAGCACTTTTAGAACTTGTAGAAAGTAAAATCAGTGTAGCACACAATATAAAAATAGAGCACACAACCAGTAATCACTGGTAACAGGACCTCACTAGCACCACCTGTACTAGGGAGAAAAACAACCACTTACACATCACAATACCTGTAGGGGTGTAAAAACATAACACATGATGCATCACAATACATTCAGAGGTGTAAAAGCACACAATTGCGCCAAACTCAGATAAGTCACCACCTGTGACAGTCTCTGTGTCCAAATGTCAGGGCCTAAACGTAGCAGTTGCCCACAAAGTGCTGGGCAACTGGTGCAGGGAAAGTTTGGGCAACGTTGGAGCCTCTCTGGCTCAAGAACCACCACTGTGGCACTGCGGGCCTCACTGGGCTCCAGAACGAGGGAATGGCACCCTCAGAGCCTCTCTGGGCTCGCAGACAACGGACTCTGCCTCACTGGGCAGGGGGGTCCCCCACGGGGGACCCAGGCACAACTGGAGAGCCTCTCGGGGCTCAACGAACAAATGGCCCCCCAGGAGCCTCTCTGGGCTCCTCCACACTGATGTAGGCGTTGGGGCCCCTCACGGGGGACCCTCGAACACGTGGGTGCCTCGGTGGGGAGTCCCCCCTCTGGGGGACTCGCGAAGCAAAGGTGCGCCCTGGTGGAGCGGCCCGCTGTCAAGTGGGGCTGCTCGAGTAGAGGCGGGGGGGGGAAGGTGCGCGACCTCGCACCTCTCCCCTAGCCGGCTTTCACTCACCGGGTCTCGAAGGTCCAGGACTCTTCCTGGGCGGCGGGTCTCCTTTTCTCTCGTCCCGGGGCTCTCCTCTCCACTCGGGGAGCCTCGGGGACCCGGCCGGCAGCTTCTCCCTTCCCGGCTCGGCTGCGGAGGCGGGACTTCCGGTCGGCCTTTCCTGGGCCGCGCTGGGATTGGCTGGCCTCCTCACCACTTCCGGGTCGCCGCGGGCAGCGCGGCGGCTCGCTTCTTAGGCAGGCAGGCGGGCTCCCATGATCCGAGGAGTGGGCTCCCTCGTGGCAAACCACAAAAACGGGCAAGACAAAGCGGCAATGAGCGGGGTGGCACCCGCGCCGCCAAATCGCCACACGGGGCGATCAGATGCCGGGTGGGCACCGGCTGTGCACACCAAGCGCTAGCAGCGCTAGCAACCAAGGGTAGGTGCTCTCAAGCGCCACAGGATGAAAACACAGCGCTCACAGCGCTAGGGCCAAAATAAAGCGCTTCCAAGCACTAGGCAGGAGACTTCAGCTCTCCCCAGCGCTGAAGGGCAGAGAGCAGCGCTCTCAGGGCTGCAGGCAAAGAGTCCTCAGTGCTCCCCAGCACTGGAGGACAGGACAAGGCTCCAGCAAGGGCTGGAGGCAGGCAGGGGGGGGCAAGGCAGGGCCAGAGCCAGCACACTGGGTCTCCAGGCAGGGAGACAGTCCAAGTGGCGGTCCTCCTTGCCCCAGCAGCAGCAACAACCCCCTCTGGCAGGATCCAAAAGCAGAACACATTCATGGGGACACAGCCCCTTCTTTATACTGTAAAGTCCTTTGTTTCAAGGTGCAGGGATGGGGGGAAAACCAGTTTCAGCTGGCTTTGGAGCACTCTTGATGGCCCAACCACCCATTTCATTCACACGGGAGGCTAGGGTCGTTAGACACACCACAGGGGGGCGGAGCCAGCATTGTGTGGGGAAAACCCAGCCCATCCAGGACACAGGTACACTCCTCCCACACATCACTCATGCTAATCTCCCACTCACCACCGGGCAGACCCATCTAGACTTCCTGGAGCCTGGCATGCCAGCCAGCTCCAGCCAATCACGTTCCAGCACCCTCACAGCACACGCACACATATCTCAATGTCCAGAAGTAGCACTTCCCTTCTAGACACATACATGCCGCAGACACCACCTCGCAGCATTCACTCTCACGAGTTTACACATACTAAACTCGAGCCTGCACTCCCCACGCATCAGGAACTACTAGGGACGTACACATTCCCCATGCATTCCTATGGGAGGGCAGGCCAGCCATGCTACACGCACGCACTTTCACTCTGGGACCCAGGGGAAAGTGCGCAGAGACCCAAAAATCACTGACACAGGGTCACACATAAGGCAAAAAGTTCAGGGGTGAACCAGCCACAAGGCCCGGGTCCAACACAACCCCCTTCCAGCCAAAACGCAGGGTAGACCGATCACCACCGTGATGGGCTTCCCTGCTTTGGGCGAAAGAACACGGACACGGGCCCGCCACTGCCGGGACACCGTCCTGTTCCACGCCACTGTGAACCCCTAGGGTTCCTTCTAAAGCTACTGTAAGGACCAGCTGGGCTACCCCACTGGTACTCCTCAGCTGTCCGCGGCCAGGACCAGGCCCTAGGCCACCCAGGTGCCACTGGTTCCTGCCTTCTCACGAAGTGGGGGGTAGTAACCCCAGGCCCATAGTAGCCACTCTCCACTTTTCCTGTCTGCAAGACAGGGCCAGACTGCCACTGGTTCTCCAGCCTAGGGTCTACAACCTCAGGTGGACCAGGAGTCTCAGGGAAGGCCCTCCTCCCCTTACCTCTTCTTTTAGGGTTCCTCCTCCCCATGCGAGGGGGACACCTAGAACGCCATTCCAACCCAGGGTTTAACCCCTCAGGTTGCACCGGGGTCAGAGGTGGGCTCTCCCACCCTCTGCACCCCCTTCCAGAGGTCTGCCCTCTCCCACCTGGAGAAGTTCCTCTGGAAGAAGAACCGGTCAGGACACCAGTTACAGTCGTCCTACCCTTCAGGTCAGGCTGATCCTGAACCTGGCCATCCAACCTCCGGTCTAAAACCTTTGGTGGAACAACTGCCTGGCACTCCAGGACTTCTGGGGACTCACACACAATCCCCCTGAGGCTAACAAATGACACATCTGTTGTGTGACCGTCTGTCTGGCGCAGATCTCCCGCCCTCTGTCCACCTGACAGTGCATGACGATCCCCCAGACCAGAAGTGGCGCCACCCGGGTCCCTCCAAGAAGATCTAGCCCAACTGGCTAGTCTCTGGTCCACTGGTGCATCCACTGGGCAACTCATCCCCCAATCACTCCTCACGCTGGACTCCTGTACCCTCCCTACCGGAGCGGTACTGCCAGACTCCAGAACCACAGGAGCTCTGTTTACAGACACTCCAGGTCCTCTACTCACTAGGAGATCCTACTCAAATGGACTGACAGGACAGCCTAGGTCCCCAACCTGGTGTTCCCTAAAGAAACCATCCAAGCCCTGAGGCAGGGCATCGGGCACCTGGGGACCCTCGGTCACCCACTTACTCCTGCTCCACTGAGCCAGGCAATAAGCCCCTACACCCTCCTCGCTATCCTGGGACCTAGCTGGGCTACACTGAGCCTCTTCCACCACGTTGGGCTGGAAGATCCCTGACCCACTACTTTCGGAGTCACTCACCAAGGACCCTAGAGAACCTCTAGCACTCTCCCAGCGGTCTGCTTCATCTGCAAGCTCACATGCCTCAGACAATCCACACCCCAACAGGTGTTGGCGCAACCCTGGTGAACAACAACTGAGCTGGTGCTCCTTGACAATCAGCTCAAACAAGACATCAAAATCATCTTTCGTGTGAACCTGCACCCAAGCCCACAGGGTATCACAACATTCATCCTCAAAATCTACCCAAGACTGGTGAGACAGTTTCCTACTGCCCCTGAATTTCAACCTATACTCCTCTTCTGGGGAAACGGGTACCAGACTGGGGGAACTGGGACTGGGATTCCCTATACTGGAATCTAAATAGCTGCCACCACTGGACTCAACCCTCCCTGGGGGATCCAGAAAATTAAGACTGCGGTCAGGGGATAACCTACACTCTAGGGCTATCTTCTCCCTGGCCAAGGCCCTCTCAGCCTCTGCAATCCTCTCATTCACACTCAGCTGCGCCATCTCTCTGGCATACTCTAACCGGAGCTTCTCCATGGCCAGCTGGTGCTCCCTCTCTTCTCTCCTATCCACCCACTCCTCTGGGGACAGGGAAAGGGATGGGGTGCTACATCTGACACTGGACCCAGCAAGGGACTCCCTATCTAGGGAGTACTCGCTCTCTGCTGGCGCCCAGTCACTGTCACACTCACTCTCCACATCAGACTCTTCAGGGCTCCCCTCAGACCCACCACCCACATGGTGTGCGGCCCGGGCCCTCTCCCTCTCACTGTGCTCACGCTCCCAGTCATTCTTCTGCCACAGGATCATGTTATCCCTAAGCTTGGACTGGGTGTCTGACTCACTCACTGGGATGTCTCTCTCCTCACAAAACCGTACCAACTCATGCACACTGTACTTAAACAGGCCACAGAGGTTAAAAGGAGATTCCATCTTGACAGGATGCTCACAGACACGTGCAACACAAGGGATCTAGCAATCTGAAGTAAGAGTACACAATTCCAAAATTTCAACACTCTCCTTATCAAAGAGAACTCACTCATGCGTCCAGAAAAACACACCATTCATCCACACACACCCTCCCCTCGGATCGGTAAGGCAGTTTCTACCACCCCTGACTTCTCAACCTGACCAAAAGTGACACAGGTACCAAACTCTGGAAGCGGGGCGGGGGACAAATGCACTGAACACAATTATAAAATGACACTCTTCAGGAGAAGAAACAATGGAATTTTACCAAAAACAATAATCCCCAAAATGTGGTTATCTAAAAATGTAGAGCTTTGAAGTGTGGCCAGCCGCTACTGTGGTACAACGCAAACACAAATCCTTATCCTCACCGCTTGCCGCCAATGTTGGAAATGGGATCCCCGGCTGGCCAGGGTTTTCGCCAAAGTCAGTCAGAGACCACCACTCCCAAGTCAGGGCAAGGGAGTTACACGCCAAGATAACCCCTGCTCACCCTCTAGGTAACGTGGCGCGAGCAGCAAGGCTAAACTTGGAGGCGATGTAAGTTAAGTATTTGCGCACGCACCCCAGCAGCAACAACCAAAGGCCCACCACAAAGGAAAACTCCACACAAGGTTATATAAAAATAGCCTTTGTATTATAATAAATATACATCGGATAAAACACACATCTTGTTACACTGTGCCAACAGGCACGGGCGGGATTTACAAGGGATATTGCACAGGACAGGGCCACTTGGACCACTGTCAGGGGTATCAGCACTTTTAGAACTTGTAGAAAGTAAAATCAGTGTAGCACACAATATAAAAATAGAGCACACAACCAGTAATCACTGGTAACAGGACCTCACTAGCACCACCTGTACTAGGGAGAAAAACAACCACCTACACATCACAATACCTGTAGGGGTGTAAAAACATAACACATGATGCATCACAATACATTCAGAGGTGTAAAAGCACACAATTGCGCTAAACTCAGATAAGTCACCACCTGTGACAGTCTCTGTGTCCAAATGTCAGGGCCTAAACATAGCAGTTGCCCACAAAGTGCTGGGCAACTGGTGCAGGGAAAGTTTGGGCAACGTTGGAGCCTCTCTGGCTCAAGAACCACCACTGTGGCACTGCGGGGCCTCACTGGGCTCCAGAACGAGGGAATGGCACCCTCAGAGCCTCTCTGGGCTCGCAGACAACGGACTCTGCCTCACTGGGCAGGGGGTGTCCCCCACGGGGGACCCAGGCACAACTGGAGAGCCTCTCGGGGCTCAACGAACAAATGGCCCCCCAGGAGCCTCTCTGGGCTCCTCCACACTGATGTAGGCGTTGGGGCCCCTCACGGGGGACCCTCGAACACGTGGGTGCCTCAGTGGGGAGTCCCCCCCCTCTGGGGGACTCGCGAAGCAAAGGTGCGCCCTGGTGGAGCGGCCCGCTGTCAAGTGGGGCCGCTCGAGTAGAGGCGGGGGGGGGGGAAGGTGCGCGACCTCGCACCTCTCCCCTAGCCGGCTTTCACTCACCGGGTCTCGAAGGTCCAGGACTCTTGCTGGGCGGCGGGTCTCCTTTTCTCTCGTCCCGGGGCTCTCCTCTCCACTCGGGGAGCCTCGGGGACCCGGCCGGCAGCTTCTCCCTTCCCGGCTCGGCTGCGGAGGCGGGACTTCCGGTCGGCCTTTCCTGGGCCGCACTGGGATTGGCTGGCCGCCTCACCACTTCCGGGTCGCCGCGGGCAGCGCGGCGGCTCGCTTCTTAGGCAGGCAGGCGGGCTCCCATGATCCGAGGAGTGGGCTCCCTCGTGGCAAACCACAAAAACGGGCAAGACAAAGCGGCAATGAGCGGGGTGGCACCCGCGCCGCCAAATCGCCACACGGGGCGATCAGATGCCGGGTGGGCACCGGCTGTGCACACCAAGCGCTAGCAGCGCTAGCAACCAAGGGTAGGCGCTCTCAAGCGCCACAGGATGAAAACACAGCGCTCACAGCGCTAGGGCCAAAATAAAGCGCTTCCAAGCGCTAGGCAGGAGACTTCAGCGCTCCCCAGCGCTGAAGGGCAGAGAGCAGCGCTCTCAGGGCTGCAGGCAAAGAGTCCTCAGTGCTCCCCAGCACTGGAGGACAGGCCAAGGCTCCAGCAAGGGCTGGAGGCAGGCAGGGGGGGCAAGGCTGGGCCAGAGCCAGCACACTGGGTCTCCAGGCAGGGAGACAGTCCAAGTGGCGGTCCTCCTGGCCCCAGCAGCAGCAACAGCCCCCTCTGGCAGGATCCAAAAGCAGAACACATTCATGGGGACACAGCCCCTTCTTTATACTGTAAAGTCCTTTGTTTCAAGGTGCAGGGTGGGGGGAACACCAGTTTCAGCTGGCTTTGGAGCACTCTTGATAGCCCAACCACCCATTTCATTCACAGGGGAGGCTAGGGTCGTTAGACACACCACAGGGGGGCGGAGCCAGCATTGTGTGGGGAAAACCCAGCCCATCCAGGACACAGGTACACTCCTCCCACACATCACTCATGCTAATCTCCCACTCACCACCGGGCAGACCCATCCAGACTTCCTGGAGCCTGGCATGCCAGCCAGCTCCAGCCAATCACGCTCCAGCACCCTCACAGCACGTGCACACATATCTCAATGTCCATAAGTAGCACTTCCCTTCTAGACACATACATGCCGCAGACACCACCTCGCAGCATTCACTCTCACGAGTTTACACATACTAAACTCGAGCCTGCACTCCCCACGCATCAGGAACTACTAGGGACGTACACATTCCCCATGCATTCCTATGGGAGGGCAGGCCAGCCATGCTACACGCACGCACTTTCACTCTGGGACCCAGGGGAAAGTGCGCAGAGACCCAAAAATCACTGACACAGGGTCACACATAAGGCAAAAAGTTCAGGGGTGAACCAGCCACAAGGCCCGGGTCCAACACTGAGTAATGCCGTGATCTCGTCCCAGTATATTTGTATGGCAGGGCAGTGCCAAAGCATGTGTAAAAGATCCGCCCCTATCAAAGAGCATCGCTGGCAGGCAGTGTCAGTGGCCGAGAAGTATCTGTTTATCTTGTCAGGTGTGAGGTAGGCTCGGTGCAAAATATAGAATTGGATAAGTTTGAAACGGGGGTTGCGTGGGATATTAGTCGGTCCAACTAGTATCATTGCCCACTCCTTGTCAGTCCAATCCCTCCCTCTGTCTATCGCCCACTTTTCTCTGAGTGGCAGTGTGGAAGGCTGCGTGTGTATCAGCAGGGCCTGTGCTAGCCAATGTATACTATGCGAGCCGTTACCCATGACATGCAGGTACTGCATAAAAGAGTGCATCAGCAGTTCCTCCGATATGTCACCCCAGGAGGTGGTCAGTGTGTGGATAAGGGATGCATGCAATAGAAATTGTCCCGCAGGGAGATCCGTGCTAGCGGTGAGATCCGCAAAAGAGAGCAGCGCGCCATCTGCATAGAGGTCGCCTAGGGATTCCAGCCCAGCACGTGTCCAGCTGGCCAAAAGAGCTTCCGACAATACTCCCGTCGTTCTGGGAGTGCCCAGGAGAGGGAGTATCGGAGCATACTGCTTCGTGGCACGGGTAAGCCGTAGACATCGCTGAAAGCATCTGCGTGCCACCGCCAGGTGTAATTGTGTGGGGCAGGGGAAGCGGGTCATAGGATGGAACAGTGTGCATATTTGCGACTGGGTCCAGACAGTAGTATCCGAAGCAGTGTCCCCCAGGTTCTTGCCGCAGAGCCATCCCGACACCCATTGCAGCTGCGCTGCTGGGTAGTATAGTTCCATGTTGGGAACCGCCAAGCCTCCCGATTCAGTGGTCATGTACAATTTAGTCAGCGCTACTCTGGGTCGACCCGTGTTCCAGACAAGGCTACGAAGTAGGACCTCCAGTTCCCGAAACACTTTGTTGGGTACGTTCGTTGGGACGTTGGCGAAGTAGTATAGTAGTCTTGGCAAGACTATCATCTTGGTTAGTGCCACCCGGCTAGGCACATTTAGGGGCAGGGTCTTCCAGAAGCTAATTTGGGCACGGATGGATGCAATCGCCCGTAGCAGGTTCCCCTCTAGGATGTCTGCCAGGGCCCTGTAGATATGAATTCCCAGATATCGGAACGTGGTGGGGTACCATTGCAGCCTCTCTCTGCCGATGCGGATGTTGTTTTCAGGCGTGTCCGGGCTGAAGGAGTAGGCTCCCGACTTGGACTAGTTGACCCGTAGCCCTGACATGTCTTCGAAGGTCCGGAAAATATCCGTAAGAGACTCCGGGACATTGGTCAGATCTTTGACATATAGCAGCAAGTCGTCTGCGTAGAGCGAGACCACATGGAGCCCATCTGCCATGCGGATTCCCCACTCCTGTCCCTGGGCCCTGAGGATCGTGGCCAGGGGCTCCATGGCCAATGAGAACAGCAAGGGTGACAGGGGGCAGCCCTGCCTGGTGCCTCTCCGTACGTGAATGGTGTCGGACAGCAATTGCCGGTGCGGACTCGGACCGTAGGTCTTCAGTACAACAGATTGACCATAGTCTCATAGCCGTCCCCCAGATTGTATTTTTCCATTACCGCCTTCAGATACGGCTATTCCACGGAATCAAACGCCTTCTCGAGGTCCAACACCAGGCACCCCGCTCGTGGCCAGTCTTGAACAGCATATTCCTGCACTCGGAATAGGCGACGGATGTTGTAAGATGTGTGGCGCGCCGGAACAAAGCTGTTCTGGTCATGGTGCACCAGGAGTGGAACCAGGGGGGCCAGTCTCCGAGGCAAGGTGGAGGCCAGTATTTTATAATCTGTATTTAGGAGTGCTAGGGGTCGATAAGAGCCCACTCGTGTGGCATCTCTGCCGGGCTTGGGGATGGAGATCATATTTGCCTCGTTTAGTGTGGGTGGGAGAGAGGAGTCTTCTACAGCCACACTGTACATTTTCAGGAGTTCCGGAGTGAGAATGTCCGAACCAGCCTTATAAAACTCAGCCGGTAACCCATCGGGGCCAGGGGATTTACTGTTGGACAGATTAAATATGGCCTCCCGTAGCTCATCAGGCGCGAGCAGGGCCCCCAGGTCATCTTGCTGTGCAACTGTAAGTTGCGGCATCTGGAGGGGGGAGAGGTATTCCACTATATCAGGGCGGGGATCGCGAAGCCGGGAGCGATACAAGGCGTCATAGTGAGACGAGAACGCCTCGTGGATGTGGCGTCCCTGTCCGTCAACATGTAGCGCCGCCTCCGGGGCTGCTCGGTCAACTTGTAAAATCAGCCAGGCCAATAATTTGCCGGGCCTATCGCTTAGGTGGTGTGTCCGCGCCGAGTGTGCAGCATAGTTGAGGTTGCGCAGCCGCTCCAGAAGGCGCGCATGTTCCGCGTGAGCCTCCGTCAGCGGGCCAGCAGTGCCATCAACCGCCTCTTGTTCCCGATCGAGCAGGTCAGTCTCCAGTCTCGTTAAGTCGCCCTCCAGCTGACGTATCATGTGTCCCAGTGTTCCCAGACAGTGGCCCCGAATCACTACTTTAAAGGCGTCCCATTCGACCTGGGGTGAGGATGCCGTGCCAGAGTTCTCTTCAAAGTATTGGGCAGTTTGCGTGAGGAGAGAGTCGCGGAAAGCCGCATCTAGTAGTAGCGCTGGTTGGAGTCGCCAGGTGGGAATGGGCGGGTGTGGGCGCTCCCTGGTAATAGTCAGGAAGTGTGGGTTGTAGTCCGAGTGTGTGCGCCCCATGTATCGCGTGTCTGTAACAAGTGGGAGCAGCTCAGCAGAGACCATGAATCTATCCAAACGTACGTGTAAGCTGTGCGCACCCGAGTAGTAGGAGTACACTCGCGCTGCAGGATTGTGCGATCGCCAGGCGTCGTGAAGATCCCACTGTGCGGCCCACCCAAGCAGTGCCTTCATGGCACCATGTGTTGGTGCACCAGGTGGGGGTGGGAAGGAGCGGTCTAGTGTCGTGTCTAACACGCAATTGTAGTCACCCCCCAGTATCCATGGGGCAGTGTTCCAGGTCACCATCGTTGCGGTGAGGCACGCCAGGAAACCACCTTGATCAGTGTTTGGAGAGTAAAGGGAGACCAGTACCACCTGTTGCCCATCTAGCCTGCCCTATGCCACTACGAACCTGCCTTCAGGGTCTACATGTGTGTCTGTGACTGCCCAGGGGGTCCCAGGACGGACCCATATCAGGGTGCCGCGTGCGAATGAAGAGTAGTCTGTAGCATAGAGCTGCCCGCGCCACCTGCGATATAGCGCCCGTGCCTCCACCCTGTTCAGATGTCTCTTGAAGCAGCGCTATATTTATCTTGTGGCGTTTTAAATAAGAGTAAATCTGATATCACCTACTTGGTGTGTGCATGCCCCTGGCATTCCAGGTACACATCCGGATTTCAGCCATAGTCACTGTTCATGGAAGTCTTACACCCATCTGTCAGGTTTTGTTCCTCGGATTCAACTTCCCTCCAGTCCCTCAACCCCATCCCTGCCCTCATACCATGTCCAGCAGTTAGCACATTATCCAATGATCCCCCTTGGTGTAAAAGGGTACTAAGGAAAGGGGACACAAAAAGCCAAAAAAAGGCAACATTGTAGATAATACCAAAAGGTCGGCTGCACAACATGTCGCCGTCCAAACACTCAAATGAGCTAAAGTAAACTATACAGTTCTAGGGGGTGGTAAGTGGCTGTTACAACAACAGTCTTAATGTCTGTGTAGCTGAAGAGTGAAATGCCACCTCTCCCGGGCCAGCAAAGAGTCGCCGTGTCTGTCTGGTAGGCCCATTAGACCACCCGCCCTGAGTTTTCCAAGTTAGGTTCCTCAATGCCAGAGAATGGGGGAAGGGCTCTCACAGGGCCCCTGTCTCTGGAGAGGTCAGTTCAGGGGTCCCCGGTAGGTATGCGGCCGCTGCCAAGGTGCCGCACTATTCAGGGTGGCAGACAGAGCCGTGTGTATATGAAAAGGAAATGTTACTCACTGCGTCCTGATTGTGTTCGATTCTTCAGGGCAGGGAGATCCCCGCACCAGACAGGTCTGTAGTCTGCTCACCTCAGGGCAAGTCCGTGAGACAGCCATGCAGCCATACCAATCTCGCCTCGCGGGGGAGGAAGACTTCTCAGGTCCCTCTCAGCCGAGAAGGTCCACCGTCTGTGGGGTGACGTCAGGGAGATCGGCAGAGTGCTGGGAATCCGGTAGGCCATAGTTCGCTTCATCGTTGCTCGGGAATGTGGTCGGGCTGGCATTCGGAGCAGAGGATGGGGCCGGAGAGTTGTTGATCTCTGTAACATTGCGAAGCGCATCCTGTTGTTCCTGCCTTATTAGGTCTCTGGGCGGAGAGCTGTGTGGTGTTTCCTGGGCGCGGGTGGGTGTAGGTGTTCTGCGCCTGCGGCATCGCCTCGGTCCGCGTGTGCACGAGAACGTGGTGGTTCCATGTGCCTTCCTGGGCGCCTCAGCTACCCCTCCATCGAGCCAGGCTTCCACCTCCTCAGGACCGGTGAAAAAGTGCGTTTTGTCTTGCGCCACCACCCTCAGCTTCGGGGGGAAGAGCAGCGAGTATTTGAGGTCCGCCTGTCGCAGTGGTCTTTTCACTGCCAGGAAGGAATGGCGTTGTCTTTGTACCTGCACCGTGTAATCCGGGAAAAACATAACTGTGGCGTTATCTATCTGGATGTCACCAAGTTTCCTGGCTTCCCGCAGTATAGTGTCATGGTCTCTGTAGTTCAGGACTCGAAATATGAGAGGTCTGGGGTTGGAGCCCGGGGGGAGGGGCCTCGTGGGCACCCGGTGAGCGCGTTCCACCACAAAGTGAGGCGATAGTGTGTCTTCAGGTAGCAGGTCGCGCAGCCAGTCTTCTACCCGCCGGGTGGGATCAATCCCTTCCCATTTCTCTGGGATGCCTACGAGTCGGATGTTGTTTCTCCGTGCCGCGTCCTCCGCTCGTCCTTCCAAAAATTCCACTCTATTGAGCAGATCTCGGATGTGTTTGTCCGCTTGGTCCACCGTGGGTTCCAGCGCTGCCACCGCCCCCTCCAAGGTGGTAGTGCGTTCCTGGAGTTTCTTGTGATCGGCCCTGAGGTGAGTCAGGTCGATCGTCACACTGTCTATTTTGGTCTCGAGAGAGGTGCGGGTCTGTTGCATGGATTCCTCCAGTCGCTCCATGACGGCTAGCACATTGTCCAACTTGGACGTCACCATCTCTGCATCCATCTTGGACGTTGCCTTGGAAAGTTTCCCCTTCGGTATCGTGCCCCCGGTGCCGGTCCGTGTCTTCACTCCTTCAGACATGAGCCAGACGTGGCAATTGCACTCGGCCTGTCCGCCAGCGGCACAGTTCAAGCGTGCGGCGGGTAAATGTCGTGGACACAGTCCAGGCGTGCAAAAGCGTTTGTGCACCTGCGTTAGGTAGCTTCCAGGCCTCACTCTTGTCCCGGGTCACCGTGCCGTGTGTCGTGTGTCTCGCCGCGCCCCTGCAGCAGCCCGGGTGGCGGGGGGGAAGGGGTGTGTGGCGTCTTCTCTCCAATGCGGTGTGTGCCAGGCAGTTTACACTTGTGGGGGCCCGTTGGTCAGGGTGTGGCCCGCACCGTGCCTCAGGGGTGAGACGCCGCTGCCGCCGGAGGTCAGTCGAGGGGGGGGGGTATTTATCAGTCTCAGCCCCCAGGTTGTGCAGGGTCTCGCAAGGACGTGAGTAGGCCGCGCTCTCTGGCCCAGCGACAGGTCCTTAGTTGCCGCATATGTGGGGGGGCCGTCGCGTACGGCCCGTGCCCCCCCGCAGCCCCTCACCGGCGATATCCGGGCAGCGCCTTGATTCGGCTGGGCCTCGTCCCCAAGGGGACGCCGGCGCAGTCGTGCTGGTCTTAATCTGTTCCCTCGCCGCACCGCCAAGTTCCTCAAGCGGCGGCCCCGCTCGAGTTCTCAGCCCCTCTCTGCTCTCCACAGGTGGGGGTTGCAGTTGGGGAGGGTCCGACGACTCACCAAGGTCTGGCCAGCAGAGCGGTCAACTTTGTAGCTTCCACTCACAGGTCCCGCAGTGTCCGGTCGGGTAACGTGCAGCCCTCAGGGCCAGGCCCAGTCGCAGCGTCGGATCCCCGGCCTCGCGTGATTGAGGTCCCCAGGGGCGTCGCGGCAACGCCGGGCACCGCCTCCCAGCGCGCGCCGGTACGGGCCTCGATGTCAGATCTGTCCCGCGATCGGTCAGTGGGTGGACGGGGGTTCAATGTTGGTCCACCAGCAGTTTTCGTCGAGTTCAGGAGAATTGGCGCGGAGAAGTGGCCCGGGAGAGGGGAGCTCAAGCAGGAGCTCTACCCGTGCACGTTTTTCTCCATCGCGCTCCAAGCCACGCCCCCCCTCACCGGCAGACTTTACGACGCTGGCATACAGGGAACCGCCCTTGACTGGATCCGCTCCTTCCTCACTGGCTGAACCCAAAGAATCAGACTGCCACCCTTCCTCTCCGAACCCACAGAAATCAATTGCGGAGTACCCAAAGGATCGTCGCTCAGCCCCACGCTCTTCAAAATCTACATGGCCCTCCTCACCACCATCATCAAACAGTACGGACTCAGTATAGTATCCAACGCCCACAACATCCAGGTCATCCTCCCTCTCACCAAGGACGCTACACAATCAGACAATAGTACATCTACTTCACCAGTTGGGTTTTACAATAATTGCACAAAAATCTCACTTATGTCTGGCACAAGTGCAATCTTCTCTGGGAGCTTCCATCAACACTCTCAAAGCTCTAGCCACTCCTAATAAAGCCAAGATTCACAATATCCAGGCCACACTATTACAATTTCAACCCAACCAATCATTACCAGCCAAAGTCTTCATGCATCTGCTGGGAATGATGGCATCCTGCGTTGCAATCGTACCTCATGCAAGGCTTCACATGCGTCCTCTGCAACTATGTCTAGCGAGTCAGTGGAATCAATCACAGGGGGCCAGATGTACGACGTGATTTTGCATGCGCAAATGGGTTTGCGAACCCGTTTGCACATGCAAAATCACCGTTGGCCATGTTCAATTCCAAAATAGCGAGTCGCAGTTTATTTGTTACTTGCTATTTAGGAATTGCGTCCCCAATGCTATGTGTGAATGTTTTGTGACCACAATTGCGGTCGCAAAACACTTGCAAATTACCACCCTCTTCAAGAGGGTGGTAATGCAGTCGCAATTTCGAAGGGGTCCCCAGGGCACCCCTTCCACTTTGTGACTAAGGGCCTTTAAGAAAAAAGAGCTGCATTTAAAAAAAAAAAGGAAAAAAAAGCTGCTTTATTAAAAAGCAGTCCCAGACATGGTGGTCTGCTGAGCCCATCAGGCCACCATCCCTGGTAGGGCTGGCATTCCCAATGGGCTTGCATATTGCGACCCTGACCTAGTGTTGGTAGACAGCGGCAACCATCACTCGCTGCAGTGGTGGAACCCTCAAAACTTAGCAAAAGGGCGACTTTTCATAGACCCGATTCCACAGTAACTGGTTGGGGTGCCCACCTTCAACATTACAAAGTCCAGGGGCTGCGGTCGGACAAACACAAACGTCTCAACATCAACTACCTGGAACTTCTAGCAGTGTTCCTAGCACTCAGCTTTTCTCACCCAACTTGTAGGCAAGACTGTCTTAGTTCACACGGACAACATGACAGCAATGTACTACCTACAGAAATAGGGAGGGACTCACTATTTCCAGCTGTTGGTCCTTGCACAAAGCATTTGGGATTGGGCGATTCACCAGAAAAACTGTCTCCTAGCAGAACACCTAGCAGGAATAGACCATCAGATTGCAGACCTGCTCAGCAGACACAGGTAGCAAGAACACGAGTGGGAACTTCATCCCCAAGTTCTTCTTCCCTACGTTCAAAACGGAAGTTTTCCACAGATAGATCTGTTTGCCACAGTGCACAACGCAAAAGGCCCAAACTCTGCATCCAGGTTCCCACACCCAGCATCCGAAGGCAATGCCCTATGGATGATTTGGTCAGGGATATTTGCTTACGCTTTTCCGCCTCTCCTGCTAATTCCATTACTAGTTCGGAAGCTCAGACAAATGTCCCTCACTGATCTTAATAGCCTCCACATGTTCTCGTCAACCTTGGTACTCTCAACCTTAAAACTATCAGTGGTTCCACATCAAAAGCTACATCTCACACCTTGTCTCCTCACTCAGAGCTATGGAGAAATCAGACATCCAATTCCCAGAGAACCCAACCTAGCGATTTGGCTCCTAAAGTCATAGAGTTTGGTTATTTACAACTACAACCAGACTGTATGAATATTCTCAAGGAAGCTAGTAAGCCTACTACTAGAGCATGTTATGCAGCAAATGGAAACATTTTGTTGCCTATTGTAACAACAACAATATCAATCATCTTGATGCTTTTGTGCAAAACATCATTTGTTAACTGTTGCATTTACAGCAATGTGGATTAACTTACTCATCCATTTGTTTACACCTGGGAGTCGTAGCTGCACATTTGCAAAATAGACAACCCCTATCTCTCTTCAGAGTACCAGTGATTAAAGCCTTCATGGAAGGATTAAAAAAGGTTATACCGCCAAGTATTCCCCCTGCTCCAGAGTGGAACTTAAACATAGTCCTTACAAGGCTGATGGGCCCGCCTTTTGAACCAATGCACAAATGTCCGTAGAGTTCATGAACTTCAGGCATTACCTACACAAGAGCCTTTCTTTCAACTTCGCAACAATAGAGTGGTTCTACGTACCAATCCTAAATTTCTCCTTAAAGTAGTTTCTGCTTAGGGGTAATTTGTGTGCGATATCAAATTAAAATAACATATCATTAGCATTTTCACTATTAATTGAACCATCGTAATTCTTGTATAGAATTTATGTGCAGCAATGATAATAGAGCAAAAGACACACAATTGATGAACGGAATACAGAACAAATCAAAACATTCACCCCCAGTCAAGAGATCTGGGTTAAATCCATCATTATTTTGCTCACCATGCCACCCCAGTTCAGACATGTCCATGTGCAAATCAGTCTTGACCCTGTGCCACATGGAAACAGTCCAGCCCGAACTGCAATGATAATAGAAGCAGATAAAAGTAATTAGCAAAATAAGCACATTAAACAGATTAAATAGTTCCACCATCTTTTAAAACAATGTACATATGCAAGCATATAAAAACTGTACATAGCGTTTTCCTACTATGCTTTCCCTTGTGTGTGTCTTTTGGTCTCTGTGTGTCTGTCTCCCATTCCCTGTAGGGAAAGCATGTAGCTCCCGTTCTAGAAGAGTCGGTCAAGAAGGAGCACACTGCATTGAATAATTTCTTGGTATGCACTTTTTATTAGTATTGCAGGAAATCACAATGATTGATTGTCTCTGTTATATTCTTCTTTCCCACAGGGTCTTCCACTTCAGTTCCTTAGGTGTGCCTCGGCCTCCGTCGTCCCTCGGACAAAAGGAAAAGTCTCAGGTAAGTGTTTTTGCTTTAAGGTTTAGTCAAGGGAGGATGTGAGGGATAAATAATAGCTATGAATAAATGTGAAGGGAGGGTGTAGAGGTTGGAGCAACCAAAAGAAAAAGAGTAGCCGATGATTTCTGCTCTTTGCTTTCGTTTCCGTCTCACTTATTTCCTTTTCCCTGGGTCCCTTTCACCCCTCAGCCTCCCCTCCCGTCCCTCTCTGACTCAGCCCCTTTCCAAAAGCCGCGTAGACGCCCACGCACCTGGAAGAGCCACGTCCCTCCGGGGCCGTGGCGTGGTGACTCCGCGTCCTTCAGTGAGGTTTGGTCTTCTGTTTCGGCTTTCCCTCCTCCGCCAGGTTCGGGTGTTCTGCTCGCTGACAAGCTGTGACTTCCCCTGGGCTCCGGTTCTCTCTCTCGGAAGGCTGTTAGTCCTCTCTCTTTCCGGTCTTCCCCCGCTGGTTTCTCCGCCTCGCATTCCCATGCCATTTGTAGCTGGACCAACTACTGACCAACCTGACGTGCTCTCCACCCCGCCTTCTTCAAGTGTGTATCCTCTGTCCGTCCTCAGCTCCTGTTTAAAGGGGCCGCCTGCCGATTCCCCTCTCTCCACTTCTTGATGACAGCAAAGCGGACAACTGGTAAAAGGTGACTGTGAATATAGGAGGGGAGAAATATATGAAGGGATGACATGGCACTCCTTATCCTCTATCCCATCGTCTACCACAGGGGCTACCTGACACACCCCACCCCCAGATGTTTCCCGTTCGGGGAAATGAGGGATGCATGAAAGAAAGTCAGCAACTTGGTATGCAGAGTATGAATGATGACAATGGTAAAACTAGTGCCCATCCTGGAATAAAAGAAGACACACCTAAAAATAGCTTATCCTAAAAACCCACCTTCCAAAAACAAGATACCAAACAACAGGAAAATCTTAGGAGCTTCAGGTGATGTCCCTAGTTTCTGATTACTGGTGTTTGTTTAAGTTTACAGGAGTCCAGAGGTTACATAGCAAACCTGTCTATGTATGCCGTGTACTTTTTATTCATTATTGTAGTGTTTATGTAATCCACTCATCGCGTGCCAGAAGGTAGATGTATTTGGCTAGAGTTGTTTATATAGCGCCAGACTAGATCTGGTCTGTGTCTCCTGCTCCACAGCTTGTACCCGTAAAAGTGCATCAATGTCTCCTTCCCTTGGAAGCAAATCCACCTGTATTCCAGTTAAGGCATATTTATTCTCATAGAATCAGTTTCAAAATCCACTGTTCCTCAAGTAAATTCAAATTTAGTCTGCCCCAATTCATTTTGGGGGTTCTCCCTTCATCAGGGGACGCTCATGAGGAATCTATGTTGTATGTTGAGTGCGGAAAATAGTGAAATAAGAATTAACTTGCATTGCAATCTAATCCTACAGATACATAAATGAATAGTTTACTACTTGTCCTGGTAGAGCCGAACCGCATGTCTGTGTTTGTGTTACACCAGGGTCTCCACCTTTTCAATAGTGAGAGCTACTTCTGATCTACTGCCTACATCACGTGGCTTAGCTAAGGGTAGATGAATGCCAAGCAACCTAATTGCGCCCCTAGAGCGCCCAGTCCTGCTGCACTGAGCACATAGCATTTGTAGCACTGGGTTAGGAAAGGTTTACCTGTAGGACCCCATAGCCTTTGTAGCACTGTTAGGTTTACCTGCGGGACCCCAAGCATTTATAGTACTGGTAGTAACGGTGTATCTGTGGGGTCCCCAGGGACGCATGATGTTAATTTTATTCTTATTAACGAATCACATCTGAGCAGTGAGTGTTTCACTGATGGTTGTGGTCTCTTTGTCATGCAATACATGGGATGGCATTGTTCTCTCTAAGTGAGTGTGAAGACAGAAGACTTCTATCATCTGGTGAGTTGCCCTCCTGTTCATTGGCTCCTGTCCAGATCCTGGCCCTGGTTTAACAATTCAAGATTAATGTTCAGTAGTGGCAGTCACAGTATAAGGACTATGAGCAAGACCTGCTGTAGAGTTTTCGCGGTCCTAGGAAATATACATGCGCTGATTGCAGTGTCCGATTTATTACAAATTGCACACAGAGTGCCCCTTAGAGGGGTCTCCTAAAATCTACCAATCCTTAGTGTGGTCACCGACTGGCCTGAGCCAGCCTGCTACCACCAGAGTGTGTTCTGTCCTCATGGGGAGAGTGCCTGTGCACTTCGAGGTCGATAACGATGCCTTTCCTGGGTAGAGGTGCTCACACCTCCCCCTGGTCAGGAAGACCCATCTGTGGCAAGGATTTTTAAAGGCCTTGCAGCCTTTGTAATGCAACCCCAGCCTCTCCTGTTAGAGGGAGCAAGCGATCTTCCTGTCTTCACCCCCTTTTAGGTGCAAGGACAGGTAGGAAACCTTAGATAGAGTAGGAGGTGCGGCCCCTGCCCTCTCTGCCAACTCCACCCCTCAGGTGCTGGAGGCGAGGTGAAGTACACTTCTTGAAGATGGTGGGACTTATCCAATCAGGGCTAGGACTGTGTCCCCTTCCCACAGGAGGTAGGCATGATAGAGGGTATAGACACCCCAGGAAAGGGGCCCATTAGCCTCTACCTGTCACTCCCTTGTAACACCCTTAAATCAAGATTTTAGGTGGCATCCCCAGACCCTGAATTTCAGTTCTTGGTGACCTAAGAAGAGCCGGGCACTGCGGCCTTCTCGGCTGGTGAGGCTCTGTAGAGAACTATGGACTTGGTCCCAGTCCTACTGGCCTGTCTGCATCCTTGGATGATCCTGAACCAAAAGGCAAGTCGTCTTGCAGCCCAGCGATCTCCAGAACCTTGGGAGGACTACCTGCCTTCAATAAAGGGCAATCTAGTTTTATGTAGTGGGATTTGGCCAGGGAGTGTCAGAATAAGCCACGCTATGTCTCTCACTCTATATTTGCAGACTTTGTGTTTTTAGTCTAATCACTCTCACCGTATTTTCGGTGTCAACACTATCGATTGAGCATTCGTTCAATAAAAAGAGTTTTACAAAGTACCTGTGTCTTGGCAAGATAAGCAGTGTGCTGGTCATTTATTCAATCGAGTCTGTTGTTGAGCTCTGAGTTCAAGCTGCCCTTTAATGTAAACAGGGTCATTGATTTGGCAGTATCAGTATCTGCAGTTAAATTAGACAAAAAAGAGTTCTAATTGCCAACTCCCTGATACCCTGAATGGCCTCCACACAATCGCCATCGCCAAGCGTGCCTAGATTCCTCTCCCACACAGCTCTCCGCGTCCCCAAGGCATCCAGAGAATTGTAGATCAACTTCCTATAGATGGTTGAGATTGCTTTTTCGGTCAGGAGATCAATTAGTAGCTGGTCCTCCAGTAGGGATGCATCAGGCAACTGCCCCCCTTCCCGGGTGTGACTTTGCAGAGCGTGGCCACCCGCAAATGTCAGAACCGTTTTTAGTCACCTAATTTATACTTTTGTTGTAGGATCGTGAAGGACACAAGTGCCTGTCCCCTTCACACATCGCCCGGCCATTCTAAGCTAATCAATCCCCATTTTGTGAAGCCCAGCAATCCTCCCACTGCACTTAAGAGATCACCATCTTACAGTGGAGTAATTTCAGTCAGCTTACCTTCCCAGCCTAAATACTTAGTAGCCTCTTTACACACCCTTACCAATGTTTAGGTATGAGTAGGTAGGGTGAACTCATACTTTCTTCGATACAGCACTAGGGTGGGGTAACCTCTCTTGCCCATGGCCAATCTATCTACCCGGTAAGCAGGATCCTCACAGTCCGCAAAAACCCAGTTGTTGACAGCCATCAGCTGCATGGCCCAGTAATACTTGTGAATACTCCTGACCGCCAGTCCACCTTAATAAACTCCCCTCTGCAACTTACTCAGCGTGACGTGCCGCCACCCCACAACAGGAGCCGAAGTTCTCAGTCTACCTTTTGAAAAAAAATGTCTGGTGGGATCTTAAAGGACGTTTTTTGCACAATGTACAGGAGACCCTGGAGGGTCATCACTTTAAATAGGGCCACCCAGCCCAGTAAGGAGAGCGGGAGCGCCCGCAAGTGTGGGGGATCCCAGCGAAGACGGTCTAATTTCGGGAGTATGTTCCTGCCTGTGCTCTCTTGTAATGAACACAACCAAATATTTAAAGCCATGTAGTGCCACCCGAACTGTGCACCTAGAGTTCAGCCGCAGGGTCCCTGCCTCCAGCAGGAATATTAAGGACTTCTTCCAGTTGATATTATCTCCTGAATAATCTCCAAGTATGTGAAAAATGTGTAGGATTCGTTCACTTGAGAAGGCTGGCTATGTGTCATATAACAAAACATCCGAGTAGACGGAGATTCTCACATCCCACTCCTGATCAACTGGAATACCCCATATGAGAGGTCCTGGTGAACCCAAACATTTGTGAAGAGCATAGGAGACAAGGAACATCCCTGTCGGACGGCAAAGACTCGGTAGACTGTATTATTGAGGCACATGCTCGCTAGAGGGGCCACATAAAAGAGCTTAACAGCAGCGCCACTGGTTCAGCAAAGGAATCCCCTATTGCATATGGTACTCCATTAAGGTGTCGGCGATTTAAGCGTGTTCCCTAGTGTGGCATAAAGCCCGATTGATCAGGATGAACCACTGTTGCAATTACTGTCCGCAGGCAGATCGCCAGGGCGTTCGCAAGAACCTTAGTCTCAATATTAAGCGGGAGAAAGGTCTATAAGACCCACACTCAGTTGCTGGTTCGTCCTTTTTGGGATGACCGCCACCTCAGACGTTCTTTGGTCCTCCAGGAGACTCCCTTATTTTCAGGCAGTCTAAAACCTACTCTGGAGGTACTCCCTGATTTTATCCATCATGCTTTTATATAATTCTAACGGGAGCTCATCAGGCCCCGTCGCTTGCCCTGTTTGCAAGGTTCTTATTGTCTTATTTATTTAGTCTACTGTCAGGTCTTGGTCTAGTGCGTCTCGGTCCTCATTCGTTAGGATTGGCTGGGTCAGGTCTTTCAGGAAGTCTCTCCCAGTCTTTCCATCCCCTTGTTGTCAGTGTCCTCAAGGATCCAGTTCCGTCCTTTGTCTTGTCTCTCTAACCATGTAAGCAACTCATTGGCTTTATCACCGACATCATAGAGACAATGCTGAGTAGCCAGCGCATGAGTGCACGCTATTTTCCATTAGTGCTCTTAATGTGTGCTGCTTCAGTTGATGGTGTAATGGGAGAGAAACTGATTCCCCACTTGCCAACCGAACCTCCAGGAAAGCACATTCCTTGTCCTGAACCTCGCACTTCAATTTACATTCCTTCGACATTCTCCCAATCAAGGCTTGTGTCTGGCCTCGAATCACTGCCTTAAATTCACCCTATAGCATGCAAACTGATTCAACAGGCCGCCCGTTCTCCTTAAAATAGAATTCTGCTCTATCTGTCATACGAGCTTTGAACGTCTTGTCTTTTAAATATCATGGATCAGCCCTTGGGGGTAGGATGAAGTCCACAACCGGACCATCGCGTTGCACCTCCACCAGCGAATGGTCTTAGATTCCCCTGCTATGTGCATAGCAGCTCTAAAATCAACTTTATGGACAGTCTGTGTGAAAGTATGGTGCAGGCATGCCAGACTACCATGTGCTGTAGACAGGTGCGTCCGGTTCTGATACCCTCTTCCCCTCTAGGGACATTTAGGAGTATCATGAATATAGTATAGGTGCAGTTTGATGGGCCTCAAGGTTCCACCCAGAAGTCCAAAGTCCCAGGAGCGAAGTGAGAGTCTTTCCTCTCCCCTGAGATTCCAACACCCTCTATCTTGATATACAGAAAGGTAGAACGGATCCCCAAGGGAGTGAAGAAAGGTAGTTGGGCCACTTGGGAATTCCAAGGCGTAGCGGGGTACAGCTAGGGACTGAGAGAATCCTGCAGCAAAATAAACATAGAGATAAGAAACCCTGGTTATAGAGAGATAGATACATATTGACCCCCTAGCAGCTATACTCAATGACAATGCAGGTTGAGTACCCTCGCATACTCACAATATTTTAGGTGACAGAACAGCTGAAGTCTCAGGAGCAATCCACATAAAGGAAATAATAAAACTCAGGTTTCAGTTCCAATGGCATACGTCTGCCATGAATTCAAATTAAGAGTGCAAGAGGAGAATCCAATTAGTCCATGCACTTCTATCAATATTCGTGTAGGAAGAGATTACAGATTGTTGCGCTGTACAATCCTCGCACAGCCGACAATAAAGAGTTGATGTCGCAGGGTTTGCGCACTGCCATGCACTTAGGAATCCAGTAATTGTTCTCAATGAGCAAATAAAATAAAACGAAATAGCGATTCCTGGTGTTGGTAGCCTTTCCACAAAGAGGCAAAATGAAAATGAAATATAGCGCAACCTAGCGCCTGATGCGTTCACCAAAGAAGCAACAAAATGAATAATAGCGCGACCTGGCGCTTGCACCAATTCAGAAAAAAGAGGCAAGAACGAAGGAAATGATAGCGTGACCTGGCGCTACCATGTGGGAGTTTCTATGAGGTCCCACACACAGCGCGACCTATCGTGCGGGAATCACAATTGCGGAAAAGCACCGAGATCTCCTTTGCAGCGCGTCCTCGCTCTGCGAAGCTGGCAAACCTTACTCAGCAGACAGCTGCTGCTTGCATTTCTCCAAACGCGAAGAAACAAACAAGGAATAATGTGTTGCGCGTCCTCGCGCTGGCAGGATGAGATGATAGGAAAAATATTTACTGCGAAAGATACTGCTTTAAACCTTCCCAAAACTCAGGTTTGCGCAGCAGGGGAGCCAGTAATCCAACTAGGGGCAAAGGCGTGGTCCAACAGGAAACAAAGCCAAGCACTCGAGTCTGGGCTCACATTGCTAATAAGCAGTGTGGGTCAGGTGACAGGATGTTAGTGCAGTATGGGAAAGTACACAGCCTCTACACTTTTGGTGCATTATGGGTTAGGTAGTTTTCACTCTAAAAATTGTCTAATAGTTAACAGTTCTCCCCCCTAACGGCCTTCTCCTAGGTCTGGGTTTGGAAGGATTCTGAGCATGAAATCTCCTTATTAGCATGGGGGCATGTACATTTTCTGCTGGTTCCCAGGTTCTATCTTCAGGGGCATATCCCACCCAATCTATCAGGTACTTTAGTTTCCCTCTCTGCCCCCTGGAATCTATAATACTTTTCACTTCATATTCCGGCTCACCTTCTACGGTGATAGGAGGGGGAGGAGGCTCAGGGTAAGAGGGGGGGATATACTCTTTGAGTAAAGAGATAGGAAAAACAGGATGCATTTGCATGTCAGAGGGCAATTCTAATTTCACAGTGACTGAATTAATAACTTTTTCAATAGTAAAAGGCCCTACGTATCTGGGTTGCAGTTTGCGGGAACCTGCTAATCGAAGATTTTTAGTGGATAACTATACTTTTCCACCTTGGATATATACAGGGGCAGGTCGTCTGTGTTTATCTGCCTGTGTTTTCATCGCTATCTTGGCTGCTTGTAATTCTGTTTTGGCTTGTTCCCATATTGAAAAGAGATGTGTATGGTGGTCTGTGACTGCAGGTACATCAGAAAGAGGAATAGAGAGAGGGAGGAATTTAGGATGGTACCCTGTCGTGAAATAAAAGGGTGATACCTTGGAAGCTGAGTGTGTGGAGTTGTTGTACGCAAACTCGGCCAAAGGGAGAGCTTGGACTCAATCACTAGTGATGGTGCCTATGAGACATCGAAGGTACTGTTCTAGGGTCTGATTGGTTCTCTCTGTTTGTCCATCCGTCTGAGGATGATATGCCGAAGAGAAACGGTGGTCTATCTGAAGTGTCTTACAGAGTCCTTGCCAAACCTTAGATAAAAATTGTGGGCCTCTGTCGGAAATGATGATGGATGGTAAAGCATGTAACTTGACTACATTGCCAATAAATGTGCCGGTGAGTTCTTTTGTACTGGGTATGTTTCTAAGGGGGATAAAATGTGCTATTTTGGATAACATATCCACAACCACCAATATAGTGGTGAATCCTTTAATTTTCGGTAAATCTGTTATGAAGTCCATGCTAATGGAAGACCAAGGTACATCAGGGACAGGTAGGGGCTGTAGCAATCCTGCCGGTGCACAATGTGAGGTTTTCTGACGTGCACAAGTAGAACATGACTTAACAAACTCTGTAATATCTTTGTTCATGCTCTTCCACAAAAACCATCTGTGGCACATCTGTATAGTTATTTCTGGTCCAGGGTGTCCAGCTAAAGACATAGCATGACACCATCTCATAATCAAGTCTTTAGTCTCCTTGGTATGGAGAAACAAACGATTTTTATGATAGAATAGGTAATCCCCTATTGTGTTCAAGGGGTCTGTCAACCATTCTCCACGATCCAGATCCGATAAAGCTTGACCTAATTGTTTAAAAAAGGCCTCATCCATATTGTTTGCTGCTACAATTTTGTTACTAGGAATGATAGGCAGGGGGGTTTCCATTATGTGTTTCTGGTCTTTCCCTAAGCGGGATAGAGCATCTGCTTTTCCTTGTTGTAAACCTGGTCTAAAGGTAATAACAAAATCAAATTCACAAAAAAAAGACACCCAACAAATTTGTCTGGGGGTGAGGGCTCGAGCAGACCTAAAGAACTGGAGATTCCTATGGTCGGAATAGATAGTGATGGTGTGAGGTGAACCCAAAAGAGAGTGGCGCCATTCTTGAAATGCCATTTTAATGGCCAAGAGTTCTCTTTCTCCTATGGTGTAATTTTGTTCGGCTTGAGAAAGGGTTTTAGAAAAATAGTTTATGGGGTGAAGGGTACCGGACTGTAGGTCGCGTTGTGACAAAACCCCCCCCCCACTGCATATTGGGAAGCATCAGCCTCCACATAATACGGCTGGGTTTCATCAGCCTGTCGCATGATGGGGGCAGACGTAAAACTGTTCTTTAACGTTTGGAACGCCTTTTCCGCATCACTACTCCATTCAAAAGTTACTCCTTTTTTCAGTAGTCTTGTTATAGGAGTGACAAGATCAGAAAAATGGTTAATGAATCTTCGGTAGAAGTTCGCAAATCCTAAAAAGGATTGCACCTCTCTCACTGTAGTAGGACTAGCCCATGTGGAAATGGTTGAAAATTTGGCGGGATCCATATGAATTCCCTCAGGGGAGATAACAAATCCCAGGAACTTTACTTTTCGGTTATGAAAAAGGCTTTTCTCTAATTTAGCGAACAAATGATTTTCCTGGAGCTTTTTTAGGATAAGTTTAACATGGTCCACATGTTCCTGTTCGTTCTGAGAATAAATTAAGATATCATCGATATAAACGATGACAAAAAGGTCCAGATGTTCTCTTAGAATTTCATTAACAAAAAATTGGAATGCGGCAGGGGCATTGCAGAGGCCGAAGGGCATCACACAATACTCATATAGACCGAGTTTAGTGCGGAATGCCGTCTTCCACTCATCCCCCTCTCTGACTCGGATCAAGTGATAGGCCCCTCTCAGGTCAAGCTCAGTAAAGATTTTGGCCTTACGCACCTGATCCAAGGGAATGGAGATGAGTGGAAGCGGATACTTGTTCTTTATTGTTACTTTGTTCACCGCGTGATAGTCAATACACACCCTCAAGCCTCCTTCCCGCTTCGGGATAAAAAAAATGGGGGAGGAAACTGGGGAGGTAGAGTGACGTATGAACCCTTTTTTCAACATATCTTGGAGATACTCGTAAAGGTATTTTGTTTCAGGTTCTGAGAGGGCATAGATTCGACTCACAGGAAGATCAGCACCCGGCACTAAATCAATTCTACAGTCAAATGACCTATGAGGGGGCAAGGACACAGCTTTGACTTCATCAAAAACACCAGCAAATTCTGCATATTCAGTGGGAAATGCACATGAGTCTGAAAAAGTCATAGCGCAACTTAGGGGAGTATTCCAAAGAACAGTTTCTTGATAACAATGTCTCAAACAATGAGAGGAATGTAGTGTGACTTTTCTAGTAACCCAATCAATGAGTGGATTATGAAGTTGAAGCCAAGGAACTCCAAGAATGGCACCAAAATTAGGGGTATCAATGAGGTCAAAAGAAATGATTTCGGAATGCCCGTTATCACATATCATTATTAAGTTAGGGGTCTGATACGTAATTAGCCCAGAGGATAATTCCTTCCCATCCACAGCTCTTACTTTTTCAGGTTGAGCCTTTGAAACAAAAGTTATTCCGATAGCTTTGGCTAACTGGATATCTAAAAAGTTTCCTGTGGCCCCAGAGTCTAACAATATGGACATGGATTTGCGGTGTTGGGAAGGCAATATGAACGCCACAGAAATGATGGAGTGTTTAGGTACTAACGTCATGGTATTAGCAAGGAATTGAGAGATCTGTGGAGATGAAGGACTTGGAAGAGTGATCTCTGTACTCTCCAAGTCATTCAGTTTTCCGAATACCCCACCGCGCCAGTTCTAGTAGCCAAAGATTTGACAGGTGATTTAGGTTTGGCAGGGCATTCCCTGGCAAAATGGCCTCCCTTACCACAGTATAAACATGAATTTTGTTTCCTGCGCTTTTCCTTTTCCTCGGGGATAAGAGGACTTCTAATCCCCCCTATCTGCATGGGTTCTGTGGTATCTTTTAACTCTTTCTTCTCGCTTTTAGCAAGAAAGAGACGAGTATAATCTCCTTTGGCTTTTTCACCCTTCCTTTCGGACAACCTATGATCTAATTTGACGACTAGGTCCATGAACATAGAACAATCTTCGGGCGGGTCAACTATTTGGGACAATATGTCCTTGAATTCATCCTTTAATCCTCTGTAGAACAAGGAAGTCCGCTTCTCTTCAGGCCAGTGTGTCTCGGTCACTAACCGGTTGAAGGTGGTAATATATGTTAACAGATCCCTTGAACCCTGTTTAAGATTCAGTAACTCATTGTCACTGGCCTGCATATAGGAATGACGAACAAAAAGACTTCTCATCCGTTCCTTAAATTGTGAAAGGTTATAGAGAATGGGGTCATCGTTTTCCACTAAAGGAACTGCCCAGAGTGCTGCATTGCCACTGAGACATGAGATAATAAATGCTACCTTAGCAGCGTCATCAGGGAAGGAAGCTGCTCTGCGTAAAAACTGGAGGTGACACTGATTCATAAACACCCCATATTTGTTACTATCACCATTGAAGCGTTCTGGCATTGCCAAAGGGGTTTGCGGGGGGGTTACCACTGTCACATTAACTGGAGAGGCAGCCTGGAGCGCAGCTGCACCGCCAGAAACAGACGAGGGGACTTGGAAGTGTGCCGGTTGTATATAACTCCTCTTGAACTTGGGGGTAGTGTCAGGCAATTTACCTTCTAAAGGTTTTTGTGTCTTCAAATTATCTAACTCAGATAACAATCTCTGGTTTTCACCTCTTAGGACTCGGAGTTCTGTTTGCAAATTTATAACTGCAGCCGCTAACTCATTCATTGTGGTTTGAGATGTTACAAGGTGCAGAGAGTCCTCCATAAGGGTATCATTTGACGCTCCCGTATTCATCTTCGCTCGGGGGACTATGCAATCATTGGCTTGGCTTTTTGTCGGGCCTCAATGTCCACCCAGAAGTCCAAAGTCCCAGGAGCGAAGTGAGAGTCTTTCCTCTCCCCTGAGATTCCAACATCCTTTATCTTGATATACAGAAAGGTAGAACAGATCCCCAAGGGAGCGAAGAGACGTAGTTGGACCACTTGGGAATTCCAAGGCGTAGCGGGTACAGCTAGGGACTGAGAGAATCCTGCAGCAAAATAAACAAAGAGATAAGAAACCCTGGTTATAGAGAGATAGATATATATTGACCCCCTAGCAGCTATACTCAATGACAATGCAGGTTGAGTACCCTCGCATACTCACAATATTTTAGGTGAAAGAGCAGCTGAAGTCTCAGGAGCAATCCACATAAAGGAAATAATAAAACTCAGGTCTCAGTTCCAATGGCATACGTCTGCCATGAATTCAAATTAAGAGTGCAAGAGGAGAATCCAATTAGTCCATGCACTTCTATCAATATTCGTGTAGGAAGAGATTACAGATTGTTGCGCTGTACAATCCTCGCACAGCCGACAATAAAGAGTTGATGTCGCAGAGTTTGCGCACTGCCATGCACTTAGGAATCCAGTAATTGTTCTCAATCAGCAAATAAAATAAAATGAAATAGCGCGTCCTGGCGCTGGTAGCCTTTCCACAAAGAGGCAAAATGAAAATGAAATATAGCGCAACCTAGCCCCTGATGCGTTCACCAAAGAAGCAACAAAATGAATAATAGCGCGACCTGGCGCTTGCACCAATTCAGAAAAAAGAGGCAAGAACGAAAGAAATGATACCTGGTGCTACCATGTGGGAGATTCTGTGAGGTCCCACACACAGCGCGACCTATCGCACGTGAATCACAATGGCGGAAAAGCACCGAGATCTCCTTTGCATCGCGTCCTCGCTCTGCGAAGCTGGCAATCCTTACTCAGCAGACAGCTGCTGCTTGCATTTCTCCAAACGCGAAGAAACAAACGAGGAATAATGTGTAGCGCGTCCTCGCCCTGGCAGGATGAGATGATAGGAAAGATATTTACTGCGAAAGATACTGCTTCAAACCTTCCCAAAACTCAGGTTTGCGCAGCAGGGGAGCCAGTAATCCAACTAGGGGCAAAGGCGTGGTCCAACAGGAAACAAAGCCAAGCACTCGAGTCTGGGCTCACATTGCTAATAAGCAGTGTGGGTCAGGTGACAGGATGTTAGTGCAGTATGGGAAAGTACACAGCCTCTACACTTTTGGTGCATTATGGCTTAGGTAGTTTTCACTCTAAAAATAGTCTAATAGTTAACACAGTTCTGTCACTTCAGTCACCCCAATGTGTATATGCTCTGTCGTAAGCGTTTTATCCTTCCACAGGATGAGTCAGTCTTGTCTGGGTCTCTTTCCTGTTTCCCGGCACTTGAATGGCACGCGCAAACACTCGAGAGAGCAGTGACCCACCAGCAGGCTTTTGTGGAGCGCTTTTGTCCTGGATAAAGTGCTGCATTCCGTAGGGCACCCACTCTGTCTTTTCTTTGCAGTTGCCTGAAGATCAGCAGTCCCAAGGTAGCAGTCACACCTGGCCTGTCTGTAAGTGCAGCCCCTCTAGAGACCCGACCGTCAGCAATTAAGCCCACACTGTGGCTGGCTGGACCACAGGCGTAAGCTCAGACAGGGTGTTCGAACCGGGAGTAGTTGTAGTCCCTCATGGGCCTCTGACACAGAGTAGTCAGAAATTCAGCAGCTAAAAGCCCAACACAGGCTCTCCAGGAAGCCAGTAGATTCAGACCCTGTTGTGTTAGGAATTTGGCAAATGCAACCTTGAACGGGCAGTTGTCAGCACACAATCGTCCAACTGGGCCTCAACAATCACGTTGTCGTAGAGTTTTATTTTCTGCCTTGAACTGTTGGGAGAGTCTTGGCGGGGGAGGAGGGGGTCCCCCAGACTAGCTGGTCCTGCTGGATGGCTTTCCGGCCCGCCCTACAAATAACGAGGATGTGTCGGACCTTGCTTCTTCCAGGACAGCCTTGCCCTCCTGCTGGATAGTCAAACTCCCTTCCCTTTCTTACCAGACAGGCAGGCTTCTAGGCAGACTTCTAGGCTCTTCAGGACAGGTACAAAGCTGCTCCATTAAGTAATTCAGCCTGCAGGTGATGTCCCTTCAACTTAGATAGACTGTCAGGCTGACACCATCCCTGGTGTCACAGCAGGCACCTGAGTACTTTGTAGAGCACATTATTCCTAGGTAACAGAGGACTTTGAACTAGGGTATAAAAGAGGGATAGATGGTCCCACTTGTATACACAACTGGCAGGCAGGAGATGCAGTTTACTCTGTTGCACTCTTACATTGCTTTTATGCTACGCACACCAACACCCTAAACACGCAAATGATGTTAGTGCAAAGTCTGGGCACAGGCAGAGAAATGGAGCATTACATAGGTGTGTCATCTATTCCAGGTGTAGCAGTTCTGAATAAACCCAGGGCATTTTCTTTTGACCGGAAGCTTCTCCTGGATGAGCAGTTTATTGTGTCTATGCAGGCTTGGATAGCTGAATTTTTTTGTATTAATCGGGGTAGTACTGATCCTGAGTATGTTTGGGATGCATTCAAGGCTGCTTTTAGGGGAGAAACCCTTAGTTATGGTTTGTATAATCAGAAGCAACAGGCGTTAAAGGAACATGAGCTATATCAGGGTCTGGTCAGAGCTGAAGAGGCTCTAGTTCAGGGTATACATATGGGTAGGGACATTGGGGCATTTGTTGTAGAAGTGTCAAAGATCAAGGCGAAAATAAATCTCCAATGGAGCCAAGAGGCTGCTAAAAAATATGTAGTAAGACAGCGACTTAACTATGAATATGGGGAGGCCAGCGGTAGGTGCTTGGCGCAAAAATTAAGGATGAAGTAGGCAGCTGAGAGAATCAATTACATTTTGGATAGTAATGGCCAGCGTGTTGAGAATGAGAATGGTATACTGGAGGTGTTCAGAAGTTTTTATGAAGCATTATACACGGATGATCAATATGATGTCCAGAAAGTCAAGAAATTTGTATCTCAACAGTGTGAGCAAGATATTGGGGAGGAGGACGTAACGAGATTAGAAGCTCCTATTACAATGCTGGAACTCGAAGAAGCTATTAAGGAACTTGCAATTGGTAAGGCTGCAGCCCTGATAAATTACCATTGGAGGTATATAAAGCTTTCTTCGAGTTTATAAAAGATGATATGTTATTAATATTTAAAAGAGCACAAGGTGGATTGGCACCGAAATCATGGGGCAAAGCCAGTATTATTGTGTTTAGAAAAAAGGTAAACCAGCGGAGCTTCCAGCATCGTATCGCCCCATATCTCTTTTAAACGCGGATGGCAAAATGTATTAAAAAATGTTGGCCACTCGGCTTGCCACGGTAATATCGCCACTTGTGTCTATTAGACAACATGGCTTTATCTCTAAGCGTGGCACTACAAATCATGTTAGTAGAGTTATTGCATTATTAGATAACGCCAACGCTACTGGGGACCCGCTGAGCCTTATTCTGTTAGATGCCGAGAAGGCGTTTGACCGAGTGTCTTGGTGTTTTTTATGGGAAGTAATGCGGCAGCGGGGTTTTGGGCAGCAATATATAGTAGCAATACAAACGCTATACTGCCAACCTGTCGCTAAGATCTGTACCCTGGGCCTCGAGTCAAAAGCAGTGGTAATAAATTGGGGTACTAGACAGGGCTACCCCTGCTCCCCATTATTATTTGCCCTGTATATAGAGCCTTTTTTGAAAATGTTTGACCATAGCCCACAAATACAGCCTGTTATTGTTCAGCAGCAACAATATCGGGTTCTGGCTTACGCAGACGATGTTGCGGTGCTTTCTGTTAAACCTGCAGCAGCAATACAGGCAGTAGAACATCTCGCTGCAGAATATGGGTCTGTCTCGGGATATAAATTAAACACCGCCAAAACGCAAATCTTGTGCCATAATGTTAGGGGTTTTAATGACCCAAGGGTCTCACAGGAAGTAACATATCTAGGAGTTCTATTAAGGACGTCGGCACCAGCATTAGTTGGCGCTAATTGTTGGAAGCTTTTACAAGGGGTGTGTAGACAGCTTGATCGGTATGAATGCTTGCATCTGTCATTAGTTGGCAGGTGCAATATGCTGAAAATGATGATTCTGCCAAAAATACTGTATTTTTTTAAATGTGTTCCACTTGAAGTCTCACGCACTCATTTGACACAATTACAGTCATTATGTATGAACTTTATATGGGCACGAGGGAAGGCCCGCAGAGCTGCACGGTTTATGGTGTTACCTAGAGCGGTTGGGGGGTGGTCTGTACCGGACTTTACACTCTACTACTAAGCATGCATGCTCCAACATATGAATATACTCTTTACTGGAATAGGGCCAAGTGTGGCTGCTGAATCTCCTGCTATATATCATATGTTGCTGGGGTCAGATGCAAAAAACTGTTTGTTCATTCACCTAGACTTGAGCTATTATAAGCGCACAAGATTCAAGACTGTATTAGCAGCTTGGAAGGTTTGGAAAGCTATTAAGAAAATGTTCATGATAGAGAAAGTCTCCTGGTATACCCCATTAACTGTTTCTACTTGCTTTCCGAGTGTATTTTGGGATAGGACAGTGCAGAACTGGCGGAGTAAGGGTATACAAATAGTGGGGGATTTGTATACGGAAGGGGGTCTGAAATCGTTTAATCAGATCATGGAACAATACCATATACCCGGGCAGATTTTTAAAAATATTTACATTTAGGAACTATCTCCTCACTGCCCGGTGGAATATTCAGACTAATTCTCTTATTGAAGCTAGCCGAAAAGCAGTAAGAATAGGGGGGTTATATAGTTGTATGTTAGAAACAAGATCCAATGATTTGGAAGAACATAATCGTAAGTGGGAAAGCAGGTTAGGATGTTCTGATATTAGTTTGGAGACCTCCATTGAATTAGCTAGTCGATTATTTATGACTGCTAACCTGTCTGCCCAACATTATAAAACTATTTTTTATTTATATATGACACCTCATAAAATTGCCAAATGGGGTGTTGGACAGGAGGGGAAATGCTTTCGCTGTGATAACCCTGATGTAGATGTGATGCATATCTTCTGTACGTGTCCACTATTAAAAGAATTATTAGAGCATGTTGATAAATTTCTAACTGCTATTTTGGGAACACCTATTGATTTGTCGCCTACGCAACTTTTGTTGGGTGTAGAGATGGGGGTAAATGCTGATAGTGTACCAAGGAATGCTATATATTTCAATTTTTTAGCAACAGCAGTATTAAGGCTATGTATAGCTTCAAGCTGATAACAAAGGGATCCCCCATAGTTTGAGGCTTGGAGGGCTAGGTTCTAGGCTAAATTTAATTTAGAGTATAGTTTGTATGCATTAAAAGGTAGGCGTAAGCGAAAGCTGGGCGTACAAATTTGGGGTCCTGTTTTATCTTATTTGGATTTTTGAATGGCAATTTTTCTTTTGTTGTGTTTATTTCTATGTACTAAAGTTGGGCATACCAGAAGAAGTCGATCTGCTATGGAACTGTCCGAGTTAAATGTATATGCTTAAATGTGGTGTGATGGTTAAGACGCATGTACTCACTATACTTTAATTTGTTTGTACTCTTGTGAGTTGAATACTCATGTATTGCTAATAAAAATAAAAATAAAAAAAAACATAGGTGTGTCAGCAGGACGCCACTCCACTGATCATGATGCAAAGATCTCATCAGGCTATTGATCCTTACAACAGGGTGCATTGCCACCACCGCTCTAGCTGTTAAACCGATGATAGTACTCTGCCTTAAATAAGGGAACACTTGGTGTGACCCTCCAGGTCACAGGACCGGTCCAAGACCTCTCATAGTCCCTTGTTAGAAGTTGCATAGTACTGGGGTGGCAGAAAAATCTCATGTAATTGTTTTTTTTAAACTTTGTGGTATATTTACCCCAGCAACATGCAGTCACAAGTTTGACGCCATGGACAGGGGAGTTGCCACGAGGAACAGATTCTTCTGCCTGTCAAACCACATGCCATTCACTATTTCATAGTGTTTTTCTGCTTTTATTTACCACTTGTTTTAAGCAGATGGTAGATAAATGCATGTGGTTGGTTGGGGGGCGATGGGTGAAGCAGGGGAGGGAAGGGTAAAGAAATATCTAACAAAGGGAAGAATTGTGTGTTTCTCCTAGTTTGTAAAAAAACAGCATAAGTCTTGGCTGCTTCTGCTGCACCCAGAGTCTTGTGCGTCTTTTCAGTCTTATTTTCCTGTCTGGAAAAAAATGGTGTCCTGTTTTTCTGCACCCGGTACATCCAGGTGCAGAAAAACCTAACAACTGATAATCAGGTGGAATAAAATGAGCACATGAAAGTACTCCTTAATTTCATTGCCCTTGATTCATACTCTGGACATAGTTGAGGGATATGTGTAGGCATAGTCCTCGCAGCACACAATAGATTTGTGTGCGGCAGAGACCAGAACTCAAAAGTCAGGATACCAGATACAAGTAGGTGGTAACTCAGGGCAGGGGAAACGCCTGTTGTCCATGGAGGGGAAATTCCCGTCCCAGAAATCTACATTATCCAGTATTATGGGTATCTTTCATAGATTCACATGCCTGAATCATTCCCCGTCGTCGGGGTGGGAGTCCCCGGTAAATAATTATAGTAATGTCACATGGACATATACTTAGTACTAGGCCAGAGGCCTCACATTAGTAGCCTATCTAGGTCCTTATGTAAAAAGGACCAAACTTTGGCCAGTAGCCAATCAGCCACTATCACCCTCCTCACCTTCCTGGAAGGAGCCCTAGTCCCTCAGATTTTCTACCGCACGTCGTGCTAAGGGAGTCTCCACTGAGCTCTGCTCAGGTTTTTTCCTATATCTTTGGATTTTCCTATTAATTCTTCAAGTTTCAGATAGAAAGGAGTATTGGTATTTAATATGTCTACTACTCATAAAAAAGGGCTTTTTAGACCCTGTGCCTCTTGTAGTAAAATGAGGCTACATATAGAGGACAAGCATGAAGATTGCTTGTATTGCCTCTATCCACAGCATTCTGCCAAGGAATGTAAGATTTGTCGCACTCTCCCGGTCAAGACATTGAAGGACAGGGAAGGGCGCCTACTTCTGTGGCTCCAGAGACTAAAGGACAAAGAGCAGCTGGTCTCCTCAGGTGAGAGCGAGTGTTCCTTCAGGAGCTTCCACTCCTCTCCTAAAAGGCCTCGACAGACATCCCCAGATCAGTCTGTTGCGCCTCCTCACGAGAAGCCAAAGTCCATGGAGAGTCATCCTAAGGTCAAGCCTCAGAAACCCTCTCTTCAGATGACAGACTTCAAGAAGCCTGCTATGGTGTCTTCTGGCATGCCTGTGACGATGTCGACAGTCTCCATTTCGACATCCACGGCGTCTACTTTCTCCATGGCATCGACTACTACAACATCGTCGACGATGGGTAGGTCAATACCTTCTGTCATTCCTGTCACAAAACCGTCGACGTCGCTTCTGCCGACGGTCCTGTCGACGTCTGCTTCATCGTCGACGAAGACGAAGCTTCCAGCGTCGACGAAAATCCCATCGTCGACGAGGAATCCCTCGTCGATGAAGATCCCACCGTCGACGAAGATACCGCCGTCGACGAAGACTACCTCGTCGACGAGGACACCGTCGACGAAGTCGTCGACACCACCGTCGACGAGACCGTCGACGAAGCCATCGTCGTCGACCACTTCAGTGTCGACGCCGCCGTCGACGAAGAAATCATCGTCGTCGTCGTCGTCGACGAGGACATCGACGACGATGCAGTCGATGATGAAAATGCCTGATGAATCAGCAAAAATCGTAGATGCTCCACCGTCGACGGACACCGCGTCAACGGATCTGCAATCCAAGGGCTCTCCTTCATTGAAGTATACTTATACACACTTTAAGATGTCATCATGTCTGGTGACACCAGAGATGACCTCACCTAGCAAGGTTCAACAGCTGCTACCAACGCAGTTTCCAGAAACAGAAGATCCTGAAGAACAGACCATGTTTCCAGTAGCATCCAGTCCCTCTCATCTTAACATCAAAGTTCAGGAGAGTTCGGACTATGAAGATTTTGAAGAGATTAGAATACAAGAGACAGTTCAACAACATACCACTGTTCAACCTATGGTGTGCCTTCCAGCTTCAATTGTTTCTGACCTCCAATTTCTAATTTCAGACTATAAACAAAGATTTCCAACATCTTCTCCTACCTCAGGAGTACAGGTACAACAGGAAACGCCAACTCCTCAACATCGACAGCGGCCGCCCCCGCTGGTTGTGCGTCAGGAGCAAGTGACATTACCTCCTCACATTTCCTCGGATGAGGATGAATATGAGGAAGAAGTGAGAAATGATGAGACCCAAGAGGAAGAAGGTGAAATACATGATGATGATGATTCTGATGATAACGCCAACCCAGATCCAGCATCCCCAGACCAAGTACAGGACGATTCACCCCCTGAAGACTTAGGGGGATTCCATATTATCGTAGGAAGAGCGGCTGCAAGGTTCAACATCCAAATAGCATCGGAAACGCAGGACTGTTTCCTTCATGATTTTAAAGAACCCTTCAAGAGATCAGCTCGCTCCATTCCAGTGATCGATTATATATGGGAGCAAGGACTAAAAATAATGAAAAATCCTTCCTCTCTCATTCCAGTGCCGGCTAGGCTTGAAAAGAAGTACAAAGCCCCAGACACTGCGCCCGCATGTTTAACTGGCCACACTAAGCCTGACTCAGTTATATCTCAGGCCGCTCAGCGGAAGTCCAGCAACCTGTCAGCGGCGATGACAGCGCCTCCTGATAAAGAAGGAAGAAAACTTGATGCCATTGGCAAGAGATTTTCCTCCATGTCCGCCCTATCAGTCAGGGCTGCAAATTCTCTGGCATTAATAGGTCGCTACAATCGACAGATATGGGCAGATATAGCCCCTTATCTAGGGGCGATCCCAGAAGATCAGAAAGAAGAGGTTAAGAAGATTTTGCTGGAGGGCGAACGCTCTGCCTCAGAGATGATCGAGGTTGCCTTGGATATCGCTTCCACAGGCTTTCGTCAATTGGCGGGAGCAGCGGTTTTAAGGCGCCAGGGATGGCTTAAAGCCACCGCATTCCGGCCTGAAGTACAAGCCAAAGTTCTCGACATGCCATTTGATGGGGAGCTACTCTTCGGTGGGCATATCGATGACATGCTGCAAGGTATTAAGAAGGATACCGAAACAGCGAAAGCCCTAGGCACCCTACAATACAAGCAGAATTCCTTTCGAGGATCCAGAGGTCGAGGACAACAGAATCGTGGCAACTATCAAGGTTACAAGTCCTCTTATAACTCTTCCCAGCAGTACAAACCTCAATATCAGCAGAGGCAACAACAAGGACAATCCTCATACAACAAGTCGTCCTTTCGAGGAAGAGGAGGAAAGAAAGACAATAACAGACGCCAATGACTGCTTTCTCCAGCAGGCCTCCACCTCTTCTCCACAATTCGTAGTTGGAGGAAAAATTACCAACTTCCTCCACAATTGGAAGCAAATCACAACAGATCGTTGGGTTTTGCAGTTAGTTCGCTTCTGACACACTTTGGAGTTTGTGGAACATCCTCCTCCGAACCCACCATGTCCTGTGCAGCACAAGAATCTAACCATACTTCAACAGGAACTCTCACTAATGTTTCAGAAAAGAGCAGTGGAAAGAGTTCCTCGAAGTCAGAAGGGGAGAGGATTCTATTCCCGATTCTTCCTGATCAGAAAAAAGGAGAAGAAGCAGTGGAGACCAATTCTGGATCTGAGAAACCTAAACAAATATCTCAAAAAGCAGTCTTTCCGTATGGTTACCCTCCAGGAGGTATTACACCTACTCAATTCAAAAGACTATATGGTATCCTTAGACCTCCAGGATGCTTATTTTCATATCCTCATTCACAAGAGTCATCGACAATTCTTGAGGTTTGCAGTAGCAGGCAGACACTACCAGTTCAGAGTATTACCATTCGGCCTGAAGTCAGCTCCACGCATCTTTACAAAGTGTCTGTCTCCAGTTGCGGCATACCTTCGCCAGCATCATCACCAAGTCTTTCCCTACCTGGACGACTGGCTCGTCAAAGCTCCTACTCGGACAGGCGTGGCCATGTCCTCTACAGCCTGCCTTCATCTCTTCGAGAACCTAGGCCTAACGCTCAACCAGGAACGTCACAACGTCTCAATTTCCTGGGGGCGACGTTGGATACAAAACAGGAGAAAGCGTTCCCTTCCAGGGGACGTCAGGTCAAGCTGAAGACCCTGGCCGTCCAACTTCAGTCCAAAAAGAGAGTCAAGGTTCGACTCTTCAAGTCGTTACTAGGAATGATGTCTTCCAACATTTTTCTCATTCCTCACTGTCGCCTCCACATGCGACCTCTTCAGGAAGCTTTAACAAATCAGTGGATCCAAAGTACAGGATCCTTCGACAACTGGATCAAGATCACTCAGGTCATGAAGAAGGCTCTGAGATGGTGGCTTCTGGGCGACAACCTGAACAAAGGCCTGCCTTTTCTACTCCCAGTCTCTCCTTATGTGATAACCCCAGACGCGTCACTGGAAGGACCGGGGGCATTCCTTCAAGAACTGCAAGTACACGGTCAGTGGTCAGTGGCAGAAAGACAACTCCACATCAATTTGCTAGAGTTACGAGCAGTGCGCTTGGCACTTCGAGCATTTCTACCCCGCATCAGGAACTTCCCAGTGCTTGTGAGGACGGACAACACCACCACAATGCACTACCTGAACAAACAGGGAGGTACTCGATCCAGGACGTTGTCTCGAGAATCTCAGCAAATTTGGATCTGGTTGCTCCAGCACAACATTTCTCTGCGGGCAGAGTATGTCCCAGGAGTAGACAACACCCTGGCAGACTCGCTAAACAGGCAGCGCTCAATTTGCCACGGGTGGGAGCTCGACCAGATGACGCTCGACTCGGTGTTCTCCCGTTGGGGCAAGCCTCACCTGGATCTCTTTGCGACGGAAACAAATGCGAAATGCCAACATTACGCAAGCTGGCTTCCCCAGAAAAGGTCCCTAGGGAATGCCTTTTCGATGACATGGTGCAAACTCTTTGCTTACGCTTTTCCACCGTTTCCCCTGATCCCCAGGGTTCTCCGGAAATTGAAAGCAGAGAGTTGTACCCTGATCCTGATAGCCCCAGTGTGGCCGCGCCATCACTGGTATACAGAACTACACCTTCTATCGCTGGAACCTCCAATTCTATTCAGGACCTGCCCACATCTCCTCACAATGAACCAGGGACAAGTCCAGCGTCCGGATCCAACATCTCTCAAATTATCGGATTTACTCCTGAGTTCAGAGAGTTCCGGAATTTAGATATTCCGCAGGAATGCAGGGTCGTCCTAGCCCGGGCCCGGGCTGAAAGTACTAATAAGACATATTCCCTTAAGTGGAAAAGGTTCTGTTTGTGGTGTAGGGCTCAGAAATTACATCCGTTCACTTCTACTCCAGCACAAATTCTGCCCTACTTGCTCCACCTAGCCAATTCAGGGCTAGCGCACGCTTCAATAAAGGTCCACCTGGCGGCCATATCCAGGTTCAGACGTTCTTCGTGTGGAGCTTCACTATGGACCAACAGACTGGTCAAGCAGTTTCTGAAGGGGTTATTCAGAACTTTCCCTCCAGTACGAGCGTCACCACCTACATGGCAACTAAATGTGGTACTAGCTCAACTAATGAAACACCCGTTTGAGCCAATCCACAAAACAGATCTTAAATATTTGTCATGGAAAACGGCTCTATTACTGGCGCTCACGTCAGCAAGAAGAGTGAGTGAACTGCAGGCTTTTTCTGTGCAAGACCCCTTCATCCAGTTCAAGAACGACAGGGTCATTCTACGGACTAATCCTAAGTTTATACCGAAGGTTCCGTCCTCTTTCCATCTCAACGAACCTATTGTCCTGAGATCTTTTTTCCCGAATCCATCATCTGCGGCTGAAAGATCTCTACACTCATTGGACCTCAAGCGATGTCTCAAATTCTACATACACAGGACAGAGCAATTGTGGAAGTCCAACCAATTGTTTGTTGCATTTAGCAGGCCCAGGAAAGGCCTAGCATTGACTAAACAGAGCATTTCCAGATGGATTTCATCGGCCATCGCATTCTGTCACCAACAGGCGGGCCATCCTCTGCCTTCAAAGGTTCGAGCACACTCCACTAGAGCGGTAGCCACCTCCATGGCGCTCTTTGCTGGGGTTCCCATTGTCGACATCTGCAGAGCAGCGACATGGAAGACGCCACATACGTTCACCAAGCACTACTGCTTGGATTCTGAACTTATGAAGGATGCAGCAGTAGGACAGGCGGTCCTACGTCATCTATTTCATTAGAGGTGAGCCTTCTTCCTATCATCCCACCTTTCAGGTAATTTATTGCACATTTCTTATCAGGTTGTAAGTATCATGTAACTGTGTAACAACTTATGATAAGATTTTTATGTCTTTACAGATGTATTATGTGAAATGTGCTCATTATTGCTTGCTATTCTGATTCAGGCATGTGAATCTATGAAAGATACCCATAATACTGGATAAGAAATGCGTTACTTACCTGTAACAGCAGTTATCCAGTATTGGTATCTTTCATAGATTCACATGCAACCCACCCGCCTCCCCTGGAAGGGCTCACCTTTGTCTCCTCAGTAGGTACTACTTGGCACTGTGCTTACGAAAATCTGAGGGACTAGGGCTCCTTCCAGGAAGGTGAGGAGGGTGATAGTGGCTGATTGACTACTGGCCAAAGTTTGGTCCTTTTTACATAAGGACCTAGATAGGCTACTAATGTGAGGCCTCTGGCCTAGTACTAAGTATATGTCCATGTGACATTACTATATTTATTTACCGGGGACTCCCACCCCGACGACGGGGAATGATTCAGGCATGTGAATCTATGAAAGATACTAATACTGGATAACTGCTGTTACAGGTAAGTAACGCATTTCTTAAAAATTAATTAATAGTATCCTTTTTTAAATATCTGTTTGGTGCCAGTGCATATGACTTTAATTTCTGCCTTTGGGATTCAATGTTACAAGTCCATAGGGTGCATGTATCCTTTGTGAGCTTAATAAAATGTTGAAAATTCTATAAATCCTCACTCCTACATCCAAGTACTCTCAGGCTACAATTTTACACTCTGCTCTGTATGAAAACCAGCTCAACATTTTCAAAATTCTGCAACTCTGCATTGATTTGGCTTGTAAATTATATTTTGGGAAATTTTCATGTATTAACTATTTAATTGTAATACTATAGGTGATTGAAATTACTGACGAAGAAAGCAAGATTTAGCACCAGGCAACTGAAGTCTGTGCCATAAGAAGGATTATTTTGAAAAACTGAAGGACATCCAGCATTCTACGTTTAAACAATTTCCAAAATCTAAGTGTGTCGAGGAAGTGGGAGCTGAGGAAAGTACTATACTGTAAGTGAAGTCTCTAATTTAGCATTTCATTAACCCAGAGCAAAGCCATATCTGTGTACAGAATAACCTTCATCTAAAACATCATGTAATTCCAGAGAGGAAGCACACACTGCATAAAAAGAAAGTTATAACAAAAGGTTTCTTCTGCAGACCATCAAAGAAAAGACGCTGAGAGAAGACTCCGAAGCTGACACGTTAACAACCAAAAGATTGGAAAATCACCTTTGTTCAACAACTGTTTTTAACCAGTTACACAAGTTTGAGACTATCTGACTCTGGGTAGAAAACCACGACCCACTCTGCAAACTCGTGCGAAAACCTTAAAAATTCACCACTTTATTGTGTTCATAACCATCTCAGATTGTTTATTTTTTATTGTGTACTGTTCTGTAATTCTATGTAAATCGCCTCAACAGTATCTGCTGTGAATGAGTGATATGTAAAACTATTAAATATGAAAATGGATTAAATGAGCACAGTTGCGCTATAGGTAATGTAAATAAATCCTCTTCTTCAGAACTACAAACCTTAACCTTACACCAAACATAGAAAGGGTAAAAGGAACTGATGTTCTGAGACTCATGATCCACAATAGTACTGTGCACGTTCGAACGCCTTCAATTACTGCCATTATGTCAGTGCAAAAAGGTACTTATCAGTTTAATCATTAAATATCAGACTAACACCTTATCACTGCATTGCTAAGAACCTATACAAATAGATTTGAGAAAATCTTCAGTCACAAAATAAGTTGCTGCCGGATAGGCTATAACCTAAAGACTATTATCTGCTAGAAATATTTCTACAGGTGTTACAGGGCTGCTTTCAGACATATTTTGCTCAATTGAAGTGTTAAAGATTACACACAATTTCTTTTAGAGATAAATGCTGAACATTATCTAAACAAGCCTAACTCTAAAATCGGGTTCACTCTTACTGTGGTATATAAGCAAGAGAAAACTAAACGTAGAGATATTAACTCTAGGAATACACCTTATAAAAACACGGACTGTGAGAACAAATTCAGTGTTCAAAACCGCCTAAATCAAGGCAAAATATCCTAAGTTGGGGAAAAAAGTTACATGTGCCAAAAAAGATACAGCCATAAATCTTATCTCACAGAATTTGACACAATGCACACTGGGGGAAACCACTCTCAGTGCAAAGTATGCCAAAAAAGTTTCAGGCGTAAATCTTATCTCACTGTGCATATGAGAATCCACACTGGGGAAAAACCTTATCAGTGCTCTGAATGCCAGAAAAGGTTTAGTGTCAAAGCGAGTCTATATCTACATGCATTAACCCACTCTGGGGAAAAATCTTACCAGTGCGCTGAATGCCCGAAAAGTTTCGCCCGTAAATCGAAACTCACTGAACATATGAGAATCCACTCTGGAGAAAAACCTTATCAGTGCGCTGAATGCCAGAAATGTTTCAGTGACAGAAGAGGACTTACTATACATACAAGGACCCACACTGGGGAAAAACCTTACCAGTGCTCTGAATGCCAGAAATTTTTCAGTGACAAAAGAAGACTTACTCAACATACAAGGACCCACACTGGGGAAAAACCTTACCAGTGCTCTGAATGCCAGAAATGTTTCAGTTACCAAAGCATTCTCACTCGGCATAGAATAACCCACACTGGGTATAAACCTTACCAGTGCTCTGAATGCCAAAAATGTTTCAGTTACCAAAGCATTCTCACTCGGCATATAAGAATCCACACTGGGGAAAACCCTTATCAGTGCTCTGAATGCCAGGAAAGGTTTTGTAACAAAGAAAAACTTTCTAAACATGCAATAACCCATTCTGTGGAACAACCTTATCAGTGCTCTGAATGCCCAACATTTTTCAGTGTAAAACGTAATCTCACACAGCATACAAAGATCCACATTGGGGCAAAACGTTATCAGTGCTCTGAATGCCACAAATGTTTCAGTGACAAAAACTGTCTCACTCGGCATACAAAAACCCACACTGGGGAAAAACCTTATCAGTGCTCTGAATGCCAGAAATGTTTCATTGACAAAAACAGCCTCACTCATCATATAAGAACCCACACTGGGGAGAAACCTTTTCAGTGCTCTGAATGCGAGAAATGTTTCAGTGTAAAAATCAGACTCACTAAGCATACAAGAATCCACACTGGGGAAAAACCATATCAGTGCTCTGAATGCCAGAAAAGGTTTTGTAACAAACAAAGTCTTTCTAATCATGCAGTGACCCATTTTGTGGAACAACCTTATCAGTGCTCTGAATGCCAGAAATGTTTCAGTGTAAAAAGTAGTCTCACACGGCACATAAGAATCCACACTGGGGAAAAACCTTATCAGTGCTCTGAATGCCAGAAATGTTTCAGTTTAAAAAGTAGACTCACACAGCATACAAAGATCCACACTGGGGAAAAACCTTATCAGTGCTCTGAATGCCAGAAATGTTTCACTGACAAAAGAACTCTTTCTCAACATACAATAACCCACACTGGGGAAAAACCTTATCCATGCTCTGAATGTCAGAAATGTTTCAGAGACAAACTCAGTCTCACTCAGCATATAAGAACCCACACTGGGGAAAAACCTTATCAGTGCTCTGAATGCCCTAAAGATTTCACACTTAAATCACTTCTAACTGGGCATGTGAGATTCCACACTGGGGAAAAACCTTATCAGTGCACTGAATGCGACAAATGTTTCAGGGTAAAAAGCAATCTCACTCAGCATATAAGAACCCACACTGGGGAAAAACCTTATCAGTGCTCTGAATGCCAAAAATGTTTCGGAAAAAAAAACAGTCTCATTAATCATATAAGAACCCACACTGGGGAAAAACCTTATCGGTGCTCTGAATGCCACACATGTTTCAGTGAAAAAAACAGTCTCACTCAGCATATAAGAACCCACACTGGGGAAAAACCATATCAGTGCTCTGAATGCCAAAAATATTTCTGCCAAAAAAACAGTCTCATTAATCATATAAGAACCCACACTGGGGAAAAACCATATAGGTGCTCGAATGCCAGATATGTTTCAGTAAAAAAGGCAGTCTCACTCAGCATATAAGAACCCACACTGGAGAAATACCTTATCAGTGCTCCAAATGCCAAAAATGTTTCAGCCTTAAATGTAATCTCACTAAACATATGAGAATCCATACTGGAGAAGAAAATTATCAGTGCTCTAATTGTCAGAAAAGATTCAGAGGTAGAGATAATTTCAAGCGCCATAAGAAAACACACCATCAAAATATTTTAGTGCCAGAAAAGCATCCGTTTTAAACACAATCTCCCTCTACATGAGCAGACGCACACAGGGGAAAAACAATACCAATGCTGTGAATGCCAGAAATTCCTATCTGATAGGCACAGCTTCACTAACCATAAGCGATTCTCCATACTGATGAAAAACTTTATGAGTGTTCTGAATGCCAGAAGAGCTGCAGAGAAAAACGCTATCTCACCATGAGAAGCTCCACACTGGAGAAAATCCTTATGCCAAAAAAGCTAGTATCTGAAAGACAGAATCTGAAAGAAACACGTTAGTGTTAGATTCCTTACCTTAGAATTACCCCCAGGCGTCAGACTGGATACGGAAAGTTTTTCGTCAGCAGTACCCCTGCGCGTCGGTAGGCGTCGTCTGCGGCTCCGTGTCCGTCGTCGGTGTCGTGATCGCCGGAATGATGTCGCTGGAGTACTTAGACGCCGCCCTCGCGCGCTGACGTCAGTTCTTCTTTTTTCCGCGCCAGCTAGCGCAGATCCGGGAAGAGCACGTACCTTTAGTCATTTTTTGACTAACTTTTTGGATGTTTTTGTCTATCTTTGTCGAGTCGACTCGACTCCTGGTGCCAGTAGGGATGCCCGGTTTCAAGCTGTGTGACGCCTATCACCGACTGATGTCTGTTACCGACCCCCTCCGCCGGTGTTCATACTGTTTGGGGGTGACCACGATGACAAGTCGTGCTCCGACTGCCGGGCCTTGACGTCGGAGGCTAGGCGGGAGCTTTCCCGTAAGCTCCTCGAGCTCCGGCAGTCGACTCTGTGCCGCTCGAGGTCCTAGTCGGGGAGGAAGTCGAGGAACTGGTCGCGGAGCCGCAGTCATCACCGATCATCCGGATCCAAGTCCTCGCACTCGGGTAAGTCGAGGCATGTCAAAAAGAAGCAGTGAGGACTCCCCTCGCCATTCACGCGGCTCAGGAGTCGCATCCTGTCCCACACCCTCTGGTCCCTGGACTGAATGCGACTCCGGGCGATATTAGAGACTTCCTTGTGGCCAAGAGGACTCTCTTCCCGCCGTCGACACCTGCCGGCGCGGCTTCAGGCCCGCGGGTCCGACTGGGAGTCCTAACTTGCTGGCGGCTTCGGCCCCGGTGCCGTCGGCAACTTCGGTCTCGGCGTGCAGGACCTGTGGGATCCAGGCCTGGATCCCGGTCGAAGCCAGTTGACCTTATGACTCCTCCGCTGGTGCTGACCCCGGCGCCATCCTCGGACAACACCGTCTCTGGTTTTAGCCCCAGTCCCGGTTCGGCGTACGAGCAGCGCCGTCTCCGATGTCGATGGGTGAGCCCTTCACCTATGACCCGGCTCTGTCATTTATGCAAGTGTGGCTCACTGGTTAGAGGAGGCAGACCCTGAAGCAGAGGTCAGACCCGGGACCAGGGTTCAATTCTCTACGCGGCAGGGTCTTGAGCCCAAATGTCCACGGACTCGACAATTCTCGCTACGGTGCCTACTCGAATCACGGGTTCACACTCTGCAACTCTGGGCAATAGCTTGCTTAATCTCCACTATGGCCCCCCAGCGGCGGGATGCCTGGCTTACACCTTGGGGATGCCCAGTAGGGGTTATCTCACAGGGAAAAGCCAGGACGGGTTCCCAAAGCAAGCGCCTTGAGACCTATCGGTGATAAGGCGCTATATAAGAACCTTTGACATTTGACATGCCTGTTAATCAGGACACGGATCAAGGGGAGGACTGGGAGGGGTCTGAGGACCCTCTGGCACAGCAGTGCCAGTTAAGTCAGGACTGGGATGATGAGCTTGGGGATGCCAGTGGTCTAGACACTTCGCCTGACACTGGTTTTCTCAATCCTCCCTCCGTGACTACGGAGGAGGGGGCTACTTATGCTGTGGTGTTGCGCAGGGCGCCCAAGGCCCTAGCCCTTGAGCTCCCTGCAGCAGCGTGAGGACTAACTTCCTCACCGAGGTGCTTCAACCGCCAGTCAGCTCTACGAAGCCTCTGCTGCCGTTTAATGAGGCCCTCACTGACTTTCTGATGGGCACTTGTTCCAAGCCCTCCACAGTTCTCCCTGTGGATCAGTACGTGGACCCACGCCAACGCCCGGCTCCGGGCGACCCCTGCTTTCTGTCCACCCACTCCACCCCCGAGAGTCTGGTTATCCAGGCCTCCACGTCCCAGACCGCATTCCCGACCGCTCTGCCATATCAGGAATCCAAAAGGCTAGATCAGTTTGGCAAGAAACTGTTCTTCTCGGTCAGCCTAGGATTGCGGTCCATTAACACTGCATGCCTTTTGGGCTGTTACACCCACTCTCTGTGGGATACGGTGGCGGACGTGCTGCCCCAGTGTCCGGCGGAGGCCCAGACACGGCTCGCCCAGGCTGTCGCTGACGGCCGAGACGCAGCACGGTATTCCATCCGATGTGGACTTGACACCACGGACTCGCTGGGCAGAGCAAATTCAATGACTGTGGCGATTACTCGTCACGCCTGGCTGAGGTCCGCCAGTTTTTCAGGGGATGTCCAGAACACACTCATGGACATGCCCTTTGATGGCCGTCTCCTCTTTGGCGACAAAGCAGATAGCGAGCTTGAGCGCTTTAAGGACTTCAGGGCTATGGCCAAGTCCTTGGGCCTGTCGGGCCAGTGCCATCAAACTTCAGCTTTTCGTCTCTTTCGTGGCCATGGAAGGGGCACCCCCACACGTTTATACAGCCTCAACGCGGTCGCGGACGTGCTGCCCGCCGTGACGGAGCAAGGGGTCAGAGAGCCGGTCAGTCCACATCAGCTCCCGCAGCTTCTGCCTCAAAGCCTTCCTAGTCCGAGCTTTCAGGCTCATTCCACGCCAGTCGGAGGCAGGGTTTGCCATCACGTACTCCACTGGCGTTCCATCACTTCGGACAGGTGGGTGCTGCAAATCATCCCAAGGGGCTACTCCCTCCCCTTTGAGGCGACACCTCCAGCCATGCCTCCACAGTACCATGTCGGGGGATCACTTGCAACTTCTGCGAGAGGAAGTTACGGTCCTCTTGGCCAAGGGGGCCATCGAGCGCGTTCCTAGTCCAGAAGTAGGATGTTTTTAAGCCCTAGAAGATACGGTTCGGTGGTTGGTTCAGTATTTAACACAATGTACTTACGCACACTAGGCTTCCACAGCTCAATTACCTCTCTATCACAGCAGCTCATTCTTAAAAAACACTCTTTGACCAGAGAAAGGTCCCTCTTACATATGCGCTCAGGATTAGCAAATAGTTCCTACCTACCCTGGAGAGGCCAACTCTTACATACTGGAGCCATCGGATGCTTGAGACATAGTCAAGTGAAAGGCATTCCCGTAGGCCATCTTTGCTAAGTGTATTTGCTTAATTAGCCCAAATGTTAAGCCACAAAGCCAGGGGACGAAGAGCCAGTACATCTGAGAGGAAAGGCATCCCCAACTCTTCGTGCACGACATAAAACAGGGTGCTTTGTGGGACAGAAAGGGCCCATCGCAGGAAAGAGTTTTCAGCACTTTGCACTACCCCTACCCTAATGTGGCCCCATATCTCACTCCCATAACCAACCGTTGAAATATATTTGGCTTCATATATCTTCAAAAGAGCCGCTATTGGCTTCCCTCCCACTCTACTGGCAAAGTTAAAAACAGCTGCAAGAGCTTTCACTATATCCCCTTTCTTCCAAGTAAGCACAGGGCACCAACTCAAGGAATTGTCTTTTTTTTTATTTTATTTTTTTATTGTAAACAGGCTGACAGGAAAACATACATTAATACATATATCAAGGACATTGAAGAAAGAAAAATTATGTTATACAAGCAAATAGATAAATAAGATAAAAGAGAAAAAAACAAGGACAAGTAAATCCATAATTCATAATCAACCAATATGCATAGAATTCATTACAGGTCCAAGAAGAAGTTTTACAAAGTCCTGCAATATTACTCCAGAAAAGGTCCCCAGTTTCTTTCAAATGTAATCAGTGAACGGATTCCCCTTAAATTTGCTAAAGCTAGCTCCATAGCATGTATCTCGGTTACTAGTGCCCACCAATCCCAAACCGTGGGTGGGTCTGTAGCGATCCAGGCTCTGGCCAAGGTTAGCTTGGCACAAGACATGAGTATGGTAACCAGAGCAGATTGTGAAAATGAAATGGAGTAAAAATCTAACAAAACAGAAGCAGCCGTAAGGGTCGGTAACATGATCTTCTTAGTTCGACAAACATTCTGTACGTCACCCCAAAAGGTCTTGAGTTTGGGGCAGGAGAACAGCATGTGAACTAGGTTGGCTGCCTTCAGCAGAGCACTTGGGGCATTTTGTGCGGGCGGTATAGGCGGGGTTGGGGGACCATCTAGTGATTCTTTCAGGAGTATAGTAGAGCATACAAGTTGTTCCAAACTGCTGTAGCCTTAGGCTAGAAGATCGTACTAATTTGTTGATGTTAGAAAGGGAGTTCTCTATTTGTTTCGAGGTGATGTTAAATCCCAGTTGAGCCCCCCACTTCTCCGCTAATTTAAGATGGTCGTTCATTTTATATTTAATTAGTGATTTATATGCCCCACTAATAACTGATTTATTTTTGTTTGAATATAAGCAAGTCCATATATCGCAATCGGTGATATCTCGAATCTTTTTTTAATTAATTAGATAATCATGAATCTGTAAATATTTATATCTCGCGGTTTCCAGTAAACCATGTATAAGTTTAAGTGTATTAAATTCAAGAAACCCCTGCGAGCCATAGAGATCCGCCAAAGCATTGATTCCCTGCCCGGCCCAACTATTAGTGGTGTTATCGGTGAAAATAGCCGGGAGACCTGGGTTACCCCATAATAATAACTTCGGATGGAAAAAGGATGTTTTACAAAATGTTAATACATTCCTCCATATCTTTAAAATATCCCTGGCCGTCTTGAATCTTACTCTCTTGTAGTAATTAAGATCGTTTGCTCTACGCAAAAACATATTTGATTCTTGTTTTAACATAAAATAGTGAAAGAATACTGCTCCTTCTTTGTGGAGTAGAGAAATCGTAAAAAAAACGAGGACCAAAAATACAACTTAAGATCTGGAAAGTTAAGCCCTCCGTCATGCGTGCTATTCTTCATAAATTTCAGTGATCTTCTCGCTTTTTTATAGCCCCAAATAAAACTGCTCAAAACGCCGTCTAATTGTTGGAAGAACTGATTGTTCAGTGCCAGTGGAATGGATCGAAATAGGTACAAAAACTTGGGTAATACCTTCATCTTGATAAGATTAATTCTGCCGATAATATTCAAAGGTAGCCTATGCCACTTCCTTAAAAGTAAAGTAGTGGATTTAATCAACTCATTGTAGTTTATGTTGTTAATTTCCTGTACTTTGGCCGTGATTTTAACGCCTAAATAAGTAGCAACTTTGCATATCTCTGGGATAGCCGTAGAAGGGAGGTAGTTAGCAATGACTTGTGTCTTCTGTAAATTAAGTCTGTATCCAGACACCTTCCCAAATTTCGCAGCCTCTAGTGTGATACCTTTCAGTGCCTCGCTGATGTTATGTGTGTAAACGGCAATGTCGTCCGCATAAGCGGTCAATTTAAGTTCTTGTGAGCCAGAGCTAAAGGGTACGATCAGGGTTTGGGAATTAAGGGCATGTAAAAAAGGTTCTAAGGAAAGGGCAAATAAAAGAGGTGATAAGGGGCAGCCCCGACGCGTACCACGCATAATTGGAAAATCTGAGGAGGTCAGGCCGCCATAACTAGTACAAGCAATGGGATTGTCATATAGCGCCTGTATACCCCTCAGAAACTTTCCACCAAACCCCATTTTAGATAGCACGCACCAAAGATAGTCCCACCCCACTCGGTCAAAAGCTTTTTCAGCATCTAATAAGATCATGCCGAGTGGGGTGGACTCTATCTCTGCAATATCAAAAGCTGTGATGGCCATATTTACGTGTGTGGTAGTGTCTCTCCCAGAGATAAACCCATGTTGCTGTGGGTTGACAATTTGAGGCATAATAGGGGCCAATCTAAGTGCCAGAATTTTCGCAAATATTTTCGCGTCTGTGTTTATCAGCGAGATGGGTCGGTATGACCCTCTCTCAACTCAAGGAATTGTCAAACACAACTCCCAAATAGGAGAAAACATTGGTCTTCGCTGTTGACGAAAGTCCGAATTTAAAAGTGAACTGCTTAGCTTTACGATGTCCCACCTGCATAATGAACGACTTGGAATGAATAAACGAAAGGTACAAGTCCTTCATAAAAAGGGCAAAATAATTCAGAAGAAGTTGTAGGCACCTAGCTGTCCTCGCCTAGAGGACTGCGTCGTCCCTGTATAGGAGGACTGGCAGGCTACGCTTGCCTACCTGGGTACAATCCGCATTTGTGGCCAAGAGGGCCTTCTCTAAGGAATTATTATATAGGTTAAAAAGAAAGGATGCCAAAATGCACCCCTGATACACCCCTCTCTTGATGTCAAGCTGACTGGACACTTTCAGTTCCTTTGAATAGCGGACAACCGCGGTTGAATCACGGTGAGGATCCCTCAGAAATAAAATGATGTTACAGTCAATGCCAATGGAGGACATCAGCTGCCGCAGCTTGGACCTATTGACCCAGTGGAATGCTGAGGACAGGTCCATGAAGGCTAGGTTTTTGGGGCTGGAACAAGCCACAGTGCATTTGTTCAGAACCATGTAAAGGTTTAAACACTGTTCCACAGCGGAACTACCTGGGTGAAAGCCGTATTGGATATCAGATATAAAGTTGTTTTCATCAACCCAAGATACAAGTGTGTCAAGTACCATGCGGCCCACCTCCTTCACCACAGAGTCAAGAAGTGAAATGAGCCTATAACAATAGGTACTCTACCGATTTTCCTTTTTAAATACCGGGACTATATAAAGCCCAAGAATCTGGGTGGCCAACCTGGACTGCAGCATTGATAACAGCTGTGAGGACAGGTACCCAGGTTTCTACGTGGGCGATGTAGAGATCTGGTGGGATCCCATCTGGCTCGGGGTCCTTGTTTTTAGACACACCCAGAATACTGACTCTCACCTCTTGCATGGTGATGGTGAAAACTAGTTCCGACTTGCTTTCCACCCTTTTCTACCCCGCAATTGGCGGGGTATCCGACTGGAAGATACCCTCGAAATTATGTACTCAATTGTCCTCAGTGATATGGGCCTCCGGTAAATTTGCATTATTTCCATATAGAAATGGGCTGTTAATAATGCCCCAGAACTTTGAGCTATTACACAGTGTACTAGCCTCGAATAAATCAATCCAGGCCTCCATCTTCAGGGCCGACTCGGGAGTTGCTAGAGCATCCTTATATGCTCTTCGTAGGCCTTTGACCGCCACCCGGTCTCGGGGCTTAACACCCAAGGGCTTTCTCAGATTCCTGGAAGCCTGGGAGCACGCCGAAGCATCGTGGACCTGGTTGCTTACAGCCCCCACCCGAGGCCCGTAGTAACTTCCTTATGACAGTAGACATGGATCCAAATGCCCCCATGATGTCCAGACCACTTGCCTCATCATCGAGACAGGTTGCAAACTTGCTGCGACACTGAGTTAAAAGGGACTCGTGGAGTAGCTCTGGGACAATACAGCCCCACTTTACGCTCCTTCCCGCTTGCATCACTTTAAGGGGGACACCAGCCCCCCCCGCCCATATTGGTATGTCTGAGTGTTCGGGTCTAGCCTGTTAAAACACAAATGGGGTTGTGGTCACTACATTAACACGCCTGCACAGAAAAATCTGTAACCAGAGAATAAGGGGGGTAGATATAAAGGTGAATTTAATAAAGGTCTCACAACCTCTTCCAATAAAGGTGGGAGTAATGTCTGTTTTCCCCGGAGGCAGCTTATTCATTACAGATGTTAGACCAAATTCAAGCAAGATGGAGTTAAGCTCAATACTATGGGGAGTATGTTCCATGTGTAAGCCTGCTTGGCATGTACAGCCCATAGCTTCCACTCCTCCTTGCCTGATGTCCCCACATGAGTGTTAAAATCCCCTGTTAGAAACATTTAGTGATAATTCTGACCTTTCAAGCTGCTATCCTGAAGTACAGACCCCATCAGAATTATATAGCCCTCATCCAGGCAAGGAACTCCCACGTTGTAAAAGTTTACCAGAAGTACCTTGCTCTTACCACTGGACAACAACATCACATGTAAATTGGGAGAGACATAAATGTAAATTGTAAATTGATACTTGTATAGCGCACTACTCACCCGCAAGGGTCTCAAGGCGCTTGTACGAATACCGCTGTGGAACCCATCCTGGCTTTCCCTGTGAGGCGTCCACTCCTGGGCACCCCCAAGATGGAGGCCAGGCATCCTTAGCGTTGTGGGGGCCATTGTGGAGATTAAGCAAGCTATTGCCCAGAGTTGCAGAGTGGGACTCCATGATTGGAATAGGCACCGAGGCGAGAATTATCAGGTCCGTGGAATTTTTGAGCCCAAGACCCGCCGAGGCGGGGCATTGAACCCTGGTCCCGGGCTAGACCTCTGCATCAGGGTCTGCCGCTCTAATCATTGACATATAGTGAGGTAGCAGAGATGCCAAGGACAGCTAGAGAAACAAAGGTGATAAGCCCCCCCTCCCCCCTTGGCTTTCCCTGACCTGGATGTGGTAGCTGGAATGAAGAGGGTTTTATAGCCATCCAGGTGATAATTATTGTCTACAGCCCATGTTTCCTGGAGGCATATCACATCAAAACACTTAACAAGAGCCAACCATTCGGTGTTCTCAATCATGCTCTCCAGCCCCGCGATATTCTGAGAAAGAAATTTACACCCTCCATTCACACTCGATACCTGTTCTGGGGGCGATACATTACCCTCGGATGCGGGTTCCATAGGGCCCGAGAGACCCACACATCGTCAATCGCAATCTTCCAATGAGCTCAGAGGAGTAAACCTATTTGCTGTGCTTACCCCTATCATCCCCTCTGCACAACCCCTATGACCTACCTCTTGGAGCCGCTCGCGCTGGGACAGTAGTTGGTAATAATTGGGTCTGTAGAAGTGTCGAGATTGCTGAGTTCCAACACCTGTGGTTAGACTGGGCAACCGTGGTTAAGGTTCGGTTTACCATGACTGGATTGTTAAAATTGATGATAATGCAGACCCCCAGACAGGATTTCTTGGTACTACCAACCCACTGTGTCCGGTGCACCATGAGAATTTGGTTTTCCACCCTAAGCCCATGGGCAATGTTGGAATTGAGCCAGTGCACCACCTTATTGTTCAGCTGGTAAAAGTCTTCCTTGGTTCCGGGTGTTGAGGCATGGTACTCACACCACAACAAGCGGAGTGGACTCAGGTAGGAGATGAACAGAGCCCAAACTAGGATGATAGTTATTGTAGTCCCCGGGGGGGCATGGCTTCCAGCCCTTTCCACCTATCATCGGAACTGTACAATCCGCCCACTTTGAAACCCTGAGATTACAGAGCCTGAAAAGATACTGAGTTCTGGGTGACCCTCGCCCCCCTCCGGTTGGTTGAACGGTCTTTAGGGTCAGTTCTGGGCATAATAGGTGGCGTTGTATCTCCTACCATGTGACTAGGCTGCTTCGTGATAGACACTGCTCTGTCTCCTGCTTCTGTGCCACTACTACTGGGACTGGTAATGGTGGTCGAGATCATAGGCCTTGTAGGAGGGATACTTGTGGAGAGAAGGACACGGTCCCTTTGCAAGTGGCTATCAGTGCAGACAGGTTGCTTTCCAGTGCAGAAAGTCAGAGTAGGATGGGGTCCAATTTAGTTCCAAGTGCTGACAGCAAGGCTGTTTTGAGCATGTCTAACAAAAAACCATCCAGGTTAGGCAATTCTGGGTGGACTGCTGAAGATGACTGTGATCCAATGTTCTTTTTGCATTTACAAGGGCCTCCAGCAGAGGGGCGCTTCCTCTTAGCGCCTCCTGGGCCCCACCCATTGCCAGGGGTCATGTCAGGGGCTGACCTAAAAATTGGAGGCTGGGCACCGACCTATTCGACAACAACTGGTGTAAGGGGGACGATACCCCCAGCCTAGCCTTGAGGCATATCTTGAGGTTTGTCCACCAAGCCTACTTGAGGGGACTGAGTATGGGAACCAGCATATGGAGCAACAGAAGAAGCCCCTAGGGAAGAGTGGAAAGGTGAGCGAGATAATCGTCTAATAGCCAGTTCAATCTCCTTGTCCAGAACCCCAGCAGCCTGCTGCAAAAAAGCATCCTATCAATGACTTTTATGTTTTTTTCCATTTACAAAACCGAATACAGTTTGTTGAATCCCCTAGTGTTTAGAAGAAACATAGATTAGACAGTACTGGACCTTAAAGTAAGACTTTTCTGCCTGCTATTGCTGCATTTGGTGAGCCAAGTCTACACAGGAAGTAACTTGATTGGTATGAAATAAAATCTTAGGCATCGCTATCTCCTTATTATACCTTTAGGGCCTGATGTAGGTAATCTCAATTTACCGATTCTTACATACTGAATTTGACCGATTCGGTATTTAAGAATCGGTAAATATGATGTAGGAAAAAAATAGGTAAAATTTACCGATTCGGTAATATTCCTTATTACCGAATCGGTAATACCGATTCGGTAATGAGGAATACTTTCCCATTCATTCCTATGGGCCTGGAATGAATAGGAAGCCATTCACTATTACCGATTTGGTAAATACTGAATCGTTAATAGCGGGAGCATATTCAAGGGTTGCAGGGTGTCACATTGACACCCTTGAATCGTGCATGTGTGCCCATGTGGCGCACATACATGCCCTATGGGCATGTATGTCTGCCACATGGCACTTTGAAAAAAGCAAATAACTGCTTTTTAAAGGTATTCGGTATTTACCACCAACTTGTAGTTGGTGGTAAATAGAGAATCCTTAAAGCAAAAATGCACTCACTTAAGTGCTACCTACATAGGTTTTAAGGATTCTTAATTTACTGATTCCTTAAAATAAGGAATCATTATTTTACTAATTCCTTAAAATAACGAATCGGTAAATTACCGAATCCTTATTTACAGCCTCCTACATTGGTAAGGGCTAAATACCGGTCTGTAACGGAAAATTCACTGATTTTTCGCCATTACCGACCGGTATTTAGCTTCCTACATCTGTCCCTTAGTCTCTTATCGGTAAACACTTTCAGTGTTTGGAAACTGGCTCTGTTAAAGTAGCGAGTGCTTTAAAAAAATCTTTGTGAATCTCCCCCCCCCCCCCACCCCCCTCCCCCAACAAGGTGTTCACTGATTTGGGCAGCCACAAACCTCACTCATTTATTTGTGGCTTCACCTCTTTGCCAAAATATTGTGGTTGAGAACTCTCTATTCAAGGTCTGGGCAGCTCGCACTCAGTGGAATTTCCATGATAAGAACAGTCCCGGTCTCACCATCACAGACCGTGACATCCACTAAAAAACAAGATGGCATCTATAAAACCAGGAGATGTGTTGTTTTTCTTAATTCTCAGCCTACCCTTGTGACAAATTGTGTTATCAAGATCAATCTCTTCGTTTTGAACAGTTACAGGAATAGCTTAAATCAAACAAAACATTTGAAGTAAGTTTGTGATAGAAAAACAGGACTGAAACCTTGGGTAGTCTTAGATGCATACTTCATATAATCCCACTTGTACCATACAGCAAGCGGCAGCTAAACCGCTACTCAACTGATCGGCTATCTTACACGAGGCCTTTGAACACTGCATGTACACGCCGCGACAGCCAGCTGCATCCTGTTTATGTTGTAGGTCTTCTCTGCCATGTTTCGTTAACCAGAAGCGCGGAGAGAAGCCACAATGAATATATGAATCTTTTACTTATACTTTAAGTTCTTTGACTCTAAGTTCCCTGACTGATTGTAACAAAATGTAAATTTGAGCTAGGACAAGTGGACACTGTCCTTATAGAATCCCTTTGGGATCGTAAAGAAGTGCCACACTCAGCGCAACTTCCTGCAAATTCGTTTTTCTACTTCCCTGCACAGAAAAACTAGGAAAGATTACATCAAAGATGGCATTATGAACTTTGGAACTGTATCTTATATAGCAATCCTAATTTAACTAATTTTACTAAATATGTTACTTTGCCCCATGGACAAAACATTTATCCACAGTTTTCATCTCATCCCGGCTGGTAAGTGAGTCTTAACATGCTTTCTAGTGTTGCGAGTGTTGAGATGAATGCATCTAAGGTAGTTGGGATCTTTCCTGGTAGGAGGGTGTAGTGACCGGATAATTTGTTCTATTTTGTGAGTGGTGGTGACTGTGGTCTACTACCATCTTAGTATAGTGGATAGATCCCTATTCTTAGCCTATTCTTAGAGTTTGCCTATTGACTTTGACATAATTCTGTGCCCTTTACATCGTTTTTGGGCCTGAAGGCTTATATTAGGAGGTAGATTCTTTATTTTTGGCCTTATATTACCTATTGGTTGGGCTTGCCTATGTACTTTGACAGAGCTGTGCGTCTCTTTCATCTTTTTCGGGCCTACAAGGCCCAAACGAGAGAGACTCCATTTTTCTTTCTGCCTCGGCTGCCCGAGGCGATTGTAGGTCAAGAGTAATATTTTAGTTATGAGCTGTTGTTCGCTGAAGAGGAACCGGTCAGAGCTGACCCTTATCAGAGGAATGTAAATGGAGCTCAGGTTTAAGACGAAACAACAGGTGGCCACTGTGGGAGCATCGAGAGCCCGGGGCCTGGTGCAGGAGTCTGGTGAGCTGCAAGTTACTGTCTGGAAATTTCCACGAACAAAGAGCTCTCTATATTATCGAAATGCAGAAGGAGAGAAAGGGCAGATGCAGATGATCCTTGGAGAGAAAGGCAGATGCACATGATCCTTTGGAGAGACCGAAGCCACATCATGTGTTGGTCGGTTAGAGCAGTTGGAGTTAGTTTGTCACCAGAATTGGAATAATCAGAGTGAAGAAGTTAGTTGAACTGATGGTTCTCAGAGTAGTGGAAACTATATCATTAGATTGAAGTTTGGAGGTGAAGACAGTTCGTGGGAGAGAAGAAGTCAGTTCAGATTGACCAGTGCAGAGCTGAGAGACAGAGACGAAGACCAGAGAAGGGTTAGAGTGCTTTGGAGGGGTGATGGAGGTGAAGGAGCATAGCAGTGCAGACGTGTATCCGTGAGTGCAGAGCAGAGTCTGAGAGGAGCCGAGGCACAGATGAGAGAGGGACCCAAACGACAGCCAGAACCGGACTACGTAATTATAAGGTGAAGTCTGTCCTGCTATTATAGTGTTCAAATATATGAACTATTTCCTTTACTTTTCAGGCTATGCTTAGGTTGCTAGGTGCTAATATGACTTTCTAATTCATTTTTTATTTTTATTGTTTATTAAAGGGACCCCAGTTCTTAATAAATACATCTGAATATTGTTTCCATGATAGGGTTAACCTTTCTTTTTAGCCAGGTGCTGACGAACAGAAGGATGGGACATTCCCTTCTGAGAAGGTAACTGATGACAGGGGAGAGTGTGAATCATATTAGGGAATAATTCTTGCATGTAATAATTTGGCAGTTCTTGTGTGAGAGGATCGGATCTCCTATCCATTACATGAGGGATAATAATAAATCATATGATAGAAGATACTTCCAGTAGATATTAGGTACTTAGGAAATTCCCAATAGAGAGCAGGAGGTATTAATAGGAAAGTGGGAACACAATAAATAGCTGCTCTCCGACTCGAGAGAGAGTAGAGTAGCCCGGGCCACATTGCCGTGGGGCTACAAGTGGGAACACTATAAATAGCGGCTCTCCGACACGAGAGAGAGCAGGTTAGCCCGGGCAGATTGTCGTGGGGCTATAAGGTGAGATCATAGGATATAGGATGGAATTCCGTAGTTCCTCTAGGATTTAGTGGTATATTAGCTGTGTAAGCTTGTATATATTGTGGGTTCCCCATTCCCAGGTAAGTACCCCAGTTACTGTTGTAAATAGGGTCTGGGAAGGGATGAAGTTACGTGATGACTGGGTTTGTGGTTTTTGGGTGAGCTGATAACTTGGTCAGGAAATCCGGTCATTACAGAGGGTTGGCGGGCCGGATGGTGGTGAAGCTGCAGTTCCGGCAGGAGAAGGGTCCTTGGGTGTGTTTCGGGGCAGCAAGGCAGCAGGTGCATGATCGTCCGGCGTTGAGTGCGTGGAGGGAGATGAAGTAGTAGCGGAGACCGGCGTCGTGGCGTTCGCGGGGGCCAGGTGTTCTGGCTCTGGGCGCGGTCCAGGCGCGGACGCCATAAGAAGGGGAGGTGGAAGGGAGGAGCAGCTGGGTGTTGGGGGCAGACGAATGGGCAAGCGGGGGGGCGGGGGCGCAGTGGCGGGAAAACGGGGGAGGAACGGTGAGGGTACAGAAGGCAGAAATGGCACAGAAATGGCACAAGAGGAAAAGGAGGAATGGGAAGGAAAACAACTAACAATCCAACAAAATGGAATACAAAATACACTAAGGCGAAGTGTAGCAAGTGGAGGGGTGAGGCCGGAGGGGACGCAGCGGCGGAGAAACCATGGGAGGAACGGCGAGAAGGCAGAAGCGCACTGGGCACAGAAGTAGCTCAAGAGGCAACCGGGGTAATGAAACAAACAAAATAAACAATACAACAAGCAATACAATTACACAAAGCAACCTACCACTGGTCACAAGGGATGGGGCGCAGGTGGTAGCCTGTAGGTGGAGGATGGCCCGATCTTGCGTCCAAGGTAGCTGCAGCGAGCTGGAAGACATGGGCAGACAGGTGGTGCTGTTGCGGCGTGGGAAGCCACCTGCCTGTGAAAGGGTCAAGGGTCGTTCTCCTCCGTGCAGCAGCCGCCATAAGAAGGGAAGATGGGAGGGAGGAGCATCTGGGAGGTGGGGGCGCATGAATGGGCGAGCGGGGTTTGGGGCCACAGGGGGCGCAGCGCCAGGAAAACTGGGAACGGCGAGGGTACAGAAGGCAAAAAGTGCACAGAAATGGCACAAGAGGAAAAGGAGGAATGGAAAGGAAAACAACTAACAATCCAACAAAATGAAATACAAAATACCCTAAGGCGAAGTGTAGCGAGTGGGGGGCAGGGCCGCAGGGGACGCAGCGGCGGGGTAACCACAGGAGGAACAGCGAGAAGGCAGAAGGGCACAGGGCACAGAAATAGCGCAAGAGGCAACAGGGGGAATGAAGCAAACAAAATAAACAATACAACAAGCAATACAATTACACAAAACAACCTACCACTGGCCACCAGGGATGAGGCACAGGTGGTAACCTGCGGGTGGAGGAGGGCCTTGAACTCATGTCCGAGGCAACAGCAGCGAACTGGGAGACACGGGCAGACAGGTGGTGCTGTTGCAGTGTGGGGAGCGACCTCCCTGTGACAGGAAACCTATTGTCCTACCTTCCCCTGCTCGGCCATGGCCCAGCAGCAGGAGGGCAGAATTGTGTCTAGCATCGGCAGCAGACCTAGGTTGCGGTTAGGCTCTGTAACGTCGGTCCCGGGAGCAGGGAGGGTTCCCCGGAAGAGCTCTCCTGTGATTGGAATCATACCTTCAACACCGGATACAGTGTTGGGGTGTGATTCCAACAGGTTTGATACCAAACATGCCCAGGTTCGTTCCAGTCAGTTTCGATATGGTCATCGCGTGATGACTCCTGGCCTCTCTATTTCAGGATTGCTGTTCCACTTACAAAGCCTGGAGAATGGACTCTAGGGTTTGTAGGGGTGTCCCGCTCATGCAGGGGCACCCTCACACTTAAAACCGAGCTCCCTGCCTCTGGGGCTGAAAAGGCCTGCCAGAGGGGTGACCTCTAGGGTCTAAGTGCAGTGGGGAGAGATATAAGGAGCTTATATCTCTGGTGAGAGGTGCAAGCACCAACTCACACAGTCTGCAATGGCAGGCCTGTAGTCAGGATTTGGAGGGACCCTCATGGGTGGCATAATACATGTTTCAGCTCAGGGAGGAACACTGGTGCACCTATGCCCCAGGTACCTCAGTGCCATATACTAGGGACTTACAAGGGTGCACCAGTAGCCAAACAGGAATGTACCAAGGTACTTGCCATAGCCAATTTAGGGAAGAAAGAACAGAGGCTAGGGTCCTGGTTAGCAGGATCCCAACCAGACTAGTCAGAAACAGTATAACACCGGGCATAAAGGGAAGGGAGCCACAGAAGCATATCCTACTTTGCTACACCGCTGCAGACAGTCTTTTTTCGAGCGTCACCATCCACAATTTATGGTGTTTGTTGGAGCAGAGGCTGTGCCTCTCACTCTCTGAGGAGGACTCCCATGACCTTTGGAAAGACCATGGCAGTTCCCTCCAAGAGGCCAGGTTGAATGAGTGACTAAATACGCACTTGTGGAGCGCATGGCTACCCAAGGGCATCCCAGCACTTCTTGTGACACCTTATCATTCACCACTGCTCAAGGAAAGATAAACATCTTCAAGTGCTTCCTGAACCTAAGATAGTTATGTTCAAGACGAATATGGTCCGGAAGCTGGTTCCAAAACTTGGCCGCGTTGTAGGGGAACCGTCGACCTCCCGCCCGTGACTGTTTAATCCTAGGGACTGCAAGAAGTTGTTTATTGTTAGATCTAAGAGTCCGATTGGTGCGATATAATTGCACCAAGGACTGAATCAAAAAGGTTGAAATTCAGTTATTTCAAGGTCCTACACCACTGGCACTGGATGCCGGAGTGGGTCTATAAAGCACATATGACAGAGGATTCCAAGTCCTGGAGGTGCTGAAGGTGTGGTTCACTGGCCTGTGACATTTTGCATTTCCTGTGGGACTGTATAGTACTTTTGTGCTACTGGGGCTCAGTTTGGGAAACCTTGATGACCAACCTAGGGGTGACACCACAATTAACGACCCGTCTGACCTTGCTTCACAAAATGTCAATATTCCCAGATTTAACCCACCATTGTAAGAGTTGGCTGGCTACGGCCTTCGTAGAGGCAAAGGTGGAATTTCATGCCATTGGTCATCCACCACACTACCGTCTCATAGTACATGGCTCTTTGACATGCACAGCATGGCCACTTACAAAAGACCTATGTGTAAGCTGAAAGACCAACTGAGAAAGTTTGGGGATTCTTCCTACATCGGTAGCAGTATACGCTGACACCAATCGGCCTGGTTCCGTCTTCTGTGCGTGCCCCTTGATTACTTTGGGGGTGGGAGTGGCTTCTTGAGGGGCTGCCAGGTGGCCTGGCACTCTGACTTTTCACTCCTGTTCCCATGTCCCTACTCCTCGTGTTCCCCCTCGTCCTCCTTCCCTAATCATCTGCGGGATCTTCTGGGCCGTATCACCTCTATCTCGAAGGGTTATGCTATTTGTTTTTTCTGTTCTCAATGCATTCTCACACGTTTCAATTTACACAGTATCTTGGACTCTGCTTCATAGATGATCTTTCATACCTGTTGATTGTATATGGAAAATGAATTAAGAATTCAGATATTTAAAAAAGGCCACTCAAGTTTTTGAAAACTAATTGGCATACTGATGACCTTACGGGGAGTGATGTCACCTAACATTTGACTTTGACTATGCAAAAGGCAAAGACATTACTGAATTTATAGATATGATGAGAACACGTGTAAAGTGATAGAAGTAACAACCAAGTCTCACTAAAATAGACATTCACATCAGCATTCTATTGAACTGTAACATGTGCAGTGCTCAAGGTGAAATATGAGAAAGGTTTTGCCACCAAAATGTGGACGGGGAGTCTGCTCTGTGCCGAAAGTTAGGGCGATGCTACTCAGCACACAGCAGATGTCATGTGTGAAATTCTAGTTCATCTCCATAGTTTTGAAGAATGAGCCAGGTTTGAGTCAGACTTCAGCACAACCTCTAAATGTGTGAGTGTCACTCGTGATGAGTGAAGCTTGAGGGCTCTGATGTATGCGCGTCTGAACTAATGTCATTGTTGTGTCACCCAAGGCAGCTTGCACGACAATGCTGCAAAGAGTTGATGCACTCACTAATAAACGGTGTATTGATGACGAGCGTACTATGATATAGGGGCCTATGTGAAGGAGAACAATATTTTCGAGTAGTGAAATGCTCCTCCCCTGTTCTTCAGACCAGAAACACCCACACATTTTTATGATTCAACGCACGCTGTGAGAAATCTTTGGATCATTATTGATTGCTCTATGATCTTAGGAGTTAATTGTTTCAAAGACATATTGCTTTATTTTTTTGTGAGTGAATCTCCGTTGAAAGATGGAGGTGGTTACTCTAAAGACAACAAAGCCTGGAAGAGGCCGCTATCTTAATATTTTAGGAGACAGTTGTGCTCTTAAACCAGAAACTCAAAACCTAATTGGGGCCTACATTTCAGTCTTGTTCGAGGATATAAAACCATATCAAATATCAGCAATATGCCACAGACACAGGAAAATTAGAAATAAGCTGTTCCTTTAATTGTTGCTTTGACACATGACCTATGCCGCATTGTCACTGATCTGGTGTTTAAAACTCCATGGTATTTTCCTCTGTTTACTTTCCTATGTACCACGCTGTGGATTTGAAAAATCTCCAGATAAATTATTTAAATAAATAAATAAGCTGTGCAGTTTAATTGCAAAACTGACCGATATACTCATATATTCATTTAAATACAGATATATTAATTGAAATACAGATATATTAATTGAAATACAGATATTGTCATTGAAATACAGACTGTCGCTTCCAGTTGTCACCTTTCTGTAAATACTCTTTAATCCTTTACGTCAGTGTTTGGAAGATGCTCATCTGAAGTGTAGCTATAAATACTTTTCCACAGCAGCAACCAAGTGTGAGGCCCTGTACTTGAACTGTCTGACCCTTAAAAACATTCACGTCTGTGACATCTGAAATCCCAGGTATTTACAGGTATAAATGCTTGTTTGTGTGAAATGTATTCACCGCTGGAGCCTGGAGGCGGCGGTTCCGTCTGCGGCCATCAGAGGGCGGTCCTCGCCTGCTGATGAAACTCACTGAGCTGCACATTGGATGAAGGGGATAAGGGTTTCCTCTTCCGGGTCAGTGGTGGCAGAGACAGCACCAGCAGCGGTGGTGACATCACTTCCGGCCTCTCCTGGTGTTTGCAGCCAGCAGCCGAGGAGGAAGGAGCCCTGTCTTCAGACCCTCACAGACCACCCCCCCCCCCCCCCCCCGCCTCCCCTCAGACCCCAGATCTGCCCCCAGGAGGAGGAGAGAGCCTGGACAAGTTTCTGCTGAGGTAGGAGAGCTGCCAACTCACTTGGCTGCAATTTATTAATCCATGGATCAGATTCCCTCCGACGGTGACATCAGGAGAGCTGCTGAGGCTGAGTGGGAGCGGAAGAGGTGAGGCCTGTCCAGGGTCAGAGGAGGTGAGGCCTGTCCAGGGTCAGAGGAGGTGAGGCCTGTCCAGGGTCAGAGGAGGTGAGGCCTGTCCAGGGGTCAGAGGAGGAGAGGCCTGTCCAGGGTCAGAGGAGGTGAGGCCTGTCCAGGGTCAGAGGAGGAGAGGCCTGTCCAGGGGTGCAGAGGAGGAGAGGCCTGTCCAGGGTCAGAGGAGGTGAGGCCTGTCCAGGGTCAGAGGAGGAGAGGCCTGTCTAGGGGTGCAGAGGAGGAGAGGCCTGTCCAGGGGTGCAGAGGAGGTAAGGCCTGTCCAGGGTCAGAGGAGGTGAGGCCTGTTCATGGGTGCAGAGGAGGAGAGGCCTGTCCAGGGGTGCAGAGGAGGAGAGGCCTGTCCAGGGGTGCAGAGGAGGAGAGGCCTGTCCAGGGTCAGAGGAGGTGAGGCCTGTCCAGGGTCAGAGGAGGTGAGGCCTGTCCAGGGTCAGAGGAGGAGAGGCCTGTCTAGGGGTGCAGAGGAGGAGAGGCCTGTCCAGGGGTGCAGAGGAGGTGAGGCCTGTCCAGGGTCAGAGGAGGTGAGGCCTGTCCAGGGTCAGAGGAGGTGAGGCCTGTTCATGGGTGCAGAGGAGGAGAGGCCTGTCCAGGGGTGCAGAGGACCAGAGGCCTGTCCAGGGGTGCAGAGGACCAGAGGCCTGTCCAGGGGTGCAGAGGAGGAGAGGCCTGTCCAGGGTCAGAGGAGGTGAGGCCTGTCCAGGGTCAGAGGAGGTGAGGCCTGTCCAGGGGTCAGAGGAGGAGAGGCCTGTCCAGGGTCAGAGGAGGTGAGGCCTGTCCAGGGTCAGAGGAGGTGAGGCCTGTTCATGGGTGCAGAGGAGGAGAGGCCTGTCCAGGGGTGCAGAGGAGGAGAGGCCTGTCCAGGGGTGCAGAGGAGGAGAGGCCTGTCCAGGGTCAGAGGAGGTGAGGCCTGTCCAGGGTGCAGAGGAGGAGAGGCCTGTCCAGGGTCAGAGGAGGTGAGGCCTGTCCAGGGTCAGAGGAGGAGAGGCCTGTCTAGGGGTGCAGAGGAGGAGAGGCCTGTCCAGGGGTGCAGAGGAGGTGAGGCCTGTCCAGGGTCAGAGGAGGTGAGGCCTGTCCAGGGTCAGAGGAGGTGAGGCCTGTTCATGGGTGCAGAGGAGGAGAGGCCTGTCCAGGGGTGCAGAGGAGGAGAGGCCTGTCCAGGGGTGCAGAGGAGGAGAGGCCTGTCCAGGGTCAGAGGAGGTGAGGCCTGTCCAGGGTGCAGAGGAGGAGAGGCCTGTCTAGGGGTGCAGAGGAGGAGAGGCCTGTCCAGGGTCAGAGGAGGTGAGGCCTGTCCAGGGGTGCATAGGAGGTGAGGCCTGTCCAGGGGTGCAGAGTAGGTGAGGCCTGTCCAGGGTCAGAGGAGGTGAGGCCTGTCCAGGGTCAGAGGAGTTGAGGCCTGTTCATGGGTGCAGAGGAGGAGAGGCCTGTCCAGGGGTGTAGAGGAAGAGAGGCCTGTCCAGGGGGCAGAGGAGGTGAGGCCTGTCCAGGGTCAGAGGAGGTGAGGCCTGTCCAGGGGTGCAGAGGAGGTGAGGCCTGTCCAGGGTCAGAGGAGGTGAGGCCTGTCCAGGGTCAGATGAGGAGAGGCCTGTCCAGGGGTGCAGAGGAAGAGAGGCCTGTCCAGGGGGTCAGAGGAGGTGAGGCCTGTCCAGGGGTGCAGAGGAGGAGAGGCCTGTCCAGGGTCAGAGGAGGTGAGGCCTGTCCAGGGTCAGAGGAGGTGAGGCCTGTCCAGGGGTCAGAGGAGGAGAGGCCTGTCCAGGGTCAGAGGAGGTGAGGCCTGTCCAGGGTCAGAGGAGGTGAGGCCTGTTCATGGGTGCAGAGGAGGAGAGGCCTGTCCAGGGGTGTAGAGGAGGAGAAGCCTGTCCAGGGTCAGAGGAGGTGAGGCCTGTCCAGGGGTGCAGAGGAGGAGAGGCCTGTCCAGGGGAGCGGAGGAGGAGAGGCCTGTCCAGGGATGCAGAGGAGGTGAGGCCTGTCCAGGGGTGCAGAGGAGGTGAGGCCTGTCCAGGGTCAGAGGAGGTGAGGCCTGTCCAGGGGTGCAGAGGAGGAGAGGCCTGTCCAGGGGTGCAGAGGAGCAGAGGCCTGTCCAGGGGTGCAGAGGAGGAGAGGCCTGTCCAGGGTCAGAGGAGGTGAGGCCTGTCCAGGGGTGCAGAGGAGGAGAGGCCTGTCCAGGGGTGCAGAGGAGGAGAGGCCTGTCCAGGGTCAGAGGAGGTGAGGCCTGTTCATGGGTGCAGAGGAGGAGAGGCCTGTCCAGGGTCAGAGGAGGTGAGGCCTGTCCAGGGGTGCATAGGAGGTGAGGCCTGTCCAGGGGTGCAGAGGAGGTGAGGCCTGTCCAGGGTCAGAGGAGGTGAGGCCTGTCCAGGGTCAGAGGAGGTGAGGCCTGTTCATGGGTGCAGAGGAGGAGAGGCCTGTCCAGGGGTGCAGAGGAGGAGAGGCCTGTCCAGGGGTGCAGAGGAGGTGAGGCCTGTCCAGGGGTGCAGAGGAGGAGAGGCCTGTCCAGGGGTGCAGAGGAGGAGAAGCCTGTCCAGGGTCAGAGGAGGTGAGGCCTGTCCAGGGGTGCATAGGAGGTGAGGCCTGTCCAGGGGTGCAGAGGAGGTGAGGCCTGTCCAGGGTCAGAGGAGGTGAGGCCTGTCCAGGGTCAGAGGAGGTGAGGCCTGTCCAGGGGTGCAGAGGAGGAGAGGCCTGTCCAGGGGTGCAGAGGAGGAGAGGCCTGTCCAGGGTCAGAGGAGGTGAGGCCTGTTCATGGGTGCAGAGGAGGAGAGGCCTGTCCAGGGTCAGAGGAGGTGAAGCCTGTCCAGGGGTGCATAGGAGGTGAGGCCTGTCCAGGGGTGCAGAGGAGGTGAGGCCTGTCCAGGGTCAGAGGAGGTGAGGCCTGTCCAGGGGTGCAGAGGGGGTGAGGCTTGTCCAGGGTTGCAGAGGAGGAGAGGCCTGTCCAGGGGTGCAGAGGAGGAGAGGCCTGTCCAGGGGTGCAGAGGAGGAGAGGCCTGTCCAGGGTCAGAGGAGGTGAGGCCTGTTCATGGGTGCAGAGGAGGAGAGGCCTGTCCAGGGTCAGAGGAGGTGAGGCCTGTCCAGGGGTGCAGAGGAGGAGAGGCCTGTCCAGGGTCAGAGGAGGTGAGGCCTGTCCAGGGTCAGAGGAGGTGAGGCCTGTCCAGGGGTGCAGAGGAGGTGAGGCCTGTCCAGGGTTGCAGAGGAGGAGAGGCCTGTCCAGGGGTGCAGAGGAGGAGAGGACTGTCCAGGGGTGCAGAGGAGGAGAGGCCTGTCCAGGGTCAGAGGAGGTGAGGCCTGTCCAGGGTCAGAGGAGGTGAGGCCTGTCCAGGGGTCAGAGGAGGAGAGGCCTGTCCAGGGTCAGAGGAGGTGAGGCCTGTCCAGGGTCAGAGGAGGTGAGGCCTGTCCATGGGGTGCAGAGGAGGTGAGGCCTGTCCAGGGGTCAGAGGAGGTGAGGCCTGTCCAGTGGTGCAGAGGAGGTGAGGCCTGTCCAGGGGTGCAGAGGAGGAGAGGCCTGTCCAGGGGTGCAGAGGAGGAGAGGCCTGTCCAGGGGTGCAGAGGAGGTGAGGCCTGTCCAAGGGTGCAGAGGAGGAGAGGCCTGTCCAGGGGTGCAGAGGAGGAGAGGCCTGTCCAGGGGTGCAGAGGAGGTGAGGCCTGTCAGGGGTGCAGAGGAGGAGAGGCCTGTCCAGGGGTGCAGAGGAGGAGAGGCCTGTCCAGGGGTGCAGAGGAGGAGAGGCCTGTCCAGGGGTGCAGAGGAGGTGAGGCCTGTCCAGGGGTGCAGAGGAGGTGAGGCCTGTCCAGGGGTGCAGAGGAGGAGAGGCCTGTCCAGGGTCAGAGGAGGTGAGGCCTGTCCAGGGTCAGAGGAGGTGAGGCCTGTCCAGGGGTGCAGAGGAGGAGAGGCCTGTCCAGGGTCAGAGGAGGTGAGGCCTGTCCAGGGGTCAGAGGAGGTGAGGACTGTCCAGGGGTCAGAGGAGGAGAGGCCTGTCCAGGGTCAGAGGAGGTGAGGCCTGTCAAGGGTCAGAGGAGGTGAGGCCTGTCCACGGGGTGCAGAGGAGGTGAGGCCTGTCCATGGGTCAGAGGAGGTGAGGCCTGTCCAGGGGTGCAGAGGAGGTGAGGCCTGTCCAGGGGTGCAGAGGAGGAGAGGCCTGTCCAGGGGTGCAGAGGAGGAGAGGCCTGTCCAGGGGTGCAGAGGAGGTGAGGCCTGTCCATGGGTGCAGAGGAGGAGAGTCCTGTCCAGGGTCAGAGGAGGTGAGGCCTGTCCAGGGGTGCAGAGGAGGAGAGGCCTGTCCAGGGTCAGAGGAGGTGAGGCCTGTCCAGGGTCAGAGGAGGTGAGGCCTGTCCAGGGGTGCAGAGGAGGTGAGGCCTGTCCAGGGGTGCAGAGGAGGAGAGGCCTGTCCAGGGGTGCAGAGGAGGTGAGGCCTGTCCAGGGGTGCAGAGGAGGAGAGGCCTGTCCAGGGGTGCAGAGGAGGAGAGGCCTGTCCAGGGGTGCAGAGGAGAAGAGGCCTGTCCAGGGGTGCAGAGGAGGTGAGGCCTGTCCAGGGGTGCAGAGGAGGAGTGGCCTGTCAGGGGTGCAGAGGAGGTGAGGCCTGTCCATGGGTGCAGAGGAGGAGGAGAGGCCTGTCCAGAGGAGGAGAGGAGGAAAGGCCTGCCCAGGGTCAGAGGAGGTGAGGCCTGTCCAGGGGTGCAGAGGAGGTGAGGCCTGTCCAGGGGTGCAGAGGAGGAGAGGCCTGTCCAGGGGTGCAGAGGAGGAGAGGCCTGTCCAAGGGTGCAGGGAAGGTGAGGCCTGTCCAGGGGTGCAGAGGACCAGAGGCCTGTCCAGGGGTGCAGAGGACCAGAGGCCTGTCCAGGGGTGCAGAGGAGGTGAGGCCTGTCAGGGGTGCAGAGGAGGTGAGGCCTGCCCAGGGTCAGAGGAGGTGAGGCCTGTCCAGGGGTCAGAGGAGGTGAGGCCTGTCCAGGGGTCAGAGGAGGAGAGGCCTGTCCAGGGTCAGAGGAGGTGAGGCCTGTCAAGGGTCAGAGGAGGTGAGGCCTGTCCACGGGGTGCAGAGGAGGTGAGGCCTGTCCATGGGTCAGAGGAGGTGAGGCCTGTCCAGGGGTGCAGAGGAGGTGAGGCCTGTCCAGGGGTGCAGAGGAGGAGAGGCCTGTCCAGGGGTGCAGAGGAGGAGAGGCCTGTCCAGGGGTGCAGAGGAGGTGAGGCCTGTCCATGGGTGCAGAGGAGGAGAGTCCTGTCCAGGGTCAGAGGAGGTGAGGCCTGTCCAGGGGTGCAGAGGAGGTGAGGCCTGTCCAGGGTCAGAGGAGGTGAGGCCTGTCCAGGGTCAGAGGAGGTGAGGCCTGTCCAGGGGTGCACAGGAGGAGAGGCCTGTCCAGGGGTGCAGAGGAGGAGAGGCCTGTCCAGGGTCAGAGGAGGTGAGGCCTGTTCATGGGTGCAGAGGAGGAGAGGCCTGTCCAGGGGTGCAGAGGAGGAGAGGCCTGTCCAGGGGTGCAGAGGAGGAGAGGCCTGTCCAGGGTCAGAGGAGGTGAGGCCTGTTCATGGGTGCAGAGGAGGAGAGGCCTGTCCAGGGTCAGAGGAGGTGAGGCCTGTCCAGGGGTGCATAGGAGGTGAGGCCTGTCCAGGGGTGCAGAGGAGGTGAGGCCTGTCCAGGGTCAGAGGAGGTGAGGCCTGTCCAGGGTCAGAGGAGGTGAGGCCTGTTCATGGGTGCAGAGGAGGAGAGGCCTGTCCAGGGGTGTAGAGGAGGTGAGGCCTGTCCAGGGGTGCAGAGGAGGAGAGGCCTGTCCAGGGGTGCAGAGGAGGAGAAGCCTGTCCAGGGTCAGAGGAGGTGAGGCCTGTCCAGGGGTGCAGAGGAGGAGAGGCCTGTCCAGGGGAGCGGAGGAGGAGAGGCCTGTCCAGGGATGCAGAGGAGGTGAGGCCTGTCCAGGGGTGCAGAGGAGGTGAGGCCTGTCCAGGGTCAGAGGAGGTGAGGCCTGTCCAGGGTCAGAGGAGGTGAGGCCTGTCCAGGGGTGCAGAGGAGGAGAGGCCTGTCCAGGGGTGCAGAGGAGGAGAGGCCTGTCCAGGGTCAGAGGAGGTGAGGCCTGTTCATGGGTGCAGAGGAGGAGAGGCCTGTCCAGGGTCAGAGGAGGTGAGGCCTGTCCAGGGGTGCATAGGAGGTGAGGCCTGTCCAGGGGTGCAGAGGAGGTGAGGCCTGTCCAGGGGTGCAGAGGAGGAGAGGCCTGTCCAGGGGTGCAGAGGAGGAGAGGCCTGTCCAGGGGTGCAGAGGAGAAGAGGCCTGTCCAGGGGTGCAGAGGAGGTGAGGCCTGTCCAGGGGTGCAGAGGAGGAGTGGCCTGTCAGGGGTGCAGAGGAGGTGAGGCCTGTCCATGGGTGCAGAGGAGGAGGAGAGGCCTGTCCAGAGGAGGAGAGGAGGAAAGGCCTGCCCAGGGTCAGAGGAGGTGAGGCCTGTCCAGGGGTGCAGAGGAGGTGAGGCCTGTCCAGGGGTGCAGAGGAGGAGAGGCCTGTCCAGGGGTGCAGAGGAGGAGAGGCCTGTCCAAGGGTGCAGGGAAGGTGAGGCCTGTCCAGGGGTGCAGAGGACCAGAGGCCTGTCCAGGGGTGCAGAGGACCAGAGGCCTGTCCAGGGGTGCAGAGGAGGTGAGGCCTGTCAGGGGTGCAGAGGAGGTGAGGCCTGCCCAGGGTCAGAGGAGGTGAGGCCTGTCCAGGGGTCAGAGGAGGTGAGGCCTGTCCAGGGGTCAGAGGAGGTGAGGCCTGTCCAGGGGTCAGAGGAGGAGAGGCCTGTCCAGGGTCAGAGGAGGTGAGGCCTGTCAAGGGTCAGAGGAGGTGAGGCCTGTCCACGGGGTGCAGAGGAGGTGAGGCCTGTCCATGGGTCAGAGGAGGTGAGGCCTGTCCAGGGGTGCAGAGGAGGTGAGGCCTGTCCAGGGGTGCAGAGGAGGAGAGGCCTGTCCAGGGGTGCAGAGGAGGAGAGGCCTGTCCAGGGGTGCAGAGGAGGTGAGGCCTGTCCATGGGTGCAGAGGAGGAGAGTCCTGTCCAGGGTCAGAGGAGGTGAGGCCTGTCCAGGGGTGCAGAGGAGGTGAGGCCTGTCCAGGGTCAGAGGAGGTGAGGCCTGTCCAGGGTCAGAGGAGGTGAGGCCTGTCCAGGGGTGCAGAGGAGGAGAGGCCTGTCCAGGGGTGCAGAGGAGGAGAGGCCTGTCCAGGGTCAGAGGAGGTGAGGCCTGTTCATGGGTGCAGAGAAGGAGAGGCCTGTCCAGGGGTGCAGAGGAGGAGAGGCCTGTCCAGGGGTGCAGAGGAGGAGAGGCCTGTCCAGGGTCAGAGGAGGTGAGGCCTGTTCATGGGTGCAGAGGAGGAGAGGCCTGTCCAGGGTCAGAGGAGGTGAGGCCTGTCCAGGGGTGCATAGGAGGTGAGGCCTGTCCAGGGGTGCAGAGGAGGTGAGGCCTGTCCAGGGTCAGAGGAGGTGAGGCCTGTCCAGGGTCAGAGGAGGTGAGGCCTGTTCATGGGTGCAGAGGAGGAGAGGCCTGTCCAGGGGTGTAGAGGAGGTGAGGCCTGTCCAGGGGTGCAGAGGAGGAGAGGCCTGTCCAGGGGTGCAGAGGAGGAGAAGCCTGTCCAGGGTCAGAGGAGGTGAGGCCTGTCCAGGGGTGCAGAGGAGGAGAGGCCTGTCCAGGGGAGCGGAGGAGGAGAGGCCTGTCCAGGGATGCAGAGGAGGTGAGGCCTGTCCAGGGGTGCAGAGGAGGTGAGGCCTGTCCAGGGTCAGAGGAGGTGAGGCCTGTCCAGGGTCAGAGGAGGTGAGGCCTGTCCAGGGGTGCAGAGGAGGAGAGGCCTGTCCAGGGGTGCAGAGGAGGAGAGGCCTGTCCAGGGTCAGAGGAGGTGAGGCCTGTTCATGGGTGCAGAGGAGGAGAGGCCTGTCCAGGGTCAGAGGAGGTGAGGCCTGTCCAGGGGTGCATAGGAGGTGAGGCCTGTCCAGGGGTGCAGAGGAGGTGAGGCCTGTCCAGGGTCAGAGGAGGTGAGGCCTGTCCAGGGTCAGAGGAGGTGAGGCCTGTTCATGGGTGCAGAGGAGGAGAGGCCTGTCCAGGGGTGCAGAGGAGGAGAGGCCTGTCCAGGGGTGCAGAGGAGGTGAGGCCTGTCCAGGGGTGCAGAGGAGGAGAGGCCTGTCCAGGGGTGCAGAGGAGGAGAAGCCTGTCCAGGGTCAGAGGAGGTGAGGCCTGTCCAGGGGTGCATAGGAGGTGAGGCCTGTCCAGGGGTGCAGAGGAGGTGAGGCCTGTCCAGGGTCAGAGGAGGTGAGGCCTGTCCAGGGGTGCAGAGGGGGTGAGGCTTGTCCAGGGTTGCAGAGGATTAGAGGCCTGTCCAGGGGTGCAGAGGAGGAGAGGCCTGTCCAGGGGTGCAGAGGAGGAGAGGCCTGTCCAGGGTCAGAGGAGGTGAGGCCTGTTCATGGGTGCAGAGGAGGAGAGGCCTGTCCAAGGTCAGAGGAGGTGAGGCCTGTCCAGGGGTGCAGAGGAGGAGAGGCCTGTCCAGGGTCAGAGGAGGTGAGGCCTGTCCAGGGTCAGAGGAGGTGAGGCCTGTCCAGGGGTGCAGAGGAGGTGAGGCCTGTCCAGGGTTGCAGAGGAGGAGAGGCCTGTCCAGGGGTGCAGAGGAGGAGAGGACTGTCCAGGGGTGCAGAGGAGGAGAGGCCTGTCCAGGGTCAGAGGAGGTGAGGCCTGTCCAGGGTCAGAGGAGGTGAGGCCTGTCCAGGGGTCAGAGGAGGAGAGGCCTGTCCAGGGTCAGAGGAGGTGAGGCCTGTCCAGGGTCAGAGGAGGTGAGGCCTGTCCATGGGGTGCAGAGGAGGTAAGGCCTGTCCAGGGGTCAGAGGAGGTGAGGCCTGTCCAGTGGTGCAGAGGAGGTGAGGCCTGTCCAGGGGTGCAGAGGAGGAGAGGCCTGTCCAGGGGTGCAGAGGAGGAGAGGCCTGTCCAGGGGTGCAGAGGAGGTGAGGCCTGTCCAAGGGTGCAGAGGAGGAGGGGCCTGTCCAGGGGTGCAGAGGAGGAGAGGCCTGTCCAGGGGTGCAGAGGAGGTGAGGCCTGTCAGGGGTGCAGAATAGGAGAGGCCTGTCCAGGGGTGCAGAGGAGGAGAGGCCTGTCCAGGGGTGCAGAGGAGGAGAGGCCTGTCCAGGGGTGCAGAGGAGGTGAGGCCTGTCCAGGGGTGCAGAGGAGGTGAGGCCTGTCCAGGGGTGCAGAGGAGGAGAGGCCTGTCCAGGGTCAGAGGAGGTGAGGCCTGTCCAGGGTCAGAGGAGGTGAGGCCTGTCCAGGGGTGCAGAGGAGGAGAGGCCTGTCCAGGGTCAGAGGAGGTGAGGCCTGTCCAGGGGTCAGAGGAGGTGAGGCCTGTCCAGGGGTCAGAGGAGGAGAGGCCTGTCCAGGGTCAGAGGAGGTGAGGCCTGTCAAGGGTCAGAGGAGGTGAGGCCTGTCCACGGGGTGCAGAGGAGGTGAGGCCTGTCCATGGGTCAGAGGAGGTGAGGCCTGTCCAGGGGTGCAGAGGAGGTGAGGCCTGTCCAGGGGTGCAGAGGAGGAGAGGCCTGTCCAGGGGTGCAGAGGAGGAGAGGCCTGTCCAGGGGTGCAGAGGAGGTGAGGCCTGTCCATGGGTGCAGAGGAGGAGAGTCCTGTCCAGGGTCAGAGGAGGTGAGGCCTGTCCAGGGGTGCAGAGGAGGAGAGGCCTGTCCAGGGTCAGAGGAGGTGAGGCCTGTCCAGGGTCAGAGGAGGTGAGGCCTGTCCAGGGGTGCAGAGGAGGTGAGGCCTGTCCAGGGGTGCAGAGGAGGAGAGGCCTGTCCAGGGGTGCAGAGGAGGTGAGGCCTGTCCAGGGGTGCAGAGGAGGAGAGGCCTGTCCAGGGGTGCAGAGGAGGAGAGGCCTGTCCAGGGGTTCAGAGGAGAAGAGGCCTGTCCAGGGGTGCAGAGGAGGTGAGGCCTGTCCAGGGGTGCAGAGGAGGAGTGGCCTGTCAGGGGTGCAGAGGAGGTGAGGCCTGTCCATGGGTGCAGAGGAGGAGGAGAGGCCTGTCCAGAGGAGGAGAGGAGGAAAGGCCTGCCCAGGGTCAGAGGAGGTGAGGCCTGTCCAGGGGTGCAGAGGAGGTGAGGCCTGTCCAGGGGTGCAGAGGAGGAGAGGCCTGTCCAGGGGTGCAGAGGAGGAGAGGCCTGTCCAAGGGTGCAGGGAAGGTGAGGCCTGTCCAGGGGTGCAGAGGACCAGAGGCCTGTCCAGGGGTGCAGAGGACCAGAGGCCTGTCCAGGGGTGCAGAGGAGGTGAGGCCTGTCAGGGGTGCAGAGGAGGTGAGGCCTGCCCAGGGTCAGAGGAGGTGAGGCCTGTCCAGGGGTCAGAGGAGGTGAGGCCTGTCCAGGGGTGCAGAGGAGGTGAGGCCTGTCCAGGGGTCAGATGAGGAGAGGCCTGTCCAGGGGTACAGAGGAGGAGAGGCCTGTCCAGGGGTGCAGAGGAGGTGAGGCCTGTCCAGGGGTCAGAGGAGGTGAGGCCTGTCCTGGGGTGCAGAGGAGGAGGGGCCTGTCCAGGGGGGTACAGAGGAGGTGAGGCCTGTCCAGGGGTGCAGAGGATGTGAGGCCTGTCCATGGGCGCAGAGGAGGGAGGCCTGTCCAGGGGTGAAGATGAGGAGAGGCCTGTCCAGGGGTGCAGAGGAGGTGAGGCCTGTCAAGGGGTGCAGAGTAGGAGAGGCCTGTCCAGGGGTGCAGAGGAGGAGAGGCCTGTCCAGGGGTGCAGATAAGGAGAGGCCTGTCCAGGGGTGCAGAGGAGGAGAGGCCTGTCCAGGGGTGCAGAGGAGGCGAGGCCTGTCCAGGGGTGCAGAGGAGGAGAGGCCTGTCCAGGGGTGCAGAGGAGGAGAGGCCTGTCCAGGGGTCAGAGGAGGTGAGGCCTGTCCAGGGGTGCAGAGGAGGTGAGGCCTGTCCAGTGGTCAGAGGAGGTGAGGCCTGTCCAAGGGTACAGAGGAGTAGAGGCCTGTCCAGGGGTGCAGAGGAGGTGAGGCCTGTCCCTAGGTGCAGAGGAGGAGAGGCCTGTCCAGGGGTGCAGAGGAGGAGAGGCCTGTCCAGGGTCAGAGGAGGTGAGGCCTGTCCAGGGGTCAGAGGAGGTTAGGCCTGTCCAGGGGTGCAGAGGAGGTGAGGCCTGTCCAGGGGTCAGAGGAGGTGAGGCCTGTCCAGGGGTGCAGAGGAGGAGAGGCCTCTCCAGGGGTGCAGAGGAGGAGAGGCCTGTCCAGGGAGGCAGAGGAGGTGATGCCTGTCCAGGGGCAGAGGAGGTGAGGCCTGTCCAGGGGTGCAGAGGAGGCGAGGCCTGTCCAGGGGTGCAGAGGAGGTGAGGCCTGTCCAGGGGTGCAGAGGAGGTGAGGCCTGTCCAGGGGTGCAGAAGAGGTGAGGCCTGTCCAGGGGTGCAGAAGAGGTGAGGCCTGTCCAGGGAGGCAGAGGAGGTGATGCCTGTCCAGGGGCAGAGGAGGTGAGGCCTGTCCAGGGGTGCAGAAGAGGTGAGGCCTGTCCAGGGGTGCAGAAGAGGTGAGGCCTGTCCAGGGGTGCAGGGGAGGTGAGGCCTGTCCTGGGGTACAAAGGAGGAGAGCCCTGTCCAGAGGAGGGGCAGAGGAGGTGAGGCCTGTCCAGGAGTGCATAGGAAGTGAGGCTTGTCCAGGGGTACAGAGGAGGCGAGGCCTGTCCAGGGGTGTAGAGGAGGTCAGGCCTGTCCAGGGGTGCAGAGGAGGTGAGGCCTGTCCAGGGGTGCAGAGGAGGTGAGGCCTGTCCAGGGGTGCAAAGGAGGAGAGCCCTGTCCAGAGGAGGGGCAGAGGAGGAGAGGCCTGTCCAGGGGGGCAGAGGAGGTGAGGCCTGTCCAGGGGTGCAGGGGAGGAGAAGCCTGTCAAGGGGTGTAGAGGAGGAGAGGCCTGTCCAGGGGTGCATAGGAAGTGAGGCTTGTCCAGGGGTACAGAGGAGGCGAGGCCTGTCCAGGGGTGTAGAGGAGGTCAGGCCTGTCCAGGGGAGCAGGGGAGGAGAAGCCTGTCAAGGGGTGTAGAGGAGGAGAGGCCTGTCCAGGGGTGCAGAGGAGGAGAGGCCTGTCCAGGGGTGCAGAGGAGGTGAGGGATGTCCAGGGGTGCAGAGGAGGAGAGGCTTGTCCAGGGGTGTAGAGGAGGTCAGGCCTGTCCAGGGGTGCAGAGGAGTTGAGGCCTGTCAATGGGGCAGAGGAGGAGAGGCCTGTCCAGGGGTGCAGAGGAGGAGAGGCCTGTCCAGGGGTGCAGAGGAGGAGAGGCCTGTCCAGGGGTGCAGAGGAGGAGAGGCCTGTCCAGGGGTGCAGAGGAGGAGAGGCCTGTCCAGGGGTGTACAGGAGGAGAGGCCTGTCCAGGGGTGTAGAGGAGGAGAGGCCTGTCCAGGGGTGCAGAGGAGGAGAGGCCTGTCCAGGGGTGCAGAGGAGGAGAGGCCTGTCCAGGGGTGTAGAGGAGGAGAGGCCTGTCCAGGGGTGTAGAGGAGGAGAGGCCTGTCCAGGGGTGCAGAGGAGGAGAGGCCTGTCCAGAGGTCAGAGGAGGTGAGGCCTGTCCATCGGGCAGAGGAGGAGAGGCCTGTCCAGGGGTGCAGAGGAGGTGAGGCCTGTCCAGGAGTACAGAGGAGGCGAGGCCTGTCCAGGGGTGCAGAGGAGGAGAGGCCTGTCCAGGGGTGCAGAGGAGGAGAGGCCTGTCCAGGGGTCAGAGGAGGTGAGGCCTGTCCATCGGGCAGAGGAGGAGAGGCCTGTCCAGGGGTGCAGAGGAGGTGAGGCCTGTCCAGGGGTGCAGAGGAGGAGAGGCATGTCCAGGGATGTAGAGGAAGAGAGGCCTGTCCAGGGGTTACAGAGGAGGTAAGGCCTGTCCATGGGTGTGCAGAGGAAGAGAGGGGTGCAGATGGGGAGAGGCCTGTCCAGGGGTGCAGAGGAGGTGAGGCCTGTCCAGGGGTGCAGATGAGGAGAGGCCTGTCCAGGGGTGCAGATGAGGAGAGGCCTGTCCAGGGGTGCAGAGGAGGTGAGGCCTGTCCAGGGGTGCAGATGAGGAGAGGCCTGTCCAGGGGTGCAGAGGAGGAGAGGCCTGTCCAGGGGTTCAGAGGAGGTGAGGCCTGTCCAGGGGTGCAGAGGAGGAGAGGCCTGTCCAGGGGTGCAGAGGAGGAGAGGCCTGTCCAGGGGTGCAGAGGAGGGAGGCCTGTCCAGGGGTGCAGATGAGGAGAGGCCTGTCCAGGGGTGCAGAGGAGGAGAGGCCTGTCCAGGGGTGCAGAGGAAGTGAGGCCTGTCCAGTGGGCAGAAGAGGTGAGGCCTGTCCAGGGGTGCAGAGGAGGTGAGGCCTGTCCAAGGGTGCAGAGGAGGTGAGGCCTGTCCAGGGGTGCAGCAGAGGAGAGGCCTGTCCCGGGGAGCGGAGGAGGTGAGGCCTGTCCAGGGGTGCAGAGGATTAGAGGCCTGTCCAGGTGTGCAGAGGAGGATAGGCCTGTCCATAGGAGGGGCAGAGTAGGTGAGGCCTATCCAGTGGTGCAGAAGAGGTGAGGCCTGTCCAGGGGAGCGGAGGAGGTGAGGCCTGTCCAGGGGTGCAGAAGAGGTGAGGCCTGTCCAGGGGAGCAGAGGAGGTGAGGCCTGTCCAGTGGTGCAGAAGGGGTGAGGTCTGTCCAGGGGTGCATAGGAAGTGAGGCCTGTCCAGGGGTGAAGCAGTGGGGAGGCCTGCCCAGGGGTACAGAGGAGGAGAGGCCTGTCCAGGGGTGCAGAGGAGGAGAGGCCTGTCCAGGGGTGCAGAGGAGGAGAGGCCTGTCCAGGGGCAGAGGAGGAGAGGTCTGTACAGAGGAGGGGCAGAGGAGGAGAGGCCAGTCCTGGGGCAGAGGAGGTGAGGCCTGTCCAGGGGTGCAGAGGATTAGAGGCCTGTCCAGGTGTGCAGAGGAGGATAGGCCTGTGCATAGGAGGGGCAGAGTAGGTGAGGCCTATCCAGTGGTGCAGAAGAGGTGAGGCCTGTCCAGGGGAGCGGAGGAGGTGAGGCCTGTCCAGGGGTGCAGAAGAGGTGAGGCCTGTCCAGGGGAGCAGAGGAGGTGAGGCCTGTCCAGTGGTGCAGAAGGGGTGAGGTCTGTCCAGGGGTGCATAGGAAGTGAGGCCTGTCCAGGGGTGAAGCAGTGGGGAGGCCTGCCCAGGGGTACAGAGGAGGAGAGGCCTGTCCAGGGGTGCAGAGGAGGAGAGGCCTGTCCAGGGGTGCAGAGGAGGAGAGGCCTGTCCAGGGGCAGAGGAGGAGAGGTCTGTACAGAGGAGGGGCAGAGGAGGAGAGGCCTGTCCAGGGGAGCAGAGGAGGTGAGGCCTGTCCAGGGGTGCAGAGGAGGAGAGGCCTGTCCAGGGGTGCAGAGGAGGAGAGGCCTGTCCAGGGGTGTAGAGGAGGTGAGGCCTCTCCAGGGATGCAGAGGAGGTGAGGCCTGTCCAGGGAGCGCAGAGGAGGTGAGGCCTGTCCAGGGGTGCAGAGGAGGAGAGGCCTGTCCAGAGGAGTGCAGAGGAGGCAAGGCCAGTCCATGGGTGCAGAGGAGGTGAGGCCTGTCCAGGGGTGCAGTGGATGTGATGCCAGTCCAGGGGTGCAGAGGAGGCGAGGCCTGTCCAGGAGTGCAGAGGAGGAGAGGCCTGTCCAGGGGTGCAGAGGAGGAGAGGCCTGTCTGGGGTGCAGAGGAGGTGAGGCCTGTCCAGTGGTGCAGAGTGGTTGAGGCCTATCTAGGGGAGCAGTGTCTCTCTTCGGGGGACTGGGCATAGCGCCTCGAGGCTCAGAGCGGAGTGAAAGGCACTGTATGTTGTGGAATGAAGTCTGGGCTCCTCTGACCTTAATGAGAATCCTTCACCGAAAGCTCCTGAGATAAGCACCGAGAGGCCTGTCCAGGGGTGCAGAGGAGGAGAGGCCTGTCCAGGGGTGCAGAGGAGGAGAGGCCTGTCCAGGGGTGCAGAGGAGATGCCTGTCCATGGGGAGCAGAGGAGGCGAGGACTGTCCGGGGTGTAGAGGAGGTGAAGCATGTCCTGTAAGGGGGTTAAGCGCAGGTGAGGCCTGTCCAGGGCTGCAGAGGAGGTGGTACCTGTTCCTGGCTGGGGGGGCAGAGGAGGTGAGGCATATCCGGGAGGGGTGCAGAGTGGTTGAGGCCTGTCCAGGAGGATGCAGAGGATGCAGAGGAGTGGAGGTGTGTCGTCTGCTGGGATGAAACCTGCCCTGTATGGGGTAGGAGGTGAGGCCTGTCCTGTTCTCTTGGTATGAAGAATGTGGACCGCCTCAGCCGCTGCTCTCACCGCCCAGAGATGCTCCTTTCCAGACATATCATTTTATTTTAAGAGCTCATAATCCGAGTTTTTGAAAAGTATCTGGAGTTACCTTAGAGGCTCAGATGGCTCCTGACAAAGGCAAACTGGCTAATTTCTCTTTCGTGAGTGCCCTGCCTTGCTTTAAGATGTTTATGTGTTGAATTCTGCTAGTTTAGGTGCTCCTTTGGTAACGCATCCTGTCCTGGTGACGCAGAATGTCTAAAAGCTTTAATTGTGCTTCCAATTAGTAATTGGGTGCATCCCATAGGGCACACTTACATGGTTCCAGTATAGGATTCCATTAATGTTCAAAATTAAATTAATTTTGCAAAAATTGTTCCAAAAGAATAATGTTTATTCCAATCGTTCAGAAATTATATTCATTTCTTTTAATTTCTTTCATGCTCAATAAACCGAAAAACTTTTATATTATCATATCGAGTTCAGTTGTTAGTTCCAATGCATTTCGGGCGCTGTGCCCTTCATCTGGGAGCGTGTCTAAAGTAAAAGTAACATAGCTAAGTTTTAGATTACATAGACATCATAAAAAATGTATATAAACAATTGTATCAGCCTGCAACAGTGTCCCCATGCTCAATAAAACGTGAAGTGAGACGTGATTTAAACGAGGTGTGTAATTCAGCACAGTAAGTGAAGAACGCTCTATGAGTGAACAACAAGCGTGTGGTTAAAAAAATGGTGCACCCAATTACTAATTGGAAGCACAATTAATGCTCCTGACAAAGGCACACATCTCCTCCAAGCATGGAGTTTATTTTTTAAACCACTGTCTTTAGTAAAGTAACCAAGACTACAACCCCCAGAATGCACTTATGTATTACAGGCATGAATATTCGGGGGATTACTCTATGGAAATATTTGGTACTTCCCAGGGCTTCGTGGCAGATGATAGTAGAACAGTTCATGTGCAAGGACGTTCATTCTCAGGCTCTTTCTGCAGATTGTGAGTTCAGTGAGATCTGTGATAATATGAATCTCTCTCAAGGAGATTTCACACAGTTTTATCTGTTTCAGGGAGAAATACAATCAAAAACAGGGGGTGCAAGTCCAGCGCCAGAGTTTCTAGTGTCCTTGGATCTCTGGACTGACGCTTCCCTGGTCCTGCAAGAGAGGACAAACCAGGTGTTTAGTCTGGCCTCTCTAAGGGAGCGAGAGCAGGCTCAGTATCCTGGTCCAAGTCCCGTCTCCCATCCTGGTCCTCACAAGGCTCCAGCTCATGTCCTGGTCCTCACAAGGCCCTGGCTCGCGCCCCAGTCCCCACAAGGCACTGGGTCATGTCTTGGTCCACCATACCCTGGCTCACGTCCGGGTCTACCAGGCCCACGCTTATGTCCTGGTCCTCACAAGGCCCGGCACACGTCCTGGTCCACCAGGTTCCAGCTCACGTCCTGGTCCACCAGGTTCCAGCTCACATCCTGTTCCACCAGGCCCCGGCACATGTCCTGGTCCACACAAGGCCCTGGCTCATGACCTGGTCCTCACAAGGCCCTGTCTCATGTCCTGGTCCACACAAGGCCCCGGCTCACGGCCTGGTCCTCATAATGCACCAGCTCACGTCCTGGTCCACACAAGGCCCCGGCTCACGGTCTGGTCCTCGCCAGGCCCTAGCTCACTTCCTGGTCCTCACAAGGCCCCGACTCATGTCCTGGTCCTCACAAGGCCCCGGCTCACGACCTGGTCCTCACAAGGCCCCGTCTCATGTCCTGGTCCACACCAGGCCCTAGCTCACTTCCTGGTCCTCACAAGGCCCCGGCTCACGTCCTGGTCCTCACAAGGCCTCAGCTCACGTCCTGGTCCTCACAAGGCCCCAGCTCACGTCCTGGTCCTCACAAGGCCACAGTTTACTTCCTGGTCCTCACAAGGCCCTAGCTCACGTCCTGGTCCTCACAAGGCCCCAGCTCACGTCCTGGTCCTCACAAGGCCACAGTTTACTTCCTGGTCCTCACAAGCCCATAACTCACGTCCTAGTCCTCAACAGGCACTTATCACATCCTCATCCTCACTAGACTCCGGCTTACGTCCCGGTCCTCCCCAGGCCAAGCAGAAGAGGGAGATCAATTGGTTGTTGGCCCACAATGCCATCTCAAACAGGAAGCAGACATATGCAAATCAGCTTTAGACTTCTTCCAATAGGGCAGTCCAGCCTGAAGAGCCAATCCAGATCCTTTCTGAATCGGAACAGAAGCAGCCCAGGACCGGTTTCAGCCTATCTGGGCGTTGACTGTAGGGTGCGGGTTCATATCAGTGGTGCAGCGAGCACGGGACCCATATCTGGGCACTGACTGCAGGGTGAGACTTCATTCCAGTGGTGCAGTGAGCACGGGACCCACACATGGGCACACCTGGCGTATTTATGAATAAGCAAAATGATGGGTGGAAAGTTTGAGTTCATCTCTGCCACTGGTAATTACTCTGGGACACATCCAAGCCCAACCTTCTTATTCTTGCCCTCCGTGACACCTCAGCATACAGCCAATCAGAGAGTTTTAGCTAACATTACTTCCATTGTTTTCCGCTTCAGTAGTCACAGCAGTTCTAACTCTAAGGATCTGCCTGTCTCTCTGTTCCTGATGTTCACCAAACTAACTGAGGCCATGGTGAACAAGCAGCTCACCAAATACCTTGAGTCTGACCAACTTCTGCACAAAGTCCATCTGTCGTGCAGGCCTCAGCCAGACCCGCTAGTGCAAGGGGTTTGCCCTTCTGCGCACGAAGTTCTCCGACCCAAAGGAAAAAGTTGGCACGGAAACTGGAAATGACAAACACATAGTTTATTACACCTCATGAGGTGGTGCTAAAGTTCGGACAGTACCCTTCGGCACTGTGAGAAGTAGCACAAAGGGCTACTGGACACATAGTTTATTTATACCCACACAGGGGCTCAAGAGAAGGCGGTACAAAGCATAAGAGCACATTTTATGTCCATACAAGGTAATATCGAGAGGCAAAATCGATCAGTGGGAGGAGTTAACAGTCTTGGGGTCTCGGCTAACACATTCCAATCTAGTGCTAACCATTAGCAGATGCAGACCCCAACGGTCAGCGGCAAAACACAGAGATGCTACTATTAGCCTGTTGCCGGGCAGATTCAAAGGCCATGAGCAGAAAGATAGGACAACGCACATGGTCGACACGTGGCAGCGTATGGCAGACAAAATGGCTGCCATGAATCCAAAATGGATGCCGCTAAACGTCAAGATAATGGCTAAAAACTCAGATGTCTTTTGCTAACGCTCAACTCAATCGCCGTCATAATACAACAGACGACCCTTTTAGCGTTAGCTAAAAACATATGCTCTTTTTGGATAATCTGTGCATTCATCTCGTATATCTATGCACATTATATTGGTCACTTCTTTATCCAACGATTGTTGCGCTTTTACGGCATTTCGTTTGGACGGTATGCAGGCAGTTATGCACATAGAACATAGCATTGGGTCACAGTGTATACACATACAACAAGTGAAAATTAGCGCAGCTGCAATACACAAAATAGTCAGTAGTTTCCAACCCCAAGCAGAAATTAAAGCCCAGAACCATCCAGCAAATGTCCAGGTACCATTTTTCTCATGAATATCAGAGGCTATCTTGTGCAGTTTAAGAATTGCTTCATATACAGAGGGCGAATTATCAGGGATGAACACGCAACAACTACTTCCGATGACTTTACATGCTCCTCCTCTATCTGCTAACATAACATCCAGAACCATTTGGTTCTAAAGAGTTACAATTCTAGCAATTTGCAGTTCCTCAGTAATGTTACCAAGTGCAACATCAGTTTCATTAGTGACAGCTTCCACAACTCTAGTAAGTTGTTGTATTTTCCTGCTGTTTAAAGCAGCACCTACAAACGGAAACAGGCCCAAATTAAAATCAACATACTGCTGCAGACTAGTGTCTGTCTGATCGATATCATCAATCCGAATTGTTTGTTTATAACGGTTCATGGAAATATTTTTAAACAGTTTAAAATCTCGGTGATAAGAAGCAGGTGCAAGGAAAACAGGGGGTAATAGGAAAGACACATAACAAATACCAGACCACCCTATAGGTAATCTATGATACCCATGACTTCCACATACTAGATATGTGTTATGTGAGGCCAGGAAAGTACCATCATTTATTCCATCTATATTTAACACAACAACACATTCGCTAACTCCCACTGGAATTCGTCCAGTACTTTGTACACAAAGATTAGCTTTAGTTCGTGTTACAGTAATTACAGATTCATTGCTTGTGATAGAGTCTCTTGTATGGGTAAAAACATAAGGTGTAGAAGCATTGTCTGGTCGATATTCTTCCCACTCCCATATTGTGATATAGGGTTCAAATCAGGCCTACATACTCTGCTAAACTCTCGAACACCTTAGTATAGAAGTTGGCACGGACACTGGAAAAGGTAAAAGACAAGTTTATTAAGACCCCATGGGGTGGTGATACATTCCTACAGCACCCTTCGGCAATGTAAGAAGTAGCACACCGAACATCGATGCGCGACCTCTTTTATACAGTTTAATAGCAATAAAAAGATAGGCGGGTACAAGTTACACATTTTAGGTACATATAAGGTCATTTTTGGAACACAGCCAACATGTGGGAGGAGTTTCAACAGCACTGGTCAGTTAGTGTGAACATTCCTAAAGAGTGACCAATTGGTGCATAGTGCGCATGTGCGCTTGACCAGTACTAAAAATAGCCTGTTGCCGAGCAGACTAGTGACCATGGGTATCGAGAAAGGACGAAAGGGCACACTGACCACGAGGCAGCGTTCATAGGAAACGGAAGTCAGAGGGATTCAAAATGGCCCCCGTTCGTTTTGGTCAAGTTAACAGAAAAGACCGTGTAGCTGTGCTAAACGCTAACTCAGGAGCTGCCAAAACACGACAGACGGCCCTTTTAGCGTTTAGCAAAAGCTACCTCATAGTGAACGTAGTCGGAATGTTCATCCTCAATGTCAATAGCCATTATTTTCAATACTTCATCATTGATCATTTTCTCTTGCTTGACAATAGCTCGTTTGGACGGAATACAGGCTGTGATACATACAGAACATAATGTAGGGCCACATTGAATACATAAACAAAGGAAAAATAGTACTCCAATAAAAACACAGAGAATCGTTAATAATTTCCAACCCCAAGTACTAAGCAGGGTCCAGAACCAACCAGAAAAGGTCCATGTTCCATTTTCTGGGTGGATCTCAGCAGCTATCTTATGTAATTTTGTAATCGAATCATATACAGAAGGTGAGTTATCTGGTACGTAAACGCAACAACTACTTCCGATGACGCGGCATGCTCCACCCCTATCAGCTAGTATCACATCTAGAACCATTCGATTCTGGAGCGCCACAATTCTGGTAATTTGTAATTCTTCAGTAATATTCCCTAAAGCAGAGGCAGTTTCATTAGCGACGGCTTCCACCACACGTGTAAGCCGCCTTATCTTCCTGCTATTCAGTGCAGCTCCTACGAATGAAAATAACCCCAAATTGAAATCTACATATTGTTGTAATGTGGTATCAGTCTGGTCTATTTCATCAAGATCTATTGTTCGTTTTACTCTGTTCAGTATGAAATCATGGTACAGAACATAATCATTGTGGTACATGGGAGGAGCAATAAATACAGGTGGTAATACAAAAGCTATATAACACGTTCCTAACCATCCCAACGGTAGACGATGGTATCCCTTATTTCCACAAATGAAATATGTGTTACGTGAAGCTACAAATGCAATTCCAGTTGGTGTATCAAAGGTAAGTGTAATATTACATTCACTGCGGCCTACAGGGATTGTACCTTTATTTCTAATACACAAATCTGCTTTTGTATCGATAACGGTTATTATATGCATGCTCGTCACATTTATAAGTCTTTGATTTGTATATACACGAGGTGTAGAAACATTGTCCGGACGATATTCTTCCCATTCGAATTTAGTTCCTTCAGCGTGTGGATAGCCATCTTTATCGTTATAGCATATTTTATTCAACCGAAAAAGTAATCCACCTTTCGTTGGCCATCGCAGAGTAAAAAGAAGAGTGTACCAAGCATGACAAGAACCATTATGAGAAAACGGGAGAGGAATGAGTGGTGTTCCTCCCTTCTTTTGGTGTCCGGGCAACATTCCACATACCCAACAATTGGACGTGTTGGTCATATTATGAGTATGATGCAAAATCTTAATAAAGCTGTTGTTCAAATAAGTCTGCCTATGTCTTTCTTCGTGAAAAGGCAGAGTGAAATGAAAATGTTCAGATGGACTTGGAGTGGTGGGCAGCAAATGTTCTCGTACAGGAAACAATAGTTCTATAGTCCAGGCTAATACTGCGATCACCACTACGGTCAAGACAAACAAAACAGCACCAAGAATTCTTCCTTTTTGTGTCGAAGGAGATGCCATAGTTCACAAAACAACACTCTTCACAAGCAACACTAAGCGAGAAAAAATAAAACGATGGTTCTGAACCGAGGCTGCCGTTGATTTGTTCTCCGGGATTCAAGACGGGTGTCGCTACACTGGGCAGAACTGATCCCCCCCCTTGATATTCCCGGCTTCCGTTTCACAAACCTCAGAGCGGTTACCAACCAGTTTCAAAAACACAAAAGGAATCTTATTTCCTGGGGCGTAGATTGTACTTCACTTTATCTGAAACAACGTGGTCCGGGAAGGCTCCCTCCAATTCATCAGGCGTGACAGCTGGGCTCTTTTCTGTATCCAAAATCTTTCTGTAGTCGGATAGCACCACAGGGCTCACCAGATCCGGAGAGACACGTCGGCAATGCGTTGAATGTATCCACCGCTTCTTGTTGGTGACTCTCACAGCAGTTCGCGTAGCCAGCAGCACTTGCTCAGGGCCATGCCATCTCGGTTCCAAACTGCTGGATCGCTCAAATACTTTGACCATCACGTGGTCTCCAGGGCGGAGATCGTGAGCCTCACCAGTGGAGTTATCAGGGAGCGCCTCTCGAACCTGTTGATGAATAGAAAGCAAATCATTTGTTAATCGTGCCAGATAATCGTTCATCATTATACAAGGCATATCATGTATCAAACGAGGCTTTGGAACCCCCCAAATATTCATAGGCCTTCCAAACACCACTTCGTAGGGTGTGAGGCCAGATCGAGAATGTGGCACTGACCGAATGGACAGCAATGCCAGAGGCAAAGCGTCCGGCCATTTCAGAGATGTCGATGCCACTATCTTTGCTAACTTCAGCTTCAGAGTTGCATTGTATCGTTCTACTAAACCTGCTGATTGCGGATGAAAGACAGCATGGAATCGTTGCTTGATTCCCAATCCCTTCAGGACATATTCCACTACTTTTCCAATGAAATGAGGGCCATTATCACTCCACATAAGTTTACAAACTCCGTAGCGCGGGAAGTACTCCTTGAGTAACACCTTAGCTGTTGTCAATGCTGTATTGTCTTTCGTAGGGTAAGCCTCAATCCATTTGCTGAAGGCACACACCACTACTAGGACATACTTGAGATTATTACAGCGCTCCAGCTGGATGTAATCCATTTGTAGTACTTCGAATGGTGCAGTAGGTGGAACAAACCCACCTTTAGGAGTATGAGTCCCTTGTCCAGGATTGTGCTGCAAACATATCAGACAGGTCTGCACTACTCTCTTAGCCGTGCTAGCAATGTCAGCATTTTCCCAAACTCGTGTAAGCAATTTAGTAATTGCGAGAGCTCCAATGTGTGCCAGCCCGTGTGTCATTTGCACCATTGTTTGTAAATAGGCCATGGGTAGTTTCCATCTCTCCATATCTTTACTACGCCAGCAACCCTCATCATCCAATACTCCTTCAGTGGCCCATTTCACAAGTTCTGCCTCTGATGCTGACTTCTGTATATCTAATATTTCTTCTCTAGCATCATGCCACCGTTCAGCTTGTGACTTCACCACATACATGGGGAAATTATTTTGCAGCATAGCGGTCTCTCTTGCAATACGGTCTGCAAAAGCATTGCCTTGTCCTATTTTGTCCGTCACCTTTTTGTGTGCACTGCACTTGACTATTGCAACTTTCTCTGGGCATAACAGTGCATTAAGGAGATCGCGTACCAATTCTCCATGCATGATGTGTACTCCGTGTGAAGTCAGGAATCCTCGTTCCTTCCAAAGTAGGCCAAAATCATGCACTACTCCAAAAGCGTAACGACTATCCGTGTAAATGTTCACACATAGTCCAGCACTTAACTCACATGCCTTCGTTAAGGCTATCAACTCAGCTGCTTGAGCCGATTTTTGGGGTATCCGTGCTGCTTCTACCACAGTCTTAAGTGTCGTGATCGCATAAGCTGCGGAAGTCGTACCATCTGGTAACCTCACGCACGATCCATCAACCCACAGTTCCCCATCTACATCTGGAAATGGCGTATCCTGTAAGTCGATACGACCCTTTGTCTGTTCCTCAGTCAGAAAAACACAATCATGTTGTTCTTCCTTCTGGGTCTCAGCAACAGGGTCCGGCAATAAAGTAGCAGGATTTAGTGTTGCACATCGTTTTAGTGTGATGTGAGGCGCCAACAACGTTAGCTCATATCCTGTGAGACGGGCACTGGTTAGATGCTGCGTTTTCGTTTGATTCAGTAACGCATCTACCGCATGGGGAACTAGCACCAACAATTTGTGCGACAAAACTATTCCCTCACTTTGTCGTATCGCAACTGCTGTTGCTGCAACTGCTCGAAAACATCCAGGCAATCCTCGAGCCACAGGGTCGAGTACCGCCGAGAAGTATGCACAAGGCCTCTGTTTGTCTCCGTGTGTCTGCACTAAGACTGACAATGCGCACCCATCCTTCTCGTGTACATATAATGTGAAAACCTTCGTGTAATCAGGTGTACCTAACACTGGTGCAGAACAAAGAGCTTGTCTCAATTGTTCAAAAGCATTCTGACATTCATCCGTCCATTCAATGGGAATCGGTGTATCTTTATACAACAATGCTAACAATGGTTTAACAATATGTGAAAAACCCAATATCCATTGCCTACAAAAAGACGTCAAACCTATAAAGGCGCGAACATCCTTCTGAGTGCGAGGGACTGGAGTATCTAGAATTGCTTGAATTCGATCTGGTGTCAATGCACGGCCCTCCTTAGACAAAAGATGACCGAGGTAGGTCACCTTTGGTCTACAATATTGCAGCTTTTTCTTCGAAACTTTATGATTATGTTTGGCCAGGAAGGAAAGCAAGGAAAAGGTACTCTTCTCACATTGTTCTGGCGTGTCTGCAGCAAGTAAGATATCATCTACATATTGAATGAGAACCACTCCCTCCTGTAAGTCAAAGGAATCAAGCTGTCTTTTTAATGCCTGACTATAAATGCTAGGACTTTCAGTATAGCCTTGAGGAACTCGACAGAATCTGTACGATTTATTATTTAATGTAAAGCCGAATAAATATCGACTGTCAGGATGTACAGGGATCGAAAAGAAGGCATTCTTCAAATCGATGACTGTAAAAGTAGTTGCCGTCGGTGGAACCAACGTAAGCAATGTGGTGATGTCAGACACCACCGGATACTGAGGCACTACTATCTTGTTTATTTCCCTCAAATCAATAATGAAACGGTAAACCTTAGCATCTGTATCTCTTTTAAGGATTGGTAAAATTGGGCTATTACAAACATTGTAGGGGACTTCCTCAACTACTCCTGCCGAAATTAAATCATCTACAATGTGTATCAAAGCAAGTTCACCTTCTCTAGAAATCTTATATTGTGGGACACGTGGTAGAGATACTCCCTCCTTTACCGTAATACGCACTGGAGGAATTATCATCTGCCCTACATCCGTATCGGAAGTGGCCCACAACGTTTTCGGTAAGGAGGCCAGAACTTCAGATTCATGGAGAAAACACACTCGCTCTAATTCCGGGTAATTCTCATTCAACACAACTCGCACTCCTTCTGGGGCACAGCGAATAGTAGCTCGAAAGTGTTTTAACATATCGAGTCCAATAATATTATCTGGTGTATTTGGAGACAACAAAAAGGGACAAGGGGCAGCAAATTTATCAACATGAAATGTAACTGGTTGAGACAGTGGGCTAGAAGTAGGTGTTCCATCGAACCCTATTGCTGTAATTACCTCGCCAGACAGGGGAGCCCTTGGAACCAAGTATTTGGACAAAGCGCTACGAGTAGCTCCTGTATCGACCAGAAATTGATCAGTGGAACCCAGAACATGTGCTTCTATGTATGGACCCCTTTGATCAACTGGTACCTCAACCGATTCCACACCCCATCCTACGCAATCCTATGCGTAATGCTCATCCCGTAGTTCAGCAGGACCACCCTCATTTATCTGATATTGATTGCGATTATCAAATGTATTATAATCTGACTGACCACGACCCCTTGCTCCATATCCCCCATGATCGTTCGTGCCATAACCTCCTCTTGACCCTCCATAATAACTTCTAGACCTTCCACTTCCTCGTCCCCTCAAATTACGCTGCTCTCGAAACACCGGACAGTCTGCAATCCAATGCCCGAACTGTTTGCAGTATGCACATTGATTCACAGAAATGTCAGAACGAGGGGGAGGAGCATTACTGTACGATCCTCGCCCCCCTCTATTGTTCCCTCTCGTAGCCTGAACCTGAGCTAACATTACCTTCGTTTTCAATTCCTTCGCCTTCTTTTCACTACTTTCTTTCGCCTCCAATTCCTGTCTTTCATAATATTGAGCCATAGTCAATAAAGAAGCAGGGGTTGCTGTGGTCCATGAACTTTCACTCGCTTTTAATCGTTTCGCAATCTCCGGTAGGAGATTAGCTACATACTTATCAACGAATAGATGCCTGCCAGTATCTTCTGTCAATAATTGACCACTGTAATCATGGAACGCTTCCTCGAAGCGAGAGAAAAAATCGGAAACTGATTCATCCGCTTTCTGCTTACAAGAGGCTAATATAGTCCAATCAATCTTTTTAGCGGGGGCAAGAGTTTTTAGTTTTGTCAGTATGGCCCCTGGAAGGTCTAATATTAATTGACACGGCTTACATGCTGGTTCTCTATCTAAATCAGCCTGAACAAGATCTTTCCAAGTGGCCCCGAGAGTCGTGAGGTCATCAAACCTACGAATCGCTCTCCACATATCAGGGGGCAATATCAACCCGAAAAATAGATCAATATCAACTAACGTCATGATACACGAAGAAATTGCACTTTCAACATTTTCATAAAAAGCCGCAGGGTTTTTACGGGGATCAGGTAAAGCATTCTTAAGCGCCATGACATCTGCTCTATTCCAAGGCGTATAAACCCAATTATATACAAAATACCCTTTCGCGTCTTTGGATCTTTTATCATCATCTGTGCCATCCCCTTTATGAGGGACATATAAAGGCGCAGCTTCTCGCATAGGTCTAACATTAATCGCAGCGATCTTATCTGTTTCAAAGATAGGGCATTCTTTGGATATCCCCGTCGCTCCGGACGCAGACGAATTCTTCGACTTTGCCACCTCCCGTAGTCGTGTCGCTTCATTACGTAGTTCAATCAAACGCTTGAAGAAGTCGTCCGCATCTGAAAGAACAAAAAGACCTTTACGAAAATTCTCACGACTCTTGGATATCTCCTTTGGTTCTAACTCGAGAGAATATTTTCTATACCGCTCAACAACTTCATCTCCAAAATGATCTAAAAAATACAGTCGTTCCTTATCAGGCCACTGTTCCATTTGTTTAGTAACATCAGAAACAGTAACAGTATTAATATTTAGCTTTCGTGCAACTGAGCATAATTCCGCAGCTCGTTCCGCATGTAACCTGGTACGCTGTGTTCGATCACTATCCTCGTCCGAGTCCTCGTTCGGAGCCGTAGGTACGACGTACGGAGGCGGACAACGATCTAGTAAGGAAAAATCATCTATTTCATTAGTAAGGACCGGATAAAGAGGACGCCTGATAGGGAATTGACCATTAACCTGTAAATTTCGTTCTCGTCTCTCCCTCTCTTTCTTTTCCTGTAATTCCTTCTCCTGCAGCTGTAAAGCTTTGTCATGTGCAGCCTTCTGCTGCACTTTCTCCGCCAAGGCTACCTCACGCTTCGCTCGTTCACGCACCTCTTTCTCCCACATACGCACACAATCAAACATATCTTGCCTAGACCTTCGCTGAAACAAACACTGTTCTACATACTGTACCTTTCGAAGGTCAAACGACCCATATAGTGGCCACTGTAATTCACGATCAGTTTTAGTATACTTATGCCATAATGTACTATACATTATTGGTGGAATACCGAATTTGACATACATTTCACGATTTGGAGTCCCCTCTGGGGGAGCCGGCTGTTTTGCACTTAATCGATAATTGGTACCATTTTCAGAACAGCACATCCTACGGAGTGTGCTAAAAACAGGCATGTTTCAAAAAGTACCACGAAAACGCGATACTACAAAAATGCCACCTAACACGGTGCACTATTCAAATCAAATAAATCAGAGAAATATCCCTACATGCCTGCCTATGTGAGGTGCACTTCACATATTCAAATTCAAAATCAAAGATTCAAAACGTTAGCTAACAAATTCAAATTCAAATTCAAAGTTTCAAAAAGCCACAGTAAGCGTCAGTAGACTACCTCACCAATCAAAAGCTTACCAATTTTCTTTTCAAACGTCCAAAGTCCAACTGCCAAGTTCTGTGGTCAAATCAGCCAAAACGGTACATCACGACAATCCAAGATCAGAATCTCAGTCGAAGACCGGCGCCACCTGGAAGGTCAGATCGGAAGGACGGGAAAACACACCGTGGGTGCCGAGACTCGGGTCACTCAGTGGCAGCGTACGCGTCCATGGCGAGTTTCCTGACCTTCGTCACGACCTCTCCTTCGGGCATCCGAGTCGCCGATGAGTCCCTTCGTGGTCGCCAATTGTGATATAGGGTTCAAATCAGGCCTACATACTCTGCTAAACTCTCGAACACCTTAGTATAGAAGTTGGCACGGACACTGGAAAAGGTAAAAGACAAGTTTATTAAGACCCCATGGGGTGGTGATACATTCCTACAGCACCCTTCGGCAATGTAAGAAGTAGCACACCGAACATCGATGCGCGACCTCTTTTATACAGTTTAATAGCAATAAAAAGATAGGCGGGTACAAGTTACACATTTTAGTTACATATAAGGTCATTTTTGGAACACAGCCAACATGTGGGAGGAGTTTCAACAGCACTGGTCAGTTAGTGTGAACATTCCTAAAGAGTGACCAATTGGTGCATAGTGCGCATGTGCACTTGACCAGTACTAAAAATAGCCTGTTGCCGAGCAGACTAGTGACCATGGGTATCGAGAAAGGACGAAAGGGCACACTGACCACGAGGCAGCGTTCATAGGAAACGGAAGTCAGAGGGATTCAAAATGGCCCCCGTTCGTTTTGGTCAAGTTAACAGAAAAGACCGTGTAGCTGTGCTAAACGCTAACTCAGGAGCTGCCAAAACACGACAATATAGTTCCATTCGCTTGAGGATAACCATGTTCATCTTGATAACACTCTTTATTCAAACGGAAGAGAAGTCCACCTACTGCAGGTTTTCTGTTAGAAAAGAGAAGAGTGTACCAGGCACGACAAGAACCATTATGCGAAAAGGGAAGTGGAATAAACGGCGTTCCACCTTTCTTTTGATGAGCTGGAAGCATACCACAAATCCAGCAGTTCGTAGTATTTGTGGCATCGTGAGTGTGGTGGAGCATTTGAACAAAAGTATTATTCAGGTAAGATTCTCGATGCTTATGCTCATGATAGGGAAGAGTAAAACGCTGATGCTCTTCTGGAATCGGAGTAGTAGGAACCATAAGGAATTTTCAAGCAGGACTCACCATTTCGACTGACCAAGTGATTACTGCTATAACTGTTAGAACAACAAAAACACCTAATACTCCTAAAATCTTTTTCTTAGTAGTATTCATAGTCACAAAGTCTTCTTCAAACTAAAAAATAGAAAAAACAAAATAGTCAATGAGCTCTTTACTCTGGGCAGACGTTGGTTTCTTCACCACAGACCAAGACAGGTGTCACTACACTACGCAGGGCTGATCCCCCTCCCTTGTCATATCGGCTCTCCTTTTCCACTACCCAGAGAGGTTGCTCATCCAGTCTTGCAACCAAAAACCTCAAAGCACTCTCTTTGATCTCAAATCGTAGCGTGCTACTCCAGGAGTCGTCTGGTCCGGGAAGAACTCCGCAGATCCGTCAGGTGATAAAGCAGGGCCTTTCTCCGTAGCCAAAATACCCCGATGATCGGTCAAAACAGCAGGTGCCACCAAGGGCGGCAGTACCTTGCGACAGTGGGTACTATGAACCCAGTTCTTCTTGTTGGTAACTCTGACTGCCGTTCTCGTGGCGAGGAGTACTTGCTCTGGTCCACGCCACCTCGGTTCCAAGCTGCTTGACCTCTCGAATTGTTTTATCATGACATGATCACCAGGACGGAGTTCATGGCCTTCACCTTGGGATTTATCCGGGAGCGCTTCTCGAACCTGTTGATGAATAGAAACCAAGCTGTCAGTTAATTGTGCCAAATAGTCATTCATTAAAACACAAGGTACATCATACACAGAACTTGGCTTCGGAACTCCCCAAATATTCATTGGCCGTCCAAATACCACCTCGTACGGGGTAAGACCCGTCCTAGAATGTGGTACCGATCTAATGGACAACAATGCCAATGGCAACGCATCTGTCCACGTCAACTTCGTGGAGGCTTGAATTTTCGCGATTTTGAGCTTGTGAGTACCATTATACCTTTCCACCAATCCTGCAGATTGTGGATGGAACACAGCATGGAACTTCTGCTTAATTCCTAATCCCTTCAGGACATACTTGATAACTTCCCCGACAAAATGAGGTCCGTTATCATTCCATAAAAGTCTGCAAACACCAAACCTCGGGAAGAACTCCTTCAGTAGCATCTTAGCAGTAGTAATAGCCGTATTATCTTTCGTAGGGTATGCCTCAATCCATTTACTGAAGGCACAAACCACCACTAGGACATATTTTAAATTATTACACCACTCAAGTTGAATATAGTCCATTTGCAAGACTTCAAAAGGTGCAGTTGGTGTAACAAAACCTCCGGATGGAACTCGTGTCCCCTTTCCGGGATTATATTGTAAACAAATCAAGCAGGACTTTACTACTCTCTTAGCTGTGCTAGCAATCTCAGGATGTTCCCAGACTTGCGTAAGCATTTTCGTTATCGCAAGAGCTCCAACATGTGCTACCCCATGTGCCATCTGAACCATAGGTTGCACGAAAGCTATCGGCAGCTTCCATCGATCCATTTGCTTGTTTCTCCAACAACCTTCATCCTCTAACTCTCCTTCTTTATACCATTGTTCACCCTCTTTGTCAGAAGCTGTCTTCTGTATCTCTCTCACTTCCTGCCTAGCATCGTGCCATCTTTCAGCTTGCACTTTCACTACATACATAGAGGTGGTATTTCTCTGTATTGCAGTCTCACGTGCTATTCGGTCTACAAAAGCATATCCCTGTCCAATCTTGTCTGTGGCTTTCTTATGTGCACTGCACTTCACTATGGCAATCTTCTTCGGCAATGTCAATGCAGTCAAGAGATTGTGCACTAAATCTCCATGCATTATCTGCATTCCATGAGATGAAAGAAAGCCTCTTTCCTTCCAGAGCAGGCCAAAATTGTGCGCTACTCCAAAGGCATAGCGGCTATCTGTGTAAATTTTCACACACAAACCAGCACTGAGCTCACATGCTCGCGTCAGCGCTATCAGTTCAGCTGCTTGAGCCGATTTCTGTGGTATGCGAGCTGTCTCCACTGTTGTCTCAAGCTTGGTGATTGCATATGCGGCTGAGGTCGTACCATCTGGCAATTTCAAACAAGACCCATCAACCCACAATTCACCATCTACATCTGGAAGGGGCGTATCCTGTAAATCAATGCGACCCTTTGTCTGTTCTTCAGTCAGAAAAATACAATTGTGCGTGTCTTGTGACTGCGGCTGAGTCACCGAATATGGCAACAAAGTAGCTGGATTCAAAGTTGCAGACCGCTCAGCCCTCCACAGGGCTTGGTCGCCCCACTCACTGCTGCCGCTCCTGCCTGCCTATGCCGCCTCCTGCCTGCAGATTCCTTCGCTCGCTGCCCGCTGCTCCTGGGAATTTCCCGCTGCTCCTGGGAATTTCCCGCTGCCCGCTGCTTCTTGGAATTTCCCGCCGCTGCCTCCCTGCGGCCCTGCCCCCCTGTGATTCCATTCGCCGCCCCGCTCCCGCCATCCAGCTGCTCCTCCCTCCTGGCTCCTTACTTAAGGGGACCGTAGGGGACCACAGAGTGTGACCGCTCAGCCCTCCACAGGGCTTGGTCGCCCCACTCATTGCTGCCGCTCCTGCCTGCCTTTGCCGCCTCCTGCCTGCAGATTCCTTCGCTCGCTGCCCGCTGCTCCTGGGAATTTCCCACTGCTCCTGGGAATTACCCGCTGCCCGCTGCTTCTTGTAATTTCCCGCCGCTGCCTCCCTGCGGCCCCGCCCCCCTGTGATTCCATTCGCCGCCCCGCTCCCGCCACCCAGCTGCTCCTCCCTCCCGGCTCCTTACTTATGACGCCCCCAGAGCGACCGCGCAGCGGACGCGCGCAGCGGGAGCACCGATTGAGCGCCGAAGGTGCGCCAAAGGTAAGCCCGTCTGCGCCCGTCCGCGCCTGGCCCGTGCCCAGCACCAGGACCCCTGGCCCTCCCCGCCGAGTCTAGACGACCTGACTGACCTACGACGCACCACTCTCAACGCACTCAATGCCGGCCGGACCCACGCCTGCTGCCGAGCCACCCCGAGACGCACCCACGGACCCTTCACCTGCTGCACCTGCAAGTTCACCTGCCTCCGAACCTGCCCCGCACCCGCCAAGACAAACACCAGCAGCAACCACCTCAAGTGCATCCTGATCAACACCCGCTCCGTCCACAGACACGCCGTCGAACTCTGGAACCTCCTCGACGCTACATCACCGGACGTCGCCTTCCTCACGGAAACCTGGATGAACGCCTCCTCTGCACCCGACATCGCCATCGCCATCCCGGACGGGTACAAGATCATCAGGAGGGACCGCATCAACCAGACCGGAGGTGGCATCGCCATCGTCCACAGGAACACCATCCGCATCACGACCGACGCCAACGACTCCTTCGCCGCAGCCGAACATCTCCACTTCCAGATTCACACCGACCCTAAGACGACCCTCAGAGGCACCCTCATCTACAGACCCCCGGGACCACGCACACAATTCAGCGAAGACATCACAGACTTCATCAGCCCGCACGCCCTCCCCTCCACTGACTACATCCTCCTCGGGGACCTCAACTTCCACCTGGAGAACAACAAGGACCGCAACACCACCGCCCTGCTGGAAAACCTCACCAACCTCGGACTCAAGCAACTGGTCAACACCCCCACCCACTACGCCGGCCACACGCTTGATCCCGTCTTCTCTTCCAGCAAGTACATCACCTTCAGCCACGCCACTGGACTCCACTGGACCGACCACAGCTGCGTCCACTTCAGCTTCAAAAGATCCACGACCCACCACCACCCGCAACAGGTACCTCACAGGAATTGGAGCAAGATCACTGCAGATCAGCTCACCACCTCCCTCAGCCAGAGCCCACCCGCCAACACAACGGACCCCAACGAAGCAGCCCGCAACTTCACACAGTGGCTGACCGCCTGCGCCGACGACCTCGCGCCACTAAAGAACCCTCCCAGCAGACCCAGAAGCAAGAAGGCATCCTGGTTCACCGACGACCTCAAGGACTCCAAGAAGACCTGCCGCACCCTCGAGAAAGCCTGGCTCCTCGACTGGACCACCGACAACATGACTGCCCTCAAACACGCTACCCGCAAGCACCACCAGCTCATCCGCACCACCAAGAAGAAATCCCTGAAGGAACGACTGGACAACAACGCCCACGACAGCAAAGAGCTCTTCACTATCGTCAAGGAGTTCTCCAACCCCAGCACCGGCACCAACGACATCACTCCGTCACAAGACCTCTGCGACTCCCTCGCCTCGTTCTTCCACCGCAAGATCGCCGACATCCACAACAGCTTCGGCGCCCCACCCACGCACCCAACCGTCGAACCAACGCCCCCCACCGCCACCCTTCGCACCTGGACCACGGTGACCACCGAAGACACAGCCCGCACGATGAACACCATCCACTCCGTATCACCGACCGACCCCTGCCCACACCACGTCTTCAACAAGGCCGACTCCACCATCGCACCCCAACTCCGGAACATCATCAACGCCTCCTTGAACACCGCCACCTTCCCGGAGAGCTGGAAGCACGCCGAGATCAGCGCCCTCCTGAAGAAACCTACAGCGGACCCCACCGATCTCAAAAACTTCCGCCCCATCTCGCTCCTCCCTTTTCCTGCTAAAGTCATCGAGAAGATCGTCAACAGACAGCTGACCGCCTTCCTCGAGACGAACGGATCCCTTGACCCCTTGCAGTCCGGCTTCAGAGCCAGCCACAGCACCAAGACCGCCCTCATCGCAGCCACCGACGACATCCGGACCCTGCTCGACAAGGGGGAAACAGTGGCCCTCATCCTCCTGGACCTCTCCGCTGCGTTCGACACGGTCTGCCACCGCACCCTAGTCCAGCGCCTCAGCAACATCGGTATCCAAGAGAAGGCACTGGAGTGGATCATCTCATTCCTCGCCGGAAGAACACAAAGAGTCCGCCTCCCCCCTGTTTCGCTCCGAGGCCACCGAAGTCATCTGCGGCGTCCCGCAAGGATCTTCACTCAGCCCCACCCTCTTCAACATCTACATGAAACCTCTCGCAGCCATCGCATGCCAGCACAACCTCAACATCATCTCTTACGCCGACGACACCCAGCTGATCCTCTCCCTCACCAGACACCCCGACACCGCCAGAACCTGCCTACACGAAGGGATGAAAGACGTCGCCGAGTGGATGAAGGACAGCCGCCTGAAACTGAACTCGGACAAGACGGAAGTCCTCATCCTGGGATCTTCGCCCTCCGCCTGGGATGACTCCTGGTGGCCCCCAGCCCTGGGCACCGCCCCCAAGCCAACCGACCACGCACGCAACCTGGGCTTCATCCTGTACCCCTCCCTCTCGATGACCAGACAAGTCAACGCCGTCTCCTCATCGTGCTTCAACACCCTGCGTATGCTTCGCAAGATCTTCCGCTGGATCCCGACCGAGACCAGGAAGACTGTCACCCAGGCACTCGTCACCAGCCGACTGGACTACGGAAATGCCCTCTACGCCGGAACCACAGCCAAGCTACAGAAAAGACTCCAGCGCATCCAGAACGCCTCCGCCCGACTCATCCTGGATGTCCCCCGACGCAGCCACATCTCCAGCCACCTGAGGAACCTGCACTGGCTCCCCGTCAACAAGAGCATCACGTTCCGGCTCCTCACCCACGCACACAAGTCTCTCCACGACCTGGGCCCCAAGTACCTCAACGACCGCCTGACCTTCTACACGACCACCCGCCAGCTACGGTCCACCAGCCTCGCCCTCGCAGCCGTACCACGCATCCGAAGAGCCACCGCCGGAGGAAGATCCTTCTCTTACCTGGCTGCCAAGACTTGGAACTCCCTCCCCATCCACCTTCGGCTGACCCAGGACCATCTCGCCTTCAGGAAACAACTCAAGACCTGGCTGTTCGAGCAGTAGCATACCCCTCCCCCCAAGCGCCTTGAGACCCTCCCGGGTGAATAGTGCGCTATACAAATGGCATGATTGATTGATTGATTGATTCAATGTAATGTGGGGGGCTAGCAATGTCAGTTCATATCCTGTAAGATGAGCGCTAGTCAAGTGCTATATTTTTGTCTGATTCAAAAGGGCATCAACAGCATGTGGTACTAGCACTAACAATTTATGTGACAAAACTATTCCTTCACTCTGTCGAATAGACACCGCTGTTGCTGCAACTGAACAAAAGCATCCAGGTAATGCTCTAGCAACAGGGTCAAGAACTGCAGAAAAGTATGCACACAGTCGTTGCTTATCGCCGTGTAACTGGACCAACACTGACAATGCACATCCATCTTTCTCGTGCACGTAAAGTGTGAACATCTTTGTGTAATCTGGTGTGCCTAACACTGGTGCTGAACAAAGGGCTCGGCGTAATTGTTGAAAAGCACTTTCACATTCTTCAATCAATCAATCAATCAAAGCATTTATGTAGCGCACTACTCACCCGGAGGGTCTCAAGGCGCTAGGGGAGGGGGGGTCCGCTACTGCTCGAACAGCCAGGTCTTGAGCTGCTTCCTGAAGGCAAGGTGGTCCTGGGTCAGGCGGAGGTGGGTCGGAAGGGAGTTCCAAGTCTTGGCAGCCAGGTAGGAGAAGGACCTTCCTCCTGTGGTGGCTCTTCGGATGCGGGGGACGGAGGCGAGGGCGTGGCCGGTCGATCGAAGCTGGCGTGTGGGGGCGTAGAAGTTGAGGCGGCTGTTGAGGTATCCTGGGCCTTGGTTGTGTAGGGCTTTGTGTGCGTGGGTGAGGAGACGGAAGGTGATTCTCTTGTTGACCGGGAGCCAGTGCAGATCTCTCAGGTGTCCGGAGATGTGGTTGCGTCGGGGGGATGTTCAGGATGAGTCGTGCAGAGGCGTTCTGAATCCGCTGGAGTCTCTTCTGGAGTTTGGCGGTGGTTCCGGCGTAGAGGGAGTTGCCGTAGTCCAGACGGCTGGTGACGAGGGCCTGGGTGACCGTCTTCCTGGTCTCGGTGGGGATCCACCGGAAGATCTTACGTAGCATGCGCAGGATGTTGAAGCACGACGAGGAGACGGCGTTGACTTGTCTGGTCATGGAGAGGGAGGAGTCCAGGATGAAGCCCAGGTTGCGTGCGTGGTCTGTTGGTTTGGGTGCGTTGCCCAGTGCGGGGGGCAACCAGGAGTCGTCCCAGGCGGAGGGTGAAGAACCTAGGATGAGGACTTCCGCCTTGTTCGAATTCAGTTTCAGGCGGCTGTTCATCATCCACTTGGCTACGTCTGTCATCCCTTCGTGTAGGTTGGCTCTGGCGGTTGCGGGGTCGTTGGTGAGGGAGAGGATCAGCTGGGTGTCGTCGGCGTAGGAGATGATGTTGAGGTTTGTTGGCGTGGGATGGCTGCGAGGGGGCTCATGTAGACGTGGAAGAGGGTTGGGCTGAGCGAGGAGCCTTGGGGAACGCCGCAGATGACTTCAGTGGCTTCTGATCTGAACGGGGGGAGGCGTACTCTCTGTGTCCTTCCGGCGAGGAACGAGATGATCCATTCCAGTGCCTTCTCTTGGATTCCGACGTTGCTGAGGCGCCGCACTAGGGTATGGTGGCAGACAGTGTCGAAGGCCGCGGAGAGGTCCAGGAGGATGAGGGCCGCTGTTTCTCTGTTGTCGAGCAGGGCTCAGATGTCATCGGTGGCTGCGATCAGGGCGGTCTCGGTGCTGTGGTTGGCCCGGAAGCTAGACTGCGAGAGGTCGAGGGATCTGTTCGTCTCGAGGAAGGCGGCCAGCTGCTTGTTTGTGGTCTTCTCGATGACTTTTGCAGGAAACGGGAGCAGCGAGATGGGGCGGTAGTTCTTGAGGTCAGTGGGGTCGGCTGATGGCTTCTTTAGTAGAGCGCTGAGTTCGGCGTGCTTCCAGCTCTCCGGGAAGGTAGCGGTGTTGAAGGAGGTGTTGATGATGTCCCGCAGGTGGGATGCGATGACAGCGTCGGCCTTGTTGAAGACGTGGTGAGGGCAGGGGTCGGTCGGAGATCCGGAGTGGATGGAGTTCATCGTGCGGATGGTGTCTTCGGTGCTGATCGGGGTCCAGGCACGGAGGGTGGTGGTGGGGGGCGGTGGTTCAGTCATGGCGTGCGTCGGTTGAGTGCTGAAGCTGTTGTGTATGTCCGCGATCTTGTTGTGGAAGTAGGAGGCGAGGGAGTTGCAGAGGTCTTGTGAAGGGGTGATGTCGTTGTTTCCAGCGTTGGGGTTGGAGAGCTCCTTAACGATGTTGAAGAGTTCCTTGCTGTTGTGTGCGTTGTTGTCCAGTCGTTCCTTGAATGCAGTTTTCTTGGTGGCGTGGATCAGTTGGTGGTGTTTTCGGGTGGCGAGCTTGAGGGCAGTCATGTTGTTCGGTGTTGGGTCTCTGCGCCAGGCTTTCTCGAGTGCTCGGCAGTTCTTCTTGGAGCTCTTGAGTTCGTCGGTGAACCATGGGGCTTTCTTGCTGCAGGGTCTGCTAGGCGGGGTCTTCAGTGGGGCGAGGTTGTCTACGCAGTTGCTGATCCACTTCGTGAGGTTGGTGGCAGCCTGGCTTGGGTTAGTTGCGCTGGTGGGAGGGTTCATGCTCAGGGAGTTCACGAGCTGGTCGGCTGTAATCTTGCTCCAGCTTCTGCGTGCCACCTGTTGTTGGTGGTGGTGGATCGTGGTCCTTCTGAAGCTGAAGTGGATGCAGCTGTGGTCCGTCCAGTGGAGTCCGGTGGCATGGCTGAAGGTGATGTCCTTGCTGGATGAGAATACGGGGTCGAGTGTGTGTCCGGCGTAGTGGGTGGGGGTGGTCACCAGCTGCTTGAGACCGAGGTTGGCGAGGTTGTCCAGCAGGGTGGTGGTGTTGCGGTCGTTGTTGTTCTCCAGGTGGAAGTTGAGGTCCCCGAGGAGGATGTAGTCAGTGGAGAGGAGGGCGCGCGGGCTGATGAAGTCGGCGATGTCTTCGCTGAATTGTGTGCGTGGTCCTGGGGGTCTGTAGATGAGGGTGCCTCTGAGGGTGGTCTTGGGGTTGATGTGGATCTGGAAGTGCAGGTGTTCGGCGGGTGCGAGGGTGTCGTCGGTGTTGGTCGTGATGTGGATGGTGTTCCTGTGGATGATGGCGATACCTCCTCCTGTCTGGTTGACGCGGTCCCTCCGGATGATCTTGTAGCCGTCCGGGATGGCGATGTCGGGCGCTGAGGAGGCGTTCATCCAGGTTTCCGTGAGGAAGGCGACGTCTGGGGCTGTGGTGTCGAGCAGGTTCCAGAGCTCGACGGCGTTTCTGTGGATGGAGCGGGTGTTGAGCAGGATGCACTTGAGGTGGTTGCTGCTGGTGCTCGGCTTGGTCGGTGCTGGTGTAGTGCAGGTCCGGATGCAGGTGAACTTGCAGGAGTGGCAGCAGAAGGGTCCGTGAGTGCGTCTCGGGGTGGCTCGATAGCAGCCCGGGATTCGGCCGGCGTTGAGTGCGTAGAGTTCAGTGGCGTCGTAGGTCCGGCGGGTGGGCTGGTGTCTGCGGGAGACTGGGATCCTGGCGCTGGGCGCGGGCCAGGCGCGGACGGGCGCAGACGGGCTTGCCTTAGGTGCGCCTTCGGCGCGCCAGCAGCGCGCCCGCTGAGCGCGTCCGCTGCGCGGCCTCCATATGAGTGGGAGAGGGAGGGAGGAGCAGCTGGGAGGTGGGAGCGGGGCGGCCAATAGGGTGTTAAGGGGCGGAGCTACGGGACGTGGCGGCCAATAGGGTGCGACGGGGCGGAGCTACGGGACGCGGCGGCGGGAAACGGGCGGCGAGGGGGAGACGCGGGGAATGCCAGAAGAAAAAAAATGGGACACAATCTGGGCACCAAAGGAAAGGGGAACAATCAAGGCAGCAACATACACAGGTACAGTGGGGGAGAATCACTCACTCGTGGGTACAGAAGATAAGGAGGGCACAGTCACTCTTAACGCAGGCAGACACAATGCAGCAGCGGTCAGTGGTCACACAGGGGGCTGCGTGGCGGTGAGGGGAGCAGCCTGCCTGGTAAACAGGGTCAGAGGTCGCTCTCTCTACCGCTGCGCGGCCTCCATATGAGTGGGAGAGGGAGGAGCAGCTGGGAGGTGGGAGCGGGGCAGCCAATAGGGTGTGAGGGGGGTGGAGCTATGGGACGCGGTGGCCAATAGGGTGCGAGGGGGGCGGAGCTACGGGACGCAGCGGCAGGAAACGGGCAGCGAGGGGGAGACGCGGGGAATGCCAGAAGAAAAAAAAAGGGACACAATCTGGGCACCAAAGGAAAGGGGAACAATCAAGGCAGCAACATACACAGGTACAGTGGGGGAGAATCACTCACTCGTGGGTACAGAAGATAAGGAGGGCACAGTCACTCTTAACGCAGGCAGACACAATGCAGCAGCGGTCAGTGGTCACACAGGGGGCTGCGTGGCGGTGAGGGGAGCGACCTGCCTGGTAAACAGGGTCAGAGGTCGCTCCATGGAAGAGGTACTGGGGTATCTTTTGTCAAAAGTGCTAACAAGGGCTTAACAATATGTGAGAATCCCAAAATCCACTGTCTATAAAACGAAGTAAGACCCAAAAATGCATGTACTCCTTTCTGTGTGGTAGGAACTGGTGTGTCTAAAATAGCTTGTATGCGATCTGATGTCAATGCACGTCCCTCCTTAGACAAAAGATACCTAAGTAAGTTACCTTTGGTCTACAGTATTGCAATTTCTTTCGAGCGACTTTGTGATGATGTGAAGCAAGAAAAGAAAGCAAAGATAAAGTACATTTTTCACACTGCTCTGGAGTGTCGGCTGCCAGCAAGATGTCATCGACATATTGTATGAGAGCCACACCTTCGGTCTGTACAAAAGAATCAAGTTCCCTTTTCAATGCTTGGCTGTAAATACTCAGACTTTCAGTATAGCCTTGAGGAACTCTACAGAATCGATATGATCGATTATTCAAAGTGAAACCGAACAAATATCGACTATCAGGATGAATAGGGATCGAAAAGAAAGCATTTTTCAAGTCGATTACAGTGAATGTAGTGGCAGTTGGAGGGACTAAAGTGAGAAGTGTTGTAATGTCAGAGACCACAGGGTATTGTGGTATCACTATCTTATTTACCTCCCTCAAATAAATAATGAACCTGTAAATTTGTGTATCTGTATCTCTCTTCAAAATCGGAAGAATCGGGCTATTGCAAACATTGTATGGAACTTCCTCAACAACCCCAACTCGTATCAAATCTTGCACAATTCGTATAAGTGCCTCCTCTCCCTCCTGTGAAATACGATATTGTGGCAAACGAGGTAACACAGCTCCCTCCTTGACACTAATCTGGATCGGAGGAATGGCCATCTGACCCACATCAGTGTCTGAGGTAGCCCATAAGGATTCAGGAAGTGAGGCTAATGCTGTGTCTTCTTTAACCAGGCAAATTCTATCAAATTCAGTGTAATTATCGTTCAAAATGACACGCACCCCTTCAGGAAAACATGGTATTGTAGCTCTAAAGTGCTTTAACATATCAAGGCCCAAAATATTGTCTAGTGTATTCGGGGAAAGCAAAAACGGACATGGAGCATTGAATTTATCAACATAGAATGAGAGTGACTGGGACAATGGACTAAGGGAAGGTGTTCCATCGAAACCTATCGAAGTAATAGTTGTGCCAGACAGGGGAGCCCTAGGAACCAATTGTTTAGACAAAGCGCTACGTGTAGCTCCTGTATCAACCAGAAACCGATCAGTAGAGCCCAAAACATGTGCTGTAACATAGGGACCCGTCTGATCTACTGGAACTTCAACTGATTCCTTACCCCATCCTAGGCGATCCTATGCATGAGCAGAATCGTACAAGTCAGGCTGAACATAATCAGATACTTGACATTGATTCCGCCTATCAAATGTGTTCTGTCTCTGCTGTGGGCGTATATTCATGTCAGACCGGGCACGATCATTCATATTCCCTTGATGCTCCGAGGAACCTGAACCAGTTTTCCCTTGGCCCCTCCCCCTAGCATCCTGCTGAGGACGTAACACTGGGCAATTACGGGCCCAATGACCATGCTGCTTACAATATGCACATTGATTTGAAAATAGATCTGTACGACCATAAGGAGTATTGGAAGACGTTCGGCCACCTCTGTCATAATTTCTATCAGGGCCCCTATCATAACCTCTAGAAGGCGGACCATATACCTGGGCCAACATAACTTTCGTTTTTAACTCTTTCGACTTCTTGTCCTCAGTCCCCTTCGCCTCTGCCTCCTGGCGCTCATAATACTGAGCCATCGTCAACACAGAGGCTGGAGAGGACGTAGTCCAAGAACTTTCGCTAGCTTTCAAGCGGCTCACTATTCCAGGTAACAAATTCGAAACATATTTATCGACAAATAAATGTCTGCCGATGTCGTCAGTGAGGGACTGACCGCTAAAATCATGAAAAGCTTCCTCGAAACGAGTAAAGAAATCAGAAACCGATTGATATGTCTTTTGTTTACAGGACGCTAAAACAGTCCAATCAATCTTTTTAGGGGGAATAATCGTTTTAAGTTTAGTCAAAATAGCTGCAGGAAGATCTAATATTAGCTGATGCGGTTTTTGGGCGGGCCATCTATCCGCATCCATGCGCTCTATCTCCTTCCATTCGGCACCAAGAACAGCGCGATCATCAATTTTACGAACGGTCCTCCACATATCTGGGGGTAAAATAAGACCAAAAAAACAAATCTATGTCACATAAAGTCATGACACAAGAATTTAAAGCACCCTCAACTTCTTCATAAAAGGCGGCTGGGTTTTACGCGGGTCAGGCAACACATTTTTAAGTGCCATTACATCTGCTCTATTCCAGGGAGTGTATACCCAATTATAAATAAAATAGCCCTTCGCATCGACAGAATTTTTATCATCATTATCACCCGTTCCTTTAGGAGGAACATATAAAGGCGCGGCTTCCCGCATAGGTTTCATGACAACTGGTATTATCTTATCTGTCACGAAGATAGGACGCTGTGCCTCTCCGGGCAGATTGGTCTGTGGAACAGCATCCGCAGCCTTTTTCTGGTCCTTCAGATGTTTCGCCTCATCTCGTATTTTAACCAGTCGTCTAATGAAATCATGCGCCTGGGAAAAAACAAAAAGACCATCACATACTTGTTTATGATCAGTTGCAATATCAGCAGGTTCTAAAACTGCGGAATATTTCCGAAACATTTCTATAACTTCATCGGCAAATGATGCAGTGAAATATAACTGCTCCTTTTCTGACCAATCCTGTATACTAGCTAAAAGATCGGAAGCAGAATTTGTGCTACGTATTGCCTTACGAGCAGCTTGTCTGATTTCAGCCGCACGTTCCGCAGACAGCAAGGATCGAGTGTCCCGCGCTTTCTGTTGTCCCGAACCAGAATCCTCATCGTCCCCGGACGGAGCAGACGGAGCGATATACGGAGGTGGAGGTCGATCTAATAACAAAAAATCATCTTGTGGTTTATTAAGGACAGGATAGAGAGGCTGACGGACAGAATATTGGCCAGATATCTGTAACCTACGTTCTTTTTCCTCTCGCTCCTGTAGTTCTTTTGTTTCTTTTCTTCTCAACTCCAGCGCTTTCTCATACACAGTCTTTCGCTGTTCTTTTTCAATCAACGCTTGCTCACGCTTCTCTTGCTGTCGTACTTCTTTCTCCCACATTCGCAGACTCTCAAACATATCACGCCTAGACTTTCGCTCAAACAGACATCGTTCCACATATTCAACCTTTCGCGCGTCAAATGACCCATGCAGTGGCCACCGTAACTCAGGATCCTTTTTGGTATATTTATGCCACAACGTGCTGTACATTATGGCAGAAAGACCAAACTTCACATACATATCTCGATTAGGAGTCCCCTCGGGGAGAGCCGGCTGCGGTTCCTCAAGTCGTAAACTGGTACCACCAAACAAGCAGCACATCTTTCGAAGTGTGCGACAAACAGGCATGCTCAAGAATAGTGCAAGATATAAACTACTATGGGGAAAGAGCCCTTAAGGTACTTTCTTAGTACGTTGCGCTATACATATCAAATGCGGAGAAAAACTCCATGCATCGCCTGCCTATATGAGTTGCAACACATATATCAAAATATCAAACAAACCTATCAAACAAAATCCAAAGTAGACAAGTCTATCCCAAATTCAAATATGCCACAGTAAGTGTCCTAAGACTACCTTACCATACAAGGCATCCAAAGTCCAAAACCTACAACAGGCGCCGCAAAACGGCTCTTACCAATCATAGGCTGTCCAGATTCCAACTGCCAAGTTCTAAATTCGACCAAACGGTCACTGCACGGCAGACCAGCAGAAGAGATCTCAGTCGAGGACCGGCGCCACCTGGATGGTCGGATCGGAAAGTAGGGAAGGATCACCTTGGATGCCAAGACACGGGTCCTTTCTGGCAGCGATCGCGTCCTCAGCGAAGTTCCGAACCTTCGTCACGACCAATCCTTCGGGCATCCGAGTCGCTGATGAGCCCCACGTGCCAGGCGCCAATTTGTCGTGCAGGCCTCAGCCAGACCCGCTAGTGCAAGGGGTTCGCCCTTCTGCGCACGAAGTTCTCTGACCCAAAGGAAAAAGTTGGCACGGAAACTGGAAATGACAAACACATAGTTTATTACACCACATGAAGTGGTGCTAAAGTTCGGACAGTACCCTTCGGCACTGTGAGAAGTAGCACAAAGGGCTACTCACACATGGTTTATTTATACCCACACAGGGGCTCAAGAGAAGGCGGTACAAAGCATAAGAGCACATTTTATGTCCATACAAGGTAATATCGAGAGGCACAATCAATCAGTGGGAGGAGTTAACAGTCTTGGGGTCTCGGCTAACACATTCCAATCTAGGGTTAACCATTAGCAGATGCAGACCCTAACGGTCAGCGGCAAAACACAGAGATGCTATTATTATCCTGTTGCCGGGCAGATTCAAAGGCCATGAGCAGAAAGATAGGACAACGCACATGGTCGACACGAGGCAGCGTGTGGCAGACAAAATGGATGCCATGAATCCAAAATGGATGCCGCTAAATGTCAAGATAATGGCTAAAAACTCAAATGTATTTTGCTAACGCTCAACTCAATCGCCGTCATAATACAACACATCCAGGGCTCCAAAAGAGCTCTCTGCAGAGACCTAGCTAGCTAAAGCCACGTGGGATATTAGTGACATTATGTATGGGGGTGGGGAGGTGGGGGCTCTGATCTGATCAGATCTGTCTGCAGCCTTTGCCCCCATCTCCCACTCCACATTACTACAGCGATTGCAGATGGTGGGTCTTAGGGGGAAGTGCCTGCTTGGTTCTTATCCTTTTTGAAAGATTTGACCCAAGTGGTGGCATCCGCTAACTTCAGATCAACCCCTAAGACCATTACCCCTCCCCCGGCTGGTTTTGAGCCACAATCTTTTCAATCTTTACATGGCCCACTTGGCCACCCTGATCGAGTCATTCGATATCACCTCTACTCGATGATACACAGATCATTAGATTAGAAGAAAATACACCTGATCGAGTCATTCGATAATTGATATCACCTCTACTCGATAATACACAAATCATAAGATTAGAAGAAAATACGCCTGATCATGCCATTCGATATCACCTCTACTCAAATGTACACAAATCATTGGATTAGAATTAAATACAGATAAAATGGCCAGTAATTTCAGGAGCTGCCGCCAGGAAGTTGCTGATTGGATGAGCTCAAACTCCCTGGCGCTAAACAGTGAAAAAAACAGAAATCTGGGTATTTGGGACCGGAGCCTCACGGCACAAGGGTGGCGGCCGGTGCCTTTGGGAGCTCTGTCTATCCCATTCCATCAGGTCTGCAAACTGGTCGTTTGGTTGGACTTGCATCTGTTCCTAAAAGGATTCATTAAAATTACCTGCTCTACAGGCTTCTGACTGCTGAAAGTTATCAGAAAAATACTTCCATTAATCCCTGCTTCATCTAGGAGGACCTGGTACTGGTTCTGAACCTATCGAGAATGGATTCCTGCATCACTTTATAGGTAGGCATATCTGAATATCGCCTACATAGATTTTTGCTGCTAAAAAACAGCAGTTGGGCTGGTTCTGAGGTTAATAAAATCAAGGTCGAGCTCCAACAAACTGGTCACATTGCGCCGGCTTCCTGTTCTGAAAAGATGTCAATATAAAGCACTTTATGTCATAAACGCTCTACAATCAGGGGATTCATTCTTATATGTCCTCGCTTTTTGCCTGGTATCAGCTGGCCGAGGGGTGAGATCCCATCATGCTTTGCTGACTAAAGTCTCTATGTTTACGAAAATCAGAATAGATGGATGCTCTCCGCCTGTGGTGACTGCAGGTACCTGGAATGAAATGCCCTCCCACCTGCCCTGTGCGCCCAAGAAAACATGAGTTCTTTCAGGAAACAAATCAAAAACTTTCTGTTCATGTTCTGGGGCTGTGGGATTTTGATACTTATGTGCTCATATTAGCGCTAGGACACTTCTTTCCCGAACTAGCTGTGCAGCGCTATATAAATTGGCTCTCACATCCAGTCATAGCCATCGATCTCTGGGCAACAGATCGTTGCAGCTATAGACAACCTAGGAGGAGGAAAGGCTCCGGGATCTGAAGGTCTGGTGTAGAGTTTTACAAAGCTTAGAAACAAATACCGGCCGCATATCTGCTAGCTAGAGGTGTATGCCGAGGCATTAAAGCGTGGTGTGTCGATGCCATCTATAAGTGACACAATCATATCAGCACTCCCCAAGCTTGGGACAGACCCGGCTAAGTGTACCTCTTATCGCCCTCTGTCACTGCTTCACTGTGATAATAAATTCCTGCCTGAGGTGATACGACTCGGCTATCCCTCCTACAAGAGAGAATAGTCTCCCCGGTACAGTTGGGATTTGTCCCAGATAAATCCACAGCGGTTCATCTACGGACGGTATTCGCAGTGCTGCATCGGGAAAACACACACATGAAGGCTGGTGATGCCGATAATGTGTTTGACTCCCTGGAATAGCCTTATGATTGAGACATTTAGGCTCAGGGAGTTTGAGATCACTCATGAAGCTGCTGGACACACAGCCTATGGCCTGAGTTTTCGTAAATGGGCTCAACTCAGACGCCATTCAGATCGCATGGGGCACTGGGCTGGGACGCCCTCTGTCACCCGTTCTTTATACCAGGAATGAACCCTTAGGCCTGTGAACTCCAGGAGAGGCATACCATAACCATACTGGGCTGACACCTTTTAGACACTGAAACCAAGAAGTAAACACATCTTTATAAATTGACAGGTTTATAGTCACGGTGGCCAGGCCGGGAGGTGGGTTGAGAGTTGAGAAGGTCAAACGACGGAACTTCAGAGTTCAATTGTTCGAAATCCTTGAAGTTAGAGGTTTTCTGGACAGGTCCGCTGTCCTCTGGAGATCTGGTCTCTATTGAAGAGTAGAAAATAAAATATCCTCTTGGAATCAAAAGTATCACCAAATAGGTATAAACACCATACAATCCACTCTACTCAATCACATCCACACAAGATCCGTTAATTATACATATATACCACCAAGAAAGAAATTCCACATAATAGCTGTGATATAAAAAATACAACTCATGTTATTTCCTTCGTACTTAAAAAGGAGATTATATATGTGACTCATTATAAACAGTGCAAAATATAATTTGGCGCACTAAATCACTTCAGATAAAAATACATGAGTCCCCCTGTCTTTTTAACCTTTTTATGGCTGATTTGTCGCATCATTTACATAGTGTAAATGCACACTCACCAATTCCTGCAGGCCAAAATGTGAAATATTTGCAATATGCAGACGATACAATTCTGCTGAGTCACACGCAAATAGGGCTGCAAAGATTGATAGAGTCATTTGATCAATATATATTGGCGAATGGTTTACAAATAAATGCCAAAAAACTAAAATTATGATAATAGGAGCGACAAAATCAAGTAAGACATTATGGAAAATGAAGGATTTATCTATTGAAACTGTAAAGCAGTATAAATACTTAGGAGTTACACTGGACGAAATAATGAATTTTAAACCACACTTTGATAATTTAAAGGCCAAGACAACTTCATTGTCTTTTGCCTTTAGATCATTGCGTGACAAACTTTCTTGCCCAAGTTACAATCATTTACTAAAAGTAATGAAGGTGAAACGTATCCCTGCGCTTACATATGGGTCAATCATTTTTAGAGAAAAGATAGCCAACTGCTGGATAAATTACAAATAAAAGTTTTTAAGTCAATTTTTAGGATTTCTAAAAATGTTGGACATGCTAGTTAGACTGGAATTTGGTTTGCAAAATCAAACATTGGTAAGACAAGCTGCATTTTTAAAATGCCTATTCTCACTTTACTTATCGGACCCGGAGTCCCTTGCATATATGTGTTGGTAAGAAATGAATAAGAAGGAGTATAGAAGACCATGGAGGTCATACTTAACAGAAAGTTTGAATACTTTTAAGCTCCAACCTTTTGATAACATGATTAGAAATAAAACCATTTTAAAACAGATTTTAAATCAATCAACTAAATTGGTATCATTAATATTGGATCAGGAGCAGACTATAAAAAAAAAGCATGCCTGGTCGGTTATCAATTCATAAAATAAAATTGAACCCCAATTCTAGCTATCTTTTTGCTTGAAACCGGCGGTAAGGGATATATTCCTCAAGCTTAGGTTTGGATACTACCCCACAAAAGATGGTACACCGAGATGGGTACAAGTTTGGAAATCACAAAAGTGTAGATTATGTGGTTATATTAATGAAACGTTATTGCACATTGTATGCATTTGCCCCAAATTGTGTCAAGAAAGATTAACTCTTTTAAAACCAATATTCAACAAACAAGGGGTGAGAACATGTCGCCAAGCGATAATACTGTGCGTTCAAGGGCGTATCATCAAATTAACAGTTTACTTTGTCAAATTTATTCTTCTAGCTGAGAAAAAACTGGCTCAGGACGACGTTGTGGTCATTTAATAAGAATTGAAAGCGGCTATGATTCCAATTATATTGTTTTTCTTTATACTGGCAATGTAACTTGATAATTTAATAAAGTATCTGAGGATTGGGGAAATTTTAAGAAGCATGGATGCAATTTATATATTAAGTATTAAGAACACAACTGGACCAAACATTTGTTACTGTATGCTCTGCTTCTTATTAGGGGCTGGTAAAAAATAAAAAACAAAAAAGATAAACAGACAGGGGACTCAAAGATTATTTGTATGAATTGGTTTATTAATATATAAGGTGAATAATAATGAAATGTATTCTTTTATATGGTTATGAACAAAATACCTTTTTATGATATGTTATGTACTTCTAACAGTTATAAAGATATTTTAATACTTCCTTATTATCTGTAAGGAATGTAAGAAATTGCTCCGATTCACGAACTGTTGTTTTATTGCAATGATTTTAATTAATCGCACAATAAAGAATATATATATACATGAGGTACTGGCATTAGTGTGGGTTTAATGTGCTGAGAAGTTTGATACCAAACTTCCCAGGTTTCAGTGTAGCCATTATGGTGTTGTGGAGTTCGTAATGACAAACTCCCAGCACCATATACTCTTAATGGCAGCACTGTACTTACAGGGCTCATTCACCTGTACCCACACTACGGGTATAGTGCACCCAGCTCAAGGGGTGGTTGATCTAGGCCAGGGCAGTGGGTTGTAGGCATGGCACACAGGGATGTGTGCCATGTCGACTCTTCACTTTGTTCTGCATCAAAACACGCAGCCTGCAAAGGCAGTGTCTGTGTGTAGAGGTACAGGGCCTCTAAGGGTGGCACAATAAGTGCTGCAGCCCTTAGAGGCCTTCTCTGGTCACAGTGCCCTTGATACCTGTGGTACCATTTACCAGGGGCTGACCAGTGGTCAGATAGGCCAATTGGGTTAGTTTTGGGGAAGGAACACAGGCCCTGGGAACCTGATTGGTACCAGGGCACATCAAGTCAAAGTGCATCAGTGGTCTGGAAAAAAGTGGGGGGGGGTTACTACAACAGAAACCCACTTTCCTACAGGTAGTCTTTGAACAAAATGTGGAGATGCATACCATGCGTTCTAACTTGTCATTTGCGGGTCTATTTTCCAGAAGGGTCTCTCTTGGAGTCCACCAAGCACGTTTCATCGTATTTTCAGCAACTTGTTTGGGTATCCGCGTTCCTTTAATTTGTGCACAAGAATTTCTGCATTCATGAAATAATCACTTTTATCTGAGCAATTCCATCTTATCCCGAGAAATTGGCCCGAAGGCAAATTGTCACGTAAACTGCATGGATGATGACTTGTATAATGCAGGGCATTGTTCCTAACCCTTGAATTGGTAAACAATGTACTTATTTATAAAGTTTTATATAGCGCGAACTTGATCCCGAAGGATATCAGAGCGCTTTACAGTTAGAGGGAGAGGAAGGAAATAGATCACAACAAGACTAAAATGGTGAAACTAATATGCATAAAATAATATAGTGCAAACAGAACAGATCCTATCTAATTCAGGGTTAACGTAGAGTGGGCTAGTCAATGATAAAATGACATCAAGGGAGTGATGATACATAATGATGTAAGCGGGGCTAATACAATTGTAACAAACAGAATTATTAATGCGCATAGCAAGCTTTTTTCAAAAATATTGGCTAACAGTTTGAATGATTTAATGCGAAGTCTAGTTTCAATAAGGCAGCATGGATTTATCTTAAATCGAGATACAACAGATCACGTGAAAAGGATTATCTCTCTTCTGGATTGGGCACATGCTACAGGATCTCCTGTTTCGGTAGCACTGTTAGATGCTGAAAAAGCATTTGACAGGGTTTCCTGCAGGTTTCTGTGGTCTACTTTAGTTTGGAAGGGATTCCCTAAAGAATTTATAAACGCAATACAGGCATTATACAGTCACCCGAAGGCAGCAATCCGTATTTCTGGGGATCTTTCAGACAATTTGGCAATACCAAAGGGGACCAGACAAGGTTGTCCTTGTTCCCCCTTGTTATTTGCCTTGTACATTGACCCATTTTTAAGTAGACTGGAAAAAACAAGAGGTATCATTCCGGTTAGGATACACCAGGCTGCATATAAAGTGTTTGCCTATGCAGACGATGTCGCTATCGTAACTTCAGATATTAAGAGTGCTTTACCGAAGATAGTGGAATTGGCGGAACAGTTCGGGGGATGTTATGTTATGTTATGTTATGTTAAGTATGTTTGTATAGCGCATGGCTGCCCCAGCAACAGGGCGTCCCAGCGCTTGCAGACAAGTCAATCAGAGGAGTGAGCAGGATAGGTAAGTTGAGCTAGAGAAGCTCGTGCTAAATGGAGGCGAACAGCCAGGTTTTTATTTTTTTCCGGAAGAGCCAGTGGTCTTGCGTTGCGCGTGCCTCAAGGGGGATGGAAATCCATAGAGCTGGGGCCAGGGATTTGAAGGAGCGTCCGCCTGCTCTGCTCTTGCGTACCGTAAAGGTGCGGGTGAGGTGGAGGTCTGCAGAAAGAAGGGCACGTGTGGGGGTGTAGAAAGAGCAGAGACCCCATAGTATTTGGGGGGCCTGGCCATGTAGGATTTTATGGGTAAGACAGAGTATTTTAAATTGAATTCTCTGTTTCACCGGCAGCCAGTGAAGACGGCGAAGGATGTGTGAGGAGTGGCAGCGTTTGGGTAGGGCAAAAAGAGTACGAGCTGCTGCATTTTGAGCCCTTTGGAGTCCATTCGTGGTCGTCAGGTTAGCACCAGGTAATAGGCCATTGCAGTAGTCCAAGTGGGATAGGACCAAGGACTGGACTATTACTTGTCTGGTGGGCGGCTCAAAGAAGCCCAAAATGGGCTTAAGAGTGCGTAGGCAACCAAAACAGGTACCAGCCACCTTTTTTGTATGTGACTCAAAGGAGAGAGAGTTGTCCATTAGGACTCCCAGATTCTTAACTTCATTCTTGGGAATCGGGGGAGGGTCCATCGTCGGGGGCCACCACTGGTCGCCCCATTTCTGTGAGTCCCGACCAATCAGGAGCACCTCCGTTTTCGAGAAGTTAAGTTGGAGGCAGTTCTCCGTCATCCAGCGTGAGATGGCTGTGACATCTTCCTGAAATTGCACCTGATCCGATATGGTGTTATTGGAAAAGGTGAAAATAAGCTGCGCGTCGTCAGCATACGAGATCAACTTGATCCCGCGTTCTTTTGCTATCAGGGCCAAGGGGCGAACATACATGTTAAACAGCGTAGGGCTGAGGGCAGAACCCTGGGGAACGCAGCATTTGAAAGGGAATTTGCTGGATGAATAAGGTGGGGCGTGAATCTGGAAGGAACGATCAGTCAGAAAGCATGCGAACCACGCCAAAGCCTTGCCCCAGACCCCGATCTCTCCAAGACGTTTGAGTAAAATCTTGTGGGAGACCGTGTCGAACGCCGCACTTAGGTCGAGCAGGATCAAAGCCGAGGTGTGTCCAAGGTCCTTAGTTGCTCCGTGACTGCCAGGAGCGCAGACTCTGTGCTATGGTTTGCCCGTAAGCCGTTCTGTGACTTGTCCAGAATCCCATGTGCTTCCAGATATTTGGTCAGGGTGGAGTTCACATGGGCCTCCATCACCTTGGCCAGGTACGGTAAGAGGGAGATGGGTCTGAAGTTTTCTGGCAGGGAGGGGTCCAGGGTGGGGTTTTTTAACAGGGGATGACTTTGGCATATTTCCAGGATCTGGGGACTGTGGAGGACTGGAGGGATCTGTTAATCAGTTCCCCGCCTACGAGCAGAATGGAGTCCTGGAATTGCCTGAAGGTATCAGGTTTGACAGGGTCATCGGGTGACCCAGACTTTACCTTTATGGCCAGGAGCTCAAGGTCTTTATTGGTCATGAGCGGGAGAGTTGGGAGGGAGTAACGGGAGTCCAGCTGGTCAGGGGGGTCGGGGGCTCGGTCGGGTAATGGGGAGGGTCCACTAGTATTCAGCAGTTTATAGATCCCCTCTACCTTATTAATAAAGAAGCAGGCCAGATCTTCACATTGGGAGTTGGAAACTATTGTACTATTGGTTCCCTCTGTTTCTTTAGTCATATCTTTAATTAGTGAGAAGATAGTTTTGGATGGGTGGGACTGATTTTAATCATGTTCGTATAGAAAGCAGCTTTCGTTTTTAGGTCTCGCACCTGCGACGCATCGCAAAGCGATGTCGCAGCGAGACCTATTGTTGTCAGCTCTGCTTACAAGGAGCTAAAGGGAGACAAGAGATGGGCACGTGCAGCCTCAGGAACCGGACCAGGTCGCGCGCGCGTTTACCATCTCCTGTCTCCATTTTAGCTCCATGTAAGCAGAAACACACGAGCGCACACACAGCGACATACACACGCACACACAAGAGCACACATACATGCACGCACATATAGAGACACACACCCCCACCGCACGCATACACAAACACTCAAGCGCGCGCACACACACAAGCGTACAGAGACACCCGCCCCCCCCCACCTACAACTAAGCCCCACTCACCTTCTCGGTGCCACTCCGGACTTCTTCAGCCTGTCCGGGGCTCTCCCTCGGGCATGGGAGCCCCGCGTCTCCACTGCTTCTCTGGCCAGGCACTCCCTGGACGCGGGCTTCTCGCAGAAGACGGAAGCCCCGCCCCACCACAGGTTTTGTTTTTGCCAGTGCATGCGCACGTCTTGTTGTTGCGCTGTGTGTGACATGCGCACCACTGTGTCTCAGAGGAAGCTGGATTGCTGTAAGAAGTCCTCGGACCCAATTCACAGTAGAGTAACTACTTTCTTTCACAATGTTTAATAAACTTTCTAATGTTTCTAACTCCACACCGCTACTTTAAAGCCGAGCCCGCTCCCACGTCTTTTTCCGCTTTAATTTAGTATTACATATGTTTATTGAAGATACAACATGTGAAAAAACAGTGGCGACATGAAAGAGTGGAAGATCCGTCCGAGGACAGACCCGCCGAGCAGTGGTAAGGAAGGCACAAACCCCTGATTACGTTATGGGCAAACAGTCTTATACACAGCAAGCTGCCTACAACCCAACCAGGGCCGGCCGCGTCATAAACATAATGTGAATGGAGAGCATCTCTGGGCCGTCACTACTTCCCCGTCTGCTTAAAGGCCGGTAGCCCAGTTCTCTGCATTACGGCCGCTGAATGTTCAACAGTCCCTCTTCGAGTGCCTTCCTATGCTTCTACCGTTTATCCGCCACTGCCAGACCCTCCTCCTAAGGAGTTTAGTAACCAACCCAAAACAAGAAAAAGAAGGGAGGACCCCTATTAAACAGTCTCAACTTATCCCAAGCCCTCATCCCCCAACCCCCCCAACAACCCTCATCCCCCTCCCAAACTCCCTTTGGTCCGTGGTCCGCTTTTGCCGCCACCTAGGGCCTCCTCAATCTTCACTGGCAAGTCAATGTGTTTTGGGATCTGTGTCGGTGTCTGTTAATCTCAACAGCCGGAGGTACTTAGGACAGGTCACCTCCGTGAACTCAGACGCTAGCAGGGACAGGAATGGTTTCCACAACTCTGCATAGTTCACTTCCTCCCCCGCCCTGGACAATGACAGTTTCTCCATGCCCAGAACCATCCATAGACGATGTAGCCACCCCTGATACGTGGGGATGTGTTCGGATCACCATTGTGCCACTATGTTCTGCACTGCTGACCCCAGTGCTATCGCTATCAGACGACCTCTTCGTGATTTCAGTGGGTAAGTCAGTGCGTTATTATAAACAAAATGGAATCCACTAGGTGGACGGTGGTTGTCACCACAATGGTGGGGAGCAACCAGTGTTGTTAAAATACCCCTCACACACCAACAGGCCCCTTGGTGTCATGCTTCATCATTGGGGTCTTCGCAAACCTCTACGGGATGCGGCGTGCTACGACTTCACGACTACGCAGGAGCACTTTCCTGTGAACTATGTGTTTGGTGTGTGTGAGAGTAAAAGATGTGAGTGGTGAGGTGAAGGTGAGAAGTTAAAAAATACCTGGCACGTGAGTACCGAAAAATTTTTTTTTAGTCTCCGGCTGGTATTGTTAAAAAGAGTGCTAGAGTGGTTTTGGTTTACTGATTAGGGTAACCCAACCATGTTAGTGCGTCGACATGTTTCGGAGTTAGAGAACTCCTTCTTCAGGACGAGGATGTGCACTACTTATCCCCACCTTACTCACATGTGTGTAGATTTTAAAGTGTGCTCTACAAAAATAAGCGAAGCGGCAGACACTGCACTAAGGCTGTCATAGACACACGGAGGTAATGCGCATGCGCGTCTGTCCCTCATCCCTCTGCCGCACATGCGCATTTGCACGGGAACGCCCTACCCGATGCGCGCAGAAGCGGCATGGAGACTAAGGGTCAGGTCCTGTTATGGGCTCTTTCCGCTTTCAATCAGTGGCTAATTGGGTAGTTAGACTATAAAAAGCCCTCTCCTCACCACACATATTACTCGTCGGAGCCGCGTGGAGGGGTAGGAAGCCAGACAGCCCTAGGAGTAACCGTGAGTGTGTATGAATGTATGGATATACTAAACGGTGTGAAAACCTTCATCAAAATCGAGGGATCACAATATTTTGATCCATTTCCTTGAATACCTCACAGGTTGCCATATCGGGTAGAACGGACCCCCCAACACGCTGTGGCTCATGAGGCCATTTGACCTCTTTTCATAAGTAAGCAACACATCTGTGTCAAAAACTACGCCCTCAAGGGCTTATCAGATACTATGAATGAATGTGTGTCTCAGTTTATATGTTGTTCGTTTTTTCGTTTTTTCTGTTTTTTCTTCTTTTTTAGGGTTCCTGGACCTTCACTTTTGTTCCTTGTTACCCTTCTGTGTACTTACACAGTATGAGACTAAAAAAACATGTATTATCCTGTTTTATTTGATTTTCTCTGTTTACAGGTGTCTTTAATCGCCAATTGGGCGCAACGGACCTTACATTAAACATAGATAGGTACATTTTCACCTAATCTTATTTTTGTAGAGCACACTTTAAAATCTACACACATGTGAGTAAGGTGGGGATAAGTAGTGCACATCCTCGTCCTGAAGAAGGAGTTCTCTAACTCCGAAACATGTCGACGCACTAACATGGTTGGGTTACCCTAATCAGTAAACCAAAACCACTCTAGCACTCTTTTTAACAATACCAGCCGGAGACAAAAAAATTTTTTTTCGGTACTCACGTGCCAGGTATTTTTTAACTTCTCACCTTCACCTCACCACTCACATCCTTTACTCTCACACACACCAAACACATAGTTCACAGGAAAGTGCTCCTGCGTAGTCGTGAAGTCGTAGCACGCCGCATCCCGTAGAGGTTTGCGAAGACCCCAATGATGAAGCATGACACCAAGGGGCCTGTTGGTGTGTGAGGGGTATTTTAACAACACTGGTTGCTCCCCACCATTGTGGTGACAACCACCGTCCACCTAGTGGATTCCATTTTGTTTATAATAATTGCTAGGGGAGACAGAATCCACTATTCCCTCTCCCTCCCCCTTCTGTTAACGATTATTTGTAGACAGCGCACAGCTGTGGGAGCCCCTCCCTTATCGAACAACACATTTTTTTTTGACGACACACTTCACACTCAACATTATATTGACCATCCACCTAAACCACCATGGAGGATGAACACGGGCTAACATTCACTGAGGATGAGATTGACAGAATTTTGGCGCAGGACAATCCATTCGAGGGTTTAAGCACCGACAACCCTGCCCCTACAGTAGGAGATTGGGATGAATTGACCAATGTACGGAAGGTACAGATCAGAGCTGCCCTACATGGTCTACTAATGAGGGAGTATTTAAGGAACAAACTAGCCCCTCAGGGTTTGCTAGTAAAAAATGAACCTTTTATCTTCCAAGATGACTTGGCCTTCAAAAAAGCATGGTCCTTAATCTCCTGGCATTGCACCAGGGACTGGTTGGTACTGATAGTACAAACGGCAAGTAAAAAATCCCAAGAATTAAAGATTGAGATACAGAGACTGGAAGTCCAACTAAAAGGTTACATCCAACCGGCTGATTTAAAGAAAGGTTTGGAAGAACTTAATAAACAAATGTCTGATTTCGAAGCCACTTTAAAACAAAATAAATTTAACAAATTCAAAAAAGACAAGGACCGTTTCACAGCTGAATGGGCTTACCCATACACCAAAGCGGACTATGTGGCTAGTGGGAATATCAGTGATGCTGACAGCGTCAACTCGGATGGGAGTTCTTCCAGTAACAACTCTGGGGGATTTAGGAACAAAAGACAACAAAGGGGCGGTTATCGGCAACAGAGAAACCAGTATCCACGCCAAAGAGGATGGCGAGGTTTCCAAGGACCACCTATGTTCAACCCCTTTCAGGGCCCTTTCCAGTTTCCACAATACCAGTATGGCCCACCACAAATGGGACCAATGTACCCACAATGGGGGGAAAACCAATCCACCGTACCACAACAAAACCAACAACCTTTTTTATCGTGGGGCCCAGGATCCAACAGGGGCAGGAACAAGAGAGGGAACAATGTCACCTGGCAACCGGTGACAGAATCAGACCCCAGAATGCACACCAGGAGCATGACAGCGGGTCAAGCCTCAACCAGCAAGAGAGGGACTTAGTTATAAACATATCCCCGTGGCCACTAACTGAAATACAGAAAAAAGTATTGAACAAAGGCCTAGGCTATGTACCCACGAACAAGCCAGACATTTTTCTCCTACACAAAGAGGTCCAGGATTTTATTAGGACCATCAAACTTAAGGCTTTCTTCCACAATCAAGCACCCAGAGTCGAGACATCCGACACGGGTTTGAAACCAAAATCTTCCTTTACACCTCAGGATAACCAGCTCCCGGTGGAAGTTTTAGCTTTTGAAAAAGCAGTTATGTCAGATTTAGGCAAAATGGATACAGACTCTAGGGTCTTTCAAAACATGAGCAGACTAGAGAACGAAGCTGTGAGGGAATTATCACAAAACAAATTAATCATAAAACCCGCGGACAAGGGCGGGGCCGTTGTGATCCAAACAACGACGGCGTACGATCAAGAATGCAGGAGACTCCTCGCAGACAGAAGGAACTATCAGGTTCTGGATGAAGACCCCACAGAGTCCATACGAATCCGAGTAGGAGCAATGACTGAAGAAGCTCTAAGCCATGACTGGCTCACGAAAAAAGAGGCCTTTTTCTTAACACAAAAAAACCCACGAGTACCGTATTTTTATACGATACCCAAGGTTCACAAGAATCTTGAGAACCCCCCAGGTCGCCCATCGTGTCTGGCATCGCTTCGATATTGGAACCCCTCTCCAAGTTTGCAGATGCTTTCTTGAGACCTTTGGTACAGGCCACTGATACGTATCTCAAGGATACTAAAGCCGTACTTCAACTACTAAAAGACCATCCTTTCAATCCTACCTCTCAAATCTTACTGAGCCTCGATGTGGAGAGCTTGTACACCAGTCTCCCACACGATGAAACCCTCAACATCATTGAGGAAGTTCTATACAGCAAACAGTGGCTTTACCATACCCCACGAGGTGTGGTGATGGAATGCATCTCGATGGCCCTCACCAAGAACTTTTTCGAGTATGAAGGCACCCTCTACTTGCAGCGCCATGGGACTAGCATGGGGAGCACATTTGCTCCAAGCCTGGCAGGTCTCTATGTACACCATCTGGAGACTACTAAAATCCTTCACCAGGACAACCCGTTCAGGAGTAAGATCCTGTCCTGGAAACGTTATATTGATGACGTCTTGGTCATATGGGAAGGTAATAACCAATCTGTCATGGACTTCATGCAATGGATCAACAGCCAGAATGATTTTCTGAAGTTCACCCACCAAGTGTCCAATGAGTCCATGGTCTTTTTAGACCTTAACATTTATCATGAAGCAGGCCATTTGAAAACGGAGACACACTTTAAACCGACAGCAAGGAACTGCCTCCTTAGGTTCGACAGTTTTCATCCACGTCACCTAAGAGAAAACTTACCATATGGGCAGTTCCTTCGCCTACGTCGTAACTGCAGCGATGTGGGGAAGTACAAAATCCAAGCACTGGATCTGAGTAAAAAACTACAACAAAGGAAATACCCAGATAAGATCATTAACCAGGCTATGAAAAGAGCCCGGAACAACAACCGGGAAGCTCTTTTGGATGACAACCCACCAAAAGAGGAATCTGGCAGACCAGTCTGTGTCACGACCTACAGCCCTGTATCGAACCAGGTATCCAAAATGGTAAATAAACATTGGCGCATCCTGACAAGTGTGAGTCTAGATCTGGAAAAACCCATCTTAGCCCACAGGAGGGGAAGAAACCTGAAAGATATCCTGGTCCATACGAGACCCCAAACCAATGTAATACAGCAAACAAGGCTGAAAGGACTACATGGGCATTACCCGTGTGGGAATTGTAACAACTGCCACCTGACTGAGAAAAGCTTGACTCTTGAATTCAGTAATGGCGAAAAGTGGGAACAACGTGCTGTCACGAATTGCAACAGCCGCAATGTGGTGTATCTCATCACATGCCCTTGTGGAAAAGAGTATGTGGGAATGACCACACGTGCTGTAAAAACTAGAATTAATGAACACAAGAGCAAAGTGAGATGCAAAAAACAAACAACAAAAATGGCATCCCATTTCCTAGAAGCTCAGCACTGTGTAAATGATATACATTGGACTGTTATTGAGCAATTGCCATCAGAAAGAGGCTTATTTGAGAAAGAACAAAGATGGGTGTTTCGTCTGGGCTCAGATGTGACTGGGTTGAACGACTCCATTCCATGGAGCCAACTACGCTAAAAAACCCCACTACTTTGCCAAGTACGCAAATAACTGATAGCCAACTACTTCAGTAACTGGTAACCCCTGATACCCAACTGCATGAGTTTTTTTTGCCAAAATTCCATATCCAAGTGAACATCCTCGCTATCATTTATGCTGTATAAACTATATCCGCAGCAATAACTGTACCTACAGCTCAAAGGGTTTCTCTGATCAAACCCTCCTGAACAATGTATTTTATTTCCATTAATATTGTCAGTTTGTTTTGTTCAGGATTTAAGTAATTTTGACAGCTCCCCTAATGTCCTTTACATATCTAGGGTTTAACTATACCCTTGATATTATAGGCGATTTATGCATGGTGCCTAAAACCCTCATCGAATCTTAAACCATTCCTGCAGCTCGACTCAATGTATTTTATGTATTTTTTGGTCTCTGAGGCAATAACTTCAGGCTGAGACAGTCACGGCGTTTATTATCAGTTTCGCGCATGCGCGAAGCGGCAGACACTGCACTAAGGCTGTCATAGACACACGGAGGTGATGCGCATGCGCGTCTGTCCCTCACCGCTCTGCCGCACATGCGCATTTGCACGGGAACGCCCTACCCGATGCGCGCAGAAGCGGCATGGAGACTAAGGGTCAGGTCCTGTTATGGGCTCTTTCCGCTTTCAATCAGTGGCTAATTGGGGCTAGTTAGACTATAAAAAGCCCTCTCCTCACCACACATATTACTCGTCGGAGCCGCGTGGAGGGGTAGGAAGCCAGACAGCCCTAAGAGTAACCGTGAGTGTGTATGAATGTATGGATATACTAAACGGTGTGAAAACCTTCATCAAAATCGAGGGATCACAATATTTTGATCCATTTCCTTGAATACCTCACAGGTTGCCATATCGGGTAGAACGGACCCCCCAACACGCTGTGGCTCATGAGGCCATTTGACCTCTTTTCATAAGTAAGCAACACATCTGTGTCAAAAACTACGCCCTCAAGGGCTTATCAGATACTATGAATGAATGTGTGTCTCAGTTTATATGTTGTTCGTTTTTTCGTTTTTTCTGTTTTTTCTTCTTTTTTAGGGTTCCTGGACCTTCACTTTTGTTCCTTGTTACCCTTCTGTGTACTTACACAGTATGAGACTAAAAAAACATGTATTATCCTGTTTTATTTGATTTTCTCTGTTTACAGGTGTCCTTAATCGCCAATTGGGCGCAACGGACCTTACATTAAACATAGATAGGTACATTTTCACCTAATCTTATTTTTGTAGAGCACACTTTAAAATCTACACACATGTGAGTAAGGTGGGGATAAGTAGTGCACATCCTCGTCCTGAAGAAGGAGTTCTCTAACTCCGAAACATGTCGACGCACTAACATGGTTGGGTTACCCTAATCAGTAAACCAAAACCACTCTAGCACTCTTTTTAACAATACCAGCCGTAGACTAAAAAAAAATGTTTTCGGTACTCACGTGCCAGGTATTTTTTAACTTCTCACCTTCACCTCACCACTCACATCTTTTACTCTCACACACACCAAACACATAGTTCACAGGAAAGTGCTCCTGCGTAGTCGTGAAGTCGTAGCACGCCGCATCCCGTAGAGGTTTGCGAAGACCCCAATGATGAAGCATGACACCAAGGGGCCTGTTGGTGTGTGAGGGGTATTTTAACAACACTGGTTGCTCCCCACCATTGTGGTGACAACCACCGTCCACCTAGTGGATTCCATTTTGTTTATAATAATTGCTAGGGGAGACAGAATCCACTATTCCCTCTCCCTCCCCCTTCTGTTAACGATTATAAGTCAGTGCGTTAGGCAGCCCCAGGAGCACATAAGCGGGGAAGCGGGGATTTCTGTTTCGAAGTGTGTGTCTACCTCTCCCAATATCTGGCTCCAGTATTCCTGTAAAAGTGGGCATTCCCAGAGCACATGCACTAATGTGCCAATCTGACCGCAGCCACTCCAGCACCGCGGGTCCTGTTTGCTATCCATTTCGTACTAGCGTTCGGGGGTGTAATACCAGTAGAACGCGACTTTCGTGAGGGTATCTGTAAGTCCCATGTGATAGGATGAGTGGCGCGCTCTATAGTAGACTCCCTCCCACTCCTTATGTGTTAGGTTTCTCCCCAGTTCCCGTTCCCAACGCACCCTGCTCGCATTATAGGTGTATTTGTGTTTCTGCATGAGTGTCTTGTAAAGGTCTGAGATCAGTTGTTTGTCATTGGTGCGGGAGATCAGCCAGTACTCGAATTTAGTCAGGTGTCTGTCAGCTGTCGACCTTACTGTGGGATTGAGCGCCCAGTGCCTAACCTGTAAGTAACGGAGCCTTTCCGTCTCTGACAGGTCGAATTCCTGCCTAAATTGTTGGAAGGGAATCACTCCTTCTGCGTCATAGACGTGATGGAGACTTCTCGTCCATCCCCGGGTGGAATTCCGGATTCCCGACAATGGGTGTAAGGGGGGAAGGAAGGGTGGTGCGAGTTGCTGGCGGACTGCTTTTAGTAGCCTCCATATTCTCGGAGCCCCCGTTCTCTAGTGCATCTGTTCCAACTCCCTGGTCTGCTGTGTGAGTTCTTCCCTCTTAAATTGACGTTCTGCATTTTCTGCAGTCGCGAGTGATATAAATTCACCCCTAAGAACCGCTTTCAGCGCAGCCCATTGCGTGGATAGCGTGGTGTCATTGTTGCTGTTATGTGCGAGATAGTCAGTGATCGCGCTTTGGATTTTGGCGACCACCGCTTTCCTCTGTAGTAGTGAGTCTCGGAGGCGCCAAACCCTACTTGAGCGCTGTGTAGGTGGCATGGAGAGGATGACTTTCACTGGTGCATGGTCGGAAAGTGAAGCCGTTCCTATGTCGGCGCTGGTGGCAAGCGTTTTGGTGGCAGTGGAAACTAGCAGGTAGTCAAGACGTGCATATGTTTGATGGGCAGCTGAGAAATGTGTATAGTCTCTCTCCCCAGGATGCAGCTCGCGCCAAAGATCTAATAAACCTAAGTCCTGCATTCTGGCTTTGCCTGCCGTTGTGAGCACTCCCACCTGTGTAGTGCATTGACAGGACCTGTCAAAAGTGTTGTCGAAGACCAGATTGAGGTCTCAGCCCAAAACTATGTGACGGTCCGTTGTATCGGTGACATCAGTGAGTGCTCTGTGGAGAAAGTGTTCCTGTCCATCATTGGGCCCATATATCGAGCCAATCGTAAGAGTCCTGTCGCCTACAGCGAACCTGTATACCAGTAAGCGCCCCTTGATCTCAGCCAGCTTCCCCAGCACCTTGCACCTGAACTTTTGTGCCACTAGGATCGCAACTCCCGCCTTCTTATCCGGACATGAGGAGGTTAATTGATGGGGAAATTTACAAGACCTCAGCCTGTAACAATCTTTATTCAGAAGGTGTGTTTCCTGCAGGAGGCATATGTCCGCCTTTGACTGTTCTAGCTGCAACAGGATCGCTTTGCGCTTAACAGGATTATTCAGGCCACGCACATTCAATGTGAGGATAGTTAGCTCATCATTCTTCATCTAGAGGTTCCAACCCGCTTCCTGCCCCTTGTGTAGCCCTAGAGTAGCCGGGCCCGTTAACCCCCAACCGCGCCGTGGCTCCAACCATTCTGCCTCAGAGCCGTCTCTACCAGCAATCGAACCATGGACCAAATTCCCTCCCCAACTCAAACTCCCCCCTGCCCCCCATCAACTGTAAATTGTCATTGTCTCTCATCCAGGGATGAAAAGGAAAAAAGATTAGTGTAAGGTAGTCTTACTAGTCTGTTCGGGAGCACTCTCCCGCCAACGGCCATGCGGCCAGAATGGACAACCAGATCAGTAGGCGTCTGTAAGTCTCTCATCTCGTGGGACCGGTGCCATTATCCGTGGCTACTGCATCCACTGCGGCACGTTGTCCTACTGCCATCTCCGTCGCCGGAGGCTTCTTGACTCGTTTCCGCCTTCGCTGTTGGCTCCATTGCGGCCTCCTCCCTTCCGACTCTGGCGCGGTTCCTTGGGCCCCCGCGTGGTCCTCGGGTACTTCTATTCCTAACAGCGTGCAGGCCTCGGAGACCGACCGAAGCTGGTATTGTTTATTCTCCAGTCTGAAAATGAGGCGAAAGGGGTGGCCCCAGCTGTATGGAATATTGTTCTGCTGCAGGTAGGCTGTGACTGGCTTAAAAAGCCGGCGTTTGTGCAATGTGAGCGCCGCCAGGTCCTGGAATAGCAGTGGCGATGTGCCTTGGAATGCTATTGGGTGTTTCTGGCGTGCCTTCTGTAGTATCTCCTCTTTGGTACGGAAGTCCTGAACACACACCAAAATGTCCGGGGGGGGTGCCATCGCCACGCGGGGTGGGCCAGCCCTGTGAGCCCTATCTAGCTGTAGAGGAGAGTCTAATGGCCACCCCAGCACGTGGTTGAAGAGTTCTCTAGCGTAGCGGAACGCATCTTGGGTGGCTTCGGACGTAGCCACGTTGCGAATGCGGATGTTATGGCGTCTGGAGCGATTTTCTAAATCTTCCAGGTGGAGTTGCAGATCCACCTGCTGGTCGTGCAGTCGAATGATCTCCTGTTGCTGGGCAGCGAGTTCCGTCTCCCTTTCGTCGCTTTTGGTTTCCAGGTCTGCCACCCTTTCCCTTATGCCATCCATCTCGCGCCGCACCTCCCGGATTTCGCTGGTGAACTCCGTCTTGAAGGTCTGGATATCATCCCGCAGGGACGCAAAGAGGGACTCCAAAAAGGCCTTCGTAATGGGTTCCGCACCGTTGTCAGAGGTCTGATCCAATTTCTCCAGTGGGGTGGCGCTGGGTCTCCACGGGACCAGTGTGCACCCTCCGGACAGCCCAGCGCGAGTCTCCCTCCTCAGTCCGTTCCTGAGCGCGGTCGTTCGCCGTTGCGTGCTCAGCCCGGCTCCGCTGTGGGCAGTCACCCCTGCTCAGTCTTGGTGTGCCTCTCCTTCCCTTCAGTGCCCGAGACGCTTCCTGTCTCCCAGGCCGTGAGGGAAAACTCCCTTTCGGGGGGTGCGGTACTGTGCCCCTGATGGTTCCAGCCTTGTGCCACCATTCGATGCCGCTCGCCGAGGGCCCTACAGGGACGGCTGGGCCCCGATCAGGGACGCATCAATTTGGTTGCCCCAACCACTTCCGGGACGATATGGCCCCCGAGTGAGCTCCCTGCCCTCCAGTAACTCCCCGCTGCTGTGTCTCGGGACTCACAGCTATCCCGCTCGTGCCCTCCGGTCCTGGGTACACCTCCGGCCTTCTTTCCTGCCTGGCGCTTCCACCGGCCTCTGGGCTCCGCGGCGTCTTTCAGTAGCTCCGCCGTCCACCGGACCCTCACCTCAGCTCCGCCGGCTTCCAGTTCGCCTCCGCAGACGCCGTAGGCCTCAGCTCCGCCCTCTGGCAAGCGCTGCTGTCGCCCGCCTCAGGCCGCACTATAATCGCCGAGAAAGGGGCCTCCTCTCGGTTGCGCTCCTCTTCCGATGTCGGTCTCGTTTTCAGAGCTGCGGGGGGGATGGGGCGTTTCGCGCTCTCGGGGCTGCAGGTGACCGGGTCCGTCGCGCGTTGCTCCTCCGCCGGTACCTCCGGGTCCGCTCTGCTTAAAAGACGGTTCCGACAGTCCGAGGCCCCTCACTGCAGGCACGGAGGTGCCGGAACCGGTGCTGAAACAGGGCCGTTGGCAGGAGCAGTGGCGATGCACGTCGGCTCACTCCGCCATCTTCTTCCGCTTTAATTTAACAGAATGTGCTCTCACAGCATCAAAGCGTAACGGTCTCCGGATTTGCGTCTGGAAGGGGGCGCGCGGGCAAATCCGCCTTCTGGGAAAAACAAGCCTCTGATGGCACAGGTGTCACTGTTCTCACAGGTGAACACAACAGCGGTTCTAAGTGCTGCTTTTAGCCGGAACCGTCGTAGACAGCGCCTAGAGTGAGCGGCTTCGTGGTGCTGGCCGGTCGTCAGGGAACGGGAGGACAGGAGCGCCTCAGAAGTATCCTGTTCGGCAGACCTGACCCCGGCGGCACCGGAATCTGAATCCGCAGGGTTAAAAGGCGAACTTGCAGTAAACCTGCCCCCTCCAAGGCCAGGCATTAAATATTCAAGACCATCTGATCGGGAGGCTGTCTCGGAGCTGGAGGCTGTCTCGGAGCGGCGCTTTCTCCTGCCAGACCCGGTCTCAGCCAATCTCCGTTTCACCGACGCCCTGCCAAAAACCCCATTTAACGCCTTCACTCCTTGCCAGGCACAACAGCTCTTGGTAGATGCTCGGTGGGTCAATGCACCGGGTACTGCCAGTGTAACCTCCACGGGAAACCACCCCATCCCGGCAATTTGTGTGCTTGGGCGGAACAATCTATTTCGGGAGCACCTCTGAAAATAGTTAGCAGCACTTTCTTCAAAGCGCTGGACAGAACGCTCTCACTCTTTCCTGGAGCGGGCCTATTTTGATGGGAGGACAGGGTCAACGACCTGGGGATTTATTTTCACCCATAGCGCCCCCCACCCCCTCTCCTTGGGCTGTGGGAATCTGCAAGCAGGCAGTTGGGTTAAGTGGGGTTTGGTGGCCCCCGAGCTGTCCTCATGAGGGTGTACATCACTCGGTGTCGGCGGCACTGACTGGGTGGGCGATTCATACACGTTTTAGAGACGGTAGTTTCAGTTCAGAACCTGCCGGGTACCAGGCATACAGACACACCCCATACCACTGAGAAACACACACGCACCAAACATTGACAGACACAAGGATACGAATGAGCACAGACATGCAACAAAGTCAGACATGCACGACCACACACAGGCACACCCCACATAAAACACCCAAGCACAGACACGGACACACACCGCACACAAATACACCCCATCCATTGACAACAAATTAAAGTGCCACGCACAACACAGGTGCACGCAGTTACACCACAAAGACACAAACACATACACACGGACGAATACATACCGTCACAAACCATGCCGAATCACCTACGCATGCAGACATCCCTCATAGAAACACACCGCAAACATTAACAACTGCCTAAATACACAGAGCTACAACAGGTGCACATATATATCACAAAGACAAATGAACAACACGCACAACAACATTTGGCGCACACCTCGCCGGATCTAAACACGCACACACACCAGGTACAGACACACGTAGCCAGGTGTGACAAAGGCATGCACCAGAGCGCGCTCACGCACTTCTTACATATCCACGTAGACTCACCAGACGGTCTTCGTACACCTGCAGACACATCATACACACACACATATCACACACTGCACACTGAATGAAAACACACAAGTACCTTGGCGCAGATCCGTGTCTAAACATGCATCCAATGTGCACGCACCCATGTGCAGGGTCTTAAAAACACGGTCACTAATAATAAAATATAAGTTGTGTTTAGTTATACAGTGAAGTACACACTGGCACCTATAACCATATAGTCACTTCCTTATATTAAGTGCAGACGCATGCATCCCTATAATTTTTATGAGGCAAACACACGTACATAAATAGACAACGACGCAGAGCCACAGGCATGCATATGCAATCACGTTGACTCATGGACAGACACACAGACATCACACTGACAGACACGCACACACACGCATCCCTGCAAAAGACACACAGCCTCCTGGTAAATGCCCCCTGCCGCTCCCCCTTTGAGGACCTCACTGTTCTGTCCCTCTGGGGGGGGAGCAGGGCAGAGAGACACAGCCCCTCCCAGACAGGCAGAATTGTGTCGGGGACCCCCGAGCGGAGGCCGTTAATAAAGTGACCCCGCACCTGGGTCCGGCGCTGCTGTAACCCGCAGAAGTGACAGTCGAAACACAGCGGGCGTAACATGCATGCTCTCTCCTCGTAGGGGTGCTGAGAGGGGAGGATTGTTAGGCTCGAATCGTTCCTTTAGTGCCACAAATCATTAGTTAAGGAAGGTGGGTTCTGTTAAGTTGCTGATGAATATTCCAAGGAGACAGTCAGCAAAACCGGCATTAAGAGCATTGCATTGGCTTCCGGTACGGGAGAGGATAAAATTTAAATCTCTCTGTACGGCTCATAAAATCCTGCGGGGGAAGGGTCCTCCCATTTTGGGTAATATGGTGCTCCCTTACAAGGCTATCAGAGCTCTACGCTCTGACCATAACTCTTTGTTAAAGTGCCCAGAGTGAAAAGAGCTCGGACGGGCGGTAGAAGATTCTCGGTGAACGCAGCCAAGTTATGGAATGCGCTGCCTTTGAATTTACGAATAGAGACTGTTACTATTCGGTTCCGAAAGCTTCTTAAGACCCACCTATTCCCCGCTTAATGCTGTTTTCAATGTTGTTTTCTTAGCTCCATTCCCTTGAGTCATGAACGAGCGCTGGGATGCCAAAGGGTAACCGTGCGCTATACAAGATTCCAAATAATAATAATAATAAGTTAAAAACAAAAAACTCCGGCACCTGGGAGAGGAAAAATGAAAGAACCTCATAAAGCTTTTTTACGTTTTCTTTTGTCCCGTGAAAGTGCTCCAGTGACAAGTGGGCTCGTGGCAAGAAACTCCGGGGGAACTTTTTAACGCTGCGTAATATCGTCCATCATCTAAGTACACTACATTCGTGGCCTTACAAAGGTTTCATTTGCCCTGAGAGAAGTAAGTCAAAGGAGGCCCCGCCCCTCGCTGGATAGTTAAAGACAGCCGTAATTGGGGTGTGGTGAGCTTCTTACACATAGCCAACACTGCTTCTGCTGCCACAATTACAACTATGCCACTGCACTACACAGTTCATTTTCCCGCCCAAAATGTACTTTTTAGTCACCGTCATCTGGTCAAAAAATTACGTACCCAATTGTTTAACTGAAATTATTAGATGCTCTAAATCCTGCACAATTTGAAACGACATGCCTAGTGCATACACAGTGATAAACAACACACGCAACCACACACACACAACCACACACACACACACACACACACACACAACCACACACACAACCACACACACCACACACACAACCAGACTATCAGTGCACACTTTCACCAGACACAGACACCATCAGTCGTCAGTGCACACTTTCACCGGGCACAAACACCACCAGCCTTCAGTGCACGCTTTCACCAGGCACAAACACCACCAGCTGTCAGTGCACGCTTCCACCAGGCACACACCACCAGACGTCAGTGCACGCTTTCACCAGGCACACACACCACCAGCCATCAGCCATCAGTGAACGCCATCAGCCATTAGTGAACGCTTTCACCAGGCACACACACACCACCAGCCGTCAGTGCACGCTTTCACCAGGCACACACACCACCAGCCTTCAGTACACGCTTTCACCAGGCACACACACACCACCAGCCGTCAGTGCACGCTTTCACCAGGTACACACGCCACCAGCCGTCAGTGCATGCTTCCACCAGGCACACACACCACCAGCTGGCAGTGCACACTTCCACCGGGCACACACACCACCAGCCATCAGTGCACAATTTCTACAGGCACACACACCACCAGCCATCAGTGCACACATCAGTTGTTAACACATCTACAATTAACTATTGTAGCAATCGCAGTATGGCACACTTTACTTTTACCCAAGTTTTGTGGGTAGAGCAGTCTACCCTCGTGACTATGCGCTCATTCAACAATGAAACATGAAGGTTTCTACTCAAAGTTCAGTTTATTTTGCTTCAAATTTGTGGACGATTCAATTCATAATAGAAGATAAATTTGCAAACATTAGTTCCTTGCGTACATAATATTCGTCTTATGTCGCCATATTGCAATTTCTCATGGTTTTAAATCCACCCAATGCATTTCGGGTCAGAAAACAGTGACCCTTCGTCAGGGGTCTGCAAAATAATGGGTAAAACAGGACCAAAATTAGTTACTCCGAACATTATGTTGATCTTGTTCGCTCTTTCATGTTTCATTCACATTTGAAGTGCAAGAGTGGGAATGGTCAGCGTTAGGGATTCTTTAAAAGAGCTCACCGGCCCGGGAGGTCGGTAGATGAGAAGCCCCGAAAAAGTAAAGTTGTCTGATATTCTGATCTTAAAAAGGGTGCATTCACAGTCTGTATAGTAACGGGGGAGAGTGCAGGAGTAAGTTGTTTTAAATATCACAGCTAACCCACCTCCCCTACCTATGGGTCTGTTCTGAGAGGACATCGAGTCACTGGTTAACCAGGTCTTGCTTAGAAAGAGTGGATCTGGTGACTGGTCCATAAGGAGGTCAAATACCTCTTCGTGGTGTTTTACCAGAGACCTACAGTTCAGACTGTATACGTTCAGTTTGGTGGTTATCGGGGGCTCTGACGGAATCTGGGGAGTCTCCGTGGCCCTGAACCCACATTTATACTCGGGGTATAAACTGAATGTCTCCAAAACTCAGTTGATTCATTCGGCAGTGGGTTGACCAAAATATATACATTTTTCTCCAGATGCTCTCTATTTGGGTATTAAAATATCAGCAAAAATAGATGACATAGTGCGGCTGAATGTAGATCCTATTCTAGATTCAGTAAATAGAACGGTCGTAGCAATGTTTAAAAAATGTGAATTTTTCCGAAATTTTTGTATTTATTTCGTAAGATCCCTCTGCTTTTTCCAACTTCTTTTTTTCTTAGAATATATAGACTTTGCTCTAGGTTTCTTTTGAGCTATCATAGGTCTAGGAGAGCAATGAAATGGTGTATACTCCCTAGAGCTAGGGGAGGTTGGAGGATCCCAAATTTTTGGTTGCAATATTGGGCGGTAATGTTGAAATGTTACCTCCAGGATGTAAATATTGAAGAATCCGTTAGCCCCTCATTCTATGAAATGGTATTGGGTAAGGAGGCCAGCCAATGCTTAGTGAGAATAATTGAGCCCAGTTATTACAAAAAAACAAAATTTAAAATTTTGATGACGGTTTTTCGAATCTGGAAACAAAAAAAAAAAAAAATTGGCTTGAGATCTGAGTTGAATTATTACACACCTTTAAATAATTGTAGGGCACTACCAGATATTTTTAGGGATCAAGTGATGCATAGATGGCATTCCGCTGGGATATGTATATTAGGAGATCTGTATCAGGGGGACCAAATTGTCTCCTTTACTTATTTGCAACATAAATATAATTTGGTAAGGACAGATTTTTTTTTAAGTATCTTCAAATTCGAAGGTTCTTGGATCAAAAAAAGGCCCAAGATCAGTTAATGACAGATAGAATGGATATATTGGAAGCAATAGGAGCTCAATGGAAAATTGGCCCAGTTTACCAATTGTTGTTAAATAGATTTCAAGATGATTTAAGCTTTTTTGAAGATAAATTGTAAAGAAAGCTAGAAATCGATAAAATAGACACGACTAGGGTAATTGAATTATCAAGTAAAGTTTTGTTTAATGGTTCGCTGAAAAGTCAATATTTCATGTCTATATTTAATCTTTATTACACCCCTGCCAAATTGGCAAAATGGAAGTCGCAAAAAGGTGATAAATGTAATCGATGTGGGTGTATTGCCGCCGATTCTACTCATATGTTTTTTCATTGCCCCAAATTGCTGCAATTCATTACCGATATTCAGTTTTTTTCTGAATGATAGTTTGGGGATCCGTGTCCAATTATCAGCAGAAATGGTAATTCTGGGTATGCAGGCACATCAAGTTGGATTCAGAACTGAAGTAGAGGAAGGGCTTTTATTTATTTGTATGTCAATCTATCGATCATGTATTACTGCGCAATGGCTAGATTCTGATCCACCAGTTTTTAACCGCATCGCTGCTAGAGCGATTCCCCTGCTGTGCTGGACAGCAATAAAAACGGGTGTGGTCATGACGAGCTCAGCTCGTCATGAGCACAGGAGCACTGTACTGCATGACGAGCTGAGCTCGTCATGGAAGGGGTTAATAATTGTCAATCTAGATTATTATCTACATATCACTTGGAGATGGCTGCATATAAATCAAAGGGGGTAAGAAAAAAGCTATTTAGGTCGAATCTATGGGCTCCTTTATTTAAATGGATTTGAATTTAGTGATTAATGTCCTAATTTTGGAGAATGAAATTATGTTGCATTTTGATTTTTATGTATAATGATTTGTGTCCTATTCAAGGCATATGATTTTTTACTTTCTTCGAAATCTGTTAGTGCCGCACAACCCGACTCGGCAATTAAGATCAAGCGGGGCAGGGCTGGTACAGGCACCCAAGGTTAAATGAGCCAGACTGGGGGGGAGGTCATTTCGGTTCCTGGCGGCGCGACTGTGGAATGGACTGCCCAGTAGCTGCGCCTGGAAGCCTCGGAAACGGCATTCCGCAAAAAAATAAAAACGTACCTTTTCCCAAGAGGATGCCCTTAGAGTCAGAGTAGGTGGCGAGATGCTGCCCAGGGCTGTATGTGAGTTATGCACTAGCGCGGGGACACACTGTTAGTGTAACCAAGCACTTTAGAAATTCAGTTTACTATAATGACTGTTTGCTGTTTGCTGAGGTAACACAATAAACAAAAAAACAAAAAAAACAGAGCGATTAGGGTCCATCGTGTTAAGGTAAGAACTTATTAATGAGGAATCTTTTTGCTTCCAATTTGAAAGCAACCTTGGAAGAGATTCTACGAATTTCCAGTGAAAGCGAATTCCAAATTTTTGGTGCAGCACCAGAGAAGGCTCGTTGATGGTAGTTCATATTCGGCCATTGTGGCCAAAGCCTGCTAAATCCAAAAATTTGATAGATGATTGGCTACTGAACACACAGAATTGTATATCTACTGATCTGGGATTCAACCATTCAATAAACACATTTAAGATATCATCTTGTCCATCCCAAATGCAAAACATTTCATCAATAAACCGAAAACATTTGTGGATACGATGCACAAATGGATTGCTATCATAGGTAAATTTCTCCTAAAATTTGGCCATGAATAACACGGCCAGCTCTGGGGCAAAGGGACAGACCATCGCTGTCCCTTTGATTTCCTCTCCATGGACAGCTCGCTGGTGTGACAGTGTCTCCATGAAGACACAGTGAGATGTCTGCCCCAGAAGTCATGGCGGAAGGTCGAGTAGTCACAGTGGAAGGATCTCCTTCTTCGCTCTGAGGTGCTGGTGTTATCGCAGAAGTGCAACAACGGTAGAGTCAGCAGTGGTTGTCTGCATCTTCCCCTCTGGGGTCTCCAAATCAGCTTTTTTTATTTAGCAGTTGACACTGGCAAGTGAGACACAACCTCTACACAGACTTGCTCAGTCAGGGAGACTGGGGGACTCTGGGCACTTCACAGGACTTCTCGGCACTCTGCCACATTTCCTCTGTTCCTTCTGGGCCGTTTCTCACAACGGGCTCTGCTGCTGGTCCTCCTCAAAGGGTTGGCAGACTTCTTTCAGACAAAGCTCTCTCCTCTTCCCTCTCATCAGACAGGCAGCTCAAAGGGCCACTGCCCGGGTCAATAGTGTCATCCTGGAAGACTTGCAGAAACCGGGCAATGTGTCCTCGCCTACGGGGGGGGGGTCACTATCAGTGATATTCTTGAAACAGCGGCTCTTCGTGTCGGTCAGTAAAGCAACTTGAGTTACAACAAAGCCCATATGCTTGCCACCCACTTTTCTGTGGTATTGTCAGACCCTGAATGCTTATTCCCTGTCTGGGTTTACCGGTTTCCCTGGTTTCATTTCATCGTCTAATTTTTTCTGCAGCACAAACAAGGACTTTGTGCTGGGAGATTGCTGCTCACAGCAGGTAGTGACGATGCTGCCTCCATGCAGGAATACTTACAACATGAGCACAGTGAGTGTGAATCTTCTAAAAGGCGGTCCTGACTCAATCCCTCCACCCTTGTGTCCAAAGTTACACCCTTCTCGTCTGGATTGCTGACAATGTTGCCCATCTTGTGCCATGTTAGATGATGGTCAATCGAACATGGATGTAACTGGTAACAATATACTTACACATTTGAAACAATATAGAGCCCTGCTACCTTATATTATAAAGACATGTCTCGAAATTCAAACGGGGATGCCAATGCATGGTCTGGTCATGACACGTGAATGGAACTTTACCCAGTGCCCTGTAAGCATCGCAGCTGCCCTCTGACAAGTAAACTGACCAGTTCAGCTGGTGACCTCTAAGAACATGGTACACTGCTACCACTACTCACTGTACATAGCCAGGGACACAGATCATAGTCTTTGCCCCATCAACAGAGTGGTTGTAGTGTCTGTCAACATCCCCAGAGCCAGGCTAAGGGTCTTCGGGTCAATTTTGGGCCTAGTCATGCAGTGCGCACAAAGTATCTTCTGCCTGCTGAGGCCAAAATGAAATCAGGATACCAGAGTCACTTGCAGCTCCATTTCTCAAAGCAATGGTGCATGGGCTTTGGCCGAGGTGGGGGAAAGGGTGACCAAGCAGGGCTCAGCCAGTCTATATTGTTGTCTTCCCCTAAAACAATTGGCCTCTGATATTTACATTTATTTATGTTAGCCTTCATTTCTAAAGCCACAATATACTGCAGCAGAACTTTGAGCTGGACGAGGGTCCTACCAATCAGGGCGGAGTGGGAGGAATTGTAATATAATATACACATCTAAAATGAAGAGTAAATGCAAGTTAAACTATTCTGTATGAAGTGGGCAATTGCTTAGTGTTATAATTTCTGATGTCTTCGTCTCAAACTGGAGGGTCGCTAATTTGAATCCTGGTTGGTACACTAGGGAATAGTGACTTGTATATTTACAGTTCTAGGACATCCCTGCCTGTGAAAGACAGCACTTTGAATAGGAAAGCCAATAGTTTAAAGAAAGAATTAAACAAAATATAAAATACGCTACACAAATTATTGGATGGGCTGCAGAGAGTATAAGATCAGTCGCGCTTTATTTGCAAAAAGGTAGAACGTGTAAAGGCTTACTGTGCTATCAGATGTTACCTTTTTAGTATCTGCAATCATACTGTAGCTAGTGTTGACCTTTTTTTTAGGTTGCATGCAGCCTACATAGAGAAAATGGCCCTGCCGGGGCGCTCTCCTCTGCGCCTAACCAATCACAAAGCGTTGTGATTGGATTAGGGGAGAAGGAAGAAGGAGGCTGCCTAAAAGGGCGCCAGGACTCCGGAGCAAGCAGGGGCTGAGGCGGAGGCGCGTGATGTGGTCCTGGAGGAAGCAGGTACGTTTTTTTATTTTATATAGATAAGATACTGATAGATTACCCCCCCCGGCGTGAACTCACCCGCTTTGCCGGCCGCTTTGGTTTACATGACCACATGGGACCCGATTAAACGTTCCCACCATAAATGCTTCATCTTCCTAAAATTATGGAACCCTATCATTGAAAACAATTGGCTATATATCAACAGCAGGGGTCTTCTTTGATTGACAGTGCATGGTAGCACTGTTTGCATGAATTTGCGTATTAATATGCCACGGTTCTTACGTATAGTGTCACCATCGTTTCTCAGGCTGACAAAACCAAAAGCGTTCTCTGTTAACAAGCAAGATGCTATCACGGTTTTCCAGCGTACCTTATCCTCCGAAGCATTTTGTAGAGAAGGCTTGTGCAGTGGCGTAACGAAAGTTGAAGGGGCAAGGTTCACAGAGGGGCACCCCTTTAGGTTTAATCCGGAGCTCTCCGGCGTGAGTACAGTACTGAGGGGGCTGCGGGTGATGTGGGTGCCTTTGTTACATCCCTGGGCTTGTGTCTTTGCTAACTATTCAGGAACTTTCATAACCGCATAGCCACGTAACAGTTGAGCTGAAAAAGACACTGGAATAAAAAGAAGATGGCGTTTTCCCAAGTGGAGTATTGGTTAATAAAGATAGTCTGTGAGACTCAAACACGGTGCACATAAAGCCGCCCACCCAGGGTAGACAATACGGTTGTATCAACGTCTAGTGCAGTTATCTGCATCAACAACGTTCTTTACTAAGCTCTCAACTGTGGATTACCGTTAGCATCCTAAATCCCGCAGTCTCTTCACTGTAAAACAGAGCAAAACAAATCAAACTTGAAGACAATATACATAGCATGTGCATATTTACTGATCTGTTGTGTCCTGTGAACACTATTCCAATCTGATGACAGGCTTTTCAGGAGTCATTGGAGGGTTGAGCGCTGAAGTGCCTGGCCTTGCCTGCAAGAACTCTCTGCCTGTTTTCTGCTTCCCGCCGAGCTGCTTGTGTTCCTGCTTGGAAATCGGCATCTCTCCCGACACAATATATTATCTGCCGTTTCAAAGATGCTGCCGTGTTTTATGTTGATAATATCTTAATAGCCTCCCCTGCTTGGGAAAACGATCTAAATGACCCGTCCTCCAGTCCACCCTGCCAGGGCCGTATCTGTGAACCACGGATTGTCTTCCCTGCAGTGTCGTCGACCAGATGCCAGACAAGCAGGAGGCATGTCACACTCTCACTGCCTGTTATGTGTGGCTCCGTCCTTAATCTTTACGATAGTGAACTTTATTATTCTTTTCCTGCTAACAAGCTGTGTGGCTAAACTCTCATTCACAGAGGCTGCAGAGGCACCAGAAGTCCTCTGCGGGGCTTCCCGAAGAGGGACACATAACCATGGGGTCAGGCCACTTTTATCTTGGCTGTTTTTAGGTGTAGTCGCAGCAGGGAATGTACGAAAGCAGTTTTTCACTCCCCATCTCGTGCAAAGTGCCAGTGGGTGGGTCAGTTCAAGACTTAGGGCCAGATGTAGGTAATCCAGATTTACCGATTCTAAAATACCGAATTTTACAGATTCGGTATTTTAGAATCGGTAAATGGGATGTAGGTATTCATTCGGTAAGTATTACCGGATCAGTAAGATTTGGTAAATATAATACCGATTCGGTAAAAGGGGGAACACATTGAAGGGTGGCAGGGTGTCACTTTGACACCCTGTTGCACCCCTAAATAGTGTATGGGTGCATATGTGGCACACCTACATGCCCTAAGGGCATGTATGTCTGCCACATGGCACTGTAATAATTTGAAAAAAAACTTTGACACCCTGTTGCACCCCTAAATAGTGTATGGGTGCATATGTGGCACACCTACATGCCCTAAGGGCATGTATGTCTGCCACATGGCACTGTAATAATTTGAAAAAAATTGCTTCTTTTGGGGTTTTTGATATTTACCACCAACTTGTAGTTGGTGGTAAATAACAAATCCTAAAATGGGAAAAGTACTCATTTGAGTGCTCCCTACATTAAGGTCTCGGTAATTTAGCGAATCGGTATTTAAGAATTCGGTAATTTACAGATTCCTTAAATTACCGATTCGGTAAATTATCGAATTCTTAAATTAGGCCCCTACATCTGAAAAGCCTAATACCGGTCGGTAACGGCCGAAATTCTGTAATTTTGGCCATTACCGACCGGTATTAGGCTACCTACATCTGGCCCTTAGTTGTTTTTTTTAACCTAGCTACCTCATTACTCTTGGCATTTGCCCTTCTTTCAACAGACTACTATCGGAGCTGGCTGCGTGTTAAAGAATCACACCACAGGCTGCGTACGTACATAATAATCATAAGTGTTTGTTTTATTAAATCATTTTCATCTGCTATTGTGTTGTACAAACTGTGAAGAGTTAATTTTTTTAAATCGGGGCTGCATTGTGACAGGCGTTACCATACCAGAAACAACCTTTGTCTGCAATTGTTTAAGCAGTTCTTAGTTCATTAATTATTAACTTCTTTCGAGTGGTAGATGTATTCAACTGCCTCGCAATGACGTCGGGAATAACACCAATTCATCAGAAAAACTTTTCATTCATTGGCTAGGATTTTGTTTTCTCACACCGAGGCTCATCTATAAGCTGAGTGAACGGGAACTAGCAGGCCTCGTTTTTTTAAAATCATGTTTTTAAAATATTTTCTTCTGTTCGATATGGCTCTGTCTTTGAATTTGCCCCCATGCTTGTCTATGCACGCTGGAAGCCATTGAGCATGGACTCTACGGGTATCACTTGTTGTGATGTAGTATGTGGGATCTGTCTCTGTGTAGCGTGTGGTAGTAGTGGAAGGCCTTATCTTAATTTAGGGTAGGTGTTGTCTGTCCGTGTTTTGGTGCAGGGCGTCAGTAGGAATGACGAATATGAGGTAGGAGTCCGAATAGTGGGATTACACTCTCAAATTTGCTTGAAAATGCACCATTTGCACCCTCCGTAGGTGGTTCAGTCTCGCTCGCTCGCCACAGTGAAGTACAACAATTGTTTTATGCCTCACCACTTTCAAATGTCACCAGCCGCCACTGAGAGAAATCCCAGGTACCTCTAGTTTTGAAAAGCTTCCTGCATGGGATGTTCAGATACAGTGGTTGAATTAAACCTTGGAGCAGCACTTGTAGTGTTGACTTCTGGAGTCTTGTAGTGTGTGCTGTATGCAGTAGGACTGTCTCAATGCTCTACGGAGCTCATAAAATCCAGACTCTCATTCATCTCAGAGCTCGAGCTCTGTGGCATGACCAGTAGAACTGCAATAAAGAAGATGACCTAGAACAGTTCTACCTCTCCCAACCTTTGAACTGATCATTGAGGAAAGAAGCCCTTGTCTGGAAAGCAGATCTACGCAAGGCACAGCTGACACAAGCCCCTGCCTGGAAGGAAGATCTGCACAAGGCACAGCTGACAGAAGTCCAGCCTGGCAGGAAGATCTACACAAGGCACAGCTGGCAGAAGTCCACCCTGGAAGGAAGATCTGTACAAGGCGCAGCTGACAGAAGTCCACCCTGGAAGGAAGATCTGTACAAGGCACAGCTGACAGAAGTCCACCCTGGAAGGAAGATCTGTACAAGGCTCAGCTGAGAGAGGTCCACCCTGGAAGGAAGATCTGTACAAGGCACAGCTGACAGAAGTCCTGCCTGGAAGGAAGATCTGTACAAGGCACAGCTGACAGAAGTCCACCCTGGAAGGAAGATCTGTACAAGGCACAGCTGACAGAAGTCCTGCCTGGAAGGAAGATCTGCACAAGGCACAGCTGACAGTAGTCCACTCTGGAAGGAAGATATGCACAAGGCACAGCTGAGAGAGGTCCACCCTGGAAGGAAGATCTGTACAAGGCACAGCTGACATAAGTCCACCCTGGAAGGAAGATCTGCACAAGGCACAGCTGACAGAAGTCCTGTCTGGAAGGAAGATCTGCATAAGGCACAGCTGACAGAAGTCCACCCTGGAAGGAAGATCTGTACAAGGCACAGCTGACAGAAGTCCACCCTGGAAGGAAGATCTGTACAAGGCTCAGCTGAGAGAGGTCCACCCTGGAAGGAAGATCTGCACAAGGCACAGCTGGCAGAAGTCCACTCTGGAAGGAAGATATGCACAAGGCACAGCTGAGAGAGGTCCACCCTGGAAGGAAGATCTGTACAAGGCACAGCTGACAGAAGTCCACCCTGGAAGGAAGATCTGTACAAGGCACAGCTGAGAGAGGTCCACCCTGGAAGGAAGATCTGTACAAGGCACAGCTGACATAAGTCCACCCTGGAAGGAAGATCTGCACAAGGCACAGCTGACAGAAGTCCTGTCTGGAAGGAAGATCTGCATAAGGCACAGCTGACAGAAGTCCTGCCTGGAAGGAAGATCTGCATAAGGCGCAGCTGACAGAAGTTCTGCCTGGAAGGAAGATCTGCACAAGGCGCTGCTGACAGAAGTTCTGCCTGGCGGTGACCTCAAAGCAGTGAGAGATCCACAAACCACTAGACCCTTCAAGCCCAGCTAGCCACACTGGACACAATGTACATCAAAGGCCTGATTTAGATTTCAGGGGATGGTTTATTCCATCACAAATGTGACAGGTATCCTGCCCGTCCCATTAAAAATGCATTACATCCTGTGGCAATCATAATAAAGCAGACAGGATATATGTCACGTTTTGATTAGGCCTTGGAATAGTTCACAGAGTTTTACTCTGCAGAACTCCACGAAACTTCACACTCTGCGGACTTCCACAAGTGGCAGAGTTTGTTAAATTGCGCTGTTCTCACTGATCTTTCGTGCCAGGAGTTTGTCCTGCATTGTAAAATCAGCATGAACGGCACTACGCGTCACACCAGAGGGCGCTGCTGCTTTCTGCCGCTCGAATTGACATTCTAATTGAGTGGCAGCTTCATCAACGAGAATGGCAGATTTCTACACTCAAGTGGTCGCGACCTCCCTAAATTAGAAGTCTCACCAGGAGGAGGTCTTGCGCATAATATATTCTCACAAGCGCTCGCCACCTTACCGTTGGTGAACCGCTTGTGAAAAAAACTCAGTTCTGCATCACTTTGTGGAGTTTTTTGGAACTCGGCACCTGTCGGCAAAACTTCGCAAGCTCCCCCGGCAGAGCGGAATTCTTCTACCACCCCTAGTTTTCAGGCAATAATCTGTTGGACAAACTCCTAACTAGGCCCTATGTCTGCAATAAGTGTTGTAGAAGAAGTGAGATCCATGGCCTTGTGACTATCAGGTCATTATCAGACTTCTGATGAACCCCACAGAGTGAGTGTGCAGCCAGAGGGCAGTAGGGGGGCCGAAGGACAGGAAATGAGATAAACTAGAAGATGGCAAATATGGAAAGGTAGAAATGCTGCATCACCGGTGGATAACTGACACCTCCTTCCGATCTTCCAAAGGCCCATCCATTCACAAAGTGGCATCCAGGGCCCCAAACGGACAACATCATGCCAGATGCCATGTAATGTTGGAAAAGGGGGAAAAAAGAGTAATATGCACACATCTGATGCGGGGATACGTAAGGTAAATTATTGGTTGTGATGGATTTTCTATAAGTACTAAATGACTGATATTGTTGAATATTAAATTATATGAATCAACGTTTGTTTGCCTTATCTGCGCTTATAATGTAAAGGACGGGCCTTACATTGAACCCCTCGCTCTGTTTTACACAAAAGCCCCGGAAGGAGCTGCATCTTACAGACTTTATCTACTTTAGGAAGAACTAAAGACTTGCTTTTTAAAGTTGTCTTCCAGGGCCAGAACCAGGCTCTGTAAGCGGCACTAGTTTCAGGGAGATGGACAGATGTTATGGCGATAGGAAACCCCCTCAACTCACAATAATGTTCCAATCTTCCAGGTTAGAAGAAACCAGAAATGCTTGAACCAAGGAGCTGTTGAAAGTGTCAAAGGTGACTTATGAACAGCGAGTAAAGACAGGAGTTGGTATTTGAGATGATCTTAAGTGAATAGGAAAGAATGAGAAAAAGTGTGTAAATGGAGTTACTTTTGTTGTATACTTCGTAAAAAGAGTTACTGGAAATTTTACAGCCCAGCCTGATCCATCTCTTTTTCTAAAATCTACTGTTGTTTAAATGAAATCTTGACCATATGCGTCTATCTTAAGCTATGCCTCTAGCACTTGGGTGCCCCGTGAGTTACTTTGCTCAGTTACTCTGTAAACATTGGTAAATCACCTCCTTTTCAGACATTAATAAGATGTCACGTGATCAAATGAACTTTTAGTTAAATATCTGTGTATGATGAAATATTCCTTGCTAAGTTTCAAAAGTGATAAAGAAGAAGGGGGAGATTTACTAAGATTTTGCACTGTGTTTACGTCACAAAAGAGGCACAAAATGGCGCAAAATCTTTTTTCCTAATTTACTTTCCAGCGCTAAACTTGTTTAGCGCTGGAAATAACGTTAAAGTAATGTGACATAGCATTGTTTGGCATTACTTTGTGCCATGGGGGTCTGCCAAGGTTGGTGCATGGGCGTTCCCGTGCAACCAGATAACTAGGTGCAAGGAAGGAGAAATGCTTTCATTTCTTCTTCCTTTTCTGACTTTGCATGTGTGCTGCACTGTACAACACGTATACAAAATGGTAAAAGCTTTCCCTCGTGTCGTGTAGTATTTTGTACAGGAAGGGTGTCCTTCCTGTACAAAACCCATGCTGGACTCACAGACACACACACGCTAGTGCTCTGGTGCTAAGGTGTGTGCATGGCGCAGGCCTTCTGTAATCAGTGCCGGCGCAAGGGAAAGGAAAGGAGAGAGCCATATCTCTGAAAATATGGTGCTCTCCTGTTCCCACTCGCGTAGCTAGGGGGGGTGAGGTGGGCGCTCCGCCCCAGGCGACACCATTTTTGAGGCGGCAGCCGTCCCGCGGCACTGGAGGCCCGTTGCGCTGAGGCGGCCTTTAAAATGTATTTGGGATTCTTGGGAACGATTCACTGGAACTAAAGAAGGAACACAGTGTCCCATAAATTATTAAGGCGGCCGCAACGGGCCTCCAGTGCCACGGCCGTGCTGGGGTAGAGTGCGTCTGAGGTCACGTGACGTCTGGAGGGAGAGAGAGGAAGTAGGCAAGCGGCAGCGGGGGAATCTGAGGCTATGTGCTGCACGAGACTCAAGTGAGTCTCTCTCTCAATGGCACAGCCTCCCGACACGATGCAATCATCCGTCGATTATCATGGCGCAAAACAGATACTGCAGGCAGCTGGCGGGCTAAGTCAACAGGGTGGCCAGCCAGGCCAGCCAGGCCAGCCAGGCCAGCGTGGCGCCTGAGGGCCGCCCAGGACGAGGGGCCCACATCAGCAGGCGCAGCCTGGAAGAACTGGGCTGCAGCAGAGAGAGAGTCCTCCAAGAACTGTAAAAGTAAGTGAGTGATTTAGTCGACTAAGTCGGTGACAGTAACAGGTGGTGCAACTGACATCATGCATGCAAAAAAATATTGGTAGCAAGATAAAAAGTGGCATTAAATGTATGTGGAAAATAACCCTGTGGTAATGAGGTAGCGCTTATGCAGTAATTTCATTCTTTTCAGGACGATGACGTAAGCAGAGAAACAGAAGGGGGTTCCCCACAGGGATTTGGATGGTCGGCAGGTTAAGGGGTTAAACAGAGCAAAAGATCAGCAATAAGAACCCTGCCGAGTCACAATACGTGACGTAAGCAGCACTGAACGGCACTTACATTATCAACCTTCATTGTCTGACACGCCAAGTTTATCCAGCAAGACAAAAGCGTGCACTTTCTTAAAGGATATGTTCAAGTGCCATCAGGTAATTTGGGTCATCTGAAGAACTATTACGTGCTTGAACTTGTTCCAAACACGGATATAGACAAACTAGAAAAGCAGATTGTTTTGTCGCATTTAATAGTTTACTCCAAAATATGACGTTTCCTGTATACTTTCCTCTTAATACATTAACAATCTATACAAACTAAAATTGGGAGTTGTCGATTAAATAAAATTAACAATGTAAGAATTTCAGTTGCGCTGTGCAATAGGGATTAAACACTTAGACATGTTTAATTAAAGTAATCAGAAGCGTAATAGTTGCAACACACTGACAATATTTGAAAAGACACATGTTAAAATTGGGGTGCAACAGAGTAGTGTGAGATTTTCGGTAAAAGCAAAACTGACCAGATTCCAGCTTTGGCTGCCAATATTTTTTCAAACTCAAAAACGGAGCCTGCTGATGAGAGACCAGAGAATTCATGAAATGCTTGTAGATCCAACTTCGTTTGCTATGTTTGCCATACATGTATGTGCATGTAACTTGCATGATCGAGGTAACTATTAGCAGCAATACTACGTGTCTCTCGGACATCTTTCAAGTGCTCACCGTCCTTCCCCCCCCCCGGGCCCCGGGCGCCACAAGCTCTAGCTACGCCCCTGCCTGTTCCCTTCCTGTCGCGCCACGCAGCATAGCCTCGCAGGGGGAGGGCTGCGCTGCATTGTGTGGAGTGTCGTTTACAAACAGTTAAACATTGTGAATTCTCCTTCCATTATGTTTCAATTTAGTAATTTTAAATATCTTTACATCCAACAGAAAACAAGCCTTGAATGTGTGAAATGACCATCAATAATGAAGCGAATGCTGAAAATCTTCAATAATAGCAGAATAAATGAGCTACGGTATTCAGGAAGTCATCAGCGCAGTCGGCGACAGGGGAACCTGCACACAAACTGACAGATCCCGGATGAAGCATCAAGGGCAGTTCAGTGATTGTAAGAGTCTAAGCTGTGCACCTTCACGCCACAAGACGGAGAAATGACCGTAGGAAAATAAAGGCAACAACAATAACAAACCGCCTCCTGTATAAACAAGTGTCCAACACCAGCTTTGATCCTGGGATCGGTATGATGTGATTACCGCAGTGCTCTATTTAATAAAGTGATGACAAGCCATCATTCCGTGCTCTAGGAGAATTGTAAACTCTTTCTGGACAAACCACAGTAACCAGAGAAGAGCACAACAGAGCGGAGCCAGACAACTGTCGGGTAAAGGAAAGAGGAGTTCTTCTATCTACAATACAACAGACTGTCCCTATTTGCACCGGTCAGAAGGAAGATACATCTTTACCCTCAAGCGTGCATAGCCATAATCCAATCTAAAGGCACAATTACCTACAAAGACACCTTCTACGTATTAGGAGTGTGGCAAATATTTGGTGGCTATCGCATTTTATTGTTAAAACAGAACAAACATGGAAAATACAGCACACATTTAAAGTGTGTGAGAAAAACACAAGTGCTTTATAAGCCATGTCGGCCCATCAGGAAATGCAATCATGGGATGTAGACAAATATATACCCGACCCACAGACACTAACCAAGAAGGAAGAATCATACACATGCAGCGAGAGCTTTAGTTTGACATCACTACGCAAGCTTCATCAGCACACGTACATGGGACAAAAACCATTCAAGTGCAGTGAATGTGTCAAGAGGTTTAGTAGGTTATCAAACCTCCAAAGTCATCAGCGAACACACACAGGGGAAAAGCCATTCAAGTGCAATGAATGTGGGAAGACCTTTAGTCGATTATCAGTGCTACAAAGTCATCAGCGAACACACACAGGGGAAAAACCATTCAAGTGCAGTGAATGTGGGAAGAGCTTTAATTGGTTATCAAACCTTCAAAGTCATCAGCGAACACACACAGGGGAAAAACCATTCAAGTGCAATGAATGTGGGAAGACCTTTAGTCGATTATCAGTGCTACAAAGTCATCAGCGAACACACACAGGGGAAAAACCATTCAAGTGCAGTGAATGTGGGAAGAGCTTTAATTGGTTATCAAACCTTCAAAGTCATCAGCGAACACACACAGGGGAAAAACCATTCAAGTGCAGTGAATGTGGGAAGTGCTTTAGTAGGTTATCAGAACTACAAAGACACCAGCGAACACACACAGGGGAAAACCCATTCAAGTGCAGTGAATGTGGGAAGTGCTTTAGTCAGTTATCACACCTTCAAAGACATCAGCGAACACACACAGGGGAAAAACCATTCAAGTGCAGTGAATGTGGGAAGAGCTTTAGTTGGTTATCAAACCTTCAAAGACATCAGCGAACACACACAGGGGAAAAACCCTATCATTGTAGTGAATGTGACAGTAGTTTTCGCTGCTCTACAGCATTAAAGGATCATCAGCGAACACACACAGGACAAAAACCATTCAAGTGCAGTGAATGTGTCAAGAGCTTTAGTAGGTTATCAGAACTACAAAGACACCAGCGAACACACACAGGGGAAAAGCCATTCAAGTGCAGTGAATGTGCTAAGTGCTTTAATCAGTTATCAAGCCTTCAAACACATCAGCGAATACACCGAGGGGAAAAACCATTCAAGTGCAGTAAATGTGCAAAGTGCTTTAGTAAGTTATCAAACCTCCAAAGTCATCAGCAAACACACACAGGGGAAAAACCATTCAAGTGCAGTGAATGTAGGAAGAGCTTTAGTTGGTTATCAAACCTTCAAAGACATCAGCGAACACACACAGGGGAAAAACCCTATCATTGTAGTGAATGTGACAGTAGTTTTCGATTCTCTACAGCATTAAAGGATCATCAGCGAACTCACACAGGAGAAAAACCATTCAAGTGCAGTGAATGTGGGGAGAGCTTTAGTCAATTATCAGGACTACAAAGACATCAGCGAATACACACAGGGGAAAAACCCTATAATTGTACTGAATGTGACAGTAGTTTTCGCTTCTCTACAGCATTAAAGGATCATCAGCGAACTCACACAGGAGAAAAACCATTCAAGTGCAGTGAATGTGCAAAGTGCTTTAGTCAGTTATCACACCTTCAACGTCATAATCGAACACACACAGGGGAAAAACCATTCAAGTGCAGTGAATGTGCAAAGTGCTTTAGTCAGTTATCAAGCCTTCAATGTCATAATCGAACACACACAGGGGGAAAACCATTCAAGTGCAGTGAATGTCCAAAGTGCTTTAATCGGTTATCACATCTTCAAAGACATCAGCGAACACACACAGGGGGAAAACCATTCAAGTGCAGTGAATGTGCAAAGTGCTTTAGTTGGTTATCACACCTTCAAAGCCATCAGCGAACACACACAGGGAAAAAACCATTCAAGTGCAGTGAATGTGCAAAGTGCTTTAGTTGGTTATCATACCTTCAAAGCCATCAGCGAACACACACAGGGGAAAAACCATTCAAGTGCAGTGAATGTGCAAAGTGCTTTAGTCAGTTATCACACCTACAAAGACATCAGCGAACACACACAGGGGAAAAACTATATGATTGCTGTGAATGTTTGAAGAGCTTTAGTCAGTTATCAACCCTACGAAAACATCAACAAACGCACACAGGGGGAAAGCCACTCGAGTGCAATGACTGTGGGAAGAGCTTTAGTCGACGATCAGAGCTACAAAGTCATCAGCGAACACACAGGGGGAAAACATAGAAGGGCACTGAAAGTGAGAAGGGCTTTTGTCAATTTTCGATCCCACACTGCCCTCAGTGAATACACTCCTTCATTTAACTCACATGGAAATAATCCTAGAGATGCAGAGATTCTGGAAAGAATTTAAGAACATCAAAAATAATATTGACCCATCTAAGGACATAGACAAGAGCAGAACAGTGCAGTTATTGTGAGAGGAATGAATTACGGAAAAAGATCAAATTCAAATTATGTATGACATTGAAATACCAATGATAGAAGACCTGAATAGCAGTAAAGAAGAAAACCAGATAACAGTATTTGCAGAATTATAAAAGTGTTTGTTTCCAGTGATTGTTCACTTCCGTGCACATAGCAAAGTGACATGATGTACCAGGATACACAGTTGGAGACAAGCACAATGTGGATTAAAAGAAACATTGTTGATTTTTATTTGGTGAAGAAGAGATACAAAGAAAAAAATTCAATCGCACCTGACCACACTACCTGTAAAAGCAACACTGAACAATACTGGGACTAACAGCGGTATCTTCAGCTAACTTATCGGATTAGTGATAAAACCTATAAACCCAACACACCCAGAGTGGACATGTTGTCAGGGCTCTGGAGATGGAAGCTTCATTGGTAAAATGCATGTATTACTATTAACAAATGCTACTGCAGTATATGTAATGAACTAAAGCGAAGCACAGGTGTTCAAGAAATAACCTATTTTGAGATATAAAAGAGCACATACCTTGTTTTTAAGTAACGTTTGGTGCATCTTTTACACACTGTTATCGGTCGTGCCTCGCGCCTTATTACTAAGTGCCTCTCCGACTTGGCGATGTGGTGAAATAGCGAAATCCCACATCAAAAGCATATATGTCTCAGGACAATCAGTTGCACTCCCAGCAACTCGTCTTCCACACTGATTGTTCCTTGTTCTCAAATGTTCTGAAGGATTTGTCATATGAATGCCAGAAGTGGCAGTGACATTCATGAAGCTAAAGCTAACAGGAGGGTGTGGGAGATAGAGAGGGGGAGAGATAAAGAGAGCGAGAGAGACAAAGAAAGGGGGAGAAAAAGAGAGAAATGGAAGGAGGGGGAACAGCACGTTATTTGTACTCACCTAAAAATAGAAGAAGCAGCCGAATACATGCCAAAGTGTGACATCACCAGAGAAACGGGCTGAACACCTGTGAATTGATATGTTTATTTTTAACACCTATAGACCCATGTCATGCCAATAAACAGGGCACAAGTAAGGAAAATAGTGAAGGAGCCCATTATCATATGCAAATCACAGAGACGTCACATGTAGTGACATCACAAGAAGTGATATCAGGCCCTTATAATAATGTTCACGTGAAAGGTTGACGGCCTGTTTTAAAAACAAAAGATAAGAAACATAAAATAATGTAAAAGTACGTTTTTGGTTTCAGTTTTTATACATCATGTGTTTTTCCCACTTTTAGTTTGTAACTAAACTCGGAAATGACTGAAAGTGTAAATATTTTTAAACAGATATGTGGAACTTGGAAATTACATTTTTAAACAGTTTTCAGTGAATAAATAAAATTTGCTTTTAATTTGCGCTTGTTTCCTGACGTTATTCCTTATCCAGCCCCTAAGCCCCAAAGTGTTTCACATTTACAATGTATTAAGCAATAGAAGGGCTAATTTTGTCAAGTTCTCTGTCTCTCTCTTGCGCCACTCACACAAACAAACACTCAGAGGCCTGTGTCTGCAGTGCAGGGGCACAAAGTAACAATTACCAGTTGCAGACTAAGGATCTAGGTGGAACTGAGTCCCGTTTCTAGATAATAGTGGGGGGACCCCTTAAACTGTGGCTACCCCCTCGACTTGTGCCGTGCTGATAAAGCAATAGTGAAATTGAGTAATTTATGATGAATTGAAATGAGAGAAAGAGAAGAAGAGAGCGTGGTGCAGGATATATTAAAGAAAATGAAAAAAAGCGACACAAGACTTTACCCTGTTCGGTGTACTAGCACTTTACGTAAGCAAGTTGTGCTGTGTGTTGTGAACAGGCTGTCACCCCCTTTGTATGTAAATGAGCTTCTGTGACCAGACACCCCAGGCTCCCATCTCTTCTAGCGCGGATGATAATGTGAGCACTGTAAGGTAATCACAAACTAGGGCTTTATTGAGAAACAATCGGCTTCCAGGTCCCACAGCTGTGGTTATGTAGTTCTTTATTCGTTTTTTTTAATTTACTTTAATTTGCAGCAATTCTCCAGGTTACTTTTTCTCAGTATTACGCTTCAGGTCGCTCATAGCTCTCCATCAGTTAAATGTGAGGTTTGATGTAGGATTTGTTGCAAGTGTTCCTAGACCATGTTCCAATCCCTTTGTCCTCGATTTGTCGGCATGGGTTTTGTCCACACACTGGTCTAGGATGGGCCTTCTCAAGGTAGAAGGCGCTGTAATAGGAATAATAAATCAGACATATATGAAATTGTATGTAAACAAATGTGTGCCTTTCAGTTATCAGGCACCCCCAGACCCACATCTACACATGGAATTGAGCACCAAACTAAAGTGACTCCTCCCTGTATAAATATGTGCCATCAGTAATCAGGCTGATCGTTCTACTGATGTTGACAGCAAATATAGTTTCTGGCATTGTGCACATTGGCCTAAATTTTAATTGGTGAAGTTTCACGCAGTTCCGCTGATGCGCACAGCTTATAAGGTTTGTGGATATTGTGCACTGTACGCAGATCACTGAAGATCACCCTTAAGTAGTAACTAGGTGAAAACATAGCTCGTACATCATGCAAGATGTCACTGCCCCTCCCTTCTTGTTGACATCTCCAGAAGTTCCTCCTCTCTCGTGGAAGAAGGTTTCCACACATTATGCTCGTGTCTGTGCCACTTAAGCGCAGGGAGGAAAGCCTCATTGCTAATGCATTGTTTGGGCTCTGAGGGATAAGAATTCTTTGAACACCTTCCTGAACTCTCTGATAGTGACTCCGACACTCTTAATGAATACGAGATCTGCTTCAAAAAGTTGGACTTGCACCACCTCCCCAAAGTGAGTACAGTCCTTGAACAATATCACTTCGGGAGAAGGATGCAAAGGCAGGATGAGTCGGTCGAACAGTACATAACTACCTTGCGCAAATTGGCTTCCACGTGCAATTTTGGTGCCGCTTTAGGGGATCGCTTAAGAGATTAGTTCATGTTAGGATGCACCCTCGACAAAACAAGACATGCCCTGTGGTAAAAAGACACACCATCTCTTCAAGAAGTGCTGACCATAGCCAAAAGTCATGGGCATTCAAAAGTGTGTGTTGATATTATACGCAAAGACAGTACAGGTGATAAAAAGGAGAACATTAATGTCAAGGTGGTGGTGGATAGATTTGTTAAACCCATATTGAGCACCACTTCAAAGTCCTTTAACACAAAGAATTTTCACAGGAAGTGCTTCAGGTGTGGCAACTCTGGCCATATGGCCAGCTTTAATCCGTTGCGTGCGTCGGACGGCCCCCTAACGTCACAGTGGGCATGTGTGGAGGGGCTGTACGTACTGCACCCACTCATTAATATGCCCGCACAGCGGTGAAATTCGCGCCACAGGCAACGGGTTAAAGACTGCCCAGGTTGGAAGGCCATGTGCAAAACTTGTGAGAGAAAAGGTCACGTCTCAAAGAGCTGCAGAACGGGCCACGAGCATAAAAAAGTCAGGGAAGTTTATCTTTATGAAGAAGATTTAGAAGGAATCAATGTTCTCCCTGTCACAGGGAATGCTAGAGATGGCCCTCAGGAGCTAGTTTTGATCAGTGATGCTCTAGTGAGCATGCTCTTCGACTTTGGGGCCAAGATACCGCTAGTCCCCAAAACATTTTATGAGTGTAATCTGCTGGGCAAACTCACCCTGTTGAAGCCAGACATTAGACCAAAAGGTTAAGGTATGGTGACTATTGAGTTGCTGGGTTATTTCTGGGGCACGATTGACTTCAAAGGGAGAGTCATCCCTGGTAAAATCTATGTCTCGATGAAGCGGGACTCGCTCATAAGTTGCTTCCATCAACGTGATCTACATATCTGCCTTTATCCCAATGAGATCTGTCTGCCTAAAAAAATTACCACCAGTTAGGGTTGTTAGTAATGCTAATCGAGACTGGATCAAGGAATTCCTTGAGGTCTTTGCTGGTGAACTGTGTTTGTTTCAAAAACTATGTACATGGGATAAAGGTCAAATCTAACGCTGTTCCAAAAACAGCTAAGGTCAGAAATGCACCTCTGTAAGTAAGGGAGAGCATAAAAGTTGAATTAGGCAATCTCTTAGCCAAGTTTATCATTCAAGAAGTTGAAGCAACGTTGTGGGTCTCTCCTGTTGTTATGGCCCGCAAAGCCAATGGGGAGGCTAGGCTCTGTGTGAGCTTGAGGGAGCTCAACAAAGCAGTTATTGTTGATCATTATGCTTTCACCCACATAACTAAAATGCTGTGTTCTCTTGAGTGGGCAAGGCATTTTTTTTCTTGGACTTGACCTCCGCCTATCACCAGGCCGGCCTTCACTCCTCTTCAGAACATTCAGAGCATTTACTCCTCTTCCCAGGACCTTACCTCCTGGGTAACACCCTTTGGTACCCTTAGGTTTCTAAGAATGCCTACCGACTGATTTCTGCGGCCTCAGTTTTTCAGAGGGCGATGGAGGGCATTCTTGGAAGCCTTCAGGGTTTCAAGGTGTACCCAGATGATGTGCTCATCTTTGGTGTGGATCTTGAGGATCATAATGGGAGGCTGAGGTCAGTATTGAAGAAGTTAATTGATGCTGACCTCACCCTTATTGCTGACCAGTGCAAATTTGATGTCAAAGAATTAGAGTACCTTGGGCATTTTGTGTCCGCTGCAGGCATCAAACCTAAGCACCATTTGTAATTTGCACAACCCTTTGAACAAAGAAGAGTTTGTAAAGTTTCTCAGCATGGCTGAATTTTATCACAAGTTCGTTCCGAACTTTGCAGGGAAAACCTCTTGTTTGAGGTCTCTCCTCAAGAAGGGAAGCACATTTGTTTGGTCCAAGGGCTGTGAGGAAGAGTTTGAGTGCATTAAGAAACATCTGAATGAAGCACCTTGTCTAGGAAGTTTTGACCCCACAAAGGAATCTTATCTCATCACTGATGCCAGCTCAAAGGGGTTAGGAGCAGTTATTTTGCAAAAGGTTGATGTGGAGGTTAAAATTATTATGTTCTTCTCTAGGCCCTTGAGGGGTGCTGAATGCAACTGTTCTGTTGTGGAGAAAGAAGCTCTGGGTGTTTCCTGGGCAGTGCGCAAGCTGAGAAAGGATTTGTGGGGGAAAAGGTTCAGAATTCGTACTGATCACAAACCTCTTAGGGAGGTCTTCTCCAAGAAAGGCATTGACTCTGTCTCCCATGGGATACGGAAGTGGGTTGTGGCTCTACAGTTCTGGCACACTGTCTGTCAAGACTGGTGGTGTGGAGTATGAAATGACAGATGATGTTGAGAGGTTTGGAGGTGAATAATTGGAGGAAGGAATTAATTTGTGTGTGATTAGCGAAGGGTTGATTTCAGAGAGAGAGTGGAGGGAACATCACATGATCGGTTTAGACTTGCAGAAAGTCCTCACCATGGTCAAAGGTGGTTAGTGTGAGAAGAAGGACTGTGAGGAGGTCCTCGAAGGCTTTTGGCAAGTTAGGAAAGATCTGGCGGGGGGAGGATGGTCTCCTCGTGTGTGGTAGTAAGTTGGTTGCACCCCTTGCTCTAAATTATAAGCTAGTAAAGAGTGCTCACACCTCGCATATAGGCATTGCCAAGACAAAGCAAATTATCAGGTAAGAATATTGGTGGTCTGCCATGGATGTACATGTAGAGAGGTTGGTGCGTGAATGTGCGTGTTATGACAGGATATTGAAGTGCAGGACTCAACCCATGGTTATTAGGGAACAGGCTACTGGTCCGTGGTGGACACTTTCATAGATATTTTGGGACCTGTGAAGTTGAAGACTCAGGATCTCTATTTGATCGTGTGTATTGATATGTTTTCCCATTGGCCTGATATCAAAGGTGGTTAATTCCGTTGAGTCTGGTGAAGTGATTGAGTTTCTAGAAGAGTTATTTGAACGTGAGGGTTTCCAGTTAACACTCTTGTCAGACAATGGTATTCAGTTCACAACCTTAGTCATGGAAGAGTTTCTGAGTTCCAGGGGGATCAAGCATAAGAAGGCGTCCCTGTACAATCCACAAAGCAATGGTGTGGTGGAAAGGTTTGTCAAGGTTGTTAAAGAGACTCTGCAACAAGCTGTTGTCTGTGGTGAAAGTTGGGAGTTGGCCATGAGGAAGTAGGTTAGCGAGTATAGGTTCACTTCTTGTTCGTCCACTGGTGAAACTCCCTTTTGTTTATTTAAAGGAAGGGTCCCCAACATGGAGGTCACTCTGTTGTGGGTAATGATCAAAAGAACCTTAGTGGATGAAAAGGTGGGTTTTAGAACTGGGGGTCTCTAGTCAGCAATGGCTTGCACCTTTGTCCAAATAGGGACCCTTGATTCTAGTCAGAATAAGGGGGCGACACTCCTAAAATAACCCCTGCTCAACCCTGTGGTAGCTTGGCACGAGCAGGAAGGTTTATCTCAGAGGCAGTGTGTGAAGCATTTGTGAACACTTACAGTAATACAGGGAAAACACTACAGATGTACACCACACAGGTTTTATAAAAATAAGTATTCTTAATATAGACTTAACACAAGACTCAAACGACAAAAATCCACAATACTGTAAGCAGAAATAAGATGGTAGAAGTAGCTCAAAAATAGGTTATTCACTTAAACGCAGTTTTTAGCAACAGATAACCCCAACTGGAGTTATCACAACGTCGAGGTCAAAGAAATCCCAAAGTACGGCGCCGACCGTGAGGTGCGCGGCTTCGAGCGCGCAGTCAAAACAGACCCACAAAGAACAGTACCTTGGAAAAGTGAAAACAAAGACAGCTCACAGCGTAATTGGCGCTGTGTTGTGTCGGTTCCTTGCTTCAGGGGAGGCGCGTGTCAGGTCCTCGATGCTTGCACAAAGCAGGGGAGGCGTTGGTTCCTTACGATAGCGCCGAAACCAAGGTTCCGTACAATGTCACGATGTCGATGGATTCTTGACCACCCACTTCTAAGATCGGCTCCACAATGATGTCGGCTTTGGAGGCGATGTGGCATAGCAGCTGGCATCAGGCCTACGTCACAAAGTCGGAGCAGCGCTCAGGGCTTGTGGCAGGTCACGATGTCGCTTGTTGGTGTCGATATGGCACGGCGGCCGGCGTCGGGTCTACGTTGTAAGTCAGAGCAGCGCTCACGGCTTTGATGGAGATTATGGCTTTGTTCGCCGGCGTCAGTTTTGCAATTTCCTTCTGTAGCAGCCAGAAAAGCAAGTTCCAGATGCAGGCAGGCATATGGGGTGAAGTCTTTGTATCCCTGAGACTTCAGACAGGAGGCATGCTCAAATTCAAGCCCTTGCAGATTTTCTGCAAGATGATGAAAGTTTCAATAAAAGTCTTTTCTCCTTTCCTTGGCAATAAAGAAACCACTGAAGGTCATCCCCAGCAAACAACACACTGGTATAGGGGTAGTCAAAAACTCCTGCTGATTCTCTTGTTCTTCTCCTTGATTCCCAGAAGTGATCTAAAGTTCTGGGGTCTTGGTCCCCCTTTTTATACACACAAATCCTTTGTCTCTGAAGGTAGAGAGTGTCTGTACCTAGTCTAAACCAGTTCTGGGTGCATCCTGCCAGTGCACAACTTCTTCCTTTGTCAGGGTGGGCCAGGGTCAACAGACACACCACAGGAGGTGGAGCCAGCATTGTGGAAGGCAGGCGCAGCCCTATTCAGGCCCAGGTGCTACTCCTCTCACCACTCTACATGCAGATAGGTCTATTCAGCCCAGTGCTGACTCACCCTGTCTCCTGGAGCCCCCTCAGCCCCTGTCACTCACAGACCAGACATGTAATACACATCCTTGCAGAAGCAGGCTTGGATGGTTAGGCAAGAAAATACCTATTTCTAAAAGTGGTAGTTTCAAACACAGAATGTTTAAAACCAACTTCACTAAAAGATGTATTTTATCATTCTGAGTTCAGGCATATTAAATTCATTTTTCTACCATTTCCCTGGGATAGTTAAGATTATAAGGTGTTATAACCAAACTGCCCCTTCTGGCCTATGGGGACTGGTAGCCTTGCAGTAGTGAAAAACAAAATTGGCTGTAATTCACTACCTGGACATGCTACACACATCAGTGCATGTCCTACCTTTCACATACAATGCACCCTGCCCTAGGGCCTACCTTAGCCACACCTCTCCGGGGAGAGGTGTGGCGCCGCAGCCAGGGCGACTGACGCTGGAATCTGGGGACCACGGTTCGATCCCCGGCTCCGGCGGCAGGTTAGCCCAGCACCATGTGACTCTGGGCAATAGCTCGCTTAATCTTCCCGACGGCCCCCAGCGCCTAGAGACCCTTACGGGTGATTGTGCGCTTTACAAATGTGGACTGTACTTTACTTTTACTTAGGGGTGGCTAACATGTAGAAAAGGGACGGTTTAGAGACTAGTCAGTGGGTGCACTTTATAAACAACATAAGGCCTCACCTAAAAGACACTTAGTCCTAACGTAAATAACAAATCCGGGGTTTTCAATACTCTTCTCAATTCCCTCGAGTGTGTACAGTTCAACTACTCTTGTTTGTCACAGTGTCTCACTAAAAACAACAACTGCTACCATCCAGACTCCCCACCTTCCAGCAGTGAAAAAATGTGAGAGAAGGGAAAGAGTACCTCATGGTAGAACCGCCAACGGGGTTGCTGAATAACAATCGCCAGCTCACCCACTTCTCATCATCGGTAACTCTCTCTCTGAGTGTGTAAGAAGTAAAGAAAAGACAGAAAAAAACAGTGTTTGTTCTCCTTTTCGAGAACCACAAAAAAGTGGTGACACAAGTGATAGTGAGACAAAATAACCGTGCTTACTATTGTGTATATGTGCCCAATGAACCCCAGTGAGAAATAATGAACGTAAATCTGTGAGTGGGTGCACTTACCAAGTCCACATGTCAGTACTAGACTGCATACAGGCTCTGCAATGGCAGGCCTGAGACACACTTTACAAGCTGTTTCTGTGGGTGGCACAATCAGTGCTGCAAGCCCACCAGCAGCATTTGACTTACAGGCCCTGGGCACACGCAGTGCACTGTACTAGGGACTGACATGTAAACCAAATAAGCCAATCATAGAGTCATTAATCCATGACATCAAATTAACATAGGGAGCACTTGCACTGTGGCACTGAATAGCAGTGGCACAGTGCTCACATACAATGCACCCTGCCCTAGGGCCTACCTTAGGGGTGGCTACCATGTAGAAAAAGGAAGGTTTAGGGACTGCTCAGTGGGTGCACTTACCAAGTTGACATGGCAGTACTAGTGGAAGGGAGTCTCATGCCAATGCTGAAGGCATACAGTGGGCAGTATTGAGGACTGGAAAGAGAGAAAGAGGTGATAAAAAAATACAGATCTTGTATGATAAAAGGAGGGCTGTGAAGAGAACAGTGGTCGACGTGGGAGACTGGGTCAAGATGAAGTCTCCCAGATCCAAATTCAGTCTTCCGTTTAAGGGTATCAAGTTTTTCAAAAATGCAATAAAGACGAGTGAACCTGATTCAGGCTCTGAGGTGGAAGAGCCTGTTGCAGGAGAAAGGGGCTCTGGGCCACTTCACTTGAAATGTATTCCCCGACGTTTGCACGATTGTGTTTCTTAAAGTGAGCTCTTTTCCCATTTGCCATGCACCCCAGTTTTCTCTTTGCCTATAAAATCGCTTTGTTGAGTTTTTCAAAGCTCCTACATGCATTCTCTATTATGTTCTTTGTATCCTTTGCATTCATAGTTAAGTTTCCTTTTATTTTCTTTAAGTTTAGAATGTGTGAGGGGGAGAAGGTGTGTCGTCCTGTGTCATGATACTCTGGAATGTGAGGATGGGTGCTGGGCCGTGGGCTGGAATAGAGACATTTGTCATTCAGTCTTAGCTTGAAGAAGGATGGGGTCTCTGTAGCTGTGATACTTAAATAAACCTTTCTTGACCCCCATATGATCTACTCTGCTTTCTGGAGGGACACACTTCCACAGACGTCCATGTTAAATCTAGCAGCGCACAACCCACTGAGCATTCCTGCATGTGTGGTACTTGATGGCAAAGGTTTATTGTCAGCGGTTTATGCCATAACCACCGTTCCCTCTAAGGCGTGTGCGCGCGCGCTCGCACCGCTCCTGACCTCACCACGCACCACCTAGCGTGGAGCGCGCACACAGTCAGGAAGTCAAGCCGCCGGCCGCTTTGAAAGAGAGCGGCGCGAATGCGGCGGAGCGGTCGTGAGGCGTGCAGGTAAGGAGGTGGGGGGAGGGTTTGTGGTGCTTGAGGCTATGAGGGAGGGCGGGGTAGACTCTGGCCTTTTGTTTAAGTATTGCTGTTAATCAGAGCCCCTTCACGGGCTCCGATTAACAGTAATACTTAAACAAAAGGCCAGAGTCTTCCCCGCGCTTTCCTAACAAAAGAGCGTGTGTTTGGAAACTGCCTACGCTTTTGTTAGAAAAGCGCGGGAAAGACTCTGGCCTTTTGTTTAAGTATTACTGTTAATCGGAGCCTGTGAAGGGGCTCTGATTAACAGCAATACTTAAACAAAAGGCCAGAGTCTTCCCTGCGCTTTCCTAACAAAAGAGCGTGTGTTTGGAAACTGCCTACGCTTTTGTTAGAAAAGCACGGGAAAGACTCTGGCCTTTTGTTTAAGTATTACTGTTAATCGGAGCCTGTGAAGGGGCTCTGATTAACAGCAATACATAAACAAAAGGCCAGAGTCTACCCCGCCCTCCCTCATAGCCTCAAGCGCCACAAATTGCTATGTGTCACATTTTCATAATTTCATTGTAATTTCGAGTGACATTTCAACAACTATGAGTGACACTTTATCGGAAGCAAAAATCAAGCATGAAACATATGGGGAAACATATAATTATCAAAAATGACACCCATTTGAGCAACAGGAAACTCTAAGAAGTGCACTAACAGGGAGGGGCCTGCCTGTGAAGAGCGCGCTGCTCTGCCAAACAATGCTGCCCGTGCTGAGTGGCGCCCTGAGTAAAAGCAACCACGAAAACTAAAATAAAACATCAGCAAAAACGAGTGGGACAGAGGGCAGGAGGGCACCAAAAGCGAGTGGGACAGAGGGCAGGAGGGCACCAAAAACGAGTGGGGCAGAAGGCAGAAGGGCACCAAAAGCAAGTGGGGCAGAGGGCAGGAGGGCACCAAAAGCGAGTGGGGCAGAGGGCAGAAGGGCACCAAAAGCGAGTGGGGCAGAGGGCAGGAGGGCACCAAAAGCGAGTGGGACAGAGGGCAGGAGGGCACCAAAAACGAGTGGGGCAGAGGGCAGAAGGGCACCAAAAGCGAGTGGGGCAGAGGGCAGGAGGGCACCAAAAGCGAGTGGGGCAGAGGGCAGAAGGGCACCAAAAGCGAGTGGGGCAGAGGGCAGGAGGGCACCAAAAGTGAGCGGGACAGAGGGCAGGAGGGCACCAAAAATGAATGGGGCAGAGGGCAGAAGGGCACCAAAAACGAGTGGGGCAGAGGGCAGAAGGGCACCAAAAGTGAGTGGGGCAGAGGGCAGGAGGACACCAAAAGCGAGTGGGGCAGAGGGCAGAAGGGCACCAAAGGCGAGTGGGGCAGAGGGCACCAAAAGCGAGTGGGACAGAGGGCAGAAGGGCATCAAAAGCGAGTGGGGCAGAGGGCAGAAGGGCACCAAAAGCGAGTGGGGCAGAGGGCAGGAAGGCACCAAAAGTGAGTGGGACAGAGGGCAGTAGGGCACCAAAAACGAGTGGGGCAGAGGGCAGGAGGGCACCAAAAACAAGTGGGGCAGAGGGCAGAAGGGCACCAAAAGCGAGTGGGGCAGAGGGCAGAAGGGCACCAAAAGCGAGTGGGGCAGAGGGCAGAAGGGCACCAAAAACGAGTGGGGCAGAGGGCAGAAGGGCACCAAAAACGAGTGGGGCAGAGGGCAGGAGGGCACCAAAAACGAGTGGCATTTGGCGCTGCAGACACGCGAGGTTCGGTTCCTGGCGCACATAGCCATGGTTGCAGTGCACCGAGACCCTCCACTGCCGCACACAGAGGAAAAAAATTAGAGGGAACATTGGCCATAACGCCTAAAACATTGATATTTACAGCACGTAATAAAACAATCACAATTCTTGTTCATTTAAAATGACTTAAGCATAGATCATATAAATACTACACTTTGCGCATAATCCATGATCTGACGTGAACTGCAAGTGCAAACGGATGACGTACATCACTATTAAAACCAATCAATTAGATAGAGCGGTCATTAGATCTTACAAAGCGTCCCAAATAACATGCGCATACCGAGGTGCAGACACCGGCGTCTCCGTCTGCTTGTTGCCCACTCAGCAATTAAACCTATTAGGAAGCCTGAAAGCTGTCTTATAAGCAACAGAAATAAAACAAGAGCACAAGCCTGCTGCGCAAACGTTATCTATTATGTTACAAAAACGAGGATTTGACCAAATAGTTACAGTTTTGCTGACAGCCCTATGGAAATTAACCCTCAGATATGGGCCAATAGACGTCCAACACCTAAGCGAGCATTTTATAAAGTGCAGGTGCAAGTAGAAATGTGCAACAATACCTCTCGATGCTCTGTCCAGTCAATAAGGGGCTCCTGGTCGTCCATTTTGCCCGAGTGCCTTTAAAACCGGAGTCGAGCCACACTCCAGTTTATGAGGGCAGATATATCAAAGGACGACCACAGCCCCCAGAGACAACTCGGAAAATGGCAAAACCATCACTACAGTTGGTTTATGGTTTGCACCCACTTTCTTCGCTGCTGTTAGTAGTAGGTCTGCATATACGAAGCAACTGCCTGGCAAATCTCCATACGATCAGTTCTATAACATAAGAAAAGTGCTGCACTGCAGCATCTCAGATTACGTTTTAGAAAAAGAGGACGTAGGTAGTACCTTTGGATTTTAAGCGACATATCACACGGCAGCATAAAACGCATAAATGACTCGGGCCCCCTTATGTACTGGGACATGTGTCAGCTCCGCCTCCAGGGGCTTTACCCATGATTTAGCAAAGGCCCCCACCGGAAGAGTTCCTAATCTGAACATGAAATATAAAGATATTTAATCAACAGGGAGGGATGAGGATTTTGTGTGTCCGTTTCTTTCCCCAAAAGTAATATATTATTTAATCAACAAAAATAGACACTTGTAACACTGCTCAACCTTCGGTTCAGTGTAAATAAGGAAACCCTCAGAGAAGTCAATGTATAGATGGAAAAGCGGTATATTTGTTTCATCCGCCCCACATTGACATTCACGCAGTTATCATAGGGTTATTCCTATTTGTGTGTACTGCTTGCCTCATCCAGAGGCACCTCCAGTCTCGAGTGCAGTGTCCAGAGACAAAAAGGATTTTCCCACAAAAAGTTGTTAAAAATGAAAAAATATGCCAAAATAAGTTTATTGCAAGGCAAATTTCCATTAGTTAAAAAGGATTTTATATACTAAGTTTTGGCCGAGTTACTGGGCCATGCAGTATTATAAAAAGAAGGTTGTCGACATGTTTCAGCTCTTTGGGCCCGAAGGTCTGTAGAGCTTTCATCAGGACTTACAAAACAAAATAAACAAAATTTATATACACATATAATACTACTCACACAATTTGTGCGGTAATCCCTTTCTCATAATTATATGAGAAGTGTGCTCTTCACGATCTGTCGTGTAAGAATGCTCTGATTCCAGCGGGGGAACCACTTCTAGTAGATGCAGAGCCGCGTGGAGGCTACGCTCTAGCCTTGTGCTGACTCTGCCCCCGGAGGCAGAGTCAGCACAAGGCTAGAGCAGAGCAGAGCTCTTAATACTGCCACTGGGTGCCAGGAGCCATGTTCAGTACACATCTCAAGAACATTTTCCAAGTTTTTGAACAACGTGAACTTTCGTAAAATCCCACAGTTAGCACCATAAGAGCAGGCCACCCGTGCATTTGTCTTGAATGTGTCAGTGCTAGTTTTATTGGTCTCTTGCTGCTTGAGTTAGCAAAATGTAGAATTGTGGCGACAAGTTTGTTTCCGACTTCGCCAGATGAGCTTTCCAATATAAATGGTCATCCATTCCTATGCCGAGGTAGCCATGTTTTAATTAGCTTAGTTGGTTTACTATCAATCCTGAATGTCAACAATAACTTTGATTTAGGATTAATTATCATATATTTTTCTCTTTATTGATTATTAACTTCTGTACTTTAGAGAATAGTTCGAAGCCTTCCAAAAGTTGATGCATTGATTTTTCAGTATGCGCTAATATTACTGTATCATCTGCAACCAGCGGGATCGGAATATTCTCCTTCTCCAATATCGGAACATGGAGACCAAGATTCCCGAGAGAATCAGTTCCATTGATGTGAATGTTGAATAAAGCTGGGGCAAGTACGCAACCCTGCCCAACGCCAATGTTTATTTCAAACTTCTCTGTGCATTCTTTTATACTGAATCTTACTCTGGAATGATTGCCGCGGGGCAGATCCTTTCGGATACTCAAATAGTTGCTTGGGATCTTCCTTCCTCCAGAAGACTCCGAAGGACGGAGCGGCTACAGAATAGAATCCTGTTTTTAGGTCTCCAAAGACCACGAAGAGCGGGAAGTTTCCAGGGACACGTACTTCATACAGATCATGTACAACCTCAGAGCCGGGTCGATTCTACTTTGGCCTTTTCAGGATCCGGCCTGAAGGTTAGAGAGAATATAGTTCTCCTCTGTCCATGTCTCGAGTCGTGACTGTAAGAGTTTCTCAAAGATTTTCCTGATGTTGTCTATGAAGGAAATTAGCTGAAAGTTGGAGGGGTCATCTCTCCCCCCTTTCTTGTGAATCACCACAGTTATGGAAGACTTCCATGATTCTGGAACCACACAAAGAATCATTACAGTGGAAAATAAAGCTGTTAAAGACCCTGAAGCACTGAACATCTGAACTGGCCATCCCTCCTTTCCTCTGAATCCATGCAATAACGCTTAGTGGAAGTGTGGATGAGGGAATCCCATGTTACCGCACAGTAAACAAAGTAATGCTATAAAGAGAACAAATGTATGCCCAAACTAATAGACCAGGAACCTGGGGGAACAGCAGGTAACTAGTAACAATGCTTTGCTGTAGACTGATTTCTGAAAAATACTAACTCGATGACTGTGTGGATGCCGCCGCTCTCCAAGAACGGTCCATTAACCAGAAATGTACAGTTTTGACATTTGCTGACACGACTTCGACAATTTGGAAAATACAGTTAAAAAGCAAAGATAGAACAATCACACTTTATTCAATCTATTCACATAATTTAGCAGATTATCCCACCCATAGGATCATGAGACCACCATGAGACAGACCAGATTAACCCCCTACCGTAGGACCATGAGACCACCATGAGCCAGACCAGATTACACCCCCTACTGTAGGACCATGAGACCCACATGAGCCAGAGCAGATTACACCCCACCGTAGGACCATGAGACCACCATGAGCCAGGCCAGATTAACCCCCTACCGTAGGACCATGAGACCACCCAGAGCCAGACCAGATTACACCCCACTCATAGGATCATGAGACCACCATGAGCCAGACCAGATTATCCCACCCATAGGACCATGAGACCACCATGAGCCAGACCAGATTACCCCCCCCCATTGTAGGATCAGGAGACCATCATGAGCCAGACCAGATTACCCCCAGAGGATCATGAGACCACTATGAGCCAGAGCAGATTACCTCCCACCTGTAGGGTCATGAGACCACCATGAGCCAGGCCAGAGGAATCCACCCACAGGATCATGAGACGACCTAGAGCCAGACCAGATTACCCACCACCCGTAGGATCATCAGACCACCATGAGCCAGACCAGATTACCCCCAGAGGATCATGAGGCCACCATGAGCCAGAGCAGATTACCTCCCGCCTGTAGGGTCATGAGACCACCATGAGCCAGGCCAGATTACCTCCCACCTGTAGGATCATGAGACCACCATGAGCCAGGCCAGATTACCCCCCACCCGTAGGATCATGAGACCACCATGAGCCAGGCCAGATTATGCCACCCGTAGGATCATGAGACCACCATGAGCCAGACCAGATTACCCCCCATAGGATCATGAGACCACCATGAGCCAGACCAGATTACCCCACCCCATAGGATCCTGAGACCACCATGAGCCAGACCAGATTACCCCCCATAGGATCATGAGACCACCATGAGCCAGGCCAGATTACCCCACCCGTAGGATCATGAGACCACCATGAGCCAGGCCAGATTACCCCCCCACCCATAGGATCATGAGACCACCCTGAGCCAGACGAGATTACCCCCCACCCGTAGGATCATGAGACCACCATGAGCCAGAGCAAATTACACCCCACCCATAGGATCATGAGACCACCATGAGCCAGGCCAGATTACGCCACCCGTAGGATCATGAGACCACCATCAGCCAGACCAGATTACCCCCCCACCCTTGGGACCATGAGACCACCCTGAGCCAGACCAGATTACCCCCACCGTAGGATCATGAGACCACCATGAGCCAGACCAGATTACCCCCCACCCGTAGGATCATGAGGCCACCATGAGCCAGACCAGATTACCCCACCCGTAGGATCATGAGGCCACCACGAGCCAGAGCAGATTACACCCCACTCATAGGAACATGAGACCACCATGAGCCAGGCCAGATTACCCCACCCGTAGGATCATGAGACCACCCTGAGCCAGACCAGATTACCCCCATAGGATCATGAGACCACCATGAGCCAGACCAGATTACCCCACCCGTAGGATCATGAGGCCACCACGAGCCAGAGCAGATTACACCCCACTCATAGGATCATGAGACCACCATGAGCCAGGCCAGATTACCCCACCCGTAGGATCATGAGGCCACCATAACGTTTGAGCAAGAAGCAACAGCTAAGACGCAGATATTCGCTGTATCAGAAGTCCACAGTGATGGGTCGAGGAGATGCGGTCATGGAGTGACTTGCACGTATTCTCTTACTTTAGCATTCTCTTTTTTGTATTTCTTTCCTTTCGTTCTTCTCCTTCCTGCCTGTTTTTCTTCTTCCCCTCACCCTGCCCGATTGCCCGAAATTTTTTCATTTATCAACCAAGGGGTAAGATGTTGATTAAAGCTTAATTTGAGCCGGCCGGTCGCAGGTGGGGCCCATCTGCACACTCGTTTTGGAGGCTGGCACTTATTTTCCCTCATCAGACTTTGACCCATAACGAGGGATTGAAAAACACACGAGCGGGAAGAAAGAGGAAGAGAAAGAAGAAAAAAGTGCCAAAGCGAGAATGCAGGGACCTACAGGAGTGAGATAAAGATACAGAGAGTGTCAGGGGTGGACTAAAGAGCCAAGAGGTAGAATCAAGAGTGAGATAAAGGTGCCGAGTTTGTCTGGGGGTGTATTAAAGAGTGTCTGGGGGTGGATAAAGAGCCACGAGGTGGAATCAAGAGTGAGATAAAGGAGCCGAGAGTGTCTTGCGGTGGATTAAAGAGCCATGAGGTCGAATCAAGGGTGAGATAAAGGAGCCGAGAGTGTCTGGGGTGGATTAAAGAGCCATGAGGTGGAATCAAGAGTCAGATAAAGGAGCCAAGAGTGTCTGGGGTGGATTAAAGAGGCATGAGGTGGAATCAAAAGTGAGATAAAGGAGCCAAGAGTGTCTGGGGGTGGATTAAAGAGCCATGAGATGGAATCAAGAGTCAGATAAAGGAGCCAAGAGTGTCTGGGGGTGGATTAAAGAGTGTCGGGTGGTCGATTAAAGAGTCATGAGGTGGAAACAAGAGTGAGATAAAGGAGCTGTGAGTGTCTGGGGGTGGAGTAAAGAGCCAGGAGGTGGAATCAAGAGTGAGATAAAGGAGCCGTGAGTGTCTGGGGGTTGATTAAAGAGCCATGAGGTGGAAACAAGAGTGAGATAAAGGAGCCGTGAGTGTCTGGAGGTGGATTAAAGAGCCAGGAGGTGGAATCAAGAGTGAGATAAAGGAGCCGAGAGTGTTTGGGGTGGATTAAAGAGCCACGCGGTCGAATCAAGAGTGAGATAAAGGAGCCGAGAGTAGCTGGTGGTGGATTAAAGAGCCATGAATCAAGAGTGAGATAAAGGAGCAACCCTTGACCCTGATCCAGGCAAGTCGCTCCCCACTGCTGCGAGTTCAAGATCCTCCTCCACCCGCAGGCTCGCTCCTGCACCTCATCCCTGTTGGCCCAGTGGTGAGCCGTAAGTATCTGTGTGTTCGCTCTGTTCCTTTTTCCTTGTTATTTGTCTGCTGTTGTATTACTTTTTGCGGTATCTGTTCCCCACTGTTGTATTACTTTTTTGTATTCTGCTGCTGTAATATTTTGTGCCCACTGTTGTATTCCTTTTCTTTGTATTCTTTGCTTCTGTTCCCATTTTCGCTCTGTAGCTCTCCAGCATTCCAGCCTTCCTCTCCCCTTCCCGCCGATGCGTCCCCTGCTCCTCCCTCCCACCTCCCCTTCTAATGGCAGCCGTACCGAAAGCACGCCAAATGCAAACCTGCCTGCGCTCGTCCGTGCCTGGACCGCACCCAGCGCCAGACCACCTGGCCACCTCGAACGCCACTACAACGCCAGCACCCTCCACGCACTCAACACCGGCCGATTATACCCCTGCTTCCTGGCCACCCTGAAGCGCACCTAAGGATCCTTCTCCTGCCGGAGCTGCAGCTTCACCAGCCTTCAATACGCCACCACCTCAGATGCATACTACTCAACACCCGCTCTGCCCAGAAGCACGCCATTGAACTCTGGGACCTACCCGACTCATTCTCTCCGGACAATACATTCCTGACGGAGACCTGGATGAACCCCTCCCCTTCACCCGACATCGCCATAGCCATCCCGGAAGGCTACAAGATCACCCGCAGGGACCGTACCAACAGAGAAGGAGGAGGAATCACCATCATCCACAGGCACACCCTCAGAATCTTGACCAGCACCGACGACATTCTCAGCACTGCCGAACACCAGCACTTCCAGATCCACATCGACCCCAATACCACCATCAGAGGAACCCTCGTCTACAGACCCCCCTGGCCACAGTGCAGCGACTCCATCCCCGACTTCATCAGCATGCACGCCCTTGCATTCACGGACTACATCCGCCTCGAAGACCTGAACTTCCACCTCAACAGCAGCTCTACCACCCTGCCCGACAACCTCGACAACCTCGGACTCAAACAGCTAGTCACGACTCCCACCCACTCTGCAGGACACATACTCAACAGCATCTTCTCCGCGAGCAACTATGTCAACTTCAACCACACCACCAAACTCCACTGGACCGACCACCGCTGCATCCACTTCACCTTCAAGAAACCCACCATGCACCACCACACACAACGGACCCCACGCTGCAGCTGGAGCAAAAGTCACCAAAGATCAGCTAATCGCCACCCTTGCCCGAAACCCACCAACTGACACCACCAACACCAATACTAAACAAAACACAATGGTTCAGCACTCCACAGTGAATAATAATGAGCCAATACATTTTGAAGAATTTTTCCTTATTCCTTATTTTTCCTAATACAGAGAATGATTGACCGTTCCAAAATGGCGTCTATAAATCGGACTTAGTTACACGATCATTTCCCTTTGTATACAACGGACATGCCTTGATTCCTAACTTAGAAAAGTACTTAATCTTGATGAACCGTTCCCTTTAACCTCTTTAAAAGACATCTATTTTGTGTGCCTCAATCATACTACATGTATATATGTCGACTTCAAGATGGCGACTCTAATCGAGTGGTCTCGTTACCACTTGGAAGCTGAGTGCAAATTGCGGGATATTTAAACCCGCGATTTTGAGATGAGTGTGTATCGACTTTTCCTGAAAGCGGTGATGTATGAAGGATGATGACTTAGGGCCCGATTCACAGAATGAACTTAAGACTCAATCCTAAACTTACTACTATTTTGGTATTCACAGAATGCACTTACTACTTTTGGTATTCACAGAAGTTAGGATTTTGTCTTAAGTCTGTCTTAAGTCTGTCTTAAAACAAACTTAAGACAAAATCCTAACTTCTGTGAATACCAAAAGTAGTAAGTTTATTCTGTGAATACCAAAATAGTAGTAAGTTTAGGATTGAGTCTTAAGTTCATTCTGTGAATCGGGCCCACTATTTTTAAGTAAGTGAGGACCTTAAGGGTGGGGATGAATTTTGACTTAAAAATGGCTCCACTTATAGTAGACTAGTCTTTAACTTTGCCATGAGCATTATATATTACGAAATAGAACCAATCTTGGGAGCACTTTGCTTCATTGTTGGGTGTCTCTATTGCTTTGGAATCCAACGGTCCTGTTTAAATAATTGCTTCCTTTGGTACTCTATTTTTTATCTAGAATTGTATTTAATGATCATTTATGTGCAGGCTCGGGGTTACAAATTATAACCGATGTCACCACGAACGGAGCTTGCTTCACAGCAAAGCGATATGTCTTGGCTTGGTTGCCCGTGTTTTGATGCTGGTCTGCCGGCGGCTGTGGAGCACGTAATATGCTCTGTGGCCGCTGGTGGGACCCTTGTTTGATTGCGGGTTTCTTGGGCTCTTGAGACTGTCCGTGGATGCTCGGAGGAGCAGTGCACCCTACATCTGGTATTTCCTGATCGTTATCATTACGTGATGGTTAACAACACACGTTTGGTGGCTCAGTGCTTCTCTATGCTTTTAACATAAATATGTGTAGGACTTATAATGCAAACAACGTCTATACACAACTTTATTTATTTATCCTTTTACAAAGGGGGATTACAAGCGCCACAATTACTGGTTGAGAAACCTTGAACAATCCAAGGAACCCGTTGTTGCTAAACATATTGAAGCAAATAATCGAAGGACGTACAAATAACATATTGACAAGGTATGTAGAAACCTTAGTGTTGAATACTGGGACAATCATAATGTCCATAAAATATCAGTATGAGTAAGAAGAACATTCCTCTCTATACACTAGGTGGCCATCCCTGCACACTTTTGCGTCTCTGAACCATTACATCCGTGAATGCACCTATTGGTCGTTAAAATCAACAGTTGACATCTATTTACTACCTTTGGTAAGCAATGTTTTAAAAATCTGAAATTAAAATAACATAGAAAATTCTAGGATCAACATAGTATCTACTTGATAAGTAACATAACATACATATGTATGATCAGCTCCTTCCCATTGGAAATGTAAAGTCAAAGAAATATGTAAATAGGCTCTCTTTCTCTCCTTCTGTTAAATTTTGAAATATTACTGTGCTCGATGTGTTTTGTAAAACGAATATGAACATGTAGGGAAATCCGTCTAGTAGGTGACTCTAGTCCGCTTACAAAGCAAAAGTCTCATTTTTTTAACTTGTACTAAGTAATCATGTATTTTGAAGTTATGGTGTATTGAAGTATTAAAATATCTGTTTTTTATCTGTAAATAGTGGTTTGTAATATGTATATTTCTGTATATTTAATTTTGTAGCCCTGAAGAAGTCCTCTGGACGAAACTCGTTGGCTATGCTTTGCATGAAGAAATAAGAATAAAAGAAATTTGTAAGCCCCACTGAACGGATTCTTCAAAATTTATTGGCTCAGTATTATTCACTGTAGAGTGCTGAACCATTGTGTTTTGTTGTGAAATTTGGGGTGAATGCCCTGGGACGCCTAGGGGTATGTGGCTTCAGGTTCTTGGCACCCATACTCATTGTACACACGAGACCAAATTGTAGATAGGTGTGGTCATATTGCCTTGTACCCTTGATGCTTTTTTGTTGTTTAAACCGACACCAATACTGCTACCCGCAACCTCAGGCAATGGATCGACGACTGTGCCAACACTCTCGCCCCGATCAAGAAACCCTCAAACAGATGCACCAACAGAAAAGCCAGCTGGTTCACCGCCGACCTCCAGGCATCCAAGCAGACCTGTTGAAGGGTCGAGATGAAGTGGCACCACGAACAGACACCGGACAGCAATGCAGCCCAAAAGAGTGCCATCCGCAGACACCACCAACTCATTCAAACTGCCAAAAGGACTTTTTTTTAAGGAACGCTTTACAACAACGCACACAACAGCAAAGAGCTCTTCAACATCATGAAGGAACTCTCCAACCCCAGCTCCAACTCCAACAACATCCTGACAACACGTGCCGTCGCAAGACCTATGCGACTCCCTAGCCACCTTCTTCCACTGTAAGATCGTAGACATCCACAACAGCTTCAACAACCAGGCCCCCCAACAGCCACCGACACCTCCGACTCACCGCCCCCAGCCACACCAACCCCCTGCTCTCCTGTACACACGTCAACGACGACAACACCATCAAAATCATGAACACCATCCACTCCGGCTTACCATCAGACCCCTGCCGGCACCACATCTTCAATAAAGCAAGCTCCACCATTGCACCCCATCTCCGGCATGATCATCAACAACTCCTTCGAGACCGCCACCTTACCGGAGAGCTGGAAGCAGGCAGAGATCAACGCCCTACTCAAGAAATCCAAGGCGAACCCTAAGGACCTCAAATACTTCCGGCCCATCTCCCTACTCCCGTTCCCAGCAAAAGTCATTGTGAAGATTGTCAACAGGCAACTGACCCTCTTCCTCGAGGAGAACAACAATCCTGGACCCATCCAATCCGGATTCCGCAGCGACCACTGCATCTAAACTGCCTTCATCACCGCCACCGATGACATCAGGAACCTGCTGGACAATGGAGAAACCGCGACCATCATCCTCCTGGACCTTTCGGACGCCTTTGACACCGTCTGCCACCACACCCTACGCACACGCCTCCACAACGCAGGGATCCACGACAAAGCCCTGGACTGGACCACCTCCTGCCTCACTGGCAGAAGACAGAGTGTCCGCCTCCCTCCGTTCCGATCTAAAGCCACCAAGATCATCTGCGGCGTACCCCAAGGATCATCCCTCAGCCCGACACTCTTCAACATCTACATGACACCTCTCACCCACATAGCCCGATCGCATGACCTCAACATCATCTCATATGCCGACAACACCCAGCTGATCATCTCCCTCACCAAGGCCCCCACCACTGCCAAAACCAACCTCCCCGAAGGAATGAAGGCCGTCACCGAATGAATGAAGAACAGCCGCCTGAAACTGAACTCGGACAAGACCGCTGCACCCTGTCCACCTGGGACGACGCCTGATGGCCGGCCACACTGGGAGCTGCACCGACTCCCACTGACCACGCACGCAATCTGGGGTCCATCCTGCACTCATCACTGTCAATGACTCAGCATGTCAACGCTGTATCCTCCTCCTGCTTCAACAGCCTCTGCATGCTTTGCAAGATCTACAGATGGATCCCCACCGGAACAAGAAGGACAGGCACCCAGGCCCTCGTCACCAGCAGGCAGGACTACGCCAACGCCCTCTACGCAGGAACCTCGGCCAAACTCCAGAAACAACTACAACGCATACAGAATGCCTCTGCAAGCCTCAGCCTCGACATCCCCCACCACAGCCACATCACATCCCACCTGAGAGACCTGTACTGGCTCCCCGTCAACAAGAGGATCACCTTCAAGCTCCTCACCCACGCATACAAGGCACTCCACAACACCAGACCAGCGTACCTCTGCAGACGACTCAGCTTCTACACCCCGAACCGCCAGCTTTGCTCCGCTGACCTTGCCCTCGCCACCGTCCCTGTGTGGGTGAAATACCCCCTCCATCCTCAGACCCCATCCACTGAGTGAGAGACCTCTGTGTGGGTGAAATACCCCCTCCATCCTCAGACCCCATCCACTGAGTCAGAGACCCCTGTGTGGGTGAAATACCCCCTCCATCCTCAGACCCCCTCCACTGAGTGAGAGATCCCTGTGTGGGTGAAATACCCCCTCCGTCCTCAGACCCCATCCACTGAGTGAGAGACCCCTGTGTGGGTGAAATACCCCCTCCATCAGACCCATCCACTAAGTGAGAGACCCATGTGTGGGTCACACCTGATGGTTCTTTCTCATGACTTTATTGAGACTACAACCTGCTTCTTTCCTTGTTTTATGAGTGAGCCTCTGAAGGGGGTGATGGACAAGAAATCAACAGGGAAATGCAAACCCTGATGTGGTGCAAAGCAACGGGAGAGAGTTGATTGTCGGAGGTAGTCATTGCGGCGAGGTCCGGTCCGTACAATTGCTTCTGCTCGAGAGGTATCAGTTTTCTTTAAAGTGTATTTTACATTTTATTAATAGCGCTAGCGCGCTGCCAGTGCTGCCGTTCCTAATACTTTCAGAGCCAGTTTGTGACCTGAGTTGTTTGTACTAAATAGTAAAAGGTTGTGCTGCTTATTCGCAGCGAAACCCTCTTCTATGCAGTCCCGGCTATGTTTTCGCTTACTGGAGTGGCATCGTTCAATAAGAATGGAAAATATCTTCAATTTGTAGCGTTGCTTAAAAAGTAAAAATGTCTTTAATTGCAAACTGTCCTTGATTTATGTGTGGTACGACGTTCCCGTTGTGCGCTCTCTTTCCTCATGTAACTAGCGTGTGTGGCAGAGTTTTATTTTTTACAAGACATGCGAATACATTGCAGGTGTCTTATTCCATTGTTGTAAAGACAGAGGCCCCATTTGTCACAATTGTCTAAGCCAGTGGTTCCCAAACTTGTTTGACCTGTGGCTCCCTTAACCTAATCGGCAGTTGGCCGTGGCTCCCCACCATTTCTTTATCGGTGGGTGGGTGGTATGTACCTCCTGTTATCTTCCTTAAAGTAATTGGGACACATTCTTTCACTCATCCAACCATCCGTTCTCTCATCCATCCACCCTTTCACTTTACTCATCCATCCATCCTTTTGTCCATCTACCCCCTTTCACTCACTCATCAATCCTTACATCCACTCTTTCACTCATCCATCATTCACCATTTCACTTATCAATTCATCCATCCACCCATTCACTTGCCCATCATCTACCCTTTCATTCATCCATCCATCCATCCATCCTTTCACACACCCATCCACCAATTCACTTACCCATCAGCTGCCCTTTCACTCATCCATCCATCCTTTCACACACCCATCCACACTTTTACCCATCCATCTACCTTTCCACCCATACATCCATCTATTTACCTTTTCTCTCATCCATACTTCCACTTATTCACTCATCCATCCATCCTTTCTTTCATTATCTATCCATTTCCCCTTTCATTCATGCATTCATCCTTTCAGTAATCCATCCAGCCATTCAGACATTCCTTCACTTATTTACTCACCCACCTTTCCACATTATGAGCTGAGCCTTTGTCTGCAGAGTTGCAGGCAGAAGAGGCCTATCAAGAACAAACTACAGCAAGGGGTGGGGTGCAGTGGGGGAGAGTTCACTATGCTCCTGCACATAGGCAGACTGAAAACGTAGAAGTCATGCATGATGCACAGTGCCAGGATGTGAGGTTACTGTAACATGGTGTTGTTTCCAGGGCTTTAAGCGGTGTAAAAAAACTGGGGGGTCTCTTCAAAGGGGGTGTTGGATGTAATTAGGAGCACAGTTTAAAACACCTAGGCTAAAAATCTGCACTTAGCATAGTGTTGCGCCCGACTGGTGTTATGTTGTTTCTGTCATTGCATCCAGATATATAATACAGCAAGTATCATTGCACCAACAACAAGCCAGGACTATTGGCTTTGTCAATGGTTGCTAGTTCCTTAAAATAAAAAAGCAGCAAACATGGCTTTGTTGAATATAATATTGAAAATACTTCAGTTAAAAAATGATGAGACAGTGAAAGAACGATAACCTGTTCTTTTAAACTTATTTCACAGGCTTCTTTAAATGAAGTGTTCTCTAACATTGCAGCATGGGCGTTTTACCTTTTATATAACAGAATGCCTTGCTCTACACTGAGGTAGGAGGCCACCACCACATGCTTGAACACCCCTGGCTGCCCCATTGTCATTCTGTACGTGGCAATCAGCCCCATACAGAATTTCAATGGGCGGGAGGGGCTGCCCTTGTGCTCCTGGAGGAGTGCGAGGCGGCTCCAGCAGCGGGGGTGAGGCCTCTCACAGGGGAGCAGCGCTGCTCACTGTGAGGGCCAAAATGACAGATAAAAGTGGTCACCCTGCTGTGCGCGACGCCCCTGGCATCTCATTACGGCGCATTGGGGTGCCGCGGCGCACAGTTTGGGAACCACAGGTCTAAGCTATTCAGCTAAGTTGTGCCATTGTAGCTTTGTTTTTTGACTGAATTAATCTATTTAGTAAACAGGTTCTCTTGGTTTCTTCTAGCGAACTTAATTCAGCATAGCTCACGTGCTCAGTATCTATGTAGTAGCTCTCCGTGACAGCAACTTCTGAAAACAAATGTGTGCAGGGCCCTTCTGTTAATCTGGGCAGTGTGCGGGCTCTGCATTCACATCATAATGTTATGCAATTATTTCATAACCTGTTGCAGAGGCCTGCTTGGGAATTGTTTAGCAGTGATACGAGTGTATTTAATACCGAACCTCTCTTGTTTTGAAACATACTCCGGTTCTTATCTACATGACTGCGTTTTTGTCTAAACGATTGCATTTTATTTTCATGGGCTGTTTCTTTAGTACATTGTGGCGTCTCAAGGTCACCTAAAAGCGATCATAGGAGTTCTGTACTTTGTTTTCATGTTACACCTGACCTAGCGCTGTAATCCGTACTGGAGTGTGCACGCGCCCTGCTCTCCACATGCGGCCTAAGCAGAATATTGCTTGTAAGACCTGAACTCTTCTGTTTTTATAAACACCAAAACAAAAACCTTTTTTGGAAAGCAGTATGAAGACGGAAAAGGGAGAAATGGTCCCTAATACTTTCACTGAAATTATGAAAATGTCACACATGCAATCTGAAACCTTGGCAGCTATGGTTTGGGGATTCACTGCCCTGTCAAATATAAAGAATCACCCCAGGAACAGGAACATTAGAAACGCTGCTCAGCCTCATTGCAGCAGCTGTGTCTACATTGCACACATTGAATGAAATACAAGTCCTCATTTCAATTCACTCCTGAATATCATGTCTGTTCCTTTACAGAAGTTTAAAAAATTAACACATTGCTGGTATTTCACTGAGGGATCGGGCAGAGCTGGCATGAGGGTCTGAATCTGAGGCTCCTCAAGAGCACACCATGCAAGGGCGAGGCCTGCCCTTGGACTGTGAGTATCTCACCCATATCTATGTGTTTACAGGCACCAATGCTTGTTTCCCATACGAGACCCATGTCTGTGTCTTTACAGGAGCCAATGCTTGTTTCCCATAACACCCACGTCTGGGTGTTTACAGGAGCCAATGCTTGTTTCCCATAACACCCACGTTTGTGTCTTTACAGGAGCCAATGCTTGTTTCCCATAACACCCACGTCTGTGTGTTTACAGGAGCCAATGCTTGTTTCCCATAACAGCCACTTCTCTGTGTCTTTGCAGGTGCCAATGCTTGTTTCCCATAACACCCATGTCTGTTTCTTTGCAGGTGCCAATGCTTTTTTCCCTTAACACCCATGTCTGTGTGTTTGCAGGTGCCAATGCTTGTTTCCCATAACATCCATGTCTGTGTCTTTACAGGTGCCAATGCTTGTTTCCCATAACACCCATGTCTGTGTTTTTACAGGTGCCAATGCTTGTTTCCCATAACACCCATGTCTGTGTGTTTACAGGTGCCATTGCTTGTTTCACTGCTGGAGGCGGCGGTTTCATCAGCAGCCACCAGATGGCGCTCCTCGCTTGCTGATGAAACCCTCGGAGCTGCACATGGGATGGAAGGAGAAGGGTTTCCTTTTCCAGGTCAGCGGCGGCAGAGACAGCACCAGCAGCAGTGGTGACATCACTTCCTGTCTCTCCCCCCTGTGTGCAGCCTGCTGCCGAAGAGGAAGGAGCCCTGTCTGGTGAGCAGTTACCTTCATCTACAGACCCTAACAGACCCAGATCTGCCCCCCTCAGACCCCAGATCTGCCCCAGCCCCCCTCAGACCCCAGATCTGCCCCCCCCCAGACCCCAGATCTACTCCCACCCCCCGACCCCCTCCCCCCAGGAGGAGGAGAGAGCCTGGACACGTCTGCGCAGGTCTCTGCTCAGGTAGGAGATTGTCAGCACCTTCTGCTGTGTTTGTAGAAATAGACTGAATAATCCTGGACCTGTGCGCTGCATCTTACTGCACTGTGAAGAATCTACACACTGCACTGCATCTTACTGCACTGTGAGGAATCTACACACTGCGCTGCATCTTACTGCACTGTGAAGAATCTACACACTGCGCTGCATCTTACTGCACCATGAGGAATCTACACACTGCACTGCATCTTACTGCACCATGAGGAATCTACACACTGCGCTGCATCTTACCGCACCATGAGGAATCTACACACTGCATCTTACTGCACCATGAGGAATCTACACACTGCACTGCATCTTACTGCACCATGAGGAATCTACACACTGCGCTGCATCTTACTGCACCATGAGGAATCTACACACTGCGCTGCATCTTACTGCACCGTGAGGAATCTACACACTGCGCTGCATCTTACTGCACCATGAGGAATCTACACACTGCGCTGCATCTTACTGCACTATAAGTAATCTACACACTGCACTGCATCTTACTGCACCATGAGGAATCTACACACTGCGCTGCATCTTACTGCACCATGAGGAATCTACACACTGCATCTTACTGCACCATGAGGAATCTACACACTGCGCTGCATCTTACTGCACCATGAGGAATCTACACACTGCGCTGCATCTTACTGCACTGTGAGGAATGTACACACTGCGCTGCATCTTACTGCACCATGAGGAATCTACACACTGCGCTGCATCTTACTGCACTATAAGTAATCTACACACTGCACTGCATCTTACTGCACCATGAGGAATCTACACACTGTGCTGCATCTTACTGCACCATGAGGAATCTACACACTGCGCTGCATCTTACTGCACTGTGAGAAATCTACACACTGCGCTGCATCTTACTGCACCATGAGAAATCTACATACTGCGCTGCATCTTACTGCACTATAAGTAATCTACACACTGCACTGCATCTTACTGCACCGTGAGGAATCTACACACTGCGCTGCATCTTACTGCACTGTGAGGAATCTACACACTGCGCTGCATCTTACTGCACCATGAGGAATCTACACACTGCGCTGCATCTTACTGCACTATAAGTAATCTACACACTGCACTGCATCTTACTGCACCATGAGGAATCTACACACTGCGCTGCATCTTACTGCACCATGAGGAATCTACACACTGCGCTGCATCTTACTGCACTATAAGTAATCTACACACTGCACTGCATCTTACTGCACCATGAGGAATCTACACACTGCGCTGCATCTTACTGCACCATGAGGAATCTACACACTGCGCTGCATCTTACTGCACCATGAGGAATCTACACACTGCGCTGCATCTTACTGCACCATGAGGAATCTACACACTGCGCTGCATCTTACTGCACCATGAGGAATCTACACACTGCGCTGCATCTTACTGGACCATGAGGAATCTACACACTGTGCTGCATCTTACTGCACCATGAGGAATCTACACACTGCGCTGCATCTTACTGCACCATGAGGAATCTACACACTGCGCTGCATCTTACTGCACCATGAGGAATCTACACACTGCACTGCATCTTACTGCACCATGAGGAATCTACACACTGCACTGCATCTTACTGCACCATGAGAAATCTACACACTGTGCTGCATCTTACTGCACCATGAGGAATCTACACACTGCATTGCATCTTACTGCACCATGAGAAATCTACACACTGCGCTGCATCTTACTGCACTATGAGGAATCTACATACTGCGCTGCATCTTACTGCACCATGAGGAATCTACACACTGCGCTGCATCTTACTGCACCATGAGAAATCTACACACTGCGCTGCATCTTACTGAACCATGAGGAATCTACACACTGCACTGCATCTTACTGCACCGTGAGGAATCTACACACTGCGCTGCATCTTACTGCACCATGAGGAATCTACACACTGCGCTGCATCTTACTGCACCATGAGGAATCTACACACTGCGCTGCATCTTACTGCACCATGAGGAATCTACACACTGCGCTGCATCTTACTGCACCATGAGGAATTTACACACTGCACTGCATCTTACAGCACTGTGAGGAATCTACACACTGCACTGCATCTTACTGCACCATGAGGAATCTAAACACTGCACTGCATCTTACTGCACTGTGAGGAATCTACACACTGCGCTGCATCTTACTGCACCGTGAGGAATCTACACACTGCGCTGCATCTTACTGCATCGTGAGGAATCTACACACTGCGCTGCATCTTACTGCACTATGAGTAATCTACACACTGCACTGCATTTTACTGCACCGTGAGTAATCTACACACTGCACTGCATCTTACTGCACCATGAGTAATCTACACACTGCACTGCATCTTACTGCACCATGAGGAATCTACACACTGCACTCCATCTTACTGCACCATGAGGAATCTACACACTGCGCTGCATCTTACTGCACCATGAGTAATCTACACACTGTGCTGCATCCTACTGCACCGTGAGGAATCTACACACTGCGCTGCATCTTACTGCACCATGAGGAATCTACACACTGCACTGCATCTTACTGCACCATGAGGAATCTACACATGAAATACGACCTGGGGGATGGTTTCACGGATATGGTCGGCTTGCTATATCAACGACCCACCGTCCGAATACGCATAGGCAGACTCCTCTCAGATACTGTTTGAGTGCGGAGGGGCACCAGACAGAGTTGCACTCTGGCCCCCCTGCTTTTTTCCATTCCTATGGAACCCCTGGCCACGATACTACGAACGCAAGGGGAGGAATGGGGAATCCCAATGGCGGACGGAATACATGCAGTCTCGCTCTATGCGGACGACCTCCTCCTGTATGTCAGGGATCTCGCCAACGCCCCGGGGACCTTAACTGGGATATTCCGGACCTTCGAAGCTGTGTCAGGCTTGAGAGTCAACTGGTCCAAGTCTTTTGTCTACCCCTTCAGCTCGGACACGCCTGCGTGTGATGTCCGGAACGGTGGCGAGAAGCTCGACTGGTATCCCACCACGTTTAAGTATCTGGGGATCCACGTGTACAGGAACCCGTCGGACATCCTGGACGGGAATCTGATGAGAGCGATCTCCTCCATACGCGCACAAATAACCTTCTGGAAAACTCTGCCCTTGAATGTGCCTAGCCGTGTGGCGCTGGCTAAAATGATTGTTCTGCCACTACTCTTGTATTACTTTGCCAATATCCCGACTTACGTCCCTACCAGGGTGTTCCGTGAACTGGAGGTTCTACTTCGCGGCCTTATCTGGAATGCAGGCAGTCCCCGTGTGGTGCTGGTGAAAATGTACATGACCACTGGCTCTGGAGGCCTCGCGGTCCCCAACCTGGAATTATACTACCTGGCAGCGCAACTACAATGGGTGTCGGGATGGTTGTGTGGCAAGACGTTAGAGGACGCTGCCACGGACACCACTACCTGGACCCAAGCACAGCTGTGCACATTGTTCCATCCCCTGACTAAGGCCCCGCGCCCTGCACAACTCCACCTAGCAGTGCCACGCAAGTGCTTCCTGCGCTGCCTGAGACTTACCCGAGTGGCGACACCGTACGCCCCAACACTCCCTTTGCTGGGCACTCCCAGAGAAGACGACGTGATGATGGAAGCCATGTTGGAGAGATGGACACGGGCGGGTGTGGAAACCTTAGGAGACCTTTATACAGACGGCGCCTTGCTTACTTTTGCTGAACTCACTGCGAGCACAGGCTTACCGGCCGGGCAGTTCTTACTGCATGCGTCGCTGATACGCACGCTGGCGGATGCCTGGGGGGACATGTCGGAGGAACCGCCGATGCACCACTTCATGCAGTACTTGCATGTCATGGGCAACAGCACCCACATAGTGCACTGGCTCACACAAGCCCTCTTGGTACATACACAGCCCTCCACCCTACAGCTGAAAGACAAATGGGCGGCAGACAGAGGGAGGGACTGGACGGACAAAGAATGGGCAATGGTGTTGAGCGGTCCGATCAATATCCCACGCAACCCCCGCTTCAAGATCATACAGTTCTATATCTTGCACCGCGCCTACCTGTCGCCGGATAAGATCAACCGGTACCTCATGGTCACTGACGCTGCCTGCCAGAGATGCTCCCTAGTGGGAGCAGACTTCCTACACATGCTCTGGCTGTGCCCCAGCATCCAGTCCTACTGGGACACGATCACGACACTGCTAACGCAATGCACAGTCGTAAATTCACCGCATACATGGGAGGCCTGCATCCTGGGGCTCTATAAAAGGACCAAACTGAACAAGGTACCGACTAGGTTTTGGGACCTGGGACTCATAACAGCCAAATGCCTCCTCACCAAGCGCTGGAAGAACAGCGAACCTCCACACATACGACACTGGTATACTTCTTTTACTAACTGGGCGCGGGCGGGAGGCACCGTCCTATGCCGAGAGGAGACAGCGGGGCTCAGGAAGTTCCCCATCGCACAGCTTTGGGATGATACTCTGAAATCCTTCCAGCAAACAAGCCTGGAACACGGTATCACTTAAACTAGGACCCTCTTTCGACACAACCTGTGGACAAGGGACACAAAAATGGCTGCATGCGCCCACCGCCCCCTTCCCTATCTGCACAAGGCACATGCCACAGCATACGCAGTCCTCATGAAGCACCAATGCGTGGATGCACACCACACCACACCGTGCCTACCGTTCCGCATGCCCACGGACGCTACCGCTTAGCTACATGCTACACACAGTTACGCTGTCTTTTCACCTCTCCTATTTCCTGCCACTAGGAGAGAACACCCCACCCCACCCTACCTCGCGCTTTAAACATAGCCGGCGACTGTGCCGCAACCAGATGATATTACTCTAGCGTCTATACGCTGGCCCTCCTCGCGGCTCCTCCGCGCTCCCCCCTCGCTCTCATCATGACTAGCCCTACCCTCAGTAGCAAAGCCCCCTCCTTATCTATACGCACACAGACATCCTAGACTGCTATTTGTCTTTCTCCCTATCTCTTCCCCCCTGATTTGTTTCGCATTCTTGTTCATATATCGGTTATGTTTACAAAACCAGAGTCCTTTCTCCGTTGACTCGACTCCACAAAATTTGCGTATATGATATTGGTAACTACACTTCGTCTGGTATTCTATAGTTCCTTTGCACTACCATGACACACGGCGTGCTGCAAGTAGACTGCAGAGAATGACCGGGGTACATGTTGCCCTGCACTGCGATGACAACCTATTACTGCTACCATAGACACCTAACCCCCCTTGCAATCTCGTTAATATCGGGCGGCGACACACATACTAGGATACGAGGCACGCCGATAGCGGCTTCAGCTGTCAGCTCACAATGTTGCCACTGTCCACGACTACTCTCCTATCTTCACATGTATCACTGTTGCTCTATGCGGTCACTGTGTCGCTGTATAAACTGCAATTGATGTATGGTTTCTGTAATGTTGCATCCACAGCCTCTTGCTGACACATGTAACACGCATTACTACCTATGATGCCGAGATGCCGGTAGCATATATTCAACCCAAAAACAGCGAAAAAACATCAAAAACCATAGACCTGTAATTTATCTGATATGTAAACTATTTGATCAGTGCACGCTTTTCTCTATCACGCCGCCGGACCCCAGGGTTGTTGGCTGAACGGCTGTGTTCACCCACCATTGTTGAAGAGAAACTGCACTAAACGCGGCGGGCCCCCTGAGGGTTGTAGGCTACTTGCTGTGTCACCTCAGAACTGTGCAATGAAGGTCTTATAAAAAAATAAAAAAAATAAAGAAAAAATGAGGAATCTACACACTGCACTGCATCTTACTGCACCATGAGGAATCTACACACTGCGCTGCATCTTACTGCACTATGAGGAATCTACACACTGCACTGCATCTTACTGCACCGTGAGGAATCTACACACTGCTTTGCATCTTACTGCACCGTGAGGAATCTACTTACTGCACTGAGAGGGGATCGCTATTGATCGAACAGCCAGGTTTTGAGTTGTTTTCTAAAGGAAAGGTGGTCCTGGGTAAAACGGAGGTGGGTGGGGAGGGAGTTCCAGGTCTTCGCCGCCAGGTAGGAGAAGGATCTTCCTCCCATGGTGGCTCTTCGGATGCGTGGAATCGTGGCGAGGGCTTGATTGGATGATCGCAGTTGGCGGGTGGGAGTGTAAAAGGTTAGGCGATTGTTGAGGTATTTGGGTCCTAGGTCGTGGAGGGCCTTGTGTGCGTGGGTGAGGAGATGGAACGCGATTCTCTTGCTGACGGGGAGCCAGTGAAGGTCTCTTAGGTGTTCGGCTATGTGGCTTTGTCGAGGTATGTCCAGAATGAGTCGAGCGGAGGCGTTCTGGATGCGCTGGAGTCTTTTCTGCAGTTTGGCTGTGGTTTCGGTGTAGAGGGTGTTACCGTAGTCCAGTCGGCTGGTGACAAGTGCTTGGGTGACCGTCTATCTTGTTTCGATGGGGATCCATCTGAAGATCTTTCGGAGCATGCGTAGGATGTTAAAACATGATGATGAGACGGCGTTGACTTGTCTGATCATCGAGAGGGAGGAGTCTAGGATGAAGCCCAGGTTGCGAGCATGGTCCGTTGGTTTGGGTGCGCTGCCAAGGGCCGGGGGCCACCAGGAGTCGTCCCAGGCAGAGGGGGATGATCCTAGGATGAGGACTTCTGTCTTGTCTGAGTTCAGTTTTAGGCGGCTGTTCTTCATCCACTCGGCTACTTCTTTCATCCCTTCATGTAGGTTGGTTCTGGCTGTGGTTGGGTCTTTGGTGAGGGAGAGGATTAGCTGAGTGTCGTCCGCGTAGGAGATGATGTTTAGGTTGTGTTGGTGTGCGATGGATGCGAGGGGGCTCATGTAGACGTTGAAGAGGGTGGGGCTGAGTGATGATCCTTGTGGTACGCCACAGATGACTTCGGTGGCCTCTGATCTGAAAGGGGGGAGGCGGACTCTCTGGGTTCTTCCGGCTAGGAACGAGATGATCCAATCCAATGCCTTATCTTGTATCCCGACGTTTCTGAGGCGTTGTACTAGGGTGCGGTGGCAAACCATGTCGAACGCTGCGGAGAGGTCCAGGAGGATGAGGGCCGCTGATTCCCTGTTGTCGAGTAGGGTTCGGATGTCGTCTGTGGCTGCGATGAGGGCAGTCTTGGTGCTATGGTTGGCTCGGAAGCTGGACTGTGAAGGGTCGAGGGAACCGTTAGACTCAAGGAAGGCGGCGAGCTGCTTGTTGACGGTCTTCTCTATGACTTTGACGGGGAATGGGAGGAGCGAGATGGGGCGGTAGTTCTTGAGTTCGGTGGGGTCTGCTGAAGGTTTCTTCAGAAGTGCGCTGAGTTCGGCATGCTTCCAGCTCTCCGGGAAGGTCGCGGTGTTGAAGGAGCAGTTGATGATGTCCCGGAGTTGGGGTGCGATGGCGGAGTCTGCCTTGTTAAAGATGTGATGGGGGCATGGGTCGGTAGGCGATCCGGAGTGGATGGAGTTCATCATGCGGATGGTGTCTTCGGTGCTGATCGGGGTCCAGGCGCGGAGGGTGGCGGTGGGGGGTTTCAGTTCAGTGGTAGGGGCAGTGGTCTGGTCGCCGAAGCTGTTGTGTATGTCTGCGATCTTGCTGTGAAAGAACGAGGCGAGAGAGTCGCAGAGGTCTTGAGAGGGAGTGATGCCGTTGTTGCCGGTGCTGGGATTGGTGAGCTCTTTGATGATGCATAAGAGTTCCTTGCTGTTGTGGGCGTTGTTGTCTAGTCGATCCTTAAATGCTGACTTCTTGGTGGTGCGGATCAGCTGGTGGTGTTTGCGGGTGGCGTTCTTGAGGGCGGTCATGTTGTCTGTGGATGGGTTTCTTCGCCAGGCTTTCTCGAGGGTGCGGCAGTTCTTTTTGGAGTTCTTGAGGTCGTCGTAGAACCAGGAGGCTTTTTTACTTCCTGGATTGTTGGGATTGTTTTTCAGGGGTGCTAGGTCATCAGCACAGTGGGTGATCCACTGAGTGAGATTGATGGCTGCTTCATTTGGGTCCGTTGATCTGGCGGGAGCGTTTTGATTCAGTGAAGTGGTGAGCTGGTCGGCGGTAATTTTGTTCCAGTTTCTGCGGGGGACCTGTCGCGGGAAATGGTGAGTTGTGTTCTTTCTGAAGCTGAAGTGGACGCAGCTGTGGTCTGTCCAGTGGAGTCCGGTGGAGTGGCTGAAGGAGATGTGCTTGCTGGAGGAGAAGATTGGGTCGAGCGTGTGTCCGGCGTAGTGGGTGGGGGTGTTCACCAGTTGTTTGAGTCCGAGATTGGCGAGGTTGTCCAGCAGGGTGGTGGTGTTGTTGTCGTTGTAATTCTCCAGGTGGAAGTTGAGGTCCCCTAGGAGAATGTAGTCAATGGAGGGGAGGGCGTGTGGGCTGACAAAGTCAGTGATATCTTCGCTGAATTGTGTGCGGGGTCCTGGGGGTCTGTAAATGAGGGTGCCTCTCAGTGTGGTCTTGGGGTCGGTGTGTATCTGGAAGTGAAGGTGTTCGGTGGCTGTGAGGGTGTCGTCGGAATTGGTCGAGATGCGGATGGTGTTCTTGTGGACGATTGCGATGCCTCCTCCTGTTTGGTTGATGCGGTCCCTTCGGATGATCTTGTATCCGTCCGGGATGGCTATGGCAATGTCGGGCACTGATGAGGCGTTCATCCAGGTTTCCATGAGAAAGGCGACGTCCGGAGTTATGGTGTTGAGTAGGTTCCATAGTTCAATGGCGTGTCTGTGGACCTAACGGGTGTTGAGCAGGATGCACTTCAGGTGGTTGTTGTTGGAGCACTGTTTGGCGTGTGCGGTTGTAGTGTGGGTCCTGATGCAGCAGAACTTGCAGGCTTGGCAGGTGAAGGGTCCATGGGTGCGTCCTGGGGTGGCTCGGTGGCAATCGGGGAGTCGGCCAGTGTTGATTGCAGTGAGGGTTGCGGCGGCGTATGTTTTGGGGGAGAGATGGCCTCTGCGGGAGCAAGGGGGTATAGCGCTGGGCGCGGTCCAGGCGCGACGGGCGCAGCCGGGCTTACCTTTGGCGTGCCTTCGGCGCGCATAGGGTGCGCCCGCTGCGCGTTTGCCACTCTGTCATAAGTGGAGAGTGGAGGGGGGCGGAGCGAGGGAGGAGCAGCTGGGAGGCGGGAGCGGGGTGGCGAGGTCCGGGGATGCTGGAGGGAACGGGGGTGGGGCCGCGGGGGAGCAGCGGCAGGGAGCGGGGAGGGTTAAGAAGCACAACAAATGGCACCAAAACAATGCAGGCGAGATCGGGGGCACAATCTGGCACAAATACAGGTTAATAAACAATATCAATACGATACCAGGCACAATTGCAGGCGAGATCGGGGGCACAAGTAAGGCACGCCAAGGAGCGAGTGGAGCGACCGGTTCTGACCAGGTCAGGACAGTCACAGCTCTTCACCTCACGGTACTTCCCTTACGTTTACCAGTGGGAGGGAGGAGCAGCTGGGAGGCGGGAGCGGGGTGGCGAAGTCCGGGGATGCTGGAGGGAACGGGGGTGGGGCCGCGTGGGAGCAGTGGCAGGTAGCGGGGAGGGTTAAGAAGCACAACAAATGGCACCAAAACAATGCAGGCGAGATCGGGGGCACAATCTGGCACAAATACAGGTTAATAAACAATATCGATACGATACCAGGCACAATTGCAGGTGAGATCGGGGGCGCAAGTAAGGCACACCAAGGAGCGAGTGGAGCGACCGGTTCTGACCAGGTCAGGACGGTCACAGCTCTTCACCTCGCGGGACTTCCCTTATGTTTACCAGTGGGAGGGAGGAGCAGCTGGGAGGCGGGAGCGGGGTGGCGAGGTCCGGGGATGCTGGAGGGAACGGGGGTGGGGCCGCGAGGGAGCAGCGGCAGGGAGCGGGGAGGGTTAAGAAGCACAACAAATGGCACCAAAACAATGCAGGCAAGATCAGGGGCACAATCTGGCACAAATACAGGTTGATAAACAATATCGATACGATACCAGGCACAATTGCAGGCGAGATCGGGGGCAAAAGTAAGGCACACCAAGGAGCGAGTGGAGCGACCGGTTCTGACCAGGTCAGGACGGTCACAGCTCTTCACCTCGCAGGACTTCCCTTATGTTTACGAGTGGGAGGGAGGAGCAGCTGGGAGGCGGGAGCGGGGTGGCGAGGTCCGTGGATGCTGGAGGGAACGGGGGTGGGGCCGCGGGGGAGCAGCGTCAGGGAGCGGGGAGGGTTAAGAAGCACAACAAATGGCACCAAAACAATGCAGGCGAGATCGGGGGCACAATCTGGCACAAATACAGGTTAATAAACAATATCGATACGATACCAGGCACAATTGCAGGCGAGATCGGGGGCACAAGTAAGGCACAGCAAGTAGCGAGTGGAGCGACCGGTTCTGACCAGGTCAGTAGGGTCACAGCTCTTCACCTCGCGGGACTTCCCTTATGTTTACCAGTGGGAGGGAGGAGCAGCTGGGAGGCGGGAGCGGGGTTGCGAGGTCCGGGGATGCTGGAGGGAACGGGGGTGGGGCCGCGAGGGAGCAGCGGCAGGGAGAGGGGAGGGTTAAGAAGCACAACAAATGGCACCAAAACAATGCAGGCGAGATCGGGGGCACAATCTGGCAGTAATACAGGTTAATAAACAATATCGATACGATACCAGGCACAATTGCAGGCGAGATCGGGGGCACAAGTAAGGCACACCAATGAGCGAGTGGAGCGACCGGTTCTGACCAGGTCAGGACGGTCACTGCGCTGCATCTTACTGCACTGTGAGGAATCTACACACTGCACTGCACCTTACTGCACCATGAGGAATCTACACACTGCACTGCATCTTACTGCACCATGAGGAATCTACACACTGTACTGCATCTTACTGCACCATGAGGAATCTACACACTGCACTGCATCTTACTGCACCATGAGGAATCTACACACTGCACCATGAGGCATCTACACACTGCACTGCATCTTACTGCACCATGAGGAATCTACACACTGCACTGCATCTTACTGCACCATGAGGAATCTACACACTGCACTGCATCTCACTGCACTATGAGAAACCTGTCACACTGCACTGCATCTTAGTGCACTATGAGAAACCTGTCACACTGCACTGCATCTTACTGCACCATGAGGAATCTACACACTGCGCTGCATCTTACTGCACCATGAGGAATCTACACACTGCGCTGCATCTTACTGCACTGTGAGGAATCTACACACTGCGCTGAATCTTACTGCACTGTGAGGAATCTACACACTGCACTGCACCTTACTGCACCATGATGAATCTACACACTGCGCTGCATCTTACTGCATCATGTGGAATCTACACACTGCACTGCATCTTACTGCACCATGAGGAATCTACACACTGCACTGCATCTTACTGCACCATGAGGAATCTACACACTGCACTGTATCTTACTGCACCATGGGGAATCTACACACTGCACTGCATCTTACTGCACTATGAGAAACCTGTCACACTGCACTGCATCTTACTGCACCATGAGGAATATACACACTGCACTGCATCTTACTGCACTATGAGGAATCTACACACTGTGCTGCATCTTACTGCATCATGAGGAATCCACACACTGCGCTGCATCTTACTGCACCATGAGGAATCTACACACAGCACTGCATCTTACTGCACTGTGAGGAATCTTTGCACTCTTTGCTCGGCTGTCCCTGTTAATTTGTTGACTTGCACAACCCTATCCCTATGTCTGAAGCCTGTCCCGCAGTCAGTTGAGTGTCAGTGCTACCCTGCTACCCCGTGCCACTTCACTCCCTTTGCCAATGTTTCCATCTCTCAGACTTGGCAGGAGCTTCAGTCACTGCAATAGTTTCCTGTGGCATAGGTTGGCTTGTGGCATTACCTGCTGCAGAGATTGTGTGTGTGTGGGCACAGACCTTGGGTCTGGCAGGGTGCAGGCTTGTCAAGCAGTGGAACGTACGTGCCTGTGTTTTTAATGTACCTCTGCAGGAGGAGGTGTGTCTGCAGGGTTGGTGTGTGTACCTGAGTCTAGGGTAGGGTTGTCTTTGTAGGCTTTGTATGTACCTTTATGAGGCGTGTCTGCAGTGTGTCTCTTAGCAGGGTGTCTGTCTTGGCAGATGTTTACGGGGCTGTCAGTCACTTTTCTTGGCCTCTCTTCTCTATACACATATCTTTAGGATCACTGGCTGAAAATACGGTCTGCTCAGTGCAGAATAGTCGGGTACTACTGGGCACACAGCAGACGTCTGAGCAACGTCACATGTGAAGTTCTACTTCTTCTCCATAGTTAGAAGAATTAGCCGGGTCTGAGTGAGACTTCAGCTCCACCTCCAAATGTGTGAGTGACCGAAGCACCCAGGATCACGTGTGTGACAATGCTACAAAGGGTTGCTGCACTCTCTCATCATGCGTCGATGAGGAGTGTACTATGATACAGGAGTTATCCAGGTGGCTTCTTCCATCATGTAGGTGGTGCACTTGTTCCTTGTGTTGTGGGTTTTGTCCAAGAGGGACAGTATGCGTTGTGTGTTGTCGTTGTTGGAGAGGATGTTGATGTAGTGGGCACAGATGATGTTGGCCGGTGGGGTTATGTAAGTGTTGATGAAGGTCCTGCTGAGGGTTGAACCTTGAGGTGCTCCGCAGATGAGATTTCCGGTTTCCAAAGAGTTTGGCGTCAGGTTGACTGTCTGAGTTACTTTTGTCAGGAAGGAGCAAATCTGTCGCTGGCAGGTCCTTAAATCCCGATCTTGTGAAGGCGCACTGCGGCGTCGAGATGAACTGTGGGCACCCTCGGATGGAGTACCAGCCCTCTCCCTGTTGCCTCCCTCATGGATTGGACTTTGGTGCCCCCCTCTGCCCTCCTCTGACGACTCTGGAGGGTGGCAACGGCATGCCTCCTGCGTGACTGTGGTGGTGTTGGTGATCGTCGCAATGGGGACTGGGTACGAGGGGATGGCGGTGTTCCCTGGCGCTGTGGTGATGCCTGTGGTTATGGATTTGGTGGCTGTGATTACGCCGAGCTTGTGGTCCCTGCAGGCATGCTTTCCTCCTCATGTTGCCTCTCCTCTGGCCTGGCTGTCTTTGCTCTGTATCCTCTGCAGCACTGCGAGATGTCTCGCCTCTAATGACACAAATGTAGATATACTCACTGCTCTGTCTGCATTTGAATTACATTAAACATCATGCCTACAGATCACAGTGGTTGTCCTGACATAGCCAATTACTTTAACAAGCTATTGTGTTTGCTAGCCTGACTGTCCTATACATAAGTTCACTCTGACTACATCCCCCATAATGCATAGCAGGTAATGAGTAAGACATGGAGTGGAGTGGGAGCCCCTATGCCACTATGGGGATTGGGGTTGGGGAGGGGGTAGCACAGCATGCTGGGCATGCTTCTTACCTTGTTTCCTTGCTGCTCTGGCAGAGCTGTCTGCGTCTCCCACGCCACTCACACTCTCCGGCTGAATGGTGGACTCCACCATTAGTTCCAGTGGTGTTGGTGCTGGTGCTCGGTTCTTTCCTCCACCTGTTTTGGCAGCCTGCCTCTGCCTCTCTGCCATCCTTGCTTTTGCTGTCTTCCTGAGGTCGTACCACCTCTTCCTGACGTCCTCAATGGTATGCTGGGTCACACCTATGGCATTTATTTTGTCCCGAATGCCACTATAGATTTGCCTCTTCTGTGATTCGAGTGGGCTGGGTATGCTAAGACGTGAGTCACAGGCTCTCCACACCACTGGAGTCAAGCTATCCAGGCTGATGAAGGCTGATAGCCAGAAACCGGTCCTTGGATGCTTGATTCCGGTCTGGGAAAGACATGGCTTGGTAGTTCGGACTGGACTGTTCCCATGAGGCACAGGGTCAGAGCTGATTTGCATATAGCCAGTGTCTAACCCAGGGTGGTGTGGAGTGCAAAAAAAAATGATGGATTTAGGTCCAGATCTTTTTACTGGGGTGAATGTATGACATTGTTCTACATTCTGTCCATCAACTGTGTTTTTTGCAATTTTCACCCCGAGTGTGCTGGGTATGCTCAGACGTGAGTCCCAGGCTCTCCACACCACTGGAGTCAAGCTATCCAGGCTGATGAAGGCTGATAGCCAGAAACCGGTCCTTGGTTGCTTGATTCCGGTATGGGAAAGACATGGCTTGGTAGTTCGGACTGGACTGTTCCCATGAGGCACAGGGTCAGAGCTGATTTGCATATAGCCAGTGTCTAACCCAGGGTGGTGTGGAGTGCAAAAAAACGATGGATTTAGGCCCAGATCCTTGTACTGGGGTGAATGTATGACATTGTTCTACATTCTGTCCATCAACTGTGTTTTTTGCAATCTTCAATCAATCAATCAATCATATCATTTATATAGCGCACTACTCACCCGGGGGGTCTCAAGGCGCTGGGGGGAGGGGGTCCGCTACTGTTCGAACAGCCAGGTATTGAGCTGCTTCCTGAAGGCGAGGTGGTCTTGGGTCAGGCGGAGGTGGGTCGGAAGGGAGTTCCAAGTCTTGGCGGCCAGGTAGGAGAAGGACCTTCCTCCTGTGGCGGTTCTTCGGATGCGGGGGACGGCATCGAGGGCGTGGCTGGTCGATCGGAGCTGGCGCGTGGGAGCGTAGAAGTTGAGACCGCGGTTGAGGTATCCTGGGCCTTGGTTGTGTAGGGCTTTGTGTGCGTGGGTGAGGAGACGGAAGGTGATTCTCTTGTTGACCGGGAGCCAGTGCAGGTCTCCCAGGTGTCCGGAGATGTGGCTGCGGCGGGGGATGTCCAGGATGAGTCGTGCTGAGGTGTTCTGGAGCCGCTGGAGTCTCTTCTGGAGTTTGGCGGTGGTTCCGGCGTAGAGGGAGTTGCCGTAGTCCAGACGGCTGGTGACTAGGGCTTGGGTGACCGTCTTCCTGGTCTCGGTGGGGATCCATCGGAAGATCTTGCGTAGCATGCGCAGGGTGTTGAAGCACGACGAGGAGACGGCGTTGACTTGTCTGGTCATGGAGAGGGATGAATCTTCTGTGATTCGGGCACCTGGTGGGACTGCGGTCCAAAAAGCCTGTAATGGTCCTGGCTGACATTCTTAGTTTTCTTGTTTGTAGCTGTGAGGCTCTGTGGCTTCTGGCTCCTCAGCTCACCTGACTGCCTGCCTCACAGTGAGCTCCAGGTCCTGTGCAGCTGCCTGGGTGTGGCCACTTCCTGTTTGGGAGGTGATTGTGTGACACAGGATTGGCTGATTCTTCGAATAACGAATTTTTAAATTACCGAATCGGTATTTACCGATTCGGTAATTAATTCTGTAATTCCGATTCGGTATTGGAATTTCGGTATTTTTGATTTTTACCGATTCATTCCGATTCGGTATTTATTACCGAATTTTAACGAATCGGTAATGTTTACCGATTTTTTATCTACATCGCATATACCGAATTCTTAATACCGATTCGGTAAAATTTGGTATTAAGGATTCGGTATTCTTGATTTACCTACATATGGCCCTTTGTCGGGTCCTATTGTTGCTTAATCTTTTCATTTTTGGTAAGGATGATTTTTTTTTAGATGTCTATAACTTGAAACACAGTAGCAGGGACCTATGCTTCCTTTAAGCTGTGCGCGTGTTCATTATCGCATGCGAGAGCGCCTTCTAATACGTGACGTCAGTATGCCTGTTGAGCAAGTCTGGTTTTAGGGTTGTGCAGTGTGTTCAGCAATTTTAAGGAAAATGGCAAAATGACTCTGGTGATTAATGTTCCTGCAGGAGAGAGATGGAACTCTGTATAGTGGCAGTTTTGAGTTTTTATAAAGTAGTGTAGAGGGTTAATACGCCTGCTGCAAAGGACGTGTACCATGCAAATCACAGAGCTGAATTTATGTGGATGGCTCAAGTGGTTACTGCTTTTGTCAGAGAGATCTTTTTGTTACTTGCAATTCATAGCTCACAATCCTAATATAGCACAGTGACCTATGAATTATCAAAGAGCTGCATGAAACTGCACGGTATAGGTTAGAACGGTCTTCTTTTTTTCCGGGCTTTCATTATCCTAATGTTGCTAAAACGGTTTGCCTAGGCAGAAATAGAGTCTTATTAGTAATGCTAACCCCAACCATTTGAGCCTATGCCAACCACTGGAGCCAATCCCAACCACTGAAGCCAATCCCAACCACTGGAGCCAATCCCAACCACTGGAGCCAATCCCAACCACTGGAGCCAATCCCAACCACTGGAGCCAATCCCAACCACTGGAGCCCATCCCAACCACTGGAGCCAATCCCAACCACTGGAGCCAATCCCAACCACTGGAGCCAATCCCAACCACTGAAGCCAATCCCAACCACTGGAGCCAATCCCAACCACTGGAGCCAATCCCAACCACTGGAGCCAATCCCAACCACTGGAGCCAATCCCAACCACTGGAGCCAATCCCAACCACTGGAGCCAATCCCAACCACTGGAGCCAATCCCAACCACTGGGGTATGGTTTAAATCCTGAGTTTGTGCTTCTCCAGACTAAACACTCTTTTTATATACTGATATACACACATTTGATTCATTATCTCTGTATAATGTACATGTGTCACGTAAAGTGCTCTGACACCATACTCTGGTGTGAGTAGTGCTTTACAACAAATTCATGGTGTGTGAGAGGGGCGCTTGAGAGATGGAGTACACTGTTGGAGGGTGGTAGTGAGTGAATCTATGGAGAAAGAGGTCATTGGGGGATCGCTAAAAAAGATTGACAGGTGCGCCAGCACAGGCTCTATAAAAGTAGCGTGTTGCTCATCGTAGAGACATACGATATATACCATGAGCTCAGTGTTTGACAGGGCTGCCTTTTAAGGATATCTCTAGCCTCATTTACATTAATAAGTCAGTTGGCCTTTTTTTTTCTTCTAACAAAATGTACTTAAACTCTTTGCATAAGGGTTTAATAGTGCCCCTTAATTGATAAGTGAATTCTTTCAATATATGATTTTTTTAAACAAAATATATAATTTTTTTAATTTAAAATTGAATAACTGTTTTTATCTTAATGTAAAAGTATCACTGTACTTGGCGTCGATCCAGGTCGCGCCCTGCGCTTCGGTCAGCAGCCGCAGCTAGAGCTGGAAATGCACCGCTCCAATACTTGTTAGGGCGGTGTGCCTCTGTTTGGAAGGGGTCGGGAGGTGTGATCAGTCAATGTTGAAAAATGTGTGTTTTGCCTGGAAACAAAAAGCATTCACCCAGAGACACAGGTGTTTAGTCCATGTCGGTCAAGAACTCCAGATTCCTGCCCTAGTCCGGCTTTTAGCTGATATCGCTGAAGAGCGAATAAAGACAGCTGTTCAGTATTTAAGGCCACAGGGCAATAGTGGAGTAGGGCTGATAAGGCAGGCCAAGCTTAGAGCACCCCTAGTATGTCTAATCCACTGCAGAGGCTCCAGTTTCAGCCTCTCTCCTGAGGGTGCCCACAGCTCAGCTCCTCCTCACTCTGTTACCCCTTTCACCTACTGTCAGCAGCATCTCGCTCATGCACTACCTTCCCTTCATTCCTCATAGTCAGTCATACTCAAGGGCATCGTAGAGGGGGTAGGACTCATGTGTGTGGTCTTGGGAAGAGTTTCGGCATCTTGTGGCAGCGCCAGACCTGCAGAGGGCAGGTTGGGGAGTAGTGAGCCGGATTAAGGAGAATTTTGGGCTCGGGATGTTAAGCAAGCCTTTCATCCTACTGAGGTCGATCTACGCTTTTGTTAGTGTCATGAGAATGAATAGCCAGGCATACCCATGTAAAATAGAGTTCCAAGAATCAGTCTGCTCTCACTAGCGGACACCAGGTGTCAGATTGGATCCGGAAATGTTTGCGTAGCAGTACCCTTGCGCGTCGGTAGGCGTCGTCTGCGGCTCCGCGTCCGTCGTCGGCGTCGTGGGCGGCGTGATGATGTCGTCGGAGTACTTAGACGCCGCCTCCGCGTGCTGAAGTCAGTTCTTAGACACAGCTTTTCCGCGCCAGAAACGCAGAGCTATGCTAAAACCAACACTGGTGCCATTGAAACTAGGGCCCTGAAAGGGGATGACCTTAACCCTAGATATCGGTTCACAGAACGGGGAGGATGGGTGGGTCGGTAAGGAATCTATCACTAACTAATGTCTCTTACAGATATATCGTTACACAAGTACTAACTTGTGCATCTGAAAGAGTCACGTTAGTGATAGATTCCTTACCTTAGAATAGATACCCCAGCAATACCAACCCCGGTGGTGGGTCTGCGAACCAAAAATCGCACCAGAAAGTCCTGGAGGACGGAACGGCCAAAGAAGCCATCCCTCCGGACTTGACTGTCCAGGCAGTAGTGTCTTGCAAACGTGTGCAGCGAGGCCCACGTAGCCGCCTGGCAAATGTCCTGCATCCCCCCACTCCACTAACTAGACCCTTTGTCCGCAATAAGTGTTGTAGAAGTGAGAGCCACGGCCTTGTGAGTGTCAGGCCATTATCTGACTTCTGATGAACCCCACAGAGTGAGTGAGCAGCCAGAGGGCAGTAGAGAGACCGAAGGACAAGAAATTAGATAAACTAGATGATGAGAAATATGGAAAGGTAGAAATGCTGCATCACCTGTGGATAACTGACACCTCCTCCCGCTCTGCCAAATGCCCATCCAGGCACAAAGTGGCATCCTGGGCCCCAAACTGACAACGTCATGCCAGATGCCATGTAATGTTGGAAAAGGGGGAAAAAAGAGTAATATGCACACATCTGCTGCAGGGATATGTCAGGTAAATTATTGGTTGTGATGGATTCTCTATAAGTAGTAAATGACTGATCCCGTTGAATATTAAATTATATGAATCAACGTTTGTTTGCCTTATCTGCGCTTATAATGTAAAGGACGGGCCTTACATTGAACCCCTCGTTCTGTTTTACACAAAAGCCCAAGAATGAGCTGCATCTTACAGAACTTTATCTACTTTAGGAAAAACTAAAGACTTGCTTTTTAAAGTTGTCTTTCAGGGCCAGAACCGTGCGCTGTAAGCGGCACTAGTTTCAGGGAGATGGACAGATGTTATGGCAATAGGAAACCCCCCTCAACCCACAATAATGTTCCAATCTTCCAGGTTAGAAGAAACCAGAAATGCTTGAACCAAGGGAGCTGTTGAAAGTGTCAAAGGTGACTTATGAACAGCGAGTAAAGACAGGAGTTGGCATTTGAGATGATCTTAAGTGAATCGGAAAGAATGAGAAGAAGTGTGTAAATGGAGTTGCTTTTGTGTATTCTTCGTAAAGAGTTACTGGAAATTCTGCAGCCCAGCCTGACCCTTCTCTTTTTCTAAACTCTATTGTTGTTTAAGTGAAATCTTGACCATATGCGTCTATCTTAAGCTATACCTCTAGCACTTGGGTGCTCCGTGAGCGCCCTTACTTTGCTAAGTTACTCTGTAAACACTGGTAAATCACCTCCTTTACAGACATTAATAAGATGTCACCTGATCAACAGAACCTTTAGTTAAATATCTGTGTATGATGAAATATTTCTTGCTAATTTTTAAAGGCGGTAAAGAAGAAGAGGGAGTTTTACTAATATTTTGCGCTGTATTTGCATCACAAAAGTGGCACAAAACAGCGCAAAATCTTTTTTTTCCTAATTTACTTTCCAGCGCTAAACTTTTTTAGCGCTGGAAATAATGTAAAAGTAATGTGAAGCGGATGCAAATCGGGGGCGTGGTCAACAGCACGGCCGAGTAAGGCGAGTCCCTCCTCAGCTCCGGCGAGCTGACTACGATCTGGCATTCATACACTGTCCCTAAGTCCCGTTTTTGGCAGTAAGGGTTCCCTAAAGGTCCCGTCGCTCCTGGGAGGTGGACTGTAGTGCCCGCAGCGCCGCTGCAACTCCACAAAGGGGAGATACGCCGATCAGACACCGCAGCAGGTCGGCCCTGCCTGCAAGATGGCGGCGCTCTGTTGCCAATGACGGAATGGTCGTGGAGGGAACTGTCGACCCAGCTGGCGGCCGGTGTTGTGATTAGGCGGTGACCGGGTGTACAGCCATAGCTGAGGCCCACCCGGACTGAGGTGCGGAGCTGCGGGAGTGACGGCAGCTGACTAAGGGGCTGCCGCGCGCCCTGGCGTATCCACGGCGGTGAGCGGCTCCGTCTGCGATTGGGCGGAGGAGGGCCTGGAACTCCGTTGTGCGGGCCGGGCCGGTGAGTGAGACCCTGTGCGGCGCTGGCTGCGTGGTCCCCCTCCCTCTACTGTCGCAGGGATTTTTGCTCCTACACAGAACTGTGCTTAGAGACTTGGAACCTCAGTGAATTAGGATGAACCAAAACTCACCTTAGTACCCAACATTCCCTACCAGACTAGCAATCAGTGTCTCATTGGGTCTTCCATTCACCCAATGTTAGACAACCCAGAACATGGACTTATAACACCTCAGGTAATGTGGAACACATGAACACTCTTTCGTTATGCTACAAACTCAGTACAAAACAAGGAGTAAATGCAGACACGTGCAAGTTGGAAAGGTTTATTTCTAACGCCGTGTTCGCAAGCGCAGTATCTTTTAAATACAAGCAGACATATTATAAGCAACAAAGCAATCAGCATACTTATCATTCCATAAAATACAAAGGGAGAAAGCATGTTAAAATGCTAACGGGAAGAAGGCTAAAATTTACCTAATTCTTACCCTATCTTGCTAGTATATTATATTAGATCTACAGAAGGTCTCTTTGGGTTTAGAAGGGCGACCCCATACCTCTTGGTCTAGTAGAAATGGATCACATCAGTTTCTACATTGGTGCTCTGCATACGAAGGTTCTTCAAAATGTGTGTGGCATTCTGTGTGCAGTGTATTATTTAATCGCGTCAAAACCCGAGTTGGCCCGCATTGCATATATGTTATGTCTAAAACGTGCGCGGATCAGACCTGCTAACCGCCACTGTGTTATAATAACCTTGAAGGCCTGGCCACTCACTGTTCAGACACTGTACAGACATAGTTTACCAAGCAAAGCAGATATAATGAGAAAACACAATATTCTCGTGTGAAGCAAACTATCCTGCTATTCTCTAAACATTCACAATAATATGTGTCGTGCGCAAAGCTGCAGAAATGAAAATGGCGTTTAAACTTCAAATAAGCTCATGCTAACTTAACACAGTGCAAAGGCAAAGCTAATCTCCATGACACACAACCGGAGAAGAGCCACGCATCTGGGGTGGGGGCGCCCGACTGCACAGCCCACTGAGCCCCGGAGCTGGAGGAGCAGAGAATTGCCCGGGTGTTAAACCAAGCTGGACTCCCGCGTCCCCAGCGGTACGGGCAACTGAGACAGTAGGTGGGGGCCAGATCGGACATTGCAGGGAGTCGCCCCCCCCCCTCCCCCTCCCCCTTGGATGCCTCATTGTGACGGGGGTGGCCGGAGGAGCTGGTGATTGGGACGGGAGACGCTGAACCTTGGCGCTCGCGCTCCATTCCCCTTGCCCGTGCCTGATTACTGGGGGAGTCCTGAAGCCGGATCCCGCTGGAGGCTCGGGGAGCCCATCCGCCGAGCGGGCAGTAGCACTGGCAGGAGCACCTCCTGGGTACTGACCCCCAGTGCAGGAAACATCTGAGCGGCCAGCCAGGGGAGCCAGATAGGCACGGACTGCGCAGAATTTGAAGGTCGGACCGGGGGCCGGTGCCTGGAGGGGAGGAAGAACAGACCGTTCGAGGGAGAGTCGTCATCTTTTGGCCCACTGGGTCTGGCGAGATGGGGAAGAAGGAAGCGCCTGCCAAGAACCCCCACCAGGGCACCATGGACCGCTACGCCATGGAGACTGCCGGTGCTTAGACGGCGGTACCGGGGCCGCGCTCGGATACGGACCGGTTGCTAGGGGCCATACAAGCTTCGAGGGAGGACATACAGGCGTCCCGGGCGGCCCTGGAGGTCAAGATCGGAGAGGTGGACTCGGAGGTCACACTGCTGCGACAAGGTTTCCGCAATTTGACTGAGCGGGTGACAACAGCGGAGACTAGATTGGGCGAAGCGGAAGACTCCATACATACCCTCAAGAAAGACATGGCAGAACTCCAGGCCTCACATAGGCGACTTCAGTGGAAGATGGACGATGCTGAAAATAGAGCCCGCCGCAATAATCTACGCTTTGTAGGCTTTAGAGAGGGTATCGAGGAGAACAACATGGCGACGTTCCTGCACGCTTGGTTACAGACAACCTTCCCGTTTGCGAAGTTCTCCACTTGCTTTCTGATAGAACGAGCACACCGGGCGTTGATGGCGAAACCTCCAGTGGGGGAGAGACAGCGGCCGGTAATTGCACACTTCTTGAACTTTGCCGACCGAGATTTGATACTGAGAGAAGCCAGGAAACTCGGGGAGATTCGAGTGGAGAACACGCAAGTAATGATTTTCCCGGACTATAGCCAGGAGGTGCAGAAGCAGAGGCGCTCCTTTGACCTAGTGAAGGCGAAATTACGGGACCGGCATATTCAATATATGCTGCTTTTCCCAGCAAAACTGAAAGTAATGTACAAGGAGAAGACGTACTTCTTTACCCATCCGGAAGATGTGTGGCAATGGTTGGAGGAGCGCCCCCCCTTCGGAGAGCAGAGGAGGAGAAACGTGGGGTGGCAAGAGAGGCGACGACCGCCGGGGCTGAGTGGGGGCAAGCAAAGACCCAGAGACAGAGAGGCTCGCAAGGCAGTAGGAGGGTGAAGACGACGCCATATCCCACACACAGTCCGATGAGACGGCGAAGGCCCTAAGGGATCCTGCAGGTTCAAGGTTTCGCTGCCTGGAGAGAACCGCCAGATCGGAGGGGGAGGAAGATATCGGCAGCAATGCCTCTGGTGAAGAGGAAGCTGAGGCACAATCGCTGCACCCGCTGGTGGCGGCAATCTGAGAGATGGAGCAGGACTCGGCCAAGGAGGCCGGGGGTTCGCAAGAAGCCACCCAGGACTCACATTCTTGAACTTGGGACAGAATGGACGGAAATGATACAGGCTCATAGCTGGACAGCACGCAAGTGGTTTTAACCTCTATACCTATTGTTTGTTGAAATGAGTGGATCCCGGGAATGAGCGGTGGGGCATCCGAAGAGTTGCTTAGGACAAGCAAACAGCTGATCAGAGCCCGCATGGCAACAGGTGAGGGGCGGGCTACATCTGGAAGTATCACCCACCCGGTGTTATAGAGAGCAGAGGAGTAGCACACAATATCAAAACAGTCACGGAATCCTCTCCACACAAGATGACTTTCTTCATTGGGCACAAAGGGCATTTTTGGAGCTTTCCCTCCGTATTAGCAGAGGCTGTGCATTATTTCGTCAGTGTACAGTAGCAGCGTACTTTGTGGGTAGCAGGTGGTCCCAACTCGGCCTAAAGAGCTTCAAGCAAACTCCAGTGAAGAGGTGCATGCTGACAACACTCCCGCCATGCTGAAAAGAAGCTATTTTGAATGAGTTTCACTACAATGAAGTTGTTAAGCCGCTCAAACTATAACCACCCCTTCTCGGCTTCTTCTGTGGATGAGATTCAAGTCTGGTCTTCTGTTGACTTATTCATTTTCTTTGTTTCCGTTCTCCGAAACTGAAGATATCTCAACCTATTGATTTATTTGCATCGGAAATAGTTTTAGGTAGATTACACTCATTATCTTGTACTGGAACAGCTGTCAGATGCTAATAGATGGCTAACAAAACCACCTCTCTCCATCTTTAATAAGAACTATCGAAGAGACCGCTTCAAAGTTACCCATCAACTTCATGTGTAAATCAACCACCAAAGGCACGCATTCATTTTGTATTTGTTTTAAAACATCCAGTAATACAGCTAAAGGGTGTGTGTCAAACATAGTAGAATATATACTAGCAGTTTGGAGTGTTGCGCCGAGAATTGCTGGGGCGTTCTTTGGAGCCCGTTTGTTGAGCCCGCTTTGCCGCCACAGCCTGAACTGCTGCCCGGAGTTTCCTCCTGCCGCCGCAGCTCCACAGCACTCGAGCGCGGTCGCAGTGAGGAGGAGACCTGCCAGGGGACTACAGGATCCAGCAACCCTTGCGGCCGGAAGACGCCTTCATCCGCGCCAGGAGGCACTTAAATTTCCGGCTACCCCCCGCGTCGCGGGATCACGCGCGGGTCGCGCCGGGTCACGCCCGGGACAAGGGCAGGACCGTCTGTGGCCGTCCGGGGCCAGACGAGGCCGGGCTGGGCCACCCCGCTGACATCGGAATTCGACATAGCAGTGCCCATAATGTAACACCCTTTCCTAATGACATTGACTTTTGTTTTTTTAACTATTGTGTGGACCTATAGTACAACTAACATCGTATCCAGTTTTTGACACTTATATTAGATTCTATTGTGATTAGGGTAATAACCCCTACAAGGGAAATTAATCATCGGCCAAGTCCACGTAGAAAATCCCTGGTGGGAGGGTCTTTACAATCTACCTTAAATCAGTTCATAACAAGGGCAGCCAATGTACTGGAACGGGAAATTGCCATCACTGAGAAACGCTTATCTACTGAATTATCGCAAAATAAGCGCTCGTCTCTGGGTACTATCAAATATGTTATCACCCCTGAACCATTAGGCATGGAAAGGGCCGTTAGCGAAGAAATTGGGATCCCTTTGCAATTACAAGACAAGCACATACTGACTGACACAAGTAGGGAGTCCGAAATTGATTATTCCAACATAGAATCTCCAATTTTAATTAGCACAGGGGGGATAAACCATCCTAAACCCGCCTCCTCTAAGACGGTGGATAATTTATTAAGACCAGGGCAGGTGACCAAAAGAAAGCGTAGGGGGAATTGTCAAGTGGGCAGGCGTGCTAAAATGAATAAAACCATTCCGAGCCCTAAAAAGGCTTTGAATCCAATTAAAGAGGATAAGGGAAAAACATCTCATTGCCCAACCACACCCCCTAACTCTCAACCAGATATAATTAGAGCCATGGAACACCTATTGAAATCTCTCTGACTACCTTTAGTGGAGACAGTAAAGCGGCTGAGTGACCAAGTGGAGTCCCTAATGGATGCAATTATAACCAAGACAAACCAACCCCATGATGACACCCCAACCCCTAATTTAAACTCGACTTTACATGTGCCACAGAAAGAGGGTCAAACTACAAGATTACAAACCCATAAGGATAATACCAGTAGCAGCTCAGAAACGACTAATCCGGCCCCTCTGGAAACAAGCAATGTACCTACTAGAGGCAAAGAAGGAAATGAGGGAGGTTTTACAAGAGCATCGGTTCCCATACCCGTACAGGGAGCTAGGGACTACCTCTCATCCAAGACTGCTTATGGTGCCTCGCAACGTATAGATCTTCCACCTGAAGCAGTTCCATATGTCATAGTCCTCACTGGGGTCCCAGAACTGGCAGCTGGGATGAAGGAGGGCTACCAAGAACTTAAAAATAAGGTGGTCTACTTTCTCCGGAATAATCGACCTCTACCACCCAACCTAGATGGAGAGATCCTGCATGTCAGACGCCTGGGCTGGGTGGGTCAAAGACCCAAGGACAAAGAGGGGGATGTCATTATAATAAACTTTAGGGACCGCAGGGTCATTGCACACATGAGGGATTGGTATCTGGAAAGTGGTGGGGGGGAATATCCACGTACGACCGTAGCTATTTCTACCCCGTATCACTGGTGGCAAACCTACAAAGATCCAGGAACACGCACACAAGAAACTTAGCAGACTGTGGTTTTAATATCCGAACGTTTAATCGTTTTTCCATGCTGTCCGGCCTAGAAGGGGTTGATTGACTTGCTAGAGGGCTGACCAGTAAGCCATATGTCCTAAACCAGGTTAAAACCCCAATGGCTATCATGGGGGAAAGTGTAGGGGATAAGGCAGACGATAATAGTTCCCATCCCAAGCAGGATCATTCCATCCATACGCAAGACCCAGAGTTGGGTGGGGATTATAGGCCTGATTTACGTTGCAATGATCAGTTTACTGTGTTCGTTGCTCCATTAGAGAATAAAGAGCTGCCAGGCAATACTCCCCCTGGTAAATTCCTGCAGGCTACCAAGTGTACACGTAATGGTAAACCAGCACACTCGATAGTCTCCTGGAATATTGCAGGACTCAAGAGCAAATTAATGTCCCTAGACTGGCTAGCGTTTATAGACTTATACACGGTCATAGTACTCCAGGAAACCTGGCAGGTGGACCCCCAGTTTAGGAAGGGATATTTGAATTTTTTTATTCCCGCAATTCAAACTACGAGAGGTAGACCAATGGGAGGTCTGATAACCTGGGTCAAACAGAACGACAGGTTCAAGGTCTCCCAAATAGATTCTGGCTGTAATGATATACTTATCATAAGGATACAGTGCCCAAACGTTAGAGACTTGTATGTTTTTAATGTGTATGCAAGGGTAAACCTGGAGGTAAACAGTCAGAGGTAGTTTCCAAGTTGTCATCACACCTGGATTACTATAACGGCAAAGCAAACCTGCTTATTGCGGGAGATTTTAATTGTTGCTTTGAGCCCTTGGATCACAGTGACATTAATTTAGCAAAGGAGGAAGATCGCACCTGGGACATCCCGCAATTGACTATCCCCCCGATAAAGCGCTGGACTGAGGCTGCACTCCAGCATAAGCTCTATGCCTAGAGCAAGGAATACGTGCAGTAAATGGCAGGACCAGAACATAACGAACCTTCGATAACGGGGTGCCTAATAGTAGAATAGACTACATACTCGTCAACCTAGAGTTCTGGAAATCAATCCATGACCTGTCTATTGTAAAAAGAGCAGAGAGCGATCATAACCCCTTAAGCTTAACACTGGACCTGTATGGAGTATCGCAAGTGGACTGTAGTCCACTAACCATTGATATATTCCAGACAAATGACACACAGAGGGTGAAATGGTCACAATGCCTCTTGAAGCAAGAACACATTCTAGTGATGGGGGAACTGGCCGGAAGGGCAACTATGGAGCTCCAGGAGTGTATATCCAAACCTGATTTTCTGTCCAAAGTTGTTCCGATTCATTTAACACTTTTTAATAATCTCAAACTTTTTTTACTAAGAAGGTAACGGCACCTAAACATAGTAATACAAAGAAGCAGGCAGTCTCCTGGTACGATAAGAGCTGCAGGGATTCCTATAAATCACTCGCTGTAGCAGTAAAACTGAAAAGTAGGGATGCAATCCAAGAAGCAAGGTCCAAGTATAAATCTGTCCAGCGAGAAGCGAAGAAATCCTGGGACGAAAAATACTGGAAAGAACTATATGATGCCAGTAAATCTAAAAACATGGTAGGTTTTAGGGATCTAGTAAAACGGGGCAAGGGTTGTCCCAGAGCCCAACCAGAAAATAATGTTTCTCCTGAAACATGGGTGATGCATTTTAAGACGCAATTTGCATGCCCAGCCCTGGACAAGGGGATAACTACCAATAGCTCCCTCGCAAATGTTTCTTTTATCCCATTACAATTTAGTCTAAAAGAAGTAGAGTACGTTTTAAAAACAGTGCCGAAAGGTAGAGCGCCAGGACTGGATACCATACCAGCGGATCTTTTTATCCACGGAAAAGATGTATGGGCAAAGTACATAATGTCCCTTGCCAATGTAATTGCCAAAGGCTCCCCAATTCCAGATTCCTGGAAGGGAGCCGAAATAATTCCTATTTTTAAGAAAGGTGATGGCTCGGATCCGCAAACTATAGGCCCATCAGCCTAATAGATTGCATTCAGAAAGTGGTTGCTAGATTAGTCTTGACCAGGATCCAGAACTGGATAGACGAAGCTGATGCCTTATCACCCCTACAAGCTGGGTTTCGTTCGCACACGAGTACGGTGGACCAGGTCTGTAGATTTGTCGCTATTTATTGGAGGTGGGTGGTCCTTGGAGGTGGCACACTATATGCTGCATTCGTCGATCTAAAATCGGCCTTTGACCTGGTCCCTCGAACGAAGATGTGGCGAGTCTATCAGGAACAAGGTATGCCACCTGAATTGCTTGCGTTCTTGATTAAACTTCACGAAAACAACTTTGCCTAGATCCGGTGGGGCCAACAAGGCCAGGTAACTGACAGGTTTCCAATCCTGAAAGGTGTAAGACAAGGATGTGTCTTAGCCCCAACATTGTTTTCCCTGTACATTAACAGGGTTATCGACTACTACGGGGATTTTCTAACGGATGCTCCTAAGCTCTGTGGTGTGTCGATACCCCTGTTGATGTTCGCAGATGACACTCTTTTAATATCGAAGACCCAACAAGGGCTTCAAAGAGCGATTGGGCGCTTTGAGACCTTCTGTAGCGATTATGGCCTTACCATGATTGTGTCTAAAACTAAATTTATGGTAATGCATAGGCACAAGCAAGTAAAAGGAAGAGTAATAATGAATGGGGAGTTGCTAGAGCAAACCCATTCCTTCTCATGTTTGGGTATCACACTGGGTTCAAGGCTTGATTGGAAACCACACATTAACCAACTAGTTATTAGACATGACCAGTTGGCGGGAGTAGTTCTAAGAGAACTGCGCTCTTCGGCCACTCAACCCATAGCTCCAGCACTAAAAATTTATGACACAAAAATTCGAGCATCCATATTGTATGGGGCCGAACTATGGGGATCATGTAACATCTCTGAATTGTCAAATGCCCAAAACAAATTTGTAAGAGTAATAGTGAGGCTCCCACCATCTACCCCGCTCCTGCTGCTCTATTTTGACCTGGGCTGTCAGAAAATAGAGGACGTAGCGCACTTTAGACCCATAGCATACTGGCGGAGGATCTGGGTTACCCCAGAACTCTCCCACTATGCTCAGGCACTCCTCGAAGTCAGGAACACGGACACAGCCAATAGAATAAAATGGTTCAGTGAATCCAAGGCAATTTATTATGCCATGGGTTTGGCGGAGCTACGGGATACTCCAGCACAAAACAATTTTCCTTCACACAAGATTCTTAAGGAACTAAACTGGTCGATGGTCACAACACAAAAATTCCAAAGATGTACTACTTCTTCACTTCAAAGGGAGTTTTTTGAGCTTAAACATTTACCAGCTTACGAACCATATTGGGATCTTATTGCAATCCCTGAGGACCGGAAACGGTTCCACCAGTATAGGGTGGGTACCCTGCCAATTAATACCTGCACAAGTAAATGGACCACAGGTAGGGATGTTATGTGTCCCTTCTGCATCTCACAACCGGAAAGTTTAGCTCATATACTGTTCATATGTCCTGTGTATAAATTACCACGACATAGATGGATTAGGCCAGTATGCCTGCAAAAAGGCATCAAAAAAGGAACTGAGGCCCTACGGATTTTTAAAACGGACTGTTCGGAAAGTCTAATTATTGCTGTGTCTAAATTTCTTAACTGGATGTGGGCAATTCGAAGGACCAAGCTAAAATCAGTAGTTGCCCCAAATGTTTAAATGCCTTCTTTTTATTATGAAAAATGAATTGTCTTTTTAAGAATTTTAGATAAAATTTGTTATATTTATCACTTTTAATTGAATTTTTATCTTTTTAACTATCGATAAGAAATAACACGAGGACAGATTTAGTTCGTAGGTACTGTGAAATGCCCTTATCTATGTATAATTGTTAATGAACTAGCTGTGTTTAATTTATTTCCAAGGTATTGATGATGTGTTTCTTCCTTTACTTTTAATAATATATTTGTCTTTCATGATGTCGAAATAAAGACTTATCTGATCTGATCTATTGTTTCATTGTTTATTTGGTTACCTGACCTTTGCATGTGTACGTGGGGCTGAGTTTGTATGGGGGGGTTTTGTAGGGGTGGGCGACAGACCGTCTCAGCCCGAATGTCCTCTACGGAGCCTATGGCGGTGGTGCGACGGACGGGGGGGCGGGGTGGGGAGAGTTGTGAGTGGGAACAGGTATTGCAAGTTGGGGAGCTCATGGGGGGGAATGGGACGGGACTGTCAGATCTTTTGTGGGAGTTGGGAGTTGGGGGAGGGGGGATTGTTACAGCATGTCACACGGATCACACATACTCATGACCTTGTGGCCTCGTCTCTGACACACCAGATTTAGCCGCTTCATGGCCACTGACTTCAGACATCTTATACCATGACGCAGGGCTGGACCCGGGATAGAATGACAGACACGCTACAGGCTCCAAGTGGGATTAAAATACTTACCTGGAATGTTAACGGGCTGGGGTGTAAGATAAAGAGAGGGTTAGTTAATGCATACCTGAAGAGAGCGGGCCCTGATGTAATCCTCCTACATGAAACTCACCTACAGGGAGTTAAATGTGGTTTCCTGGCTAGAGGACAGTATACAGTGCTTGCGCATGCTGGTTTTACCACCGGTTCCAGAGGGGTGGCAATTATGGTTATAAAGAATCCACCTTTTCAAGTAGCACAGACCTGGATAGATCCCCAGGGGACGTATGTGGTGGTGAGGGGCCGTTGGAGAAGGTAGGAATACACTATCATTTCGGCATATGCGCCACCGTCACTGCAAGCACCTACACTTAGGGGAGTCACAGATATCATCTTGAACACGTCAGACACCCAGCAGATCCTAGGGGGAGACTTTAATGATGTGATGGCCTCGGGAACAGACAGGACAGGGGAAAGGACCAGGGCCCAAACACCAACTCTGCTCTCCAGGACAATGACTGCATTAGGGCTCATAGATATGTGGAGATGGCTACATCCTGAGAGGAGGGCGTATTCATTTTTCTCTGGGGCTCATAAGGTGTACTGTTTGGAATATATCTTTGTGGCACGGCAAGCACTGACTGTACACAACACTACAGACTATCAGGCTCGAGGAATATCTGAATATCTGCTTACTCGCCCCTCCTAATTGTGGTGGGGGGAGGTAGGGAAGGAAAAGGCCGTTTCTGGAGGTTGACGGCATGGGACTTGCAGAATGCCGGAGTCATAAAAGGCCTTCGAGCGGATGTGAAAGTTTATGTCGCTGAAAATGAGGGTTCGGTCTCCTCGAGGGTGGTCTTCTGGGAAGCCCTTAAGGCGGTCATGCGGGACAGGGCGCAGAATAGACTGGCCGGGGAAAAGAGGAAGCGGCAGGAGGAGGCGAGGTCACTGGAAGTCCAGATATTGACGATGGAGCTGGACCATCAACATACCAAAGCAGAGGGAACTCTTAGACACCTACAGGATCTACAGCGCCAGTACAGAGACATGGTTACAGGGGAAGCTAAAATGCAGGCCTTAGCGACCTTACATCGTTTATATGACGTGGGCGACAAGTCAGGAAAGATGTTGGCGTGGCTTAGCAGAAAAGAGAGGGATGCCAGGAGGGTGAAGCAAGTTACGGATGCCCGAGGGAACCAGATTAGGACGGATGAACAGATAGCGGAAAGGTTTCCTTCCTGCCACACTCTACATGCAGGTTAGCGTGCTAGCTGTTGCGAACTTTGAAGTTATATCTAGGGGCGAGTTTTGTGCTCCTATCGACGATAGCGGCGACCAGGCAGCTTGCTGCTCACACAGCGCTCAGCTTCTTAGCGCTCTTGTACTTTTACTGAATATCGCCTTCGTGTGATTTTAAGACACATGATGAATATGTTATTTTAAAACTGTATTGCTCTGTGTGATTTAAGACACTTGATTCTGACTTGCCTAAAAAACGTCACTTACCTGTTTGCTCCTCCTGCTCCTGAACCCCGTTCCGCTGCGGCTGTGTGCCGATCGAGCGGAGGGTCTCCTCGTGAGCAACACGCCCACACCACTTCCTGCCTGCCACACTCTACACGCAGATTAGCGTGCTAGCTGTTCCCTCCCCTCGATCTATATCAGATGGGGACCTGGCGGAAGCGCAGCGGACGAGCGCAGCGGGCGCGCCGTATTCGCGCCGAAGTTGCGGCAAAGTTAAGCCCGTCTGCGCCCGTCCGCGGCCGCTCGCGTCCAGCGGCCTCCCATTTTGCCCATCGCATTACCTATTCCTTTAAGGATCTCCTTACCCTTCAACACTCCGGCCCACTCAAACCCTGCGCCATCAGTGCAGCGCGAGATTGTGGCATCTTGAGTTCCCAGGGATCCCATCCAGGTAAACAAGATTTGCGGCTCCCCACTAACTGTAGTGATCCTTCCACCACTTCACCAGTTGCTGGGCCATCAAAACCACATTCCCTGGCAATAGTCTATCTTAATACTCGTTCGCTGGTGAAGCACCAGCTTGAAATATTCCAGAGGTTGGATGATAATAACGTTGACGTCCTTCTCCTTTCGGAGACCTGGCTAACTGATGACTCTACCCCAGACATTCTCGCTGCTATCCCGACTGGTTATTATATCTTACAGACAAACAGAGCAGTCGGCAGAGCAGGCGGGGTGGTTGCTGCTATTATTCGCTCCCAATACAAGTTTACCATTTTGGAAACCAGCACCCTTCCAAAAACGGATATTCTTACTTTGAAATTGATTTCTCCCAGGTTTTCTTTCATTTGTGTCCTTGTCTACAGACTCCCTGATAATATGCCTCTCTTCTCCCAACAGTTTGGTGATATCATCTCTCGGCTAGTCATTAACTCCGCCAAAATCCTCGTGATTGGCGACTTTAACTATTGGCCATTAGACACTTGTGAAAGTGGCCTTTCCGAGGATTTCACCGATCTTTTACTTGGCCTGAACTGTGAGCAGCACATCACTGTAGCCACCCACAATAAGGGCCATATCCTCGATCAAGTTTGGACAGCCAATCTTGACATTTCCCCCCTTTAGTATATCCTTGTTCCTGGTCGGATCATTTTTTCATTTCTTTTTCTGTGAAATGTATCTTACCTTGTCGTCCTCTTTTTACTACTAACTTTACTGCACGTAACTGGAAACATGCCAACATTACAGAATTTCATTCAATCTTAGCCACGTCTGTCCCCAGTGACATGACCTCGACCTCTGCCCAGTCTGATGCTCTCGATCAGTGGCTGGGGCATGCAAGCGACGTAGTGGCACCGCTAAGAATTATCAAAACTAAACGTCCTCACGACGCTCAGCGTTGGTTTACGGATCAGCTGAAATTGGACAAACTGGCTCTCCGTCAAGCAGAGCGTCGTTGGAGGCGCAACTATGACCCTTCATTAAGAACTACTTATGTTGATCTACTAAACCGCTACAAAAAATCAATTTACAAGCAAAAACTGCTTCTTTTCGCAGAAAATTCTTAATTCTGCTTCCAAAACTAAAGATATTTTCTCAATTGTGGAGGAACTCTCGGTACCAGACCGTGTCACTGCTCAACCTTTACCCACAAAACTCTTTGTGACTCCCTCAACTCTTTCTTTATTGATAAAATTAGCACTATTAAAAATAACATTCCCCTTCCTTCCCAGTTGACTGTTTTTTCTTTACCCCCTCCGAATTCCTGTTGTTTTAATGCATTCCCCCTATTTCCCTGACCCAGTTCATTTCTCTAGTACATTCGGTGGGCTTGGGTTCCCCTAATGACTGCTGTCCCCCTCAAATTCTGAAAGCCGCCTTTTTGGCTTGCCCTGATCCTCCCTTGGCACTTCTTAACAGTTCGCTTGCCACAGGTTCTGTCCCTGATGCTTTCAAACAGGCGGTTGTGATCCCCATACTCAGAAAACCTGGCTCTGATCCTTCTGTCCTGAGCAATTATCGGCCGATCTCCCTCCTTCCCTTCTTGGGAAAAATTTTGGAGACCTATGTCACCCGCTGTCTCAGCGCATTCATTGAAGGGTCTTCTTTTCTAGATGACCAGCAAGCCGGTTTTAGACTGTCTCATTCCACTGAAGCTGTCATCGTGGCCGTTATGGATGTACTGAGACAAGGCGCCGATAAGAACCTGGCTCAGGCTCTTGTCTTATTAGATCTGTCGGCTGCCTTTGACACGGTCGATCATGCTATTTTGATCGACCGTGTCAACAATGCGGGTATCCAGGGATTGGCTTTAACTTGGATTAGGTCCTTCTTGCACCAACGCTCCCAATCAGTTCATCTGTCTACCTACTCAGTGTTGGACTTGGGCCTTCTGGCAGGTTCACCCCTGAACTTTTTGCCTTAAATTATAGTGATTTCTGGCCTTTGCGCACTTTGACACTGGCGCAGTGTAAAGTGCGTGCGCTCCTTGAGTGCGTGGAGTGAGATAGGCCTGCCCTCCCATAGGAATGCATGGGGAATGTATGGGTCCCTGGTAGTTCCTGATGCGTGGGGAGTGCAGGCTCGAGTTTGGTATGTGTGAACTCGTGGGAGTGAATGCTGCGCAACGGTATGTGTGGCTTGTATGTGTCTAGTGGGGAAGGGCCACTTCTAGACATGGCTGTGTGTGTGCAGTGAGGGTGCTGGAGTGTGATTGGCTGGAGCTGGCTGGCATGCCAGGCTCCAGGAAGTCTGGCTGGGTCTGCCCGGTGGTGAGTGGGAGATTAGCATGAGTGATGTGTGGGAGGAGTGTACCTGTGTCCTGGATGGGCTGGGTTTTCCCCACACAATGCTGGCTCCGCCCCCCTGTGGTGCGTCTGATGACCCTAGCCCTGCCAGTGAATAGAGAGGGTGGTTGAGCCATCAACAGTACTCCCAGACCAGCTGCGACTGGTTCTGCCCCCACCCTGCACCTAAAGACAAAGGGAAAAGGTGTATAAAAGAGGGGCTGTGACCCCATGAAAATGTTCTTGTTTGCTGCTTGAATCCTACCAGGGGCATGCTGCTGCTTGGGCTCAGGGATGGCTTGCCTCCCTGAGCCCTGCCCAGCCCCTGGCTTGCTGATGGACCCCTGAAGGACTTGCTGTTGCCCTAGCGCCTGGGAGCGCTTTCCATTTACCCCTGGTGCATGAGAGCGGTATTCTGTGTGCCTAGCGCTGGGGGAGCACTTTATTTGCCTTTTAGCGCTTGGGAGCGCTTGATGTCCTGCTAGCGCTTGGGAGCGCTATGGATCTCAGCCGGTGCCCACCCGGCGTTATTTGCCACTTTTTATTACCTTCAGCAAGCGAGTGTCCACCTCGCTGTATATTTTGTTCGAGGTGCCCAAAGTTGGAATCACCGCCGCGGCCCTCTCGCGCCGCAAACCGGAAGTCAGGCGGCCGGGTGCCTGGAGCGGGGCGGGACTTCCGCTTGCTTAAGGAAGTCCCGCCCGCCGCCGCGCCGCGATTGGCTGTCTGCCCGGATGAGGAGCACCGGAGGAAGAAGCCGGCAGAGAAGATGGCGAGATGCTGCCCGGGGCTCCCTTGAGCTGTTGGGAGCCCCGGTGGTCCTGCGGAGAGCTGGAGTCCTCGAGAAGAGGAGAGGACCCCCCGCTGGAACCGCCGCCTGGGAGAGCCCCGCAAGCCTGCCGCTTCTGACGAGCAGCCGCACCAGATGAAGAGGAGTCCCCCCGAGAAGCCCGGTGAGTGAGGAAGGGCTGGGGGGGGAAGCTCCGTGAGGCCCAGTGTTCACTGTGCCAGTGCAGGCACAGAGTCAGAGCGGCCCCGTGTGCACAGAGGGCTGCTCCAACGAAGGGGGCATTGAGGTATTTCTTAGAGCCCCGAGAGGCTCACAGGGCAGTGATATTTCGAGCCCACAGAGGCCCAAGAAGGCGCCACAGTTGTTTGAAGAGCCACAGAGGCTCTTGAGGGCAGTTTATTGATTTCGAGTCCCCGGAGGGGGGACTCCAACATTGGCACCACATTTGCTCGAGCCCAGAGAGCCTCAGGGGCATTGCTTAATTTGAAGGCCTAGTGGGCACCAAACTGCGCCTATGTATGTTCTAGAGCCTAGAAGGCTCCCCGTTTGCACAGTTTTGCTTCCCGAGGGGCTAGTAAGCGCCCTGGCGCAGATCTGTTTCCAGCTGCCCAGCAATTAGTGGGCAGCTGCACCGTGTAGGTCATTCTTTCCCTAGGGACATGTTCTGGACTTTAGGAGTGAGGCGCACTCCTTCATCCCTGGCCTTCCCCAGCTGCGCAGCACTTAGTGCCAGCTGCAGCGTTTAGGCCCCCCTGTTCTGTCCCTCAGCTGCCCAGCACTTTGTGGGCAGCTGCTACGTTTAGGTTCTGGCGCAAGTGGCGCAACCTGGACCCTGGACTTTGATGTAAGTTCATGTTAATGTGATTTCTGCAAAGTGCTCTTTGCTGCACCGCTGAATGTGTTGCTAATACATCATGTGCCTTGTTTCTCTTACACCTCTGAATGAATGTTATGCATTGCATCATGTGTTTTGTCCCCAGGTCTATGCCCCTACTTGTATTGTGATACTGAGGTGGTTGCTCTTGCTAGCACAGGTGGTGCTAGTAAGGTCCTGGTTCCCTGCGTGACCTGTTCCTAGGGTGGTTAGGATTGCGTAGGGGGGACTTACCAGTTACCAGTGGGTACTGGTTGTGTGCTTTATGTCCTATTTTGTGTTACAGTGATCTTCTGTTATAAGTGATCCCAAGGGCTTGATACTAAGCTTGCCCCCTGACCAGAGTCCCAGGACCAGTGGACTCTATGGTGCCTTCCCTGCGAAATTGCTGGGACTTGTCTGATCTCCCTGGGCCCCTGGGGCCTCGCTGAAGTGTGCCTCGCTCGTTCCCCTCGGCAGCTCGTGCCGGCAGCCCGTCCAAGCCTCGAGCAGCACGGCTCTCCCCTGAGCCGCGCCGCTTCGCTGGGTCGCCCGCATCCTGCCTTCCCCTCCTCTTCTGAGCCGCACACATTGGTCGCCCCAGAGAAACGCTTGTACCTTGCCGGCCGCCCGCTCAAGCCTCGAGCCGCGCCACTCTCCCCTGAGCCGCGCCGCTTAACTGGGCCGCCCGCTCAAGTTTACTGAGGAGATCACTCGCATTATCCCGTGCAACCAGGACGGAAGGTACTGTCTGATAGGCTATGTTCTAAGTTCTAGGCCTACAAGTATTGTATTGTTACTTCTAAAAGTGCTGATTCCTGACAGTGGTCCAGGTGGCCCTGTCTTGTAAATATCCCCTGTAAATTCTGCCCGGGCCCCTGGCACATTGTAAAGTGTGTGTTTTATCTAATGTGTGTTGGTGTAATACAAAGGCTATTTTTATATAACCTTGTGTGGAGTTTCCTTTGTGGTGGGCCTTTGGGTGTTGTTGCTGGGGTGCGTGCGCAAATACTTAACTCACATCGCCTCCAAGTTTAGCCTTGCTGCTCGCGCCACGTTACCTAGAGGGTGAGCAGGGGTTATCTTGGCGTGTAACTCCCTTGCCCTGACTTGGGAGTGGTGGTCTCTGACTGACTTTGGCGAAAGCCCTGCCCAGCCGGGGATCCCATTTCCAACAATTCTCCTTAGAAGGCGTGCATGGCTTAGGATCTCAGCTCGGGAGATCAATTCCAGCATTCTCCTTAGAAGGCATGCATGGCTTAGGATCTCAGCTCGGGAGATCAATACCAGCATTCTCCTCCGAAGGCGGGCATGGTTTAGGATCTCAGCTTGGGAGATCAATACCAGCATTCTCCTTAGAAGGCGTGCATGGCTTAGGATCTCAGCTCTGGAGATCAATACCAGCATTCTCCTCAGAAGGCGTGCATGGCTTAGGATCTCAGCTCGGGAGATCAATTCCAGCATTCTCCTCCGAAGGCGTGCATGGCTTAGGATCTCAGCTCGGGAGATCAATACCAGCATTCTCCTTAGAAGGCGTACATGGCTTAGGATCTCAGCTCGGGAGATCAATACCAGCATTCTCCTCCGAAGGCGTGCATGGCTTAGGATCTCAGCTCGGGAGATCAATTCCAGCATTCTCCTTAGAAGGCATGCATGGCTTAGGATCTCAGCTCGGGAGATCAATACCAGCATTCTCCTCCGAAGGCGGGCATGGTTTAGGATCTCAGCTTGGGAGATCAATACCAGCATTCTCCTTAGAAGGCGTGCATGGCTTAGGATCTCAGCTCTGGAGATCAATACCAGCATTCTCCTCAGAAGGCGTGCATGGCTTAGGATCTCAGCTCGGGAGATCAATTCCAGCATTCTCCTCCGAAGGCGTGCATGGCTTAGGATCTCAGCTCGGGAGATCAATACCAGCATTCTCCTTAGAAGGCGTACATGGCTTAGGATCTCAGCTCGGGAGATCAATACCAGCATTCTCCTCAGAAGGCGTGCATGGCTTAGGACCTCAGCTCGGGAGATCAATTCCAGCATTCTCCTTAGAAGGCGTGCATGGCTTAGGGTCTCAGCTCGGGAGATCAATACCAGCATTCTCCTTAGAAGACGTGCATGGCTTAGGATCTCAGCTCGGGAGATCAATACCAGCATTCTCCTCCGAAGGCGTACATGGCTTAGGGTCTCAGCTCGGGAGATCAATACCAGCATTCTCCTTAGAAGGCGTGCATGGCTTAGGATCTCAGCTCGGGAGATCAATACCAGCATTCTCCTCCGAAGGCGTGCATGGCTTAGGATCTCAGCTCGGGAGATCAATACCAGCATTCTCCTTAGAAGGCGTGCATGGATTAGGATCTCAGCTCGGGGATCAATACCAGCATTCTCCTTAGAAGGCGTGCATGGCTTAGGATCTCAGCTCGGGAGATCAATTCCAGAATTCTCCTCAGAAGGCGTGCATGGCTTAGGGTCTCCGCTAGGGAGATCAATACCAGCATTCTCTTTAGAAGGCGTTCATGGCTTAGGGTCTCAGCTCGGGAGATCAATTCCAGCATTCTCATCAGAAAGCATGCATGGCTTAGGGTCTCAACTCAGGAGATCAATACCAGCATTCTCCTTAGAAGGCGTGCCTGGCTTAGGATCTCAGGGTTTAAGCCTGAGGTTAAACAATCCATTTTGAACGCTCCCTTTGACAAAAAACACCTGTTTGGTCCTGTAGTTGACCAAGCCTTAGAAAAGAAGAAAAAGGACACTGAAGTAGCAAAATCCATTGGAGCACTCCAGTCCCCATCCAATAGAGGCTCCTTTCACCGCTCGTTTTACATAGCAGGGTCCAAAACAACATCCTCAGCCTCAAATGCTTCCTCTTACAAAGGTAACATCCAATCCTTTTCCTCTAGAGGTTTCTACAGAGGAGGATATAGAGGAAACAATTACAAAAGCAGACCCCTGCTCAAAAACCCCTCAGCGTCCCCACCGACCTCAAGAACTACCGACCCATCTCCCTCCTCCCCTTCATGACCAAAGTCACAGAGAAGATCGTCCATGCCCAGCTAACAAAATTCAACGAAGAAAACTCCATCTCGACCCCCTCCCAATCCAGATTCCACAGCAACCACAGCACCGAGACTGCTCTCCTCACTGCCATAGAAAACATCCACACCCTGTTCGACCAAGGGCACACTGCAGCTCTGATCCTACTCGATCTCTCTGCGGCATTCAACACCGTCTCCCAAAGTCTTCATGCATCTGCTGGGAATGATGGCATCCTGCATTTCAATCGTACCTCATGCAAGGCTTCACATGTATCCTCTGCAACAATGTCTAGCGAGTCAGTGGAATCAATCACAGGGTGCCAGATGTACAACATGATTTTGCATACGCAAATGGGTTTGCAAACCCGCTTGCACATGCAAAATCACTGTTGGCCATGTACAATTCCAAAATAGCGAGTCGCAGTTCATTTACGACTCGCTATTTAGGAAATGTCAGTGGGACGGTCGGAAGCAGAAGCGAGGAGGCCGCATGGGGTCAATATTGGAAGGGTTTTATTTGGGATTGTAACAAAAGTGGATAAAAGTAACCGTCTTGGCAGTCCCAAAATGTAGCAAACAAAGAGGAGTTGAGGTAGCTTCTTCAAGGTCCGGAGGGCTCCCTGGTAGGTTGGTCTTCTACGTGGCCCAGAAGCCTATTACGGGCTTCTACAGTTGTATCTCCGGGAGTGTCTCAAAACAAAAACAAGAGAGAATTCAGTTAAGATTCCCCTGTTTTATTCTTTTCAGGATACCGTCACCAAAATGAACCACGTGAGTGGGAAAGAGCTGTGACTGAGGGAATAGGGGCGCGTGTGTGGGTACTCGAGGTAAGTTTTCTAGGTAGAGCAGGCAGTATAGTGCACGGGAAGAGTCGGACACAGCGTGATTCAGGCATTAAGATCACCCATTGACCCTTGGTTGCACACATACACCACTGCGTCTATCCAATGCCACCCGCCGCCCTTAACACACTCCCTTCCCCATCCCTAAGCCCTTTTCCCCAACACGTACCACTAGGAGCCACAACTCTCCTGAGTTGTGGCGGCGGGCGCGACTTTCAGAATCCACCACTCTTCGGTCCACTTTTCCGTGTCGTCGTCTCCGGGACCCCAGGCTCCGGCGTTGTGGGCTGCGAAGTCTTCCCGGTCCGCTGCTTGGGTGTCGGCTTGGTTGCTGGGCTAGTCTTCGGCCCGGCTTACTACGTCTGCTCCTAGGCTGTCCGACGGCGCACCTTCTGAAGCATCTTCCCCATTTTCCACCCAGTCGCGACCTCTTTCTTCTCTCGGATTGGCTGGCTGAGGTTTCGTTCCCGCCTCCTACGTGAGTGAGCGCTTCCACTTCCGGGTAACTTCCTGGGTTCTGCGTAAGGGTAGAATCAGCAGTTAACAGGAGTGGAGCGGATGCTTCTTCGTACCAATAAGGAGTCCAAGACGGCTTTCGATGGTTGCTGCACATATTGTTGGAGGTATGTCCGGGGTCTCCCTCACAGGAATTGCGAGTCCCTTCCTAATTGCGTCCTCAATGCTATGTGTGAATGTTTGTGACCACAATTGCGGTCGCAAAACACTTGCAAATGACCAGCCTCTTCAAGAGGGTGGTAATGCAGTCGCAATTTCGAAGGGGTCCCCAGGCTACCCCTTCCACTTTGTGACTGTGTCTAAAAATATTTTTTAAAGGGCCGGCAGTGGTCCCAGGGACCACTGCCCTTAAAGAATGACATTTTTTAAATGCATCCCATTTTCTTTTAAGAAAAATGGGCTGCATTTAAAAAAAAAGGAAGAAAAAAAAAGCTGCTTCATTAAAAAGCAGTCCTATTCATGGTGGTCTGCTGAGCCCAGCAGGCCACCATCCCTGATAGTGCTGACATTCGCAATGGGCTCACAAATTGTGGGAGGCTCATTAATATTAATGAGCCTCGCAATTTGTGACCCCGACCTAGTGTTGGTAGACAGTGGCAACCATCGCTCGCTGCAGTGGTGGAACCCTCAAAACTTAGCAAAAGGGCAGCCTTTCATAGACCTGTAAACGGTTGGGGTGCCCATCTTCAACTTTACAAAGTCCAGGGGCTGCGGTCGGACAAACACAAACGTCTCCACATCAACTACCTGGAACATCTAGCAGTGTTCTTAGCACTCAGCTTTTCTCACCCAACTTGTAGGCAAGACTGTCTTAGTTCGCACGGACAACATGACACCAATGTACTACCTACAGAAACAGAGAGGGACTCACTCTCTCCAGCTGTCGCACCTTGCACAAAGCATTTTGGATTGGGCGATTCGACAGAAAATCTATCTCCTAACAGAACACCTCCCAGGAGTAGACCATCAGATTGCAGACCTGCTCAGCAGACACAGGTAGCAAATACACGAGTGGGAACTTCATCCCCATGTACTTCTTCCCTACGTTCAAAACTTACATTTTCCACAGATAGATCTGTTTGCCACAGTGCACAGCGCAAAATGCCCAAACTCTGCATTCAGGTTCCCACACCAAGCATCCAAAGGCAATGCCCATGGATGATTTGGTCAGGGATATTTGCTTACGCTTTTCCGCCTCTCCTGCTAATTCCATTACTAGTTCGGAAATTCAGACAAATGTCCCTCACTGTTCTTAATAGCCCCCACATGTTCTCGTAAACCTTGGTACTCTCATCCTTAGAACTCTCAGTGGTTCCACATCAAAAGCTACATCTCACACCTTGTCTCCTCACTCAGAGCCATTGAGAAATCAGACATCCAATTCACAGAGAACTCAACCTAGCGATTTGGCTCCTGAAGTCGTAGAGTTTGGTTATTTACAACTACCACCAGACTATATGAATATTTTCAAGGAAGCTAGTAAGCCTACTACTAGAGCATGTTATGCATCAAATGGAAACATTTTGTTGCCTATTGTAACAACAACAATATCAATCATCTTGATTCGTTTGTGCAGAACATCATTTGTCATCTGTTGCATTTACCGCAATGTGGATTAACTTACACATCCATTTGTTTACACCTGGGAGTCGTAGCTGCATACTTGCAAAATAGACAACACCTATCTCTCTTCAGAGTACCAGTGATTAAAGCCTTCATGGAAGGATTAAAAAAGGTTATACGGCCAAGTATTCCCCCGCTCCAGAGTGGAACTTAAACAGTCCTTACAAGGCTAATGGGCCCGCCTTTTGAACCAATGGACAAATGTCCGTTACAATTCCTGTCATGGAAAGTTGCTTTCCTCATAACGATAAACTCACTAAGGAGAGTTGCTGAACTTCAGGCATTACCTATACAAGAGCATTTCTTTCAACTTCACAAAGATAGAGTGGTACTACATACTAATCCTAAATTTCTCCTTAAAGTAGTTTCTGCTTAGGGGTAATTCATGAGCGATATCAAATTAAAATAACATAACATTAACATTTTCATTATTTATTGAACCGTCGTAATTCTTGTATAGAATTTATGTGTTGCAATGATAATAGAGCAAAAGACACACAATTGATGGACGGAATGCAGAACAAAACAAAACATTCACCCCCAGTCAAGAGATCTGGGTAAATCCATCATTATTTTGCTCACCATGCCACCCCAGTTCAGACATGGCCATATGCAAATCAGTGCCTCATGGGAACAGTCCAGCCCGAACAGAAGTACCCAAAAATTATATACCATAGGACTATACTTACCAATAGCCCATATACCAATTACCAATAATCAGTCAGTCGGCAATGGAGAAGGTTCAATCGTATATTATGCAAAGTACTCTATATAGAGGAGCTTCTCTCTCGTCCTCACCCTCAAAGGTGCTGTAGAGGAGAATGCTGGATCACATTCAAAACAGTGCATATATACTTTCAGCATAACACATTAAACCCCTTACATGGAAAAGTACCACTTCTCGTGAAGCCAAGAAGGAAAGCCCATATAAGGCACAGTTGATTAGTTCGAAAGTCAGCTAAGCTATTATGGGGGCAGGTCAGAGAAGGTGACTCCCTTTCGTTCTAGTGCACGGGAGTACAGGCACGGCACCTACAGGAATGTGCCTATCTGACTTAAAAGGCAGATGTGACCGTGAGTTTCCAGGAACAGAAATAATGGTTCATTCTTAGCCTAGGCTGACTGCTCAGTTTCTATCCTAAAGGGTGTCACGTGCTTTCGGAACTAAACTAAGTGAGGACGGGGAAACAAAACCAAGATTGCGCCTATTCGGCCAAGGCCCGAATTTGCCATGTCTCTAGTACGAGCGTATTTACAAAGGGTTTCGTTGCAAAGTAATATTGCGTATATTGGATATATTACGCCAATACCCTATATAAGTCGGATTTTATCTCTTCAGACCGCCCTTTTGCCGTGATGTAGCCAATATATAATGGAGATCTAATCAGTGAACAACCCCTCATCAATCTGCATTGAATCTTTGACCTCCTGCTGGACTAGTTGTTTCTCAATTTTGGCATTGCGCGAAGCAGATAATGAAGATGTAATCTTGGCAGCACAGAAAGAACAACATGCCGGCCCACAATTCAGGCAAAGGCAACAAGCAAATGCAACCCCTAAAGCTCCAGTGAGAATCATGAAGATCTTCCAACCCTAGGTGGACAAAAGGTTCCAGAACCACCCTGTTATGGACCAAGTACCATTTTCAGCGTGGACCTCTGCTGCCAAACGGTGCAATTTTTGAATAGCCAAGTGTATAGTTGGAGCAGAATCAGGTATATACACGCAGCAGGAGCTGCCAATCATGCGGCATGCTCCTCCTCGGTCAGCCAGGATAACGACCAGCACCATTCGATTTTGAAGCGAAACGAGCCTCGTAGCCTGCTCTACAGTCAGATTAGTTAAAATAGCAGCAGTGATTTGAACTACATATTCCACTACTCTAGACAGGCGTCTAACTTCCCTGCTGGTAAAAATAGGACCCCATATAGGGAAGAGGCCTTTTGCTAGATCTACGAATTGTTCCAGGGCAGTGTCATTCTGATCTGTGCTATCAGTATCAAAACTCCTACTAACTCGTATAGGGGCTTAATTCCTTTTTATTAACTGATGATCTTTATGATAATTTGAAGGGGCTGTGTATACTGGGGGGTAAAGGAAAGATAGATAGCAATGCCCCGCCCATCCTCGAGAAAGCCAAGTGTAAGCATTTTCACCACACACAAAGTATACATTAGGGGGGAGTAATCAGAGGCGGGCTGCTACTGGTGTGCAAGGTATAGGTATAGTTACACCTACTATTTCCTACCATAACATGTCCTTTACCCTCAATACAAAATGAAGCAGAACTATTAAAAATGGGAACCGGCATGGCCTTATCATCTGTAACATTACGATCCTGGAAGTGCTGAAAATATTGTGTGGAGTTGAAGCGTTCAAAATCTAACATTTCTTCCTTCAGCCAGGTAGCATTTTCATGGGTGGTATACATATTCATGCATGCAGCCGGGTCTAAGGACCCTTCTCCCTCATTCCCTAATGGGTCAAATCCCTGATGCTGTTCTATATATCTCAAAATGGCTTCATAGTCCTTCTCAGTATATATTTTACGTTCAGCTACATAATGCAAATACATCAAAGACAACAATTGGAACCAGGCTTCACAGCTTGCTAGATGTGATAATGGTAAGGAAATGAATAAGTCATGACGATGCATTACAGACGGCAAGAGGCCGCACACCCAACAATTTGTGGTGTTAGTGGCACTATGGGCCTGATGCAACATTTCAATAAATACATTTTTACTGTACGTTTCTCGGTGCCTTTCCTTACGGGGAGGCAAAGTATAAAAGAAGTGCTCTGGGGGAACTGTAGTGGTACCTAACACCTTATTCATAGGATACTGAAATTCTAAATACACGAACACACATTAATATTACGATTATCACGGTAATGGTTACCACAAAGGCTATCTTCATTCTGATAGCCCAACCAGAGAACATAGGGACATTGTCGAGAAAAGGCCGGGGTGCAAGGGGCCGTTCATCTTCAAAGGCAAAATGAGCAAAGGGATACATCCTAACTAAAAGTCCAAACACTAAACTTGGGATGAAGTATAAGCCAACTGCCAGAGGGTTTCTTCTTTCCTGTGTCCGTCTAGAGCCTCACAGGAAGGCTCCTATCGTTCATAAAAAAAACAACTCCCAAAGTGGATTCCGTTGTCACAACTCAGGCCCACAATGCAACACAGCCTTTCTTTCTGAACAGAGCAACACAACAGTTCCAAGCTCTCAACGGGTTCAGTCCAGTGTATCTCTCAGTACCCCAGTAAAGAGCTAATTCAGCCCTGCAGTTCAAGTCTTTCCCTATCTCCCAGCATCCGGACCTTGGGTACTGCGTCGTCTTCTGGGCCTTAAGTTGTATCTGAGGTGGCCAGGTTGTTCATGATCATGAAACAACACGGCAGCAGAAACATTCGGTGCAACAATTCTCATGGGTCCCTGAAGGATCAGCCTCTTTAACGGATTCTGGGGTAGAGGCTGATTCAGCTGCCTGGGGCGCAGATGATCCTTCCTCTTGCCCGCACTCAAGGGCGTCGGAGAAAGGCACAAAACTTGAACTCTGCTCTCCCTCCTGTGTTAGAACTCCTTCTCGGTTCTGCTGATCAAAGGGAAGCGGACAAGGTAATTTCTTCAAATGGGATACGTGAATCCAATGTTTCTTCCCCTCCACCTTCACTGCTATCCAGGTGGCCCGGAGGATTTGGTAGGGACGACTCCACCTCGGATCCAAACTTAATTTCCGCTGGTAATTTCGGACCAGGACCCACTGTCCTGGCTCCAGGCGGTGTCCGGGACCCTCAGACAGTGGCTGCAATACTGCTGACACCTGTTGATGAATGGAACGCAAATCTTTAGTTAAAGTGTACAGGTAATCTGTCATCATAGGATAGTCAATATCACGGACGGACCTGTGTCTCGCGACACCCCAAACATTAGCAAGTCGACCAAAAACGACCCCGTAAGGTGACAACCCAGCTCGAAAATGGGGGGGGGGTTACTCTCAATGACATTAAAGCTAGGGGCCACGCATCAGGCCAACTCAGGCTCGTGCTTTATTGGATCTTTGTCAATTTTAACTTCAGGGTACCATTATATTTTTCAACCAGTCCTGCGGACTGTGGATGCCGGGCTGCATGAAATTTCTGTTTTATTCGCAAGCCATTACATATATGTTGGACAAGTTCTGCATTAAAATGTACCCCGCTGTCTGTCCAGATCACCCGGGGCAAACCAAATCTGGTAAAAAATTCTTTGATTAGGGCTTTTGCAGTGGCCAGGGCGGTATTATCTTTGGTTGGATATGCTTCGACCCATTTGCTAAAAGCACACACCACCACAAGCACGTATTTAAGGTTGTTCACTCTCTCCAGCTGGTTATAATCCATTTGTATCACCTCAAACGGTAGGGAAGGGGTGCAAAATTCCGACTGAGGACTGACTCCCTCCCCCCCGGATTATGCTGCAAGCAAACCATGCAGTAGTTCACCACATGTGCAGCAATTTGGGGAATATTCGAATTGTTCCATGCGGGGTCTAAAAGTGCACAGATATCTTTCGCACCAATATGAGCGGGACCGTGAGCCATAGTGACTACTGCATACACTAGTGCATTTGGCAGCAGCCATTGCTGTTTTTCTGTTATCAACCCAGCAGTTATTTTTATTTAATCTCCCTATTTCTTGTTCCCATTGCATCATTTCATCAGGGGTAGCCTCTTTCTGTAATTCTCGAACACTCTCTATAGTATTATCAAACACTGTTGTCTCCGCCCACCTACCTTGCAGAAGCAATGAGAAACATAGTGGACAATTTTGTTTGTGCTGTTTCTTTTGCTACCTGGTCAGCAAAGGCATTTCCCTCCCCTGTGGTATCAATGATTTTTTTATGCGCACTACACTTGATAACGGCCACCTTCTCTGGTAATGTTAATGCGTTCAACAGCCGTTCAATCAGGGGGCCATGTTGTATTCTCTGACCATGGGAAGTGAGAAACCCTCGTTCTTTCCACAGACGCCCAAAACTATGAGCTACGCCAAAGGCGTACTGGCTGTCTGTGAAAATATTTACTCTTAAGCCTTCACTCAATTTGCATGCTCTTAACAGGGCTAATAGTTCAGCTATTTGCGCTGAATAATAGGAAACCCGAGAGGCCTCCACTATGGTTCTGAGGGTCTTGATGGCGTATGCAGCTGTTGTCGTGCCATCTGGTAATTTAAAACATGAGCCATTCACATACAACTCTCCTTGGGGGTCAGATAAAGGAGTGTCTGTGAGGTCTACTCGTCCCTTCGTTTCCTCTTCAGTCCGAAATATACAATCATGGACATCGTCCTTTTGATCATTCGAAGGGAGGGGTAGTAATGTGGCCGGGTTCAGAGTGGCACATCACTTGATAGTAATGCGAGGTGCAAATAAAGTTAATTCATAGCCGGTCAATCGTGCACTCGTAAGGTGCTGGGTTTTTGTTCAACAATATATCCACAGCATGCGGTACCATTACTGTGAGGTCAGTATTTAAAACAATTCCCTCTGACTGTCGAATGGCCACCGCCACAGCAGCAGTAGCCCTTACACAGCTAGGAAGGGCTCTGGCGACATTATCCAATACTGCCGAGAAATACGCACACGGTCGTTGTTTTCCACCGAAACCTTGTGTCAACACTGAAAGCGAACAACCGTCCACCTCATGCACATGGAGCACAAAAGGCTTTCGGTAGGCAGGAGTACCCAAGACGGGTGCAGAACAAAGTGCAGATTTCAGAGAGTCAAAAGCGTCCTGACATTCATCCGTCCAAGGTAGGGGTTCATGCACATCTTTGGTAGTCAAATGCAACAGAGGTTTAGCAAGAAGGGAAAAATTAGGTATCTTCTGGCGACAGTAAGAAGTTATGCCAAGAAAAGCACGAACATCACGTTGAGTACAAGGCACAGACATGTTAGAAATAACAGCTATTCGTTCGGGGGTTAGTCTTCTCCATGCTTTTGACAGTAGCTGACCGAGATAGGTCACCTCCTGTTGACAATACTGAAATTTAGACAAAGACACTTTATTACCATTCGCAGCTAAATGAGTCAATAGTTTAAGTGTGGCCTCTTTACAACCTTCCTCCGTATCTGAGGGCACTAATATGTCATCCACATATTGGATAAGTACATTATCAGGGGGTAGAACTAATTTATCTAACACAGCTTTCAGCGCTTGGCTATAGATACTGGGACTTTCTGTTTACCCCTGAGGAGCGCGGCAAAATCTAAAGCTGCGACCAGATAATGAAAAGCCGAAAATATGACGGCTGTCAGGGTGTATTGGAATACTAACAAAAGCATTTTTCAAATCTATTGCAGAGAAATATTGGGCAGTAGGAGGAATCATGGTGAGGATTGCGGTAATGTCTGGGACTACAGGATATTGGGGCACCACTATTTTATTAACCTCTCTTAAATCAATCACAAATCGATAAGTATCTTTATAATCAGGGTCACCATCTAAAGGTGCCTTCTTCAGGATCGGTAAAATGGGACTATTACAGACATTAGCAGCCTTGTCCTCCACCACTCCTTTCTTAATCAGATCATGAATAATTGCTAATAGGGCTTGTTCACCTTCCGGTGAAATGTGATACTGAGGGATACGTGGCAAATGTGCATTATGTTTCAAAGTAAACGAAACAGGGGGTACTTTCAACAATCCCACATCTGTGTCCCCCGATGCCCAGAGAGTCTGAGGAATTTGGGAGAATTCAGGAGGGAGACGTTCATTTCTGGCAAAGCATTGAGACGTACATTTAACAGGGGGTTGCATAGTCAAATAAACACCATCAGGAGAACGGTAAATACGAGCATGCAATTTCTTCAATATATCTAATCCTAACAAATTCTCACCACAATTAGAAGTGAGCTAAAAGGGAGAGTCTACAGTAATTGGACCAATGGTAAATGGAAGAGGTTTAGAAATGGGGCTCACTATGGGGATTCCTGAGAAACCCACTGACACATTGTTTTGCCCAGACAGAGCAGCCCCTGGCACCAGTGAATGAGCAACGGAACTATTCATTGCTCCAGTATCCACTAGAAACTTCTCAGACGTCCCCATCAATTGCCCGCTCACATAAGGCCCCTGTTGGTCGACTGGTACTGATATCTGGCCCCTGCTCTGTTCATGGCTGTCTCATGCGTAACCATCCTCATCAAATCCTCCTTCCTGATAGTTTGCATTGTAATACTGCCTCCCTTGGGGATCATCAAAGTAATTCCTTCCTGACTCACCACCGGACGTGTCCCCACGTCTCATGCTATTTCGATCGGTACCACCTCGTCCCCTTCCTCTTCCTCTTGACAGACCGCCTCTAGTGTATAACACTGAGCTCGCCAGTGTCCTTCCTGCCTACAATAAGAACACTGATTTATCCCTATTCCAGCAACTGGACCCGTTCCTCCTCCTCGGCTCATTCTCGCCCTTCTTGGGAACGAACCTCTACCCCCCCCTTCCGCTGTTTTGTCCTCTAATCTGTTGCAACAACACTCGGTTCTTCAAAGCCTTAACTTTTTTATCAGACTTATCCTTGCTCTCATTTCCCGATGTTCATAATATTGACCCATACTGAGTATAACGAAAGGGGTGGAGGTGGTCCACGTACCTTCGGCAGCCTGCAATCGTGCCATTATCTCAGGCAGCAAATTAGTGACAAATATGTTTACGAATAGCCGTATACCACCCTCCGTTGACAGATCCTGACCACTGAAATTAATGAATACTTTCTCAAATCGAGTAAAAAAATCAGACACATTTACGTCCTTTTTCTGTTTACAAGCCGTCAGCTTATCCCAATCCACCTTACGTGGAGGAATAAGGGTTTGCATATATGTTATAATACAAGCAGGTATAGCTAAGATCTCTGCTTGAGGCTTATCACCCGGTTTCCAGTCTCTGTCTCAATCTTTAATTTGGTCCCATGTTCCACCAAAATTTGCAACATGGTCTTGCTCATGCACTTGTGTCCATATATCTACCGGGATCAATAGGCCGAAAAATAACTCAATGTCAACAAGGGTCATAACAGCCGAATTAGCTGCCTCAGTAAGTTCTTTGTAATAAGCCGTAGGATTCTTACGGGGGTCGGGAAGCTGGGCTTTTAATGCGAGAACCTCGCTTCTCTTCCAAGGGGTATATACACACTGTTCTTGAAAACGTGATTCTACACGAGGTCTAGTCACAATTCCATTGGCATCTGTTACTTCTGGAATCTCGGGATGATACAAAGGGTGCACTTCTCTCATGGGATGCTGAGCCCCCCAATCTGGACATTTCTTATGCAGTCGATCTCGATAATGTATCAAGGTTTCAACATTCTGAAATACTTCCTCAACTTTTAATTCAAATTTAAAAGCTCGGTCCCTTATGTCGCGCAGTATCTGAGGAGCCAGCCCTTCCTCAAAATTTTGTTCTCACAGAGAAATTTATCGAATCGCCATATTCTATAACGCCAGTTGTTGCATGATTGGTTCATAATCTTTCATAGTGCTCCAAATATCAGATAACGTATAAATTGGATGCCACATCCATTGGGATGCCTGAATCGCAATAATCCGTCTTTCTTCAAATCCTAAAGACGATCGAGTAAATGCTTGTTGAGCTTCCAGACCCCCTATTGGGCGACGGGGAGTATTATCTAAAGTGGTAGGTGTCATTCCCGCAGGTGAGACTGCCCATCCCGCGGTTGGTGGTGTCAGAATCACCGGGGACAAGGGGGAAGGGACAGTTGCCCCAGACAACAAAGTAGTCAAACTTTAGGTAGTCTGGCAGAGAGTAGGAGGAGGGAGTAAGGGGGCCGGAGAGGACGCATCTATAGATGCTGTAGCCACCGGGGGCACCGTCGCCGGTGCCGGATCCCCAGGCAACAAAGCTCCAGCCACCAGTACCGCAGGGTATATTCCTTGAGGGGCATATGGAGGTGGCGGACGGACATCTAACAATTCCTCTATCTCATCCTCTGCCTCAGTTCGTGTCACATAACTCTTATCCGCCTTTAATCGAAATTGTCTATCAGTTTGTTCAATATTCTTCTCTACTTTTGCATTCTCATATGCCACAGCCTTTTGCGTAATTGTCTGACAGGATTTGATTTTTTCCTAATTTCTCCTCTCGCATTCGCTGTCGTTTTGCTTCCTTTAACCATAGGGTCAAAGAGTCGAACATTGTCTGACGGCTCCTTTTGGCGAACAATTTATTTTGCAAATAATTAATTTTTCTTTCATCAAAAGACCCCGTTAAGGGTCATTGCAATTCCTGATTATCTTTGGTGTACTTCTTCCAGATCGTATTAAACAAAATGGAAGAGATACCATGTTTAACATACATATCAAAACTCGGGCTGCCCTCCGGAAGAGCAGGCTGCCTTTCATCCAAACGCCCACTCTTCCGACGACAGCAACATCCAAAACACAATTTACTAAAACACAACATATTTATTCATTCAACAACTAGTACTTTCCAAACACACCATTCACCAGGACATGTCCATCTTCTATATACTCATTCGTTCTCAAATCATACAATCGCATTCACCACTCACACATGGGCTTTCGATCGATAACCAAAGTACAGCCGGCGTTCTTAATACAGTACAAATAGGCGTCAATTCCAAATTCATGTCTTCCAAATCGAACAGAGCCCGTCGACTCCTGTTCGGGGAATCGATCAAACCTCATTCCAGACCACACAGATTCACAAATGAGGCAGTCCAGAGACTGCCCAGAGATCATCAGACAGGCGAACCACGGACCTTCTTAAGGACGATCCCATAGTCCTGTGCTGGTTGGGCTAGGATGACTGGGCGCATAGCTCCAGGTCCCAAGCTTACCCAGTTGCTGTTACGGGCTTTTCCGAAGAAGATTCGGCCGAGTGAGCACCCCTTGTGCAACACCAGGGCATCTGACGTTGTCTCAATTAATCACCAAACAAGTCTGTGGGGCATCCACCCGTGCAGCAACTCCGCTGCCACGTCGGACCCCCAGATTCCCTGTGGTTCACCAACCACCAAATTCCAAAATACAGTTAACTGTTTCCAAAGGCACCGCTCAACAGTGCTATTCCAAAAGATGCCAAAACAAGTCACTCACCTGGTGTACTCCGGTCCGATTGCGTGTTCTCCACTGCCGACTCCTGTAGACCAACACGGTCAGCTGTTCCGGGTTAAGCCCGAAGGACTACGGCGAAGGGTTATTTAGCAGCTGGGAAGGTCACTTGGCGCGAGAGTGGAAATTTTCCGACCAAAAACTGGTTTCTCAATTAGGATCCTTTTTCAGTCCACCCACTCGACCAGAACTCCTCCTGTCCTTTCACTCCTGCTTATAGGAGGGGATGGCCCTATCACGGAGTCCCAGCCGAGTCGCCAACTGAAGTACCCAAAAATTATATACCATAGGACTATACTTACCAATAGCCCATATACCAATTACCAATAATCAGTCAGTCGGCAATGGAGAAGGTTCAATCGTTTATTATGCAAAGTACTCTATATAGAGGAGCCTCTCTCTCGTCCTCACTGTAGTGATGAGCCTCAGCAAGGCCTACCAATGCAAGGGGTTCGCCCTTCTCTGTACAAAGTCCTCAGACCATAAGAAGAAGTTGGCAAAGAAACTGGAAATAGAAAAACAATATTTATTACACCTCATGAGGCGGTACTACGGTCCAAACAACACCCTCCAGTATTGTATGAAGTAGCACCCCGAACAAAGAAAGCATGGTCCTTTTATACCCACGCAGGGGCTCAAAAGGAGGCGGTACAAAACACAAAAGCAAGTTTTATGTACATATAAGGGCATATTGGAAGGCACAATCGATGAGTGGGCGGAGTTAACAGTTTTCAGAAACTAGTAAACACATTACCTATCTGGAACTAATTACTAACAGCTGCAGACCCTACTGGACATGCCTGGGCATGCATGAAAGTGGGGGATGCTAAATATAGCCTGTTGCTGCGCAGATTTCAGGCACAGTTAACAAGAAGGTAGGACAAAGCACATGGTGAGCACATGGCAACATGTGGCAGACAAAATGGCTGCCACAAATACAAAATGGAGTCTGCACGATGTTACAATAGTTGCTGAAAACAGCATATCTTATGCTAATGCTTAAACCAGCCGCTCCCAAATTACAACATCACCCTCAAAGGTGCTGTAGAGGAGACTGCTGGATCACATTCAAAACAGTGCATATATACTTTCAGCATAACACATGAAACCACTTACATGGAAAAGTACCGCTTCTCGTGAAGCCAAAAAGGAAAGCCCATATAAGGCACAGTTGATTAGTTCGAAACTCAACTAAGCTATTATGGGGGCAGGTCAGAGAAGGTGACTCCCTTTCGTTCTGGTGCACGGGAGTACAGGCACGATGCCTACAGAAGTGTGCCTATCTGACTTAAAAGGCAGATGCGACCTTGAGTTCCCAGGACCAGAAGTAATGGTTCATTCTTAGCCTAGGCTGACTGCTCAGGTTCTATCCTAAAGGTTGTCACGTGCTTTCGGAACTAAACTAAGTGAGGACGCGGAAACGAAACCAAGATGGCATCTATTCGGTCAAGGCCCGATTTTCCCATGTCTCTAGTACGAGCGTATTTACAAGGGGTTTCGTTGCAAAGTAATATTGCGTATATTGGATATATTACGCCAATATCATATATAAGTCGGATTTTCTCTTCAGAACTGCAACGATAATAGAAGCAGATAAAAGTAATCAGCAAAATAAGCACATTGAACAGAATAAATAGTTCCACCATCTTTCTAAAACAATGTACATATGCAATCATATAAAAACTGTACAGAGCGTTTTCTTACTATGCTTTCCCGTTTGTGTGTGTCTGTTGGTCTCTGTGTTTCTGTCTCCCATTCCCTGTAGGGAAAGTATGTAGCTCCTCGTGTAGAAGAGTCGGTCAAGAAGGAGCACACTGCATTGAATAATTTCTTGGTATGCACTTTTTATAAGTATTACAGGAAATCACAATGATTGATTGTCTCTGTTATATTCTTCTTTCCCACAGGGTCTTCCTCTTCAGTCCCTTAGGTGTGCCTCGGCGGCCGTCGTCCCTCAGACAGAAGGAAAAGACTCAGGTAAGTGTTTTTAGTTTATGGTTTAATCAAGGGAGGATGTGAGGGATAAATAATAGCTATGCATAAATGTGAAGGAAGGGTGTAGAGGTTGGAGCAACCAAAAGAAAAAGAGTAGCCGATGATTTCTGCTCTTGTCTTTCTTTTCCATCTCACTTATTTCCTTTTCCCTGGGTCCCTTTCACCCCTCAGCCTCCACTCCCGTCCCTCTCTGACTCAGCCCCTTTCCAAAAGCCCTGTAGACCCCCATGCACCTGGAAGAGGCACGTCACTCCGGGCCGTGGCGTGGTGACTCGACGTCCTTCAGTGAGGTCTGGTAGTAGATCATGCCTCCGGGTATTCTGAGGCTATTCCCCTCAGGACTACCACTGCCCCTGCAGTGGCTAGGGCCCTCATTAGCATCTTTACCAGGGTGGGCTTCCCTAAGGAGGTGGTGTCATACAGAGGTACCAACTTCATGTCTGGCTACTTGAAACACATGTCGAAGGAGTGTGGCGTGAATTATCGGTTCACTACCCTCTACCACCCACAATGTAATGGCTTTATTATTATAATTTTTTTTAGAACTTTATTTTAATTTTGTCAACATACAACCTGGCAGTCAGAGTATACATAGACATATCATACCAATATGTTCTACGTCAGTAGGTTAATCAAGAAGCAGTCAATAAATACACATGCACTTATCTGCTTTCCCGTTCTCCAGGTGATCAATAAGTATCCCATTCCCCTAATTGGGAATTGTACCTTACAATTATCATGTGGAGACACCTCCTTGCTCATCCCCAGGGTCGTAGTGTTCTGCCTTATCAGATTCAGAGCCAGAGTCTGTGTCTGTTGTCACTCGGGAAGCAGGAGCTAGGAGTTATCTGTATGAGCACGGCAAGTGTTTAGTGTATCCTCAAATTTGTCATCCTTTCTGCTAAGGCGCATATGTTTCTCCTCAGCTAGGGCCCAGTTGAGCGCATCTCTATGCCAGAGCGCAATCGTTGGGGCATGCTGGGACAGCCATGTGATTGCAATTCTACGTCATGCCAGTACCATAGGCAACTGACCAAATGTATAGGTTATCTTGCACCCTTCTGGCATCTAAAGAGGCTTAATAAACAGCATTTGGTTGTCAGCTCAATACTTAGTTGTGTGGCATGCTCCATTTCTTTGACAGCTTGTTGCCAGAAGGAGTGTATTGCATCGCAGGGCCATGGTTAATGTAAGAAATCAGCCCCCACAGTGTGGCAGCGCAGGCGTATATCTGGGCAAGGCACAACCATTCGATAAAGGTCTTGTGGCGTTAAATAAGTCATTCGCAGAAAATTATAATGTAAGTCCTTCGCAGAAAATTATAATGTATCCGTTGAAAATGGGCATTACTAGAAACCATGCATGTTAGTTCACAGGACCGCTGCCAGTCTTGATCTTCCATTGGAATGTCAAAGTCTAAATTCTAGGCATCTCGGGTCTGTGTGTAGTGTGTAGTGTGTACTGTACAGTTTAAAATGCAGCCCTTTGGGGGTGCGAGGGGTCGTGGCTCATCCTCTTCCTTTCGGGGAGGTTACAACCAATACCAGCAGTACCATCCCTATCAGGACCAACCGAGTTACTCCTCCCTCCAACAGCAGTCTTTTCGACAGCCGCAGGCTGCCTCTTACGAGTAGTACAGAGGGAAATCCTCCTGCTAAGGTAGAGATTCCTCAAAAAAGCAGTGACCACTGCCAACCACCCTTCCCATCAATCCGACCAAAGTTGGAGGGCGGATCTCCCATTTCTTTTCCAATTGGTCCGCAATAACTACAGATCGATGGGTTTTGGACATAGTGTCCAGAGGCAACACTCTGGAATTTGTGAAATTCCCTCCAAGTTCTCCCCCCAGAGGTCCTCCTCCTGCCCGTCTGAAGGAACTTTTATGCCAAATCAATCTCATGTTAAGGAAAGGAGCGATCAAAGTGTACCGAATCTTCAAGGGGATGCAGGCTTCTATTCAAGATTCTTCCAAATCAAGGAAAAATCAGGGTGAGTGGCGCCCCATTCTGGACATTCGTTCCCTCAAAAAGATTCTCAAGAAGCAAACTTTCCAGATGTTGTCTCTCCTAGAAGTGCTTCAATTATTTTAAGGGGATTACAAGCCAACACTGGTCCTTAAAGATGCCTATTTTCATGTCCCTATCCTACCCAGACACAGAAATTTCCTGCGCTTCAGAGTGGCTGGCAGAGATTTCCAATTCCAAGTCCTTCCATCTGGCCTTCGCTCTGCACCCGAATGTTCACCAAAGTCTTGGCACCGGTGGCAGCATATCTTGGTCAAGCTGGTGTCCAAATATTTCTCTACCTCGACGACTGCCTTATAAAGGCACAGTCGTTCGCAGTCGCAACCAGACACACTCAATCATGCCTGTCTCTGTGTCTTTCCATCACTCTGGAGAAGTCTCAGTTCACCCCCTCTCAAGTGAGGACCTTCTTGGGGGCCATCATAGACACACAGCAAAGAAGGGCGTTTGTCTCAAACGAAAGACAACAGCGGATTTCCAAACTGGCAACTCTCCGGCGCACATAAAAGTATGTTTCTGTTCGACAGTTCAAATCGCTTCTGGGGATGCTGTCTTCCGGTATTCCCCTAATTCCCAACTGTCGCCTCAAAATGGGACCCCGACTGGAGTACTCGACAACCAATAGGGTCCTTCGACGATGTCATCAACATCACGTCTCAGATACGAAGAGCATTGCTATGGTGGACTCACATACCAAACATCTCAGCAGTTCGTTTGTAGTGGACACTCCAAGTTTCATCCTCACGACAGATGCCTCCCTTAGAATGGTGGGTAGCGCATCTTCAAGCCCTCACAGTCAAGGGGAAATGGGACACCCACCTATGAACTTGGCACATAAACCTTTTGGAGTTACCGGCGATATTCCCGGCACTGAAGTCCTTTTGCACCCTCATTCAAGGAGCTTCAGTGTTGATCCGCATGGACAACACAACAAGCATGCATTATGTGACCAAACAAGGGGGCACGAGATTCACTTTGCTATCCCTACAAGCTCAGCAAATTTGGGATTGGGCGATTCAACAGCAGATCACTTTAATAGCAGTCCATGTTCCGGGGGTGTCCAACCTTCTATCGGACTCCCTGAGCAAGTCGGTCCCATCAAACCACTAGTGGGAACTTCATCAGCCGATGCTGGACCGCATCTTTCAGCTTTGCGGACACCCCAATCTGGATTTATTTGCGACCAACCTGAACTGCAAAAGACATTCGATGCAAGTTGGCTTCCCCACTCTGATTCAGAAATGCGTTTTTGATGAACTGGTCAAAAATATATGCTCACGCTTTTCCACCGATTCCTCTAGTCGCAAGGGTACTTTGGAAACTGCAGAAAGAACCCTGCTGCATTCTTCTGATAGCCCCCAGATGGCCTCGCCAGTTCTGGTTTACAGAGCTCCTCCTTCTGTCGGAGTGCAATCCAATTTGGCTGCGCCCAATTTCGAATCTTCTTACTATGAGCCACGGCCTGATCTGCCATCCGGATCCAACTGGCGCCTGAGCACTATGAGTTTGCTAATTTGATTATTCCTCCAGACTGCAGGGAGGTTCTCACTAACGCTAGAGCACCGTCCACTATCAAAACCTACAAACTCAAGTGTAAACGGTTCAATCTCTGGTGTGAAGCTTCAAATTCAAATTCTTCAATTTATCTCTGAGAAGAAATTAAATGAAATGAAAAATTACACTTGTATAGCGCGTAACTACCCGGAGGCCTCGCAGCGCTTTAGACTGATTGCTTGTGGCGGGTTAAGGGTAAATTAACACGCTTTTGCGAACAAGTGTGTTTTTAGGGCCTTTCTAAAAGACATACGGTTATTGTTCTCTCGAAGGGAGAGGGGGAGGGAGTTCCACAGCTTGGCCGCAGTATGGGAAAAGGAGCGACCGCCCCAGCAGGCTTTGTTGACTTTGGTAGTAGTCGCAAGCTGTAAAGAACTAGAGCGCAGAGCTCTGGCCGGGGCATAAGGCATAGATATGGGGTGCAGAATTGCCGAGCCGGTGTGATGAAAAGACTTGAACACAATGCACATGGCCTTGAACTGCACTCTGGCCGCTACTGGGAGCCAGTGAAGTTCTTTCAAAGCTTTCTTGGCTGACTGCCAACGGGGAATTTTATACAATAGCCGGGCGGCGCAGTTTTGTGTAACTTGAAGCCTGTGGGTCACTGCTGCCGGGGCTCCTATATATAGGGCATTCCCATAATCCAGGCGGGAGAGAATCAGGGCCTGGACCATGATCCTCCTAGCCTGGAATGGGAGCAGAGGGAGCACCTTGCGAAGCATTTTCATCAGCCCGATGCATGTGGAGGCAGTTTTGGTAGCTTGGACTGAGAAGTCAAGCGCTTTATCCAACCAAATTCCAAGGCTCTTTATCTGGGATTTGGGAGGAGGAGGCGTGCCAAGACAAGGGGGCCAGATGGATGCTAGGGCGGACGGAGGAGGGTTGCCCAACAACATGATGTCAGTTTTCTCCCCGTTAAGTTTAAGATAGGAAGATTGCATCCACCTGGCCACAGCCTCTAGACAGGGGCCTAAGGTGGGAGACGATCCCTCAGGGTGGTCAAGAGAGAAGACAGAGATTCTACACTGTGCAGTAGGTAGAATCCCTCCTAAACTTCCGCTTGAGTTTTGGTCAACATCCCCTGCTACTCCATTGGCTCCCAATAGCGTGGTACGTAATCTGGGAGTCATGGTTGACAACAAATTGACATTAGAAAACTGTCAACAAAACAGCTGGAAGTTGTTTTACTCTGATCAGAGCATTTCGGAAAATCCTTCCGATGTTCTCTTAACAGAACAGAGCGCTGATAGTCCGGAGCACCATCCTCAGTAAGCTGGACTATTGTAATGCCCTGTTACTAGAATCCCCGCAATATCTGATTGAGAGATTGCAGAGAGTACAGACCATGGGGGCCAAACTGGTACTAGTGCAACCACGCCACACCTCCGCCTTCCGGGGTACTCTCAGATTTACACTGGCTGCCAGTCTCACAGAGGATACGATTTAAGGCACTATGTATAGTATTTAAGGCTCTATGTCAAGAAATTTTTCCCTTTGGGCACGTTAGGTTAGAAGACATCAACTTATCTAGAACAGAAATTTAAGCAGCAAATATTCAAGTGTCAAACCTAAGAGCAAAGCATAAGCTACAAAATCATGAGAGATCGGTCAATTCGAATTGCACAGTTTATTCATACATAAAATAAGTTTAAAAACAATTTAAAATGCATAAGACTTGGGAACACAGATAATATATCAGGGGAAAAAATATATCAAGTACATAGATACATATAATCAAATTCCTAAACCTGTAAAAGGGAGGTACACATAATTCCTAAATCAAATATAAGTAATATTATTCCCTTAGTTTCTAATTTCGACGCGTTTCGATGGACAGTTAATATATCGCCGTCTTCATCAGGAAATATTGACTGTCTTCCCAAGATATCTGAAATTAGATAAAATATGTCTTAGTACTTTTACTATGACATAATTAAAACCTGCCCTGTACAAAAGATAAACCGAAATGTCAATACTTGTGTAACACAGCTATTGCTCCGAATTACCTGACAACATTTCAACCATTAACACATTCTAACATTTCACAGCTACAAGAATAGTGACTACATATACTTATTTACACAGCCTATGTACAAGTATGCCTATATGTTATTTTCTCCACAGTCAAGCAACACCCACCATTGGTCCTATGATGATATTTTCTAATGGCAAAGTTTTGCACTTTCGTAACTTTTTAACATTCCAGTTATGATATTATATTGCATTGCAGTATCTCATTACTTCAGCATAGGTCAAGATGTTCAGTTATATCAACTTGTTCAACATGGTTCATCCTGGTTAGCAAATGTTAGCCCATACCATATGTAAAAGATAATCTCCCCAAGGCCCGACCATTCCTCATTCTATACTCATAGTTCCAACCAATTAATCGTCATTAACTAACCTTGTGTCACGATCTAATCATCAAGGTAGGGAACTTGTGCCTCCTATCTGTTAAGTGGAATGAAATTCTCACTTTAGACTGATTCCAAGAAAAACTGCTCGGCAGCTATGGGGAGAAAAGAGCAACAATGTGTATACAGTTATACAGGAGAAAAACGCTCTACGTCTGTATCTACCTACGCACGGACAAGACGATCTATGTCTGTGTCTACCTACACAGACCAGTCCCTTAGGTATAAATCAGAGACATCTAGTGGGTCAAGAACCAGTCTAATCCTTATTATCTCTCTGATGTGTTACTAGTACAATACAATACCAATATGTCTAATTACCTGCACACTGTTAAGGGTCACTAGAAGAACATTACTACATACTAAATACTTACAGCGTGGTCATTAAGAATCCCTAGTACACGCGGTATAGTACTTGGATCACAGCTTTGATGCGGGCGTCCATATAATTTGACGTATTTGTAAATACACTGAAAAACAAAAGTTGTATTCAGTGGAAATAATATTCATAGAGACTCAAAGCGTTTCTCTTTGAATTGTCATTAAGGACGCGGGCAATACTTACACATATATCTAATGTGCGTATATATAGAGATAAGTATGTTGACGTATTCCGGGCCTTTTTCAATCTAATTCTTCCTTACACGGCCTCTGCGGACAGAAGAATAACCGTACGTTAAAGCACAGAAAAGGCAATATTATCTCTATTCTTTCTAGACGTTTGACATACCTTAAATCGTATCACTGTTAACGTCCCGCGAGTCAATCTGCACGTCTCCTCATGGAAGCTCGTCACACTGCCACTGTGCGGCTTATATTCGTATCACCGCGCCATTTTTCATCATGGGCGTGGCGCCCGTTTCGCAACAGTACGCACATTCTCTTGTTAAACAAAGAGAGCGGACAACTAGTAGTCCAACAGTCTCAGCGAGACTACAGTCCGAATAGACCTGAAAATAGGTCTTCATAGGGACGTACACAGGACCCTATATCGTTTAAGCAAGCTACGCCCGTGCGTTAGCGGTTGTACATTATAAAACCGGTTATATGAGTATTATAGATGTTGTAAATCAAATAGGGATGTGAATAACTGTCTATTTACATTTGCCTATATTTGTCTAACCCTTTCCTTAAAAGTATATTTTATTTATTTATTTTGTATACTTATAGAGCACGATCCTGTCACCCAAAGGGCATCCTGGCACTTGAACTTCGGTCAACAACACTTTTCACAGCTCAAACATTTCTATAGTATTTTTATAGCGAAAAACATATGTTCTAGAGGTTTTGTGAAGAAAAGGGTTTCCCCCCCCCCGTGCATATATAATTATATAATGAGAGCCAAAAAGCTCATGGCTATATCTGTCAGTGCTCGATCATGCAGATTGTTAGACTGATGTTTGCTTTTATTGGAAAAACACAGAAATGGAGGTGAAAATTAGGACGTAATTACCCTATTTCCCCCCAATAATGCGATCCCATTCTTCACGAGAATTAAGACCCTGTCTGACTGTATTTAAATGGGAGATATACCACTGTTCTCTGTTTTTGCGGACATTAACAAGGTTCCCACCTCTTTTTCCTACTTTAACTCTCTCCAGTATGAACCATCTAAACTCATTTTCACCATGTTGTTTTTCCAAAAAGTGTGGAACAATTGGGGCAGTGATCTTTTTCATTTTAATCGCAGATCTATGTTCCTGGAGCCTGACCTCTGCCTCCCTGCCAGTTTCTCCAACATAGCAGAGCCCGCAAGGACATTACAGTAAATAGATCACACTTTTAGTTCTGCAATTATTATGGGTCTTACAATAAACAGTTTTCTCATTACATGTGAATTCAGATGCCACAATACATTGATCACAGATGTCACACATTCCACATCTAGTGGTACCCACTACTTTTGTATTGTCCAGTGTTCTCTGATTATCGCCTAATTCCTCTTTATAGGTGTGTACTAGCAGATCACGCAGATTTTTATTCTTTTTGAACGCAAAAAGAGGTTTTTCTAAGGCATTCTCCTCATCATGATTCAGGATATGCCAGTGTTTATTCACCACGTTCTTAATTTGGTTACTTATATTAGAAAATTTGCTAACAAACACCACCTTTTTCAAAGGACTCTTTTCTTTTTTTGTTTTCTGTATCAAGGCATCACGATCATAGAACCTTGCTCTCTTCAATGAGTGGGACAATAGTTGTTTGGGGTATCCTCTTTCTCTAAATTTCTTTTTAAGAACATCAGCATGTTTATAGTAGTCATTAATATCAGAACAATTCCTCCGCAAACGGAGGAATTGACTAAACGGTATGTTCTCTCTTTGTGACTTTGGGTGGAAGCTCGAAAAATGGAGAAGGGTGTTTTTCGCCATTGGTTTGGTGTAGAGTTCCACTGATAACACACCTTCAGAGTTCTTAATGGAGATGTCAAGAAAATCCACTTTTGTGGTACTATATGTATAGGTGAATTTAAGATTTGGGTCACCCAAATTGATCCAACTCAGAAACTCACCCAACAGCTCAATTGTGCCATCCCATATAAAAAAGATGTCATCAATGTAGCGGTACCAGCCCGCTACATTCTCAAAGAAAGGGGCCATCTCGTTCTCAATATGTTTAGACTCAAATTTCCCAACATAAAGACAGGCTGATGTCTTCTAACCTAACGTGCCCAAAGGGTAAAATTTCTTGACATAAAGTCTAATGCTGGTACCCTATCCCTTTGGTTTGTGGTCCCTCTCTCTTTTATTAGAGATCTTCGGTACGGTCCTTGTGGCTGGAGAGTTTTTTGTTCATTGTATCAATACTTATTGATTACGTGTAATGGATCACATTAAGACCTTTTGGGTTTAGCGACGACCAATTGCATCGTATCATTAACACGAAAAAGGGAAATAGAATTACGGTTGTGTCAGGCAAGGGAGAAAACTGGGGGAAATTATTGAACCTAAAAAAGAAGCTTATACGCACAGAAGCTCATGCAGACTTTCTAACAGAATATGTAAAATCGGGTATTATCCCAATTGGTCTGCAGGTTCGTAATGAGCCCGGTCTCTTCACAGAGAATAGAAAATTCCTGGAAACATGGACACTCATTTCTAACAGATGTAGTAGAGACTGGCTGCTCCTTATTATTGAGACTGCTCAAGGACTTATCATACTTGAGCAAGAAGAGATTGAGAAACTTGAAACAGAACTCAAAAACTGTCCTGCTTTAGAAGAGGCGAAGAAGAAATTAGCGGATATCAATAAAGATGTTGAAGGTTACAGTGATTATCTGTTAAATAAAAAAACGAATAAATTAAAAAAGGATATTGAACGTTTTTCTATAGAAAATGTATACCCCTACTTAAGAGAGAACTACTACCAGAGTAGAAATGACGGTAACTGGGATAGACCACAAAACCGGCCAATCTATTCCAGAGGGGGTAACAAACAAGTCACTTTTTCCGAAACATCAGGCTCCGGTAGTGAGGAGGAAGATTGTATCGATAATGAAATGGGTAGGAATGGACCTGACCAAAGTAATTTTTTAGAGTCACGCCCAAGGAGGGTGCAGAGGTACAACGGAAATCAGGGACGTGGCCAATTCAACCGGGGCCGACAACAGTACAACCGAGCACCTCCTCAGCAGGAATACATGAACACACGGAGCAAACAATACTGGAGACCAGCCAACTACCAGTAATTAATCTATCTAGCAAGGAGCTGAGCAGTGCAGAAATAGATATCCTTAGTAGGGGCTTTAGCTTTGTCCTCTCTACCAATCTAGATAAATTTCAACTAGAAAAGGACCTTCGGTCATTTTTTAGAAAAATAAGACTCACACGATTTTTTGAAAACAGAGAGAGTAGGGTCCATGAAAACATCTCTGGATTTAAACCTAAGTCTGTTTTCACACCTACTTTAGGTATGATGGGAAAAAACATTGAGGCCTTTGAGATGGCAGTCGAAAGTGGGATACATAGACTAATAGACAATGACAAGAAACCCAATTTTTTTAATATTTCCAAGGCTGAGAAAGAAGCATTGGAGAAACTGAAAAATGACAACTCTCTCACAATTAAGCCCGCGGACAAAGGAGGAGGAGTGGTAGTTTTTGACACTGCAAACTATGAGGAGAGGATGCTTCAGATGTTAGAGGTTAGGGAACACTATGCCCGTACAAATGTTAGTAGTCTCGCTAGAATATCCCGGGAGTGTTTGACCCTTTTAACCAATGCTAGGGATGAGGGTCATATCTGTGAAGAAGAGTTGAAATTCCTCAATAATACAGAACCAAAGACCCCTGCCATCTATGGCCTTCCAAAAGTCCATAAAGATAGGCAGAACCCCCCTATGCGGCCCATTGTAAGTAGTATCGACTCCCTACTTGAGCCGATAAGTAAATATGTAGATCATTTCCTGAGGCCTTTGGTCTGTAACCTTAAGTCTTATGTGAGGGATTCAGCTCACATTATCTCTCTTGTGGAAGAACTGCCATTTTGTGAAGAGACTCAGTGTCTAGTCACGATGGACATTGAGTCTCTTTACACCAATATTCCCCAGGCAGATACAGTTGAGGTGATTCATGACCTTCTATCCAATCAAGATCTGGAAGGGGCCAATAAAGATTTTATTGTTGAATGTGTACGACTCATTCTGACAAACAATGTTTTCCTTTTTAAAAATGAATATTTCAAACAACTGAAGGGGACCAGCATGGGGGCCACCTGTGCCCCTAGTCTGGCCTGTCTTTATGTTGGGAAATTTGAGTCTAAACATATTGAGAACGAGATGGCCCCTTTCTTTGAGAATGTAGCGGGCTGGTACCGCTACATTGATGACATCTTTTTTATATGGGATGGCACAATTGAGCTGTTGGGTGAGTTTCTGAGTTGGATCAATTTGGGTGACCCAAATCTTAAATTCACCTATACATATAGTACCACAAAAGTGGATTCTCTTGACATCTCCATTTAAAACTCTGAAGGTGTGTTATCAGTGGAACTCTACACCAAACCAATGGCGAACAACACCCTTCTCCATTTTTCGAGCTTCCACCCAAAGTCACAAAGAGAGAACATACCGTTTAGTCAATTCCTCCGTTTGAGGAGGAATTGTTCTGATATTAATGACTACTATAAACATGCTGATGTTCTTAAAAAGAAATTTAGAGAAATAGGATACCCCAAAAAACTATTGTCCCACTCATTGAAGAGAGCAAGGTTCTATGATCTTGATGCCTTGATACAGAAAACAAAAAAAGAAAAGAGTCCTTTGAAAAAGGTGGTGTTTGTTAGCAAATTTTCTAATATAAGTAACCAAATTAAGAACGTGGTGAATAAACACTGGCATATCCTGAATCATGATGAGGAGAATGCCTTAGAAAAACCTCTTTTTGCATTCAAAAAGAATAAAAATCTCCGTGATCTGCTAGTACACACCTATAAAGAGGAATTAGGCGATAATCAGAGAACACTGGACAATACAAAAGTAGTGGGTACCACTAGATGTGGAATGTGTAACATCTGTGATCAATGTATTGTGGCATCTGAATTCACATGTAATGAGAAAACTGTTTATTGTAAGACCCATAATAATTGCAGAACTAAAAGTGTGATCTATTTACTGGAATGTCCTTGCGGGCTCTGCTATGTTGGAGAAACTGGCAGGGAGGCAAGGGTCAGGCTCCAGGAACATAGATCTGCGATTAAAATGAAAAAGATCACTGCCCCAATTGTTCCACACTTCTTGGAAAAACAACATGGTGAAAATGAGTTCAGATGGTTCATACTGGAGAGAGTTAAAGTAGGAAAAAGAGGTGGGAACCTTGTTAATGTCCGCAAAAACAGAGAACAGTGGTATATCCCCCATTTAAATACAGTCAGACAGGGTCTTAATTCTCGTGAAGAATGGGATCGCATTATTGGGGGGGAAATAGGGTAGTTACGTCCTAATTTTCACCTCCATTTCTGTGTTTTTCCAATAAAAGCAAACATCAGTCTGTAACAATCTGCATGATCGAGCACTGACAGATATAGCCATGAGCTTTTTGGCTCTCATTATATAATTATATATGCACGGGGGGGGGAAACCCCTTTTCTTCACAAAACCTCTAGAACATATGTTTTTCGCTATAAAAATACTATATACTTTTAAGGAAAGGGTTAGACAAATATAGGCAAATGTGAATAGACAGTTATTCACATCCCTATTTGATTAACAACATCTATAATACTCATATAACCGGTTTTATAATGTACAACCGCTAACGCACGGGCGTAGCTTGCTTAAACGATATAGGGTCCTGTGTACGTCCCTATGAAGACCTATTTTCAGGTCTATTCAGAGTGTAGTCTCGCTGAGACTGTTGGACTACTAGTTGTCCGCTCTCTCTGTTTAGCAAGAGAATCTGCGTACTGTTGCGAAACGGGCGCCGCGCCCATGATGAAAAATGGCGCGGTGATACGAATATAAGCCGCACAGTGGCAGTGTGACGAGCTTCCATGAGGAGACGTGCAGATTGACTCGCGGGACGTTAACAGTGATACGATTTAAGGTATGTCAAACGCCTAGAAAGAATAGAGATAATATTGCCTTTTCTGTGCGTACGTTAAAGTAAGTACGGTTATTCTTCTGTCCGCAGAGGCCGTGTAAGGAAGAATCAGATTGAAAAAGGCCTGGAATACGTCAACATACTTATCTCTATATATACGCACATTAGATATATGTGTAAGTATTCCCCGCGTCCTTAATGACAATTCAAAGAGAAACGCTTTGAGTCTCTATGAATATTATTTCCACTGAATACAACTTTTGTTTTTCAGTGTATTTACAAATACGTCAAATTATATGGACGCCCGCATCAAAGCTGTGATCCAAGTACTATACCGCGTGTACTAGGGATTCTTAATGACCACGCTGTAAGTATTTAGTATGTAGTAATGTTCTTCTAGTGACCCTTAACAGTGTGCAGGTAATTAGACATATTGGTATTGTATTGTACTAGTAACACATCAGAGAGATAATAAGGATTAGACTGGTTCTTGACCCACTAGATGTCTCTGATTTATAACTAAGGGACTGGTCTGTGTAGGTAGACACAGACATAGATCGTCTTGTCCGTGCATAGGTAGATACAGACATAGAGCGTTTTTCTCGTGTATAACTGTATACACATTGTTGCTCTTTTCTCCCCATAGCTGCCGAGCAGTTTTTCGTGGAATCAGTCTAAAGTGAGAATTTCATTCCACTTAACAGATAGGAAGCACAAGTTCCCTACCTTGACGATTAGATCGTGACACAAGGTTAGTTAATGACGATTAATTGGTTGGAACTATGAGTATAGAATGAGTTCAAGTTCAAGTTAGAGCATTTATATAGCGCACTACTCACCCAGAGAGTCTCAAGGCGCTTGGGGAGGGGGTTCATTATTTGTCGAATAGCCAGGTTTTAAGTTCTTTTCTGAATGAGATGTGGTTTTGAGTAAGGCGGAGGTGAGAGGGGAGTGAGTTCCAGGTCTTGGCAGCCAGGAAGGAGAAGGATCTGCCACCCATGGTGGATTTTCGGATGCGCGGGACTGTGGCGAGGGTTTGATTAGACGATCTTAGTTGGCGGGTGGGTTTGTAGAAGGATAGTCGAGTGTTGAGGCATTCGGGTCCTAGGTTGTAGAGGGCCTTGTGTGCGTGGGTGAGAAGACGGAACGTAATTCTTTGGTTGACGGGAAGCCAGTGGAGGTCCTTTAGGTGTCCGGTGATGTGATCTCGGCGAGGGATGTCCAATATGAGTCTCGCTGATGAGTTTTGGATGCGTTGGAGTTTTTTCTGTAGTTTTGCTGTGATTCCGGCGTATAGTGTGTTACCATAATCCAGCCGACTCGTGACCAGTGCGTGGGTCACAGTCTGTCTTGTTTCGAGGGGGATCCAGCGGAAGATCTTTTTGAGGATGCAAAGTACGTTGAAGCAGGAGGATGAGACTGCGTTAATTTGTCTGGACATCGAGAGAGAGGAGTCTAGGATGAAGCCAAGGTTACGTGCGTGGTCTGTGGGAGTGGGTGCTGTGCCCAGAGCGGAAGGCCACCAGGAGTCGTCCCAGGCAGAGGGTGAGGATCCTAGGATGAGCACTTCAGTTTTGTCTGAATTGAGTTTTAGGCGGCTCTGTTTCATCCATTCGGCTACTTCTTTCATGCCTTCGTAAAGATTGGTTTTGGCGGTGTTAGGGTCTTTGGTGAGGGAAAGGATTAATTGGGTGTCGTCGGCGTAAGAGATGATGTTGAGGTTGTGTTGGCGTGCGATGGATGCGAGTGGGCTCATGTAAACATTAAAGAGGGTGGGACTAAGTGATGATCCTTGTGGTACTCCGCATATGACTTCTGTGGCTTCTGAGTTGAATGGAGGAAGTCGGACTCTTTGAGTTTTCCCGGCTAGGAACGAGATGATCCAGTCCAAGGCTTTTCCTTGTATGCCGATGTTGCTGAGGCGTTGTATAAGGGTACTGTGGCAGACCGTGTCGAAAGCGGCGGAAAGGTAGAGTAGAATGAGGGCCGCAGTTTCTCCGTTATCCAGTAGTGTTCGGATGTCGTCTGTCGCTGCAATGAGGGCCGTTTCGGTGCTGTGTTTGGCTCGAAATCCGGATTGAGATGGATCGAGGGAGTTGTTGGATTCAAGGAAGGCGGCGAGCTGGCTGTTGACGGCTTTCTCAATGACTTTGGCAGGGAATGGGAGGAGGGATATGGGTCGGTAGTTTTTAAGTTCAGAGGGGTCTGCTGTGGGTTTCTTCAAGAGGGCGCTGAGTTCGGCGTGTTTCCAGCTTTCTGGAAAGGTGGCAGTGTTGAACGAGCAGTTGATGACATCACGAAGATGGGGTGCGATGATGGAGTCAGCTTTGTTGAAGATGTGGTGGGGCAGGGGTCGGTTGGCGAGCCAGAGTGGATTGAGTTCATTAGGCGGATGGTGTCTTCAGTGGTTATTGTGTTCCAGGCGCTAAGGTAGTTAGTTGGCGGAGTGGTATCTGAGGGGTGTGGGGAGGATTGATCGTTGGGAGTGTTCTCGAAGCTGTTGTGGATGTCGGCGATTTTGTTGTAGAAGAAGGAGGATATCGCGTCGTAGAGGTCTCGGGAGGGGGTGATGTCGTTAGATGCTGCGGTGGGGTTGGTGAATTCTTTGACGATGTTGAAAAGTTCCTTGCTGTTGTGGGTGTTGGTGTCGAGACGATCCTTGAATGCTGATTTCTTGGCAGATCGAATCAGTTGATGGTGGTTGCGGGTGGCTGCTTTGAGGGTGGCCATGTTGTCGGTGGATGGGTTTTTTCTCCATGTTTTCTCCAGGGTGCGGCATAGTTTCTTGGATTTTTTGAGATCATCATTGAACCAGGAAGCCTTTTTGCTGGCTGATTTGATCTGGAGCTTTTTCAGGGGTGCTAATTCGTCAGCACTGTGGGTGATCCATTGCTTGAGATCGGTGGCCGCTTGGTTAGGGTCCAATGAGAGGGTGGGAGGATTTTGGTTGAGTGATGATAGGGGTTGGTCGGAGGTGATTTTGTTCCAGTTTCTCCGAGAAATGGGTTGTGGTCTGTTGTGTTTCAAGGTGGTTTTGAGGCTGAAGTGAACACAGCTGTGGTCCGTCCAATGGAGAACTGTGGTGCGATCGAAGGAAATGTGCTTGCTGGAGGTGAAGATAGGGTCGAGCGTGTGTCCGGCTACATGAGTGGGGATGTCAACAAGTTGTTTGAGTCCGAGATTGGCCAGGTTTTCCAGCAGGGTGGAGGTGTTGCTGTCGTGTTTGTTTTCAAGGTGGAAGTTGAGGTCTCCCAGCAGAATGTAGTTCTCTGAGGTGAGGGCATGTGGGTTGACGAAGTCGGTGATGTCATCACTGAATTGAGTGCAGGTTCCTGGAGGCCTGTAGATGAGGGTGCCTCTAAGTGTGGTCCTGGGGTCGGTGTGGATCTGAAAGTGGAGATGTTCGGCGGTTGCGAGATTGTCGTCGGAGCTGGTCGTGATTTTGATGGTGTTCCTATGGATGATGGCGATGCCTCCTCCTGTTTGGTTGGAGCGGTCTTTGCGGATAATCTTGTAGTCGTCCGGTATGGCTATGGCGATGTCGGGTGCTAATGATGTGTTCATCCATGTTTCTGTAAGGAAGGCGATGTCCGGTGACGCAGTGTCGAGTAGGTCCCAGAGTTCGGTAGCGTGTTTGTGGACCGAGCAGGTGTTAAGCAGGATGCACTTCAGGCGGTTAGAGTCGGAGCTGTGTATGGAGGAAGTGGATTTGGTGAAGGTTCTGAAGCAGTTGAACTTGCAGGAGAGGCAGACGAATGGGCCGTGGGTACGTCCTGGGGTGGCTTCGCAGCATTGTCGTGTGTGTCCGGGGTTGAGGGCGAGGAGAGTTGCGGCATCGTATGTGAGTCTAGTGGGCTGGGTACGGCGGGGGGCAGGGGGTCTGGTGCTGGGCGCGGTCCAGGCGCGGACGGGCGTAGATGGGCTTACCTTTGGCGCGCCTTCGGCACGTAAGGGGCGCGTGGACGCTGCGCGTGGGTGCATCTGACATAAATGGAGAAGTGGAGGGGGGCGGAGCGTGGGAGGGGCAGCTGGGAGGCGGGAGCGAGGTGCAGGGAGGGTTCAGGACGGGCCGAAAACAAGCAAATGGCCGTCAGGTAAACAAATGCTGCGAGGGTCTCCTACAGCAAGAGCTAGAATGGTAATGGAGCGCTATGGGGCAAGATAATTTCAGGGCAGCAGAGGAAGCGCTATAATAAGTAAAGCCAGAGAGCGCTGAAACAGTACAAATTGCGAAGCACACCACAGCCACAGTTCAAATCTAAATTGTTGTAGGCAGCAAGCAAGTACAAGGCACAGCAGCGTTGCAGAGCGCGGCGCGGTTATGTAAATAAATAATTTAATATGCGAGCCTGAAATCAGCCGTGTGGTACGATGCCAGGAGAGGAGAGGAGGTGGGGGAGCGACCACTTCTGGAGGCAGCAGGGCGGTCACAGCTTCTCACGAGGATCTGCGCAGCCTGTATCTCTGTGGGTGGGAGGGGCAGCTGGGAGGCGGGAGCGAGGTGCAGAGAGGGTTCAGGACGGGCCGAAAACAAGCAAATGGCCGTCAAGTAAACAAATGCTGCGAGGGTCTCCTACAGCAAGAGCTAGAATGGTAATGGAGCGCTATGGGGCAAGATAATTTCAGGGCAGCAGAGGAAGCGCTATAATAAGTAAAGCCAGAGAGCGCTGAAACAGTACAAATTGCGAAGCACACCACAGCCACAGTTCAAATCTAAATTGTTGTAGGCAGCAAGCAAGTACAAGGCACAGCAGCGTTGCAGAGCGCGGCGCGGTTATGTAAATAAATAATTTAATATGCGAGCCTGAAATCAGCCGTGTGGTACGATGCCAGGAGAGGAGAGGAGGTGGGGGAGCGACCACTTCTGGAGGCAGCAGGGCGGTCATGAGGAATGGTCGGGCCTTGGGGAGATTATCTTTTACATGTTGTATGGGCTAACATTTGCTAACCAGGATGAACCATGTTGAACAAGTTGATATAACTGAACATCTTGACCTATGCTGAAGTAATGAGATACTGCAATGCAATATAATATCATAATTGGAATGTTAAAAAGTTACGAAAGTGCAAAACTTTGCCATTAGAAAATATCATCATAGGACCAATGGTTGGTGTTGCTTGACTGTGGAGAAAATAACATATAGGCATACTTGTATATAGGCTGTGTAAATAAGAATATGTTGTCACTATGTGCTATTCTTGTAGCTGTGAAATGTTAGAATGTGTTAATGGTTGAAATGCTGTCAGGTAATTCGGAGCAATAGCTGTGTTACACAAGTATTGACATTTCGGTTTATCTTTTGTTACAGGGCAGGTTTTAATTATGTCATAGTAAAAGTACTAAGACATATTTTATCTAATTTCAGATATCTTGGGAAGACAGTCAATATTTCCTGATGAAGACGGCGATATATTAACTGTCCGTCGAAACGCGTCGAAATTAGAAATTAAGGGAATAATATTACTTATGTTCGAGGCATGTGGGCTGCTAAATTCATATCTATTGCATAGATCGCCGCCTAGTGTTGGGTCCGGATGATCGCACATTGTTGTCCTGGAAGAGTCTTCGAAGTATCACGAGATAGGTGGCTCCTCCCCTGGACTACAGTGCGCATGGGCATCGACTCCATCCCCAGATTGTTTTTTTCCGCCATTGGGTTCGGATGTGATTTCGACGTCTCCTGTCGGAATCGGTAAAAACAGTTCTCTGAAGGCCAAAAGGCTTTCTAACCTCGTCGGTATTGTTGGCGTTCGGTTCTCGTGTATACTCCAACTCTTCGAGTCGGTTTTCTGAGGAGTCGCGTGACTCTTCGGTCATCGAGGCCCTTCGACGCAGCAAGACCCCGACGATACTACAATGGAACGAAGTCCATTCAAAAAGTGTCCCGTGTGCGGTTCGAAATACCCGTACATCGACGTGCATCCTGTATGCAACAAGTGCCTGTCGCTGGACCACAACGAGGCCAACTGTATGGCCTGTTCGAAATTCAGGTCGAAAAAGACGCTCAAGATTCGGCGCGTGGCGCGCCTCGAGGCCCAGCGATCGGCGCCGGCACCTATGGACATCTTCAACGACCCCGAAGCAGACGACCAAGAGCTTCAGCTTCAGATCTCGCCTCCATCGGCGGAGGTCGAGGCCGACTACGGAGATGCCGTTGAGGGCCTGGACCTAGAAGAATACGTCGAGGAGGTAGGGGACGACGAGGAGGTTTATGGGGCCGGAGGAGATAGCTCGGAGGAAGAACTATGCCCCGTCCGTACTATAACTAAGGCTCAGGTCACGGGATCGCCACTCGGCCTTACCCACGACCCTCACCCTAAGTCCTCGGCCCCGCCTTCTGGCCCGGCTACAGACATTTCAGCAGAGCCTCCGTTACTGAAAACGAAACCGAAACCGAAACCATCGGCTTCGACATCGTCTAAGATGGCCGACACACCATCGAAACCAAAGACGGCAGAGACAACTTCGAAACCGTCGTCTTCGGAGGCTTCGAAGCCGAAAAAGGCTGTCGAACACGATAAGGCACCCAAAGGGGCCAAGGAGGCCGGCTCGAAGAAGGTCGTCGAGCACGTGTCGAGTAAGGTGGTGGAGCCGAAGTCGAAGAAGACTGTCGAGACCCCTTCACCCAAGACTACCGCGCCCACGGGCAAACAGCCAGTCGAAGTGGCGTCGGCGAAGGCCACCGAGCCGAAGTCTGGAACCACGACGCAAAGGGAAAAATCTGCCGATCCAAGGCCTTCGGCGTCGACGCCTACGGCCAAGACAGGGGACCGGAGCCTTGCTGTCGAGGGTGCGTCCGCACCCAAACAGAAGTCGTCGACGCTCGGATCATCACCTGGTGGTGGATCGATGCCCTCGGTCGGATCGACGAAGCCGTCCGCTTCTTTTACTAAGCAGGTCGCGGACTCCCTGAAGAGGATACGGGACAAGGCGGCGGAGCCGAAAATGCCCTCGGTACCGAAGGCCACTGTTCCACCGAAGAAGACTTCGACGCCGATCCTCTATACTCTGCCGCCGAAGGTGGCGCCGAAGGCTTTCGCACCTCGTACGGTGCCCGATGACTCAGAAGGGCTGCGGCAGACTCAGCGTAGTGGAAGCTCTGCTCGACCACTTTCACAGGACGATGAATCGGAGCATTTTATCGACGCCGACACGGGCAAATTAATGCTCTACAAGAGGAAAATTACATCCCAGCCAGTGGAATCCTATGTAATCCCTCTAAAAAAGAAGAGGCCTGCACCAGATACTCCAGAGCTTGTGGAACCCATTCCTCAACAGCCTAGGAGGAGTCCAACACCTTCACCCACTTACTCAGATGGGGATGGAAATGAACAGAATGAGGAGTATAGCTTCCCTGCCAATAACGACCCTGATGAGCAGCAGGACTCATGGGTAGACACTGGTGACCAGGGTGATCAACAGGTGGTTGGTGACCCACAGCTTTATGGGATAAAGACTTCGCCTACTGAAGACTCTGCGGCATTTAATGCCTTAATTGAACGGGCAGCTGCAAATCACAAGGTGGAGATGCATGCCGACCCTGTGGAAGTGGACTTTTTGTTTGATACCTTCTCTGCATCGGAAAAGACTGTTAAAACACTGCCAATGCTTAAAGGGGTTCTCAAGCATGCCACTGACATTTTCAAAGAACCCATCAGGGCAAGGGTGGTCAACCCACGTATAGAAAAGAAATCCAGACCGGCACCTGGGGACCCTGCTTATATACGAGGCCAGTTGCCTCTAGACTCTTTGGTCGTCTCCAATGCCCGCAAGAGGGCGAATTCACAGACAACGGGTGAAGCTCCTCCCCCGGACAAAGAGTCAAAAGTGCTGGAGGCAGGGGGCAAAAGGGTGGCAGCGCAGGCAGCGAACATATGGCGCATATCCAATACACAAGCCCTGTTGGCTAGATATGATAGGGCGCATTATGACACCTTGGAACAGCTTTTGCAGCACCTTCCAAACCAGTTCAAAGAAGGAGCTGAACTGTTAATCCAGGAGGGCAAGCTTATTTCTAATGCTGCGATTAAATGTGTGCTTGATGTTGCAGATACAGCAGCACGGGCGGTGAACACTAGTGTTATGTTAAGGCGTCAGGCATGGCTCCGCATCTCAGGGTTCAAGCCCGAGATCCAAACAACTATCCTCAACCAACCCGTCAATCCAGACAGACTGTTTGGCCCGGAGGTTGACACCACCCTTGAGACGATTAAAAAGGACACTGAGACGGCTAAGTCCATGGGTGCACTTCAGTCTCAGCAATACAGGGGCAACGCTTTTCGTCGCTCAAGTACAAGAGGTGTTATGTGGAAAAGTAAATTTTGCCATGTTCTGTGTCCCTACGCGTCATCCATCATATGTTATCTGTACATGATTAATATGCATATGTATTCCCTATGTTCGATTAAAGACGCAATTACAGTTGTGTCCACCTCTAGTATGCCAGTTTCCAGTTCTCGTGAATACTACGAATATCAGGCCCATGTGAAGTTACGTTGCCACGTTTCTCAGTGTGCACGTTATTCCATTGTAAAGTCCCCGTTTCTAGGCCTCAGAAGGGCCTGGACACCAGATTCAGCTCCTGTCTCCTGTCTCCTGACGCCTCGCTGAGGAGCGATACAGCCCCCACCTGTATCCTCGACCCTTCACTTACTTCCTGCCTCGCAGTGCCCGGCTCAGCCTGGCTCTGCCTCTGAGTCTGCCAAGAGTATGTTATGATTCCAGTTATCAGTTCAGTCCTCCTTCTCTGCATTCCTAAAGCTACTGAACTGCATCAATAGTTTCCGTCATTGTCTAGCCTTTACGTCTCCACGTTAGAGAAATACTGCATTTTAATGGTCATTTAATATTCTTCATCACGCACTACATATAGAATAATGCATGCTCCAGTCTTAGAGTCCGTTAGCCTCTCCCCTCCTGACTCTTAGTTCATATCAACATGTTCTCTAAACATCAGATACTAGATACTGCTTAGGTACATGTCGCCCTGACTCTCCAGACTTCAGTCTCTGCTCCTAGCACAGAGTTCGAAGCCCCCAGCTTCTCCTAGTAACACGTCATCGCCAGTTTGCGCGCACCATTAGGTCAGAGGTCCCGGCTCCTTAGGTACCCCCCTCCATGTTTCCGCCCCATTCATGACATATTCTGTTACGTTTGCATCACATGTCTATGTATACGCCTCTGTTACACCTACTTTCACCCTTATCTTTCGCGACTGCTATTGACCACACCCACTGCTACGCCTATTGCAATGTAATGCTATGTGTTTGCGTTATGTATATATGATCGTGCACTGTTATTGAAAAGTTGCTCCTTGTCCCGATTCTGCCCCCGGCAGCGCTGCCATCCTATTCCTGTGCAGGTTGTCCTGTTCCTGTCCTTTATGCTGTAATAAACCTGCAAACTCCTACTACCTCGAATCTTGACTCTTATTTTATTGAGCTATCTGTTATTCATTTATGCATTTAAAAAGAGAGGTATTATTTATTTATTTACCACATAATGGCGCCCGAATAGGGACTTGCCCTTTCCCCACGCGCCGGTGAAGCCACGCCGGCCCCCTGACCCTCTGCAGCCGTGACGGAACCATACCGTGCACGTGCAGATATTTCTGCTTCAAGTATCCCTCAGGCCCATGGAGGAGACGGAGGTGGCGGTCCAGCATCCAGACGAGGCGGTGGAGGAACGCGGCGAGTCCCGACCAGAGCCCAAGCCGAGAGTCCAAGGTCCGAGGTATCCGGAGGCCCACCCGTAACAGAAGTCCGAAGTTCGTCTGTCTGGCGTCGAAGCAGTCCAGCCCAGTCCGAGGCCTTCCGTTCTTGCTGCCCGGTGAGTACCGTTGCTGGGGTAGTATCTAGACAGGGTCAATCTAATTGACTCTGGTCCGTGGGTTGGTGGTACACAGACCCACAAACGAAGTGTCCACTTCGGTGGATGCGGGTCCTGACGTGTCTCTGTATGAGACCGGTAAGTTTCGTACTGTTTCAGCAGTGCATCTGGTTTCTGCTCTAGTCAGTTCTGTTCTCGAGAAAATTCATGTATTCTGTTTCCCGTATTCCAGGTAGTATTCTGTTCGAACTGTTATTCTGAATGTTATTCATGTATTTTAATGTCGTGGTATGAGTGCGAAGTAATTATCGTGTTTTATTGTGTATTGTGTTGTGTCCAGGTTATAGATCAGTCATGCCGCTCTTTTCAAAACTGCGTCAGTTAAAAACCAGAAAAGGTCTGCTAGAAGCAGCAGTTCCTGTCCCGCCTAGGGACAGTCCAGGTCATTTTATGTATCAGAAGCATGGCATAAGCGCCATATTGTATCTAGATTTATGGGTAGAGTATACCAAACAGTTAGAGGAAAAGTATAGATGGCCCGTATCGGGTACATGGGATGCCGAGTGCATCATGAGAGTAGAAGAAGCATTATGGAAAAAGAAAGCCAGACAGTCACAGAAAGATGCCATTGAGTTATGGCGCAAAGAATCTCATAAAAGAACCGAAAAAGAAATCAGAAAGTCAGAATTAAGTAGAGAATCCTTAGAACGAGCCCAAGAAAGGGAATTAATCGAGATAGGTGAACGAGTCAAAACCGAACAGTCAGACAGACAGAGGCATGCTCTTATTAAGGGTATGTATCCTCTTCTTGCCGAGGGCTTGCCACAAGCGACCCCGGAGGCATCCAGCAATTTCCCGCCACCATTAGTTCCGACCAAGCTACGTCACAAACCGACCGCAGCTGATATTTTAATTTCGTCCTATTTGGACGACACAGTCCCAGAATATGCAAATCCTGTTCCGCCAGTCCCTGTAAATCAGGCACTTCCCGCTCCTCCAGACACCGGAGTACCTGTTACGGTACCCCCGGTCCAGCCCGCTATACAAGTCCAGCCTGCATTTCCATTTCCCACTCTGCCAGGACGAAGAGCATCAGTAGACGACTCTAGTTTAGGGGCCGCAGGGGGAGGTACTCCTCAAACCCCGCCGCCACACAAGCGTTTAACGTTAGCCGAATTACATGCACAAGCATCACAGCGTACGCCCAGGCATCAGTCTGTTGCAGAAATAAGAAAAGCCCTTAATGAATGTGGCTATGATCCAGTCCCAGGCGAGGATAGTATGGTTTTATATTCATTACGCGTAAGAAAGGTGACCGAGTATCTAGTCACCCTACCAGATATGAAAGAAGATCTAGACAGAGTATATCGTTTCATCCGTACCGGGAATGATCCAGAAAGTATTAGTGATGTCATGTGCCAAAGAAAAGCTGAAGTCCAGCTCATGCTATTAAAGTTTCTGATTAATTGTCTAATACGAGAACAAGATTATCCGACCAAAGATCAAGCCGAAATGAGAACCCTGACAAAGTGGAGTGATAATATAGCCGAGGGTAAGCACAGAACCATCAGTAGTATAGAGAGTATGTATAAGAAGATTCGTAAAGAAATAATAAGGATACACGAACAACGTAAAGCAGCACAAGTAAGCGAGAAAGAAAGTAACTCTGATACTGAAGAGGTAGAGGACGAGAATCCCGACAGAATAGCGTATGTAGGAAAATCTAGATTTCCAGATCGCCATTTGCGCCTAGAACACAAGTCAATTTTTCACCATCCAGCACCAGAACAAGGTTCTCTAGAACAAGTATTTCAAGCTACCGATCACATTCTGAAATCGCGAATCGGTTATAGTGAGTTAAGTACTATGCATGAACAAGAACTAGTCCGATCAGCAGTCCGATGGATTACTGATTCTACCACTTTTCCAGACGAAATAGTGGCACAAATGTTTCTGAAATTGCCCCCAGCCGAGCAACGACTGGCAGGTATGTATATGATCCAGCACCTCATTACATTGTATGAGGGTCAACATTCTGATCCAGGTCCGTTACACGATGTCCTGAATGAGTTACTCCAGTATAAATGGAAAGGTTTAGGTACCGATTTAATTAGTGTCATTCTAGAACAGCGCCACAAACATAGAACGTTTTTGAACCCGCATTTTGTTCATGTCTCACCCCCAGAAAGTAAACCCTTTTACATAGACAGACAGAATCCGTTAAGAGAAGTACATCCAGTTAAGACAGACGGTGGTGAAATGCAACGAGTGTTTGTTTACACCCCGATCACAAAGATGGAACTCTTAGAGATGAAAAAGTTAATTCCCTGTCATGATAAAGATCCAGCAGGGTTCCACCGAGAATTAAAAGACATGCTCCGTATGGGAGAATACACGTATCCAGATATCATTAAAATGTTAAAAGTCTTGTTGCCCGCAGGGGTATATGAGAAACTCAAGGAAAAAGAATGGGAGGTGGGAGAGAAAAAGATCGATTGGGCAGTTCTAGAAGCCGAAGACAAGGCACGAGTACCAGGTACCGGTCTTGGAGATAAATGTAAAGAATTACCAGAATTGTTAATACAAGTTTTACCCAGATTATTGACAACTAGAAAGGAAGACTGGGATGCAATCTCAGCCTGTAAACAGAAACAAGACGAAGATATTAGTGATTATTATTCCAGATTTGAGAAATGTTTTACCATAAACAGTGGCCTCAAGACAAGTAGCGAGTCATACCCTCATCTTTTTGTTACTAAACTAGTCGAGAATTCAAGTCCACAAATTAAAAATCGAGTTTTGAAAGTCGAAAGTACCTGGCAAGCTAATACCCCGTCCCAGATGTTACAGATGCTCCAATATCACCAGAATAGAATCAGAGAAGAACAAGATCACGAGAGAAAACGTATGAAAGACACGAAAATGAAAGTACTAGTTGCACAATCTGTTCCTCAAGACAGTCAGAAGAGGGGTCCGAATCAAGCCAGTCATCCTGCAGCTCCCGTTAAAGGGAACTGCAATTATTGTAAACAGCCAGGTCATTTTATAAACGAGTGTGCAGTTCTGAAACACAACATAGCTACCGGTAAGACTAAAGAAAGACCACGTCCGCCTAGACAAGAACAAGTTTCACAGACTCCGCAGTCACAGAATGCACCACAGACAGTTACAGCTCCGCAGCCTATCGCTGCAACACAGCATGTTACACAGCAGATGTACCAGTATGCACAGTCTGAGTATCCAGAGTATCAGCCATATTCATGAAACAGCCTAGAGAGGGAGGTAGGCTTGCCTCTCATCGAGATACCTGTAGATCAAGAAGGTCCCTATGTTCATAGTCAAGTATTAGGGAAAGATAGAAGGTTTCTGATTGATACAGGGGCAAGTAGGACCACTATAAGTCACGCCGAAGTTCCAGGGGCTCCGCTCTCAGGCTCAAGAAATGTTTCCCTTGGATTTTCAGGAAAACCTATCGTAAATGAAATTTCAAAGCCAGTTACTCTAGAAGTAGGTCCATTGTCCCGCACTACTGATCTGTTACTTACTAAGTCATGTCCAGAGAATCTATTAGGCATTAAGACACTGAAAGAGTTAGGTGCAGTTATATGCTGTTCCCCAGAGGGAATACGATTGTTCCTACGTGACTTCAAGGGTCACTATGTATTACGAGATTTTGATCCAAGATTGTCCAATGTTCCGCAGCATCTATGGGCGCAAGGTCCAACTGATGTTGGCTTTATGCAAATCACACCCCATCGTGTGACTCTCAAGCCAGGTGTAGTCCTGCCACGAATCAGACAGTACAGATTGCCACCTGAGGCGGTAGCAGCCTTATCCAAAATTATTGACGAGCTCATGGCTCAAGGAGTAGTTGTAGAAACTGACTCCAATGTATGTAATTCTCCGGTCATTCCAGTCATGAAACGTACTGATCCAAAAGCACCTCCAGTATATCGTTTAGTGATTGATCTCCGAGAACTTAATAAATGTATTATTCCCCAGTATCCAGTTGTCCCAGATATCTCTTCCCTATTGACAGCCATTGATTCCGAAGCCTCATTTTTTACAGTCATAGACCTCAAGAACGCGTTTTTTAGTGTCCCCATTCATCCAGACAGCCAGTTCCTTTTCGGATTTTGTTTAAATGGAAGGAGCTATATGTTCACACGCGCTCCTCAAGGTTTCACAGAAAGTCCTAGTATTTACAGTCAAGCACTCAAGAGACAACTAGACAACATTCACATGCCAACTGACACTGCCCTGCTCCAGTATGTCGATGATCTACTGATCACAGCCCGTTCAGAATGTGCTTGCGAGCGAGCATCACTTACAGTCTTGTATTTCCTTGCCGAGATGGGACACAAGGTGTCCCCTTCGAAGCTTCAATTCTGTGTCCAGCAAGTGGTCTACTTAGGACACTTACTGTCCAAGAGGGGTAGGCAGTTGACACCAGACCGTATCCAGTTAATAGCGAGTCTTCCCCAGCCCAAGACCCAGAAGGAGGTACGTGCTTTTATCGGCCTTACTTCTTATTGCAGACAATGGATTCCTCAGTATGCATTTCTAGCCAAGCCACTGATACAGTTAACGACACAGGAGGTAGCCGTATCGACTGTCCTCCCTTGGACATCTGAACATACACTCAGTTTCAATGAGTTAAAGAAAGCCCTATGTCAAGCCCCGGTTCTAGCAACACCGAACTACAGTAAGTCTTTTACACTTTTCGTCACAGAACGTGAAGGTACAGCATTATCTGTCCTCACACAAGATCAAGCAGGACAATACAAGCCCTGTGCTTATTTTTCGAGCACATTAGATCCTGTAGCCCAGGCTCTGCCTGCGTGCCTCAAGTCAGTTGCAGCAGCAGCACTAGCTATCAGACAAAGTGATTCCATAGTCTTAGGACATTCCCTGACAGTACAAGTTCCACACTCCGTGGAAGTTCTTTTAAACCGAACACAAACTCAGTACTTGACAATTGCACGTTTAACAGGTTATGAATTGACACTGTTCCAGCCACACATAGAAATCAGACGCTGCAACGTTTTAAATCCTGCTACACTATTACCATCAGTTATTTCGAATTCTGCCACACACGACTGTGTGGAAATAGTTAATATCATGACCAAGCCAAGACAAGATCTGACAGATATTCCATTACCAGATCCCGACCTGACACTTTATGTGGATGGTTCATGCATGAGAACTAATACAGGAGAACTAGTGGCCGCGTATGCAGTGACTACTGACACTGAAGTTATTGAAACCCACCGTATTGACACCCTGTCTGCTCAAGCAGCAGAGCTAGTTGCTCTGACACAAGCCTGCATACACGCCAAGAACCTGAAAGTTAATGTTTACACGGATTCACGTTACGCATTTGGAGTTGTACACGACTTCGGAGTGCTCTGGCAGGAGAGAGGTTTCATGACTTCTCATGGAACCAAGATTCAGCATGGTCTCCTCATTCAGGCTCTGTTAGATGCAATACATTTACCGACATCCATTGCTATCATGAAATGCAAAGCACATACGAAAGTTACTGACATTATTTCCCAGGGTAATGATCTAGCAGATCGCACAGCCAAGCTTACAGCTCAGACACCAGACATTCCAGTAAATAAGACACCGACACACATTCAAGATCCGACTACATGTATGACAGTTAAAGACCCTACTCAAGATGTCATAGATATCCAGTTACATGCTACTCCCGATGAAATCAAGAAATGGTCTGAACAAGGAGGGGTCCAGACAGGTCAGGGATGGGTAACAAAGGGTAGAGCCACATGGTTTCTCCCCGACTCTATGGTTCAAGTCATTATTAATACCGCACATAGTCCAGCACATTTAGGAGAAAAAGCTATGTTAGACAGTATCCAGAATATTTGGTTCAACAAGCATTTACGAGCTGCAGCCAAGCAGAAAGTCTGTACCTGTATGATATGTTGCCAGTTTAATCCAGGTAAAAGTGTCCCGGTGGAACAAGGTGGATTCCAGCCCCCTGACCACCCTTTTGAAGTCCTCCAGATGGATTACATTCAGATGGAGCGATGTCGAGGTTTCAAGTATGTCCTTGTAGTTGTATGCGCTTTGTCCAGGTGGACGGAGGCATATCCAGTGCCAGATTACACAGCCGCGACCACTGCCAAGCAGTTGGTTCGTGAGTTCTTCCCCCGTTACGGACTCCCTAGAGTCGTATATTCTGACAAAGGCCAGCCATTCTCATCTGAACTCATGAAGCACGTTTCCCTATTGTTAGGATACCAGTGGAAGTTCCATTGTGTACGCCATCCTGAAGCAGCCGGTCTCGTAGAGAGACATAATCAGACTTTGAAAATCCGTATTGCAAAAGTCTGTCAAGAGAAAGGTGTAGACTGGCTAGTAGCTCTGCCAGTTGCTCTGTTCTACATGCGCATGGTCGCACATTCCAGATCAGGTCTGTCCCCGTACGAGGTCGTATTCGGCCGCCCCCCAAATATGTGGGGTACTCCTAGACCCCGAAGTATTACCGATGTTTCAAGTAATATGCTGACAGATTACCTAGCTTCCTTGATGTCTACCCTCAACTCTTGTCGTTCACAGGTTGCTGCCGCATTTCCAGACAATACCGAGGTGTCACCGCATGAAATCGTTCCAGGATCCATGGTCCTAGTGCGTAATTTCGACCGCTCAAGTCCGCTGGAGCCTCGCTGGAAGGAGCCCCGACAGGTCCTCCTGGCCACCCGTACAGCCGTGAAGTTGGAGGGACGCAAAGGCTGGGTGCATCTTTCGCATATAAAGAAATTTTATGGATTGAAGCCAGTCTCAAAGAACATTTCCCAGGATTCTAAGGACTTCCAAAGTACTATTCTTAAGGACTGTCCCGCAAAAGACAATGTTACTGCACCCTCCCTGTTAGAGGAAACTCCGCAACAGGAGTATAAACTCAAGTTAAGGTCTAGTAAAATAAGTCAGCCAGTTTGATTGTCTAAGTCCTCCCCTAGGTGAAACGGTTAGACTGTTTCTGACATGTATAAAATAGACCCCCATAGTGAGAGAGTTAGTCAAAACTCAATCCGATGTATCGTTTTTCTATGTTTCATATTATTTCTCAGTATTATGATTTCCTGCACCAGTTATGCATTTTACCTGTATTTTCCAGTTTCTCATATAAATGAGTCTTCTAATGCTACAGTAGAGCACACGTTTAGTGATCTGCCTCCTCATGAACTCTCTTACCGCCTCGCTATGCGTAATAATTCTTTCATCCGCATGTTACATTATTCACACCAGACCAGCAATGCCACAAATTGTTGGGTGTGTGGTCGACTCCCCCCTTTCAAGACACCGAAGGGAGTTCTGCCACTTTTTCCTTATCCATTTTCACATAATGGTTCGTGTGGAGCATGGTCCACGTTAACGTCATCCTCAACAGATATGTCTTTTCTTAACAGTACATGTTTCCCAGACAAGCAAGGTCTTCCCCACAGAACAGGGTTAGATCTAGAAAACGAAGTTTACAACTTAGGTAATTATTCTTCAAATTTCATGGTCCTGAATGTTCAGTCTGATTCCACTCCAGACTTACCTGCTATTTCAGTACTACCAGTCAAAGGCGAATTATGTGTTAGAAATAATGGTTCCGTACATGTAGGACATAGTGATTGTACTACTATTGTCAAATATAGTGACAGTGGGAAATCTATTTTCAAAGCTTCACGCCATTCTTATTTTATTTGTGGTCAGACCGCATATGTTCGTCTGCCCCTCGATTGGGAGGGAACCTGTTACATTGCCTTCTTACTGCCACCAGTTTTCCTAGCCCCATCTGATTATCATAGAAACACACATCTAGTACACCTTAGACATAGAAGGGAGTCCCCCATTGTCGATTATACTGAAACTGCTCTAGAACAGTATACAGATTTCAATAGAGGTTTCTTCTTCTTTATAGGACCTATCCAGAATAGTAAGCTAATCCGTAGGTTAACCAGAACCCTTGAAGTAGTAGTCAATGAGACTGCCTCTGCTCTAGGTAACTTAACTGAAGAGCAATCTGCTATGAGATTTGTCGTTTTACAGAATCGTCTCGTCCTTGACGTCATATTGGCCGATAGGGGCGGGGCCTGTAGAGTCATCGGATCTAGTTGCTGCATTTTCATTCCAAATAACGCGCCGTCTGTTTATTCAGCTATAACCAGACTCCATAAAATTGCCCATCTGTTACACCAAGATCCAGGCACCTGGACATGGTCCGGTTGGTTCTGGAATATAATTTCCGCTTGGGGATGGAAAGTCTTGTCCTTTCTAGGTATTGCAGTAGCGATCATATTCAGCTGCTGCCTCTGTATACAATGTGGCCCTGCGATTTGCGGCATTTGTGCTACCTCTTGTATTCCTAGTCCCAAGCCCCGTTCTAAAACACGTTCCCAGAAAATTCGAGACGAGCAAATGATACTGTATGAAATGATAGATGGTATCATGAATATTGATGTTTCCTGATGGAAACGTAGTGACAAGGAGGGAATGTGGAAAAGTAAATTTTGCCATGTTCTGTGTCCCTACGCGTCATCCATCATATGTTATCTGTACATGATTAATATGCATATGTATTCCCTATGTTCGATTAAAGACGCAATTACAGTTGTGTCCACCTCTAGTATGCCAGTTTCCAGTTCTCGTGAATACTACGAATATCAGGCCCATGTGAAGTTACGTTGCCACGTTTCTCAGTGTGCACGTTATTCCATTGTAAAGTCCCCGTTTCTAGGCCTCAGAAGGGCCTGGACACCAGATTCAGCTCCTGTCTCCTGTCTCCTGACGCCTCGCTGAGGAGCGATACAGCCCCCACCTGTATCCTCGACCCTTCACTTACTTCCTGCCTCGCAGTGCCCGGCTCAGCCTGGCTCTGCCTCTGAGTCTGCCAAGAGTATGTTATGATTCCAGTTATCAGTTCAGTCCTCCTTCTCTGCATTCCTAAAGCTACTGAACTGCATCAATAGTTTCCGTCATTGTCTAGCCTTTACGTCTCCACGTTAGAGAAATACTGCATTTTAATGGTCATTTAATATTCTTCATCACGCACTACATATAGAATAATGCATGCTCCAGTCTTAGAGTCCGTTAGCCTCTCCCCTCCTGACTCTTAGTTCATATCAACATGTTCTCTAAACATCAGATACTAGATACTGCTTAGGTACATGTCGCCCTGACTCTCCAGACTTCAGTCTCTGCTCCTAGCACAGAGTTCGAAGCCCCCAGCTTCTCCTAGTAACACGTCATCGCCAGTTTGCGCGCACCATTAGGTCAGAGGTCCCGGCTCCTTAGGTACCCCCCTCCATGTTTCCGCCCCATTCATGACATATTCTGTTACGTTTGCATCACATGTCTATGTATACGCCTCTGTTACACCTACTTTCACCCTTATCTTTCGCAACTGCTATTGACCACACCCACTGCTACGCCTATTGCAATGTAATGCTATGTGTTTGCGTTATGTATATATGATCGTGCACTGTTATTGAAAAGTTGCTCCTTGTCCCGATTCTGCCCCCGGCAGCGCTGCCATCCTATTCCTGTGCAGGTTGTCCTGTTCCTGTCCTTTATGCTGTAATAAACCTGCAAACTCCTACTACCTCGAATCTTGACTCTTATTTTATTGAGCTATCTGTTATTCATTTATGCATTTAAAAAGAGAGGTATTATTTATTTATTTACCACAGTTACCAGAGGACACTTGGCACAGCAGACAAGTTTCAATAGAGGAGGTGCCCAGGCCTCTTACCCCAAACAGAATAGGGGTGGTTACAGAGGAAACAGCGCCAAGGGCAGAGGCAGAGGCAACAATAGTTCCCGTTCCTCAGCTGCCAACAAACAGTGACTCCCTGTCACTGCCCCCGACCATCCAACACCTGTCGGGGGGAGACTCCAACAGTTCCTGCCAGTCTGGAGAAACATCACCACAGACAGGTGGGTAAGAGAGCTTATCCAGTTCAGGTATTGTTTGGAGTTAACGTCCACTCCACCCAACATACCCCCAAGACAACGTCCTATGTCAGCAGAGCACTTGCACTTATTGCAGCAGGAGGTTCTCGTAATGCTGCAAAAAGGAGCAATAGAGCTCGTGCCAGTGGAGGAAGAAGGCACAGGGGTTTATTCCCTGTACTTCTTAATACCAATGAAGGACGGCTCGCTCAGACCCATTCTGGACCTACGCCCCCTCAACCTATACATACTCTCAGAACATTTTCACATGTTGACGCTACAACAGGTTCTTCCACTGTTAAGCCAGGGAGACTTCCTCGCAACCTTGGACCTCAAGGACGCTTATTTTCACATACCACTCCACCCATCCCACAGAAAGTACCTCAGATTTACCATACAGAACAGGCATTACCAGTTCAGTTGGATTCTCCCCTGCCTTCCGCGGGAGCTATACTTAAAGCCCTGATTTTTTAAGCCTTGTTTGTCCTTCACAGCGCTCGCCTCGCGCTTTTTACTAAAAACTTACCCTCTCATTCAGGGACCTCTCCCTTGCCTGGTAGTTTCCCGCGCAGCCGAGGTAGACGCTGCAGCGGTCCCAGGATCCCTCGCTCGCCGCCTTCAGCGAGCCGCTCCCCCAGCCATGCCCACTCTCTCTGGCCACGCCCACTTTGGGTTTTAAAAGAGGAGCTGACTACGAGCTCAATCAGTTGGATTCTCCCCTGCCTTCCGCGGGAGCTATACTTAAAGCCCTGATTTTTTAAGCCTTGTTTGTCCTTCACAGCGCTCGCCTCGCGCTTTTTACTAAAAACTTACCCTCTCATTCAGGGACCTCTCCCTTGCCTGGTAGTTTACCGCGCAGCCGAGGTAGACGCTGCAGCGGTCCCAGGATCCCTCGCTCGCCGCCTTCAGCGAGCCGCTCCCCCAGCCACGCCCACTCTCTCTGGCCACGCCCAATTTGGGTTTTAAAAGAGGAGCTGACTACGAGCTCAATCAGTTGGATTCTCCCCTGCCTTCCGCGGGAGCTATACTTAAAGCCCTGATTTTTTAAGCCTTGTTTGTCCTTCACAGCGCTCGCCTCGCGCTTTTTACTAAAAACTTACCCTCTCATTCAGGGACCTCTCCCTTGCCTGGTAGTTTCCCGCGCAGCCGAGGTAGACGCTGCAGCGGTCCCAGGATCCCTCCCTCGCCGCCTTCAGCGAGCCGCTCCCCCAGCCATGCCCACTCTCTCTGGCCACGCCCACTTTGGGTTTTAAAAGAGGAGCTGACTACGAGCTCAATCAGTTGGATTCTCCCCTGCCTTCCGCGGGAGCTATACTTAAAGCCCTGATTTTTTAAGCCTTGTTTGTCCTTCACAGCGCTCGCCTCGCGCTTTTTACTAAAAACTTACCCTCTCATTCAGGGACCTCTCCCTTGCCTGGTAGTTTACCGCGCAGCCGAGGTAGACGCTGCAGCGGTCCCAGGATCCCTTGCTCGCCGCCTTCAGCGAGCCGCTCCCCCAGCCACGCCCACTCTCTCTGGCCACGCCCAATTTGGGTTTTAAAAGAGGAGCTGACTACGAGCTCAATCAGTTGGATTCTCCCCTGCCTTCCGCGGGAGCTATACTTAAAGCCCTGATTTTTTAAGCCTTGTTTGTCCTTCACAGCGCTCGCCTCGCGCTTTTTACTAAAAACGTACCCTCTCATTCAGGGACCTCTACCTTGCCTGGTAGTTTCCCGCACAGCCGAGGTAGGCGCTGCAGCGGTCCCAGGATCCCTCGCTCGCCGCCTTCAGCGAGCCGCTCCCCCAGCCACGCCCACTCTCTCTGGCCACGCCCACTTTGGGTTTTAACAGAGGAGCTGACTACGAGCTCAATCAGTTGGATTCTCCCCTGCCTTCCGCGGGAGCTATACTTAAAGCCCTGATTTTTTAAGCCTTGTTTGTCCTTCACAGCGCTCGCCTCGCGCTTTTTACTAAAAACTTACCCTCTCATTCAGGGACCTCTCCCTTGCCTGGTAGTTTCCCGCACAGCCGAGGTAGACGCTGCAGCGGTCCCAGGATCCCTCGCTCGCCGCCTTCAGCGAGCCGCTTCCTCAGCCACGCCCACTCTCTCTGGCCACGCCCACTTTGGGTTTTAAAAGAGGAGCTGACTACGAGCTCAATCAGTTGGATTATTCCCTGCCTTCCGCGGGAGCTATACCTAAAGCCCTGATTTTTTAAGCCTTGTTTGTCCTTCACAGCGCTCGCCTCGCGCTTTTTACTAAAAACTTACCCTCTCATTCAGGGACCTCTCCCTTGCCTGGTAGTTTCCCGCGCAGCCGAGGTAGACGCTGCAGCGGTCCCAGGATCCCTCGCTCGCCGCCTTCAGCGAGCCGCTCCCCCAGCCACGCCCACTCTCTCTGGCCACGCCCACTTTGGGTTTTAAAAGAGGAGCTGACTACGAGCTCAATCAGTTGGATTCTCCCCTGCCTTCCGCGGGAGCTATACTTAAAGCCCTGATTTTTTAAGCCTTGTTTGTCCTTCACAGCGCTCGCCTCGCGCTTTTTACTAAAAACTTACCCTCTCATTCAGGGACCTCTCCCTTGCCTGGTAGTTTCCCGCGCAGCCGAGGTAGACGCTGCAGCGGTCCCAGGATCCCTCGCTCGCCGCCTTCAGCGAGCCGCTCCCCCAGCCACGCCCACTCTCTCTGGCCACGCCCACTTTGGGTTTTAAAAGAGGAGCTGACTACGAGCTCAATCAGTTGGATTCTCCCCTGCCTTCCGCGGGAGCTATACTTAAAGCCCTGATTTTTTAAGCCTTGTTTGTCCTTCACAGCGCTCGCCTCGCGCTTTTTACCAAAAACTTACCCTCTCATTCAGGGACCTCTCCCTTGCCTGGTAGTTTCCCGCGCAGCCGAGGTAGACGCTGCAGCGGTCCCAGGATCCCTCGCTCGCCGCCTTCAGCGAGCCGCTCCCCCAGCCACGCCCACTCTCTCTGGCCACGCCCACTTTGGGTTTTAAAAGAGGAGCTGACTACGAGCTCAATCAGTTGGATTCTCCCCTGCCTTCCGCGGGAGCTATACTTAAAGCCCTGATTTTTTAAGCCTTGTTTGTCCTTCACAGCGCTCGCCTCGCGCTTTTTACTAAAAACTTACCCTCTCATTCAGGGACCTCTCCCTTGCCTGGTAGTTTCCCGCGCAGCCGAGGTAGACGCTGCAGCGGTCCCAGGATCCCTCGCTCGCCGCCTTCAGCGAGCCGCTCCCCCAGCCACGCCCACTCTCTCTGGCCACGCCCACTTTGGGTTTTAAAAGAGGAGCTGACTACGAGCTCAATCAGTTGGATTCTCCCCTGCCTTCCGCGGGAGCTATACTTAAAGCCCTGATTTTTTAAGCCTTGTTTGTCCTTCACAGCGCTCGCCTCGCGCTTTTTACTAAAAACTTACCCTCTCATTCAGGGACCTCTCCCTTGCCTGGTAGTTTCCCGCACAGCCGAGGTAGACGCTGCAGCGGTCCCAGGATCCCTCGCTCACCGCCTTCAGCGAGCCGCTCCCCCAGCCACGCCCACTCTCTCTGGCCACGCCCTTAACGGCCCTATAAAACATGTGCTTTCCCCGTACGCGCAGCGGACGGGCGCAGCGGGCGCGCCGTTGGCGCGCCGAAGGCGCGCCTAAGGCAAGCCCGTCTGTGCCCGTCCGCGACCGGCCGGGACCAGGGGCCATAGACCCTGCTCAATCCTTGACATACTCCCCCACTCAATTATCTGCTCTCATGACCCCTAACCCTCTCTCTCCTTCTCTGACACTTCACCTTGACTCACTTGGTGTCCTCGCGGCTCACTGCCCTTGCTCACTCCCCCTCTCCCCCCACTTCACTTCCTTACCTCCTGCCCAACTGACAACACTCCCCCCGTCTCCCTCCCCATCCGTAGCCTCTGCTCTTCTGCTCAACACTCGGTCGGCAGTCAAGCACCAAATCGAACTCTTCAATCTCCTATCCTCAGATTCCCCCAATTATCTTTTTCTTACCGAAACCTGGTTTACGACAGACTCACTTCCTGATCTTCTGGCTATCCTCCCAGACTCCTACTATGCTCTCAGCATGGATCGCCCAGCGGGCAAAGCCGGTGGCGGTGTGGCAATGATCATTCGCTCAACGCTCAGATTTCAGCTCCTTGACCACCCTCCCATACCTCATGTGGACTTTCTGGTTGCTCGGTCCATCAATCTCACTGATCCCCTCACTTTTGTGCTTGTTTATCGGCCTCCCCAGTCCATGCCTCAGTTTGTCCCACTACTCCAGGACCTCTTGGCCACCCTGGCAGTTAACAACTCGTCTGTAATCTTGCTTGGGGACTTCAATTACTGGCCTGACGATCCCAGAGAATGCTCTGCCTCCAAAGACTTCTCTGTCACTCTTCAACCACTCAACTTTTCTCCTCACATCACTCTCCCTACCCATGACAAGGGCCATATTCTAGACCAAATTTGGTCATTGCGCCGCCAAATCTCCCTTCCCTCTATCCTTCCCGGCATCTGGTCGGATCATTTTATGATTTCTTTTAATATTTTTTCTGCCCCCCCTGTTAAAATTCCATTCACCAAGAATGTGTCAGTCCGCTGTTGGAGCAAGACGGACCTCGCTCTTCTTTCTTCCTCCCTGGCCTGTACAGCGCCTGATCTGATGGGTCTCCCTCTTGAATCCCAAGCTCTTGGCTTTCTTTGTCCTGTGACATCGCTGCTCCCCTTAAGAAAGTCAAATCTGTCCGGCCTCACGATGCCAATAGATGGTTCACGAGTGAACTTAAAGACCTCAAACTGAGTCTCAGGCGCTCGGAGCGCCATTGGAGACGCAATTATTGTCCCTTGCTCCGCACTAGGTACAAACTGTTACTGAATAGCTATAAGAAAGCTATTGTGTTGGCCAAAACAGCTTATTTCTCAGAGAAGGTTGCTCTCTCTATTAATAAACCTCGCGAGATCTTCTCTCTGGTCAAGCAGCTTGCTACCTCTGACCGCACAAATATCAGTTCTGCCCCATCTCAGTCTTTTTGTCTCATTCTTAGCAGTAATCTTGTCGATAAAATAATTGTTATCAAAAACAACATCTCCACTGTCTCTCAAATTCAAGCTATCTTTTCTCCCCCTCCGCCACCTCTGCTGCTGGATCACTTTCCCCCTATCACCTTTGAACAATTTTTTCTTCTGCTTGCTAAAGTTAAGTCCGGCTCCTCAGCTGACTGTGCCCCGGCCCGGATCCTTCAAACTCTCTTCACCTCCTATCCTGGACCCCCTCTTACCCTGCTTAATTCTTCCCTGGCTCTTGGCTCCGTCCCTTCCTCCTTTAAAACCGCAATAGTCCTCCCTATCATCAAAAAACCGGGATTGGATCCCTCTTCTCCCCCTAATTTTAGGCCCATCTCCCTTCTCCCTTACCTCGGAAAGATTTTGGAAAAACATGTCACCTCTTGTCAGTCCTCCCATATCGAGGAACACTGCCTCTTAGCTTCCCACCAGGCGGGCTTCCGCCCCGGCCATTCCACAGAGAGTGTTGTCACCGCCGTTATGGATGAGCTCAAGGGCAAGGCTGACCTCGGCCTTCCCCAGGCGTTGGTGCTCCTCGACCTGTCGGCTGCGTTTGGCACGGTCGACCACGCCATTCTCATCGACCGTGTCAGCGCAGCCGGCATTAGAGGTGTTGCACTCTCTTGGATAGCATCCTTCCTCCAGGGCAGAACCTAGGCAGTCCATCTCGCAGGATTCTCCGCTCCTCCCCGCCCTCTTGTGTGTGGAGTTCCCCAAGGTTCCTCTCTTTCCCCTCTTCTCTTTAATCTTTACATCTACCCTCTTATTCTTTCTCTTCAGGAGCTGGGGGTCTCCGTGTACAATTACGCGGATGACCTTCAGCTCATCTTTGACCTGTCCACTCCTGACTCTCCCTCTTTTCTTAGTTCAACCCTAGTTTTTATTTCGGATTGGATGATCACGAACCATCTCAAGTTGAATCCGGACAAGATGGAGCTTGTCCTCACGGGTGGTCCCACCAATCCTTGGTCCCCTTCCTACTGGCCCCCTTCCTTTGGCCACCCTCCCGCCCCTGTTCCCTCTGTTCGTACCTTGGGCATCAAGGTTAGTAATGACCTTTCCATGCACGCCCAAGTTAGCTCCGTTGTTTCATCCTGTTTCTTGTCCCCCCGTCTCATCCGAAAAATTTCCCGCTTCTTTTCCACCACTGCCCTTAAATCGATCATCATGGCTCTCATCACCTCTCGTCTTGATTACGGGAATTGCCTTTATGTTGGCATCCCAGCCTTCAAATCACGACGGCTACAGGCAATCCAAAATCAAGCAGCTCGTCTCATTTTCCATCTCCCCAAATTTTCTCACATCACGCCTGTCCTTAAGTCCCTCCACTGGCTCCCGGTGCACTTCCGCTCCTTCTTTAAACTAGCCTGCTTAGCCTTTCTGGCTTACACCCACTCTGCTCCTCTCTTTATTGTTTCCTTAGTCACTCCCTATACCCCGACTCGCACCCTTCGTTCCTCTTCTTATCTTCTCCTCCAAGTACCCCGTTTCCTCAAATCCCAAACCGGTGGTACCGGCTTCTCGGTTTTGGCCCCCCAGTTCTGGAACAGCCTTCCGCTGTCCATTCGGTCCATTCCCATCTATTCCTCCTTTCGCAAAGCCTTAAAAACTCTTTTTTTCTCCCATGCCTTCCCAGTTTAGTCCCTTGGTAGCACTGTAGAATCCGACTTCCCCCCCAGCGCCAGGAAGCCGATTGGCCGCAGTGCGCTTTAGCAAGCATCTTTTCATTCATTTCAAGGTCCTACCCTTCGGAGTGTTCACTGTCCCCAGAGTGTTCACAAAGTGTCTGGCGACCGTGGCGGCGCACCTCAGGAGACAGAACATACATGTCTACCCTTACCTGGACGACTGGCTCGTTCAAGCCAAGTCGGCTCAACAGTGCGCCGCGGACATGTCCCACACTATTCACCTCCTTCACAGTCTGGGTTTCTCGTTGAACTATCCGAAGTCGCACCTCCAGCCAGCCCACGTGCGGCAGTATCTGGGCGCGACCATAAATACTCTGGCTGCCAAAGCACAGCCAAGCCCAGCGAGGATCGACAACATCCAGTCGCTAATCCAGAGGTTCAGACCCCAACACTCACTCCCAGCAAGAGTGTTTATGCAGTTGATAGGCATGATGGCCTCCTGCATCTTCATAGTCCCGCACGCGAGACTGCATATGCGTCCCCTCCAGGAATGTCTAGCACATCAGTGGATGCAGGCTCATGGACAGTTGAAAGACCTAGTGTTGGTAACCGGTCGGGCATACAACTCTCTGCATTGGTGGACTCCACACAACCTTTGCAAGGGCCGACCGTTCCAAGAGCCTGTACCACAGATCGTCCTCACGACGGACGCATCTCTCCAGGGTTGGGGGGCTCATGTGCTCCACTACACGGTGCAGGGACTATGGACGACGCAGCAAAGGAAGATGCACATCAACTGCCTAGAGTTGATGGCGATCTTTATGGCATTAAAGTCCTTCAAAGTACATCTGTGCAACAAGGTCGTGTTGATCCGGACGGACAACATGACGGCAATGTACTACATCCAGAAGCAGGGGGGTACGCACTCTCCACAGCTGTCTCATCTGGCTCAGAGCATGTGGAAGTGGGCCATTCAGAGGAACATCTTCCTCATGGCGGAACACCTTCCGGGCAAGGACAACCAGATGGCGGATCTGCTCAGCAGGTACAGCCATCAAATGCACGAGTGGGAGTTACATCCATCAGTACTTCGCCCGTACTTCCAGCAGTGGGGTCATCCAGAGATAGACCTGTTTGCCACAAGGGAAAACGCAAAATGCCAACACTTTGCCGCCAGGTTCCCTCACCCACAATCGCAGGGCAATACGATATGGATGAACTGGTCAGGCAGATTTGCGTACGCTTTTCCCCCAGCACCTCTCATACCGCTGGTGGCAAAAAAGCTAAAGCAACACTCGATGACGCTCATCCTGGTTGCTCCAACGTGGGCACGCCAACCATGGTACACCACGTTTCTAGAACTTTCCGTGGTACCGCATCAAAGACTGCGCCTCACACCCAGGCTTTTGACGCAGAACCATGGCGACATTCAGCACCCAGATCCGCAACAGCTCAATCTGGCGATCTGGCTCCTGAAGTCTTAGAGTTTGGCTACCTTAATCTGCCTCCTGAATGCATGGACATCATCAGAGAGGCGAGAAAGCCCACTACCGGAGCTTGCTATGCTGCAAAGTGGAAGCGGTTTGTCATCTACTGTACAGAGCACAACATCAACCCGCTAGATGCATCCATTCCAAACATCATTTGCTATTTGTTACATCTTTACAAATGCAATCTAGTGTACGCTTCCATTCGGATACACTTATCCGCCATAGCAGCTTATCTTCAGAACAGGCAGCACCTCTCTGTTTTCAGGGTGCCTGCCATTAAAGCCTTTCTAGAAGGCCTGAAGCGGGTCATTCCTCCCAGGACCCCACCCGCTCCGGTATGGAATCTCAATGTGGTCCTCACTAGGTTGATGGGTCCACCTTTTGAGCCTCTACATTCATGTGAGATTCAATTCTTGACATGGAAAGTGGCTTTCCTCATTGCCATCACGTCTCTAAGACGTGTTAGTGAGCTGCAAGCCCTCACAATACAAGAGCCACTTATTCAAGTTCATTCAAACAGGGTGGTGCTCCGCACTAACCCCAAGTTCCTTCCAAAGGTGGTGTCACAATTTCACGTCAACCAAACAATTGAACTGCCCGCATTCTTTCCAAATCCAGAAACTGTAGCGGAACGAATGCTCCATACGTTGGACGTTAAAAGGGCGTTGATGTACTATATAGACAGAACACAACCATTTAGGAAGACACAACAACTATTCATTGCCTTTTCAGCTCAGCACAAGGGCAACCCCATTTCCAAAGCGGGAATAGCCAGGTGGATCGTTAAATGTATTCAGATTTGTTATCAGAAAGCTAAACGCACTTTAACGGTCCCACCCAGAGCACACTCCACACGCAAGTTAGGAGCCTCCATGGCATTCCTGGGAAACATTCCTTTGGAAGACATTTGCAGAGCAGCCACGTGGTCCACACCACACACGTTTACCAAACATTACTGCGTAGACGTGCATTCCAAACAGCAGGCAGCTGTAGGACAAGCTGTTCTCAAGACTCTATTTCAAACTCGCCAACCTCGGACTCAAGCAACTGGTGACCTCCCCCACCCACCTCGCCGGACACACACTCGACGCCGTCTTCTCATCCAGCAAAGACGTCACCTTCAGCCACGCAACAGGACTCCACTGGACGGACCACAGCTGCGTCCACTTCACCTTCAAAAGAACGACGATCCACCACCACCAGCAACAGGTTGCCCGAAGAAGCTGGAACAAGATCACAGCCGACCAGCTCACCGCTTCCCTGAGCCAGCACCCTCCCGCCAGCTCAGCGAACCCCAGCCAGGCCGCCGACAACCTCACGAAGTGGATCAACAACTGCGCAGACGAACTCGCCCCTCTGAGAACCCCACCCAGCGGACCCTGCAGCAGAAAAACACCATGGTTCACCGACGAACTCAAGAGCTCCAAGAAGAACTGTCGAGCCCTCGAGAAAGTCTGGAGAAGGGAACCAACTACGGACAACATGACCACCCTCAAGCACGCCACCCGGAAACACCACCAACTGATCCGCGCCACCAAGAAAAATACATACAAGGACCGGCTGGACAACAACGCACACAACTGCAAGGAACTCTTCAACATCGTGAAAGAGCTCTCCAACCCCAACGCCGGAAACAATGACATCACCCCGTCGCAAGACCTCTGCAACTCCCTCGCGTCCTACTTCCACAACAAGATCGCGGACATACACAACAGCTTCAGCAACCAACCAACGCAAGCCACAACCGCAACAACGCCACCCACCACCACCCTCCGCACCTGGACTCCGATCAGCACCGAAGACACCATCCGCACAATGAACTCCATCCACTCCGGATCTCCGACTGACCCCTGCCCTCACCACGTCTTCAACAAGGCCGACGCTGTCATCGCACCCCACCTGCGGGACATCATCAACACCTCCTTCGACACCGCCACCTTCCCTGAGAGCTGGAAGCACGCCGAACTCAGCGCCCTTCTCAAGAAACCCACAGCAGACCCCACCGACCTCAAGAACTACCGTCCCATCTCGCTCCTCCCGTTCCCGGCCAAAGTCATCGAGAAGACCGTCAACAAACAGCTGGCCGCCTTCCTCGAGACGAATGGATCCCTCGACCCCTCACAGTCTGGCTTCCGAGCGAACCACAGCACCGAGACCGCCCTCATCGCTGCCACCGATGACATACGAACTCTGATGGACAACGGAGAAACAGCGGCCCTCATCCTCCTGGACCTCTCCGCGGCTTTCGACACTGTCTGCCACCGCACCCTAGTACAGCGCCTCGGCAACATCGGAATCCAGGACAAGGCATTGGAATGGATCACCTCCTTCCTCGACGGAAGAACACAGAGAGTCCGCCTACCACCGTACAAGTCAGAGGCCACCAAAGTCATCTGCGGCGTCCCCCAGGGATCCTCACTGAGCCCCACCCTCTTCAACGTCTACATGAGCCCCCTCGCGGCCATCGCACGCCAACACAACCTCAACATAATCTCCTACGCCAACGACACCCAGCTGATCCTCTCCCTGACCAACGACCCCGCCGCCGCCAGAGCCAACCTGCACGAAGGGATGAGAGATGTAGCCGAGTGGATGACGACCAGCCGCCTGAAACTGAACTCAGACAAGACGGAGGTCCTCATCCTGGGCTCCTCGCCCTCCGCCTGGGATGACTCCTGGTGGCCCCCCGCCCTGGGCACCGCACCCAAACCGACGGACCACGCACGCAACCTGGGCTTCATCCTGGACTCCTCCCTCTCCATGACCAGACAAGTAAACACCGTCTCCTCGTCTTGCTTCAACATCCTGCGCATGCTACGTAAGATCTTCCGGTGGATCCCCACCGAGAAGAGGAAGACGGTCACCCAGGCCCTCGTCACCAGCCGACTGGACTACGGCAACGCCCTCAACGCCGGAACCACCGCCAAGCTCCAGAAGAGACTCCAGCGGATCCAGAACGCCTCGGCCAGACTCATCCTCGACATCCCCCGACGCAGCCACATCTCCGGACACCTGAGAGATCTGCACTGGCTCCCGGTCAACAAGAGAATCACCTTCCGCCTCCTCACCCACGCGCACAAAGCCCTACACGACCAAGGCCCGAGCTACCTCAACAACCGGATCAACTTCTACACTCCCACGCGCCTCCTCAGATCAACCAGCCACGCCCTCGCCGCCGTCCCCCGCATCCGAAGAGCGACAACAGGAGGAAGGTCCTTCTCCTACCTGGCTGCCAAGACCTGGAACTCACTCCCGACCGACCTGCGCCTGACCCAAGACCACCTCTCCTTCAGGAAGAAGCTCAAGACCTGGCTGTTCGAGCAGTAACGGCACCCCCCCCATCCCAGCGCCTTGAGACCCTACGGGTGAGTAGTGCGCTCTATAAATGACTTGATTGATTGATTGAAACTTCTGCAGCTGGCACGGGCGGCCGCCGTTATGTATTCTATGCAATAGATATGAATTTAGCAGCCCACATGCCTCGAACTGAATATGCTACTTACCAGTATGCATCTGTTCTTGGCATGTAGGGCTGCTAACATTCATATCGCCCACCCTCCTCCCCGGCGCCTGTAGCAGCTGCAGATTGCTTCTTGCATTCAATCATTAGCATGGACATCTTTAACACTGTCATACTCCATCTTTGCCGCAATGGCTAAAAACAATCTGGGGATGGAGTCGATGCCCATGCGCACTGTAGTCCAGGGGAGGAGCCACCTATCTCGTGATACTTCGAAGACTCTTCCAGGACAACAATGTGCGATCATCCGGACCCAACACTAGGCGGCGATCTATGCAATAGATATGAATAGGCTTTCCTGTTTTCAGTTTCTATTTTTGGTAAATTCTGGTGGTGTTTTTTCAGTGTTTTCCAGTGATTTCAATACCTGGAAAAAGCAGTGCTTTTCAGTGGTTACTCATTTTCGCGCCATGAAAAACGACTGAAACGGTGTTTTATCAGTGTTTATGGAACACTTTGCTTTTATTATTGCTGGCTTTCTTCAATGATGCATGGTATATAGACATTGTACGTACAGTGTATATGAAGCCCAAATAAATGTTTACAAGTCAAATTTATTGTAGTACACCATACAATATTTCTTTAGTGATTCTTTGGTCATTCACGCTCTCTCTTTCTTTCCCATGTACACTTTTATTTGTGAAAAGGCCCTCTCGACATTGGCACTTGAGACTGGCAACGCCAAAACAGCCAGTACACAATTTGCCAACTCTGGCCACTGACGAAGCTTTCCATGCCAATACTGGTGCACCTCAATGTTGTCATTCTCTGGGCCAGGTTCTGCGACATATGTATTGAACTGGGTGCATATGGCCTCAGAGGTATTAAAGCGGTGAAAAATGAAGATGTATTTTTCAAAGTCCGGAGAAAATTCCCCTTTACGGAAGGGGTCTAACACTTGTGCAGAGTACCATAGTGAGGCTTCATTGGCTTCAAACGCCATGGCTGGTGAAGGGACATTTCTATGCATCATAGCTAGCCATTTCTCATGCATGGTAAAATAAAATTTCCTGAATTGGTCCTCAACACTTCTTTGCTTACCAAGTGGCAAGCATTCTAACAGGGAACATGTTGCAGTGCCAAAGTCACTAAAAGTGTCACCTAACCTACTCTCGAGGAGATGTTTGACATCGACACCAATTATTTATATGGTGCTAACTCGACCTGAAGATATTGAAGCGCTTTACATGAGCACCTGTTGCATTACACAAGGGCACATTCATTTTTGTTTTTGTTAGGGACGGGTAGATGTGATTTGTGATTTGCCCAGAATCACAGGATGTTGAGCGTCATTGCCGATATTTGAACCCTGCTAGATGTGGGGTCAACTGCCCTGACCATTAAACTACATCCTCTCCTGCTGTTATTTTTAAAGTTTATGGGAGAGTCTATGCTTTAAGTCTTAGAGTTTGTGAAGTTGAAATCTTTCCAATTAGCCAAACAATGCCCCTCTTTTGGTCTTGATGGTTATGCTGCTTATTGCTCTTCTGCATTCCACTTCCCATTATCTTTCCATCCTGCATGCTGATCAGCTTAATTACAGACTCTGAATTTGCAATTACTCTGTTAGTGCGGCACATCTTAAAAAGTACGCAAAACACTTGAGCGTGCTGCCGCTTTCCCTGGTACCCACCCCCCCCAGTCACCCAATAATTTATGCATTTCCTGCCTACTTAAAACATTGCAGGGGCTCCACGAAGGAGTGCAATAACAACAAAGCCTTGTTACGTGCATGGTCATTTTAAAGACCTGTGAATTAACCGGGTCCGGCCACAGGCAGACAAATGGCATATTACAACAACTCCTCTCCCCCACGAGGCTGCATAATACTAATGTAGAATACAATTCAAACAATCTACTGAGTATTCACCTTTTCTGTAATTTACGTGCAAAATGGACTAAAGGGTTTGAACTTCACTTAAAACTGCTCATTTTGCTCAGTACAGAAACTAGGGCGAAAACTCTCAATTTAACTACCTTGGGAGTTTGCTGTCTTACAAGCGAAAATGATTACAGTGCAGACACTTTAAACACGGTGCACGCACCACAAACTTCATTCATGTGAAGAGAGCTACCATAACATCGGCTCCCTTCACAGCAGAGAGATCTCAGGTAAAAAAATCAACAAATAAAATCAACCAATAAGAAGAAATGGTCATTGTCTTGGCTCGTGATGGACTCTTTGTTTAGTGAAAACATGTCAAGTTTCAAAGCAACCCTTCAAAATATTCATTCTGAAACTCTAGTACAATGGGTGCTAGGGACGATTCATGCCTGGTCAGCATTTGTAAGGCAGAACCCTCTTTGCCGATTATACAGCCTCTGAGCCAAGGCAATGAATGGCTCTGATATGTGCTCCGCTTTTCATTCAGAAGTACCGGGAAATGCATATGCATCACGTTATGCACTTACATTACAAATACTTTGGAAAAAAATAAAAAAGTATTCTGGGCTTTCCTGTACTGAAGGTGGGTTACAATCTTTTAGGGCAGAAGGGTGTCGCAGTCCAGTAGCCCGCTGACGTAAAACACCCCAGGCTGATCTTCAAGGGTGTGCGTGGGTGGAGAGGGTTAAAATGTGCCCTGGCAGCCAATAAAGTAAACAGGCTGGAGGGGGAGCAAACAGCTAAAGATCTACCTTCGAGAATACTCGACAAATGAACAGCGAAGCCCTTTACCATAATTTCACACAATTGGATGCAAACTCCGGGGCGGGAGAGGGTGCTGGGGGGCGCAGTGGGAGACATGCTAAATATGGTTTACAGTTTTTGGAGCCGAAGACGCATATATAGAGACACCAGAACATGGTTAAGGTTAATTTTAAAAAAGTAAAACATTTTTTTAAGAAATAGGTAATGCATTCTGTCAGCTCAGTATTCTTCACAGAAGTGCAAATTTCTTCCTACCCTCGTAACCTCTGAACACGCCATCCAACAACAAAGCCTCGTTACGTGCATGGTCATTTTTAAAGACCTGTGAATTAACTGGGTGGGGGCCACAGGCAGACAAATGGCAGATTACAACAGCTCCTCTCCCCCACGTTAACCAGGCAGGGGGCCTTGCTCACGGGCCGCATTAAGCGTTTCAAGCAAACTACGCAGAATACTTGAGCCTGCCACCGCTTTCCTGGTGCCCACCCCCCAGTTGCCTAATAATTTCCTGCCTACTTAAAACATTGCAGGGGCTCCTCGTAGGGGTGCGATACCAACAAAGCCTCGTTACGTACATAATCCTTTCAAAGACCTGTAAATACACTGGGTGCGGGCCGGTAGGCAGACAATTGGCAGATTATAACAGCTCCTCTCCCTCACATTAACCAGGCAGGGGGCTTGCTCATCGGCCGCATTAAGCGTTTCAAGCAAACTACGCAGAACACTTGAGCATGCCACTGCTTTCCCCGGTGCCCACCCGTACCCGTCCCCCCCTCCCGTTGCCCAATAATTTGTGAATTTCCTGCATACTTAAAACATTGCAGGGGCTCCTCGTAGGGGTGCAATACCAACAAAGCCTCGTTACGTGCATAATCCTTTCAAAGACCTGTAAATTCACTGGGTGCGGGCCGGTAGGCAGACAAACGGCAGATTACAACAGCTCCTATCCCCCAAGTTAACCAGGCAGGGGGCCTTGCTCACGGGCCGCATTAAGCGTTTCAAGCAATCTACGCAGAACACAGATGGCTAACACTTTATAGAACAGCACAACACTCCCAGCATTTACCTTGGATGGCTCAAAATAAAATAGGTCTTGGAACACTGGCGGAGAGTATTTTCAATGGCACCTGGCTACACCCAACAATCGTGCCAACCAATGTGTCTCCCCTGAATTTAATGGGGGTGACGCACGTTCGGAGGTGCTTCCTTCTCGGGCCTAAATTGCAGTTTGATCTGCAGTGCTTTGGCTCCATCAAGTGGACAAGTGGTGCAACAGCAATGAAAATCAGTGACACTCGGTTTCAACCGAGTTGAGCTGATTTTCATTCGGTAGTGTACATTCGGGCAGATTCGGTTTAAACCGAATTCCGGACAGCCTAGATATGAATGTCAGCAGCCCTACATGCCAAGAACAAATGCATACTGGTAAGTAGCATATTCAATTTGATTTAGGAATTATGTGTACCTCCCTTTTACAGGTTTAGGAATTTGATTATATGTATCTATGTACTTGATATATTTTTTCCCCTGATATATTTTCTGTGTTCCCAAGTCTTATGTATATTAAATTGTTTTTAAACTTATTTTATGTATGAATAAACTGTGCAATTCGAATTGACCGATCTCTCATGATTTTGTAGCTTATGCTTTGCTCTTAGGTTTGACACTTGAATATTTGCTGCTTAAATTTCTGTTCTAGATAAGTTGATGTCTTCTAACCTAACGTGCCCAAAGGGAAAAATTTCTTGACATAAAGTCTAATGCTGGTACCCTATCCCTTTGGTTTTGGGTCCCTCTCTCTTTTATTAGTATTTAAGGCTCCACATGGTGAAGGGCCCAAATCTCTGCAGGAGAAACTGACATTGTATGTCCCTCCACAAGCACTGCACTCCTCATCGGCTAATCTGGTGAGGATGCCCTAGAGTTGGGAAAGTCAAATCAAGAGGTAGGGCCTTCAGTGCGGCAGCGGTCCCGTCTTTGGAATACTCTTCCATTTGATACAAGACAAATAGACAACATCCTGCAGTTTAGAAAAAGGTTAAAAATCTGGCTCTACCCTCGAGTATCCTTCCTGGCAGGGGACACAGTCTCTCGGCCCTAAGGTAGTCACCTGTATCACAGCGCCAGGTTACCCGTAGGGTGTCAGTTGCACTTTACAAATAATGATAACTTAAATAAATAAATGTTCACCCTGTTCACTCTACGCCAGAGCAGCTTCTGCCTTTTTTCTTACAATTAGCAAAATCCGGCCTCTCTCACTCTACCCTGAAGGTTTTTCTGGCTGCAGTTTCCAGATTCCGGCACGATGGCTCCAATTCTCTTTATTCTTCAAGAATTATTCAACAACTTTTCAAAGGCTTATTTCAGATGTTCCCTCCAATTCGACGCCCGCCTCCTCCTTGGCATCTGAACATTGTGTTGGCACAACTCATGAAGTCCCCATTTGAGCCCATTCGTAGGGCTGATCTTAAATTCATCTCCTGGAAGACATCACTGCTTTTAGCTCTTACTTAGAGTGAGCGAGATACAAGCTTTTACTATCAAACCACATTTCCTTCAATTCACCAAAGACGCTGTGGTGCTCCGCACTAATCCGGCTTTAATTCCTAAAGTTTCATCTGATTTCCACCTGAATGAGCCTGTCATCTTAAAGACTTTTTCCCCTAATACACAGTTGCCATCAGAAAAGACTTTACATTCTCTAGATGTTAAGAGATGTTTGACATTTTATTTGCAAAGAACAGCCAGTATCCGTAAAACTGATCAGCTCTTCATAGCCTACGGCAGGATGCGCACAGAACCCCCAGTTGCTAAACAGACTATTGCACGTTGGATATCTAGAGCAATTTCCTTTTGCAATCAGCAAGCAGGCAAGACACTTCAAGCAACGATTAAAGCGCACTCTACTAGAGCAGTCTCCTCTTCTACTTCTCTCTTTGCTGGTGTGCCTCTTCATCAGATTTGCAGAGCTGCGACCAAGCACTACTGTCTGGAAGCTGCCAACAATGCTGACGCAGCTGTTGGGCAAGCGGTGCTACGTAATCTTTTTAAGTAAGGTGAGCCTCTGTTTCTTACCTCCTCCTGCACACATTGTATACATGTATATATTTCTGCTTATGCAGGTGTGCCCATGTTTACTGCTATACTGTCATATACGTATATGTATTCTCTCGTACTCGGTTTACGATTTACTTATGACTTACCATGCACAATTCTCGAATTACTGCTATCTACTCTGATTCAAGCATGTGAATCTATGAAAGATACCCCAATACTGGAGAAGAACATAAGTTACTTACCTGAAAACTGTGCTTCTCCAGTATTGGTATCTTTCATAGACTCACGTGTGACCCATCCACCTCCCCTCAGAGGCTCCCCTCTTCTCCTTGGCTCTTATGCCACACTTATGCTAAAAAATCGGAGAGCCTGAGCCTCTGAGGAGAAGGTTCCAGAGAGTGCTGTCGCCTGATTGGCTGGAGTTTGGACCATATCTAATGACTTGGACATGACTGTCGCCCTCACTCTTATCTATCTATCTATCTATCTATCTATCTATCTATCTATCTATCTATCTATCTATCTATCTATCTATCGCCCTCACTCTATCTATCGCCCTCACTCTATCTATCGCCCTCACTCTATCTCCCTCACTCTATCTATCTATCGCCCTCACTCTATCTATCTATCGCCCTCACTCTATCTATCTATCGCCCTCACTCTATCGCCCTCACTCTATCTATCGATCGCCATCATTCTATCTTTCGCCCTCACTCTATCTATCTATCGCCCTCACTCTATCTATCTATCGCCCTCACTCTATCTATCTATCGCCCTCACTCTATCTATCTATCGCCCTCACTCTATCTATCTATCGCCCACACTCTATCTATCTATCGCCCTCTATCTATCGTCCTCCCTCTATCGCCCTCGCTCTATATCTATCTATCACCCTCACTCTATCTATCTATCGCCCTCACTCTATCTATCTATCACCCTCACTCTATCTGTCTGTCTATCGCACTCACTCTATCTATCGCCATCACTCTATCTGTCTGTCTATCGCACTCACTCTATCTATCACCATCACTCTATCTGTCTATCTATCTATCGCCCTCACTCTGTCTATCTATCTATTGCCCTGACTCTATCTATCTATCTATCGCCCTCCCTCTATCTATCTCAAGTTCAAGTTTTATTATGTTTTGGAACTCCGAAGAGGTCCACATAAAAAGGTACGTACTTCAAAATATACATACATATGCAATTAAAAACAACAAATTGTTAACATAAAACAGAATAAGTCAGTACAACACAATTAATAGTATCCTCTAGTAAATATCTAGGAAACATTTGAAAAAGTTAAAAATACAAGAACAAAACATTTCATTTGGAGGATTATATAGAGCAATTAAAAAAGAATTGGCTGTGTGGATATTCAATTTTAAACAAATATGTCTTAACCATTTACTACGAAATGGGCGAAGTGCAGGACATATAAAAAGGACGTGTATAAAGTCCTGAGTAGACACATTACAAAAATTACAAATAGCTGAACATCGATACCACCTAGCCTTAAGCTTGTTGAGAGGGAGTAAATCATGCCTCAAAAGCAACCAGAAACGCCGTATAGCATGGGAAAGATTCCAAAATACATATGGTTGTTTACATTTTAATACATAAGTGTCAGTGAGGGAAGATATTGCCTTCTGAGCAAGGATAGACTCCCTATCCAACCTGAAACTAAGATCCCAAGAGGCCTGTTTCAGAAGTAATTTTAGCTGTAAGGTAGACAGAGTAAAAAGATTATTCTCCTCCAATTGTAAGAGCATAACAGCCCTCCTGAAATTCTTCACAATAGAGGAGAAATCTCTCAAAGTGCCCAGCAATTCGGACTTCATTGAATGTCGTAAGGTCCCCACTTCCCCTCTGGCCAAACTTGCTACCCACCGCACTAACCCTGCCAGACCCTGCACCCAGCTACTCCAGATACCATATTCAAGTCTTAAAGACGCCACTGTAAAGGAAGTATTAATAGAGGCAAGGAACCATAGGATTTTTCCTTCTATGGTGTGTAAAAAACCCCATTGCCCTATGTCCAATATCTCAATTCCATACAGAAAGGAAGATGGGATTTTTGCCCTAAAAACCTCTAACATGTAAGAGAAATGTCTTCTTCCTGTGGCCGTATACAAAGCACTCAAGCTTTTACCTTGAGATAGGGCCTTCCGAGAGTTATTATCAATATGGGCCTTGTCACTTAAATTATCGGAAATTATTTTCCCCAGGAAGATATAGGACTTAACCACCTCAAGCCTCTGACCTCCTACGGACCAACCAAAATTCTCATATTTTGTTTTTTCCTCCCTGAGATACACATCATTTTGCTTTTAGCTATATTTATCTTTAGATAGTGAAATTCAGCAAAAAGATATAGAGCATGTAGACGATTATTTAACCCACTTGGCGTTAAGTCTAATATAAGAATATCCTCTGCATATAACAAACAGGAAATTGGGGATCCCCCCAAAGAAGGCGCAATACCAGCAGAAGCAGATAAGGATGTAGGAAGATCAGAAATATATAAGGAAAAAAGCAAAGGCGCCAAAAGACACCCCTGCTTTAGTCCATTAATGGAGGGAATAGTTCGGGAGAGCCCCCTTTCCCCCCCTTGGAGGACTTGGCACCATGTATCCGAATGGAGTGCCTTCACCAGATCTAATAGGAGAGGAGGCATACCCAGAGCGTCTAGTTTTCTCCACAGTGACGGCCGATCCACTTTGCCGAATGCCGTGGAGAAATCTATAAATGCCGCATATACTCTTCCTCCACGGGTCCTTACATATTTATCGGAAATTATCTGTAGTGCGGTAAGATTGTCCAAGGTGCCGTGTTCTTTACGAAAACCTGTCTGATTTAAATGCAAAATATGGTTCCTCTCCAATAACCCAATCGTTAATGGAATATAGGAGACATTTAGAAAAAACGTTGCCAATTGCATCAAGAAGGGCAATTTGCCGATAATTCTTAGGATCATTCCGATCACCCTTCTTGAACAATGGTACCAATATGTTCCCTTTCCAAGATGGGGGGACAGATTTATTCAGGAAAGAAAATCTAAATATAGGAAATAAAATTTTAATCCAAGAAACAGGGTCCTGCTTCAGGACAGATATGGGGAGCTCATCAGGCCCCATTGCCCCTGATAAGCGGAGTTCTTTTATCGCTAATTCAATGGTTCTCTCAGATGGGAAATCCATTGAAAGATCGCTATCAGTATAAGATACCAATGTCTCAACCGCTGGCTCATTACTAGCGTATAAATTTAAAATATAAGTAATCCAGGTTTGCTCCGGAATAGGAATAGTGCGGGAATTGACTCTAGTTCCACAGCCTTCCCCAATTATCGACCAGAAAAGTCTAGCGTGACCTTTTACTGCGGCCTCTCGCAATCTGATCCAAAAAGAGTCCTCTTTTTCCTTTTTTATTTGTATCTTATCCCTTCGTCTCCTTCTTTTTAAGAGGTCTATTTTTCGGTGTCTTTCGAGGGATCTAGACAAGTATTGTTCCCTCACCAGTTTGTTTATTTCCTTATTTAAAAAGATAATTGATCTAGGAGGAAAGGACCTTTTTATAATAGGGTTGGATTTTCTAGCGACTGAGGTGACCTCCTTCAAGAAACCCTCAAAGGAAATTAATTCAGCCCCTGACCAATTGTGGAGATTTTTTGATGTCCTCTCTAAAATATGATCCAAACCCCTCATGGCAATAGAGTTCCAATAAGACCTTCCAGTTTTAACATCAAAATTGACCTGATCACTATTGAACGACCAGGGATCTGTAGGGGGCGGAGATATAAAAAGGCTTAAAGAAATTATCTTATGATCACTGTAAACAGACTGTGAGACCACCAAATCCCTTAGGAGAAAAAAGATGCAATATTCAACAATTATATAATCTAAAATCGATTCACTATAAGTGGATATATGCGTGAAGGATGCAGGAGTATCAGAGGGGAGTCTTCCATTAACTATGATTCCCTCGGTTTCAGATAATTCTTGCAGGAGCAATTTCCCTCTCTTATTTGTTCTGATTTTTTCTGGAAAGAGAGCTTGGGGGATCTGAAAACTTTCCTCTTTGGGCTTATTTCTAAATAAATTCAGGCTTAGATTGGAAACTTTGCAGTTGAAATCGCCTAGTAAGATTACATGGGGGACGGGATAGAATCCTTAATTTGTTTAATAAAGGCGAAAACTAGTTTTAACACTTCATTAAAACAGTCATCAGGGGGGATATAGGCATTTATTATTACCAGGGGGGTGTTTCTTTTCCACGTTATCGAGACTAAATAGTGTCACCGCCTGAAAGAGGTTACTCGGGTCTAAGTGGTGAGAATAATTCCACTTAATTCGGTTAGACAGTAGACATGCAATTCCCCCTTTAGCGTGACTCCTCTTGGAAGCCACAGCCCCTCCTTCTAGGACGATATAATCCCTCCCCACAGTCATATTGTTCACACACCATGTTTCTTGAATGCAAATCACATTGGCCCCCAAAGAATGTAGATATTGCATTTTTTCCGGGCAATTATTGAGACCAGCAGCATTCCAAGAAATAATTTTTAAACTATTGCTAAAGATGAGAGAATAATTTGGGATTGTCCGAAATTTTACCAGATAAGGCGCCAGGTAACCAATTCCACTGCTGACTATCTAATACTTTATCTCCATCAAAGGATAAAGAGGAAGGAATTATATATGTTACTAGGCGTTTAGATTTAGAGAGGGAGATCTTTAAATCCTCAAAAGAAAACGAAGGACCAGCTTGCCTCGAACCTAGAGACCTCTGATCCGATGCATCAACTCGGCCAGAGGGAAAAAAGGGCAACACATCAATCCCTCGGCTCTGAAAACTCTCAGCCTGCTTCAGAATAAGGTTCGCAATAAGTTTAGAATAGAACATTACCCTGGTATAGGAACTTGTCTCAACTCTCAAGATTGATACCAAATCAATATCACTGGTTTGGATTAACTTCAAACTCACCATCTCTTTGAAACACTTGAGCAACCAAGATCTATTTATTATTGACTCGGAATCAAAGAGCGGGAGAAAATCCAACGTCAGTGTGTCAATACTTTCTTCCATTACAGATCCCGAAAGTTTATTAAGACATACTGCCTCATTTACCGAGGTCACAAAAGGGGGGGTGTTAGACCTGTCTGGATTTTTTGCGTAGTCCCTCCCAATTATTATTTATTTTGTCCCCTTTTTGCCCCTCATACCCTTAATAATTTTTGTGTCTACTACTTTTTATAGGTGTTGGTCAAGGGGATAGGTGTTCTTTTTCCCCTCATAATCTTTTACCTCAGGCCCAGAGGCCTGTTCTGACAGGGAAAGTTGGAACCACAAAATGGTGGCTACCAACTGCCCTAACTGCCAAGCCCAGGACTTACCCATAGACCAGTATAGGGCATTCCAGAACCTTCTGGTCCATTCTGGACCACTGAGGGGCAGCCTATATAAGGCAGAATGCGGGGCAGCCATTTTGTCTACCTGTGAGAGTCAGCTGGAGGACAGGCTGTAGCTAAGGGTGGGAAAAGGTTAGACATAGGGTTGACCTCCTGGACTGGGAAGCTGCCTTATTGATCCATCCCACTACTCCCCTTTTGGTTACTTGTCCTGGCCCCGCTGTTGAGGGTTACTGAAGACCCTGGGCGCCTAGGTTGCCCCTTGTCTAAATAATATAGGGGAAGTCTATAGGAGAAGGAGACTGCAGCGCTGCGGAGCGCAGTCCTCTGCCCAGTAAAGGAACTTAAGGGAAGTGATTCCCAGGACATCATTACAGTGGCTGTAAGGATTGTGAGTTGGTGAGGAGTCTATCGCCACGTAATACAAGGATATTCCCCCCTTTTCCCTGTACCTGGGGCTGCCCTGGCTCAAGTGAACTCCCAGTGACTGAAGTGGGGCTGGGAGCGTGCTCTTCTCGAGGTGCTTCGTGGTGCACTGGTTGCGTGATCGGGCCGCCTGGGTGCCTGTGTCCTGTGGTAGCAGCGGACGCTGTATTGGAGGATCGTTTCCCTGCGCTGTGTCCTGTCAGCGCTAACCCGGCATAAGGAGCGAGTGAGCCGGTGTTTGAGGGCGGGGCCGGAGGAAGCAGAATCGAGCAGTCTCCAGCGGAAGCCGCTGCTCGCTCGCGCATGCCCGGTCGCGCCGCTTCTCTTCAGGAAGGCGGAGGCGGGACCAGGCGGGGAGGCGCCGAGAGCCGAGCAGAGGCTGAGGTGTGTGACATCGTCTTCCCCCGCTCGAGCGCCTCAGGAAGGAGCTGGCGCGAGCGGGAAGGGGGGAATTGTGTTCTCCGTTGTTCCTCCGCCCCAGCATAAAGTGAGCAGCTGACTGGGCGGGAGGAAACAGATCGGGCAAACGAGACCTCGGAGGAGCCTCCGGAAAACAAAGACGCATGGTGACTGGGGAAAAGCCGTCTCCACACGGAAGTAAGGTGAACGAGAGAGGGAAAAAGAGGAGGGAAGACTGAGCCTCTGGGAATCAATCCCCGCTCTCCGAAGAGCAGAGGAGGAGGGGAATTCTTAAGGGGTCTGCCGGTGAATGAGGAAAGTGGTGCTCAAGCCTGCAGGGAGACACATTGGTCATTAGTTGTGTTCTTCCCCAGAGCTATATGGTGAGGGGAGTAGCTTGAGAGAGCAACCAGTAAAGAAAGGTTGCTGGTGTCAATATAGATCCTGGTAACTTTGAAACCCTCAGTAACTGTGAACTAAAAAGAGGGGGTTAGTAGTGCTGTGGGAGACAAATATTGTGTATGGCATAGTAACCTTATCTAACTAATTCAGGAGTCTGATAAAATACACCATTGATGTGATTATTGATTTAAGATAGCAAATCTGAAGTGTTATTATTGATTTATTGATAAATGTAATGTACTGTAAATGTTGGTTGATAAAATGTTTTAGTAGCTTAAGAATATAGTTATTGCTTCCAAGACAATCTGAAATGCCTAAAGTGTAAAATTGGAAACCAAAGAGCAGATATATTATTTTTATAAACCAGTACATATTTTTACAACAAATTGGTGTAGTGTCCTTTTTAAGTGATATTGTGTGGATTTACTGCTGGGTGGTCTGCAACCTTCACACTGTGCCTCTAGAATTGCTTGTCTTACCCCTAGGCCAGGCTACCCTAGGTGACCTGGCATCTCAGGTTCTAACATTTGGTGCCTAGCGGTGGGATTCTGACTTGGTTGCAGCTACTCATTAGTAATTCAACGCAATACACTGACCTACACCAGGAGTTTTCTCCTTGCGGCCCTCCTAATTTGAATTTTGTTTTTTCTAAATTTATTTCTGGTGGTGGGTGGAGGTTAACCTCAGGTCACTTCTTGGTTTTCTCCTGTGTGTTGATTTTATTCCATAGTGAAAGATGGAATTGAATTTTAAAGAGCTAGAAGCCAATACTGTGGCCCAACTCAGAGAATGGTGTCAGCAACAAGGGGTATTCTTTAATAAAGGTGCCAAGAAAGGCGAGTTGCTGACAAGCATAAGGGCATGGGTGGAAGCTCATTTAAGGGAGGAACCAGAAACTGAAGAGAGTGACGGGGACACTGTCCTTGAGACTGCAATGTTGAACCAAGCTGGGAAGGGGAATCTGCTGACAGGTCCCAGGATACCTTCGAGGGCGAGCAGCAGCGTCTCAGACAGGGGTTTAACTGACGCCGAGCTAGAAGATAGGAGGGAGGAGAGGAGAATGAAGTTGGAATTAGCTAGGATGGAGATGGAAAGGGAGGAAAGGAGGTTAGCCCATGAGCGAACCATCAAAGAGATGGACCTACAAGCCTTAATACAAAGGCCTCCCAATCCAGATAATGGTGGCAGCGAAAATAAAGTGAACACCAGGGAACCCAGACCCTATTTACCCAAAGATGTCATCGCTAGTTACACCCCAGGCGATGACATTGCCAAATGGCTGGCCGCCTACGAAGTTTCTTTAAGGGCTCACGGGATCCTAGAAACTCACTGGGGAGGTGGGCTGTATAAATACATTCCACCTGCTGGCAGAGACACCTTGTTGGCTCTGGAGCAGGATGAGCAAACCCACTACCCTACCATGAAGGTGGCACTGGTGAAGAAGTTTGGACTTACCCCTGAAAGGTACAGACAGAAATTCAGGGGAAGTCACAAACTGAGTACCCAGAATTGGGTAGACTTTTTAGACCACGCCAAGAAAGCTTTGGAGGATTGGGTCAAGGGCAGCGAGGTGAAAGATTATGAGGGGCTGTACAATCTATTTTTGAAAGAACACCTCCTCGAGAAATGTTTTCCCGAGTTGCGCCAACACCTGGTGGACAGCAAGCTGACCGATCCCCGGAAGCTTGCAGAGGAGGCGGACACTTGGGCAAGTACCCGGGTGTCCTCAAAGGGGACTGGAGGGGATTCTCAAAAAGCCGGACAGGGCGCCCCCCAGAAGAAGGAGGGGGGAGATAAAAAGAAGGAGTTCTCCAAAGGTCCCCAAAATAATTTCCAAGGTAAGGGAGCAGGTTTCACCCCTAGGGCAAACCCGCCCAGAAACCCTAATCCTGGCCAAAGCCAGCAGCCAAGGGTTCTCCACTGTTTTGAATGTGGTGGTGTTGGACATTATAAGGGAGATGTCAGATGCCCAAAGAGACCACCCCCTCCCACCGGAGGAAAGTCACCAGGAGTAGCTAGTGTAGCGCTCGGGGAGGAGTTGCCCTTAGATAAGGGGGGTGAGTGGGCGGGTGTCACCTTAGTGTCCCTGGGAGAGCGGGAGATGGTTCCAAAGATCCAGGTGCCCCCAAATACTACAAAGTATGGGCAATGGGTTACCATCAATGGCCAAAGAGGGGAGGCTCTGAGAGATACAGGAGCCAGTATGACTATGGTGAGAAGTCAACTGGTGTCTCCAGAGCAGGTTGTTCCTAATGTACTCCACCCCGCCGCGATGGCTGATGGCAGAATGGGCCACTATCCAGTGGCTGAGGTTCCCTTTGAGTGGGAGGGGGTTGCAGGTTCACTTCGAGTTGCCGTAAGCCCTGCCGTGCCAGTTGATTGTCTGTTGGGGAATGACATGGAGCACAACACTTGGAGAGAGGTGGAATACCGGACACATTCTGCGATGCTGGGTACACCTGACTGGGCCTGTGTAAGCACACGGTCTGCGACTGCCCGGAGAGGGAGTTCGCCTGGGTTGGAGCCTGGAACAATGGCCCAACCCGCTGCCAAAAAGGGACAGACTCGGAGACAGGGACAGCCTGCTTCGGCTTCCACGCCCCATGTGACAGATCGGCCACCTGCGGTGGTAGGCCAGGAGTCCATGGAGGGGGAAGTAGACTCTCTGGAGGATTTACCCATCCCTGCTGAGTGGCATGTGGAGGGGGGACCTACCAGAGAGGAATTCTGTAAGGGGCAGAGGGAGTGCCCTACCCTTGAGGGACTGAGGCGTCAGGCTGAAGCCCAGGCAGCAGTTGCCGGTAAAAGGATATTTTCATCCATCTTGACTTATTGCTCTACAACCTCATCAAAAATTATTTGTCTCTGTCTCTTTTTTTTGATTCGACGTAAAGGTTTTCTTTTTTTTTCCTCTACACTTTTTTGGCTTTTCCAATATTTCCTTTTCCCCCTTCTCATTAGTCTCTTGGGCGAAAATAGGAAAGAACTCTTTAACGGGATTTGAAACAACTGCTTCATCAATATCCTCTATAACTTCAAGAGCCTGATTCACAATACAATTATGTGCAGAGGATTTAGGAGCAGATAGAAGCTCAATAGATTTAGCCTTGTTTCTGATGGTAACAGGCGAGGAGTTCATGGCTAAATTACAGGGTAATTCTATTTGCTCCGATCCTGGTGGCACATCTCTTTCGAATTTAGGCCCTATTAAATCTCCTTGGGGAGCTTTACCCGGTAGCTTTACCAAAGAATTATCCAAGAGGGCCTTTAATATCTGAGTTACTGAGTCTAGAACACAATCATTACTGCCCACAAATTTACCCAATAGCAGTAATATAGAAGAAAGCAGATGTTCCAAAGCAATCAGAGACTCAGAGATGGGTTTGTCAAGATTCTCTGGGCGATGGAAAAGAGTTGGATGAATACCGGATATATTCAGCTCTGGACTTTGTGAGATGTTATGCTGGGAAGAGATATCTTGAGATGTGATTGAGGGAGAGCTAGTGTAGTGTCGAAGACCCGAAGGAATAGAACCGAGCGGGGTTTTTGAGCCCTCAAATAACTTCAACGATCCATCCATAGGATAACGCCACAAAGTTCCAAATCAATATCCAACATTAGGGAGTCTTCATTTCCTGACTCCCTTTCCAAGTGCTCTCCTATTAGTTCTTGGGACTGAATAGCCTCAGGGATAAACAGAGTATTTAGATGTTGCCCATGCTCAGTTTTAGGAGAGGGAGATTTAGTGACAGAGGAAGCAATACAATTTTTGGAAATAATTTCTTCACTGGACAGTGAGTTCATATCTAATTTATTTTCAATTAATGGACCCTCCAGGGCCGGCTTAGAAAAACCCCCGGGCAAAGTCACTTCATCCATATCCGGGGGATTGGTTTCATCTTTAGATTTCTCCCATAATTGAAATAACTGACTCTGGCCCTTTAATTGAAGATTTTGGATCTCCTTATTTCTAGTGGATTAGACCTAGTTTTTGCACAGGACCTTCCTATCAAAAGCCTCCCTGAACGAAGTTTTTTAGCTGTCATGGTTAAAAATAAAAATAATAATAAAAATATCAACTAATCTATAAGACAGAAATATTAAAACAAATATAGGAAGTTATATCCTTAATCTGCAAGACAAATATGCAAAGTCCAGACTTGCCAGCAAGGAGACGGAATCTAAATATAAACGTCAATACTGGGATGCTTAAGGAATATAGGGGTGGAGATCTCGATGATCTCAGCTGACCACAGCCGTCCTGTCTTTACTGGCCTTTATCGATCTTTACTGGACAGTACTGGAAAATATAAGTTCCATGCCACAAGCCCAGACCATAGGACCAATAACTCCACAGGAAATCGCAGAAAACTGCAGTGTTCAGGATCCAAGGGTGTTTCCTTATTCACACCACTCCTGACCACTCCCTTTAACCGTCACAGACCTTAAGCTTCACCTCCTGCTGGATACAGGGCCGTCGGGATGTTGATCACTTGCCGCTTGAACTTAAAGCGCAGGACACACTGCGCAACCATACAAATAGACAGGGCATAGGGCTTGATCCAGTGCACCGATAGTCCAAAGCCTTCACTTACCTCAACTGACCTGACCTGCACTCAACCCCCTGTTACCTCCGCCTCCACCACCACCTTCCTGCAGTGGGTGGAAGGGCCGAGAGAGACCACAGAGATCACACAGGTCACACGGAGGTCAGTACAGAGACCAGGCGCAATTGCTCAAATCGTGAGGGATTGAGAACTCTTTTTTCTTGCCCTCTCACACACTCCTTCGACTTGGTGATGCTGCACCGAGGCACAGAGTTCAGGGCACAGAGTTCAGGGCAAGGAATGGCAGGCAGAGCAGGCGGAGGGGGCAGGCGGCGCTGGGCAAGATTCCAAAACTTCAGGTGCGCAGCAGGGGAACACCTGCTCCTCACCTGCGCTGTCGTATTTTCAGCCCACAGTTAGCGGTCATTACCGTGGTCGCGCCTCCTGGCTTGCCTCTCACTCCTCTCGGGACCCCGAGGCGCCGGTCGCAGTTACAAACACCTCCGCACCCGCCCCCGCTCACCACGTCATCTCCACCTTCTCCACTGCCCGCAGCTACGGTTCAACTGCCGCCGCTTTGATTTTAGAATTCCTCCGACAAACCGCAGGCGACGGGGATCCGCACCAACGCTCAGCTCAGCTCCGCTCTGCTATGCTATGGAACTCCAGTGCTCTCAGTAGCACTAGCGGTGCGATGCGGTTTCTCGGACGGTGATCGATGAACCGGAAAAACCTCTCTATCTATCTATCGCCCTCCCTCTATCTATCTATCGCCCTCACTCTATCTATCTATCGCACTCACTCTATCTATCTATCTATCGCATCACCACAGCATCACTAAGCACCACGACAGCATCACTCAGGGGCACCACAACATCACTATGCGCTACCACAGCATCACTGAACGCCACAGCATCACTCAGCGCCACCACAGCAGCAATCTGTGCAACAATTCAACAACAACTAGTTCAAATATGTTCTCTCAATGTTTCAAGCTTTATTACAAATGTCACAAAAAGATGTTAATATTTCACTTCTGTTCTTGGATTTTCGTCAAAATGAAATACACTGAACATAATCTTCACAAGTTATTTACAAAAGTTTAAGCAATTGCCATTATAAATTACAATAACTTTTACTTAAGTATTAATTATTAAAAAAAATTAAGCCATTGTTATTTGTAATATCAGTACATCTAAGTCACGTAAATACAACACATATTGCATTACAAGTGCTATAGGTGTCACATTTGCGAAAGTTAAAACTATTGGCATTGTAAATGACTAAGCTATTAATTTAGCTGTTTTAAAAAAAAACAAAAATAAAAAAATGTGTCATTTACAATACCAATAGCTCAAACTTTCCTAATGCGAGACCTTTTGCATTGCAAATGCTTGTTGTAATTACAAGGTTGTGACAACACCACATAACACTGCATAAGCAACTAGTGCAGATTAAACCACAGGGTTCAAATAAACCCCCACACACACCGTAAGATTAAACCTGTACTAAACACACACGCCGCAATAACAGGTACATCATAGAAAGACTGATGCACATAAGGAAGCGGACCTAGAGATACATGCATAGCACAGACAAGATAAAGGTCTTGATTTAGAGTTTGGTGAGCAGGGTACTCCTTCACAAGCATGGTGGAGTATCCTGTCCAACAAATGGATGGTCTGCCTGTAAATACATCGGACAACCATACCTTTTTAGATCAAGCAGTCTAATGTATTTTTCTCTTATTCAGGACCACCAGGGAATACCTGGCAGTAGTGATGAGAATTTGTTTTTAAATGAATCCCACTTCCTGGGAGTAAATTAATCAGTGAGAAAGTTCCAAGGGTGTGAGGGTGATTAGTTATTGGTTTTTAAAAACAAACTCCAGCTTTGGAAGCTTGTTTTTGAAAAACACAAATGTTGGTGAATGGCTGCCTGAAACATCCCCAAGGGATCCAGAGAATTGTAGATCAACTTCCTATAGATGGTTGAGATATATTTTTCTGTTGGGGATTAGTTAGCAGCTGGTCCTTCAGTGGGGATGCATCAGGCAACTTCCCCCCTTCCCAGATGTGACCTTGCAGAGCGTGATCCACCTGGAAATGTCAGAACCGTTTTTAGTCACCTAATTCATACTTTTGTTGTAGGATCGTAAAGGACACAAGCGCCTGTCCCCTCCACACATCGCCCGGCCGCTCTAAGCTAATCAATCCCCATTTTGTGAAGCCCTGCAATCCTCCCACTGCACTTAAGAGATCCCTATCATACAGTGGAGTCATTTCAGTCCGTTTACCTTCTCAGCCTAAACACTGGATAGCCTCTCTCCACACCCATACCACTGTTTGGGTATGAGTAGGTAGAGTGCACTCATACTTTCTTCGATACAGCACCGGGGTGGGGTAACCTCTCTTGCCCATGGCCAATCTATCTGCCCGGTAAGCAGGATCCTTACGGTCCACAAAAACCCAGTTGTTGACAGCCCTCAGCTGCGTGGCCCAGTAATACTTGAGAATGCTCCGGACCACCAGTCCACCTTGATAAACTCCCCTCTGCACCTTACTCAGCGCGAAGCACCACCATCCCACAACAGGAGCCAAAGTTCTCAGTCTACCTTTTGAAAGAAAATGTCTGGTGGGATCTTAAAGGACGTTTTTTGCATGATGTACAGGAGGCCCTGGAGGGTCATCACTTTAAATAGGACCACCCGGCCCAGTAAGGAAAGCGGGAGTGCCGGCAAGTGTGGGGCATCCCGGCAAAGCCGGTCTAATTTTGGAAGTATGTTCCTGCCTGTGGCTCTCTTGTAATAAACACACCCAAATATTTAAAGCCATGTAGTGCCACCCTAACCTAGAGTGCAGCCGCAGGGTCCCTGCCACCAGCAGGAATATTAAGGACTTCTTCCAGTTGATCTTATATCCTGAATAATGTGTAGGATTTGTTCACTCGAGAAGGCTGATTATGTGTCCTATAGCAAAATGTCAGCATAGAGGGAGATTTTCTCATCCCACTCCTGATCAACTGGAATACCTGTGGAAAAGTAAATTTTGCCATGTTCTGTGTCCCTACGCCTCATCCATCATATGTTATGTGTGCATGATTAAATATGCATATGCATTCCCCATGTCCGATTAATGACGCAATTACAGTTGTGTCCACCTCTAGTATGCCAGTTTCCAGTTCCCGTGAATACTACGAATATCAGGCCTATGTAAAGCTACGTTGCCACGTTTCTCAGTGTGCACGTTATTCTATTATGAAGTCCCCGTTTCTAGGCCTCAAAAGGGCCTGGACACCAGATTCAGCTCCTGTCTCCAGAAACCTCGCTGAGGAGCGATACAGCCCCCACCTGTATCCTCGACCCTTCACTTACTTCCTGTCTCGCAGTGCCCGGCCCAGCCTGGCTCAGTCTCTGAGTCTGCCAAGAAAATGTTATAATTCCAGTTATCAGTTCAGTCCTCCTTCTCTGCATTCCTAAGCTACTGAACTGCATCAATAGTTTCCGTCATTGTCTAGCCTTCACGTCTCCACGTTAGAGAAATACTGCATTTAATGGTCATTTAATATTCTTCATCACGCACTACATGTAGAATAATGCATGGTCCAGTCTTAGAATCAAGTTAGCCTTTCCTCCCCTAACTTCTAGTTTATATCAACATGTTCTCTAAACATCAGATACTAGATACTGTTTAGGTACATGTCGCCCTGACTCTCCAGACTTCAGTCTCTGCTCCTAACACAGAGTTCATAGCCCCCAGCTTCTCCTAGTAACACGTCATTGCTAGTTTGCGCGCACCATCAGGTTAGAGGTCCCGGCTCCTTAGGTAGCCCCCTCCATGGTTTCCGCCCCATTCATGACATATTCTGTTACGTTTGCATCACATGTCTATGTATACGCCCTGTTACACCTACTTTTACCCTTATCTTTCGCGACTGCTACTCGTCACACCTTCTGCTCCACCCACTGCTACGCCTACTGCAATGTAATGCTATGTGTTTGCGTTATGTATATATGCTCATGTATTGTTATTAAAAGTCAGCGCGCTCATCCCAGATCCAGCCCCAGCAGCTGCTGGGCCCTGCCATCCTATTCCTATGCAGGTTGTCCTGTTCCTGTCCTTATGCTGTATTAAACCTGCAAAACTCCTACTACCTCGAATCTTGACTCTTATTTATTGAGCTATCTGTTATGATATATGTCTAGGCAAAAAGAGAGGTATTATTTATTTATTTACCACATAATGGCGCGCGAACAGGGACTTGCCCTTTCCCCACGCGTCGGTGAAGCCACGCCGACCCCCTGACCCTCTGCAGTCGTGACGGAACTCTTCTGCGCACCGGCAGATATTTCTGCTTCAAGTATCCCTCAGGCCCACGGAGGAGACGGAGGAGGCGGTCCAGCATCCAAACGAGACGGTGGAGGAACGCGGCGAGTCCCGACCAGAGCCCAAGCCGAGAGTTCAAGGTCCGAGGTATCCGGAGGCCCACCCGTAACAGAAGTCCGAAGTTCGTCGTCCGTCGTCGTAGCAGTTCAGTCCGATCCGAGGCCTTCCGTTCTTGCTGCCCGGTGAGTACCATTACTGGGGTAGTATCTAGACAGGGTCAATCTAAATTGACTCTGGTCCGTGGGTTGGTGGTACACAGACTCACAAACGAAGTGTTCACCTAGGTGGATACGGGTCTTGATGCGTCCCTTTATGGGACCGGTATGTTCCGTACTGTTTCAGCAGTGCATCCAGTAACTCTAGTCTGTTCCGTTCTCGAGAAATTCTTGTGTTTCTGTTCTCAGTATTCCAGGTAATATTCTGTCCAAACTGTTATTTTTAAATGTTTTTCATGTATTTTAATGTCGTGGTATGAATGGGGAATAAGTATCGTGTTTATTGTGTATTGTATTGTGTCTAGATTACAGTCCAGTCATGCCCTTGTTTTCCAAATTACGTCAGTTAAAAACTAGAAAGGGTCTGCTGGAAGCAGCAGTTCCTGTTCCGCCGAGGGACAGCCCAGGTCACTTTATGTATCAGAGGCATGGCATAAGCGCCATATTGTATCTAGATTTATGGGTAGAGTATACCAAACGATTAGAAGAAAAGTATAGGTGGCCCGTATCGGGTACATGGGATGCCGAGTGCATCATGCGAGTAGAAGAAGCATTATGGAAAAAGAAAGCCAGACAGTCACAGAAAGATGCCATCGAGTTATGGCGCAAAGAAGCTCATAAAAGAACTGAAAAAGAAATCAGAAAGTCAGAATTAAGTAGAGAATCCTTAGAACGAGCACAAGAAAAAGAACTAATCGAGATTGGTGAACAAGTCAAAGCCGAACAGTCAGACAGACAGAGGCATGCCCTTAATAGGGGTATGTATCCTCTCCTTGCCGAGGGCTTGCCAAAAGCGACCCCAGAGGCATTCAGTAATTTCCCGCCACCATTAGTTCCGACCAAGCTACGTCACAAACAGACCGCAGCTGATATTTTTATTTCGTCCTATTTGGACGACACAGTCCCAGAATATGCAAATCCTGTTCGCGCTCCGCCAGTCCCTGTAAATCAGGCACTTCCCGCTCCTCCAGACACCGGAGTACCTGTTACGGTACCCCCGGTCCAGCCCGCCATACAAGTCCAGCCTACATTTCCATTTCCCACTCTGCCAGGACGAAGAGCCTCAGTAGACGACTCTAGTTTAGGGGCCGCAGGGGGAGGTACTCCTCAAACCCCGCCGCCACACAAGCGTTTAACGACAGCCGAGTTACATGCACAAGCGTCACTGCGTACGCCCAGACATCAGACTGTAGCAGAAATAAGAAAATCCCTTGCCGAATGCTGCTATGATCCAGTCCCAGGCGAGGATAATATGGTTTTATATTCATTCCGCGTAAGAAAGGTGGCCGAGTATCTAGTCACCTTACCGGATATGAAAGAAGATCTAGACAGAATATATCGTTTCATCCGTACAGGGGATGATCCAGAAAGTATTAGCGAGGCCATGTCTCAAAGGAAAGCCGAGATCCAGCTCATGATATTAAAGTTTCTGATCAATTGTCTAATAAGAGAACAAGATTATCCGTCTAAAGATCAAGCCGAAATGAGAACCCTGACAAGGTGGAGTGATAATATAGCCGAGGGTAAGCACAAGACAGTCGGTGCTATGGAGAGTATGTACAAGAAAATCCGTAGAGAAATAATAAAGATACACGAACAACGTAAAGCAGCACAAGTAAGCGAGAAAGAAAGTAACTCTGATACTGAAGAGGTAGAGGACGAGAATCCCGCCAGAATAGCGTATGTAGGAAAATCTAGATTTTCAGATCGCCATTTACGCCTAGAACACAAGTCTATTTTTCATTCTCCAGCACCAGAACAAGGTTCACTAGAACAAGTGTTTCAAGCTACCGATCACATTCTGAAATCACGAATCGGTTACAGTGAGTTAAGTACCATGCATGAACAAGAACTAGCCCGATCAGCAGTCCGATGGATTACTGATTCTACCACTTTTCCAGACGAAATAGTGGCACAAATGTTTCTGAAAATGCCCCCAGCCGAACAACGGCTGGCGGGTATGTATATGATCCAGCACCTCATTACTTTGTATGAGGGTCAACACTCTGATCCAGGCCCGTTACATGATGTCCTGAACGAGTTACTCCAGTATAGATGGAAAGGTCTAGGTACCGATTTAATTAGTGTCATTCTAGAACAGCGTCACAAATATAGAACGTTTCTGAACCCGCATTTTGTTCATGTCTCACCCCCAGAAAGTAAACCATTTTACATGGAGAGACAGAATCCGTTACGAGAAGTCCACCCAGTTAAAGGAACGGGTGGCGAAATGCAGCGAGTGTTTGTATACACTCCAATAACAAAGATGGAACTCCTCGAGATGAAGAAATTAATTCCCTGTCATGACAAAGATCCAGCAGGGTTCCATAGAGAATTAAAAGACATGCTCCGTATGGGAGAATACACATATCCAGATATAATTAAAATGTTAAAGGTTCTGCTGCCCGCAGGGGTGTATGAAAAGCTCAAGGAAAAAGAATGGGAGGTGGGAGAGAAAAAGATCGATTGGGCAGTTCTAGAAGCTGAAGACAAGGCACGAGTACCAGGTACCGGTCTTGGAGATAAATGTAAAGAATTACCAGAATTATTAATACAAGTTTTACCCAGATTATTGACAACTAGAAAAGAAGACTGGGATGCAATGTCAGCCTGTAAACAGAAACAAGACGAAGATATTAGTGATTTTTATTCTAGATTTGAAAAATGTTTTAGCATCAACAGTGGCCTCAAGACAAGTAGTGAGTCATACCCTCACCTTTTTGTTACTAAATTAGTCGAGAATTCAATTCCACAAATTAAAAATCGAGTTTTGAAAGTCGAAAGTACCTGGCAAGCTAATACCCCGTCCCAGATGTTGCAGATGCTTCAATACCACCAGAATAGAATCAGGGAAGAGCAAGAACACGAGAGAAAACGTATGAAAGACACGAAAATGAAAGTACTAGTTGCACAATCTGTTCCTCAAGACAGTCAGAAGAGGGGTCCGAATCAAGCCAGTCATCCTGCAGCTCCCGTTAAAGGGAACTGCAATTATTGTAAACAGCCAGGTCATTTTATAAATGAGTGTGCAGTTCTGAAACACAACATAGCTACCGGTAAGACTAAAGAAAGACCACGTCCGCCTAGACAAGAACAAGTTCCTCAGTCACAGAATGCACCACAGACAGTTACCGCACCGCAGCCTATTGCTGCAACACAGCACGTTACATCGCAGATGTACCAGTATGCACAGTCTGAGTATCCAGAGTACCAGCAGTATTCATGAAACAGCCTAGAGAGGGAGGTAGGCTTGCCTCTCATCGAGATACCTGTAGATCAAGAAGGTCCCTATGTTCACAGTCAAGTATTAGGGAAAGACAGAAAGTTTTTGATTGATACAGGGGCAAGTAGGACCACAATTAGTCACGCCGAAGTTCCAGGGGCTCCGCTCTCAGGCTCAAGAAATGTTTCCCTTGGATTTTCAGGAAAACCTATCGTAAATGAGATTTCAAAGCCAGTTACTCTAGAAGTAGGTCCATTGTCCCGCACTACTGACCTGTTACTTACTAAGTCATGTCCAGAAAACCTATTAGGCATTAAGACACTGAAAGAGTTAGGGGCAGTTATATGCTGTTCCCCAGAGGGAATACGATTGTTCCTACGTGACTTTAAGGGTCACTATGTATTACGAGATTTTGATTCGAGACTGTCTAATGTTCCGCAGCACTTATGGGCGCAAGGTCCAACTGATGTAGGTTATATGCAAATCACACCCTATCGTGTGACTCTCAAGCCAGGTGTAGTGTTACCACGAATCAGACAGTACAGATTGCCACCTGAGGCTGTAGCAGCCTTATCCAAAATTATTGACGAGCTTATTGCTCAAGGAGTGGTTGTAGAAACTGACTCCAATGTATGTAATTCTCCGATCATTCCAGTCATGAAACGTACTGATCCAAATGCACCCCCAGTATATCGATTAGTGATTGACCTACGAGAGCTTAATAAGTGTATTATTCCGCAGTACCCAGTTGTCCCAGACATCTCTTCCCTATTAACGGCCATTGATTCCGAAGCCACGTTCTTCATTGTCATAGACCTCAAGAACGCATTTTTCAGTGTTCCTATTCATCCAGACAGCCAGTTCCTTTTCGGATTTTGTTTAAATGGAAGGAGCTATATGTTTACACGAGCTCCTCAAGGTTTCACAGAAAGTCCTAGTATTTACAGTCAAGCACTCAAGAGACAACTAGACAACATTCACATGCCAACTGACACTGCCCTGCTCCAGTATGTCGATGATCTACTGATCACAGCCCGTTCTGAACGTGCTTGCGAGCGAGCATCCCTTACAGTTTTGTATTTCCTAGCCGAGATGGGGCACAAGGTGTCCCCTTCTAAGCTTCAATTCTGTGTCCAGCAAGTGGTCTACTTAGGACACTTGCTGTCCAAGAGGGGTAGGCAGTTGACACCAGACCGTATCCAGTTAATAGCGAGTCTTCCTCAGCCCAAGACCCAGAAGGAGGTACGTGCTTTTATCGGCCTCACTTCTTACTGCAGACAATGGATTCCCCAGTATGCATTTCTAGCTAAACCACTGATACAGTTAACGACACAGGAGGCAGCCGTATCGACTGTTCTCCCTTGGACATCTGAACATACACTTAGTTTCAATGAGTTAAAGAAAGCCCTATGCCAAGCTCCAGTTCTAGCGACACCGAACTACAGTAAGCCTTTTACACTTTTCGTTACTGAACGCGAAGGTACAGCATTATCTGTTCTCACACAAGATCAAGCAGGACAATACAAGCCCTGTGCTTATTTTTCGAGCACATTAGATCCTGTAGCCCAGGCTCTGCCTGCGTGCCTCAAGTCAGTTGCAGCCACAGCACTAGCTATCAGACAAAGTGATTCCATAGTCTTAGGACATACCTTGACAGTACAAGTTCCACATTCCGTGGAAGTTCTTTTAAACCGAACACAAACTCAGCACTTGACAATTGCACGTTTAACAGGTTATGAATTGACACTGTTCCAGCCACATATAGACATCAGACGCTGCAACATCCTGAATCCTGCTACATTGTTACCATCAGTTACTTCAAATTCGGCCACACATGACTGTGTGGAAGTAGTTAACATTACGACAAAGCCAAGACAAGATCTGACAGATACTCCGTTATTAGATCCCGACCTGACACTTTATGTGGACGGTTCATGTATGAGAACTAGTACAGGAGAACTAGTCGCCGCGTATGCAGTGACTACTGACACTGAAGTTATTGAGACACACCGCATTGACACTCTGTCCGCTCAAGCAGCAGAGCTAGTTGCTCTGACACAAGCCTGTATACACGCCAAGAACTTGAAAGTTAATGTTTACACAGATTCACGTTACGCATTTGGAGTTGTACACGACTTCGGAGTGCTCTGGCAGGAGAGAGGTTTCATGACTTCTCATGGAACCAAGATTCAGCATTGTCTCCTTATTCAAGCTCTGTTAGATGCCATACATTTACCGACATCTATTGCCATCATGAAATGCAAAGCACATACGAAAGTTACTGACATTATTTCCCAAGGTAATGATCTAGCAGACCGCACAGCCAAGCTTACAGCACAGACTCCAGACATTCCAGTTAATCAGACACACACTCCAGATCCGATTACATGTATGACAGTTAAGGACCCTACACAAGATGTCATAGACATACAGTTACATGCTACTCCTGAAGAAATCAAGAAATGGTCCGAACAAGGAGGGGTCCAGACAGATCAAGGATGGTTAACGAAGGGTAGAGCCACATGGTTTCTCCCCGACTCTATGGTTCAAGTCATTATTAATACCGCACATAGTCCAGCACATTTAGGAGAAAAAGCTATGTTAGACAGTATCCAGAACATTTGGTTCAACAAGCATTTACGAGCTGCAGCCAAGCAGAAAGTCCGTACCTGTATGATATGTTGTCAGTTTAATCCAGGTAAAAGTGTCCCGGTGGAACAAGGTGGATTCCAGCCCCCTGACCACCCTTTTGAAGTCCTCCAGATGGATTATATTCAGATGGAGCGATGTCGAGGTTTCAAGTATGTCCTTGTAGTTGTATGCGCTTTGTCCAGGTGGACAGAAGCATATCCAGTCCCAGATTACACAGCCGCGACCACTGCCAAGCAGTTGGTTTGTGAGTTCTTCCCTCGTTATGGACTCCCTAGAGTCGTATATTCTGATAACGGCCAGCCATTCTCATCTGAACTCATGAAGCATGTTTCCCTTTTGTTAGGGTACCAGTGGAAGTTTCATTGTGTACGCCATCCTGAAGCAGCCGGTCTCGTAGAGAGACATAACCAGACTCTAAAAATCCGTATTGCAAAGGTGTGTAAAGAAAAAGGTGTGGACTGGCTAGTAGCTCTACCAGTCGCTTTATTTTATATGCGCATGGTCGCACATTCCAGATCAGGTCTGTCCCCGTATGAGGTCATTTTCGGCCGCCCCCCTAATATGTGGGGTACTCCTAGACCCCGAAGTATTACCGATGTTTCAAGTAATATGCTGACAGATTACCTAGCTTCCTTGATGTCTGCCCTCAACTCATGTCGTTCACAGGTTGCTGCCGCATTTCCAGACAATACCGAGGTGGCACCGCACGAAATCGTTCCAGGATCCATGGTGATGGTCCGCAATTTTGACAGATCAAGTCCGCTGGAGCCTCGTTGGAAAGAGCCCCGACAGGTCCTCCTCACCACCCGTACAGCCGTGAAGTTGGAAGGACGCAAAGGCTGGGTACACCTTTCTCATATTAAACTTTTTAATGGACTGAAACCCGTCTTAAAGAACATTTCCCAGGATTTGAAGGATTGCCAAAATATTGTTCTCAAGGACTGTCCCGCAAAAGACATTGCTACAACCCCTCCCCTGTTAGAGAAAACTCTGCAACAGGAGTACAAGCTAAAACTCCGGTCTAGTAAAATAAGTCAGTCAGTTTGATTGTCTAAGTCCTCCCCTAGGTGAAACGGTTAGACTGTTTCTGACATGTATAAAATAGACCCCCATAGTGAGAGAGTTAGTCAAAACTCAATCCAATGTATCGTTTTTCTATGTTTCATATTGTTTCTCAGCATTATGATTTCCTGCACCAGTTATGCATTTTTCCTGTATTTCCCAGTTCTTCATGTAAATAAGTCTGCTAATGCTACAGTAGAGCACACGTTTAGTGATCTGCCTCCTCATGAACTCTCTTACCGCCTCGCTATGCGAAATAACTCATTTATCCGCATGTTACATTACTCACACCAGACCAGCAATGCCACTAATTGTTGGGTGTGTGGTCGACTCCCCCCTTTCCAGACACCGAAGGGAGTCCTGCCACTTTTTCCTTATCCATTCTCACATAATGGTTCGTGTGGAGCATGGTCCACGTTAACGTCATCCTCAACAGATATGTCTTTTCTTAACAGTACATGTTTTCCAGACAAGCAAGGTCTTCCCCACAGAACAGGGTTAGATTTAGAAAATGAAGTGTATAATTTAGGTAATTATTCGTCGAATTTCATGGTCCTGAATGTTCAGTCTGATACTACTCCAGACTTACCTGCTATTTCAGTACTACCAGTCAAAGGCGAATTATGTGTCCGAAATAATGGTTCTGTACATGTAGGACACAGTGAATGTACTACTATTGTCAAGTATAGTGACAGTGGGAAATCTATTTTTAAAGCTTCACGTCATTCTTATTTTATTTGTGGTCAAACCGCATATGTTCATCTGCCCCTCGATTGGGAGGGAACCTGTTACATTGCCTTCCTACTGCCACCAGTTTTTCTAGCCCCACCTGATTATCATAGAAACACACATCTAGTACACATTAGGCATAGAAGGGAGTCCCCAATTGTCGATTATACTGAAACTGCTCTAGAACAGTATACAGATTTCAATAGAGGTTTCTTTTTCTTTATAGGACCTATCCAGAATAGTAAGCTAATCCGTAGGTTAACAAGAACTCTCGAAGCTGTAGTAAATGAGACTGCCTCTGCTCTAGGTAACTTAACTGAAGAGCAATCTGCTATGAGATTTGTCGTTTTACAGAATCGTCTCGTCCTTGACGTCATACTGGCCGATAGGGGCGGGGCCTGTAGAGTCATCGGATCTAGTTGCTGCATTTTCATTCCAAATAACGCGCCGTCTGTTTATTCAGCTATAACCAGACTCCATAAAATTGCCCATCTGATACACCAAGATCCAGGCACCTGGACATGGTCCGGTTGGTTCTGGAATATAATTTCCGCATGGGGATGGAAAATATTGTCCTTTCTAGGTATTGCAGTAGCGATCATATTCAGCTGCTGCCTCTGTATACAATGTGGCCCTGCGATTTGCGGCATTTGTGCTACCTCTTGTATTCCTAGTCCCAAGCCCCGTTCTAAATCCCGTTCCAGGATAATTCGAGACGAGCAAATGATACTGTATGAAATGATAGATGGTATCATGAAAATTGATGTTTCCTGATGGAAACGTAGTGACAAGGAGGGAATGTGGAAAAGTAAATTTTGCCATGTTCTGTGTCCCTACGCCTCATCCATCATATGTTATGTGTGCATGATTAAATATGCATATGCATTCCCCATGTCCGATTAATGACGCAATTACAGTTGTGTCCACCTCTAGTATGCCAGTTTCCAGTTCCCGTGAATACTACGAATATCAGGCCTATGTAAAGCTACGTTGCCACGTTTCTCAGTGTGCACGTTATTCTATTATGAAGTCCCCGTTTCTAGGCCTCAAAAGGGCCTGGACACCAGATTCAGCTCCTGTCTCCAGAAACCTCGCTGAGGAGCGATACAGCCCCCACCTGTATCCTCGACCCTTCACTTACTTCCTGTCTCGCAGTGCCCGGCCCAGCCTGGCTCAGTCTCTGAGTCTGCCAAGAAAATGTTATAATTCCAGTTATCAGTTCAGTCCTCCTTCTCTGCATTCCTAAGCTACTGAACTGCATCAATAGTTTCCGTCATTGTCTAGCCTTCACGTCTCCACGTTAGAGAAATACTGCATTTAATGGTCATTTAATATTCTTCATCACGCACTACATGTAGAATAATGCATGGTCCAGTCTTAGAATCAAGTTAGCCTTTCCTCCCCTAACTTCTAGTTTATATCAACATGTTCTCTAAACATCAGATACTAGATACTGTTTAGGTACATGTCGCCCTGACTCTCCAGACTTCAGTCTCTGCTCCTAACACAGAGTTCATAGCCCCCAGCTTCTCCTAGTAACACGTCATTGCTAGTTTGCGCGCACCATCAGGTTAGAGGTCCCGGCTCCTTAGGTAGCCCCCTCCATGGTTTCCGCCCCATTCATGACATATTCTGTTACGTTTGCATCACATGTCTATGTATACGCCCTGTTACACCTACTTTTACCCTTATCTTTCGCGACTGCTACTCGTCACACCTTCTGCTCCACCCACTGCTACGCCTACTGCAATGTAATGCTATGTGTTTGCGTTATGTATATATGCTCATGTATTGTTATTAAAAGTCAGCGCGCTCATCCCAGATCCAGCCCCAGCAGCTGCTGGGCCCTGCCATCCTATTCCTATGCAGGTTGTCCTGTTCCTGTCCTTATGCTGTATTAAACCTGCAAAACTCCTACTACCTCGAATCTTGACTCTTATTTATTGAGCTATCTGTTATGATATATGTCTAGTCAAAAAGAGAGGTATTATTTATTTATTTACCACATACCCCGTATGAGAGGTCCTGGCGAACCTAGGCATGTGTGAAGAGCATAGGAGACAAGGAACTTCCCTGTCGGACGGCAAAGACTCTGGAAACTGTATTATTGACACATATGCGCGCTAGATGGTCCACATACAAGAGCATGACAGCAGCACCGCTGGTTCAGCAATGGATTCCCCTGTTGCTTGTGGTACTCCATTAAGGTGTCAGAGATATGAGCGCTTTCCCTGGTGTGGCATAAAGCCCGATTGATCAGGATGATCCACTGTTGCAAGGACCTTAGTCTCAAAATTAAGCAGGGAGATAGGTCTATAAGACCCACACTCAGTTGCTGGTTCGTCCTTTTTTGGGATGACCACCACCTCAGACATTCTTTGGTCCTCTGGGAGACACCCTTATTTTCAGGCAGTCTTAAACCTCCTCTGGAGGCACTCCCTGATTTTATCCATCTTGCTTTTATATAATTCTATGGGGAGCTCATTAGGCCCCGTCGCTGGCCTTGTTTGCAAGGCTCCTATTGTCTTATTTATTTAGTCTACTGTCAGGTCTTGGTCTAGTGCGTCTCAGTCCTCATTCATTAGCATTGGCAGGGTCAGGTCTTTCAGGAAGTCTCTCCCAGTATTTCCGTCCCCTTGTTGTCAGTGTCCTCAAGGATCACTGGCTTGAATTCATCCTATTGTTTGAGAAAAACAGTCCTAGGCAATCTGAGATATAGAACTCTCACTAGACAATAAAAAAGAACAGTACAGTATGTATACTAAAGACAGTGGAGAGGCAAAAAGTGCAAAATGTACATTGAAATTTTAATAGTTAGTTTTGTTTAAAAAATCTCCAAAAAATGGGGACAACATAATATATTACAATTCATACATATAAATCCACATAATTAGTATACAATCAATGAAAAATAAAAAACATATAATAAAAAGTGGCACTAAAGTCGTAATTTTGTCTTGATGCGCGTTTCGGCGTGGCTTTCTTCTGTAGAAAGAACCTTCCGAAAATGTCTGAAGAAGGAATAGTTTGTATATACCTGTGTGAATAGAAACAATAGTCCAAAGTGGAGTCTAATCAGAAGGTTGTTCGAAATTCATTGGTAGTAAAAAAGCGTTGTATTCCTAGTCGCATTTGATTGTAGTTAGAAGCTCTAGTAGCAAGGGACTTATTTCTATTTTTAAAATACCCTGATAAAGTCAGTCGTTGCTGACGAAAATCAATCTCGGAACGATTTCTAGGACGATGTGTGTGGGACCCTAAAATCTGGTAAACTTTCTTTAAGATATATCACGTAGGCCCGGCAGGAAATGGCCGGCGGTCGTCACTGCATGATGTAAATAATGCCCCGAAGTGTTCAGAGCGGGGTGATTATAATACACCCAACAGGATAAAGTGCAATGTATAGTGGACCTCACGCTCTGATAAACTTCTTTCGGATTTTCAGCAAGCGCCCGGCAAGAAGATGGCCGCCAGCGTCTCTAGATAAATTAGGCCTATAGCACGCAAGCTGATTCAATAGGCCGCCCGTTCTCCTTAAAATGGAAGTCTGCTCCATCTCTCATACAAGCTTTGAACGTCTTGTCTTTTAAATATCACGGATCAACCCTTGGGGGTAGCATGAAGTCCACACCTGGACCATCGAGTTGCAACTCCACCAGTGAATGGTCTGAGATTCGTGCGTAGCGCCTCTAAAATCATCTTTATGGACAGTCTGGCTGAAAAGATAGTGCAGGCATGCCAGACTACCATGTGCTGCAGACAGGAGCGTCCGGTTCTGATACCCTCTTCCCCTCTAGGGCCATTTAGGAGTATCATGAATATAGTATAGGGTCAGTTCTGTCACTCCAGTCACCCCAATGCGTGTATGCTCTGTCGTAAGCGTCTTACCCTTTCACAGGATAAGTCAGTCTTTTCTGGGTCTCTTTCCTGTTTCCCGGCACTTGAATGGCACGCCCGAAGACTCGAGAGGGCAGTGACCCACCAGCAGGCTTTTGTGGAGCGCTTTTGTCCTGGATGTAGGACTGCATTCAGTAGGGCACCCACTCTGTCTTTTCTTTGCAGTTGCCTGAAGATCAGCAGTCCCAAGGTAGCAGTCACACCTGGCCTGTCGGTAAGTGCAGCCGCCTCTGGAGGCCCGACCGTCAGCAATTGAGCCCACACTGTGGCTGGCTGGACCACAGGCGTGAGCTCAGACAGGGTGTTCGACACTGGAGTAGTTGTAGTCCCTCATGAGCTTCTGACACAGAGTATTCAGAAATCCAGCAGCTAAAAGCCCAACACAGGCTCTACAGGAAGTCAATAGATTCAGACCCTGTTGTGTTAGGAATTTGACAAGTGAAACCTTGAACAGGCCTGTTGGCATCACACAATCGTCCTACTGGGCCTCAAAAATCATGTTGTCGTAGACTTTTATTTTCTGCCTTGAACTGTTGGGAGAGTCTTGGGGGGGGGCGGGGTCCCTCAGACTAGCTGGTCCTGCTGGATGGCTTTCCAGCCCGCCCTACAGAGAATGAGGATGTGTCGGACCTTGCTTCTTCCCGGACAACCTTGTCCTCCTGCTGGATAGTCAAACTCCCTTCCTTTTCTTACCAGACATGCAGGCTTCTAGGCAGACTTCTAGGTTCTTCAGGACAGGTACCCAGCTTCTCCATTAAGTAATTCAGCCTGCAGGTGATGTCCCTGCAACTTAGATAGACTATCAGGCTGTTACCATCCCTGGTGTCACAGCAGGCACCTGGGTACTTTGTAGAGCACTTTATTCCTGGGTAACAGAGGACTTTGAACTAGGGTATAAAAGAGGGATAGATGGTCCCACTTGTATACATAACTGGCAGGCAGGAGATGCGGTTTACTCTGTCGCACTCTCACATTGCTTCTATGCTACGCATACCAACACCCTAAACACGCTCTTGATGTTAGCGCAAAGTCTGGACACAGGCATAGAAATGGAGCATTACATAAGTGTGTCAGCAGGACGCCACTCCACTGACCATGATGCAAAGATATCATAAGGCTATTGATCCTTACAACAGGGTGCATTGCCACCACCGCTCTAGCTGTTAAACTCATGACAGTACTCTGCCTTAACCCCTTCGGTGCTCATGACATAACGGTTCCGTCATGAGCTACGGCTGAGCTGTGCTCATGACGGAACTGTTCCGTCAGCTCATGACGGAACCGTTCCGTCATGACCACGCCCGTTTTCATTAGAGCTCAGCACCGGAGGGGGAAACGCGGCCGCACGCAAGGGGTTAAATAAGGGCACACTTGGTGTGACCCTCCAGGTCACAGGACCGGTCCAAGACCTCTCGTAGTCCCTTGTTAGAGGTTGCACAGTACTGGAGTGGCCGAAAAATCTCATGTAATTGTTTTGTGGTAGATTTATCCCAGTAAAGTTCAGTTACAAGTTTGATGCAGTGGACTGGGGAGTTGCCACGAGGAACAGATTCTTCTGCCTGTCAAACCACATGCCATTCACTATTTCATAGTGTTTTTCTGCTTTTACTTGTTTTAAGCAGGTGGTAGATATATGCATGTGGTTGGTTGGGGGTAGATGGGTGAAGCAGGGGAGGGAAGAGGAAAGCATTTTCTAACAGAGGGAAGAATTGTGTGTTTCCCCAGTTAGTAAAAAAACAGCATAATTCTTGGCTGCTTCTGCTGCACCCAGAGTCTGGTGCGTCATTTCAGTAAAATGTTTCTGTCTGGAAAAAAAGGATGTCCTATTTTTTCTGCACCCGGTACATCCGGGTGCAGAAAAACCTAACAACTGATAATCAGGTGGAATAAAATGAACACATGAAAGTACGCCTTAATTTCATTGCCCTTGATTCATACTCTGAACCATAGTTGAGGGATAGGTCTAGGCATAGTCCTCGCAATACACAATAGATTTGCGTGCGGCAGAGTCCACAGCTCAAAAGTCAGGATACCAGATACAAGTAGGTGGTAACTCAGGGCAGGGGAAACGTCTGTTGTCCGTGGAGGGGAAATTCCCGTTCCAGAAATCTACATTAAAAATTAATTAATAGTATTCTTTTTTTAATATCTGTTTGGTGCCAGTCCATATGACTTTAACCACTTCAGCGCTAATGACAAGGGTAACTCGTCATGGACTTTCCATTGATTTCAATGGAAAGTCAATGGAAGCTCATCAGGTGCCTTAGCAGCCAAGTGGTTAATGTCTGCCTTTGGGATTCTATGTTACAAGTCCATAGGGTACATGTATCCTTTGTGAGCTTAATAAATTCTACAAATCCTCACTCCTACATCCAAGTACTCTCAGGCTACCATTCTACACTCTGCTCTGTCTGAAGAACAGCTGAACATTTTCAAAATTCTGCAATTCTGCATTGATATGGCTTGTAAATTATTTTTGGGGAAATCTACATGTATTAACTATTTAATTTTTATACTATAGGTGATTGAAATTACGGATGAAGAAAGCAAGATTTAGCACTAAGCAACTGAATGTTAGTGCCATAAGAAGGATTATTTTGAAAAACTGAAGGACATCCAGCATTCTAAGTTTGAACAATTTCCAAAATCTAGGTGTGGCGAGGAAGTGGGAGCTGAGGAAAGTACTATACCTGTAAGTGAAGTCTCTAATTTTGCATTTCATTAACCCAGAGCAAAGTCATATCTGTGCACACAGCATCAGAAATAATGCCAGAAAGACCAATCACAGCATCCTCATCTGAAATATTATCAGAAAGACAAATTGCCTCAGCATGACAGAATAACGTTCATCTAAAGCATGCATGATCTAAAGCATCATGTAATTCCAGAGAGGAAGCACACACTGCATTAAAGAAAGATATAACAAAAGGTTTCTTCTGCAAACCATCAAAGAAAAGACACTGAAAGAAGTCTCCGAAGCTGACACGCTAACAACCAAAAGATTGGAAAATCACCTTTGTGCAACAACTGTTTTTAACCAGTTACGCAAGTTTGAGACTATCTGCCTCGGGATATAACACCTCGACCCACTCTGCTCACTCTGGCGAAAACCTTAAAAATTCACCACTTTATTGTGTTCATGACCATCTCAGATTGTTTTCTTTTTATTGTGTGCTGTTCTGTAATTCTATGTAAATCGCCTCAACATTATCTGCTGTGCGTGAATGATATGTAAAACTGTTAAATATCAAAATGGATTAAAGGAGCACCGTTGCGCTATAGCTAATGTAAATAAATCCTCGTCTTTAGAATTACAAATCTTAACCTTACACCAAACATAGAAAGGGTAAAAGGAACTGATGTTCTGCGCCTAATGATCCACAATAGTACTGTGCGTACGTTCTAATGTTCTCAGTTACTGCCTTTACGCCAGTGCAAAAAGGTACTTCTCAGTTTAATCATTAAATATCAGACTAACACCTTATCACTGCATTGCTAAGAACCTATACAAATAGATTTGAGAAAAACTTCAGTCACAAAATAAGTTGCTGCCAGAGAGGCTACAACCAAAAGACTATTATCTGCTACAAACATTTCGACATGTGTTACAGGGCTGCATCCAGACATATTTTGCTCAATGCAAGTGTTAAGAAGATTACGCACAATGTCTTTTAGAGATAAATGCTGTACATTATCTAAACAAGCCCGACTCTAAAATCGGGTTCACTCTTACCGTGGCTTATAAGCAAGAGAAAACTAAATGTAGAGATATTAACTCTAGGAATACACCTTTTAAAAACACGGGCTGTTAAAACAATTTCAGTGTTCAAACCTGCCTCAATCAAAGCAAAATAACCCAAGTTGGGGAAACAGTTACCTGTGCCAAAAAAGATTAAGCCATAAATCTCATCTCACTGAATTTGAGAGAATGCACACTGGGAAAATCCTCTCTCAGTGCTCAGAGTGCCAAAAAAATTTCAGCAGTAAATATTATCTTACTGAGCATATGAGAATCCACACTGGGGAAAAACCTTATCAGTGCTCTGAATGCCAGAAAAGGTTTTGTAACAAACAAAGTCTTTCTCGACATGTATTAATCCACTCTGGCGAAAAACCTTACCAGTGCTCTGAATGCCAGAAATGTTTCAGTTTAAAAAGTAGGCTCACACATCACATACAAATCCACACTGGGGAAAAACCTTATCAGTGCTCTGAATGCCAGAAAAGGTTTAGTATCAAAGCGAGTCTATATCACCATGCATTAACCCACTCTGTGGAAAAACTTTACCAGTGCGCTGAATGCCAAAAAAGTTTCAACCGTAAATCTTATTTCACTGAACATATGAGAATCCACTCTGGGGAAAACCTTTATCAGTGCTCTGAATGCCAGAAAAGGTTTTGTAACAAATCAAGCCTATCTCGACATGCAATAACCCACTCTGTGGACAAACCTTATCAGTGCCCGAATTGCCAGAAAAGTTTCAAAGACAAACGCAGTCTCACTCATCATACAAGATACCACTCTAAGGCTAAGGAAAAACGTTATCAGTGCTCTGAATGCCAGAAACGTTTCAGTGATCAAAGCACTCTGACTCGGCATACAAGAACCCACACTGGAGAGAAACCATATCAGTGCACGGAATGCCAGAAATGTTTCAGTTGCAAAAGCAGACTCACTGAACATACAAGAATCCACACTGGGGAAAACCCTTATCAGTGCTCTGAATGCCCAAAACATTTCAAACTTAAATCACTTCTAACTGCCCATGTGAGATTCCACACTGGGGAAAAACCTTATCAGTGCTCTGAATGCCAGGAAAGGTTTTGTAGCCAACAAAGTCTTTCTCGACATGCAATAACCCATTCTGTGGAACATCCATATCAGTGCTCTGAATGCCAGAAATGTTTCAGTGTAAAACGTAATCTCGCTCGGCATACAAAGATCCACACTGGGGAAAAACGTTATCAGTGCTCTGAATGCCACAAATGTTTCAGAGTCAAAAACTGTCTCACTCGGCATACAAGAACCCACACTGGGGAAAAACCTTATCAGTGCTCTGAATGCCAAAAATGTTTCATTGACAAAAGCAAACTCATTCAACATACAAGAATCCACACTGGGGAAAAACCTTATCAGTGCTCTGAATGCCAGAAATATTTCCGAGACAAAATAAGTCTTTCTCAACATTCAATAACCCACACTGGGGAAAAACCTTATCCATGCTCTGAATGTCAGAAATGTTTCAGAGACAAAAGAACTCTTTCTCAACATATAAGAACCCACACTGGGGAAAAACCTTATCAGTGCTCTGAATGCCCAAAGGATTTCACACTTAAATCACTTCTAACTGGGCATATGAGATTCCACACTGGGGAAAAACCTTATCAGTGCTCTGAATGCCCAAAAGATTTCAACGTTAAATCACTTCTAACTGCACATATGCGATTCCACACTGGGGAAAAACCTTATCAGTGCACTGAATGCGACAAATGTTTCAGGATAAAAAGCAATCTCACTCAGCATATAAGAACCCACACTAGGGAAAAACCTTATCAGTGCTCCGAATGCCAAAAATGTTTCGGCCAAAAATACAGTCTCATTATTCATATAAGAACCCACACTGGGGAAAAACCTTATCGGTGCTCTGAATGCCACAAATGTTTCAGTGAAAAAAACAGTCTCACTCAGCATATAAGAACCCACACTGGGGAAAAACCATATCAGTGCTCTGAATGCCAAAAATATTTCTGCCAAAAAAACAGTCTCATTATTCATATAAGAACCCACACTGGGGAAAAACCTTATTGGTGCTCTGAATGCCACAATTGTTTCAGTGAAAAAACCAGTCTCACTCAGCATATAAGAACCCACACTGGGGAAATACCTTATCAGTGCTCCAAATGCCAAAAATGTTTCAGCCTTAAATGTAATCTCACTAAACATATGAGAATCCATACTGGAGAAGAAAATTATCAGTGCTCTAATTGTCAGAAAAGATTCAGAGGTAGAGATAATTTCAAGCGCCATAAGAAAACACACCATCAAAATATTTTAGTGCCAGAAAAGCATCAGTTTTAAACACAATCTCACTCTACATGAGCAGACGCACACAGGGAAAAAGCATTAGCAATGCTGTGAATGCCAGAAATTCCTATCTGAAAGGCACAGCCTCACTAACCGTAAGCGATTCTCCATATTGATGAAAAACCTTATGAGTGTTCTGAATGCCAGAAAAGCTGCAAAGAAAAACGCTATCTCACCATGAGAAACTCCACACTGGAGAAAATCCTTATGCCAAAAAAGCTAGTATCTGAAAGACAGAATCTGGAAGAAACACGTTAGTGTTGAATGAATGAATGAATAAATAGCATTTTTATACCACGCAAAACTTAGCCCCAAGGGGCATCAAGGCGCCAGACAAACAAACAAAAGGTCTACATTACCAGATAGATGAACCAGGAAGCCACAAAAGGCGCAGTCCCTAATATGCCTGGGAGAAAAGCCAGGTCTTCAGGTGTTTTTTGAAGACCGCTAAAGAGGATTGGCTAGTGAGCTCCAAAGTGAGAGAGTTCCAGAGTTTAGGAGCTAGAACAGAAAAAGCTCTGCCTCTCCACTTTGCCTTTGTGAACTTGGGGACCACAAGCAAATTCTTGGAAGAAGACCGGAGGGTTCTACTGGGGGAATACACACCCAGAAGGGCCCTGATACCTTCTGAGCCTGCTCCGTAAAAAGCACCATGGGCTAAGCACAGGAGTTTAAAGGTAATCCTAGAGGGGATGGGAGTTCCTGCCAAAAGTCTTGAATCATTTGAAAAGATACCATCCAGCGTATGGCCGGCCAAATGTGTGGGGCTAATGACCAGTTGACCCAAACCACATGCCGCTAGACCATCTACAAGTACTGCAGTATCCTTCGATTCTATGGCCTCTAAGTGAAAATTAAAATCGCAGAGAATACTGAAGTGGGGCTTATCAACGTAGGGGTCTATCAATTTAAGGATGTCATGGGCAAAGGTCGTTCTGGGGCCAGGAGGTCTATAACAGAGAATACCAGAGAAAGAGGCCGAGGGAAGTAAATTAATAGAGAAATATAAAGCCACAAACTTATCAGAGGGTAAAGAAAGAGGCTTAGTGCTACAAGTAAAAGTGTCTCTGAAAAGGATACCCAGGCCACCTCCCTTTCGTCCCGACCTATCCATTCTGGCCAAAGAATAGCCCTCGGGGACTGCCTCTACGAAGTCAGGGCCGGAGGTTTCAGAACCCCAGGTTTCGGTAATAAAGACCCAAAGGGGCCTTTTTTGAGAGACAAAGTCGTTGAAGGCAACATTATTACGAGCCAACGACCTAGCATTAAGGAGCAGGCCAGCCTCACTTAAATCGTTAGGAACGGGAAACTGACTTCCATATCTCCTAGATTTATTAAGACAATAATGGCGAGGGTGTATGGATCTAGAAACCCCTTTGCAACAGTTGAGATTAACCAGGTTGTCAGGAATAGAAGAGAAATGACACGGTTTAAACCCAGGTCTAAGTGCAAGAAGTGCAGAGTGGGAATATAACTCACGATTTATATGAAGAGTAAAACGTGGTCCAGCCCAACTAGCCCCTTGCGCGTCCTTAGCGCGGACGGGTGCAACTTCGGCGCACGCCTGCTGCGCGCGTCCGCTGTGCGCGGAGAAAGTCATCCCGATTAAATATGGCCGGCCCGAGTCTGGCGCACCACCTGACCGGCACCAGCCAATGGGCGCGGGGGGACTAGCTGTCTGCCGCCGTGCCCTCCACGCAAACGGGAAAACCCGCGGTGGAACGGGGCACAGGCAGGTAGGGACCAAACAACACTAAGCAAAGCACCCAATGCACAGTAAAATAATTTCCAATTAAAATGCGAGAAGTTTTAAAATTCGGCGATATATGAAAAGTAAATTCTAAAATAGCAGCAGTAAAGACCAGTTAGCAGCAAGTCAATTAAAATTATTTTAGAGCAACCGGGCATAGTAAGTCATGCACCGGTAACGAGAACCAACCGAGGATTCCAGTCGTCCCGATTAAATATGGCCGGCCCCGAGTCTGGCGCACCACCTGACCGGCACCAGCCAATGGGAGCAGGGGGACTAGCTGTCTGCTGCCATGCCCTCCACGCAAACGGGAAAACGCGCTGTGGAACGGGGCACAGGCAGGTAGGGACCAAACAACACTGAGCAAAGCACCCAATGCACAGTAAAATGATTTCCAATTAAAATGCGAGAAGTTTTAAAATTCGGCGATATATGAAAAGTCAATTCTAAAATAGCAGCAGTAAAGACCAGTTAGCAGCAAGTCAATTCAAATTATTTTAGAGCAACCGGGCATAGTAAGTCATGCACCGGTAGATTCCTTACCTTAGAATTACCCCCAGGCGTCAGACTGGATACGGAAAGTTTTTCGTCAGCAGTACCCCTGCGCGTCGGTAGGTGTCGTCTTCGGCTCCGTGCCGGTGTCGTGATCGCCGGAATGATGTCGCTGGAGTACTTAGAGGCCTCCCTCGTGCGCTGACGTCAGTTCTTCTTTTTTCCGCGCTAGCTAGCGCAGATCCGGGACGAGCACGTACCTTTATTCATTTTTCGACTAACTTTTTGGACATTTTTGTCTATCTTTGTCGAGTCGACTCGACTCCTGGTGCCAGTAGGGATGCCCGGTTTAAAGCTGTGTGACGCCTTTAACCGACTAAAGTCTGTTACCGACCCCCTCAGCCGGTGTCCCTACTGTTTGGGGGGCGACCACGATGACTAGTCGTTCCCTGACTGCCGGGCCTTGACGTCGAAGGCTAGGCGGGAGCGTTCCCGTAAGCTCCTCGAGCTCCGGCAGTCGACTCTGTGCCGCTCGAGGTCCCAGTCGGGGAGGAAGTCGAGGAACTGGTCGCGGAGCCGCAGTCATCACCGATGATCCGGATCCAAGTCCTCGCACTCGGGTAAGTCGAGGCACGTCAAAAAGAAGCAGTGTTGCTCTTCGGACTCCCCTCGCCACTCACGCAGCTCAGGAGTCGCATCCTGTCCCACACCCTCCGCTCCCTGGACTCAATGCGACTCCGGGCGATATTAGAGACTTCCTCGTTGCCAAGAGGACTCTCTTCCCGCCGTCGACACCTGCCGGCGCGGCTTCGGGCCCCACTGGGAGTCCTAACTTGCTGGCGGCTTCGGCCCCGGTGCCGTCGGCAACTTTGGTCTCGGCGTGCAGGACCCCGTGGGATCCAGGCCTGGATCCCGGTCGACGCCAGTTGACCTTATGATTTCTCCGCTGGTGCTGACCCCGGCGCCATCCTCGGACAACACCGTCCCTGGTTTTAGCCCCAGTACCGGTTCGGCGTCGGAGCAGCGCGTCTCTGACATCGATGGGTGAGCCCTTCACCTATGACCCGGCTCTGTCATTTATGCAAGTGTGGCTCACTGGTTAGAGGACGCAGACCCTGAAGCAGAGGTCAGACCTGGGACCAGGGTTCAATTCCCGACGCGGCAGGGTCTTGAGCCCAAATGTCCACGGACTCGACAATTCTCGCTTCGGTGCCTACTCGAATCACGGGTTCACACTCTGCAACTCTGGGCAATAGCTTGCTTAATCTCCACTATGCCCCCCCCCCGCGGCGAGATGCCTGGCTTTTACCTTGGGGATGCCCAGTAGGGGTTATCCCACAGGGAACAGCCAGGTTCCCAAAGCATATTTACAACAAGGGGTGGTGAGGGACAGAGTCTCTGAATTAAGCAGAATACTCTCAGCCAGGTTCCCAAAGCAAGCGCCTTGAGACCTATCGGTGATAAAGCGCTATATAAGAACCTTAGACATTTTACATTTGACATGCCTGTTAATCAGGACACGGATCAAGGGGAGGACTGGGAAAGGTCTGAGGACCCTCTGACACAGTGCCAGTTAAGTCAGGACTGAGCTGGGGATGCCAGTGGTCTAGACACTTTGCCTGACACTGGTTTTCTCTCTCCTCCCTCAGTGACTACGGAGGAGGGGGCTACTTATGCTGTGGTGTTGCGCAGGGCGGCAAAGGCCCTAGCCCTTGAGCTCCCTGCAGCAGCGTGAGGACTAACTTCCTCACCGAGGTGCTTCAACCGCCAGTCAGCTCTACGAAGCCTCTTCTGCCGTTTAATGAGGCCCTCACTGACTTTCTGATGTGCACTTGGTCCAAGCCCTCCACAGTTCTCCCTGTGGATCAGTATGTGGACCGACGCCAACGCCCGGCTCCGGGCGACCCCTGCTTTCTGTCCACCCACTCCACCCCCGAGAATCTGGTTATCCAGGCCTCCACGTCCCAGACCGCATTCCCGACCGCTCCGCCGGATCAGGAATCCAAAAGGCTAGATCAGTTTGGCAAGAAACTGTTCTTCTCGGTCAGCCTAGGATTGCGGTCCATTAACACTGCATGCCTTTTGGGCTGTTACACCCACTCTCTGGGATACGGTGGCGGACGTGCTGCCCCAGTGTCCGGCGGAGGCCCAGACACGGCTCGCCCAGGCTGTCGCTGACGGCCGAGACGCAGCACGGTATTCCATCCGATGTGGACTGGACACCACGGACTCGCTGGGCAGAGCAAATTCAACGACTGTGGCGATTACTCGTCACGCCTGGCTGAGGTCCGCCAGTTTTTCAGAACACACTCATGGACATGCCCTTTGATGGCCGTCTCCTCTTTGGCGACAAAGCAGATAGCGAGCTTGAGCGCTTTAAGGACTTCAGGGCTATGGCCAATTCCTTGGGCCTGTCGGGCCAGCGCCAGTAAACTTCTGCTTTTCGTCTCTTTCGTGGCCACGGAAGGGGCACCCCTACACGTTTGTACAGCCTCAACGTGGTCGCCGACGTGCTGCCTGCCGTGGCGGAGCAGGGGGTCAGAGAGCCGGTCAGTCCACATCAGCTCCCGCAGCTTCTGCCTCAAAGCCTTCCTAGTCCGAGCTTTCAGGCTCATTCCACTCCAGTCGGAGGCAGGGTTTGCCATCACGTACTCCACTGGCGTTCCATCACTTCGGACAGGTGGGTGCTGCAAATCATCCGAAGGGGCTACTCCCTCCCCTTTGAGGCGACACCTCCAGCCATGCCACCACAGTATCATGTCGCGGGATCACTTGCAACTTCTGCGAGAGGAAGTTACGGCCCTCTTGGCCAAGGGGGCCATCGAGCGCGTTCCTAGTCCAGAAGTAGGACGTGGTTGTTATTCCCACTCCTTTCTGGTTCCAAAGAAGGGTAAAGGGGGCCTGTGCTCTATCTTGGACCTCAGGAGCATCAACGGCTTCCTCCTGAAGGAGAAGTTCAAGATGCTGACTTTAGCTCAGGTTCTGGCTGCCGTAGACCCTGGAGACTGGATGGTAGCTTTGGACTTGCAGGACACCTATTTCCATATTCATGTCCTGCTGGCCCACCGGCGTTACATGCAGTTCATGGTAGGCCACGAGCACTTTCAGTTTACCGTGCTCCCCTTCTGCCTTACCAGTGCCCCCCGGGTGTTCACTAAAGTGATGGCAGTGGTTGCAGCTCATCTGCGCAGATTAGGGATTCCAGTCTTCCCCTATCTCGACCACTGGTTGTTGAAGGCGGGCTCGCCCCAGACAGTCGTCTTCCACCTCCAGAGTACGGCCGGTCTCCTGCACTCGCTGGGGTTCTCCATCAACGTGCCGAAGTCACACCTGAGTCCCTCTCAGAAGATCCTCTTCATCGGAGCGGTTCTACACTCGCGCAGTTTTGGGTGTATCCTCCTGAGCAGCGGGTTTGGGATATTCAGGATCTGTTTCCAATCTTTCAGCCTTTATCCAGAGTTTCGGTCAGAATGACCCTGCTGCTCCTGGGGCAGATGGCCTCCTGCATCCTGCTGGTACATCACGCCAGGTGGCGGATGCGGGCTCTCCAGTGGGACCTGAAGTTCCAGTGGGCACAGCATCAGGGCAACCTGACTGACCACGTCCTGATCTCGAAGGGCACTGCGAGACAGCTGCAGTGGTGGCTCATGGACCGCGATTGGGTCAGTGGCAGATCCCTCTCCCTTCCCCAACCGGAGCACACAGTGGTGACGGGTGCGTCCCTCCTAGGATGGGGTGGCCACATGGGACAGGCGGAGATCCGAGGCCTCTGGTCTCCGGCTCCATATCAACCTTCTGGAGCTGCGGGCGATCCGACTTGCACTGAAGGCATTCCTTCCCTCTGTCCGGGGAAGTGTAGTGCAGGTGTTCACGGACAACACCACCGCCATGTGGTACTGCAACAAACAAGGGGGGGTGGGGTTGTGGACCCTCTGTCAGGAGGCTCTGCGCCTCTGGACATGGCTGGAATTTCAGGGCATCACCCTGGTGGTTCAACACCTTGCAGGTTCGCCGAACACCAGGGCGGACGAACTCAGCCGCCGGTGCATGATCGATCACGAATGGCGTCTGTACTCGGACGTGGCGCAAGGTCTCTTTCAGCAGTGGGGAGAGCCTTGGTTAGATCTATTCGCCACCGAAGAGAACGCGCAATGTCTTCAGTTCTACGCGTTGGAATTTCCAAGGCGGCACTAGCTCGGCGATGCTTTTCGTTGCGAATGGAGTTGCGGTCTGTTGTACGCCTTTCTGCCTATCCCACTTCTGCCCAGAGTGCTGAAGAAGATCAGGCACGACCGGGCCCAAGTCATCCTTGTGGCTCCGGATTGGGCACGAAGATACTGGTATCTCGAGCTACTCAGAATGTGAATCGATCCCCCGATTCGGCTGCCTCTTCAGGAGGACCTTCTGTCATAGCAGCAGGGAACAGTCCTCCACCCGAACCTGTCCAGCCTCCACCTCCATGCGTGGAGATTGAGCAGCGACAGTTGAGGCCATTTGACTTGCCTCCTGAAGTCTGTGATGCTATTCTGCCAGACAGGCGTCCCCCCACAAAAACGGTATATGCCTGCAGGTGGAACAAATTTGTGGCATGATGCACAGCAAAGGCTGTGGATCCTCTCTCTGCCCCTCTTTCAGAGGTTTTCCTCTTTCTTCTTTCTGTCGCCCAGCAGGGCTCTGTCCTGGGCACTATCAAGGGCTATCTTTCGACCATTTCAGCCTTCTTGTGGCTTCCTGGTCAGCCTTCTATTTTCAAGTTCCTTGTTGTAAATAGATCCTGAAACTGAACTCGGACAAGACGGAAGTCCTCATCCTGGGATCTTCACCCTCCGCCTGGGACGACTCCTGGTGGCCCCCAGCCCTGGGCACCGCACCCAAGCCAACCTACCACACACGCAACCTGGGCTTCATCCTGGACCCCTCCCTCTCGATGACCAGACAAGTCAACGCCGTCTCCTCATCGTGCTTCAATACCCTGCGTATGCTTCGCAAGATCTTCCGCTGGATCCCGACCGAGACCAGGAAGACTATCACCCAGGCACTCGTCACCAGCAGACTGGACTACGGAAACGCCCTCTACGCCGGAACCACAGCCAAGCTACAGAAAAGACTCCAGCGCATCCAGAACGCCTCCGCCCGACTCATCCTGGATGTCCCCCGACGCAGCCACATCTCCAGCCACCTGAGGAACCTGCACTGGCTCCCCGTCGACAAGAGGCTCACGTTCCGGCTCCTCACCCACGCACACAAGTCTCTCCACGACCTGGGCCCCAAGTACCTCAACGACCGCCTGACCTTCTACACGCCCACCCGCCAGCTACGGTCCACCAGCCTCGCCCTCGCAGCCGTACCACGCATCCGAAGAGCCACCGCCGGAGGAAGATCCTTCTCTTACCTGGCTGCCAAGACTTGGAACTCCCTCCCCATCCACCTTCGGCTGACCCAGGACCATCTCGCCTTCAGGAAACAACTCAAGACCTGGCTGTTCGAGCAGTAGCATACCCCTCCCCCCAAGCGCCTTGAGACCCTCCCGGGTGAGTAGTGCGCTATACAAATGGCATGATTGATTAAGTACAGAGACGGGCAAAGGATCTTTAGGGGATCCAGATTTGATGTTATTAAGAAGTTTTATTAGAGTGTCTAATTTCAGCCTAGGCCAGAAATCAATGAAGCCGCCCGAGGTATCAGTTGACTTCATTTGGTTACTGCAGTTTTTGTGGGCGACAAGAAGAATAGGTGATTCAATCGGGTAAGGAGACACTTATCTTGCGCAAGCACAATGTCTTGGTAGATTGTTTTCAACTTTTTGTACAAAAAAAGTAGCCAGTGTCTCGCATTGCTGCTTATTTAGTGACAGGGGCGAAGCAATAGTTTTTGAGCCTGCAAGCTCCTTCACCATTTTAAGCAATTTGGGGGGTCAGAAATAGTAGAAGACACATAGTCAGCTCGAGCTTTTCTGCAAAGGTTATGATATTTTTTTATCTTGGTTTTATAGACATTTTTAGATTCAAGCGTGTAGCTTTTTCTCCACCTTCGCTCCAACGCTTTGCAGTCAGATTTTTCTTTTTTCAGCAGTTCAGCTGTGCTGGGGGCCGGTGATTGTTAATTTTTTTATTAGAAAGTGGTAGGCAAGTGTTTATTGCTGTGAGAAGCCATTTCTGCACTGAGGTGGATAGTGAGTGAACTGATTGTTTAGAGCAGGGAAGGTGAGAATTTAAAAAAGTGTTCAGGGTAGTAATATCCAGTTTTTTCCAATTACTAATTTGCACAATTTGATCCGTGGGGGTTAATACCACATTAGCTGGGATTGTTAGGGAGAAACCAACAAGATAGTGATCGGACCAACATATTGGCAGTGCAGGCGAACATGTAATCTCAGGGAGATTAGAAAAAATAGGGTCAAGTAAATGACCCGCCTCATGCGAAGGTCCAGAGTTGAGCAAGTTGACGTTAAGGTAGGCCAAGTCATAGATAAACTCAGTGCTCGTTTTACAAACCGGATTTTCTAAATAAATATTTAAGTCCCCTAGGAGGGAAAAGTTAGCTGTTTTCATAACCAGGGGAGTTATAAATTCAGGAAAGGCAGGAGCCCAGGAGGAGACAGGGGCAGGGGATTGATAAACAAGTGCACCGGAAAACATAGATTTGGGAGTAAAAAACAACTTAAATAAGGCTGCTTCACAATTGGGAATCGGTAGATGTGTAAATTTGCATTGATACTCTTTTTTAAAAATAATGGCGATGCCACCCCCTGTTTTAGTGGTGCGATCTATCCTGACTTTTGCGTAATTGTCAGGGACAGCAACCGTAATGCCAGGTAGCGCCCACTGCGAGTTGAGGGAAGCATGCAAATTTATACCACCTGACGAGAGCTAGTCTGCCGACCTCGATTGTGCGTGAGGCCCTAGGAATGCTCCCCTTCTGGTCTACGCCGTAGTTTCCCTCCACTCAAACGGAAGAATCTGTGGTGGACCCGGGGAAAGGCGCTAGGCGACCGGCTGTGACAGTACCAATATGCTCAGGTAAGGAATGCGTGCTGATTTAAAGTATGAACAGTGATTTATTTTAAAAACAGTGAAGTTAAAAGCAGTGCACAATTTTACAAGCAATTTAGCAGATTACTCAATAGGCAAGTGGTAGAGGTTGCTGCAAGCCCTTTACCAGGCGCTTCGTACCTCAGACTCTGACAAATGACTTAGCCTCTAGCGCGTCCTCTAGGATAAGGCATCTATAGCTGCAACGATCTGTTGCCCAGAGATCGATGGCTTATGACATAATGTGAGATCCAATTTATATAGCGTTGCACAGCTAAATCGGGAAAGAAGTGTCCTGGGGATAACATGAGCACATAAATATCAAAATCCCACAGCCCCTGAACATGAACAGAAAGGTTTTGATTTGTTTCCTGAAAGAACTCATGTTTTCTTGGGCGCACGGGGCAGGTGGGAGGGTATTCCATTCCAGGTACCTGCAGTCACCACAGGCAGAGAGCTGCCATCTATTCTGATTTGTGTAAACAGAGAGTTTAGTCAGCAAAGCATGATGGGATCTCACCCCTCGGCCAGCTGATACCAGGCAAAAGGCGAGGTCATATAAGAATGAATCCCCTGATTGTAGAGCGTTCATGACATAAAGTGCTTTATATTGACATCTGTTCAGGACAGGAAGCGGTTGCAATTTGACCAGTTTGTTGACCTTGATTTAATTAACCTCAGAACAAGCCCAACTGCTGTTTTTGTAGCAGCAGCAATCTATGTAGGCGATATTCAGATATGCCTACGTATACAGTGATGCAGGAATCCATTCTCGATAGAATCAGAACCTGTACCAGGTCCCTCCTAGATAAAGCAGGGATTAAAGGAAGTATTTTTCTGGTAACTTTCAGCAGTCAAAAGCCTGTAGAGCAGGTGATTTTAATGTATCCTTTTAGGAACAGATGCAAGTCCACCCAAACTTCCAGTTTCCTGACCTGATGGAATGGGGTGGGCAGAGCTTTCAAAGACACCGGCCGCCACCCTTGTGCCATGAGGCTCCGGTCCCAAATACCACTATTTCCGTTTTTCCACTGTTTAGCGCCAGGGAGTTTGAGCTCATCCAATCAGCGACTTCCTGGAGGCAGCTCCTGAAATTAGTGAGCATTTTATCTGTATTTAATTCTAAACCAATGATTTGTGTACATTCGAGTAGAGAGGTGATATTGAATGGCTCCATCAGGCGTATTTTCTTCTAATCTAATGATTTGTGTATCTTCGAGTAGATGTGATATCGATTATCGAATGACTCGGTCACGTGTATTTTCTTCTATCTAATGATCTGTGTATCATTGAGTAGAGGTGATATCGATTATCGAATGACTCGATCAGGTGTATTTTCTTCTATCTAATGATCTGGTTATCATTGAGTAGATGTTATATCGATTATCGAATGACTCGATCAGGTGTATTTTATTCTAATCTAATGATCTGTGTATCATCGAGTAGAGGTGATATCGAATGACCCGATCAGGCTGGCCAAGTGAGCCATGTAAAGGTTGAAAAGATTGCGGCTCAAAACCAGCCGGGGGGAGGGGGAATTGTCTTAGGGGTTGATCTGAAGTTAGCTGAGGCCACCGCTTGGGTCAGATCTTTCAAAAAGGATAAGAATCAAGCAGGCACTTTTTCCAAAGACCCACCATCTCCAATCTCTGTAGTAATGTGGAGTGGGAGATGGTGTCAAAGGCTTCTGATAGATCTAATCAGATCAGAGCCCCCACCTCCCCACCCCCATACATAATGTCTCTAATATCCCACGTGGCTTTAGCTCTTTTGGAGCCCTCGATGGACTTTGGGCAGAAGTTGGTGGGACTCAAGGTATTTGGTGAGCTGCTTGTTCACCGTGGCCTCGGTTAGTTTGGTGAACATCAGGAACAGAGAGACAGGCCGATCCTTAGAGTTAGAACTGCTGTGACTACTGGAGCAGACATCTGGAAGTAATGTTGTCTAAAACACTGTGATTGGCTGCACGCTGGGGTGCAACGGAGGGCAAGAACAAGAAGGTTGGGTTTGGATGTGTCCCAGAGTAATTACCAGTGGCAGAGATGAATTCAAACATTCCACCCATCATTTTTCTTATTCATGAATACGCCAGGTGTGCCCAGATGTGGGTCCCGTGCTTGCTGCACCGCTGGAATCAAGCCGCACCCTACAGTCAGAGCCCAGATAGGTTGAAACCTGTCTTGGGTTGCTTGTGTTCAGAAACGATCTGAATTGGCTCTTCAGGCTGGACTGCTCCTATTTGAGGGAGTCTAAAGCTGATTTACATATGTCTGCTTCCTGTTTGAGGTGGCATTGTGAGCCAACAACCAATTGATCTCCCTCTACGGCTTGGCCTGGTGAGGATCTGGACGGCAGCTGGTGTCTAGTGAGGAAGAGAATGTGATCAGGGACTGTTGAGGACCAGGACGTGAGCCGGGGCCTTGTGAGGACCAGGGCGTGAACCAGGGCCTTGTGAGGACCAGCACGTGAGCCGGGGCCTTGTGATGACCAGGACGTGAGCCGGGCCTGGTGGACCAGGATACTGATTCGACTCTCTCTCCCTTAGAGAGGCCAGACTAAACACCTGGTTTGTCCTCTCTTACAGGTCCAGGGAAGGGCCAGTCCAGAGATCCAAGGACACCAGAGACTGGGGCGCTGGACTTGCATCCCCTGTTTTTCATTGTATTTCTCCCTGAAACAGATAAAACTGAGAGAAATCTCCTTGAGAGAGATTCATATTATCCCAGATATCACTGGACTCACAATCTGCAGAAAGAGGATGAGCATGAAAGTCCTTGCGCATGAACTGTTCTACTCGTCTCTGCCACGATGCCCCGGGAGGTGCCAAATATTTCCGTAGAGTGACCCCCCCGAATATTCATGTCTGTACATTCATGTAATACGTAAGTGCAATTTGGGGGTTGTAGTCTTGGTTACTTCACTAAAGACAGCTTGGAGGAGATGTGTGCCTTTGTCAGGAGCCGTCTGTGGCTCTGTGGTAACTTCAGATACTTTTCGAAAACTCGGATTATGAGCTCTTAAAATAAAATGATATGTCTGAAAAGGAGCATCTCTGGGCGGTGAGAGCAGCGGCTGAGGTGGTCCACATTCTTCATACAAAGAGAACAGGACAGGCCTCACCTCCTACTACAGAGCAGGTTTCATCCCAGTAGACGACATGCCTCCACTCCTCTGCATCCTCCTGGACAGACCTCAACCACTCTGCACCCCTCCCGGATACGCCTCACCTCCTCTGTACCCCCAGCTCAGGACAGGTACCACCTCCTCTACACCCCTGGACAGGCCTCACCTGCTCTTAACCCCCTAGACAGGACATGCTTAACCTCCTCTGTACCCCGGACAGGCCTCGCCTCCTCTGCTCCCCCTGGACAGGCATCTCCCCTGCACCCCTCAGGACAGGCATCACCTCCTCTGCACCCCCGGACAGGCCTCACCTCCTCTGCACGCCCCGGGACAGGCCTCACCTCCTCTGCACCCCCTGGGACAGGCCTCACCTCTTCTGCTCCCCCTGGACAGGCATCTCCTCTGCACCCCTCAGGACAGTCATCACCTCCTCTGCACCCCTGGACAGGCCTCACCTCCTCTGCTCCCCCATACAGGCCTCGCCTTCTCTGCACCCCTGGACAGGCCTCACCTCCTCTGCACCCCTCAGGACAAGCATCACCTCCTCTGCACCCCTGGACAGGCGACGCCTCCTGCGCACCCCCGCGGAACAGACCTCAACTCTTCTGCACCAGCTTCGCAGGCCTCATCACCTCTGCACCCCTGGACAGGCCTCACCTCCTCTACTCCCCCTGGACAGGCCACCTCCTCTCCTCCCCCTGGGGAGGCTTCACATCCTCTGCACCTCTTGGACAGGCGTCACCTTCTTTGCAACCCCCCCCCTGAAAAGGACATGCCTCACCTCCTTTGCACCCTTTGGACAAGCCTCACCTCCTCTCTACCCACCTGGACAGGCTTCACTTCCTCTGCACCCCAGACAGGCCTCACCTCTTCTGCACCCCTGGACAGACCTCTCCTCTACTGCATCCCTGGACATGTCTCTCTACCTCTGCACCCCTGGACAGGCCTCACCTCCTCTGCCCCCTGGGCATGTCTCCCCTCCTCTGCACCCCTGGGCAGGCATTGCTTCCCCTGCACCCCTAGACAGGCCTCTCATCATGCACCCCTGGACAGGCGTTCCCTCCTCTGAGCCCATGGACAGGCCTCATCTTCTCTGTTCCCCTGGACAGGCCTCACCTCCTCTGCACCCTGGACAGGCCACTCCTCCTCTGCTCCCCTGGACAGGCCTCACCTCCTCTGCACCCCTGGACAGGCCTCACCTCCCCTGCACCCCTGGACAGGCCTCACCTCCCTGCACCCCTGGACAGGCCTCACCTCCTCTGCACCCCTGGACAGGCCTCACCTCCCCTGCACCCCTGGACAGGCCTCACCTCCCCTGCACCCCTGGACAGGCCTCACCTCCTCTGCACCCCTACACAGGCCTTTCCTCCTCTGCACCCCTGGAAAGACCTCACCTCCTCTGCACCCCTGGACAGGCCTTTCCTCCTCTGCACCCCTGGACAGGTCTCACCCCTCCGCACCCCTAGATAGGCCTCACCTTCTCTGCGCCTCTGGACAGGCCTCATCTCCTCTGCACCCCTGGACAGCCTCACCTCCCCTGCACCCCTGGACAGGCCTAACCTCCCCTGCACCCCTGGACAGGCCTCACCTCCTCTGCACAGGCCTCTCCTTCTCTAACCCCTGGATAGGCCTCACCTCCTCTGCACCCCTGGACAGGCCTCACCTCCTCTGCACCCCTGGACAGGCCTCACCTCCTCTGCACCCCTGGACAGGCCTCACCTCCTCTGCACCCCTGGACAGGCTTCACCTCCTCTGCACCCCTGGACAGGCCTCACCTCCTCTGCACCCCCCTGGACAGGCCTCTCCTTCTCTAACCCCTGGATAGGCCTCACCTTCTCTGCACCCCTGGACAGGCCTCACCTCCTCTGCACCCCTGGACAGGCCTCACCTCCTCTACCCCTGGACAGGCCTCCCCTCCTCTGCACCCCTGGACAGGCCTCACAACCTCTGCACCCCTGGACAGGTCTCACCTCCTCTGCCCCTCCTCTGGTGAGGACCAGGACATGAGCCAGGCTCAGCAGGAGGAAGAGCTGAGCTCTTCTGACGTCACCATGAATGCCAGGCCGGGGAAATCTGATCCATGGATTAATAAATTGCAGCCAAGTGAGTAAACAGCTCTCCTACCTGAGCAGAAACCTGTCCAGGCTCTCTCCTCCTCCTGGGGGGGCAGATCTGGGGTCTGAGGGGGGGCAGATCTGGGGTCTGTGAGGGTCTGAGGATGAAGGTATCTGCCCACCAGACAGGGCTCCTTCCTCCTCTGCTGCAGGCTGCACACACCAGGAGAGGCCGGAAGTGATGTCAGCCTCCGTTGCTGGTGCTGTCTCTGCCGCCGCTGACCCGGAAGAGGAAACCCTTCTCCCTTCATCACGCTCAGTGGGTTTCATCAGCAGGAGAGCCCTCTGGTGGCCGCTGACAGAACCGCCGCCTCCAGGCTCCAGGAGTGAATACATTTCACACAAACAAGCATTTATACCTGCAAAGACCTGGGATTTCCAATGTCACAGACGTGAATGTTTTTAAGGGTCCGACAGTTCAAGTACAGGGCCTCACACTTTGCTGCTGTAAAAAAGTACAAGCTACTCACTTGTTGCTGACCTCCTGTTCGGACCTTGGGGAAGTTGGACCCTTGCTGTGTTGCTGGTGGGGCTGTGTGGACACTGCAGGCGCCGTGCCTGCTTGCCGGTGAGCTGCTGACCACCTCCATTCCGCTGCGGGACTGCGAGGCGATCGAACCAGCTGCAGCCTCTTCCCGCAGCGGCCACGCCCCCTTGACATTGGAAACTATAACCTTTCGCAGCACCCGCTGCGCGGGTGCTACTCACTTGTTGCTGACCTCCTGTTCGGACCTTGGGGAAGTTGGACCCTTGCTGTGTTGCTGCTGGGGCTGTGTGGACACTGCAGGCGCCGTGCCTGCTTGCCGGTGAGCCGCTGACCACCCCCATTCCGCTGCGGGACTGCGAGGCAATCGAACCAGCTGCAGCCTCTTCCCGCAACGGCCACGCCCCCTTAACTGCTGAAGGTTATAAGAGCAGTCTGGGCTTTCCGCGAAGCGGGACGTGCGCGGGACAAAGCTTGGGGCTAAGCGCGGGCAAAGGGCGGGCCCTCTGAGGCCCTCGTAGGCCAGTGTAGGCTGGGCTGGGCCTACTCTCTTTCGCCTGCTTTGTACTGGATCTGTGGACCTTGATATAGGCGACGGACATGGCATCGCCGGCTGTGGAGGGAATCACTGGGAAGGTGGCGGGAGCCAGAAATGGGACTTTGGACAATTATTTTTCTAGGGCACCGGGTGATGGGGATAAGGAAACCTCCCTGGCTGAGCGTAGGGCTGAGCGTCGTCGCTCTATTGAGAACATGAAAAATAGGCCCCTTACCGACACCACTCTTCATCTTGTCGCCCAGGAGGGAGGCTCATCAAACATTAGTGAGGATCTATTATCTCAGGATGGCGTCCCTCTCTTATTGCGGGATTGTATTCCCAACCCCTGTTTGCCTCCCGACCAGGATTCAAGTGCCTCCCCCCTCCCCAGTCTCAGTTGTATGGCTGTTGATCTAACCACCCAGATCCCCACTGCAGTAAAGCCAAGGAAAACGAAGCCGAAGCAAGTAGTAGTGGTTGAGATGCATGGCCCACCTCCAAATAAGAGAAGAAGGAAGTTGAGGGGAGGGCAGGGTAAATCCCAAATCCCCCACTCCGATTTCGGGAAAGCTTCAAAGCCCCCTCCCATCCCTGATAGGGCAATAGTGGAGGTGCCAGAAGTTCCATCTGTCAGGGGTACCAACATCACAGACCATGACAATGCTCCTGGGGATACACCACCGAATGCATTACCCCCCGTTACTTCTTTAGGGAACCTGGAATTTTTACTTAGGTCATTGCTCCTGCCCATCAGTGAGAGCATAAAGAAAGAGGAGATTAGACTCCCCATCTTGGAGACTGCCATAAGTAGTATGAAAACCTCGGCTATTATCCTAGGTAGACTCTCTGAGTCTAATTCTCCCTCTAATCCTCCTCCTAACTCTCAAATCCTTCCAACTAACTTAGGACCTCCGTTAGTGATTACTGCTGCCCCCCCCTCCGCCACCTCTTATGGTCAACACAGCCCCGATACAAAATAGCAAACCTATGATTCCACCTTTGCAACCAGTAGGTCCAGTCCACCCTACGACCGCTTCCAATGGGGCTATATTGTAAATGTAGTTGAGCTTATATAGCGCACAGCTACCCGCAGTGGGTTTCCCGGCGCTTGCTTAGGGAACCCGTCCTGGTATTCCCCTGTGAGATATCAGGGTATCCACAAGGTGAAAGTCAGGCATCCCGCCGCGAGGGGCCGTTGTGGATATTAAGCAAGCTATTGCCCAGAATCGCAGAGTGTGAACCCGTGAGTCGAGGAGGCACCGGGGCGAGAATTATCGAGTCCGTGGAATTTTTAGCCCAAGACCCGCCAAGGCGGGGAATTGAACCCTGGTCCAGGACCGATCTCAGCTTCCGGGTCTGCTGCCTCTAACCCCTGAGCCACACTTCTCCACTTCAATGACTATATAGCTCCCCCACCCCCTGAAAAGCCTGCCCTTAGACCACGTATACCCGATCTGCCCCCTGAGGCCAATCGCTTCATGGTAGTCATGGCTGGGGTCCCCCCTCTTGAGGCGGGCGAAGGTGAGAACTTTCACTCACTTAAAAGTAAAGTCATCAAATGGCTGAACTGGAATAGACCCCTCCCGGCCCATTTTAATAATGAAATTATCATGGTGAGAAGGGTACCTTGGCTGGGTAAAACCAGAAAATCTATAACTGGGGATTGTATTATGGTGAGCTTTCGAGACCCTAGGACAGTTCTACACATATGTGCCGGGTTTAATAGATCTCTCGATTCCACCATTCAGACATTGCCAGTGTCTTTCTCCTTCCCCCCTACCCATATGCACCATGACCAAGTCCTAGGTAATTGGACGAGGGTTGAGCGGAGGGGTAAATTTCGTGGGTATGAAGCAAGACCGGTTTTTCTGCCCCCGGAGACCCCCTTCTGTGATTATAACCGATTCAACTGTCTTAACAGGCTGGATGGTGTTGACTGACTGCCTCCAGCCCTAGTTACCACCACCCTCATTACTGGTAATGGTCTAGTTGTAACATCGGGTACCAGCTCTTCTTTCATTTCCCAACCTGTAATGCCTCCTACTGCTGTCCCGGTGTACTCACCTTCCCAGGGAATAGAAACCATCGGTAATGGTCTAGTTGTAACATCGGGTACCAGCCCTTCTTTCATTCCCCCACCTGTAATGCCTCGTACTGCTGTCCCGGTGTACTCACCTTCCCAGGGAATAGAAACCATCGATAATAATTTAGTTGCAGATATGGGCCAATGTCTAGTAGCCGTAACACCTTCCATCTTTACACTGGTGCACATACTTTCTCAGGGAGCTAATTCACCCGTCCCTGCCCATTTTCCTGCTACGATGGTTCCCCCAGTTGCCAACAAGCCCCCAATCTCCAATGTACCCGAGACCATTGAACCATCCCCCTGTTTCCCTGGTTTTAAATTTGCCAGTTGGAATGTTGCAGGTTGGAGCCGGCAAATGTCGTCCTTGGGCTGGAGCGAAATCCTTTCTGATTTTGATGTTTTATGTCTACAAGAGACTTGGGTAACCACTGATATCAACCTCGATGGATTTGTGTCATATAACAACCCGGCACAAAGGTCCAATATGGGCAGGGCCAAAGGGGGGCTAGTAATTCTACTTTCTGTGAATCTCCCTGTTTGTATGAAATTACACCAGTCTGTGGGTCACCATTCACAAATTTTAATTCAGGAACATGTAAGGGACCATGCAACTACGTTGATTAACCACTACGACAATTTGTTTGATGCTTCTAATACTACTGTGGTGGATGAGTTGGGTTTAGCCGTGAGTAACATTCGTAAGGGCATTCATAAATCTTTCGATATCATCTGGGGAGGGGATTTTAATATTCGTACCTGTCCCCATTCATTTACCAGAATTTGTGGTTTTGATGGGGATAATGGGGAAAACCGGGCACATTTTATTCACTCATCCTATGGTGATTCTCTTAATTCCTTTATGTTAAATATGGACCTTATGATTCACCCTCCGGCTGCAGATGCTGATGGTAACTCTGTCCCAACCTTTGTAGGATTGAATTCGGCCTCTGTTATCGATCATTTATTGGTTTCTACACATTTTGTCCCTTTTTGTACGGTTCCCATTGTTACCGACCTTGGAAGTAGCGATCATAATGCTATTACCATGTCGATCTCTGTCTGGGGGCTACCAGTTAAGACCCAACGCTTGATAATTGAAGATGTAACCCCCTGTAGGCAGAATGGTATCCGTATTAAATGGTGTATGGGTAACTCCGAGAAGCTGCAGCTTAAAATCATAGAAGCAGGGTTTGCTGCAATATATAAATGTTTGGATCCAGAGGAATCCCTTGAGTGCATTATAGTTGATTTTGTGGAGTTAGGCACAATTATAAAAAGATGTCTTACCATTACCAAAGGCCAAATTAAGAAGGAAAATGTTGGTTGGTTTGATAGTGTGTGCACCAAATCTCTCCGGGAACTCAAGCAGGCACTCAGAGACAGGGAGGCTATTATATCCCTTAGACTGACATACAAAACCCATCTTATACGCAGAAAACAAGAGCTAAGGGAACAAGCTTGGGATGCTCTTAATAAAGCAGCTATATTGCACGATAGTAGGCTCTTCTGGACCACGGTTAATAGCCCCTTTCTTGTAAAAGAAGATTTCCCTATATTGTCAGCCCAGGTTAGTGAAGCGAACTGGGTTGCACACTTTTCTGAAATTTTTAACCCGACTAGGGAGGATTGCGCCAGTTTCCCCCCCCCCCATGTTCGAAATGAAGTTATCCTTGGACATTACACTACAAGAAGTGGAAACTGCTATTAGTCAGAGTAAAGTTGGAAAGGCACCGGGACCTGATGGGGTCCCGGTTGACCTGTATAAATCCAACCCAACACTTTGGAGTCCACTCCTAACACAGGTGTTTAATGCCTCAGTCATGGAGAGTACACCACCTACCTGGAGTGAATCCATAATCTTACCCATCTACAAGAAGGGAGATAGAGGAGAGGCCAAGAACTACCGCCCTATCTCCCTTCTGGATTCCTCCCTTAAAATTATGAGTAGGGTTCTCCTGATGCGTTTGGAGGAATGGGCGGAGGAAAATAAAATTCTGGCCGAGTCCCAATACGGCTTCCGCAAAGGCCTTGGGACAACAGAGCAGTGTATCAATCTCGACCTCCTCATCGGAAAGTACACGAAAGCGAAACAGGGCTCTCTATTTCTCTGTTTCGCGGATCTCTCGAGTGCCTTTGATTTAGTGGACCATACTTTGTTATGGTCCACTTTATTGGACATGGGAGCCCCCCCAGCAATTATATACTTCCTGGCCAGACTCTACAATAACTTATCAGCTCAGATCCGTTATGGCCAGGCAGGTGAATGCACTGGGAAAATTAGGGTTAACTCAGGCATAAGACAAGGCTGTGTGCTGGCCCCTCTGCTTTTTTCCATTTTTATAAATTCTATGGAGTCCGAATTGAAGAGGGTACAGGCTGACTCTCCGCAGGTTGGTGGTTACCCTGTGCCAGTCCTGCTATATGCCGACGATATAGTTCTACTTTCGCGTACTCCAAACGGGCTCCAAAATTTAATGAACTATTTTTATGACTTCATTAAGGGGAGAAAACTGAAAATTAACAACTCCAAGACTTACATTATGGCCTGTGGCAAACGGATGAAACTTTCCAAGCCGTTTCATTTTAATAATCACAAAATTGAGGTGGTGGACAGATTTTGTTACCTTGGAGTAACATTCAATAACAGAGGGACTTGGGCACCCGAGATTTTAAACGTGAATGCTAGGATGGGCAAAAGCTCCTCTGGAGTATTCCGCTTTGTATCTAAGCTAGGTAGTCGCCGCATACCAGACATGTTAAATATCTATAGGCATAGATGTGTATCCATTGCTCTGTATGGTTCTGGTATATGGGGCTATTGTAACCACAGGGAACTGCAAGTCACTGAGAATCGGTTCCTTAAAAGACTCCTTTGTCTACCCGCCTCGGCATCTAATGAACTGTGCCATAGCGAGGTGGGCATGAACCATCTTACAGACCTAATGGGAATGAGACCTTTAATGGTCTGGAGGTCAATCTGGGTTAAAGATGAGACTGATTTTACCAGGCGGATTATTTTAGATTGTCTCCATTTGGACAACGCCCGCAAGATTCCCTGGTTAAATTACGTTTCATCTTCCTTTAGTGAAATCTTTAACCTTGACATTGTTAATGACCCCCATAGTGCTGTTACTGTACCAAAAAAGGAACTCAAAAATGTCAATATAGGGACCAAATCTAACTTACGCAGGGCTAAATGCAGCCTCATGTCAACTCATGTATTTTATTATTCTAATATTTTGGAAGACAGGGGCATGCCTATGTACCTTAAAAGTATTACCAAGCAATCGCACCAGTTTGTTCTCACGAGGTTGAGACTTGGTATTGTACATAATCTAGTGGCTTTTCCAGAGATGAAAATTCATAGCCAATCCCCCTGCCCCTGTGATGGCCTAACTAGGCAAAGCACCTTGCACTTTATGCTTATTTGCCCTCTTTATATGCACCTTCGTCGTTACTATCTCAGACCTGTTTTTAAGAAATATTCTGTGTATACTACAGCCCAAGCATTGAAACTGTTATTTGCACTTGATACCATGGATATCTGTTTTTTTACTGCTACTTTTTTACTTAAAGCTGTTTCACATAGGAAAAGCCTGGTGTTTTAATCCCTTTAATCCCATTATTGATGAGCTGTTTTTCTACTGAAATGTCTGTAGCCTGTGTTTTATATATTGTATGCTTTTGTGATTGTTTTTAATAATCAAATAAAGCCTTGAAACTGAACTGAAGTATTTATTGATTCACTTCAGATGAGCATCTTCCAGACACTGATGTAAAGGACTAAAGAGTATTTACAGAAAGGTGACAACTGGAAGCGACAGTCTGTATTTCAAGGAATATATCTGTATTTCAATGAATATATCTGTATTTCAAATTATATATCTGTATTTCAATGAATATATCTGTATTTCAAATTATATATCTGTATTTCAATAATATATCTGTATTTCAATGATTATATCTGCATTTCAATGAATATATCTGTATTTTAATGAATATATCTGTATTTCAATGAATATATCTGCATTTCAATGAATATATCTGTATTTCAATGAATATATTAGTATTTCGGTCAGTTTTGCAATTAAACTGGACAACTTATTTATTTTTCTAAATAACTTATTTGCAGGTTTTTGAAATCCGCAGCTTGGTACATAGGAAAGTAAACACACCAGCAGTCCAGTGCGCCGTTCGAGATATGGGTCGGGGCCCCGGTACATCAGACCCGGACCAGGCCGTTGATGAGGCTGGAGGAGGGGTGCAATCAGCGTCCGCCCTGCAAAGCTATCTTAAGGCCAATTGCGGCTCCACGGAGTCCAGGCCACCCCCAACGGGCCCAACGTGGCTGCCGCCCGCGCCTCGGGCGACTCCACCACTGTCCATCACCCCCACTGCGCCTCCTCGCTCCCCACGCGGTCCGACCCGACCGCCGATCACCCGGTGAGCAGAGGGAGGGGGGTTCAGATGACACAAAGAGAGGGGGGACTCCCCAGGCGGGCGAGATGGAGCCCCACACACCCCCCGACCGCCGCCTCCACCAAGAGAATGTCCCGGGCAGCCGGGCACCCAGCAGCCGCACACTCCGGCAAGCGGTCCGGAGCACTCCCCCTGACGCCTCCTCACCGGGGGTCCACAGCCAACGTTGTCTTCGGGCCCCTCTATGCTGTCTCCAGTCCCTGTTCCGGTCGGAGAGTCTTCTCTGGGCCGAGGCCCACCACTATCGGCCACACCGCTCCGGGGACTCCAAAATCGAGGTCCCGGCTTCCCGGGCTCCCGCTAGGCCGCAGCACGCCGAGTTCGCCACCTCCGTCAACCGGCACCGCAGCCGCTCCGCTGGGGCACCGGACCAATGCTGCTGGTTACAAGTGCAAGGATATCCCATCAAGGACGCTGAAGCGTCCGAGGGAGCAGGATAATCGTCGGATCAGTGCTGGTCTGGACGGAGCTATCTAGCACACTTCCGCCATGATGGCCTGCTTAGCCACACCCCCAAGTTTCTTTGAGATTTTAACTTTTTTGTCACTAATGAAATGCAAGGTTGTGGAATGTGCTGACGAGTACGGCTCGTAGACGGAAATTTGGACTATGATCTATCATTTGTTCTACATCAGAGCTTCAGAGGTAAATGTCATGCACTCCAAGGGTTAACCCAGAGAGCTGCCGCGCACATTCGCCTGCTTTCACTTCTGCTTTTCTACACAGTTCTCTGGCCACTGTCACAGAACCATTAATGATGCATAAAATGACCAAAACCACAGCCAGCTCGGAAGAATCTTCATTTTGTGCTTGTTAAATTGTTTTGAGTGTGATGGGTTTATATGTTTTATTACTAATCTTTAATCCAAGCATTGCTCATGGTGTTGATTTTACAGGTAGCATGGTCAGGTGTGCTTGGATTTCTTTCGTTATAACTCTCTCACAGAAAAAAACGAACAATGTTTTTTTACTTTTAATCCACTTTGTGCTAGTCTCTCAATGGGTTTCCTGATATTTTATGTTTTTCCTAGCTGTAGGGAAGTAAACAATAGCAGAGAATAGACACTGTCATTGATGGGGATGGTGGCGTGCTCAATGATGTTTTTTTAGGTTTGAAGATTGACAAAAGCTTTTTGCACGTTCACTGCCATGATATGGTTTTTCTCCTGTGTGTCTTCGCTGATGAATCATTAATGTTGATGAGTCACTAAAACTGCTTCCACATTCATTGCACTTGAATGGTTTTTCCCCTGTGTGTGCTCGCTGATGCTCTTTTAGGGTTGATAATTGGCAAAAGCTCTTTAGACATTCATTGCAATGATATGGTTTTTCCCCAGTGTGTGTTTTCTGATGCCGTTTTAGGTGTGATAATTGACTAAAGCTCTTCACACATTCACTGCACTTGAATGGTTTTTCCCCAGTGTGTGCTCGCTGATGCCGTTTTAGGTTTGATAGACATATAAAGCTCTTCACACATTCACTGCACTTGAATGGTTTTTCTCCAGTGTGTGTTCTCTGATGCAGTTTTAGGTTTGATAAACATATAAAGCTCTTCAAAATTAGTATTCTTAGAAGAAAGGGAAAAAATAAGTTGGGAATCATCGGCATAAGAGTATAGTGTCAGACCAGATTTCTCTACCACTTTGGCCAAAGGACTCACATACAGATTAAAAAGTAGGGGACTGAGTGTGGAGCCCTGTGGCACCCCATGAGCAAAGACATGCGTGTCGGAGCAGGCTGTACAGGAGAAGACTTGAAACGTGCGTTTGGTCAAAAATGGGGCAAGCCAGTTGAGAGCTGAGCCACGGATGCCCAAGGAGCTAAGAGTAATAATTAATACAGTGTGAGATACCGTATCAAACGCGGCGCTTAAGTCTAATAGGATAAGCGCCACTGTGTCTCCCATATCCAAGTGGCAACGTATGTTTTCCGTGACTCCTAACAGGGTGGTTTCAGTAGAAAAGCCTGTTCTAAAAACCGACTGGCTGGGATGTAGCAAGTTTTGGGTGGTTACAAATTGGACAAGGTGCGTGTGAACGTGCTTTTCTAGAATTTTTGAGAACACCAGCAATAAAGAAATAGGCCGATAATTCGTGGGTTGGCCAGGATCAGCTCCTGCTTTTTTCAGAAGTGGATGTATCATTGCATGTTTCCACTCAGGTGGGACGGTTTCTTCCTGAAGGGAAGCATTAAGGAGATCTGTAATTACATCCAGAGAAAAAGGATCTAACTGCTTAAATACAGAGATGGGCAAAGAATCTTTAGGGGATCCAGATTTGATGTTATTAAGAAGTTTTATTAAAGTGTCTAATTTCAGCCTAAGCCAGAAATCAATGAAGCCGCCCGAGGTATCAGTTGACTTCATGTGGTTACTGCAGTTATTGTGGGCGACAAGAAGAATAGGTGATTCAATCGGGGTAAGGAGACACTTATCTTGCGCAAGCACGTCTTGGTAGATTTTTTCAACTTTTTGTACAAAAAAAGTAGCCAGTGTCTCGCATTGCTGCTTATTTAGTGACGGGCGTAGCTATAGTTTTTGAGCCTGCAAGCTCCTTCAACATGTTAAGCAATTTAGGGCGTCAGAAATAGTAGAAGACACATAGTCAGCTCGAGCTTTTCTGCAAAGGTTATATTTTTTTATCTTGGTTTTATAGACATTTTTAGATTCAAGCGTGTAGCTTTTTCTCCACCTTCGCTCCAGCACTTTGCAGTCAGATTTTTCTTTTTTCAGCAGTTCAGTGAACCAAGGTGCTGGGGGCCAGTGATTGTTAACTTTTTTATTAGAAAGTGGTAGACAAGTGTTTATTGCTGTGAGAAGCCATTTCTACACTGAGGTGGATAGTGAGTGAACCAATTGTTTAGAGCAGGGAAGGTGAGAGTTTAAAAAAGTGTTCAGGGTAGTAATATCCAGTTTTTTTCAATTTATAATTTGCACGATTTGATCCGTGGGGGTTAGTACCACATTAGCTGGGATTGTTAGGGAGAAACCAACAAGATAGTGATCGGACCAACATATTGGCAGTGCAGGCGAACATGTAATCTCAGGGAGATTAGAAAAAATAGGGTCAAATAAATGACCCGCCTCATGCGTAGGTCCAGAGTTGAGCAAGTTCACGTTAAGGGAGGCCAAGTCAAAGATAAACTCAGTGCTCGTTTTACAAAAAGGATTTTCTAAATAAATATTTAAGTCCCCTAGGAGGGAATAGTTAGCTGTTTTCATAACCAGGGGAGTTATAAGCTCAGGAAAGGCAGAAGTCCAGGAGGAGACAGGGGCAGGGGATTGATAAAAAAGTGCACCGGAAAACGTACATTTGGGAGTAAGAAACAACTTAAATAAGGCTGCTTCACAATTGGGAATCGGTAGATGTGTAAATTCACATTGATACTCTTTTTTAAAAATAATGGCGATGCCACCCCCTATTTTAGTGGTGCGATCTATCCTGACAATTGCGTAATTGTCAGGGACAGCAACCGTAATGCCAGGTAGCGCCCACTGCGAGTTGAGGGAAGCATGCAAATTTATACCACCTGACGAGAGCTAGTCTGCCGACCTCGATTGTGCGTGAGGCCCTAGGAATGCTCCCCTTCTGGTCTACGCCGTAGTTTCCCTCCACTCAAACGGAAGAATCTGTGGTGGACCGGGGAAAGGCGCTAGGCGACCGACTGTGACAGTACCAATATGCTCAGGTAAGGAATGCGTGCTGATTTAAAGTATGAACAGTGATTTATTTTAAAAACAGTGAAGTTAAAAGCAGTGCACAATTTTACAAGCAATTTAGCAGATTACTCAATAGGCAAGTGGTAGAGGTTGCTGCAAGCCCTTTACCAGGCGCTTCGTACCTCAGACTCTGACAAATGACTTAGCCTCTAGCGCGTCCTCTAGGATAAGGCATCTATAGCTGCAACGATCTGTTGCCCAGAGATCGATGGCTTATGACATAATGTGAGATCCAATTTATATAGCGTTGCACAGCTAGATCGGGAAAGAAGTGTCCTGGGGATAACATGAGCACATAAATATCAAAATCCCACAGCCCCTGAACATGAACAGAAAGGTTTTGATTTGTTTCCTGAAAGAACTCATGTTTTTTTGGGCGCACGGGGCAGGTGGGAGGGTATTCCATTCCAGGTACCTGCAGTCACCACAGGCAGGGAGCAGCCATCTATTCTGATTTTCGTAAACTTAGAGACTTTAGTCAGCAAAGCATGATGGATCTCACCCCTTGGCCAGCTGAGACCAGGCAAAAAGCGAGGACATATAAGAATGAAGGCCCTGACTGTAGAGCGTTTATGACATAAAGTGCTTTGTATTGACATCTTTTCAGGACAGGAAGCCGGTGCAATTTGACCAGTTTGTTGGAGATCGACCTTGATTTTATTAAACTCAGAACCAGCCCAACTGCTGTTTTTGTAGCAGCAACAATCTATGTAGGCGATATTCAGATATGCCTTCGTATACAGTGATGCAGGAATCCATTCTCGAGAGGATCAGAACCAGTACCAGGTCCCTCCTAGATAAAGCAGGGATTAATGGAAGTATTTTTCTGATAACGTTCAGCAGTCAGAAGCCTGTAGAGCAGGTGATTTTAATGTATCCTTTTAGGAACAGATGCAAGTCCACCCAAACTCCCAGTTTGCTGACCTGATGGAATGGGATGGACAGATCTCCCAACGACACCGGCCTCCACCCTTGTGCCATGAGGCTCCGGTCCCAAATACCACTATTTCCTTTTTTTCCACTGTTTAGCACCAGGGAGTTTGAGCTCATCCAATCAGCGACTTCCTGGCGGCAGCTCCTGAAATTAGTGAGCATTTTATCTGTATTTAATTCTAAACCAATGATTTGTGTATTTTCGAGTAGAGGTGATATTGAATGGCTCCATCAGGCGTATTTTCTTCTAATCTAATGATTTGTATATCATCGAGTAGAGGTGATATCATTTATCAAATGACTCGATCAGGTGTATTTTCTTCTAATCTAATGATCTGTGTATCATCGAGTAGAGGTGATATCGAATGACTCGATCAGGCTGGCCAAGTGGGCCATGTAAAGATTGAAAAGATTGCGGCTCAAATCCAGCCGGGGGGGGAGGGGGAATTGTCTTAGGGGTTGATCTGAAGTTAGCTGATGATACCGCTTGGGTCAGATCTTTCAAAAAGGATAAGAACCAAGCAGGCACTTTCCCCAAAGACCCACCATCTCCAATCTCTGTAGTAATGTGGAGTGGGAGATGGTGTCAAAGGCTTCTGATAGATCTAATAAGATCAGAGCCCCCACCTCCCCACCCCGTACATAATGTCTCTAATATCCCACGTGGCTTTAGCTCTGTTGGAGCCCTGGATGGACTTTGTGCTGAAGTTGGTGGGACTCAAGGTATTTGGTGAGCTGCTTGTTCACAGTGGCCTCAGTTAGTTTGGTGAACATCAGGAACAGAGAGACAGGCCGATCCTTAGAGTTAGAACTGCTGTTACTACTGGAGCAGACATCTGGAAGGAATGCTGTCTAAAACACTCAGATTGGCTGCACGCTGGGGTGCAACGGAGGGCAAGAATAAGAAGGTTGGGCTTGGATGTGTCCCTGAGTAATTACCTGAGCCTGGGATGAACTCAAACATTCCACCAATCATTTTGCTTATTCATAAATACGCCAGGTGTGCCCATGTGTGGGTCCCGTGCACGCTGCACCGCTGGAATCAAGTCGCACCCTAGAGTCAGAGCCCAGATGTGGGTCCCATGCTCGCTACATCACTGGAATGAAGCCGCACCATACAGTCAAGGCCCAGATAGACTGAAACCAGTCTTGGGTTGATTGTGTTCTGGTTCAGAAAGGATCTGGATTGGCTCTTCAGGCTGGACTGCCCTATTGGAAGAAGTCTAAATCTGATTTGCATATGTCTACTTCCTGTTTGAGGTGGCATTGTGGGCCAACAACCAAATCATCTCCCTCTCAGGCTTGGCCTGGTGAGGACCTGGGCGTGAGCCGGAGACTAGTGAGGACCAGGATGTGATCAGGGCCTTGTAAGGGCCAGGACGTGAGACAGGGCCTTGTGAGGACCAGGACGTGTGTCAGAGCCTGGTAGGGACATGGACGTGAGCCGGAGTCTAGTGAGGACCTGGATGTGAGCCGGAGTCTAGTGAGGATGAGGAAGTGATCAGGGCCTGGTGAATACCAAGATGTGAACCGGGGCCTTGTAAGGACCAGGACATGAGCCTGGGCCTTGTGAGGATGAGGATATGTGCCAGGGCATGGTGGACAGGACGTGAGCCAGGACCTTGTGAGGACCAGGACGTGAACCTTGGCCTGGTATGGACCAGCACGTGAGCAGGGGCTTGCTGGACCAGGATGTGAGCCAGGGCCTTATGACAACCAGGACATGAGGCGGGGTCTTGAGAGGACCAGGACTTGAGCCAGGGCCTTGTGAGGACCAAGACGTGAGCCAGGGTCTTGTGAGGATGAGGATGTGTGCCAGGGCATGGTGGACCAGGAATTCAGCCTGGGCCTGGTATGGACCAGCACGTGAGCCGGGGTCTGGTGCGCCAGGACGTGAACCAGGGCATTGAGAGGACCAGTAAGTGAGCTGGGGCCTTGTGAAGACCAGGACGTGAGCTGGGGCCTTGTGAGGACCAGGACATGAGCCATTACCTTGTGAGGATCAGGACGTGAGCCGGGGCCTTGTAAGGACCAGGATGGGAGACGGGACCTGGTGGACTAGGATACTGAGCCATCTCTCGCTCCCTTATAGAGGCCAGACTAAACACCTGGTTCGTCCTCTCTTGCAGGACCAGGGAAGGGTCAGTCCAGAGTTCCAAGGACACAAGAGACTGGGGCGCTGGACTTGCACCCCCTGTTTTTCATTGTATTTCTCCCTGAAACAGATAAAACTGTGTGAAATCTCCTTGAGAGAGATTCATATTATCACAGATCTCACTGGACTCACAATCTGCAGAAAGAGGCTGAGAATGAACGTCCTTGCACATGAACTGTTCTACTCTTCTTTGCCACGATGCCCTGGGAAGTACCAAATATTTCCGTAGAGTGATCCCCCGAATATTCATGCCTGTAATACGTAAGTGCATTCTGGGGGTTGTAGTCTTGTTACTTCACTAAAGACAGTGGTTTAAAAAATAAACTCCATGCTTGGAGGAGATGTGTGCCTTTGTCAGGAGCCATCTGAGGCTCTCTGGTAACTCTGGATACTTTTCAAAAACTCGGATTATGAGCTCTTAAAATAAAATGATATGTCTGGAAAGGAGCATCTCTGGGCGGTGAGAGCAGCGGCTGAGGCGGTCCACATTCTTCAGACCAAGAGAACAGGACAGGCCTCACCTCCTACCCCTAAAGGGCAGGTTTCATCCCAGCAGATGACACGGCTCCACTCCTCTGCATCCTCCTGGACACGCCTCAACCACTCTGCACCCCCAGCTCAGGAACAGGTACCACCTCCTCTGCACTCCTGGACAGGCCTCACCTGCACTTAATCCCCTGGACAGGACATGCTTTACCTCCTCTGCACCGCGGACAGGCCTCACCTCCTCTGCTCCGCCTGGACAGGCCTCTCATCCTCTGCACCCCTGGACAGGCCTCACCTCCTCTGCACCCCGGGACAGGCCTCACCTCTTCTGCTCCCCCTGGACAGGCATCTCCTCTGCACCCCTCAGGACAGGCATCACCTCCTCCACACCCCTGGACAGGCCTCACCTCCTCTGCACCCCTGGACAGGCCTCTCATCCTCTGCACCCCTGGACAGGCCTCACCTCCTCTGCACCCCGGGACAGGCCTCACCTCTCCTGCTCCCCCTGGACAGGCATCTCCTCTGCACCCCTCAGGACAGGCATCACCTCCTCTGCACCCCTGGACAGGCCACACCTCCTCTGCACCCCCACGGAACAGGCCTCAACTCTTCTGCATCAGCTTCGCAGGCCTCACCTCCTCTGCACTGTGGTAAATAAATAATTAATTACCGGTTCTATTTTTGACTATAATCAATAAACGGGTAGCTCAATAAATAAGAGTCAAGATACGAGGTAGCTGGAGTTGACAGGCTTTAATCAGGCATAAAAGGACTGGAACAGGACAGCCTGCATGGGAATGGGATGGCAGCTGCCGGGGGCAGGAATAGGCAAATGGGCAACTTTTAATAACAGTGCACAATATTTATAGTTAAACAAATACATTACAGTCAATACAGTAGGCGTAGCAGTAGGCGGAGTTTGTAACAGTCGCGAAAGATAAGGGCAAAATGAAGTAACAAGAAGGCGTGTACAGGGCGTATACATAGACATGTGATACAAACGTAACAGAATATGTCATAAACGGGGCGGAAACATGGAGGGGGCTACCTGAGCAGCTGGGACCTCTAACCTAGTGGTGCGCGCAAACTGACAATGACGTGTTACTAGGAGAACTGGGGGGCTATGACTTCTGCGCTAGAAGAGGAGACGAAAGGTCTGGAGTGTCAGAGCGACATGTACCTAAAGCCTATCTGGTATCTGGTGTTTAGAGAACATGTTGATAGAATCCAAAAGTTATCAGGGCAAAGGCTAACAGACACTAAGACTGGTGCATGCATAATTCTACATGTAGTGTGTGTGCGAGGAATATTCTATGAATATTAATACAGTATTTCTCTTACATGGAGACATAAAGGCTAGACCATGACGGAAACTATTGATGCGATTCAGTAGCTTAGGAATGCAGAGAAGGAGGGCTGGACTGATAACTAGAATCATAACATACTCTTGGCAGACTGGGAGGCAGAGCCAGGCCGAGCCGGGCACTGCGTGGCATGAAGTAAGTGAAGGGTCAGGGATACAGGTGGGGGCTGTATCGCTCCTCGGAGAGGGTTCAGGAGACAGGAGCTGAATCTGAGTCTGGGCCCTTTTTGAGGCCTAGAAACGGGGACAATTCAATGAATTAACGTGCACACTGTAAAACGTGGCAACGTAGCTTTACATAGGCCTAATATTCGTTGTTTTCACGAGAACTGGAAACTGGCATACTAGAGATGGACACAACTGTAATTGCGTCTTTAATCGATCAGAAGGGAATACATGCATATCGATCATGCACATATGACATAACATGGGGAACACGTAGGCACATACAACATGGCAAAATTTACTTTTCCACATTCCCTCCTTGTGCCCTACGTTTCCATCAGGAAACATCAATATTCATGATACCATCTATCATTTCATATAGCATCATTTGCTCGTCTCGAATTGTCTTGGAACGGGATTTAGGACTAGGAATACAAGAGGTAGCGCACATGCCGCAAATCGCAGGGCCACATTGTATACAGAGGCAGCAACTGAATATGATCGTTACTGCAATACCTAGGAATGACAATACTTTCCATCCCCAGGCAGATATGATACTCCAGAGCCAACCGGACCATGTCCAGGTGCCTGGATTCTGGTGTAACTGATGGGCAATTTTATGAAGTCTGGTTATAGCTGAATAAACAGACGGCGCGTTATTAGGAATGAAAATGCAGCAACTAGATCCGATGACTCTACATGCTCCTCCTCTATCGGCCAGTATGACGTCAAGAACGAGACGATTTTGGAGCACGACAAATCTCATAGCAGATTGCTCTTCGGTTAAGTTACCTAGAGCAGAAGTAGACTCATTCACTACTGCTTCAAGGGTTCTGGTTAGTCTACGGATTAACTTACTATTCTGGACAGGTCCTATAAAGAAGAAGAAACCTTTATTGAAATCTGTATACTGTTCTAGAGCAGTTTCTGTTTGATCGACAATTGGGGACTCGATCTCCCTTCTAGGTCTGACGTGTACTAGATGTGTGTTTCTATGATAATCAGATGGGGCTAGGAAAACTGGTGGCAGTAGGAAGGCAATGTAACATGTTCCATCCCAATCGAGGGGCAGACGAACATATGCGGTCTGACCACAAACAAAATAAGAATGACGTGAAGCTTTGAAAATAGATTTCCCACTGTCACTATACTCGACAGTAGTAGTACAATCACTATGTCCTACATGTGCGGAACCATTATTTCTGACACATAATTCGCCTTTGACTGGTAGTACTGAAATAGCAGGTAAGTCTGGAGTAGTATCAGACTGAACATTCAGGACCATAAAATTCGAAGAATAATTACCTAAATTATAAACTTCATTTTCTAGATCTAACCCTGTTCTATGGGAGAGACCTTGCTTGTCTGGGAAACATGTTCTATTCAGAAGGGACATATCATTGGAGGATGACGTTAACGTGGACCATGCTCCACATGAACCATTATGTGAAAACGGATAAGGAAAGAGTGGCAGAACTCCCTTCGGTGTCTGGAAAGGGGGGAGTCGACCACACACCCAACAATTAGTGGCATTGCTGGTCTGGTGTGAATAATGTAACATTCTAATGAATGTGTTATTTCTCATAGCAAGACGATAGGATAACTCGTGAGGAGGCAGATCACTAAATGTGTGCTCTACTGTAGCATTAGAAAACATATTTACATGAGAAATTGGAAAACATAAATGCAATGCATAACTTGTGCAGGTAACCATCAAACTTAGAAACAATAGAAAACTTAGAAAAACGATACATCGGATAGAGTTTTGACTAACTCTCTCACTATGGGGGTCTATCTCATACATGTCAGATACCTGTCTAACCGTTTCACCCGAGGGGGACTTAGACAATTAAACTGGCTGACTTATTTTACTAGACCGTAGCTTCAACTTATACTCCTGCTGCGGAGTTATCTCTAACAGGGGAACTTTCAATTCAGGATTGAGATTAATGTCTGATTTAGAGTCTTGTTTCAGGCAGTCTTTAGAATTGGAACAGTTCTTAGAAATGTTCTTGGCAAATGTTTTTATACGCAATCCATGGAATTTCTTGATATGTGACAGATGGACCCATCCCTTGCGGCCTTCCAACTTCACGGCCGTACGGGTGGTCAGAAGGACTAGTTTCGGCTCCTTCCAGCGAGGCTCCAGCGGACTTGAACGATCAAAGTTCCTGACCAGTACTAGGTCACCTGGGATGACCTCATGCGGTTTCACTTCGGTATTGTCTGGAAATGCAGCGGCAACCTGCGAACGACAAGAGTGTAGGGCAGACATCAAGGAAGCTAGGTAATCTGTCAACATATTACTGGAAACATCTGTAATACTACGGGGTCTAGGTGTACCCCACATATTTGGGGGGCGGCCGAATACGACCTCATAAGGGGACAGACCTGATCTGGAGTGTGCAACCATCCTCATGAAGAATAAAGCAACTGGCAGGGCAACTAGCCAGTCTACACCTTTCTCTTTACATGTCTTAGCAATACGGATTTTCAGAGTTTGATTATGTCTCTCTACGAGACCGGCTGCTTCAGGATGGCGCACACAATGGAACTTCCACTGGTACCCTAACAAAAGGGAAACATGCTTCATTAGCTCAGATGAGAATGGCTGGCCGTTATCAGAATACACGACCCTAGGGAGTCCATAACGGGGGAAGAATTCACGAACCAACTGCTTGGCAGTGGTCGCTGCTGTGTAATCTGGAACTGGATATGCTTCTGTCCACCTGGACAAAGCGCATACAACTACGAGGACATACTTGAAACCTCGACATCGCTCCATCTGAATATAATCCATCTGGAGGACTTCAAAAGGGTGGTCAGGGGGTTGGAATCCACCTTGTTCCACCGGGACACTTTTACCTGGATTGAACTGGCAACATATCATACAGGTACGGACTTTCTGCTTGGCTGCAGCTCGTAAGTGTTTGTTGAACCAAAGGTTCTGCATACTGTCTAAAATGGCTTTTTCTCCTAGATGTGCTGGACTATGTGCGGTATTAATAATGACTTGAACCATAGAGTCGGGGAGAAACCATGTGGCTTTTCCCTTCGTCACCCATCCCTGATCTGTCTGGACCCCTCCTTGTTCGGACCATTTCTTGATTTCTTCAGGAGTAGCATGTAACTGTATGTCTATGACATCTTGTGTAGGGTCCTTAACTGTCATACAAGTAGTCTGTTCTGGAATGCATGTCTGTGTCTTGTTAACTGGAATGTCGGGAGTCTGAGCTGTAAGCTTGGCTGTTCGATCTGCTAGATCGTTACCTTGGGAAATGATGTCAGTAACTTTCGTATGTGCTTTGCACTTCATGATAGCGACAGCTGTCAGTAAATGTATTGCATCTAACAGAGCTTGAATGAGGAGACCATGCTGAATCTTGGTTCCATGAGAAGTCATGAAACCTCTCTCCTGCCAGAGCACTCCGAAGTCGTGTACAACTCCGAATGCATAACGTGAATCTGTATATATGTTTACTTTCAGGTTCTTGGCACGTATGCAGGCTTGGGTCAGAGCAACTAGCTCTGCTGCTTGAGCAGACAGGGTGTCAATACGGTGTGTCTCAATAACTTCTGTGTCAGTAGTCACTGCATACGCGGCTACTAGTTCTTCTGTACTGGTTCTCATACATGAACCATCCACATAAAGCGTCAGGTCGGGATCAGGTAAGGCAATGTCTGTCAGGTCTTGTCTTGGCTTAGGCATAGTGTTAATGACTTCCACACAATCATGTGTGGCGGGATTTGAAGTAACTGACGGTAACAGTGTAGCAGGATTCAGAACGTTGCAGCGTCTGATTTCTATGTGTGGCTGGAACAGTGTCAGTTCATAACCTGTTAAACGTGCAATGGTCAAGTGCTGAGTCTGTGTTCGGTTTAAAAGAACTTCCACGGAGTGTGGAACTTGTACTGTCAGGGAGTGTCCTAATACTATGGAATCACTTTGTCTGATTGCTAGAGCTGTGGCTGCAACTGACTTGAGGCACGCAGGCAACGCCTGGGCTACAGGATCTAATGTGCTCGAAAAATAAGCACAAGGCTTGTACTGTCCTGCTTGATCTTGTGTGAGAACAGATAATGCAGTACCATTACGTTCTGTGACAAAAAGTGTAAAAGGCTTACTGTAGTTCGGTGTAGCTAGAACAGGTGCTTGGCATAAAGCTTTCTTTAATTCATTAAAACTAAGTGTATGTTCGGATGTCCAAGGGAGGACAGTCGATACGGCTGCCTCCTGTGTCGTTAACTGTATCAGTGGCTTGGCTAGAAATGCATACTGTGGAATCCATTGTCTGCAATAAGAAGTGAGGCCGATAAAAGCACGTACCTCCTTCTGTGTCTTGGGCTGTGGAAGACTCGCTATTAACTGGATACGGTCTGGTGTCAACTGCCTACCCCACTTGGACAGTAAGTGGCCTAAGTAGATCACTTGCTGGACACAGAACTGAAGCTTCGAAGGGGACACCTTGTGCCCCTGCTCAGCGAGAAAATACAGGACTGTAAGTGACGCTCGCTCGCAGTCACGTTCAGAACGGGCTGTGATCAGTAGATCATCGACATACTGGAGCAGGGCAGTGTCTGTTGGCATGTGAATATTGTCTAGTTGTCTTTTAAGTGCTTGACTGTAAATACTAGGACTTTCTGTGAAACCTTGAGGAGCTCGTGTGAATTTATAGCTCCTTCCATTTAGACAAAATCCGAAAAGGTACTGGCTGTCTGGATGAATCGGAACACTGAAAAATGCATTCTTGAGGTCTATTACAGTAAAAAATGTAGCTTCAGAATCAATAGCTGTCAATAAGGAAGAAATATCTGGGACTACTGGATACTGGGGTATGATACATTTATTAAGTTCTCGAAGGTCAATCACTAATCGATATACTGGAGGTGCATTTGGATCAGTACGTTTCATGACTGGAATGATAGGAGAATTACATATATTGGAGTCAGTTTCTACAACCACTCCTTGAGCAATAAGCTCATCAATAATTTTGGATAAGGCTGCTACAGCCTCAGGTGGCAATCTGTACTGTCTGATTCGTGGCAAGACTATGCCTTGCTTGAGAGTCACACGATGGGGTGTAATTTGCATAAAACCTACATCAGTTGGACCTTGCGCCCATAAATGCTGCGGTACATTGGATAATCTTGGATCAAAATCACGTAATACATAGTGACCTTTAAAGTCTCTTAAAAACAAACGTATTCCTTCTGGGGAACAGCAAATAACTGCACCTAATTCTTTCAATGTTTTAATACCTAACAAATTTTCTGGACATGACTTCGTAAGTAACAAATCAGTAGTTCGGGACAATGGACCTACTTCTAGAGAAACTGGCTTTGATATCTCGTTTACAATAGGCTTTCCTGAAAATCCAAGGGAAACATTTCTAGAGCCTGAGAGCGGAGCCCCTGGAACCTCGTCATGACTGATAGTAGTCCTACTTGCCCCTGTATCAATCAAAAACTTTCTGTCTTTACCTAATACTTGACTGTGTACATAGGGACCCTCTTGATCTACAGGTATCTCGATGAGAGGCAAGCCTACCTCCCTCTCTAGGCTGTTTCATGAATACGGTTGATACTCTGGATACTCTGTCTGGGCATACTGGTACATCTGTTGTGTAACATGCTGTGTTGCAACAATAGGCTGCGGTGCTGGAACTGTCTGTTGTGCATTCTGTGGTGACTGAGAAGTCTGTGAAACTTGTTCTTGTCTAGGCGGACGTGGTCTTTCTTTAGTCTTACCAGTTGCTATGTTGTGTTTCAGAACTGCACACTCGTTTATAAAATGACCTGGCTGTTTACAATAATTGCATGTCCCTTTAACGGGAGCTGCAGGATGACTGGCTTGATTCGGACCCCTCTTCTGACTGTCTTGTGGAACAGATTGTGCAACTAGTACTTTCATTTTCGTGTCTTTCATACGTCTCCTTTCGTGTTCTTGCTCTTCCCTGATTCTTTTCTGGTGATACTGGAGCATCTGTAACATCTGTGACGGGGTACTAGCTTGCCAAGTACTTTCGACTTTCAAAACTCGATTTTTACCTTGTGGGCTGGAATTCTCGACTAGTTTAGTAACAAAAAGATGAGGGTATGACTCGCTACCTGTCTTCAAACCACTGTTGATAATGAAACATTTTTCGAATCTAGAATAAAAATCACTAGTATCTTCATCCTGTTTCTGTTTACATGCTGAGATTGCATCCCAATCTTCCTTTTTCGTGGCTAATAATCTTGGCAAAACCTGAATCAATAACTCTGGCAATTCTTTACATTTGTCCCCAAGACCGGTACCTGGTACTCGTATTTTATCTTCAGCTTCTAGAGCTGTCCAATCAATCTTTTTCTCTCCCACCTCCCATTCTTTTTCCTTGAGTTTTTCATATACCCCTGCGGGCAACAGGACCTTTAACATTTTAATAATATCTGGATATGTGTATTCTCCCATACGGAGCATGTCTTTTAATTCTCGATGGAACCCTGCTGGATCTTTGTCGTGACAGGGAATTAATTTTTTCATCTCTAAGAGTTCCATCTTTGTAATAGGGGTGTAAACAAATACTCGTTGCATTTCACCATCCGGTGTCCTAACTGGATGTACTTCTCGTAACGGATGCTGTCTATCTATGTAAAATGGTTTACTTTCTGGAGGTGAGACGTGAACAAAATGCGGATTCAGGAACGTTCTATATTTGTGGCGCTGTTCTAGAATAACACTAATTAAATCGGTACCTAAACCTTTCCATTTATACTGGAGTAACTCGTTCAGGACATCATGTAACGGACCTGGATCAGAATGCTGACCCTCATATAATGTAATGAGGTGCTGGATCATATACATACCCACCAGTCGCTGCTCGGCTGGGGGCAGTTTCAGAAACATTTGTGCCACTATTTCATCTGGAAAAGTGGTAGAATCAGTAGCCCATCGGACTGCTGATCGGGCTAGTTCTTGTTCATGCATGGTGCTAAGTTCACTATAACCGATTCGTGATCTCAGAATGTGATCGGTAGCTTGAAATACTTGTTCCAGAGAACCTTGTTCTGGTGCTGGAAGGTGAAAAACTTTCTTGTGTTCTAGGCGTGAATGTCGTTCTGGAAGTCTAGATCTACCTACATACGCTATTCTGGTGGGATTCTCGTCGTCTACCTCTTCAGTAGAAGAGTCGTTTTCTTTCTCGCTTACTTGTGCTGCTTTACGATTTTCGTGTAACCTTATTATTTCCTTACGAATTTTCTTGTACATATTCTCTATACTACTGAGTGTCTTGTGTCTACCCTCGGCTATATTATCACTCCACCTTGTCAGGACTTTCATTTCGGTCGGATCTTTAGTCGGACAATCTTGTTCCCTTACTAAAAATTGATTAAAAACTTTAATAGCATGAGCTGTGTCTCAGCTTTCCTTAGAGACATGATTTCGCCAATACTTTCTGGATCGTCTCCTGTACGGATGAAACTATATATTCTGTCTAGATCTTCTTTCATATTCGGTAGGGTGTCCAAATACTCGGTCACCCGTCTTACACGCAATGAATATATAACCATATTATCATCGCCTGGGGCTGGATCATAACGGCATTCGGTAAGAGCTCGTCTGATATCTGCAACGGACTGATATTTGGGCGTACGCTGTAACGCACGTTCATGTAACTCGACTAATGTTACACGTTTGTGTGGCGGCGGGGTACCAGGAGGACCTCCTCTCGCGGCCCCTAAACTGGAATCGTCGACTGATACTCTTCGTGCTGGCAGAGTGACCGAGGTAGCGGGAACTTGTACTATGGGCTGGACCGGGGGTACCGTAACAGGTGCTGTAACAGGTGCCCCGGTGGCTGGAAGAACAGGAATTACATTATTTACTGGATCTGGCGGAGCAGGATTCGCATATTCTGGGACTGTGTCGTCCAAATAGGACGAGAGAAAAATATCAGCTGCGGTCGGTTTGTGACGTAGCTTAATCGGAACTAATGGCGGCGGAAAATTACATGGTGCTTCCGGGGTTGCTTTCGGCAAGCCCTCAGCAAGAAGAGGATACATACCCTTAATAAGGGCATTTCTCTGTCTGTCTGACTGTTCGGCTTTAACTCGTTCACCTACTTCGATCAATTCCCTTTCTTGGGCTCTTTCTGAGGATTCTCTACTTAATTCTGGCTTTCTGATTTCTTTCTCTGTTCTTTTATGAGATTCTTTGCGCCATAACTCGATGGCATCTTTCTGGGACTGTCTGGATTTCTTTTTCCATAATGCTTCTTCTACTCGCATGATGCACTCGGCATCCCACGTACCTGATACAGGCCATCTATATTTCTCTTCTAGATCTTTAGTATACTCGACCCATAAGTCTAGATATAATATGGCACTTATGCCATGTTTATGATACATAAAATGACCTGGACTGTCCCTAGGCGGGACAGGAACTGCTTCCTCGAGCAGACCTTTTCTAGTTCTTAACTGACGTAACTTCGTGAACAGAGGCATAACTTAGACTGGAGTCTAGACACAATACAATACACGATAAACACAATAATAACTAAGAAAACAAATCACTCATACAACGACATTGAAAACACATGAAATAACATTTAAATTAACAGTTCGGACAGAATATTACCTGGAATACTGAAAACAGAACACATGAATTTCTCGAGAACAGAACTTACTAGAACAGACTAGATGCACTGCTAAAACAGTACGAAACTTACCGGTCTCATAAAGAGACACGTCAGGACCCGCATCCACCTAGGTGGACACTTCGTGTTGGATCTGTGTACCCAAACCCACGGACCAGAGACAAATTAATTGACCCTGTCTAGATACTACCCCAGCAACGGTACTCACCGGGCAGCAAGAACGGAAGGCCTCGGACTGGACTGGACTGCTACGACGACGGACGGACGAACTTCGGACTTCAGTTACAGGTGGGCCTCCGGATACCTCGGACCTTGGACTCTCGGCTTGGGCTCTGGTCGGGACTCGCCGCGTTCCTCCACCGCCTCGTCTGGATGCTGGACCGCAACCTCCGTCTCCTCCGTGGGCCTGAGGGATACTTGAAGCAGAAATATCTGCACGTGCACGGTATGGTTCCGTCACGGCTGCAGAGGATCAGGGGGCCTGCGTGGCTTCTCCGGCGCGTGGGGAAAGGGCAAGTCCCTGTTCGGGCGCCATTATGTGGTAAATAAATAATTAATTACCGGTTCTATTTTTGACTATAATCAATAAACGGGTAGCTCAATAAATAAGAGTCAAGATACGAGGTAGCTGGAGTTGACAGGCTTTAATCAGGCATAAAAGGACTGGAACAGGACAGCCTGCATGGGAATGGGATGGCAGCTGCCGGGGGCAGGAATAGGCAAATGGGCAACTTTTAATAACAGTGCACAATATTTATAGTTAAACAAATACATTACAGTCAATACAGTAGGCGTAGCAGTAGGCGGAGTTTGTAACAGTCGCGAAAGATAAGGGCAAAATGAAGTAACAAGAAGGCGTGTACAGGGCGTATACATAGACATGTGATACAAACGTAACAGAATATGTCATAAACGGGGCAGAAACATGGAGGGGGCTACCTGAGCAGCTGGGACCTCTAACCTAGTGGTGCGCGCAAACTGACAATGACGTGTTACTAGGAGAACTGGGGGGCTATGACTTCTGCGCTAGAAGAGGAGACGAAAGGTCTGGAGTGTCAGAGCGACATGTACCTAAAGCCTATCTGGTATCTGGTGTTTAGAGAACATGTTGATAGAATCCAAAAGTTATCAGGGCAAAGGCTAACAGACACTAAGACTGGTGCATGCATAATTCTACATGTAGTGTGTGTGCGAGGAATATTCTATGAATATTAATACAGTATTTCTCTTACATGGAGACATAAAGGCTAGACCATGACGGAAACTATTGATGCGATTCAGTAGCTTAGGAATGCAGAGAAGGAGGGCTGGACTGATAACTAGAATCATAACATACTCTTGGCAGACTGGGAGGCAGAGCCAGGCCGAGCCGGGCACTGCGTGGCATGAAGTAAGTGAAGGGTCAGGGATACAGGTGGGGGCTGTATCGCTCCTCGGAGAGGGTTCAGGAGACAGGAGCTGAATCTGAGTCTGGGCCCTTTTTGAGGCCTAGAAACGGGGACAATTCAATGAATTAACGTGCACACTGTAAAACGTGGCAACGTAGCTTTACATAGGCCTAATATTCGTTGTTTTCACGAGAACTGGAAACTGGCATACTAGAGATGGACACAACTGTAATTGCGTCTTTAATCGATCAGAAGGGAATACATGCATATCGATCATGCTCAGGTACTGGGTTTTTAGGAACCGGTGCCGAACCGGTAACCCAGCGGTGCCAGGGGATCAACACACCAAAGACCTCGGGTTCTCCTGAGTCAGACCCACAGAAACTTCAGAGTCTTCTAGGTGAAGTCAAAGATTAGTTTATTGGCTGCAACCAAGGTGACAGGGTCCTAGAAGTACGATACAAGTATATTCAGGAGACTGCACACCTTCACAAAGTTAGGCTTCTCTTCTTATACACAACATTTGCCCTTTGGCGAAACATTCCTTGGGTGCGCGGTATTTCATTTATGGTTACTGATTACAAAAGAAAGCAGAGTCATGATGACATGTACATATTTCACGTCGTGCTGCCCATAACAAATCATCCGGCAAGGCCCAACATTTCATCAGATATCGCTGGACCCCTAATAAAAAATGGTCACCTCCCCACCATAAAATAAGTGAGGGAAAGAAGTGAAAAAAGATGTGAGCGAGATATGGCAGGTGTGCGTGCTGAAATGGTTTTATGGCCGGTTGGGCCTAGATACTATCTTGCTTGGCCACTGGGAGGGAACTGACCTAACAAGCTCGGCCTGGGGCAATGGTTCTAACTTGTACTGGGGTCAGGAAGAAGTCGATTAAGGAGTACGTGTCCTTGTGGAATCAAATTCGACTGGATTAAGGCCTATGTAGAGGGCAACGTGCAACTAAGGGTTCAGAAGGTAAATGACGATTTCGAGGTGCAATTGTCACTCGAATACACTGAAAATACATGTCCTTGATGTACTCGTCATTTCCGGTCTTTTGATACCAAATTCGTCCTATTTCGACGAAGTTTTTATTCTCGAGTCCGGTACTATTACGGATCCATATTTTTCAGAACCACAGACCCTCCTTTTGCCCTTACATAGGCAATTAATCTATCCTCATGTTAATCTGAGTCCAGATCTATATTCCTAAAGTCATTGAGGTGTTGCTGCAACATCATTCTAGTGCTGAGTTCGTGTCTTGACACAGGCTTCCTTACACATGATGTAGCACAGAGGCCACATATTGCAGGAGCACACTGTATGCATAGACAGAACAGGAAAAGAATGGCTAAGACCATCCCAATGACCATCAGAATTTTCCATCCCCAGGCAGATATCAGCCCCCAGAACCATCCCATTAATGACCAATCTCCTTTGTCCACATGGATAGATTCGGAAATCTTATGTAGTTTGGAGATGGCCCTGTACACTGTTGGAGCATTATCTGGAATAAAAATGCAACAACTGGACTGGATCAATTTGCATACCCCACCCCGGTCCGCAAGTATTACATCCAAAGCGACCCGGTTCTGAAGGGTCATCAGTCGATTCGACTGGAGCTCAGCAGTCAGGTTACTAAGGGCACCGGCAGTCTCAATCACGGTGGATTCAACTACCCTTGTTAATTGCCTTATGTTTCTGCTGTTAACCATGGCTCCCCAGAACGGCAGAATACCCATTGCAAAGTCACCGAATTCTTGACCTGCAGTGTCTTCTTTACTCAAAACACCTCGGACTATCCTTGTCCGATGGTAATCCGCCGCTGCTGTGTAGGTGGGAGGTAACAGGAATGAAACAAAACATGAGCCCGAGAAGTCAGGGGGCAACCATGTATAGGCTCTATCGTGGCAGATGAAATAAGTACCTTTTGCGGCTAAAAAGGCAGGGGAAGTCTGAGATCCAAAAACATACGTTTCTGCGCAGACACTCTTCCCTAGCTGAGCTCTGGGATTCCTACCAATACCTTGCAGACACAGGTGACCTTGATGGGGTACGATCCAGATAGGGGACGATCTCTTGGCTTGCTGTTTCTCACTTAGTGTAGTGCCATATCCGGTCACATTCCAACCTACATATGCAAGTATCTCATCGTCTGGGGTATCTTCGTAAGAAGTCACTTCCTTGATCATGTCAACTATACCCTTCACTAGGGCGCTAGTCTTGAGGTTGTCTTTTACAGAACGTAGGGGTTGGATTTCTCGTGCATATATGAACATTGTCCTATATGCCCATACTGACCCATTGTGACTAAATGGCAGGACCAAATAGGGGATACCTCTATCCGTGGTGTGGGGCATGAGACCACACACCCAACAGTTGGTTGTGTTCATTACAAGTTGGTGTTGGTGTAATAGCTGAACGAAGGAGTTATTAATGAACTCTAATCTCCTATTTGATTCGTGGTCAGGCAGAGAGTGGAAAGAATGAGAGGAAACAGTAGGGGGAGGTATGGGCGATGTAGTAGGCGTGAATGTCATATGAGAAGAGAATAAAACATAGCTTATCAAAAACACCATTACGCTAAATATCATAAAAATACACATCATTATAAAAATTTTCTTTCTCATTGTTTTCAAAAGCCTCTGCTTAAAGTTCATTTGTCTGGCAGTTCTCTCCACATCAGGAAACTCCATCCTCTCTAAGGTGCTGCCCGCGGCGGTAGGTTGTTTCTGCTAAAGGATGCTTCCGTCAGTCTAGGGTGGCTCCCTTCGACCAACTGGAACCAGCAACCTATTGTTGTCAGCTGCACCCAAAAGTCTTTAATCAACCGCGACCCTAGCAGCGGAACCCGGATGGCGGTTCGAAAAAAACAAAAATAAGCAAGTTACCTAGATGGGAGAATCTGCATTTTCAAAATAGCATTTTGGAAGGAAAAAACGTATTATTTTATTAGTCCACAGGTTTTTCTCTCGGATCAAAAAATAAATCACTTTTACTTTAGTCTGTTTTTCTCGGTCGTAAATTATAGCGTCTTTTCCCGGGTGCTGTCTGGTCCGGAAATAGTAGCTCAGGTTCCACAGAGTTCAATTGTTCTGATGGCGGCGTAGTTTCTTGAAAAATGTCCTTACTGTCACAATCGCGTTTAGCTTCTTTTACGCGTTCATCAGTTGTGCGCTTTGAGTCAGTGCCTCCTGTCCGGACCCATTGGTCATGTGGCAGAGGGAAAGGTATTCTCTTACAGTGGATCCCGTGGACCCAATTGGCCTTCCCCTCCACTTTAACAGTCGACCTTGTAGACAGGAGGACGAGGTGAGGTCCGGTCCATCTGGGCTGGTCGTTTCTTGTCCTCTGGAAATTCTTGACCAGAACCCAGGAGCCAGGGTCAATGGAGTGACCCGGTGTCTCGGAAACCGGAGGCAAGGTGTTGTGGACCTGTTGATATAAAACACGCAATTTAGCCGTCAATTCATACAGATAGTCGAGCAAAATGGGGTGTTGCAGCTCGCTAAACTTCGTGGGCCTAGGCACTCCCCATATGTTGGCTGGCCGACCAAAGACTATTTCATAGGGGCTGAGTTTCATTCGCGAATGCACAGTCATTCTGGTGGACAGGAGTGCTAAGGGTAGAGCGTCGGGCCATTTAAGACCCGTGCTCGCTTGGATTTTGGCCAATTTAAGTTTAAGCGTGCCATTGTAACATTCCACTAATCCAGCTGATTGGGGGTGATTTGCAGCGTGGAACTTCTGACTAATGCCTAGCCCTTCACACACTCGTTTCATCACACAACCCACAAATTCACTTCCGTTGTCCGACCAGACCATTCTAGGCATTCCGAACCTGGGGAAGAACTCTTTCACAAGGGCTTTCGCTGTGGACAAGGCAGTATTGTCCCTTAGGGGATAGGCTTCTACCCACCTTGAGAAGGCGCAAACAACCACGAGCACATATTTTAAGTTGTTGCACCTCTCCATGTGTATGAAATGTAGCTGCAAAACCTCGAACGGATACGTAGGAGGTGCAAAATGACCAGCTGGAGTTGGGGTTCCCCTACCAGGATTGTGCTTCAGACATACCATGCAATTCTTGACAACATTCTCTGCACACTTGGGAATCCCTGAATTCTTCCACACTGGGGCCAACGACTCGCAAATCCCTTTCGCGCTGATATGGGCCATCCCATGAGCCATTGTAACCACTGCAGGCACATATGCATCGGGTAACATCCATCTTTGTTGCTCTGTCGATTCAATCCAACAACCATTTACATCCATTCTCCCTGTACTTTCTTTCCACATGCTTAACTCTTTCTCCGTGGCCTCAGCTTGGATGGACTACACACTTTCTATTGTGTTTTCACATATTCCAATATCACCAGTCCATCTTTCTGGGCTCGCAACATACATTCGGCTCATCACATTCTTTGCCGTTTCTTTAGCAGTTTCATCAGCAAATGCATTTCCACGACCAACATCATCGATCACTTTCTTGTGTGCACTACATTTTACAACTGCTACTTTCAGGGGCAACGTCAGTGATTCAAGAAGCTCATTCACCAACTGACCATGCTGAATCTTAGCTCCATGCGAAGTCAGGAACCCACGTTCTCTCCACAGTCGTCCAAAACTGTGAGCCACTCCAAAAGCATACTGACTGTCGGTATAGACAGTCACTTTCATTCCTTTTGATAACACACATGCTCTCGTTAACGCCACGAGTTCGGCGGCTTGAGCCGAACCATGTGGTATTCGCGCAGTTTCAACGATTGTGTGCAGAGTTGTGACAGCATATGCTGTAGTCACGTTACCATTTGGGAGTTTAAAGCATGAACCATCCACCCATAATGTACCATCACATTCGGCGAAAGGAGTATCGGATAGATCAACTCTCCCTTTGGTCTCCTCCTCCGTTCTGAGGAAACAATCGTGCTGTTCTGAAGCATCCGATTCCTCAGCAATTGGTAACAATGTGGCTATGTTCAGGGTACTGCATCTTTTGATGTGCACATGGCTCGCTAGTAGCGTCAATTCATAACTGGACAGTCGAGCACTAGTTAAGTGCTGTGTCTTGGTCCTATTTAACAATGTATCTACTGCATGCGGGACCATCACAATTAGTGTATTATTCATTACTAGGCCTGCAGACTGTCGAATAGAAACAGCTGCTGCTGCTGTGGCCCTTAGACAACTTGGCAATGCTCGTGCTACCGGATCCAAAGTTGACGAAAAATAGGCGCATGGCCGTTGTCTATCTCCGTATAACTGAGTCAGCACAGACAATGCACAACCCTCCTTCTCGTGGACATATAATGTGAAAGGTTTACTGTAGTTGGGGTTACCTAACACAGGGGCCGAACATAATGCTGTGCGTAATTCGAGAAAGCTTTTCTGACACTCATCGGACCAAGGAATGGGATTGGGTGTATTTGTACACGTTAGTGCCAATAAGGGTTTGGCTAATAACGAAAAATTTGGGATCCACTGTCTGCAGTACGATGTAATGCATAAGATAGCGCGTACTTCTCTCTGCGTTCTTGGCACATTTAATTTTGCTATTGCCTGAATTCTTTCTGGGGTCAGTTTCCTTCCCTCCTTCGATAAGAGATGACCTAAGTAGGTCACTTCTTGTCGGCAATATTGGAGCTTGGAAAGTGACACCTTGTGATGTAGATCACATAGATGACGCAGTATTGCCAATGTGGCCATTTTACATATTTTCTCAGTATCCGCGGCTATGAGCAAATCGTCCACGTACTGTACAAGAGTGGAACCTTTGGGCAAAACCATTGCGTCAAGCTGACTTTTCAGAGCTTGACTGTATATTGAGGGGCTTTCACAGTAGCCTTGAGGAGCGCGTTTAAAGCGGAAACTGCGACCACCTAAACTAAAGGAAAAAATATCCCTGCTTTCCTCAGCAATCGGGATACTGAAGAAAGCATTCTTCAGGTCAATCACCGAAAACCAGGATGCGGATGCTGGAATCATAGTCAATAATGTTGTAATGTCGGGGACAACTGGGAATTGTGGCACCACTATCTTATTTACTTCCCTAAGATCAATCACAAATCTATACACAGGTGGCTGAGAAGGGTCAGTTCGTTTTAAAACAGGCAGAACAGGACTATTGCAAACATTTCCTCGTGTTTCCTCAATTACGTCTTTCTCAATCAACTCGTAAACAATCGCTAGCAAAGCTTTTTCGCCCTCATTGGATATCCTGTATTGGGGAATTCGTGGCATTTTGACATTCGACTTCAATGTTACAACATACGGTGGAATTTCTAAAAGACCTACATCATTCGGACCAGTAGCCCAAAGAATATCCGGAAGAAGTGTCAATTCTGTTGGAAGCGTATTTCTCGACAAATACATGGGAGAAACCACTTTCTTACCTAAAGTCAGTTGTACTCCTGAGGGAGAACAGTACAAAGTCGCATACAATCTTTTTAGCAAATCTAATCCTAGCAAATTTTCACCACAACCTGTTGTCAAAATAAGGGGTGCTTCGAATTCACAAGGACCAACAGAAAGAGATAAAGGGTCAGAAATCGGATTTCTAACCGGGGCGCCAGAAAAACCTACGGAAACGTTCATTTCGCCAGACAAAGGTGCGCCAGGGAGTTTGGAGTGCATAATAGAACTCTTTGTAGCACCAGTATCCAACAGAAAAGGTTCTGACACACCCGATGTAATCACCTCAACGTAAGGTCCACTCTGATCTACTGGAACTGAAACAACTCCCTCTCTTCGTCTACGGCTGTCCTAGCAATCGTTATTCTCCCACTGCTCATTTTCTGGGTAATACTCATCGACGTAGTATTGCGCTGTCCTGTCAGATACGTTATTTTGCTGGTCAAACCTGTTCATAGAGTTTTGTGGTGGAAGGGGACGTGCGTCCTGAGGGGTGTTTCCACGCCCTCTACCTCTGGGCGCTTGCTGACTACCACGACCTCGTACACCAGAAAACTCATTTGTACGTTGCGGCAGGGCAGGACAGTCATATTTGTAATGACCTTCTTGTTTGCAGTATAAACACTGATTGGGACCTATGCGGTTTTGATTGTAATCGAATCTCTGCAAGTTTCTCTGCGGCTGCTGAAAAGTGTTCCGGTAGTGATTCGGACCATTATTATTTCTATTACCACCACCACGTGGAGGATAAGCTTGCTGTAGCAAAACCTTCGTTTTGAGTTCTCTAGTTTTCTTTTCTACTTTATCTTTCTCATCCTTGTCTCTATTCTCGTAGTACTGTGCGGTAGCTAATATCTGGGCTGAAGATGAGACTGCCCAAGAGCTTTCTGAATCTTTCAATTTTCTACACAAGTCTGGAAGCAGATTGTGCACAAATTTATCGACGAACAATCTCTGACCACCTTCTGTGGTCATATCTTGACCGCTGTGGTCAATGAATGTTTCTTCAAATCTGGTGAAGAAATCTGACACAGTTTCTTCTTTCTTTTGCTTGCATGCAGATAACTTACCCCAATTTACACGTATCGCAGGCATTATTGTCTTCATGTAATCTACTATCCTACCAGGTAGTTCCGCTATCAGGGGCTCAGGCTTTGCACCACCAACTTGTCGTGCATCTGCAACAGTAATATTAGCCCACGTGTCACCTAATTCCTGGTCATGATCTTCATGACTAATTTTTCCCCATAAAGGCTGTGGAACAACGTTCCCGAATAACATATCGATATCGGCTAAATTCATAATACATGACCCAGCAGTTTGCGATAATTCTTTATAGTACCCTGCAGGATTTTTACGCGGATCTGGTAGTGTTTGTTTGAGTGCTAAAACTTCAGCTCGTTTCCATGGAACATGTACCCATACTCGGTGAAAGTGGGGCAGGACAGGTGGGACAGCTGTCGCGTCACCCTCTCTCCACTGTGGGGGAACTTCTCTCATAGGGTATTGTCGTGCCTTTTTCCTACTAGATGCACTGGATTCTGATGGTGACCCAGAACTGCTTCCCTTACTTCGATATGATAACAGCATTTCAACTGCTTCTTCCACATCGGGACCTACAATCATACCCAGACTAAACTTAAACCTTATACGACACATCTCTTGTGGGAGGCAATCCTGATCATTGTCTTCTAAATCTTCGCAAAGAAAAACACACATCTGTTCGAACACATATCTCTGTGTCGCTGTTTCCCATTGATGGAAAACTTCCATGACAGACTGTAAATCATATTTTGCAGTGTCCATGACCCATTTCCGAGCTAAATTATTCAGGGAATCTCTCTCTTGATAATCGGGCAGTTGACTTCGCAACTGTCTTCTTCCTATGTTAGGGGTCGTAGCAGGCGACCCGAAAAGTGGTAAAAGAAGATTAGTAACAGTACTGGCCATTTTCTGCCGAAGGGAAGGTGAAACGGAAGAACAAACAGATGAAAGAACGGGGTGAGGTAAAGCGGATGCAGAGATGGCAGAAGAGGTATGAGGAATAATAGATGTGGTACTAGGCAAAATCATAGAAGGGGCATTTGTAGAAAGTACAGTAGGCAAGATCGTAGAAAACACAGGAGCAACAGAAGTGGTCGGTGGGCCTGGAGGAGGCTGCACCGAAGAAGTAGGAGCCAGCTGAAGAACAGCTGGTGGGTGCTGTGGAAAAGCCAGAGGCGCAGATTGTGCAACTAAAGGTTGCGGGGGTGCTGTAGCATTCTGCGCATAGGGCGGTGGCGAAGTTAACAATTGCGACATTAATTGGTCTTTTTCACGCTCTTTTGCTGTCCCTTGCTGAAGAGACGGCAAAACTGGATAGCACTTATCTATTGCCATTTTACGTTGCCTGTGCAATTGTTCATTTATCTGCTCTTCCTCATTATCTTTAAACTGCACGGCAGCTTGCATTACTGAAAGTCCTTCTTCTCTCTTATTTTTCTTAGCTAATTTAATTTCTTTTTGCTTGGCTTCTTTGCGCCATATGCGGAAAGAGTCAAACATCGCCGGCCGGGCTTTCTTTTTGAAGAGTTTAACTTCAAGGTTGTCTAAGATTTCAGAATCAAAGCTACCATATTGGGGCCATTTTAAAACACCGTCTTTCCTAGTGTATTTAATCCATACCTCGTTGTAAACGATGGGGCCTACCCCATGTTTAACGTATAGCTCGTAAGTCGGAGTTCCAACTGGAGGAACCGGACATGAGTCCTCCAATCGGGAGTCCCTATTATTATTACCAAGACAAAACAAATTCCCGAGTCTAAGACTAGGCATCCTTTCTCTCTAGTCTAGTTCCAAAACTTCAAAGGAGTTATCGATTACGATATTGCTCGTGAAAACACGAGTCCTTCGGTTATGGTACTTGCAAGAACCAATAAAAACCTTTATGTATCTCTAAGATATCACAAAAGTAAGTCCAACTAAGGACTAGGAGACGCTCCACTTATACTTAACTGAAAATTATCGATGGCTTCACCAGAAGACTCGTCTCAGCGTTTCGCTCTACCGAAAATGTCAAGGGTCCAACATCAGGGCGATAGCCAGGGCAGCAGTCCTTGTAGCCGTCGGGAAGCGGGGAACCTCGTAGTAAAGACCTTCGGACCACGTCGACATGCAGGGGTCGATGAGGTGGTGGGCCCTCCTCCGGAATTTTCACACGAAGCTCCTCACGATCTTCAGGCTGATTGGTACCACTGGAATCGCTCCAACGCTGGGCGCCAAATGAGGTACTGGGTTTTTAGGAACCGGTGCCGAACCGGTAACCCAGCGGTGCCAGGGGATCAACACACCAAAGACCTCGGGTTCTCCTGAGTCAGACCCACAGAAACTTCAGAGTCTTCTAGGTGAAGTCAAAGATTAGTTTATTGGCTGCAACCAAGGTGACAGGGTCCTAGAAGTACGATACAAGTATATTCAGGAGACTGCACACCTTCACAAAGTTAGGCTTCTCTTCTTATACACAACATTTGCCCTTTGGCGAAACATTCCTTGGGTGCGCGGTATTTCATTTATGGTTACTGATTACAAAAGAAAGCAGAGTCATGATGACATGTACATATTTCACGTCGTGCTGCCCATAACAAATCATCCGGCAAGGCCCAACATTTCATCAGATATCGCTGGACCCCTAATAAAAAATGGTCACCTCCCCACCATAAAATAAGTGAGGGAAAGAAGTGAAAAAAGATGTGAGCGAGATATGGCAGGTGTGCGTGCTGAAATGGTTTTATGGCCGGTTGGGCCTAGATACTATCTTGCTTGGCCACTGGGAGGGAACTGACCTAACGAGCTCGGCCTGGGGCAATGGTTCTAACTTGTACTGGGGTCAGGAAGTAGTCGATTAAGGAGTACGTGTCCTTGTGGAATCAAATTCGACTGGATTAAGGCCTATGTAGAGGGCAACATGCAACTAAGGGTTCAGAAGGTAAATGACGATTTCGAGGTGCAATTGTCACTCGAATATACTGAAAATACATGTCCTTGATGTACTCGTCATTTCCGGTCTTTTGATACCAAATTCGTCCTATTTCGACGAAGTTTTTATTCTCGAGTCCGGTACTATTACGGATCCATATTTTTCAGAACCACAATGCACATATGACATAACATGGGGAACACGTAGGCACATACAACATGGCAAAATTTACTTTTCCACAGCACCCCTGGACAGGCCTCACCTCCTCTACTCCCCCTGGACAGGCCACCTCCTCTCCTCCCCCTGGGGAGGCTTCACCTCCTCTGCACCTCTTGGACAGGCTTCACCTCCTTTGCACCCTTTGGACAAGCCTCACCTCCTCTGTACCACCCTGGACAGGCCTCACCTCCTCTGCACCCCGGACAGGCCTCACATCCTCTGCATCCCTGGACTGGCCTCGCCTCCTCTGCGCTCCTCTAGACAGGCCTCTCCTCCTCTGCACCCCTGGACAGGTCTCACCTCTTCTGCACCCCTGAACAGGCCTCACCTCCTCTGTACCCCAGGACAGGCCTCACCGCCTCTGCACCCCTGGACAGGCCTCTCGGTGCTCTTCCCAGGAGCTCTTGGAGAACGATTCTCATTAAGGACAGAGGAGCTCAGACTTCATTCAACCCAATACAGCGCCTCTCACTCCGCCCTGAGCCTCGCGGCGCTACGCACAGTCCCCTGAAGAGAGACACTGCTCCCCTGGATAGGCCTCACCTCCTCTGCACCACTGGACAGGCCTCGCCTCCTCTGCCCCCTGGACAGGCCTCTCGGTGAAGGATTCTCATTAAGGACAGAGGAGCCCAGAGTTCATTCCACCCCATACAGCGCCTCTGACACCGCACTGATCCTCGGGGCGCTATGCACAGGCCCTGAAGAGAGACACTGCTTCCACGGACAGGCCTCATCTCCTCTGCACCCCTGGACAGGCCTCTCCTCCTCTGCACCCCTGGACAGGCCTCTCCTCCTCTGCACCCCTGGACGGACCTCCCCTCCTCTGCACCACTGGACAGGTGTCACCTCCTCTGCACCCATGGACAGGCCTCTCCTCCTCTGCACCCCATGGACAGGCCTCTCCTCCTCTGCACCACTGGACAGGCCTCTCCTCCTCTGCCCCTGGACAGTCCTCACCTCCTCTGCACCACTGGACAGGCCTCTCCTCCTCTGCACCCCCTGGACAGGCCTCGCCTCCTCTGCACCCCTGGACAGACCTCTCCTCCTCTGACCCCTAGACAGGCCTCACCTCCTCTGCACCCCTGGACAGGCCTCTCCTTCTCTGCACCCCTGGACAGGCCTCACCTCCTCTGCACCCCTGGACAGGCCTCATCTCCTCTGCACCCCTGGACAGGCCTCTCCTCCTCTGCACCACTGGACAGGCCTCACCTCCTCTGCCCCTCCTATGGACAGGCCTCTCCTCCTCTGCACCCCTTGGACAGGCCTCTCCTCCTCTGTCCCTCCTCTGGACAGGCCTCCCCTCCACTGCACACCCCTGGACAGGTCTCACCTCCTCTGCACCCCCTGGACAGGCCTCACCTCCTCTGCACCCCTAGACAGGCCTCTCCTCCTCTGCACCCCCTGGACAGGCCTCACCTCCTCTGTACCCCTGGACAGGCCTATCCTCTTCTGCACCCCTGGACAGGCCTCTCGGTGAAGGATTCTCATTAAGGACAGAGGAGCTCAGAGTTCATTCCACCCCATACAGCGCCTCTGACTCCGCCCTGAGCCTCGGGGCGCTATGCACAGGCCCCGAAGAGAGACACTGCTACCCTGGACAGGGCTCACCTCCTCTGCTCCCCTGGACAGGGCTCACCTCCTCTGTACCCCTGGACAGGCCTCTCCTCCTCTGCACCCCTGGACAAGCCTTTCCTCCTCTGCACCCTGGACAGGCCTCTCCTCTGCATCCCTGGACAGGCCTCTCCTCCTCTGCGCCCCTGGACAGGCCTCATCTCCTCTGCCCCTCCCCTGGTTAGACCTCTCCTCCTCTGCACCCCTGGACAGGCCTCTCCTCCTCTGCACCCCTGGACAGGCCTCTCCTCCCCTGCACCCCTGGACAGGCCTCACCTCCTCTGCACCCCTGGACAGGCCTCTCCTCCCCTGCACCCCTGGACAGGCTTCTCCTCCTCTGCACCCCTGGACAGGCCTCTCCTCTGCATCCCTGGACAGGCCTCTCCTCCCCTGCACCCCTGGACAGGCTTCTCCTCCTCTGCACCCCTGGACAGGCCTCTCCTCTGCACCCCTGGAGAGGCCTCACCTCTTCTGCACCCCTGGACAGGCCTCTCCTCCTCTGCATCCCTGGACAGGCCTCACCTTCTCTGCCCCCTGGACAGGCCTCACCTCTGCACCCCTGGAGAGGCCTCACCTCTTCTGCACCCCTGGACAGGCCTCTCCTCCTCTGCATCCCTGGACAGGCCTCATCTCCTCTGCCCCCTGGACAGGCCTCTCCTCATCTGCACCCCTGGACAGGCCTCTCCTCCTCCGCTCCCCTGGACAGGCCTCTCATCCTCTGACCCCCGGACAGGCATCACCTCCTCTGCACCCCTGGACAGGCCTCTCCTCCTCTGCACCCCATGGACAGGCCTCATCTCCTCTGCACCCCTGGACAGGCCTTGCCTCCTCTGCACCCTGGACAGGCCTCACCTCCTCTGCACCCCAGGACAGGCCTCTCCTCCTCTGTTCCCTAGACAGGACTCTCCTCCTCTGCACCCCTGGACAGGCCTCACCTCCTCTGCACACCAGGACAGGCCTCTCCTCCTCTGACCCCTGGACAGGCCTCTCCTCCTCTGCACCCCTGGACAGGCCTCTCCTCCTCTGCACCCCTGGACAGGCCTCACCGCCTCTGCACCCCTGGACAGGCCTCTCGGTGCTCTTCCCAGGAGCTCTTGGAGAAGGATTCTCATTAAGGACAGAGGAGCTCAGACTTCATTCAACCCAATACAGCGCCTCTCACTCCGCCCTGAGCCTCGCGGCGCTACGCACAGTCCCCTGAAGAGAGACACAGCTCCCCTGGATAGGCCTCACTCCTCTGCACCACTGGACAGGCCTCGCCTCCTCTGCCCCCTGGACAGGCCTCTCGGTGAAGGATTCTCATTAAGGACAGAGGAGCCCAGAGTTCATTCCACCCCATACAGCGCCTCTGACACCGCACTGATCCTCGGGGCGCTATGCACAGGCCCTGAAGAGAGACACTGCTTCCACGGACAGGCCTCATCTCCTCTGCACCCCTGGACAGGCCTCTCCTCCTCTGCACCCCTGGACAGGCCTCTCCTCCTCTGCACCCCTGGACGGACCTCCCCTCCTCTGCACCACTGGACAGGTGTCACCTCCTCTGCACCCATGGACAGGCCTCTCCTCCTCTGCATCCCATGGACAGGCCTCTCCTCCTCTGCACCACTGGACAGGCCTCTCCTCCTCTGCCCCTGGACAGTCCTCACCTCCTCTGCACCACTGGACAGGCCTCTCCTCCTCTGCACCCCCTGGACAGGCCTCGCCTCCTCTGCACCCCTGGACAGACCTCTCCTCCTCTGACCCCTAGACAGGCCTCACCTCCTCTGCACCCCTGGACAGGCCTCTCCTTCTCTGCACCCCTGGACAGGCCTCACCTCCTCTGCACCCCTGGACAGGCCTCATCTCCTCTGCACCCCTGGACAGGCCTCTCCTCCTCTGCCCCTCCTATGGACAGGCCTCTCCTCCTCTGCACCCCTTGGACAGGCCTCTCCTCCTCTGTCCCTCCTCTGGACAGGCCTCCCCTCCACTGCACACCCCTGGACAGGTCTCACCTCCTCTGCACCCCCTGGACAGGCCTCACCTCCTCTGCACCCCTAGACAGGCCTCTCCTCCTCTGCACCCCCTGGACAGGCCTCACCTCCTCTGTACCCCTGGACAGGCCTATCCTCTTCTGCACCCCTGGACAGGCCTCTCGGTGAAGGATTCTCATTAAGGACAGAGGAGCTCAGAGTTCATTCCACCCCATACAGCGCCTCTGACTCCGCCCTGAGCCTCGGGGCGCTATGCACAGGCCCCGAAGAGAGACACTGCTACCCTGGACAGGGCTCACCTCCTCTGCTCCCCTGGACAGGGCTCACCTCCTCTGTACCCCTGGACAGGCCTCTCCTCCTCTGCACCCCTGGACAAGCCTTTCCTCCTCTGCACCCTGGACAGGCCTCTCCTCTGCATCCCTGGACAGGCCTCTCCTCCTCTGCACCCCTGGACAGGCCTCATCTCCTCTGCCCCTCCCCTGGTTAGACCTCTCCTCCTCTGCACCCCTGGACAGGCCTCACCTCCTCTGCACCCCTGGACAGGCCTCTCCTCCTCTGCACCCCTGGACAGGCCTCTCCTCCCCTGCACCCCTGGACAGGCCTCACCTCCTCTGCACCCCTGGACAGGCCTCTCCTCCCCTGCACCCCTGGACAGGCTTCTCCTCCTCTGCACCCCTGGACAGGCCTCTCCTCTGCATCCCTGGACAGGCCTCTCCTCCCCTGCACCCCTGGACAGGCTTCTCCTCCTCTGCACCCCTGGACAGGCCTCTCCTCTGCACCCCTGGAGAGGCCTCACCTCTTCTGCACCCCTGGACAGGCCTCTCCTCCTCTGCATCCCTGGACAGGCCTCACCTTCTCTGCCCCCTGGACAGGCCTCACCTCTGCACCCCTGGAGAGGCCTCACCTCTTCTGCACCCCTGGACAGGCCTCTCCTCCTCTGCATCCCTGGACAGGCCTCATCTCCTCTGCCCCCTGGACAGGCCTCTCCTCATCTGCACCCCTGGACAGGCCTCTCCTCCTCCGCTCCCCTGGACAGGCCTCTCATCCTCTGACCCCCGGACAGGCATCACCTCCTCTGCACCCCTGGACAGGCCTCTCCTCCTCTGCACCCCATGGACAGGCCTCATCTCCTCTGCACCCCTGGACAGGCCTTGCCTCCTCTGCACCCTGGACAGGCCTCACCTCCTCTGCACCCCAGGACAGGCCTCTCCTCCTCTGTCCCCTAGACAGGACTCTCCTCCTCTGCACCCCTGGACAGGCCTCACCTCCTCTGCACACCAGGACAGGCCTCTCCTCCTCTGACCCCTGGACAGGCCTCTCCTCCTCTGCACCCCTGGACAGGCCTCTCCTCCTCTGCACCCCTGGACAGGCCTCACCTCCTCTGCACCCCTGGACAGGCCTCACCTCCTCTGCACACCTGGACAGGCCTCACCTCCTCTGCACCCCTCTGGACAGGCCTCACCTCTCTATACCCCTGGACAGGCCTCATCTCTCTATACCCCTGGACAGGCCTCACCTCCTCTGCACCCCTGGACAGGCCTCTCCTCCTCTGCACCCCTGGACAGGCCTCACCTCCTCTGCACCCCTGGACAGGCCTCACCTCCTCTGCACCCCTGGACAGGCCTCTCCTCCTCTGCACCCCTGGACAGGCCTCACCTCCTCTGCACCCCGGACAGACCTCTCCTCCTCTGCACCCCTGGACTGGCCTCTCCTCCTCTGCACCCCTGGACAGGCCTCTCCTCCTCTGCACCCCTGGACAGGCCTCACCTCCTCTGCACCCCTGGACAGGCCTCTCCTCCTCTGCACCCCTGGACAGGCCTCTCCACCTCTGCACCCCTGGACAGGCCTCTCCTCCTCTGCACCTCTGGACAGGCCTCTCCTCCTCTGCACCCCTGGACAGGTCCCTACACATCTGCACCCCTGGACAGGCCTCACCTCCTCTGCACCCCTGGACAGGCCTCTCCTCCTCTGCACCCCTGGACAGGCCTCACCTCCTGCACCCCTGGACAGTCCTCACCTCCTCTGCCCCCCTGGACAGGCCTCTCCTCCTCTGCACCCCTGGACAGGCCTCACCTCCTCTGCACCCCTGGACAAGTCTCACCTCCTCTGCCCCCCTGGACAGGCCTCTCCTCCTCTGCACCCCTGGACAGGCCTCTCCTCCTCTGCACCCCTGGACAGGCCTCTCCTCCTCTACCCCCCTGGACAGGCCTCTCATCCTCTGCACCCCTGGACAGGCCTCTCCTCCTCTGCACCCCTGGACAGGCCTCTCCTCCTCTACCCCCCTGGACAGGCCTCACCTCCTCTGCTCCTCTGGACAGGCCTCACCTCCTCTGCACCCCTGGGCAGGCCTCTCCTCCTCTGCACCCCTGGACAGGCCTCTCCTCCTCTGCCCCCCTGGACAGGCCTCTCCTCCTCTGCACCCCTGGACAGGCCTCACCTCCTCTGCATCCCTGGACAGGCCTCACCTCCTCTGCACCCCTGGACAGGCCTCACCTCCTCTGCACCCCTGGACAGGCCTCTCCTCCTCTGCCCCCCTGGACAGGCCTCTCCTCCTCTGCACCCCTGGACAGGCCTCACCTCCTCTGCATCCCTGGACAGGCCTCTCCTGCTCTGCACCCCTGGACAGGCCTCACCTCCTCTGCACCCTTGGGCAGGCCTCTCCTCCTCTGCATCCCTGGACAGGCCTCTCCTGCTCTGCACCCCTGGACAGGCCTCACCTCCTCTGCATCCCTGGACAGGCCTCTCCTGCTCTGCACCCCTGGACAGGCCTCACCTCCTCTGCACCCTTGGGCAGGCCTCACCTGCTCTCCCCCTCCTCTGGTCAGCTGAGCTTTCCTGACGTCACCGTGAATGCCGGGGGGGGGGGGGGGGGGGGGGGAATCTGATCCAGTGATTAATAAATTCCTGCAAAGTGAGTTAGCAGCTCTGGGGTCTGAGGGGGGGTCTATTAGGGTGTGAAGCGCTCTGACACCTTCGGGTAATGTCCGCGCTATATAAAAATGCACAAATAAATAAATAAATAAATAAATGAAGATGAAGGTAACTGCACAGACAGGGCTTCTTCCTCTTCTGCAGCAGGCTGGACACAGAGCACAGAGAGGAAGTGATGTCACCATCGCTGCTGGTGCTGTCTCTGCCGCCTCGGACCCGGAAGAGGAAACCCTTCTCGCTTTCATCCAATATGCATCTCAGTGGATTTCCTCAGCAGGCGAGGAGCGCCCTCTGGTGGCCTCTGACGAAACCGCCGCAACCAGGCTTCAGCAGTAAATACATTTCACACAAACAAGCATATATACCTGTAAAGCAGTGGTTCCCAAAGTGTGCGCCGCGGCACCCCGGGGCGCCGTGATTAGAAACCAGGGGCGCCGCGCCAAAAGTACTTTAAATGTTTGCTCGCTGCTCCGCATATCATTAATTTTTTGAGCACTAGCAAATAGAAAGTGCAAGGTGCTGGGGCAACCACGAAATATCCCAAAGGTACTTCAATTGTTTGGCGGCAGCTGAACGGTGACATGAATGATTTTGAGGGCCCACTCAGGCCAACGATGATGTTAACATGTAGGGGCAGATTTCCAAGCCCCTTGCGCTACTTTTGCGTCACTTTTAACATGGGAAAAGTGACACATTGTGGCGCAAGGGGCTTGTAAATTTTCCACTCAGTGCTTAGTGTGGTATGCACTGAATTCAGACTGGTGGTAACAGCTTGTGCAAAATACAGAGACAAATGTGGAAGATTGCAAGAGCACTTCAGTTATTTAATAGCAGCTGTGCAGAGCTATGTGTGTTTTTTGGATCAGGGCTCTGAGACGCCGCTCTCTGCCAGCTTCTGTCTTTGCCTCACTCCTCGTTGAGAGACCATCACTCGTGACTGCTGCATGTTGGAGAGTGTGGTGTGTTGTCTTTCAGTTTTGTGTTCCTGCTCTTCTCCCTCGAGGACGTCCTCCTGTTAAGCCCTTTTGCGGCCTCGTCGTCCTACATATATTGTCCTGGGCGAGGGCCTCAATCCAGGCCTCATAAATCCCTCCCAGTCTCCACTGTGTCATGTAGGCACACTGCGCACCGTGGACCACACACAGCGTCATATATAACGCTGTATAAAGTGCCTACTGGTTATACATCTTCAGAGGCTGTTTATGAATTTATGGTGATGTGAAAAGCCTCTTGCGCTGTGCTCTAATTTTACTACGTCATCTGATTCAATGCTCCCCAAACGCAGAACAAGACCCCCCAAAAGAATTTTATTGCAGTTTTATATAGCGCAAACTCCACCCAAAGGCATCAGAGCGCTTTACATTAGCACCAGTTGCGTTACAGACGGACACATTCATTTTTAGCCACGGAGAATCCATCATGCTTTTGAAATGGTGCCATTGTTCCAGGTGGCAGCCCCCTCCTTTGGGTGGGAAGGGTGCAAGGGGGTGCAAGGCAGAGGGGAGAAGGGTACAAGGCAGAAAGGAGACGGGTGCATGGTAGAGAGGAGAAGGGTGCAAGGTAGAGAGGAGAAGGGTGCAAGGCAGAGAGGAAAAGAATGCAAGGCAGAGAGGAGAAGGGTGCAAGGCGGAGCGGAGAAGGGTGCAAAGAGGAGGGGAGAAGGGTGCTGGGGAGAGGGGAAAAGGGTGCAAGGCAGAGGGGAGAAGGGTGCAAGGCAGAGGGGAGAAGGGTGCAAGGCAGAGGGAAGAAGGGTGCAAGGCAGAGTGGAGAAGGGTGCAAGGCAGAGAAGGGTGCAAGGCAGAGAGGAGAAGGGTGCAAAGCAGAGAAGGGTTCAAGGCGGACGGGAGAAGATGCACAGCAGTGGGGAGAAGGGTGCAACAAGGAGGGGGAGAAGGGTGCAAGACAGAGGGGAGAAAGGTGCAAATCAGAGGGTAGAAGAGTACAAGGCAGAGGGGAGAAGGGTGCAGGGCAGTGGGGAGAAGGGTGCAAGGCAGAGGGGAGAAGGGTGCAAGGCAGAGAAGAGAATGGTGCAAAGCAGAGGGGAGAATGGTGCAAGGCAGAGGGGAGAATGGTGCAAAGCAGAGGGGAGTATGGTGCAAGGTATAAAAGGGTGCAAGGGGGAGGTGGAGTAGGGTACAAGGGGGAGGGGGAGAAGGTTGCAAGGGGGAGGGAGAGAAGGGTGTAAGGCAGAGGGGAGAAGGGTGCAAGGGGGATGGTGATGAAGTAAAAAAATGTGCCCCCCATCGGAAACATTTCTGCGGACACCCATGATCAGAGCTCACCTCAGGTAAAGTTCTTGTAACGCCACAGAGCTCCTTGAGCCTTTCTCTAGCCTGGTTACTTTTAGTGGGAGTGCTTTATACTACTCTCTGATGGTGTTGTATGCATTGAGATGTACTTTATAAGATCTTTGTGATTGCAAATAAGGTTTTATGACAGTGATGGCTACTCTCTGAATCCTTCATCACGTCTAGGCTTGATTCTTCATGTAGACCAGTGGTTCCCAAAGGGTGCGCCGCGGCACCCCGGTGCGCGGGTAAAAAAATGATGGGGAGCCACGGCCAACTGCCAATTAGGTCAAGGGAGCCACGGGTCAAAAAAGTTTGGGAACCACTGCTGTAAAGACCTGGGATTTCAGATTTCACAGGCGTGAATGCTTTTAAGGGTGACAGTTCAAGTGAAGGCCTCACACCTGGCTGCTGCTGTGGAAAAGTATTTATAGCTTCACTTCAGATGAGCATCTTCCAAACACTGACGTAAAGGACTAAAGAGTATTTACAGAAAGGTGACAACTGGAAGTGACAGTCTGTATTTCAATGAATATATCTGTATTTCAATGAATATATCTGTATTTCAATGAATATATCTGTATTTCAATTAATATATCTGTATTTCAATTAATATATCTGTATTTCAATTAATATATCGGTCTTTTAAAGAATATGTTTATTTCGGTCAGTTTTGCAATTAAACTAGACAGCTTATTTATTTTTCTAAATTACTTATTTGCAGGTTTTTCAAATCCACAGTGTGGTACATAGGAAAGTAAACAGAGGAAAATACCAGGGAGTTTTAAACACCAGATCAAATAAAATTTGGCATAGGTCATGTGTCAAAGTGACAATTAAAGGAACGTTTCATTTCCAATGTTCCTGTGTCTGTCGCTTATTCCTTATATCTGATACAGTTTTATATCCTCGAACAAGACTGAATTGTAGGTTCTAATTAGGTTTTGAGTGTCCGATTTAAGAGCACAACTGTCTTCTAAATTATTAAGATAGCGGTCTCTTCCAGGCTTTGTTGTTTTGTTTACAGTAACCACCTCCCTCTCTCAACAAAGATTCACTGACAAAAAATTGCAATTTATCTTTGAAGCAATTAATTCCTAAGATAGAGATATCAAGTATGAACCAGAATTTTCTCACACAGTTTGCATTGTATCATAAAAAAAGAGTGGGTATTACTGGTCTGAAGAACAGCGGAGGGGCATTTCACTACTCTAAAATGTTGTACTCCTTCATATAAGCCCCTATATCATAGTACGCTCGTCATCAGTACACCACTGATTAGCGAGTGCGTCAACTCTTTTTAGCATTGTCATGCAAGCAGCCTTGGGTGCCTTGATAAGAACATTAATTCAGACGTGCATACATCAGAGCCCTCAAGCCTTATTCATCACGAGTGACACTCACACATTTAGAGGTCGTGTTGAAGTCTCACACAAACCTGGCTCATTCTTCAAAACTATGGGGATTAACTAGAACTTCACACATGACTTCTGTTGTGTGCTGAGTAGCATCTCCAAAACTGTTCTACACAGAGCAGACACTCTGTCCCACATTATGGTAGCAAAACCTTTCTCATATTTCACCTTGAACACTGTACATCTTATAGTTCAGAAGAATGCTAATGTGAATGTCTATTTTAGTGAGACTTGGTTGTTAATTGTATCAATTTACATGTGTTCTCATCATGTCTATAAATTCAGTAATGTCTCTAATAGCCTTTTTATAATATCTCAATTATTTATTGATTTTCCTTATACAATCAGAATATAACAGGTATGAAAGATTATCGATTAAGCAGAGTCCAAGATACTGTGTAAACTAGAAATTGTGAGAATACATTGATAACAGGAAAAACAATAAATAGCATAACCCCTCCAGATAGAGGTGGTACGGCCCAGAAGATCGGACAGATGATCAAGGAAGGAGGATGTGGGGGAACACGAGGGGAAGGAACATGGGGACAGGAGAGAAAAGTCAGGGTGTCAGGCCACCTGGCAGCCCCTCAAGAAGCCAACTCCCACCCCCAAAGTAGTCAAGGGGCAGGTAGAGAGGACGTAACTAGGTCGATTGGTGTCAGCATATACCGCTACCCATATAGGAAGAGACCCCAAACTTCAGCAGTTGGTCTATCAGCTTACAAATAGGTCTTTTGTAAGTGGCCATGCTGTGCATGTCAAAGAGCCATGTACTATGAGACAGTAGTGTTGTGGATGACCAATGGCGTAAAATTCCTCCTTTGCCTCTACGAAGGCCGTAGCCAGCCAACTCTTACCATGGTGGGTTGAATCTGGGAATATTGACATTTTGTGAAGCAAGGTCAGACGGGTCGTTAATTGTGGTGTCACCCCTAGGTTGGTCATCAAGGTATCCCAAACTGAGCCCCAGTAGCACAAAAGTGCTGTACAGTCCCACAGGAAATGCAAAATGTCAGAGGCCGGTGCACCACACCTTCAGCACCTTCAGGACTTGGAATCGTCTGCCGTATGTGCTTTATAGACCCACTCCAGCGTCCAGTGCCAGTGGTGTAGGACCTTAAAATAACTGAATTTCAACCTTTTTGATTCAGTCCTTGGTGCAATTATATCACACCAATCAAACTCTTAGATCTAACAATAAACAACTTCTTGCAGTCCCTAGGATTAAACAGTCACGGACGGGAGGTCGACGGTTCCCCTACAACGTGGCCAAGTTTTGGAACCAGCTTCTGGACCATATTCGTCTTGAACATAACTATCTTAGGTTCAGGAAGCAGTTGAAGACGTTTCTCTTTCCTTGAGCAGTGGTGAATGATAAGGTGTCACAAGAAGTGCTGGGATGCCCTTGGGTAGCCATGCACTATACAAGTGCATATTCATTCAATCATTCAACCTGGCCTCTTGGAGGGAACTGTCATAGTCTTTCCAAAGTTCATGGGAGTCCTCCTCAGAGAGTGAGAGGCACAGCCTCTGCTCCAACAAACACCATAAATTGTGGATGGTGACACTCGAAAAAAGGCTGTCTGCAGCGGTGTAGCAAAGTAGGATTTGCTTCTATGGCTCCCTTCCCTTTTTGCCCGGTGTTATACTGTTTCTGACTAGTATGGCTGGGATCCTGCTAACCAGGACCCTAGTCTCTGTTCTTTCTTCCCTAAATTGGCTATGGCAAGTACCTTGGTACATTCCTGTTTGGCTACTGGTGCACCCTTGTATGCCCCTAGTATATGGTTCTGAAGTACCTGGGGCATAGGTGCACCAGGGTTCCTCCCTGGGCTGAAGCATGAGGGTCCCTCCAAATCCTGCCCAACAGGCCTGCCATTGCAGACTGTGTGAGTTGGTGCCTTCACCTCTCACCAGAGATATAAGCTCCTTATATCTCTCTCCACTGCACTTAGACCCTATAGGTCACCACTCTGGCAGGTCTTTTCATAGGCAGGGTGCTCGATTTTAAGTGTGAGGGTGCCCCTGCATGAGTGGGACACCCCTACAAACCCTGGAGTCCATTCTCCAGGCTTTGTAAGTGGAACAGCCATCCTGAAATAGAGAGGCCTGGAGTCATCACGCGATGACCGTCTCGAAACTGACTGGAACCAAACTGGGCATGTTTGGTATCAAACCTGTTGGAATCATACCCCAACACCATATCCGGTGTTGAAGGTATGATTCCAATCACAGGAGAGCTCTTCCGGGGAACCCTCCCTGCTCCCGGGACCAACTTTACAGAGCCTAAGAGCAACCTAGGTCTGCTGCCGATGCCAGACACAATTCTGCCCTCCTGCTGCTGGGCCATGGCCGAGCAGGGGAAGGTAGGACAATAGGTTTCCTGTCACAGGGAGTTCGCTCCCCACACTGCAACAGCACCACCTGCCTGTCTGTGTCTCCCAGCTCGCTGCTGTTGCCTCGGACACGAGTTCAAGGCCCTCCTCCACCCGCAGGCTATCACCTGTGCCTCATCCCTGATGGCCAGTGGTAGATTGCTTTGTGTAATTGTATTGCTTGTTGTATTGTTTATTTTGTTTGCTTCATTCCCCCTGTTGCCTCTTGCGCTACTTCTGTGCCCTGTGCCCTTTTGTCTTCTTGCCGTTCCTTCTGTGGTTTCCCCGCCGCTGCGTCCCCTGCGGCCCTGCCCCTAGCTCGCTACACTTCGCCTTAGTGTATTTTGTATTGCATTTTGTTGGATTGTTAGTTGTTTTCCTTTCCATTCCTCCTTTTCCTCTTGTGCCATTTCTGTGCCCTTTTTGCCTTTTGCACCCTCGCCTTTCCCAGTTTTCCCGGCGCTGCGCCCCCTGCGGCCGCAACCCCCGCTTGCCCATTTATGCGCCCCCACCTCCCAGATGCTCCTCCCTCCCATCTTCCCTTCTTTTGGCAGCTGCTACACGGTGAGGAGAACGACCCTTGACTCTTTCTCAGGCAGGTGGCTCCCCACGCCGCAACAGCACCACCTGTCTGCCCGTGTCTCCCAGCTCGCTGCAGCTGCCTTGGACGCGAGATCGGGCCCTCCTCCGCCTACAGGCTACCACCTGCGCCCCATCCCTTGTGACCAGTGGTAGGTTGCTTTGTGTAATTGTATTGCTTGTCGTATTGTTTATTTTGTTTGTTTCATTACCCCGGTTGCCTCTTGCGCTACTTCTGTGCCCAGTGCCCTTCTGCCTTCTCGCCGTTCCTCCTGTGGTTTCCCCGCTGCTGTGTCCCCTGCAGCTCTGCCCCTCGCTCGCTACACTTCGCCTTAGTGTATTTTGTATTGCATTTTGTTGGATTGTTAGTTGTTTTCCTTTCCATTCCTCCTTTTCCTCTTGTGCCATTTCTGTGCCCTTTTTGCCTTTTGCACCCTCGCCTTTCCCAGTTTTCCCGGCGCTGCGCCCCCTGCGGCCGCAACCCCCGCTTGCCCATTTATGCGCCCCCACCTCCCAGATGCTCCTCCCTCCCATCTTCCCTTCTTTTGGCGGCTGCTACACGGTGAGGAGAACGACCCTTGACTCTTTCTCAGGCAGGTGGCTCCCCACGCCGCAACAGCACCACCTGTCTGCCTGTGTCTCCCAGCTCGCTGCAGCTGCCTTGGACGCGAGATCGGGCCCTCCTCCACCTACAGGCTACCAACTGCGCCCCATCCCTTGTGACCAGTGGTAGGTTGCTTTGTGTAATTGTATTGCTTGTCGTATTGTTTATTTTGTTTGTTTCATTACCCCGGTTGCCTCTTGCGCTACTTCTGTGCCCAGTGCCCTTCTGCCTTCTCGCCGTTCCCATGGCTTCTCCGCTGCTGCGTCCCCTCCGGCCCGCCCCTCCACTTGCTACACTTCGCCTTAGTGTACTTTGTATTGCATTTTGTTGGATTGTTAGTTGTTTTCCTTCCCATTCCTCCTTTTCCTCTTATGCCATTTCTGGGCTCTTTCTGCCTTCTCTACCCTCGCCGTCCTCCCGTTTTCCCGCCGCTGCGCCCCGACCCCCGCGCGCCCAATCGTCTGTCCCCACCACCCAGCTGCTCCTCCCTTCTACCTCCCCTTCTTATGGCGTCCGCGCCTGGACCGCGCCCAGAGCCAGAACACCTAGCCCCCGCGAACGCCACGACGCCCGTCTCCGCTACTACTTCAGCTCCCTCCACGCACTCAACGCCGGACGATCATGCATCGGCTGCCTGGCTGCCCCGAAACGCACCCAAGGACCCTTCCCCTGCCGGAACTGCAGCTTCACCAGCATCCGGCCCGCCAACCCTCCTACCAGGAAAGAACCCAACCACCTTAGATGCATTCACCTCAACACTCGCAACACTAGAAAGCATCTTAAGACTCACTTACCAGCCGGGATGAGATGAAAACTGTGGATCAATGTTTTGTCCACGGGGCAAAGTAACATAATTAGGAAAATTTGTTAAATTAGGATTCCTGTATAAGATACAGTGCCAAAGTTCATAATGCCATCTTTGATGTAATCTTTCCTAGTTTTTCAGTGCAGGGCAGCAGAAAAACGAATTTGCAGGAAGTCGCGCTGAGTGTGGCACTTCTTTACGATCCCAAAGGGATTCTATAAGGACAGTATCCACTTGTCCTAGCTCAAATTTACATTTTGTTACAGTCAGTCAGGGAACTTAGAGTCAACTTAAAGTATAAGTTAAAGATTCATATATTCATTTGATATTTAAATGCTCCACGTTCGATTTCTGAAAAACGAATAAATCATTGTGGCTTCTCTCCGCGCTTCTGGTTAACGAAACACGGCAGAGAAGACCTACAACATAAACGGGATGCAGCTGGCAGCCGCAGCGTGTACATGCAGTGTTCAAAGGCCTCGTGTAAGATGGCCAATCAGTTGAGTAGCGGTTTAGCTGCCGCTTGCTGTATGGTACAAGTGGGATTATACAAAGTATGAATCTAAGACTACACAAGGTTACAGTCCTGTTTTTCTATTACAAACTTACTTCAAATGTTTTGTTTGATTTAAGTTATTGCTGTAACTGTTCAAAACAAAGAGATTGATCTTGAGAACACAATTTGTCACAAGGGTAGGCTGAGAATTAAGAAAAACAACAATCTCCTGTGTAGGAAGGTGGCTACCTGACTATGGTTACCCCAAATTTTTTGCCTGTGTTTAGCTGGTTTTTTGACTTAGTTGACCTGGTTCCCTGCTAATCAGGGCCCCAGGCCATCTGCTCTCTCTGTAAAATGGATTCCATGTACCCTAGGTACATACCACAATTGGAAATGGACTCCTTGTCAGCCCCTGTATAATGCACTATAGGTGCCCAGGGCATAGGGGCCACCAAGGCCTACCAGGGGCTGCAGCATATCTTTTGCCACCCCTGGCTGGTTCTTAAATTGACACAACTGGCTGATCACTCAGCTGGGGTAAGGTGGTGTAATCACCCCTTGCTTAGATATAGTATACCTATATCTAAACCTATATCTGGACACATGTAAACCTGTGAGCCACTCCTATGGAAGGCCTCATCAATCCTGGAAGCAGAGTGCGTGGTTTTATGTGAGATGGAGCTCTAGCATGAGCTGAGCCTGTCTGCAGCTGTCGGGAACAACTCCCTAAGCTGTTTCAGGATAATACCATACCATATACTCTTAAGTGCCTTATAATCCTCGCGGTTAAATAGCAACTTTGGTTTGGCTTTATCAAAACATGTCGTGTAAGGTGTCATACGATTTGGAATACTATCCCCTCGCCAGTTCTGGCGACGGGGATAGCATTCCACCCCTCTAGAGGGGTAGGACATGTTGCTTTACCTAAATGCGGTTAATTTCTCCAAAGACCTTAGATACACAAAATGGATGCCTCTGCCACAGACAAATGTCTGGACCCCTGCAGCTGACCGAAACTCGGCCAAATGGGTCCTGGACAAAGGGTTTCCTGTCACAGGAGGGTGTCACCGCCCTCCAGACAGGAGATAGTGGATTGTAGCAGGGAGGTTTGAAAGAAACCAGACACTGCTTGGGGCGCACAAGGCTGCCCCTTGCATAATCCAGCCAAACCGGTTCTGGGGCACTCCAGCCCTCGTGCCAGGGCGGCCTGGATCAAAGGAAGGGGGTGTATCCACCCACTTCCTGGGTCCCACCCATAGGGGGGGACCTAGCAGGTAATCACGCCCCCCAGATTCGAATAAGAGTGGGAACAGTGCCAATGCACATCAGATTTCCTGGAAGAAACATTAGAAATGAAACTCTGGACCCTTGGACCTCCATCACAACGTGGAAGCCCGAAGAATCTCCCTTGTGGTCAAGGAGTGACCACCCTGCAGCAGCAGGCACCATCCAGCCCTCGACGTCTACTTAGTTGCAGTTCCCGCCGGAACTCGAGCGACCGAGATCGACGAGATCAAGCTTGCCTGCCTTCCAACAGCCCGATCCACAGTCCCTGCAGAGCTGAGACCCGTGGAGGCGACCGGAAGCGTGGGGCACGCCATCTTGAATTGACCACGAGACGCTGACCGTGCAGCCCACGAGTGACCCTCGAAGCTGTGCACCGGGGTTTGAGAAGCCCCCACCCTGAGCTACTCTTGAGCCGAAGTTCAGTCCTCCACACTCGACGAGTGCTGCGTGGGGCCCTTCTGCTCCATTTGGCTCAACGCGTTGGCCCGGTCACTTGCCAGCCGGCTAGTGGTCCCTGTGCCGACGAAACTACGAAGAAGACTCGTGAATCTGGTTGCTCCAGATCCACACCCGCTCCCCTGAAAAGGAGCCCCCACTCTGACCTTCCTGGTTCGAGTGAGAAGCAATCTCCCGGTTCGGCGTGGATTGCTCTTGCCAAGTGTTGTTTGCTCCAAACTTGAAGCCGATAGCGCCGACGGTGAGAGACTGCGTGGGACAGATCGTGACCTGCTCCTGGAAGTCGCAGATGCCCCAGAGCCCACGTGACAGCGGAGAGAAGCTCCTCGACGACCACCTGATTGCGCCCGACATTGCCTGGTTCCGTCCTGGTTCCACCCTGGTCACTGCTGAGTGACCCAGACTCTGTCCCCTCTGCTTTCAGGTACCCTTCGACTTGAGTCCACCCTTGGACTCCACCGGACACTTCATCTTCAACCCGCCTGCAGCCCTTTCAGCTTCAAGCACCAAGAGCCTGCGTGTCAAAACCCGACGCCACTTCGACCCTGTGCACCCACTTCCTGTGGGTGAGGTAACTTTGCTCCGCCGGTGTTCCCACACTGGTGCACATCTCTAGGGTCTGTGTGTTAAGTTTTGTTCCTCTAGGTTCAGCGGAAGTGTCCTTAAACTTTAACTTTACAATTTTTACGCACCATTGGTTAACATTGGTGCATGCGTGCGCTTTCCGCACATCTCCCGAATCCCGAGGGCCATTCCCGACTTCAGCATTGCTTGTCCTGACTGCTCCCAGCGATTCCCTAGGCCCTAGGCCTAACCACTGCTCGAGTGGCATCTCTTATACCACTTGTTTAGTATATGGTTTGAGTGGCCCCCTGCCCTCATCCATAATTGTGCAACTTTGTATGTTTAAACAGTGCTTTTGATTTAACGCTTGTGCCCCTTTATTCATAAAGAATACTGGGGATTGTTTTTAGTAATAAATACATATATTTTTATAATATATACTTGTGTGGTGTCCTTTCATTTGATATTACAGGATTGTATGTGGTAAAACAGCTCGCTTAACACAACCTCTTAAGTTAAGCCTTTAGGCTGCTTAGTCCATGCTACCCCTAGGATAGCTTGTCTAATAAGGTTGACTTACAACCAGACACCATAAGGGATTGTTTGGTCTGATAACAGGTGGTTCCAGAATTGGAAACATCACCTATCAGGCCAACTTCTCACATTGGTGAGCAGCGGTGCGGATTTGAGCTTGCTGTTGTTTTACCATTGCAATCTTTGTATCAAATTGAAAGATCACATCAAGTACCTCTAGGTACATATAAATCAAAAGCTTAGCATATTAAGTTCTACTGAACTTAGTAGTTGTAGATTAAAGGGATTAGCACACCCTGACTACAACTCACTAGCAAGGTACAGTAGGAAAACACTTAGTGTAGGTAAGTGCACCACTTACACCTCACTAGCAGTCATGTCTGACACAGGAAAAGCCTCAGGGTCTACTCCTGTGACAGTTGACCTTACCCAGGCAACTTTCAGCTATGACAAACTAACCCGAAAGGACTTGGTTGCCTTGTGCAAATCAAGAGGGTTAAAAAGGGGCAGAAGCCCCACCTGCCAAATCCTGGTAGGCATCCTAGAGCAGGATGACTTAGAAAGGGCGAAGGAAGCTTCCCTAGAGACAGGAAATGGAGGGAACCCCCCTGTAACTGATCCCCCTCAGGAGGAGGACGAGGAAGAAGAAGAGGAGGAGGAGGACTCAGAAGTTGAGGACCCAGAAGATCAGGATCAGAGGGGTAGCCAGGTCCCAGTTGCCAGGCTTAGCCAGGCCAACTTAGACCTACTGGGGAATGGAGAGGGCCAGCACCTCCCCAGATCCCACCATGTTATTCTCCCAGGCAACAGAAGAGTGAGATCTCCCTCAGGGGACTCTCATATTTCTAGTGCCTCCAGAGAATCACAGAGAGGCATGACTGCTTCTCAAAAGCTAGAGCATAGGGCCAGAATGAGGGCTGTCAAACTCCAGATAGAGAGGGAGGAGGTAGCCTTGGCTCAAGCTAGACTTGCCTTGGCAAGAGAGCAAAAATTGTGTGGCTTAGATGCCACTGGTGGCAGCAATATTCCTAAAGAGAAACCCAGGTCCTATGATAGTAGAAACCTGACAAAGATTGTGCCCCCCTACAAGGAAGGGGATGACATCCACAAGTGGATAACTGCTCTTGAGAGAGCCTGCATGGTACAGCAGGTTCCTGAGAAACAGTGGGCAGCAATCTTATGGTACTCCTTTTCAGAGAAAGGGAGAGATAAGCTCCTCACTGTTAGACATGAGGATGCAAACAATTACAAAGTCCTGAAGAGTGTTCTGATAGATGGGTTTGGCTTAACCACTGAACAGTACAGGTTGAAGTTCAGAGACACCCAGAAGACACAGACTCAGGACTGGACTGATTTTGTTGATTGTGCAACTAAGGCTCTGGAGGGTTGGCTACATGGCAGCAAAGTACATGACTTTACAGGATTGTATAATTTGATTATGAGGGAGCAGATCCTAAGTAATTGTCAGAACCAGCTCTTACACCAGCACCTGGTGGACTCTGATCTGACCTCTCCCCAAGAATTGGGAAAGAAGGCAGACAAATGGGTCAGAACCAGGATTAGGCCTAAGAATCAGGACAGTAACCAGAAGAAGGAGTCTACCAAGCCTCAAGATAAGGGTGGGGATAAAAGTAACGAAAAGACTTCCCCAGGGCCCCAAAACTCCAAGGATGGGGGTGGGTCCCAAGACACTTCTTCAACTGAGAAAAAGCCTTATTGTTATGCCTGTAAACAGGTTGGGCATTACAAAACAGACAACTGTTGTCCCAAGAATAACAATAAAGAAAATATACCTCCAAAGCCAGCTCCAACACCTCCTGTTACTGTCAGCAGTAATCCCCCAGGAAGTGGGAGCACACCCAGGAATCTGGGTGGGTTTACCTTTGGAGCCCAGGAGGACCCTGGCCTATCCAGGTCCCCATCCCCAAATGATCTTGTTTATGAGACTGGCAGGGGGTTTGCCAACTTCTCTGATTGCCCAAATACTTTGAGCAAATATAGACAAGAACCCATCATCAATGGTTTGAAAGTTGAAGCTTTTAGAGACACAGGGGCTAGCATCACCATGGTGGCTGACTGTATAGTCCCCTCTAAGCAACTTTTACCTGGTGCCACATACCAGGTAACAAACATTGATGGCATCAAAACAAATCATCCCATGGCAGTAGTAAGTCTCAGCTGGGGAGGTGTCATTGGCCCAAAGAGAGTGGCAGTGTCATCAAACTTGCCTGTAGACTGCCTACTTGGTAATGATTTGGAAATCTCAGCCTGGGCTGAGGTTGAACAGGAAATCCATTCTAGAATGGTAAATTCCAATGGAAAGGTTAGTGGGGCTGTAATGGCTACAGCCCCAATTCAAGATGTCCTTCCTGAAAAGGTTGCTAGGGCTGAGAAACTCTCTGCCCCATCTTTAGCAAAAGCTCTTCCTGAACAGAATAGCAAAGCTGTTATGATAACAGCAGAAACCCAAACTGAGTCTCCTCCTGAAAAGGTTGGTGGGGCTGTGATGGCCACAGCCCAAACTCAAACTGATATGTGTGTTGTGAAACCTGAAATGATGGATAACTCCACACAAACTGAGAGCATGGAGGAGGAAGAGAAATCTCCCCCTCACCAGACTTTAGGACAGGATCAGCCTCCTCAGGGAACTGATCTTACCCCTGATGAAGGAACTGCCCCAGAGGTGGTTGGGCCTAGCCCAACAGAACCTCTGATGTCAGTGGACACTTCTCAGGTGGGACCCAGTCTGGAGCAGGTAACCTGCCCCTCTCTACCTTGCCTTTGCCAGCCCAGGGCTGCAGAGGACAAGAAGGACAGTGAGACCCAGAGGGCCCCCTGTCAAATAAAGCACCCCCATCAACAGATTAGGGGCACCAAAACTAGTAGCCCTAGTGAGGTGAAAACTTTAAAAACTCCTGAGGGAGCCCCCTTAAAAACAGTTAGGGACCTCCCACAGATGGATTCTGTTGGGCACAGCCAAACCTGGGACCCAAAGGGCCCAAACCTGAACTGTCCCTCCAGCAAGCCAAACAGAGGGACCCAGCCTCCAGCTTTAGGTAGCCAGAGGTTGACCCTGAGAGCACAATGCAACTCAGTTAAAGAAAGAAAGGCACACATGGTGGAAGATAATTGGAGGAAGCTAAGCCCTAAATTAGTAGAGCCTCACTTCAATACTCCATATCCAAACCAGCCTTTACCTTTGCATAAACACACCCAAGGTAGTGATTCCCTATGGTGGAGACCCTCTAATACCCCAAGGGTGAGGGACTGCTTAGTGGACCATGAGACAGGGGGTACCCATGCTAGTGCAGGTACTTCCTTATATGGCCACTCAGGCAATATAGGCTTACCTGGCCAAGGATAGCCTTATCTCCTTTCGTTTGGGGGGGGGTTATGTAGGAAGGTGGCTACCTGACTATGGTTACCCCAAATTTTTTGCCTGTGTTTAGCTGGTTTTTTGACTTAGTTGACCTGGTTCCCTGCTAATCAGGGCCCCAGGCCATCTGCTCTCTCTGTAAAATGGATTCCATGTACCCTAGGTACATACCACAATTGGAAATGGACTCCTTGTCAGCCCCTGTATAATGCACTATAGGTGCCCAGGGCATAAGGGCCACCAAGGCCTACCAGGGGCTGCAGCATATCTTTTGCCACCCCTGGCTGGTTCTTAAATTGACACAACTGGCTGATCACTCAGCTGGGGTAAGGTGGTGTAATCACCCCTTGCTTAGATATAGTATACCTATATCTAAACCTATATCTGGACACATGTAAACCTGTGAGCCACTCCTATGGAAGGCCTCATCAATCCTGGAGGCAGAGTGCGTGGTTTTATGTGAGATGGAGCTCTAGCATGAGCTGAGCCTGTCTGCAGCTGTCGGGAACAACTCCCTAAGCTGTTTCAGGATAATGCCATACCATATACTCTTAAGTGCCTTATAATCTTCGCGGTTAAATAGCAACTTTGGTTTGGCTTTATCAAAACATGTCGTGTAAGGTGTCATACGATTTGGAATACTATCCCCTCGCCAGTTCTGGCGACGGGGATAGCATTCCACCCCTCTAGAGGGGTAGGACATGTTGCTTTACCTAAATGCGGTTAATTTCTCCAAAGACCTTAGATCCACAAAATGGATGCCTCTGCCACAGACAAATGTCTGGACCCCTGCAGCTGACCGAAACTCGGCCAAATGGGTCCTGGACAAAGGGTTTCCTGTCACAGGAGGGTGTCACCGCCCTCCAGACAGGAGATAGTGGATTGTAGCAGGGAGGTTTGAAAGAAACCAGACACTGCTTGGGGCGCACAAGGCTGCCCCTTGCATAATCCGGCCAAACCGGTTCTGGGGCACTCCAGCCCTCGTGCCAGGGCGGCCTGGATCACAGGAAGGGGGTGTATCCACCCACTTCCTGGGTCCCACCCATAGGGGGGGACCTAGCAGGTAATCACGCCCCCCAGATTCGAATAAGAGTGGGAGCAGTGCCAATGCACGTCAGATTTCCTGGAAGAAACATTAGAAACGAAACTCTGGACCCTTGGACCTCCATCTCAACGTGGAAGCCCGAAGAATCTCCCTTGTGGTCAAGGAGTGACCACCCTGCAGCAGCAGGCACCATCCAGCCCTCGACGTCTACTTAGTTGCAGTTCCCGCCGGAACTCGAGCGACCGAGATTGACGAGATCAAGCTTGCCTGCCTTCCAACAGCCCGATCCACAGTCCCTGCAGAGCTGAGACCCGTGGAGGCGACCGGAAGCGTGGGGCACGCCATCTTGAATTGACCACGAGACGCTGACCGTGCAGCCCACGAGTGACCCTCGAAGCTGTGCACCGGGGTTTGAGAAGCACCCACCCTGAGCTACTCTTGAGCCGAAGTTCAGCCCTCCACACTCGACGAGTGCTGCGTGGGGCCCTTCTGCTCCATTTGGCTCAACGCATTGGCCCGGTCACTTGCCAGCCGGCTAGTGGTCCCTGTGCCGACGAAACTACAAAGAAGACTCGTGAATCTGGTTGCTCCAGATCCACACCCGCTCCCCTGAAAAGGAGCCCCCACTCTGACCTTCCTGGTTCGAGTGAGAAGCAATCTCCCGGTTCCGCGTGGATTGCTCTTGCCAAGTTTTGTTTGCTCCAAACTTGAAGCCGACAGCGCCGACGGTGAGAGCCTGCGTGGGACAGATCGTGACCTGCTCCTGGACGTCGCAGATGCCCCAGAGCCCACGTGACAGCGGAGAGAAGCTCCTCGACGACCACCTGATTGCGCCCGACATTGCCTGGTTCCGTCCTGGTTCCACCCTGGTCACTGCTGAGTGACCCAGACTCTGTCCCCTCTGCTTTCAGGTACCCTTCGACTTGAGTCCACCCTTGGACTCCACCGGACACTTCATCTTCAACCCGCCTGCAGCCCTTTCAGCTTCAAGCACCAAGAGCCTGCGTGTCAAAACCCGACGCCACTTCGACCCTGTGCACCCACTTCCTGTGGGTGAGGTAACTTTGCTCCGCCGGTGTTCCCACACTGGTGCACATCTCTAGGGTCTGTGTGTTAAGTTTTGTTCTTCTAGGTTCAGCGGAAGTGTCCTTAAACTTTAACTTTACAACTTTTACGCACCATTGGTTAACATTGGTGCATGCGTGCGCTTTCCGCACATCTCCCGAATCCCGAGGGCCATTCCCGACTTCAGCATTGCTTGTCCTGGCTGCTCCCAGCGATTCCCTAGGCCCTAGGCCTAACCACTGCTCGAGTGGCATCTCTTATACCACTTGTTTAGTATATGGTTTGAGTGGCCCCCTGCCCTCATCCATAATTGTGCAACTTTGTATGTTTAAACAGTGCTTTTGATTTAACGCTTGTGCCCCTTTATTCATAAAGAATACTGGGGATTGTTTTTAGTAATAAATACATATATTTTTATAATATATACTTGTGTGGTGTCCTTTCATTTGATATTACAGGATTGTATGTGGTAAAACAGCTCGCTTAACACGACCTCTTAAGTTAAGCCTTTAGGCTGCTTAGTCCATGCTACCCCTAGGATAGCTTGTCTAATAAGGTTGACTTACAACCAGACACCATAAGGGATTGTTTGGTCTGATAACAGGTGGTTCCAGAATTGGAAACATCACCTATCAGGCCAACTTCTCACATCCTGGTTTTATAGAAGCCATCTTGTTTTTTAGTGGATGTCACTGTCTGTGATGGTGAGACCGGGACTGTTCTTATCATGGAAATGCCACTGAGTGCGAGCTGCCCAGACCTTGAATAGAGAGTTCTCAACCACAATATTTTGGCAAAGAGGTGAAGCCATAAATAAATAAGTGAGGTTTGTGGCTGCCCAAATCAGTGACCACCTTGTTGGGGGGGAGATTCACAAGGATTTTTTTAAAGCACTCGCTACTTTAACAGAGCCAGTTTTCAAGCACTCAAAGTGTTTACAGTCAAGAGACTGAGGGCCAGATGTAGGAAGCTAAATACCGGTCGGTAATGGCCAAAAATCAGTGAATTTTCCGTTACAGACCGGTATTTAGCCCTTTCCAATGTAGGCGGCTGTAAATAAGGATTCGGTAATTTACCGATTCGTTATTTCAAGGAATTGGTAAAATACCGATTCCTTATTTTAAGGAATCAGTAAATTACCGAATCCTTAAAACCTATGTAGGTAGCACTTAAGTGAGTGCATGTTTGCTTTAAGGATTCTCTATTTACCACCAACTACAAGTTGGTGGTAAATACCGAATACCTTTAAAAAGCAATTATTTGCTTTTTTCAAAGAGCCATGTGGCAGACATACATGCCCTTAGGGCATGTATGTGCACCACATGTGCACACATGCACGATTCAGGGGTGTAACAGGGTGTCAATGTGACACCCTGCCACCCTTGAATATGCTCCCGCTATTACCGATTCGGTATTTACTGAATCGGTAATAGTGCATGGCTTCCTATTCATTCCAGGGCCATAGGAATAAATGGGAAGGTATTCCTCATTACCAAATCGGTATTACTGATTCGGCAATAAAGAATATTACCGAATTGGTAAATTTTATCTATTTTTTACCTACATCATATTTTTTTTTTTTTTTTTAAATATCTTTATTCAGACAAAATTTCCCCCCCCCCACATTTTTCTTTTACATCCGGTGTGTTTACAACATTACCTAGTCATTTGCAACAAATACAGATTTGTATTAACAAACAAATAAACAAAACAAAAGATAAACAAAATAAAGAAAAAAGAAATTAAACAAAACAAAAGAGAAGAGAACCAAAATGCATATACAAGACCGCCATGAATATAGGCAGCCGAGACCACCAAGCTTCAAAATAATACTACGTCCTACGTACTCTCCATAAACCTTATAGGGTTAACAAATTTCTCCACTACTATCAGAGACAGAGTTCCTACATTTCCATTTCTCAATAGGTAGCCATATCTTATCCCCCAGAACTTTTGCCTTCCTTCCTCTTCTATCGTATATGGCCCTCTCCAGGTTGTATGTAGATAGTAGTCTTGCTACCCACGTCTGAAATGACGGTGCAGATTTCTCCTTCCATGCTTTAGCTACAATTATCCTAAATACTGCAGTGACCATGAATAAAAATTCTGGATAGGTTATATTTACCTCTAGGCTTACCCCCAAAATTATCAGCTCCTCAGTTAATTTTGTTTGTATTCCCAGTGATTTATCCAGAAACTCTTCTATCGCCAGTTTTAGAGTATACAATTGTGGACAATTTGCAAACATATGTGTTATATTAGCCTCTGTAGAGTTACACCTTGGACACGTTATTCCAGAGGAGCCGCCCCAACTGGCTATTCTGGCTGGTGTGAAATATAATGAGTAAACTGTTTTATAATGTTGAGTTTGAAGTGTCGCTGAGCATAAAATAGTTCGACCATAATCTAATGAAGTTTGTAGATCTTCCGGTCGGGCTTTTACCTGTTCTCTCCATTTATTACTATATTTTTCTCTATCGTCTATCTTATAGACTTGGAGCTCTGCATACAGCTGTCTTATTGAGCATGCAAGGCTGCTTCCCAGATATTCCATTATCCTACAGCTCTTCATCCCTCCTACACCCCCTGTTTTTGTGTGAAAGTAACTCCTCACTTGAAGGTATTTAAAGAAGTTATTCCCAGGTATGTTGTATCTTTGCTGTATATCTTGGAATGTTAAAATTACCCCCTCTACATCCATTAGGTCCCCCAGTTTCTTAATCCCTTTTACATCCCATTCCCTCATAACTGTGTCACGGAAGATTTCCATTGGAAGATCGTTGTTCCTATAAAGCCTTAAATACCTGTTATACCTTCCCAGTCCCAGTCTTTTCCTTATTGCTTTCCAGACTTTATAAATCGCACTCAGGGTCTTAAATTTTGTATGCTTAAAATATGCGAAGTCCACTGTTGTCACTAAGGCATTTTCTGCCGCATTGCCTAAGAGGGCTTCATATACATTAGCCGGACCCTTTCTTCCCTCCTCCTCCTCCTGAGCACTTCCACCTAGTAGTCCTTTAGAGTATTGTAGAGCTGTTGCCCAGTAATAAAATCTAAAGTCAGGTGCTCCCCATCCTCCCCTCTCCCGTGACAGAGTTAAAAAACGGTATGCCCTACGTGTCTTCCCCTGTGCCCAGATTAGTTTATTAACTACTGATTCTATTTTATTAAACCATATCCCTTCAATAAAAAGTGGAATTGCCCTAAACAAATATAAAAATTTCGGAAAAGTAACCATTTTAACAAAATTAATTCTACCCATGAGAGTCAAGTGTAAATTATTGACCCTTTCCAAATTGGTTTTGACTTTGTCTAATAATGGTTCCATATTTATCTCTACTAACTTTCCCACTTCCGCTGTCACCCTAATACCCAGGTATTTTGTGTCTGAGACAACTCTTACATCTACAAATGTAGTATGTCTATTCTGAACTATTTGTGTTTTTCCCTTATTTATTGAATATCCTGACACCTCTCCAAACTTTCTTGCCTCCTGTTCTATCTCAGCCAATGACTCCTCTGGTGTAGGTGTTATAACAGCCACGTCGTCTGCGTAAGCAAATATTTTATAATTCTTTCCATGCAAAAAAACTGGCTTAATCCTCCTATTTTCTGTAAGCCTTCTCAGATAGGGATCTAAATAAATTGCGAATAATAGGGGTGAAGCTGGACATCCCTGCCTGGTTCCCCGTCTGATCTGTACTGCGTTGGAATATGATCTATTAATGCGTATCCTAGCACTAGGATGTTTATATAATGCCTGGTGTTGGACAGGCCACATGAAGGGCCGCTCTCCCCCGGCCCAACCAGGCCCGAACCAGCCACGCAAGTACCACACACCACCATTGCACGTCCACCGTCCCCGCAGGGACCCCTACACTCGAACCTGTTGACCACGTAGGCCGACCCACTACCGGCCTGCGCGCCCATCCTGGGCGCCATCTTGGACACTCCACCACGAGGCCGCCTGGCCCCCGATCGACCTCAACCCTGGGCCTGGCCAGGCCTCAGACATTCCGGCACCAACATCCACCCAGGAGGTGAGCGGGCTACTTGGTCAGTCAATGGGAGCAAGAGGTGTCGATGGCTCTCCCCCGCCAAGTACCGCTCGCCCATCGCCTCCCCGGGCGCTGGCTCCACCCCCCTGCTGGGTGTCTGAACCCCCTCATCCCGGACCGCCCGACCTCCAAGTGCGAGGGTCCGGACATCAAAGCACACCAGCCCTATAACTGGGGCAGCTCCAGAGCAGGACGGGAGTTGTATCTTGGAGTCGAGAGACGCAAAGAAGAACTCATCCTTGACGGACTACTGGCGCTGCCGTAGCTCTGTCTTGTGCACCTTCGTCTTGCCTGCTGGCGCTGCCGCGGCTTTTGGAACTACCCTATCCTTCATCGTCGTCGGGACCTGCTGGCGTGGCCGCGGACCGTTTGTAACCACCACCTTCATCGGGACCTGCTGGCTCTGCCGCGGACCGTCGTCTTCCTTCATCCATCTCGGGCCCTGCTGGCTCCGCCGCGGCCCGTTCATCTACACCACCGAGCTCGAGGATTGAGAGCTATTTCCATCTCTTTGGTAACAAGACTGTCCCGCTACCCTTTTCCCAAACAGAGACCAGAATAGAGGGGACCCCTGAGTCCAGACCTCCTTGTACCATTCTACCGTACTTGAAGAATTGCCTATAAAGTATCGTGGAACTTTATCATTGTGTGGTGTCCGTCTGTGGGGGGGGAAGTTACTTGTCTGTACGATTCACTGGAGACGGCTCTCCCCGGAGACCTCTCCCCTTATCCTCGGCCGACCCTCCCGGTCCGTCTAACATTGGTGGCCAGCGACGGGATCCGAATCACCGCATAAACCGTACAGAGAGTAGCTCACCCCACGGCGAATCACGATGTCAACTAAAGACAGCGGATCAACGGAGAAATTCCAGATGGAGAAATTGGACGAGTACAGCCATCGTGAACTTAAACAGTTCTGTATCGAATTAGGTATCGCTACCACCGGACTAAATACCAAAGATGACTTTAAGCAGGCCCTGGAATCTTGGGCAGAAACCGGGGCTGCCGGAACCCCCGATCAAGACATCGCAGCACAAACCCCCATGGCCCCTGAAGAACGAAGAACGGGTCTCTCGCCAGACGAGATCCAGGAACGAGAAAGAACCCGACTACACGAGCTGGAAATGGCCCGGCTCAAAATGGACGTTGAACTAAAGTTGGCCGAACAGAAAATCAACTTAGAGCACCTGCGTCTCCGAGAAGAAAGAGAGGAGAAACAGAGACAAAGGGAGCTCGAGGAAAAGAAACTGGCATATGAACATGAGCGGAAATTAGCTGAAATCGACCTACGCAAACAGAATAAAGAAGCAGGGGTGCCCGAGCAACCCCACACTCCAGGGGCAACAGAGAAGAAGGTACACATCCCCAAGGATGTCGTTCGAGAATACTTCCGAGAGGACGACATCCAGCAATGGTTTAAGGCCTATGAAATCGCTATGACTGCACACCGGATCGATAGGAGCGATTGGGGGGCCGGTCTGTGGGGGAGATTCCTCAATGAGGGCCGCGACGCCCTGCTGCAACTCCCGGACCACCAGATGACCTCCTATGACCATATGAAAGCTGCACTCCTCACCCGCTATGGCCTCACACCCGAGATGTACCGTCAGAGGTTCCGAGACTGCACCCGCATCCCAGGTACAACTTGGGTGGACTATGTCAATTACTTTAGCCGAGCCTTCGAGGGCTGGATCAAAGGAAGCAAGGTCACAACCTACGAACAACTGTTCAATCTTATGGTATGGGAGCATCTGTCGAACAATTGCTTCATTGAACTTCGCCAGCACCTCCTCGACAGCAAGTTAACGGATCCCCGGCAGCTCGCAGCCGAAGCAGACCGGTGGGAGATCACCAGAGTGAGTCGAAATGGGTCCTCCGAACAGAACCGGAACCACAATGGTCAGCACCGTCCCCGAGGAGGTGGAGGCCAAGGACGCGGAAGAAGCAACGCTCCGGTCACCCCCACTACCAGCCCCACCCCCCCGGCCAACCGGGGCAGCACCCCAGCGCGACCGGGACATCGAGCCAATGTTACCTGCCATCGATGCCAACGAGTCGGACACTATGCAAACGACCCAAACTGCCCCCAGTACCAGAGCCCAAGACCCCGCCAAGTAGCCGCTGCTGCTCTGGGGGAGGAACAGATCTCAGAGGAACAAGAAGAATATGAACAGGAACACCAAGAATGGGAGCCAGCCGCCATGGCTCTCGCCTGCCTAGGGGGGAGAGACATGGTCCCGCGGGTCCCCCTACCCGCTAATACCCAGAAGTACAGCCAATGGGTGGGCATCAATGGACGCCGGGCTGAAGCCCTTCGTGACACTGGGGCCAGTGTAACAGCCGTCCGCTGTCACCTGGTGACCCCCGAACAATACTTACCAAACATTCTCTGCCCTGTACGTTCAGCCGATAACTCAGAAAGTCTGTGTCGGATGGCCTGCGTCCCCTTCGACTGGGGAGGGGTCTCCGGCATGTTGAAGGTGACGGTCCGAGATGATGCCCCCGTAGACTGCCTCCTGGGTAATGACCTGGAAAGCTCTCCTTGGGCAGCAGTCGAACGAAAAGAGCACCTGGGGATGCTGGGCGTCCCGGACTGGGCGTGCGTCACCACCCGGTCCATGACCGCCCGTGCCAACACCCGCCCAGAGGAACTCGAATGGCCGGCGCCACCGCCTCCGGTCGCCCCCGCCGAAACCACCGACCGTGACGTCCCCCCCGAACCAGCTCAACCTCCAGACCTCGCTAACCTCGACCAGTGGCCTCAAGAGGGGGGGCCCACGCAAGAACAATTTCGCCAAGAACAAAAGACCTGTCCCTCCCTCGAGGGACTCCGCCAGCAAGCGCTAGCCCAAAGCGCAGGGGATACCTCCGGAACTCACTGGGTCTACTGGGACAATGATCTGCTGTACAGTGAGCAAAGAATCGCGGAGCTGGGGGCCAGCCGAGTCCTAGTGGTACCCCTCCGTTTTAGAGACTTTCTGCTAAACCTGGCCCACGATGTCCCCCTGGCAGGACACTTGGGTCAAGACAAAACGTATAGCCGCCTGGTGACCCACTTCTTCTGGCCCAAAATGAGGGACAATGTACACCAGCATTGCCGATCTTGCCCCACGTGCCAAGCCAGTGGGAAGAGCGGCCGCAAACTGAAAGCCCCCCTGCAACCTTTTCCCGTGGTCACCACCCCGTTCGAGAGGGTCGGAATCGATATCGTAGGGCCGCTCAGCCTAGTTAAGGAAGGCTGGGAGATGCCCCCTCTAAAGAACCCACCAGATGTTTTCCGCTACCTCCTAACACTCCGCAACCAGACCCGGCGATTCCGAGAACTAGCAAAAGCCAACCTAGAGGCCAGTCAAGAGGACATGAAAAGGTGGTATGACCGGAATGCCTCCTCCATCGAATTTGAACCTGGGCAACAGGTATGGGTGATGTCCCCCACCGAACCTTGCGCCCTACAAGACAAGTGGACAGGGCCCTTCAAAGTGGTCGAGCGCAAGGGTCCGGCTACCTATCTCATCGACTTGGAATCTTCCCGGAACCCCCTCCGGGTCCTCCACGCTAACAGACTGAAACCGCACTTTGTACGGACAGAACTCAGCCTCCTGATGGCCACAGACAATGGGGCTGAAGAGGACTCCGAGCCCCTCCCGGACCTCCTACGAACGCGGGAGAAAGACGGTTCCGTAGAGGGGGTCCGACTCTCAGAGGCCCTCACCCGAGAGCAACACCAGGAGTGCCAAGTTCTCCTGTCACAATTCGCCAGCCTGTTCTCCCTCACCCCAGGTGTCACTTCCTGGTGTACGCACGATGTGGACACGGGGGACAGCCCCCCTATCCGCCACCGGGCCTACCGCGTGCCAGATCGGGTACGGGCCTGCATCCAGGAGGAAGTAGCCAAAATGCTCACGCTCGGGGTCATCGAGCCCTCAGACAGCCCCTGGGCCAGCCCGGTAGTACTGGTCCCCAAAGCAGCCGCCCCCGGCACCACACCAGAACTCCGGTTCTGCGTCGACTACCGGGGCTTGAATGCGGTCACCAGGACAGACGCACATCCCATCCCCCGGGCAGATGAACTAATCGACCGCATGGGAGCTGCCCGCTACCTCAGTATCTTCGACCTGACGGCGGGCTACTGGCAAATCGGCCTCACACCCCGGGCACAAGAACGTTCTGCCTTTTCCACTCCCGATGGCCATTACCATTTCACAGTCATGCCCTTCGGCATGAAGAATGCCCCAGCAACCTTCCAACGGCTCGTCAATCAGGTCCTGGCGGGGCTCGAAGGATTCAGCGCCGCCTACCTAGACGACATCGCTGTATACAGCAACCAGTGGTCCGAGCACCTCCACCACCTCCGAGCAGTGCTGCACGCCCTTCAGCAAGCTGGCCTCACGATCAAGGCCAGCAAATGTCAAATTGGGCAAGGGTCTGTAACCTACCTCGGGCACCAGGTGGGAAGCGGCCTGGTGGCCCCTCTGCAGCTAAAAATTGCCGCCATCCAGTCCTGGCAGCCCCCCATTACCCAGACCGAGGTACGAGCCTTCCTGGGCCTCACGGGCTATTACCGAAGGTTCGTGAAAGACTATGGTACTATCGTGAGGCCCCTCACAGAGCTCACGTCAAAAAATCAGCCCCAGAAAGTCAACTGGACCCCAGAGTGTCAAGCTGCATTTGAACAATTGAAAGCCGCCATGTGCTCCGCCCCTGTGCTCCAGGCCCCCGACTACAGCCGGGAGTTCATCGTCCAGACGGATGCCTCCGACCATGGCATTGGGGCAGTCCTGTCTCAAGTGAACACCGAAGGCCGTGATCAGCCGGTGGCCTTCATCAGCCGGCGACTCCTACCACGGGAACAACGCTGGAGCACCATAGAGAGGGAGGCCTTCGCGGTGGTATGGGCCCTCAAGAAGCTCCGGCCCTACCTTTTTGGCACACCCTTTCGGGTACAGACCGACCACCGACCCCTGCAGTGGCTGATGCAGATGCGGGGGGAAAACCCGAAGTTACTACGCTGGTCCATCTCCCTACAAGGGATGGACTTCACAGTTGAACATCGGCCTGGGCCAGATCACGCCAACGCAGATGGCCTGTCCCGGTTCTTCCGCCTCGACGAGAAGAGTCCCCAAGAGGATGGGTAACTCTCCCCGCCTTCAGCTGGGGGGGACGCATGTTGGACAGGCCACATGAAGGGCCGCTCTCCCCCGGCCCAACCAGGCCCGAACCAGCCACGCAAGTACCACACACCACCATTGCACGTCCACCGTCCCCGCAGGGACCCCTACACTCGAACCTGTTGACCACGTAGGCCGACCCACTACCGGCCTGCGCGCCCATCCTGGGCGCCATCTTGGACACTCCACCACGAGGCCGCCTGGCCCCCGATCGACCTCAACCCTGGGCCTGGCCAGGCCTCAGACATTCCGGCACCAACATCCACCCAGGAGGTGAGCGGGCTACTTGGTCAGTCAATGGGAGCAAGAGGTGTCGATGGCTCTCCCCCGCCAAGTACCGCTCGCCCATCGCCTCCCCGGGCGCTGGCTCCACCCCCCTGCTGGGTGTCTGAACCCCCTCATCCCGGACCGCCCGACCTCCAAGTGCGAGGGTCCGGACATCAAAGCACACCAGCCCTATAACTGGGGCAGCTCCAGAGCAGGACGGGAGTTGTATCTTGGAGTCGAGAGACGCAAAGAAGAACTCATCCTTGACGGACTACTGGCGCTGCCGTAGCTCTGTCTTGTGCACCTTCGTCTTGCCTGCTGGCGCTGCCGCGGCTTTTGGAACTACCCTATCCTTCATCGTCGTCGGGACCTGCTGGCGTGGCCGCGGACCGTTTGTAACCACCACCTTCATCGGGACCTGCTGGCTCTGCCGCGGACCGTCGTCTTCCTTCATCCATCTCGGGCCCTGCTGGCTCCGCCGCGGCCCGTTCATCTACACCACCGAGCTCGAGGATTGAGAGCTATTTCCATCTCTTTGGTAACAAGACTGTCCCGCTACCCTTTTCCCAAACAGAGACCAGAATAGAGGGGACCCCTGAGTCCAGACCTCCTTGTACCATTCTACCGTACTTGAAGAATTGCCTATAAAGTATCGTGGAACTTTATCATTGTGTGGTGTCCGTCTGTGGGGGGGGAAGTTACTTGTCTGTACGATTCACTGGAGACGGCTCTCCCCGGAGACCTCTCCCCTTATCCTCGGCCGACCCTCCCGGTCCGTCTAACACCTGGATTGCGGTTATAAACCCTCGACCAATACCAGCCCACTCCATAGCCTTCCATAGGTAGACCCAAGAGACCCTGTCGAAAGCCTTCTCAGCATCCAAAAAGATAGCCGCGACAGGGTCCCCCGAGGCTGCTTCAGCATCCAGAACGGTAATTAGCTGTCTGATATGTTCGGTAGTTCCTTTCCCGGGTATAAACCCATGCTGCGTAGGGAACACCACCTTCTCTATCACCTTACTCAGTCTATTAGCCAGTGCTTTAGAGAATATTTTTGCATCGGCATTGAGCAGAGTGATAGGTCTGTAAGAACCCGGCTCAGTGGGGGGTTTGTCTCTTTTTAATATGACAATTATATCAGCGCCCGCCCAAGATTGAGGAACTATTCTGCCTCCCTGTGCCAGGCAGCAGATTGACCAAATATCTTTAGCTAATACCTCCCAAAAATTTTTATAAAACTCTACCGGGATCTGATCCTGGCCTGTTGCTTTGCCAGAGGGTAAGCTGAATATTGCGTCCCTTATCTCCTGCACCGTTAGCTGCATATCCAATTTGTCCCTTTCTTCTATGCTCAGTCCCTCTTGTATACTTTCCCTTAGATATTCCAGGCTTTTCAGCTCTATCTCTCCATCATTTTTATCCTGATCATACAGCCTCTCATAAAATCTTCTGAACACCTCCTGTACCTCTTCAACTTTATTAACGATTACCCCATTATCGTCCTTGATTTCTTTAATCTCCCCTGCAGCTAACGTTTGTCTAGTTCTTATTGCAAGCAAGTGCCCCACCCTCTCGTTATATTCGTAGCATTTTTCTTTATTAGCTAGGTATTTTCTTGCTGTTTTTTGTGCCAAGGTAGTCCCTGTTTCCGCCTTCTGCGCCTCTATATTCACTAATATCTGGTCGATAGGCTCTTGCCTTTCTATTGCATCTAATAGCATGTTTTCCAGCTCGCTCAGAGTTCTGATTTCCTCTTCCACCTTTTCCTTTTCTTTTTTATTTCTTCGTAATGTGTAGCTCAGTGTCTCTCCCCTTATTCCTGCTTTAAAGCTGTCCCAGACCATATCTGCCGGGGCTGAGTATCTATTTATATCCCAAAATTGAGTCATCCATTCTTTCATCCTTCCAATATAATCCTCTTCTTTCAACAAACCTCTCTCAAATGTCCAAATTGATTTAGCTTTTCCTGTTTTTTGTGTCGTAGCTAGACTTAATACCAACGGATTATGATCCGACATTATTCTTGGAAGACATTCTATTTTAGCCCTACTAACTAAAGAGCTAGAGATAAAGAAGTAGTCCAGTCGAGCTACTGTTTGATGGGGTGCTGAGTAAAAAGTGCTACCAGTGCCTAATGGATTAGATTCCAGCCATATATCCACCAGCGAGTTATGTCTAGCAAGGTTTAGTGCAGATTTATACACCTTTTTTTTTCTTCCCTGATATATACCTCCACTTGCCTCTAATATTCCATTCAGCCCATTGATATTGAAATCCCCACAACAGATCACTGGCTCTGGCCACAAGGCTAATTCCCTATCAATAAAATCTAATAATGCCGGATCATCATCATTTGGACCATATAACGAGACCAAAGTACTTACCTACATCATATTTAACGATTCTTAAATACCGAATCGGTAAAATTCGGTATTTAAGAATCAGTAAATTGAGATTACCTACATCGGGCCCTAAAGGGATAATAAGGAGATAGCGATGCCTAAGATTTTATTTCATACCAATAAAGTTACTTCCTGAAATAACCCTTTTTGGCAGCATTCCAATAGGTATGAGATCTTTCGGGAAGGACCATATATGGGAGACAAAGAGAGCTTAGAAGTCTGTTTCTTCTATTACAAGGAAGGTCAGTAAGGGTAACTCCCTTTCGTCTTGGTACATGGGAGTAACGGCCTGGCGCCAGCATGAATGCGCTTATCGTCCCTTAACACCAGATGTGACCTTGGGCCTTAGTAAAGGAAAACAGTCATGAGTTCAGCTGTCCAGTTACTCAGTTAATTGGGACCTGAGCGAGTTATTCAGCAGGCAACACGTGATAGCCGCCCAGGCCCTGGTCGACAGATTCAAAATGGAGTCTTAGTGTTCTCTCGAACTAAGATGCAATTTAGCCTATTTACAAGGAGCTCGACTACACTCGGTTGCTAATATAGAAATAACGCATAAATGAGAACACATATACATACAGCTATATCATTGTTAACAAATATAACGTTAGCAACTATGCAAAAAACATTCTGTCCCTCAGATCCACCCTTTTAGCATGATGTAGCTACTAAATCAATCTTCAAAAATACCTTCATCTATCTGCATCAATTCTTGTATTTCTTGTTGTATGATTTGGGGCTTGTCCTTTATGGGCGGTGACGGTACCAGGGCAGAAGATACTCTCCGAGGACAATAGGAACAGCAGGCAGGGCCACAGTGTATGCATAAACAACAAGTAAAGAGGAATCCCGCTATACCTATCAGAATCATCAGAATCTTCCATCCCCAGGCAGACAATAAATCCCAAAACCAACCAGTAAGTGACCAATTCCCTGTATCTGCGTGTATTTTGAATGCTAATCGGTGCAACTTTTATATGGCCAGATGGACAGATGGGGCGGAGTCAGGAATGTATACACAGCAGGATCTGCCAATCACGCGGCATGCTCCTCTTCGATACGCTAGGATAACGTCCAATACCATACGGTTTTGGAGCAAGACAAGTCTCGTAGCCTGAAGCTCTACTGTCAAATTGGTTAATATGCCAGCTGTAGTATTAATAACCCTCTCGACTACTCTTGATAATCGTCTTACTTCCTTACTGCTTATTATAGGTCCCCATATTGGAAACACTCCCTTTACTATATCGACAAAATGCTGCTCAGGGGTATACGTCTGGTCTACTTCAGACGTATCCAACTCTCTTTTCTCTCTATTAATTAGAGACCCAAGGCCATCCAGTCTATGATCCTTGCGGTAATTTGAGGGAGCAATGTATACAGGTGGGTGTAGGAAGGATAAATAACAATGACCCATCCATCCCCGGGGAAGCCAGGTATATGCATTTTCTGCACAGACAAAATACACATTCGGGGGCGTTATCAATCGTGGACTACTGAAAGTGTGGAGTCAGTACATATAATTACACTGGCTATCCCCTAAGGAAATATGTCCTGCCCTTTGTATGCAGAATGCAGATGTGCTGTTCAATATTGGTACTGGAATAGTTTTATCATCAGTGACATTTCGATCTTGAAAATGTTGAAAATACTGAGTAAAGTTGAACTCCGCAAAGTCTAGAATTTCTGTCCTCAACCAAGTTACATTTCCATATTCAGTATACAAGTTCATACATGCCTTGGGGTCCAAAGACCCTTCCCCAATATTCCCCTGTGGTTGAAAACCTTGATGTACCTCTATATAGGTCAGGATCATCTCGTAATCCTTTTCCGTGTATCGGGAGGCATCTACAGTGTAATGTAAGTACATCATACTTTATAATTTGAACCATGCTTCACAACTTCCTAAATAGGATAGCGGCAGTGAGACGAAAAGATCATGTCGATGCATTACAGAGGGTAATAATCCACAAACCCAACAATTGGTCATATTAGTAGCACTGTGAGTCTGATGCAGCATTTCTACAAATACATTCTTAGCATAGGTCTGACGGTGTCTTTCCTTGTGGGGAGCTAACGTAAAGAAATGATGCTCTGGGGGTGGGGTAGAGGTCCCTATTATTGTATGCACAGGGTGATGCAATTCTAAATATAAAAACACACTCATGATTACAATAAACAATACTGCAAAAGTCGTCACAAGAGCAACCTTTACTCTAGTTGTCCTTGACGAAAACATAGGTACATAAATGGGCATATATCGGGGAGCAAGAGGACGCTCCTCCTCGGGCATAAACTGACCAAAAGGATACATTCTCACTGAAACTCCAAACTATTCTAGGAACAATGCAGTCCGTCCTGCCAGAGGGTGTTTCTTTCCTGTGTCCGTCTAGAGCCTCACAGGCAGGCTCCTATCGTTCATCCAAAGAACAAATCCTCTTATTCACTGATTTTCCAGAATCACAACCTGGCCCTTTTTCTTCAGTCTTTCTTTCTGAACAGAGCAACACAGAGTTCCAGCTCTCAACGGGTTCAGTCCAGTGTCTCGCTTAGTATTCCCAAATTCTTCTAGCAAGTCCCTACTGCTCAAGTCTTTCCCTATCTCCTATCATCATTTTCTGGGCCGCAGGTTGTATCGAGCTTGACCTGACAATTCCTGATCACTGAACAAAACAGGCGTGGTGGCCTCCAAAGCGCCAAGTTTCCCCTGTACCCTCCTTTCAACAACTGGAGCAACAGATTCAGAGGCCAATTCTGCACTTGATGAGGTAGCCTCTTTCGTGCTCCCGGCTCCCCTGTCTCGCCCTTCACACTCCTGGGCTTCGGAAAAGGGAACCATACGGGGAGCTCTTTCACTTTCCTGGGTCAATATTCCTTCTGAATTCAGGCAATCAGATGGGAGGGGCAGAGGTACTCGCTTTACATGGGCCACATGTACCCAATGCTTCCGTCTGGTCACCTTCACAGCCGTTCGGGTGGCCAGCAAGATCTGTGCTTGAATCTTTGCCATCTTCAACTTCAAAACACCATTATATTTTTCCACCAACCCAGCTGACTGAGGATGTCGAGCAGCATGACATTTTTTATTTATATGCAACCCGTTACAGATGTACTTGATAAGAGCAGCATTAAAATGGGTCCCATTGTCCGTCCATATGACCCGAGGGACCCCATATCTTGGGATACACTCTTTTATTAGAGCCTTTGAAGTCGCTAATGCAGTATTTTCCTTAGTAGGGAAAGCTTCTACCCACTTACTGAATGTACACACCACTACCAAAACATACTTTAAATTATACACTCTCTCTAGTTGAATATAATCCATTTGAAGCACCTCGAAAGGTAAAGAAGGTGGTGCGAAATTTCCACTAACAACAGGTTCTCTCCCTCCAGGATTATGTCGCAAACAAACCATACAATGTTGAACCAAATGGATGGCAGTTTTAGCAATGTTGGGATTATTCCAAACCGGGTCCAATAGTTTACAAATTCCCTTCGCTCCTATGTGAGCAGTCCCATGTGCCATCGTCACTACAGCATTAACAAAAGCATAAGAAAGCATTCATCTTTGTTTTTTACTCAAATCAACCCCGCGCCTGTTATCATTCAACCTCCCTACTTCATTTTCCCAATGAGCTAGTTCATCCAGTGTTGCCTCCTTCTGCATTTCCCGGACACTTTCCATTGTGTCATCAAACCTATCAGTCTCCTCCACCCATCGAGTTGAGTTCACATACATGGGGGACACTATGGATCTGGCTGTCTCCTTCGCAGTCTGATCAGCGAAAGCATTTCCTTCTCCCACTGTATCCACTATAGCTTTGTGGGCACTACACTTAATAATGGCTACCTTCTTGGGCAAAGTTAGCGCAGTCAACAACCTCAATATCAAAGGGCCATGTAGTATTCATTGGCCATGAGAAGTGAAAAATCCCCGTTCTGCCCACAACCTCCCAAAACTATGGGTGACACCGAAGGCATACTGGCTATTGGTATAAATATTTACTGCCAGTCCTTCACTCAATTCACATGCTCGTAAAAGGGCCATTAATTCAGCTGCCTGCGCAGAATTATAGGGAACTCGAGAGATTTCAACTACAGTACGCAAAGTGGTAATCGCTTACGCAGCTGTTGTTGTTGTGCCATCTGGTAAATTAAAGCAAGAGCCATCCACATACAACTCCCCTTCGGGCTCAGATAGGGGCGTGTCAGTAAGATCCACCTGTCCCTTCGTTTCTTCTTCTGTCCGAAATATACAATCATGTATGTCATTATTTGGTTCATCCAAAGGAAGGGGTAGCAACGTGGCTGGGTTCAAAGTGGCACATCTTTTGATAGTGATATGGGGGGCAAACAAGGTTAATTCATATCCAGTAAGACGTTCACTAGTAAGGTGCTGTGTTTTGTTTTATTCAAGAGCGTGTCCACTGCATGTGTTTTAACTCGCTGCTGACATCGCTACTTTGGGCGGGTGGACGCAGCAGAGTCGCCCTAAGCACTGTGGTCCGCAGCTGGGAGGAAGGAGGTCTTGAAGCCCCCAGGTTTGATCTGTACTATTACGCAGCCCAGCTCCTGCCTGCTGCTAGGTGGTTTGCGGACACGGACAGTTGGGAACTACAGCTACTGGCGGGCAGGGCCGACGAGCAGACGTTAAGGATAGCCCTGATGCAGGGTAAGGGAGCGGCTGCAGACCTGCCCTATGTGGTACGTCATGTGGCGGGAGTCTGGCAGAGGTTTGTTGAGCGAGTCTTGAGACGCGCTCCATTCCATAGGGAGCTCCCCGTGTGGATCTTGGCCCCGATTTTGCAGATGGAGGCTAATGTGTCCTTCCGGGAGTGGCGAGATGGTGGGTGTGAGACCCTGGCGGATCTTTACCCGGGTGACTCCTTCGTTTCCTATGAACAGGCCACAGAGGCCTTTGGCCTGAGCAGGGGACAATACTTGCACTACAGAGGACTTCAGGACGTAGCACGTACGACCTGGCCACAGTTTCCAGAGGCGCCCCCATTGACTCACACCCTTAACATCCTCCTCTCCTGTGGCAGAGGGAAGAGGTTGATTTCCCTATTATACGCGGCCATGAGACGAGATTCTACCCCACCGGTTGCGCCATCCTGGGCGGCCTGGGAATCGGACCTGGAGATGACTTTGGAACCCGGTCAGCGTACACGCATCGGGATGCTGACCAGGAAGGTCTCGTGCAATGCGAGATTTAAGCTAATTCATTTTAATTTTATGCACCGCACGTACATGACCCCGGTCTCCCTGCACCGCATCTCCATGGATAGGAGGGACAGCTGTCCCAGATGTGGAACGGAGCATGCTGGATTCTTTCATCTAGCATGGGAATGTCCACAGGTCCGTGGCTTCTGGAGCGAAGCGATCCACTATTGAACTACAAGTACCAGAATCCCGAGGGGCGATCCGGAGGAGGGGCTAGTGGTGTGCGCTCCATTGCGGTGGTTTCTATTAATTGGCTCCCTTGAGCTTTGAGCCGACGGGCTCCTGGATGCTGCCCTGCGTGCCGGTTCGGGCATCGAGGCCATTGACGGTTGTTTGGCGGCCTTCTCCTCCACCCCTAACCATTTCTCTACTGATGAGGGAAGTTATCCCGAAACCCAAGCCATGTCTCGGGCGATACCCAAAAACCCGGGACATGTATCGGGTCTAGAGATTCATCAGTCCAACAAGTACCGACTTGCACCCACCTGGGTGATCCACTATTGAACTACAAGTACCAGAATCCCGAGGGGCGATCCGGAGGAGGGGCTAGCGGTGTGCGCTCCATTGCGGTGGTTTCTATTAATTGGCTCCCTTGAGCTTTGAGCCGACGGGCTCCTGGATGCTGCCCTGCGTGCCGGTTCGGGCATCGAGGCCATTGACGGTTGTTTGGCGGCCTTCTCCTCCACCCCTAACCATTTCTCTACTGATGAGGGAAGTTATCCCGAAACCCGAGCCATGTCTCGGGCGATACCCAAAAACCCGGGACATGTATCGGGTCTAGAGATTCATCAGTCCAACAAGTACCGACTTGCACCCACCTGGGTGATCCACTATTGAACTACAAGTACCAGAATCCCGAGGGGCGATCCGGAGGAGGGGCTAGCGGTGTGCGCTCCATTGCGGTGGTTTCTATTCTGGAGCGAAGTGGTCAGCCATATTGCCCGGGTCACGAACCTTTGGATAGACATGGATCCGCTTAAATGCCTATTGGCCCTAATACCTAAACCCAAAGGGAGGAATTTGTCCTACAGGTTCCTACAACTACTGCTCGTGCTGGCACGGAGGCGGGTGGCCATCACATGGATGGGGGGGAGGGCTCCGGAGGTCTCCCTGTGGCTTAAAGACATCAAGGAGTGGACTCTGGCCGAGGAGACGCATATCCAGCGCACGCGCCGAGATGACAAACTCCAAGATGATTTGCAGGCCTGGAGGTTGATGTGTGCAGAGGGAGCACCGAATGAGGATTCAGATGCCACTAGTGCAGATTTATTTACCCCTGAGGGGTCGGATTCTGAAGAGGTGACGGGAGGGGGAGAGATAGAGGGGCCTGCTCTCGAGTGAGTACCCTAGTAAGCGCGCACTGATATTCCCTGTTATATGATAATGTGATTTGCTCGGATGCCCAAGTGATTGCTACTGCATGTGTTGTCCACACCTTACTGGGCCTAGTATTGGATGACTTAATTATTGTACGTACCCTATTATTGATGCCATGTACGGGGGATGGGTTTTCTGGTTCATGTTTCATGTATAATTAGTAAAAGTGTGTTTGTTTCCACGGATGACGATCGTGGGCCCTGGCAGATACCACAGGAACCATACCTGAAAATGAACGGACGCTGGAGATATATACAGTGTACGAATAGATATACTTGTGAGTGTATCCCGCTGATATCACGCTGCCCGGCCTCTGGGATGTGGGCCATGAGGCGTTGTATGGTTTGATCGCTACATAAGACTTGAAAACAATTGCTGTGGCCTGTGGTTGGTTCGACGGCCCGGGTCTTTTTTGTGTCCACAATAAACATATTTTGCAAAAAAAAAAAAAAACAGAGAAAGCCAAATGCAAAGCTTTGGAAGGATGCTGAAGGAGGAACTATGCGCCTGACAACAAACTTGCATATAAAAGGGAAAAAAGAGAATACCACACTCTCTGTAAGTCAGCTCGTGCTGAATATGTCTCCTCGACCATCTCTAGTGCGCTGAATTGTTCCAAGACATTATTTAAAATGGTCAAAGAACTTTCTGGATCTGAAACTCAATCTACTCCCCCTTCCCTGAATGGTTTACAATGTGAAGACGTGGAGAAATTCTTCCTCCATAAAGTGGAGAAAATATACTCTGAAATGAAGGGCATAAAACCAGGTACCCCCCATCAGCAAGCACCTACATCCCCTCAAGCAGCCAGAACTATCTCTCACAGTGACAACAGGATCGCTGAATCCACGAATAAACTGGAAATGTGGGCTCCATTAGATATGAACTCCCTTATACGACTCATAGCCAGTATTAAATCTGGCTCACCCTGTGACCCTCTTCCGATCTCGGTGCACCAGCAGCTTGAGTCGCTTTCACTCACAATAATCATGGAACTCTTGAATGCCTCCTTACAGGAGGTAATGGTTCCACCTGAGTGGAAACCCGCAATGGTGCTTCCTCTTCTGAAGAAGGCTAACTACCGGCCTCTTTCATTGCTCCCTGCAAAAAGAACAATGGATGGACAGAATGCAGAACAATGTCATATATTCACCCCATTACAGCGATCTGGCCTTAAATCCATCGTTTTATTCCTCACTATCCCATTCCAGTTTGGACCCAGCCGTATGGAAATCAGTCTTGAACCTGCACCCAATGGGAAAAGTCGAGCCCGAACTGCCAGGACAGGTCCTCCCTGGAATGGAAACAAGCATCCTAGGACCGTTGTCCAGCTTTCAGCCCCCATCAGCCAGGATAGCTTGACTCCAGTGGCATGGAGAGCACGGGACCAACGTCTCGGTATACCTGTCACACTCGGGGTGACAAATGCAAAAAGAACAATTGATGGACAGAATGCACAACAATGTCATACATTCACCCCAGTACAGCGATCTGGGCCTAAATCCATAGTTTTTTTGCTCACCATGCCATTCCAGTTTGGACCCAGCCATATGTAAATTTGTCTGACCCTGCAACCAATGGGAACAGTCCAGCCCGAACTGCCAGGCCGGTCCTCCCTGTACTGGAAACAAGCATCCATCAGCCAGGATAGCTTGACTCCAGTGGCATGGAGAGCAAGGGACCAATGTTTGGGCATACCCGTCCCACTTGGGGTGACAAATGCAAAAAGAACAATTGATGGACAGAATGCATAACAATGTCTTACATTCACCCCAGTACAGCGATCTGTGCCTAAATCCATCATTTTTTTTGCTCACCATCCCATTCCAGTTTAGATCCAGCCATATGCAAATCAGTCTTGACCCTGCACACAATGGGAACAGTCCCGTTCTGAATTCCGTCCATCAATTGTGTGTCTTTTGCTTTCTCGCCCTAAGTGCGCCGGGTATGCCCAGAAGCGGGTCCAGGCTCACTGTGCCACTGGAATCAAGCTATCCTGGCTGATGGGGGTTGAAAGCCCAAAACCGGTCCTAGGATGCTTGTTTCTGGTCCAGGGAGGACATGACTTGGCCTCCCATGAGGCACAGGGTCAAGACTGATTTGCATATGGCCAGGTCTAAACTGGGGTGGCATGGTAAGCAAAAGAATGATGGATTTAACCCAGAACTCTTGACTGGGGGGTGAATGTTTTGATTTGTTCTGCATTCCGTCCATCAATTGTGTGTCTTTTGCTTTCTCGCCCTAAGTGCGCTCGTAGTATGCCTATGCCTAGACATGGGTCCCAGGCTCAATGTGGCAGTGGAATCGAGCTATCCTGGCTGATGGGGGTTGAAAGTCCAAAACCGGTCCTAGGATGCTTGTTTCCGGTCCAGGGAGGACCTGGCTTGGCAGTTCAGACTGGACTGTTCCCATGAGGCACAGGGTCAAGACTGATTTGCATATGGCCAGGTCTAAACTGGGGTGGCATGGTGAGCAAAAGAATGATGGATTTAACCCAGATCTCTTGACTGGGGGTGAACGTTTTGATTTGTTCTGCATTCCGTCCATCAATTGTGTGTCTTTGTTTTTTATTTCATTGCTCCTGGCCTTCTTGAAAATCCCAGAAAGACACATTAATTCACAGCTATCTCAGTTTGTCGAGTCACAACATTTTGTACACTCATCTCAGTCGGGCTTTAGAGCCAGCTTTTCAACTGAAACTACCCTTCTTGGAGTTACGGAAAGGCTGCAACATCGTTTAGATTCTGGAGACACGATGGCCCTCATATTACTTGATTTGAGAGCAGCTTTCGGCACGGTGTCTGACACCGTGTTAGTGAAAGCCTTACGATCTTTGGGTGTTACCAGGCCGGCACTCAACTGGCTTATCTCTTTTCTCACCGACTGAACGTTCCAGGTCTTCGCCCCAACGGCCAGTTCTGTTACTCATTCCTCTCCCTGCGGGGAACCCTATGGCTCCATTCTTAGCCCTTTGTTATTTAACATGAGTGTCAGACCTCTGGCTGACATTGCAAAGGAGGCGGGCTGACCCTGTTCTCCTATGCTGACGACACCCAGATAGTCTTCTCTCTCTCTATGGAGAGGGTGTCTGAGACATCTGCTCTCCAGATGGGGTTGAGTAAAATTGCATACTGGATGCAGGCCAATTTTCTCAAACTCAGTGGAGAGAAAACTAAGGTCCTGATTCTGGGGAAGAATAAAGAACTTTGGGGTCTGTTGGACAGGCCGCATGGTCGGGCTGCCCCCCTCCCCGCAATGGGACCTGGACCCTGGCTCCCCCTGCATCCCCAGCCAGAGTCCCCGACGACCACCCGAAGTACACTGCAATTCCTCACCCACAAGACACCAGCTCCGGACCCAGCTGGCCCGGGTCACCATCCACACCACGGCCTCGGCCCAGCCGCCATCTTGGGGCACTGCAGCACGAGGCCGCGTGGCCTCAACTCGACCCTCACCCTGGGCCCGGCCGGGCCCGACATCGAGGCACCAACCTCCCCCCAGGAGGCAGAGTGACCACTTGGCGAGTCAATGGGAGAAAGGAATCGTCAACGGCTCTCCTCCGCCAGGTGTCGATCACCCCCGGCCGCCTGGGCGCTGGCTCCGCCCCCTGCTGGGTGTCTGGACTCCCTCATCCCGGACCTCCCGGCCCCCCAGGCGCGAGGGTCCGGACATCAAAGGGGACCAGACCTATAACTGGGGCAGGGCCAGACCAGGAAGCCAGTTGTATCCTGGAGTCGAGAGACCCGAGAAGAACTCATCTGTGACTGGCCTGCTGGCGCGGCCGCGGCCCTCGGCCTCGTGAAACCATCGTCTTGGCCTGCTGGCGCTGCCGCGGCCCTCTGCCTCGTGAAGCCATCGTCTTGGCCTGCTGGCGCTGCCGCGGCCCTCTGCCTCGTGAAACCATCGTCTTGGCCTGCTGGCGCTGCCGCGGCCCTCTGCCTCGTGAAACCATCGACTTGGCCTGCTGGCGCTGCCGCGGCCCTCTGCCTTGTGAGACTATCATCTTGGCCTGCTGGCGCTGCCGCGGCCCGATCCACAGACACTCCAGCTCGAGGATTGTGAGCTCGCCTCTTACCACTACCTGTACCGATCCGGTACCAAGACTGTCCCGCTACCCCCTTTCCCTACAAAGACTAGAAGTGAGAGGACCCCCGGGTCCGAGATATCCTGTATCGCTGATATCCTTGCCTTACGAACCTTATATAAAGTATTGAACTCGACTTGGTGTGGTGCCTGTTTGTGGGGAGGGAGGTAACTTGTCTGTACGATCGCCGGAGACGGTCCCCCTCGGGGATCTCTCCCTCAGTACCCGGCCGACCCTCAGGGTCCCCGTCTAACATTTGGTGGCAGCGGTGGGATCCGAACCTACGCATAATCGTACAGAAAGTCACTCGACCCACGGCACACGACCACCATGACAACAGAGAGCGGAACAACGGAGAAATTCCAGATGGAAAAATTGGAAGACTACAACCACCGAGAACTGAAGCAATATTGCATAGAACTTGGTCTCCCAACCACAGGTCTGAGCACGAAGGAAGACTTCAAACGAGCCCTAGAAGCTTGGGCGGAAACGGGTACGGCCGTACCCCGAACACAAACAACCGAGACGAGCCCCGCACCAACTGAAGAAAGAAGAGCGGGTCTCTCCCTGGAAGAGATCCGAGAAAGAGAAAAAAGCAGACTCCACGAGTTAGAACTAGCCCGACTTCGCTTGGATGGGGAACTCAAGCTGGCGGAACAAAAAATAACTCTGGAACACTTACGGCTCCGAGAGGAGCGAGAAGAGAAGCAAAAACAGAGAGAGCTAGAGGAAAAGAAACTAGCGTACGAACATGAGCGCAATCTCAAAGAACTGGAGATCCAGAAACAGAATAAAGACCTCGGGCTCCCCGAACGACCGACCCTGCCTGCCTCTACCGAGCCCAAGGTTCACATCCCCAAAGATGTCATCCGGGAATACCACAAGAACGATGATATACAGCAGTGGTTTAAAGCCTATGAGGTGGCAATGACCTCCCACCGGATTCCCCGAAGCGACTGGGGAGCCGGATTATGGGGGAGGTTTGTCAACGAAGGGCGGGACGCCCTGCTGCAACTCCCGGACCAGCTGATGACATCCTACGACCACATGAAGGCCGCCCTCCTCACTCGATACGGGCTCACACCTGAGATGTACCGCCAACGGTTCCGCGACTGCAAACGGATTCCGGGTACAACCTGGGTGGAGTACGTGAACTTCTTTAGCCGAGCCTTCGAGGGGTGGATCAAGGGCAACAAAGTGACCACCTACGAACAACTCTTTGACCTTATCGTATGGGAGCACCTGTCGAACAACTGCTTCGTGGAGCTCCGCCAACACCTCTTGGACAGTAAGCTAACCGAACCTCGACAACTCGCCGCCGAAGCCGACCGGTGGGAAAGCACCCGAGTTGGCCGGAACGGACCCAGCGAATCATCCAGACCGTACCCAGGGCCCCATCGCCCCCGAGGAGGAGGAGGAGGCCAGAGTCGGGGGAGAGACCCCGGCCCCTCGTCACCCCCCAGGAGCCCCTCGACCCCGGTCGGCCGAGGAAGCCCTGCCATCCGGGCCGGTTTTCGGGCCCACGTTATGTGCCACAGATGCCTGCGACCCGGCCACTACGCCAGTGATCCCAACTGCCCAAAGAATCCGAACACTACCCCCCGCCAGGTCGCAGCGGCCGCCCTAGGGGAAGAACTAGTCCCGGAAGACCAAGAAGAGTACGAGACCGACCCCTCTGAATGGGCTCCCGCCGCCATGGCACTGGCCTGCTTAGGGGAGAGAGAGATGATTCCGCGGGCCCCCCTTCCCGCCAACACGCAGAAGTACAGTCAATGGGTCAACATTAATGGCCGCCGGGCGGGAGCCCTCCGCGACACCGGGGCCAGTGTAACGGCGGTCCGACGCCATCTCGTCACTCCAGACCAAATCCTGCCGAACATTCTCTGCCCTGTCCGCTCAGCAGACAATTCCGAAAGCCTGTGCCACATGGCCTGCGTCCCCTTCGAGTGGGGAGGAGTAACGGGGATGTTAAAGGTGACTGTCCGCGATGATGCCCCCGTGGATTGCCTCCTAGGAAACGACCTCGAAAGCTCTCCCTGGGCAGCTGTCGAACGGAGGGAACACCTGGGGATGCTCGGCCTCCCCGAATGGGTCTGCGTCACGACCCGGTCCATGACCGCCCGCGCGGTCCCCAGTCTAGAAGAGCCCGAGTGGCCGGAACCTCCTCCCGCGCTCATCCCAGAGGAGGCCGCCCCAGAAGCCAGTCCCTCGACCCAAACAGAAGAAGGATCCGACCAGCTTCGGGACGTCCCTGACCTGGCACAATGGCGTCAGGAGGGAGGCCCCACTCAGGAACAATTCCGGGCCGAACAGAAAACATGTCCCTCTCTCGAAGGACTCCGGCAGCAAGCCCTGGCCCAGAGCACAGGGGATACCTCGGGGGCCCACTGGATCTACTGGGACCAAGACCTGCTCTACAGCGAGCAGAAAATTGCAGAACTAGGAGCCAGTCGGGTGCTGGTGGTGCCCCTTCGCTTCCGAGACTTCCTCCTGAACTTAGCCCACGATGTCCCCCTTGCCGGACACCTGGGACAGGATAAAACCTACGACCGCCTGGTGACCCATTTTTTCTGGCCCCAAATGCGAAAGGATGTCACCAACCACTGCAAGGCCTGCCCCACCTGCCAGGTCAGCGGAAAAAGTGGCCGAAAAATCAAAGCACCTTTACAACCCTTTCCGGTCGTCACCACCCCGTTTGAACGAGTGGGAATAGACATTGTGGGGCCCCTCGACCCTCGAACAGCCCAAGGACACCGGTTCATCCTGGTCCTAGTAGACCACGCCACCCGCTATCCCGAGGCCATCCCTCTTCGGACTGTGACGGCCCCCGTGGTGGGCCGAGCTCTGATGGGGATCTTCTCCCGGGTGGGGTTCCCCCGGGAGGTCGTCAGTGACAGGGGCACGAACTTTATCTCCAAATATATGAAGTCTCTCTGGCAACAATGCGGGGTCACCTACAAATTCACGACCCCCTATCACCCGCAAGGAAACGGACTGGTTGAGAGGTTCAACCGCACCCTCAAAGGAATGATTATGGGCCTAGAAGAACCCCTTCGACGCCAGTGGGACGTGCTACTTCCATGCCTCCTGTTTGCCTATCGGGAGGTCCCGCAGAAATCCCTCGGTTTCAGCCCATTTGAACTCCTGTACGGGCACCCCGTCCGGGGCCCCCTCAGCCTAGTCAAGGAAGGTTGGGAGCAGCCCCCCCAGAAAACTCCCCCGGACATCTACAGGTACCTCCTGGCTCTCCGCAACCAGACCCGGCGGTTCCGAGACACCGCCAAAGCCAATCTCGAGGCCAGTCAGGAGGACATGAAGAGGTGGTACGATCAGCACACGTCCTCCATTGAGTTCGAACCAGGACAACAGGTCTGGGTGATGTCCCCGGTTGAACCCTGTGCACTCCAAGACAGATGGTCCGGGCCCTTCAAGGTGATCGAACGCAAGGGGCCCGTCACCTATTTAATCGACATGGAGACTGCCCGGAACCCCCTACGGGTCCTCCATGCCAACAGGCTCAAACCCCATTTTGTGCGATCCGAACTCAGCCTCCTGATGGCTACCGATAATGGGACAGAAGAAGACTCCGAACCCCTTCCGGACTTGCTGAGGGTCCTCGAACGGGATGGCTCAGTGGAAGGGGTCCAGCTCTCCGAGGCCCTGTCCCCGGAGCAACGCCAAGACTGCCAAACGCTTCTGAGGCGGTTCGCCTCCCTGTTCTCCCTCACCCCCGGAGTCACCCCCTGGTGCCTTCACGATGTGGACACCGGGGACAGCCCTCCTATTCGACACCGGGCGTACCGCGTACCCGATCGGGTGCGCAACTGCATCCAGACCGAGGTGTCCAAAATGCTGACCCTGGGAGTGATCGAACCCTCAGACAGCCCCTGGGCGAGCCCAGTCGTCCTGGTTCCCAAAGCAGCCGCCCCGGGCGTTGCCCCTGAGCTCCGGTTCTGCGTGGACTATCGGGGGCTGAATGCAGTTACCAGGACCGACGCTCATCCCATCCCCCGGGCAGATGAGCTAATTGACCGGATGGGGGCCGCCCGCTACCTGAGCATCTTCGACCTAACAGCGGGCTACTGGCAGATCGCCCTCACCCCTAGGGCCCAAGAACGTTCCGCCTTCTCTACCCCGGACGGGCACTACCACTTTAAAGTAATGCCCTTCGGCATGAAAAACGCCCCGGCAACGTTCCAACGGCTGGTAAACCAGGTACTGGCGGGCCTGGAAGACTTCAGCGCCGCCTACCTGGACGACATTGCTGTGTACAGCCACCAGTGGACCGACCACCTCCGCCACCTGCGGGAGGTTCTACACGCCCTCCAGCAAGCCGGGCTCACCATCAAGGCCAGCAAGTGCCAGGTTGGCCAAGGGTCCGTGACCTACCTGGGACACCAAGTGGGAAGCGGGCTGGTGGCCCCTCTCCAACTCAAGATTGCTGCCATCCAGGCCTGGCGACCCCCTACGACCCAAACGGAGGTCCGGGCCTTCCTGGGGCTCACCGGATACTACCGGCGGTTCGTGAAGGACTATGGCAGCATCATGGGGCCCCTCACAGAGCTCACCTCCAAGAAGGGCCCCAAAACCGTCAACTGGACCCCGGACTGCCAATCGGCCTTCGAGAGACTGAAGGCCGCCATGTGCACGGCCCCCGTGCTCCAGGCTCCCGACTACAGCCGGGAATTCATTGTGCAGACGGACGCCTCCGATCATGGTGTGGGGGCCGTCCTCTCCCAACTCAACGCCGAAGGGGTCGACCAACCAGTGGCCTACATCAGCAGACGCCTGCTGCCCCGAGAACAGCGCTGGAGCACCATTGAGAGGGAGGCCTTCGCCGTAGTCTGGGCACTCAAGAAGCTCCGGCCCTACCTCTTCGGCACCCACTTCCGGGTGCAAACAGACCACCGACCCCTGCAATGGCTGATGCAAATGCGGGGGGAGAACCCGAAGCTGTTGCGCTGGTCCATCTCCCTGCAGGGGATGGACTTCACGGTAGAACATCGTCCAGGCCAGGACCACGCCAACGCCGACGGCCTGTCACGCTTTTTCCGCCTCAGCGAGGAGAGTCCCCAGGAAGATGGCTGACTCTCCCCGCCTTCAGCTGGGGGGGACGCATGTTGGACAGGCCGCATGGTCGGGCTGCCCCCCTCCCCGCAATGGGACCTGGACCCTGGCTCCCCCTGCATCCCCAGCCAGAGTCCCCGACGACCACCCGAAGTACACTGCAATTCCTCACCCACAAGACACCAGCTCCGGACCCAGCTGGCCCGGGTCACCATCCACACCACGGCCTCGGCCCAGCCGCCATCTTGGGGCACTGCAGCACGAGGCCGCGTGGCCTCAACTCGACCCTCACCCTGGGCCCGGCCGGGCCCGACATCGAGGCACCAACCTCCCCCCAGGAGGCAGAGTGACCACTTGGCGAGTCAATGGGAGAAAGGAATCGTCAACGGCTCTCCTCCGCCAGGTGTCGATCACCCCCGGCCGCCTGGGCGCTGGCTCCGCCCCCTGCTGGGTGTCTGGACTCCCTCATCCCGGACCTCCCGGCCCCCCAGGCGCGAGGGTCCGGACATCAAAGGGGACCAGACCTATAACTGGGGCAGGGCCAGACCAGGAAGCCAGTTGTATCCTGGAGTCGAGAGACCCGAGAAGAACTCATCTGTGACTGGCCTGCTGGCGCGGCCGCGGCCCTCGGCCTCGTGAAACCATCGTCTTGGCCTGCTGGCGCTGCCGCGGCCCTCTGCCTCGTGAAGCCATCGTCTTGGCCTGCTGGCGCTGCCGCGGCCCTCTGCCTCGTGAAACCATCGTCTTGGCCTGCTGGCGCTGCCGCGGCCCTCTGCCTCGTGAAACCATCGACTTGGCCTGCTGGCGCTGCCGCGGCCCTCTGCCTTGTGAGACTATCATCTTGGCCTGCTGGCGCTGCCGCGGCCCGATCCACAGACACTCCAGCTCGAGGATTGTGAGCTCGCCTCTTACCACTACCTGTACCGATCCGGTACCAAGACTGTCCCGCTACCCCCTTTCCCTACAAAGACTAGAAGTGAGAGGACCCCCGGGTCCGAGATATCCTGTATCGCTGATATCCTTGCCTTACGAACCTTATATAAAGTATTGAACTCGACTTGGTGTGGTGCCTGTTTGTGGGGAGGGAGGTAACTTGTCTGTACGATCGCCGGAGACGGTCCCCCTCGGGGATCTCTCCCTCAGTACCCGGCCGACCCTCAGGGTCCCCGTCTAACAGGGTCCCTAAAACTAGCCTACTGAAAAACTTCTTTTTACATAATTATATTTTCATTTTATATAATGAAAACGTAGCTGAAATAACACCTGTACTTCACTTGATAACTTATCCCCGATTCTCTTGCACTTAGAAGCATGATCAGAGTGCACGCACTCTTCAGCAATCACCATCACTGGGAAGAGATCGGCTCAACCAATCAGCACATGCTCTTCAGTCATCACTGTGAATAGATCGGCTCAACCAATCAGCACGTGCTCTTCAGTTATCACTGTGAAGAGATCGGCTCAACCAATCAGCACGTGCTCTTCAGTCATCACTGTGAAGAGATCGGCTCAACCAATCAGCACGTGCTCTTCAGCCATCACTGTGAAGAGATCGGCTCAACCAATCAGCATGCTTAGAATGCTGCCACTAATACTGTCATTTGTATGCCTTATAGGCCCTGTGAGAGTGAGAAGTATGGACATCGACCTGAAAGTAAGAGTGTGCCTATCTGGGTGTGGTATGATGAGGGAGAAAGGATATAAACTTGTTTTTAACATGCCGTCTGGCATTAACAGTTGTTAATTGTCTGTCCCCTCGTTGCATTCCCTCGCCTTTGGCTCTTTCACTTAACAGCAGTTAACATCCTTTGCAGGGCGTTAATCTTGTTTGTTAATGCCCTCAGAAGCAGGCGATAAGGCTTAAGGGATAAACTGTGATAAAAGCAAATCGAAAGTCCTCCCAAGAGGCTAGATACTATAGTCAGTTCTTTTCAGCCGTAAGGCACACTCATTCACACATTCAATGTACACTTATGTCACTTACGCCTTCAGTCATTCCAAGGGGCCCTCGAAGGTAAGCTTTGTATCACTTCTACATGGTACAGGAAGGTATGCCAATAATTTCTTGGGTATTTAAAAGAGACAAAGTTTCAGAGGGTTAGGTGATTCTGGTCACACCTACACACCCATATCTAGGTGCTTCCAGGCGCTACAGCAGGGTCCAGTTATTTTATGTAGCCCTTAATACTGGCCTTCAGACAACAGTTCTCTGCATTCAGACAAATAAAGAAGCTAACACACAGGGAATAAACACCAAGGACGTCCACAAATATATAAAAGCCTGCCCAGTGTGCGCACGACAAAAGTCCTCCCATTCATCCCCTAAAGGTCTTCTACAACCATTGCCCATACCTCTGCTTCCCTGGCATACTATCAGTTTGGACTTCATCACAGATTTGCCTAAATCTCACAACTTCACTGCAATTTTAGTAGTTGTGGATCTTTTGTCTAAAATGGGGCACTTTATTCCCTTACAAAAACTACCAACAGCTACAGAATTTAGTGAAGTGTTTTGAAACCATATTGGAAAACTACATGGCCTTCCCAGTAAAATAATTTCCGACAGGGGCCCTCAATTTGTTTCAAAATTCTGGAGTCAGTTGTGCACACATTTAGGAACTGAAATAACATTATCCTCCGCTTTTCACCCACAGACTGACGGCCAGACAGAAAAAGTTAATCAATACCTTGAACAAAGTCTACGGTGCCTAACCGCCATTATATCGGCTCATTGGGATGAGGTCCTACCATTGGCAGAGTTTTCATACAACAATAGCTATCATGCAGCTTTAGGATTTTCCCCTTTCTTTTTTATAACTGGCTTACATCCACGATCTATTCCTGCCATCCTTCCAGATTTATGCCTGCTGTGACCAAAAGATTAACAAAATTGCGGGAATTTCAAGAACAAGCCAAGCGTAGTTTAGCCAACAATAAACAAAAAGGTCAAATTATCAGTCGATAAACACAAAACACCAGCATCACCCTATAAAGTAGGGGATCTCATCTGGTTATCAACCAGAAATATCCAGATTGAAGGCCCCAAGAAACTAAAACCTAGGTTCATTGGCCCCTTTCCCATAAATAACATTTTGAATCCAGTTTCAATGAGATTAACTTTGCCCTCGGAATATGCCAATCACCCAGTTTTTCGTGTATCTTTGCTCAAACCACATGATCCGGTGTAGTGACTGAGGTATTGGTGCTTTTTTGGCTCGGTTATGACCGTTGCCCACCACCATCTCAATATTATTATTATTATTATTGTGAAATTTATAACGCGCTCAGTTACCCAGGGGCATCCCGGCGCAGGACACAGCGAAGGAAAAAAGACTCAAACTCAGCCATTACACCGGAAACAGATGGGTCTTAAGGAGTTTCCTAAAGTGCAAGATGTTAGGCTCTGAGCGTATCTTAAGGGGCAGGGAGTTCCACAGTGCCGCTACTGGCACCGAGAAACGCCGGCCACCCGAACGAGCTCTTTTAACTCTGGCTGACTGAAGCAGGTGTTTTTGGTCAGAGCGAAGAGCCCGTGTGGACTTATATGGACGTGCCATATTAATCAAAATGGAGGGGCCCCTCCCATGCAGGATTTTGTGTGCAGTGCATAAGGATTTGAATTTCACCCGCTCCTTAACAGGGAGCCAGTGAAGAGTTTTCAGGGCCGGAGCAGCTGATTGTCTCCTAGGGACCATCATCAGCAGTCTAGCGGCTGCATTCTGAACCTGTTGGAGGGTCTTAAGAGTCGACTCCGGGGCACCGAGGAACAACGCGTTCCCATAATCGAGTCTAGACAAAACAAGACCACGGATCAGAAGTTTCCTTGATGAATCAGGGAGCAACGGTAACACCTTGCGAGCTGACCGCAGCAGGCCAAAACAAATCCCCGCTGTCTTCCTGGCGTGTGTCCTGAAGGACAGATCTTCTTCCAACCATACTCCTAAGCTCTTGATCTCCTTCTTAGGAGATGGTGGAACGCCCAAGGCCTGGGGCCAACAACTAGCTATGAGTGAAGGCCTGGATTTACCAAGCAACATCAGCTCAGTATTTTCTCCATTGAGCTTCAAAGCAGAGTGGGACATCCACCGATGTACATTGGCAAGACAGTCGTGGAGAACGTTAGGTCGTTCCGCCAGCTGGGTCAGACCTACTACCAGCTGAGTATCATCAGCATAGCTGATGATCTTCACACCTGAAGGGGAGACCACTCTTTCAAGTGGAGTCATATAAACATTAAATAAAGTAGGGCTCAAAGATGAGCCCTGGGGGACTCCACATTGAAGAGGGAACGAGGTCGACTGCTCTGCCCCTTCCCAGGCTTGATAAAAACGGTCTGAGAGGAAGGACTCAAGCCACTTCAGGGCCATTCCCATAATGCCCACCTCTGACAGACGTTGGAGGAGCACCTGATGACTAACGGTGTCGAAGGCAGCACTCAAGTCCAGGAGGATCACTGCCACTGACCCCCCTGAATCAAGAATGCTCCTTGCTTCCTCCACCACTGCCAATAAGGCCGTGTCCGTCCCCTGACCAGGGCGAAAGCCAGTCTGGGAGTCTCCCAACAAACGATGGAATTCAAGATGGTGTGAGAGCTGGCGATTAACCAATTTTTCTGCAATTTTAGAAAACCCGGGCAAAAGTGAAATGGGCCTAAAATTGGCCAAATTGGAAGGGTCCAAGCCCGGTTTTTTCAGCAGTGCTTTAACAACTGCTTTTTTCCAACTCTGGGGCACCGTACCCTGAGAGAGGGAAAGATTGATAAGGTCCGTTAGCGGGGTGGAAAGAATGTTGGCCACTTGTTTGAGCCATTTCATAGGCACCGGGTCACTAGGCGACCCACTCTTCATTACTTTCAGGACTTTTACAACCTCTTCCTCCGTAAAAGGGCCAAAGGAGGGCAGCTCAAAAGGGCATGTTACTGGGCCAAAACCCACCTCCAAAATCTGTGACGTCACCGGCAAAGAGGACAAGATCTTCACTATTTTAGAGTGGAAGAAGTCTGCCAACTCCTCACATTTTTCCTGAGGGTTACCATGCACGACTGGAGGGACCGGAGCCTTCAGAAGATCCTTAAAGATTTTAAAGGATTCCCCTGAGGAGTTACTCGCCCTATCAATCCTGTCACTGAAGTAGCTAATTTTCGCGTCCTTCAAAGCAACTTTGTATTTCCTCATGGCTACCTTATAGTCTTGCCGGCTCTCTTCATTCCACTCTCTCCTCCATGCCCGTTCCAATCTTTTACAGATTGTTCTCAGACACCTAAGTTCAGGAGTGTACCAGGGAGCGGAACCAGTTCTTCTATCCCTGGTAGGCCTTTTCTTTTTCGGTATTATTAGATCAAGGGAACTAGTCAGCCAATTTTCCACGTGCTGGTCAGCTGTAATTGGGTCAGAGACAGGAGGAGGACAGGTTCTCGCCAACTCAACCGCCCAGCTGTCCACTGGCAGCCTAGACCATAGCCGCTCAACTGTATACCGTCTGGGTACAGGGTCTCTCCCCTTCTCCAACTGCCACCTAAGGGGGACTAGGCAATGGTCTGTCCAAGGAAGCGCCAGGGGCGGCAGGGCCTGTAGGTTCTCTGAATTAGAGAAAGCCACATCCAACTGGTGACCCTTGTTGTGGGTAGCTCCGATGTTAATGAGCTGCAGATCAAGTGCTCCCAACATGCCTCGTAGGTCTCTCGCCACTGCATCACTCGGATCTTCAAAATGCAGGTTGAGGTCCCCAAGGACTATAAAGTTGGAGGACGCGGCGGCTAATTGTATAACCGGCTCAAGAAAAGAATCAGTGAAATTCCCTATCGCTACAGGAGGCCGATAGACGAGAAGGCCCGCAATAGAAATGGTAGGAGAGATAAGTAGCGAGAATTGACAGCCTTCACAGTTATCCATACCGCTATCTAAGGCTTTACACGTAAATTTATCTCTGTACAAAATGGCCACTCCTCCCCCTCTCCCGACTGGCCTATCTAAATGAAACATAAGATATCCAGGAGGAAGGGCTTGGACAATATCAGGTCCTGAGCATGGGGTCAGCCAAGTTTCAGTAAGGAGCAAGGCGTCTAAGCTGTGGTCCAGAATCAACGAATTAATTTCCGTGGCGTGACAGGGCAATGACCTGCAATTAAGCAGAGCCATCGAAATTTGAATGTGATCTTTTGACGAACTACCGGAGCAACATAAGGAGCAGTTCTTAAAGGGGACACCTTCTGCCCATTGGTAGCCGCAACTAGGGTCTCTAGGAATGCGTAGCGAAAGTAAAGTGTTACTGGAGTACCTGCGAGTAGGATCCGTGAGTCCGGTCGAGCTGGGCAGAGTAATGCGCCCTATGCCCGTCTGGGCCCGGACGGGCACAGACGGGCTTAACTCTGGCGAGACTCCGGCGACGTTCCGGCGATGATGCTGCGTAATGACGCTGCGCGTCAGCATGGCTGGCTTTATGTTCGCCCAGCGTCAATAAACTAGAGCGCTGACCGCGCCGCCGGCAGTGTACCCCCTCCCAAAATGGCCACCACAAACGAGACAGTGGGCAAGGGACCCGCGATAACGCGGTGTTCTCACAATTAGAGTGGGGGTAAGCGTGACAGCCGTGCAAGTCTGCGAATGGCCTCAGGTAAAAACAGGGGAAAAAGGTAAACTAAGAAGCAAAACAAAATAGGCAAAAACTGGACGATTAAAAACGAATTAAACAGAGCAGAGTTGCAGTAATATGCTGTGAGCACCAAGTCCTTCCTAGAGCGCTATGAATCAAGATGTTAATATATGCTGCTGTCAAACGAACATGTATGGTGTTTTGTCCATTCCCGACCTTTATTTCACCTAGTTGGTAGGGCTTGCCTATAGACTTTGACAGCTTTATGTCCCCTTATATCCTGCTTTTTGCTCTTTTTTGGGCCTAAAGGCTTATGCTCGAGCGATGCTATGTTCTTTTCTGACACCATCCTGCTAAGCCTCTTTAGGTGAAAGGCAATGTTTTAGTTTCAATGTGTTGTTCGCTAGTAGTGAACCAGCAAGCACCGGTTCTTGTCGGAGAAATGTACTCTCTTCGTGCTGGAGCCATAACAAACTCTTGGCCAGCTGCTGTTGTGTGCCAGGTACGGAAAGGTACAGGAATCTCATGAGAACAGTAGGCGGGTTCTTCTAGAAGCTTTGAGAGAGAGCTACATTCTATATTAATGAAAGCGGGTCCAAGTGAGGGTGAGATGACTGACTGGTGGTTTTGGCGGTCTGGTGAAGCATCACGGTGCAGACGTGCAGTCGTGTTTGTGGAACAGAGAGTCCTGACCCTGTGGTATATAAATAAATATTACCGGATCTAGGTTTGACTAGGCATAGCAATAACAGATAGCTCAATAAATAAGAGTCAAGATTCGAGGTAGTAGGAGTTTTGCAGGTTTAATACAGCATAAAGGACAGGAACAGGACAACCTGCACAGGAATAGGATGGCAGGGCCCGGCAGCTGCCGGGGCTGGATCTGGGATGAGCGCGCTCTGGGGAAAGGACTGGCGTAACATTTAATAACAGTACAACATATATATATACTAAAACAATTGCATTGCAGTACATACAATAGGCGGAGCGGTGGGTGGAGCAAAGGGTGTGACGCATAGCAGTCGCGAAAGATAAGGGTGAAAGTAGGTGTAACAGGGCGTATACATAGACATGTGATGCAAACGTAACAGAATATGTCATGAATGGGGCGGAAACATAGAGGGGGCTACCTAAGGAGCCGGGACCTCTAACCTAATGGTGCGCGTAAACTGACAATGACGTGTTACTAGGAGAAGCTGGGGGCTATGAACTCTGTGCCAGGAGCAGAGACTGAAGTCTGGAGAGTCAGGGCGACATGTACCTAAGCAGTATCTAGTATCTGATGTTTAGAGAACATGTTGATATAAACTAGAAGTCAGGAGGGGAAAGGCTAACAGACTCTAAGACTGGTGCATGCATTATTCTACATGTAGTGCGTGATGAAGAATATTAAATGACCATTAATACAGTATTTCTCTTACATGGAGACGTAAAGGCTAGACAATGACGGAAACTATTGATGCGGTTCAGTAGCTTTAGGAATGCAGAGAAGGAGGGCTGGACTGATAACTAGAATCATAACATACTCTTGGCAGACTCAGAGGCAGAGCCAGGCTGAACCGGGCACTGCGAGGCAGGAAGTAAGTGGAGGGTCAGGGATACAGGTGGGGGCCGTGTCGCTCCTCAGCGAGGGCTTCAGGAGACAGGAGCTGAATCTGGTGTCCGGGCCCTTTTGAGGCCTAGGAACGGGGACTTTACAATGAAATAACGTGCACACTGAGAAACGTGGCAACGTAACTTTACATAGGCCTGATATTCGTAGTATTCACGAGAACTGGAAACAGGCATACTAGAGATGGACACAACTATAATTGCGTCTTTAGTCGAACATGGGGAATACATATGCATATTAATCATGCACACATAACATATGATGGAGGACGCGTAGGGACACAGAACATGGCAAAATTTACTTTTCCACATTCCCTCCTTGTCCCTACGTTTCCATCAGGAAACATCAATATTCATGATACCATCTATCATTTCATACAGTATCATTTGCTCGTCTCGAATTGTCTTGGAACGGGATTTAGAACGGGACTTGGGACTAGGAATACAAGAGGTAGCACAAATGCCGCAAATCGCAGGGCCACATTGTATACAGAGGCAGCAACTGAATATGATCGCTACTGCAATACCTAGAAAGGACAAGACTTTCCATCCCCAAGCGGAAATTATATTCCAGAACCAACCGGACCATGTCCAGGTGCCTGGATCTTGGTGTAACAGATGGGCAATTTTATGAAGTCTGGTTATAGCTGAATAAACAGACGGCGCGTTATTTGGAATGAAAATGCAGCAACTAGATCCGATGACTCTACATGCCCCGCCCCTATCGGCCAGTATGACGTCATGGACGAGACGATTTTGCAAAACGACAAATCTCATAGCAGATTGCTCTTCAGTTAAGTTACCTAGAGCAGAGGCAGTCTCATTTACTACAGCTTCAAGGGTTCTTGTTAACCTACGGATTAGCTTACTATTCTGGATAGGTCCTATAAAGAAGAAGAAACCTTTATTAAAATCTGTATACTGTTCTAGAGTGGTTTCAGTATAATCGACAATTGGGGACTCGATCTCCCTTTTATGTCTAATGTGTACTAGATGTGTATTTCTATGATAATCGGATGGGGCTAGGAAAACAGGTGGCAGTAGGAAGGCAATGTAACAGGTTCCCTCCCAATCGAGGGGCAGACGAACATATGCGGTTTGACCACAAATAAAATATGAATGACGTGAGGCTTTGAAAATAGATTTCCCACTGTCACTATACTTGACAATAGTAGTACAATCACTATGCCCTACATGTACGGAACCATTATTTCGGACACATAATTCGCCTTTGACTGGTAGTACTGAAATAGCAGGTAAGTCTGGAGTAGTATCAGACTGAACATTCAGGACCATGAAATTCGAAGAATAATTACCTAAATTGTAAACTTCATTTTCTAGATCTAACCCTGTTCTGTGGGGAAGACCTTGCTTGTCTGGAAAACATGTACTGTTAAGAAAAGACATATCTGTTGAGGATGACGTTAACGTGGACCATGCTCCACACGAACCATTATGTGAAAATGGATAAGGAAAGAGTGGAAGAACTCCCTTCGGTGTCTGGAAAGGGGGGAGTCGACCACACACCCAACAATTAGTGGCATTGCTGGTCTGGTGTGAATAATGTAACATGCGGATAAAAGAATTGTTACGCATAGCGAGGCGGTAAGAGAGTTCATGAGGAGGCAGATCACTAAACGTGTGCTCTACTGTAACATTAGAAGACTTATTTACATGAGAAACTGGAAAATACAAGTAAAATGCATAACTGGTGCAGGAAATCATAATGCTGAGAAATAATATGAAACTTAGAAAAACGATACATCGGATTGAGTTTTGACTAACTCTCTCACTATGGGGGTCTATTTTATACATGTCAGAAACCGGTCTAACCGTTTCACCTAGGGGAGGACTTAGACAATCAAACTGGCTGACTTATTTTACTAGACCTTAACTTTTTCTTATACTCCTGTTGCGGAGTTGTCTCTAACAGGGAGGGTGCGGTATCATTGTCTTTTGCGGGACAGTCCTTAGGAATAGTACTTTGGCAGTCCTTGAAATGCTCGGAAATGTTCTTTGAAACTGGTTTCAGTCCATAAAACTTTTTGATATGCGAAAGATGCACCCAGCCTTTGCGTCCCTCCAACTTCACGGCTGTACGGGTGGCCAGGAGGACCTGTCGGGGCTCCTTCCAGCGAGGCTCCAGCGGACTTGAACGATCAAAATTTCGCACTAGGACCATGGATCCGGGAACGATTTCATGCGGTGCCACCTCGGTATTGTCTGGAAATGCGGCGGCAACCTGTGAACGACAAGAGTTGAGGGCAGACATCAAGGAAGCTAGGTAATCTGTCAGCATATTACTTGAAACATCGGTAATACTTCGGGGTCTAGGTGTACCCCACATGTTAGGGGGGCGGCCGAAAACGACCTCGTACGGGGACAGACCTGATCTGGAATGTGCGACCATGCGCATATAGAACAGGGCAACTGGCAGAGCTATTAGCCAGTCCACGCCTTTCTCTTGACATACTTTGGCGATGCGAATTTTCAGGGTCTGATTATGTCTCTCTACGAGACCAGCTGCTTCAGGATGGCGTACACAATGGAACTTCCACTGGTACCCTAACAAAAGGGACACGTGTTTCATTAGCTCGGATGAGAATGGCTGGCCGTTATCAGAATACACGACTCTAGGGAGTCCATAACGTGGGAAGAATTCACGAACCAACTGCTTGGCAGTGGTCGTGGCTGTGTAATCAGGGACTGGATATGCCTCTGTCCACCTGGACAAAGCGCATACAACTACAAGGACATACTTGAAACCTCGACATCGCTCCATCTGAATATAATCCATCTGGAGGACTTCAAAAGGGTGGTCAGGGGGCTGGAATCCACCTTGTTCCACCGGGACACTTTTACCTGGATTAAACTGACAACATATCATACAGGTACGGACTTTCTGCTTGGCTGCAGCTCGTAAATGCTTGTTGAACCAAATATTCTGGATACTGTCTAACATTGCTTTTTCTCCTAAATGTGCTGGACTATGTGCGGTATTAATAATGACTTGAACCATAGAGTCGGGGAGAAACCATGTGGCTTTACCCTTCGTTACCCATCCCTGATCTGTCTGGACCCCTCCTTGTTCGGACCATTTCTTGATTTCATCGGGAGTAGCATGTAACTGGATATCTATGACATCTTGAGTAGGGTCCTTAACTGTCATACATGTAGTCGGATCTGGAGTATGTGTCTGTGTCGGGTTAACTGGAATGTCTGGAGTCTGTGCTGTAAGCTTGGCTGTGCGATCTGCTAGATCATTACCTTGGGAAATAGTGTCAGTAACTTTCGTATGTGCTTTGCATTTCATGATAGCAATGGATGTCGGTAAGTGTATGGCATCTAACAGTGCTTGAATGAGGAGACCATGCTGAATCTTGGTTCCATGAGAAGTCATGAAACCTCTCTCCTGCCAGAGCACTCCAAAGTCGTGTACGACTCCAAATGCGTAGCGTGAATCTGTGTAAATATTAACTTTCAGGTTCTTGGCGTGTATGCAGGCTTGAGTCAGAGCAACTAGCTCCGCTGCTTGAGCAGACAGGGTGTCAATACGGTGTGTCTCTATAACTTCAATGTCAGTAGTCACTGCATACGCGGCTACTAGTTCTCCTGTACTTGTTCTCATACATGAACCGTCCACATAAAGTGTCAGGTCGGAATCTGGTAATGGAATATCTGTCAGATCTTGTCTTGGCTTTGTCGTAATGTTAACTACTTCCACACAGTCGTGTGTGGCAGGATTTGGATTAACTGATGGTAACAGTGTAGCAGGATTTAGAACGTTGCAGCGTCTGATTTCTATGTGTGGCTGGAACAGTGTCAATTCATAACCTGTTAAACGTGCAATTGTCAAGTGCTGAGTTTGTGTTCGGTTTAAAAGAACTTCCACAGAGTGTGGAACTTGTACTGTCAGGGAGTGTCCTAAGACTATGGAATCACTTTGTCTGATAGCTAGTGCTGTGGCTGCAACTGACTTGAGGCACGCAGGCAGAGCCTGGGCTACAGGATCTAATGTGCTCGAAAAATAAGCACAAGGCTTGTATTGTCCTGCTTGATCTTGTGTGAGAACAGATAATGCTGTACCTTCACGTTCTGTGACGAAAAGTGTAAAAGGCTTACTGTAGTTCGGTGTAGCTAGGACTGGAGCTTGGCATAGGGCTTTCTTTAACTCATTGAAACTAAGTGTATGTTCAGATGTCCATGGGAGGACAGTCGATACGGCTGCCTCCTGTGTCGTTAACTGTATCAGTGGCTTGGCTAGAAATGCATACCGAGGAATCCATTGTCTACAATAAGAAGTGAGGCCAATAAAAGCACGTACCTCCTTCTGGGTCTTGGGCTGAGGAAGACTCGCTATTAACTGGATACGGTCTGGTGTCAACTGCCTACCCCACTTGGACAGTGTTGGAAAATGGGGGTTGCCCAAGTCTCAAAGGGGGTAGCATGGCATCAAGCGGGCAGGCCAAACTTGGAGGACATGTGAAGCACTCACGCAGTACCCTCAGTCAACACACCAGGCACACCACAAAAGAGGCAGGACACCAATTTGAGTTGGAAAAAGATACGTCATTTAGTAGGGTTTCCAACCTGCAAGTCAAAAATGCATTAACAGTGTCCTCATAACACGGCGCCAACTGGCACCAGAGCCAAGTATTTCAGAGGGGGAATTATTTACATAGGAACAAAAAGGGTTTGAGTCCATAGTCCATAGCTGTAAGGAAAAAGGATGGTTAATAAAACATTAGACCTGGGGCCAATCTGGCGGGGCCAACTCAGGCTCTCATCCTTAGGGGGTTGGCTGAAAAATGTAAGTCACAACATTATGCATAAATACACCTCATGCATTATAACGCCAATCCCCACCCCTGTAAGGGAAAAACAGAGCATCACAGCACATTTAATATTAGACAGGAGCACCTATCATGAATCAACATGGCTGGCTCATCAATCTGGTACATAAACAAGGGCCTGGAATAACATCAGGCCAACCCATTGAACAACCTAGGCGGAACATACATCGCCCAGCATAGATATCAGGTAGGGGCCCTACTTCTGGACCAGGAGCACCTGTACGAAAACAGCAAGGCTTCCTCTACCATAAACCCTGGAGAATCAACATCAGGGTGTACACAACAGCCCACCCTTATTACTTCTAGACTCCCTTAGACATTTCCTTGCCCAGACTTCCTCTCTAACTGGGGACCCCAGGACAACCCATAAGGTAGGTACCTAAATTTGCAATGTGGGGGAATAAGACTCTCTCTACCCCAGAATATGCAATAAGGGCAGTTTGTGTCAGGAAAGTTAGGGCAGTTCAACAAATCTGGAGCCCAAGTCACAGGTGCCTTCCGCAAAACGGGGCGCCTGTCAAGGCGACACGGTCCCAGGGGCGGGCACCGGCAATGTACCCCGTTGCCCCCCCTTCCACCAACTTAAGACAAGCCCCACTCACCGGGCTCAGTAGGTCCTGCGGGGCGTCCTTTGGGGTCTCCTCTGCAGGGGGGAACCAGGCACCGACAATGTGCCTCGAGTCGCTGGATTCCCCGGTGATCTGCGCCGGTCACTTGGGCCCACAAGGCCTCACTCAGGCCTTAGCGCCACAATCGGGGCTCCCTCTTCACTATGGGGGCCCCGTTACACAACTCCTGCTGACTTCTGGCCTCCTCTAGGCTCCGTCCCTTTCTTAGGGTCCCGGGGCTCTCCACCGTAGGGACCAGGCCTCCTTTCCAGGGGGGGGGGGCAGGCACCGACAATGTGCCTCGAGGCCCCTCCCTCCCTGTGGCATCACTCGGGCCCCCCTCTCCTCTCGGGGGCTCGAGGGGGGGGTTCACTGCATCTCGGGGCAGCCACACTCGCCTCACCTGGGGTTTCAGCACTGCCTCAAGAAGGCCTCCGGGGAGACACGCGGTGTCTAGGCACTTGTGGGGGAGAAGCCTGCCTGGCTTTCCCCCCTCCTTACACAGCTTCCGCCGTTCACTCGGGGCTCCCTCGTCCTCCTGGGAGCCCCACCGGCACTCTGCTCCGGCCGCCTCAGGTCGAGAGGCGGGGCTGGCACCGACAGTGTGCCCCGGCCCCGCCTACTTCACCGGCCCCTCGCGTGGGGGCACAGACCGGCGGGGTAGGCTCCCGCTCCGGTCACTCAACCCTCGGGGCTCCCCCCTCGTCCACGGGGGCCCCGCTCCAGCGCTTCACCCGGGTCCCCCTCCTACCTCACGGGGACCCGGGGCTGGGATTCCGCTTCTCCTGGCCTTCCCAGCCAATAGCCAATCCCTGCGCGGCCTTCAGGGGTCACGGCCGCGCAGGCCAATCAGTGCGTGGCGGGGGCGGGCCGATGACGCGGTCAGGCCCCCGTCACATGACTAGGTAGACGGCGGCTTCAGGGCCCAGCGCGGCCCTCACTCCACTTCGGCGGCCCTCTCCTGGCACCGGGGGCCGCCGCGACGCTGCCCACAGCAGTGGGGGGGGGTCCCACACATGCCGGACCGCGGCGGTGAATCCCAGCGGCGGTAAGGGGTAGGCTCGCTTGTAATTAATTAATAATAAGGCGGACAGCGCGCTGACACGAGGGTAGGCTCCTCAGCGCTGTTTCTCCTCGCAGTTTCCTCAGCCCACACAGCGCGATTCTCCTCAGAAGAAGGCGCTATTTACAGCGCACTGCTCTTCAGCGCTTCACCACACAGTGCTATGCAGGGCACAGTTCGAGTACCTAGCGCTTCTCAATTATAGCGCTTGACAGGCAGTGCCTACAAGGGGGTGACAGTTCCTAGGAGCCTACTCTTCCCCAGATGGCGCTTGATAGGCAGTCCAGGGGCAGTCTAATAGACTCAGTTCCTTGAGGGCACACTCCTCCTCAGAATAGCGCTTGCCGGGCAGTACCTCACAAGGGCAACAGTTCCTTCAGGCAGCTCCTCACGACCCAGTACTTCCACAGGGTCACAGCTTCAGCAGGGGGAGTGGACAATCCTATTTCTCACCTCCTGGGCGCTTCTTCATTGCAGCGCTGGCGTAACTCCCGGTTCCCACAGTGTCAGGGACCTGGGTAGGGGCCCTCCCTTGTCAGGGGCCCATGGGGACAGCAGAGGGGGGGGTCATAGGGGTGCAGGGCCCAGCTCACAGGCCCATGTGGCGGTAGCACCTCACAGCAGGTCCCCTCTCTTCCTTGTCCCAGCGCTGACTGACTCTCTGGTGACACTTCACCCTATTTATACCCTTCTCCCAGGCAGTGCCAGGACCTTCTAGAATGTTGGCACATCTAGCCTAAACTGGTTCTAGGGGAGGGGGTGAGCACCCTGGGTGCCAGGCTTTCCCTCCAAAACTAGGGGTAGCTGGGTAATATTATCTAGACCGCTGACCTATGTCAGTCCAGTGGCAAAACCCATGGCCATGGCATCCATTTTAAAAACAATACATTTCAGTCAGGTACATTTCCAAAATGGGGGTGCAGTTTTAAAATGGGGGATTTTACAAGTGCTCACATTATGTCAGGTAATTACATTTTCACAAGGTGTCTCACACCACTCATGGCCTATACAGGTTTAATCCCATGGGGGAGACAATCCAGATAAGGGGGTCAAAAGCGAAAAAAATTGGGGGAAAAAGGCCAAGTCCAACACGACTCCCCCCCAGCCAAAAGCCAGGGTAGACATATCAATGCCTTGATGGGCTTCCCTGCTTGGGGCGGAAAAAGGTGGACGCAGGCCTGCAACTACAGGAGCACCTGCAGTCTCTCCTCCACTCTGGAACCCAATGGTTCTCTTTCGCATCCCTCCTTTCACCAACATAACCACCCCACTGGTGTTCCCCAGTGGGATGTTTCTCCTTCCTAGAGTGGGAGGCTCTAGCCTCAGGCTTGTAATTCCCTTGGACCACTCTTCTCTCTCCAAATTGCCACTGGTCCACCCATCTGGGGTCTACACCCTCAGACTGACCAGCCCTTAGGGGCGAGGCTCTCCTCCCCCTACTTCTCCTCCTAGGGTTCCTCCATCTCCTACGCTGGGGGACACCCTCACACAACTCTCTCCCCAACCTGGAGCCAAAACCCACAGGCTGAACTGGTGACAGGGGCGAGTCCTCCCTCTCCTTGCACCCCCTCCCAGAGTCCCGCACCCTCCTAACTGGAGTAGTACCCCTGGGAGTCACTTCCGGGGGGACTCTGGTTACAGAGGTCCCTCCCACCAGGGCAGGCAAACCCTGTCCCTGGCCACCCAACCCAGGATCTGCGCCCTGTGGCTGAGCTGGTGACAGAGAAGAGACCTTCCTCCCTCTGCACCCCCTCCCAGAGTTCCGCACCCTCCCACTGGGAGTAGTACCCCTAGGAGTCAAATTGGTAGGGACCTGAATTACAGGTACCCCACCCTCCAGGTCAGGCAACCCCTTAACCTGGAACCCCAGTCCAGGATCTAAACCCTGTGACTGGTCAGACCCCCGAACCACTAGAGCTCCAATTATTGATGCTCCGGGTCCTCCTGACATGAGGGGATCCCTTCCTCTGGATGACACATCGGGACAGCCTAGACTCCCAACCTGGGGTTCTCTTAAAGAACACTCCAGGCCCGGTGACCACAGCTGGGGCATCTCGGGACACCTCCCCGTCTCGCTCCCTTCAGGATCACTCCCCTCAGCCTTCCCGGACGCTCTGGCACTTACCCAGAGGTCTGCCTCCCGTGCAAGTTCCCTGGGGTCTGAGAACCCGCACCGCAACAGATGGTGACGCAGTCTTGGGAAACAACTCCTCAGCATGTGCTCCCGGATAACGGCATGGCACAGCCCTTCCCAATCCTCCACTGCTCTCCTCACCACCCAATCCTCCAGTACAGTCCAACACTCCTCCTCAAACTCTCCCCAGGACTGATGGAACAGCTTTCCCCTGCCCCTAAACACTAACCCGTCCTCCTCTTCCGGGGAATCAGGCACAGTCTCTTGGGTTTCGGAAGTGGGACTCCTTGCACTGGACCTACACTCGCTGCCACCACTGGATCCCACCCTTTTCGGTGAACCCAGACTCCTAAACCCACTCTCAGGGGACAACCTACCCACCTGAGCTGATCTCTCTCTGGCGAAGGCCCTCTCCGCCTCCGCCATCCTCTCCAGCGCTAGGACTTTTTCAGTCTCTAGTCGCTGCTCTTCTACCCTCAGCTGCGCTAAGCCCTCGGCATGCCTGAGCTTTGCCAGCGCCAGCTGATGCTCCCTTACTTCTCTCCTATCTACCCACTCTTCTGGGGACAGGGAAAGGGATGGGGCAGTGCCCCCGGGACTGGACCCAGTGCGAGACTCCCTATCTTCGGTGTCCTCCACAGCTACTGGCGTCTCTGCCCTGCTAGACTCTTCCTCCTCCTCATCGGAGCATTTACCTCCCAGGGTTCTGGATGGGGAGCCCTCACTCTGGTCTCTAACCCACTGACCCTTCAAAACTTCGGGGGGGTAGTCAGACAAGTCCCCATTAATCTCCAAGGGCTCTCCCCTCTTGAGGGCCTCATAGAGAAACAAATTCCTCCTAATGTTCCCTACTGGGGGTATCCCTCTCTCCAGGAGGAAGTCTATCACCTCCTGTTCGGTGTACTCCATCAGTTCCACTTCCTGGTAAATCAACCCCATCGTGGCGAGGTTCACCCGGGACACACCCTCCCAGTGGAACAAGGGGACAATTCAGAATACTCTTCAGGAGGAAGCAATCAAAAACAATATTCAAACAATCAGCAATAATCCCCACCACAAGGCTCTACTTGTGGTGTAACCTGTGGCCGCTGTGGTACTGCGCAAACACAAGTCCTATCCCACCGCTCTGCCACCAAATGTTGGAAATGGGGGTTGCCCAAGTCTCAAAGGGGGTAGCATGGCATCAAGCGGGCAGGCCAAACTTGGAGGACATGTGAAGCACTCACGCAGTACCCTCAGTCAACACACCAGGCACACCACAAAAGAGGCAGGACACCAATTTGAGTTGGAAAAAGATACGTCATTTAGTAGGGTTTCCAACCTGCAAGTCAAAAATGCATTAACAGTGTCCTCATAACACGGCGCCAACTGGCACCAGAGCCAAGTATTTCAGAGGGGGAATTATTTACATAGGAACAAAAAGGGTTTGAGTCCATAGTCCATAGCTGTAAGGAAAAAGGATGGTTAATAAAACATTAGACCTGGGGCCAATCTGGCGGGGCCAACTCAGGCTCTCATCCTTAGGGGGTTGGCTGAAAAATGTAAGTCACAACATTATGCATAAATACACCTCATGCATTATAACGCCAATCCCCACCCCTGTAAGGGAAAAACAGAGCATCACAGCACATTTAATATTAGACAGGAGCACCTATCATGAATCAACATGGCTGGCTCATCAATCTGGTACATAAAAAAGGGCCTGGAATAACATCAGGCCAACCCATTGAACAACCTAGGCGGAACATACATCGCCCAGCATAGATATCAGGTAGGGGCCCTACTTCTGGACCAGGAGCACCTGTACGAAAACAGCAAGGCTTCCTCTACCATAAACCCTGGAGAATCAACATCAGGGTGTACACAACAGCCCACCCTTATTACTTCTAGACTCCCTTAGACATTTCCTTGCCCAGACTTCCTCTCTAACTGGGGACCCCAGGACAACCCATAAGGTAGGTACCTAAATTTGCAATGTGGGGGAATAAGACTCTCTCTACCCCAGAATATGCAATAAGGGCAGTTTGTGTCAGGAAAGTTAGGGCAGTTCAACAAATCTGGAGCCCAAGTCACAGGTGCCTTCCGCAAAACGGGGCGCCTGTCAAGGCGACACGGTCCCAGGGGCGGGCACCGGCAATGTACCCCGTTGCCCCCCCTTCCACCAACTTAAGACAAGCCCCACTCACCGGGCTCAGTAGGTCCTGCGGGGCGTCCTTTGGGGTCTCCTCTGCAGGGGGGAACCAGGCACCGACAATGTGCCTCGAGTCGCAGGATTCCCCGGTGATCTGCGCCGGTCACTTGGGCCCACAAGGCCTCACTCAGGCCTTAGCGCCGCAATCGGGGCTCCCTCTTCACTATGGGGGCCCCGTTACACAACTCCTGCTGACTTCTGGCCTCCTCTAGGCTCCGCCCCTTTCTTAGGGTCCCGGGGCTCTCCACCGTAGGGACCAGGCCTCCTTTCCAGGGGGGGGGGCAGGCACCGACAATGTGCCTCGAGGCCCCTCCCTCCCTGTGGCATCACTCGGGCCCCCCTCTCCTCTCGGGGGCTCGAGGGGGGGGTTCACTGCATCTCGGGGCAGCCACACTCGCCTCACCCGGGGTTTCAGCACTGCCTCAAGAAGGCCTCCGGGGAGACACGCGGTGTCTAGGCACTTGTGGGGGAGAAGCCTGCCTGGCTTTCCCCCCTCCTTACACGGCTTCCGCCGTTCACTCGGGGCTCCCTCGTCCTCCTGGGAGCCCCACCGGCACTCTGCTCCGGCCGCCTCAGGTCGAGAGGCGGGGCTGGCACCGACAGTGTGCCCCGGCCCCGCCTACTTCACCGGCCCCTCGCGTGGGGGCACAGACCGGCGGGGTAGGCTCCCGCTCCGGTCACTCAACCCTCGGGGCTCCCCCCTCGTCCACGGGGGCCCCGCTCCAGCGCTTCACCCGGGTCCCCCTCCTACCTCACGGGGACCCGGGGCTGGGATTCCGCTTCTCCTGGCCTTCCCAGCCAATAGCCAATCCCTGCGCGGCCTTCAGGGGTCACGGCCGCGCAGGCCAATCAGTGCGTGGCGGGGGCGGGCCGATGACGCGGTCAGGCCCCCGTCACATGACTAGGTAGACGGCGGCTTCAGGGCCCAGTGCGGCCCTCACTCCACTTCGGCGGCCCTCTCCTGGCACCGGGGGCCGCCGCGACGCTGCCCACAGCAGTGGGGGGGGGTCCCACACACGCCGGACCGCGGCGGTGAATCCCAGCGGCGGTAAGGGGTAGGCTCGCTTGTAATTAATTAATAATAAGGCGGACAGCGCGCTGACACGAGGGTAGGCTCCTCAGCGCTGTTTCTCCTCGCAGTTTCCTCAGCCCACACAGCGCGATTCTCCTCAGAAGAAGGCGCTATTTACAGCGCACTGCTCTTCAGCGCTTCACCACACAGTGCTATGCAGGGCACAGTTCGAGTACCTAGCGCTTCTCAATTATAGCGCTTGACAGGCAGTGCCTACAAGGGGGTGACAGTTCCTAGGAGCCTACTCTTCCCCAGATGGCGCTTGATAGGCAGTCCAGGGGCAGTCTAATAGACTCAGTTCCTTGAGGGCACACTCCTCCTCAGAATAGCGCTTGCCGGGCAGTACCTCACAAGGGCAACAGTTCCTTCAGGCAGCTCCTCACGACCCAGTACTTCCACAGGGTCACAGCTTCAGCAGGGGGAGTGGACAATCCTATTTCTCACCTCCTGGGCGCTTCTTCATTGCAGCGCTGGCGTAACTCCCGGTTCCCACAGTGTCAGGGACCTGGGTAGGGGCCCTCCCTTGTCAGGGGCCCATGGGGACAGCAGAGGGGGGGTCATAGGGGTGCAGGGCCCAGCTCACAGGCCCATGTGGCGGTAGCACCTCACAGCAGGTCCCCTCTCTTCCTTGTCCCAGCGCTGACTGACTCTCTGGTGACACTTCACCCTATTTATACCCTTCTCCCAGGCAGTGCCAGGACCTTCTAGAATGTTGGCACATCTAGCCTAAACTGGTTCTAGGGGAGGGGGTGAGCACCCTGGGTGCCAGGCTTTCCCTCCAAAACTAGGGGTAGCTGGGTAATATTATCTAGACCGCTGACCTATGTCAGTCCAGTGGCAAAACCCATGGCCATGGCATCCATTTTAAAAACAATACATTTCAGTCAGGTACATTTCCAAAATGGGGGTGCAGTTTTAAAATGGGGGATTTTACAAGTGCTCACATTATGTCAGGTAATTACATTTTCACAAGGTGTCTCACACCACTCATGGCCTATACAGGTTTAATCCCATGGGGGAGACAATCCAGATAAGGGGGTCAAAAGCGAAAAAAATTTGGGGGAAAAAGGCCAAGTCCAACAGACAGTAAGTGGCCTAAGTAGACCACTTGCTGGACACAGAATTGAAGCTTAGAAGGGGACACCTTGTGCCCCATCTCGGCTAGGAAATACAAGACTGTAAGGGATGCTTGTTCGCAAGCACGTTCAGAACGGGCTGTGATCAGTAGATCATCGACATACTGGAGCAGCGCAGTGTCAGTTGGCATGTGAATGTTGTCTAGTTGTCTCTTGAGTGCTTGACTGTAAATACTAGGACTTTCTGTGAAACCTTGAGGAGCGCGTGTGAACATATAGCTCCTTCCATTTAAACAAAATCTGAAAAGAAACTGGCTGTCTGGATGAATGGGGACACTGAAAAACGCGTTCTTGAGGTCTATGACAGTGAAAAATGAAGCTTCGGAATCAATGGCTGTCAATAGGGAAGAGATATCTGGGACAACTGGGTACTGGGGAATAATGCATTTATTAAGTTCTCGAAGGTCAATCACTAATCGATATACTGGAGGTGCATTTGGATCAGTACGTTTCATGACTGGAATGATCGGAGAATTACATACATTGGAGTCAGTTTCTACAACTACTCCTTGAGCCATGAGCTCGTCAATAATTTTGGATAAGGCTGCTACAGCCTCAGGTGGCAATCTGTACTGTCTGATTCGTGGTAACACTACACCTGGCTTGAGAGTCACACGATGGGGTGTGATTTGCATAAAGCCAACATCAGTTGGACCTCGCGCCCATAGATGCTGCGGAACATTAGACAATCTCGGATCAAAATCTCGTAATACATAGTGACCCTTGAAGTCACGTAGGAACAATCGTATTCCCTCTGGGGAACAGCATATAACTGCACCTAACTCTTTCAGTGTCTTAATGCCTAATAGATTTTCTGGACATGACTTCGTGAGTAACAGATCAGTAGTGCGGGACAATGGACCTACTTCTAGAGTAACTGGCTTTGAAATTTCATTTACGATAGGTTTTCCTGAAAATCCAAGGGAAACATTTCTAGAGCCTGAGAGCGGAGCCCCTGGAACTTCGGCGTGACTGATGGTGGTCCTACTTGCCCCTGTATCAATCAAAAACTTTCTGTCTTTCCCTAATACTTGACTGTGAACATAGGGACCTTCTTGATCTACAGGTATCTCGATGAGAGGCAAGCCTACCTCCCTCTCTAGGCTGTTTCATGAATATGGCTGATACTCTGGATACTCGGACTGTGCATACTGGTACATCTGTTGTGTAACATGCTGTGTTGCAGCAATAGGCTGTGGTACTGGAACTGTCTGTTGTGCATTCTGTGGCTGAGGAGTCTGTGAAACTTGCTCTTGTCTAGGCGGACGTGGTCTTTCTTTAGTCTTACCGGTAGCTATGTTGTGTTTCAGAACTGCACACTCGTTTATAAAATGACCTGGCTGTTTACAATAATTGCAGTTCCCTTAAACGGGAGTTGTAGGATGACTGGCTTGATTCGGACCCCTCTTCTGACTGTCCTGAGGAACAGATTGTGCAACTAGTACTTTCATTTTCGTGTCTTTCATACGTTTTCTCTCATGTTCTTGCTCTTCTCTGATTCTATTCTGGTGATATTGAAGCATCTGTAACATTTGGGACGGGGTATTAGCTTGCCAGGTACTTTCGACTTTCAAAACTCGGTTTTTAATTGGTGGACTTGAATTCTCGACTAATTTAGTAACGAAAAGGTGAGGGTATGACTCGCTACTTGTCTTGAGGCCACTGTTGATGCTAAAACATTTCTCAAATCTAGAATAAAAATCACTAATGTCTTCGTCTTGTTTCTGTTTACAGGCTGAGATTGCATCCCAGTCTTCCTTTTTAGTGGTTAATAATCTGGGCAAAACTTGAATCAATAATTCTGGTAATTCTTTACATTTATCTCCAAGACCAGTACCTGGTACTCGTGCCTTATCTTCAGCTTCTAGAACTGCCCAATCGATCTTTTTCTCTCCCACCTCCCATTCTTTTTCTTTGAGTTTCTCATATACCCCTGCGGGCAGCAGGACTTTTAACATTTTAATAATATCTGGATACGTGTATTCTCCCATACGGAGCATGTCTTTTAATTCTCGGTGGAACCCTGCTGGATCTTTATCATGACAGGGAATTAATTTTTTTCATCTCTAAGAGTTCCATCTTTGTGATCGGGGTGTAAACAAACACTCGTTGCATTTCACCACCCTCTGTCTTAACTGGATGCACTTCTCGTAACGGATTTTGTCTGTCTATGTAAAAGGGTTTACTTTCTGGGGGTGAGACATGAACAAAATGCGGGTTCAGAAACATACTATATTTGTGGCGCTGTTCTAGAATGACACTAATTAAATCGGTACCTAAACCTTTCCATTTATACTGGAGTAACTCGTTCAGGACATCATGTAACGGACCTGGATCAGAATGTTGACCCTCATACAATGTAATGAGGTGCTGGATCATATACATACCCACCAGTCGCTGCTCGGCTGGGGGCAGTTTCAGAAACATTTGTGCCACTATTTCGTCTGGAAAAGTGGTAGAATCAGTAATCCATCGGACTGCTGATCGGACTAGTTCTTGTTCATGCATAGTACTTAACTCGCTATAACCGATTCGTGATTTCAGAATATGGTCAGTAGCTTGGAATACTTGTTCTAGAGAACCTTGTTCTGGTGTTGGACGATGGAAAGTTGACTTGTGTTCTAGGCGTAAATGTCGGTCTGGAAATCTAGATTTTCCTACATACGCTATTCTGGCGGGATTCTCGTCCTCTACCTCTTCCGCAGAGTCATTTTCTTTCTCGCTTACTTGTGCTGCCTTACGTTGATCATGTAACCTTATTATTTCCTTACGAATTTTCTTGTACATACTCTCTATACTACCGATAGTCTTGTGCTTACCCTCGGCTATATTCTCACTCCACCTTGTTAGGGTTCTCATTTCGACTTGATCTTTGGTCGGATAATCTTGTTCCCTTATTAGACAATTAATCAGAAACTTTAATATCATGAGCTGGATCTCAACTTTCCTTTGAGACATAACTTCACTAATACTTTCTGGATCATCCCCTGTACGGATGAAACGATATATTCTGTCTAGATCTTCCTTCATATTCGGTAAAGTGACCAAGTACTCGGACACCTGCCTAACACGCACGGAAAATATAACCATACTATCCTCGCCTGGAACTGGATCATAACGGCATTCAGTAAGAGCTCGCCTGATTTCTGCAATGGACTGATATTTAGGCGTACGCTGTAACGCACGTTCATGTAACTCGACTGCTCCTGGACGTCTATTTGGCGGCGGGGTCTGAGGAGGACCTCCTCCTGCGGCCCCTAAACTGGAACCATCGACTGATGCTCTTCGTGCTGGCAGAGTGGGAAGTTGAAATGCGGGCTGAACTTGTAGGACGGGCTGGACCTGGGGGACCGTAGCAGGTACTGCGGTATCTGGAGGAGCAGGAAGTGCCTGATTTACAGGGACTGGCGGAGCGGGATTTGCATATTCCGGGACTGTGTCGTCCAAATAGGACGAGATGAAAATATCAGCTGCGGTCGGTTTGTGACGTAGCTTGGTCGGAACTAGTGGTGGCGGAAAGTTACTGGATGCCTCCGGGGTCGCTTTTGGCAAGCCCTCGGCAAGAAGAGGGTACATACCCTTAATAAGGGCATGCCTCTGTCTGTCTGACTGTTCGGTTTTGACTCGTTCACCTATCTCGATTAATTCCCTTTCTTGGGCTCGTTCTAAGGATTCTCTACTTAGTTCTGACTTTCTGATTTCTTTTTCGGTTCTTTTATGAGATTCTTTGCGCCATAACTCGATGGCATCTTTCTGTGACTGTCTGGCTTTCTTTTTCCATAATGCTTCTTCTACTCTCATGATGCACTCGGCATCCCACGTACCTGATACGGGCCATCTATACTTTTCCTCTAACTGTTTGGTATACTCTACCCATAAATCTAGATACAATATGGCGCTTATGCCATGCTTCTGATACATAAAATGACCTGGACTGTCCCTAGGCGGGACAGGAACTGCTGCTTCTAGCAGACCTTTTCTGGTTTTTAACTGACGTAATTTAGATAATAACGGCATGACTGAACTGTAACTTAGACACAATACGTAATTACAATACACAATGAACACGATAATAACTCCACATTCATACCACGACATTAAAATACATGAAGAACATTTAAAATAACAGTTCGAACAGAATACTACCTGGAATACTGAAAACAGAATACATGAATTTTCTCGAGAACAGAACTGACTAGAACAGAAACTAGATGCACTGCTGAAACAGTACGAAACTCACCGGTCTCATAAAGAGACACGTCAGGACCCGCATCCACCGAAGTGGACACTTCGTTTTGTGGGTCTGTGTACCACCAACCCACGGACCAGAGTCAATTAGATTGACCCTGTCTAGATACTACCCCAGTAATGGTACTCACCGGGCAGCAAGAACGGAAGGCCTCAGACTGGACGGGACTGCTTCGACGCCGGACGGACGAACTTCGGACTTCTGTTACGGGTGGGCCTCCGGATACCTCGGACCTTGGACTCTCGGCTTGGGCTCTGGTCGGGACTCGCCGCGTTCCTCCACCGCCTCGTCTGGATGCTGGACCGCCACCTCCGTCTCCTCCGTGGGCCTGAGGGATACTTGAAGCAGAAATATCTGCACGTGCACGGTATGGTTCCGTCACGGCTGCAGAGGGTCAGGGGGCCGGCGTGGCTTCACCGGCGCGTGGGGAAAGGGCAAGTCCCTATTCGGGCGCCAATATGTGGTATATAAATAAATAATACCGGATCTAGGTTTGACTAGGCATAGCAATAACAGATAGCTCAATAAATAAGAGTCAAGATTCGAGGTAGTAGGAGTTTTGCAGGTTTAATACAGCATAAAGGACAGGAACAGGACAACCTGCACAGGAATAGGATGGCAGGGCCCGGCAGCTGCCGGGGCTGGATCTGGGATGAGCGCGCTCTGGGGAAAGGACTGGCGTAACATTTAATAACAGTACAACATATATATATACTAAAACAATTGCATTGCAGTACATACAATAGGCGGAGCGGTGGGTGGAGCAAAGGGTGTGACGCATAGCAGTCGCGAAAGATAAGGGTGAAAGTAGGTGTAACAGGGCGTATACATAGACATGTGATGCAAACGTAACAGAATATGTCATGAATGGGGCGGAAACATAGAGGGGGCTACCTAAGGAGCCGGGACCTCTAACCTAATGGTGCGCGTAAACTGACAATGACGTGTTACTAGGAGAAGCTGGGGGCTATGAACTCTGTGCCAGGAGCAGAGACTGAAGTCTGGAGAGTCAGGGCGACATGTACCTAAGCAGTATCTAGTATCTGATGTTTAGAGAACATGTTGATATAAACTAGAAGTCAGGAGGGGAAAGGCTAACAGACTCTAAGACTGGTGCATGCATTATTCTACATGTAGTGCGTGATGAAGAATATTAAATGACCATTAATACAGTATTTCTCTTACATGGAGACGTAAAGGCTAGACAATGACGGAAACTATTGATGCGGTTCAGTAGCTTTAGGAATGCAGAGAAGGAGGGCTGGACTGATAACTAGAATCATAACATACTCTTGGCAGACTCAGAGGCAGAGCCAGGCTGAACCGGGCACTGCGAGGCAGGAAGTAAGTGGAGGGTCAGGGATACAGGTGGGGGCCGTGTCGCTCCTCAGCGAGGGCTTCAGGAGACAGGAGCTGAATCTGGTGTCCGGGCCCTTTTGAGGCCTAGGAACGGGGACTTTACAATGAAATAACGTGCACACTGAGAAACGTGGCAACGTAACTTTACATAGGCCTGATATTCGTAGTATTCACGAGAACTGGAAACAGGCATACTAGAGATGGACACAACTATAATTGCGTCTTTAGTCGAACATGGGGAATACATATGCATATTAATCATGCACACATAACATATGATGGAGGACGCGTAGGGACACAGAACATGGCAAAATTGACCCAACCTCAGAGGGAAAGAGAGACGGACCTGTCTTCAGATTGCAGATGTCTAATAATATGGTGAGGTGTTCAATGTATGACTAATTTTATCTAATTGTTCTGTTATTTTCAGGTTCTATATGTGAGTATGTATATTAATAAGTCATTTCTTTCTATGTCCTTTCATCATTGTGTAATATAAGACACCAATTTGCATTAATTCCATTTGTTTGTGGTCACTAAGAGGGAGTGTGGGTTCTTCTTAACCAGGTACTGTAGTATAGAAGGAGGGGTGATTCCCTTCTTACAGGTAACTGATGATGGGAAGGTGCGCTGCTCATGATTAGGGATGACTACATGGGAGAATACATAATTTGGCCTTATTCTCTGTGGAGGAATGTCGGGCCCCTTTTTTACCAAGTGCTTACAGAGGGATGTGCTAGTTCCCCTTTAATGAATAATTGTAGATACGGAAGGGAAATTGGCTCCTAAGCAGGAATACCTAATTTGCTGTTAGACCAACCCAACATAGCGTAAGAGGTATGTTCTGATTTTCACCGGAAGGTGTTGCTGATTCGCACCAGGGTACGCTGCTCGTGTAAGTGCGCGTTGAACGTCGGAAGACGTTGTTGACTTGATTTGATATTTAATGAGTCGGAAAACGTTGCTGATTTGATATTGATTCGCCGGAAGACGTTGCTGATTTGAAATTAATTCGCACCAGGGTGCGTTGCTCGCCTAAGTGCGCATTGATCGCCGGAAGACGTTGCTGACCTGATTTGATATTTGATTCTGATTCGTCGGAGGACGTTGCTATACATACCCTCGGAGCTATGATCTATAGTATCTTTAGTTATTTATGTTATTCCTTTCTCAGATAGGTAGTCTGAATGTGGTGTTTTGTTGTTAGGCATTCTGGGAAGGGATTGTGATGAGTAATTACTTTATAGCTAACTAGCTGAAACAGCAAAAAAGTAGGAAAATATCAGTCATTACATCCGTCAACACGAAAAGACAACCCTCCTCCACCAGTTGTAGTTGGAGACAATATTGCATATGAAGAAAATCGCATTATATATGCAAAACGTATACATGGTCGATTACAGTATTTAATTGACTGGAAGGGTTATGATGCGTCAGAAAGATCCTGGAAACAGAAACACATGTACATACTCCTAGATTGGTCAGATCTTTCCATGCCTTGCATCCGGAAAAACCCTGTCACATACGAAGACCTATGGGGGGGAGGGGGGGCAGGAGGCATTTCCTGCATGTGTAAACGGTCTTGGCATGTACACGTGAATTACTTGGGAAAGATCTAAGGCCCAAATCACCTTCACATGCACACGTGAGAAAACCTGAGACCCAAAGCTATTTAAACCCCACCCACTTGGTTCCCGATGCTTCGCTTCGTGCCTAAACACTCACCTGACTCCGGACCTGGGTGGCAGATCATCCGAAGCTCTTCAGCGCTCTACCCTGCTTCCTTCCCTGTCTTCACTCAGTGTTTTCGGCTGTGTTCTTGCTGCCCAGAGCACATTTCAGATGTTCCTTCCTGTTTCTGAATTTCCGGCTCCAAATCCTCTACCGGCACTGTTTCTGATTTCCTGCAAAAGAGAAAAGAAAAGAGAATCAACAAAGGGTTGCCAAGCTACACCTCGCTCTGAATGGTAAAGCGTTAGCATGCCATTCCAGTAAGAATTTAAACTTTATGAAAACTGTGGCAGACCTCTTGACCGAAAACTTAATCAAAGGAGAGGGAGAGGAATGACTGTCCATTCAGTTCCCCTGGTAAAGGTACAAGAAATCAAAGGGAGGGAGTGGACACTTGTAACCGCGTTACCTTGGTTATGTTAAAAAACCCTCCTAAACGCGGTGAGTTAGTTGTTAAGGGCGGTATATCTTTTTCTCCGCCCGACACACGCGTTGTGGCATAGTCAGAGGGTTAATTAAAGTGCAGTATGCCTACCTCAGCCCGAGGTAACCTCTGGTCCAGCACGGTAGTGTCCAGAGATAGTAAGGTGCCCACAATAAAGTATCTTCAAATTAAAAAAGATAAGCTAACGTCAAATTCAAAACTTTAATACACATAGGATGTTGCTTGTCAGGTTTAAAAGAAAGAGGGTATACGGAAGGGCCGAGTTACTAGGACCTGTTATACCACTTAAAGAAAATCCGACCTCTTGACCTTCTATAAATCAAGAGAACGTTTTGAAACTCTTCCTGAAACAATCCAAGGACTTTAAGGACATTGAGTAAGTGAAGAATGTTAAAGTAAAATGTACATTTGTGTAAATACCATGAGTCTAATTAGAAGACTGAAAGGAAACAGAGAGGTCAATTGTTTTTATTATTGATATATATTTAATGTGATATTACGGAGCAAATATTGTAAAGGAAATCAGTAACTCTTGTGATAATTTGAGCAATCACAGATTATTAGTGCACCTTTAGTGTTTTTTTTGTTTATTCTTTCTTTTAGTTTCAAGAATCCTTTTGAGAAATGGTCAAGGGTAATTCAGGTATACCCAATTAAGAGTTCCAAAGCAGATGTTTGACCTAAAGAAGTGATTTAGGGTGTTCAGATTAATCGGGTACATTTATCAGATTATACACGAGCTGACAACTGAAGCCCAGTGACACTTTGCCTTCCTCGAGAGACATTCTACACGACTGAATTGTCAAGTCGGTCTACAAGAATCCAGTGTGTCTTCTCTTTTCTCTTGTCCATATTCCCCCCCCTCCCTCCCCCGGGGTTCGATCAGGGCCGCAAGTGAATCCTATCCTTGCCTCTCTGGTGGAGTTCAGAGGGAGTTTGGTAATAGCAGCATCAAGGAAGGAACAAACCGGAGTACAGGTGGGTGAATTTGTGACACCCTGGGCCCCTGGGACCACCACCTCCAAGGGGCTTTGGGGGGCCGCGTAGCCCCCATTCTAGAACCCTTGATGGCCTGGGGACCATCACCCCCTAGAGCCAGCTGCAATGTCTCCCGCTATGCCATAGCAAACTCTGCTTTGCTTCTTGGAAGCGAGAGCAGGAAACCTGCTCTCGCTTCCAAGAAGCAAAGCAGAATTGCTTTTGGGCAAAGGGAGCTGCATGTTAGCAGCTCCCCTTGCCCAAAAGCAATTATGGCTCCCGCAGGAGGCAAGGAGCCGGCAGGGACCTTGGGGCTCCCTCCAAATTAAGGGTCAGCCCCTGCGGATGGGGTCCCTGGGGCCAGAAATGGCAAGGGAGGGGGGGGCACAAAGCCCCCTCTCATTTAGTTTAGATTTTTTTTAATGGAAGGGCAGCCCTGGGGGATGTGGTCCCCGGGGCTAGAGGTGGCCCAGGGGAGTGAGGCCACGCTGCCCCCCTCCCGGCAATTTTTTTTGTTACACAAGGCCAGGTCCGGGGGGATTGGGTCCCCGGGGTCACAAGTGACCCAGGGGACCCCCTCCCTGCAAAAAAATAAAACAAGGCCAGGCCAACACCCTGCTGTGTTACTTTGCCAGTTACGTTAAGGATAACATGGGATGGGATGGGATTCAGGGATGCAGCGGGCTGTCATGATGCCTAGCACGCTGTGGTCTATAGGCCTTTTAAGAGCCTCTTAGCAAGTTACAAAGGCCGTCTTCAAAAAACATCAGCTGTCAATTTTTAAATGGGCTGAAGTAACAAATGCCATGTAGAGTGTGGTATGTTTGTTCGACTTTGCCACCTTAGAAACCAACATGCGCGTCTTCTGTGTATACCGTTGGTATTGTGTGGCTCTCTATTTACTAGAATGCTCTTTTGGAATTCCTGGAGTCTTTCAAGTTTCGCAGAACTGACAGGGATTATTAGGAGCCAGAGATTTAGATTTAGTGGGCATGAATAGCTAGCTACTGATGTGTTTATATGCTATCAATAATTTTTTTCTTTCATTCTTGGAGTAATTTCCTCTCTGACATTACTCCGCCGGGCCGCGATATGGGACAAGACACCAGAAGTGGGCTGTCCTTTGTAGAGGTTAGGAGCTGTGTTCGTGGTTGCCTCACGTATTCCTCATGTACATACCCACCACTTACATGGATCTTATATCTCTGAAGAGACCTGAGTAGGACCGAAATGATAACTCTTATCAGCCCTGCGACATCTCTATGTGCCTGCATCTAACAATTGAAATAGGACGTTCTTACGATATGTGCTTTGTGTTGACTGCAATTTGGGTACTAAGGCTCTTTTTGCAGGTGGCGTTTGCAGACTATGAGGCGAGTGTTCTTGACTTTTTAGAGCAACTGTGCTCCAAGAGAGAATATTCGTTTGGGGCAAAACTTTAGAAGACTTTTCTTATTCTTCTCCAGTAATCAGGACTTTGAATGTTATGTCTTGCACAATGAGGCATGCATTTAAGTTGTTGCGATGCATAGCCTGCTGTCTATACCCCCTAACCCATTGTTTCCCAAACTGTTGGTCGGGCTGATTTTTGCTGGGTCATGCAAATCCAAGCATTTCTGTGTTGATATGGTCTCATTTGGTGTGCTTCAAAGACGGAGGTAAAATGTCAGGCTCTGTCTTCAAGGCCTCGAAAAATGACAGGAGACCTTTAGGTCTAGGGACTTACTTGAATAGTCTTCTCGACCTAACTGTAAGGCTTGACCCGTTAACTCATCTCAAGTTATTTGATCCTAATCAAATATTTTATTTTACAGAGTCGTCTATTTCTTGATTATGTCCTTTGTCTCGCCTCCTGCCAAGTGCCACATATGCACATGCTAAATTCTTCGGCTGTCCTAGCTTCATCACTTGTATCCCTTTCCTGTCAATCCCCAACTAACCCTCCGTGTACCCCATTTGCTCTTCCTTTGCTCGTCCTTTGTCCAGCCACGTTTTTCCTTATGCATTTTGGGTACCTCAGGCCAAAGATTTCATTTTTTAAGTTCACCATTAATTTTTCCAACTTAATTTGTCCAACTTAATTAGCCTTATTTCCCTCTCCCTACACCTTCTCCTTGCTTTCTTTGCCTGCCTGCTCATGTCCCATCTTACTCATTTGGTGTGGTGTGGCGCAGCAGCTAGGGCGACTGACTCCGGAATCTGGGGTTCACGGTTCGAGCCCCGGCTCCAGCGGCAGATTAGCCCAGCACCATGTGACTCTGGGCAAAAGCTTGCTTAATCTTCCCGACGGCCCCCAGCGCCTATAGACCCTAACGGGTGATTGTGCGCTTTTCAAATGTGGATTTATTTTTATTTTCCCCTTAGCTTGGCCATGTTTTTCACCTCCTGCCTTTGCCATTGTACAACTGTTTGCTGTGCACTGTAGCCATGCACTTTGCACTCTAGCCATGCACTGTGCACTTTAGCCATACACTTTGTACTCTAGATGTGCACTGTGCACTCAAGCCATGCTCTCTAGCCGTGCACTGTGCACTCTAGCCATGCACTGTGCACTTTAGCCATGCACTGTGCACTCAAGCCATGCACTGTGCACTCAAGCCATGCACTGTGCACTCTAGGCATGCACTGTGCACTCAAGCCATGCTCTCTAGCCGTGCTCTCTAGCCATGCACTGTGCACTCTAGGCATGCACTGTGCACTCAAGCCATGCTCTCTAGCCGTGCTCTCTAGCCATGCACTCTGCACTCTAGCCATGCACTCTGCACTCTAGCCATGCACTGTGCACTCAAGCCATGCACTGTGCACTCTAGCCATGCACTGTGCACTCAAGCCATGCACTTTGTACTCAAGCCATGCACTTTGTACTCTAGATGTGCACTGTGCACTCAAGCCATACACTTTGTACTCTAGATGTGCACTGTGCACTCAAGCCATGCACTGTGCACTTTAGCCATGCACTGTGCACTCAAGCCATGCACTGTGCACTCTAGGCATGCACTGTGCACTCAAGCCATGCTCTCTGGCCGTGCTCTCTAGCCATGCACTGTGCACTCTAGGCATGCACTGTGCACTCTAGCCATGCTCTCGAGCCATGCACTGTGCACTCTAACCATGCTCTCTAGCCATGCATTGTGCTCTCTAGCCATGCACTCTGCACTCTAGCCATGCACTGTGCACTCTAGCCATGCTCTCTAGCCATGCACTGTGCACTCTAACCATGCACTGTGCACTCTAGCCATGCTCTCGAGCCATGCACTGTGCACTCTAACCATGCTCTCTAGCCATGCATTGTGCTCTCTAGCCATGCAGTGTGCACTCTAGCCATTTACTTGCACTCAAGCCATGCACTCTGCACTCTAGCCATGCACTGTGCACTCAAGCCATGCACTGTGCACTCAAGCCATGCACTGTGCACTCAAGCCATGCACTGTGCACTCAAGCCATGCACTGTGCACTCAAGCCATGCACTGTGCACTCAAGCCATGCACTGTGCACTCAAGCCATGCACTGTGCACTCAAGCCATGCTCTCTAGCCGTGCACTCTGCACTCTAGTCGTGCTCTCTAGCCGTGCAGGCATCCAGGCCTGGTTTGAGCAGAGGTCATCGTATGCAATGGTTCAACCTCCAGCCCTCACCTTGGTCAGTCAGCACCGAGCGGTGTCTCAAGAGAGCCTCAGACTCAGCCCTTGGGCTGCGCTTTGGCAGTTTGCAGGGATTGTATTGGTCGTATTTAATGTATCCAAAGTTTGATGAGATGTAAGATTGTTTAGCGCATTAGAATCCATGCACTGTGCACTCTAGCCGTGCACTGTGCACTCACGCCATGCACTGTGCTCTCTAGCCATGCACTGTGCACTCAAGCCATGCTCTCTAGCCGTGCTCTCTAGCCATGCACTGTGCACTCTAGGCATGCACTGTGCACTCAAGCCATGCTCTCTAGCCGTGCTCTCTAGCCATGCATTCTGCACTCTAGCCATGCACTCTGCACTCTAGCCATGCACTGTGCACTCAAGCCATGCACTGTGCACTCTAGCCATGCACTGTGCACTCAAGCCATGCACTTTGTACTCAAGCCATGCACTTTGTACTCTAGATGTGCACTGTGCACTCAAGCCATACACTTTGTACTCTAGATGTGCACTGTGCACTCAAGCCATGCACTGTGCACTTTAGCCATGCACTGTGCACTCAAGCCATGCACTGTGCACTCTAGGCATGCACTGTGCACTCAAGCCATGCTCTCTGGCCGTGCTCTCTAGCCATGCACTGTGCACTCTAGGCATGCACTGTGCACTCTAGCCATGCTCTCGAGCCATGCACTGTGCACTCTAACCATGCTCTCTAGCCATGCATTGTGCTCTCTAGCCATGCACTCTGCACTCTAGCCATGCACTGTGCACTCTAGCCATGCTCTCTAGCCATGCACTGTGCACTCTAACCATGCACTGTGCACTCTAGCCATGCTCTCGAGCCATGCACTGTGCACTCTAACCATGCTCTCTAGCCATGCATTGTGCTCTCTAGCCATGCAGTGTGCACTCTAGCCATTTACTTGCACTCAAGCCATGCACTCTGCACTCTAGCCATGCACTGTGCACTCAAGCCATGCACTGTGCACTCAAGCCATGCACTGTGCACTCAAGCCATGCACTGTGCACTCAAGCCATGCACTGTGCACTCAAGCCATGCACTGTGCACTCAAGCCATGCACTGTGCACTCAAGCCATGCACTGTGCACTCAAGCCATGCTCTCTAGCCGTGCACTCTGCACTCTAGTCGTGCTCTCTAGCCGTGCAGGCATCCAGGCCTGGTTTGAGCAGAGGTCATCGTATGCAATGGTTCAACCTCCAGCCCTCACCTTGGTCAGTCAGCACCGAGCGGTGTCTCAAGAGAGCCTCAGACTCAGCTCTTGGGCTGCGCTTTGGCAGTTTGCAGGGATTGTATTGGTCGTATTTAATGTATCCAAAGTTTGATGAGATGTAAGATTGTTTAGCGCATTAGAATCCATGCACTGTGCACTCTAGCCGTGCACTGTGCACTCACGCCATGCACTGTGCTCTCTAGCCATGCACTGTGCACTCTAGTCGTGCTCTCTAGCCATGCACTGTGCACTCTAGCCATGCACTCTAGCCATGCACTGTGCACTCTAGCCATGCACTCTAGCCATGCACTGTGCACTCTAGCCATGCACTGTGCACTATAGCCATGCACTCTAGCCGTGAACTGTGCACTCTAGCCGTGCACTGTGCACTCACGCCATGCACTGTGCTCTCTAGCCATGCACTCTAGCCATGCACTGTGCACTCTAGCCATGCACTGTGCACTCTAGCCTTGCACTCTAGCCGTGAACTGTGCACTCTAGCCATGCACTGTGCACTCTAGCCATGCACTCTAGCCGTGAACTGTGCACTCTAGCCGTGCACTGTGCACTCACGCCATGCACTGTGCTCTCTAGCCATGCACTCTAGCCATGCACTGTGCACTCTAGCCATGCACTGTGCATTCTAGCCATGCACTCTAGCCGTGAACTGTGCACTCTAGCCGTGCACTCACGCCATGCACTGTGCTCTCTAGCCATGCACTGTGCACTCTAGTCGTGCTCTCTAGCCGTGCACTGTGCACTCTAGCCATGCACTGTGCACTCTAGCCATGCACTGTGCACTCTAGCCATGCACTGTGCACTCTAGCCGTGCACTCTGCACTCTAGCCGTGCACTCTGCACTCTAGCCATGCACTGTGCTCTCTAGCCATGCACTGTGCACTCAAGCCATGCACTGTGTACTCTAGCCATGCACTGTGCACTCTAGCCGTGCACTCTGCACTCTAGCCATGCTGCACTTTGCACTCAAGCCCTGCACTGTGCACTCTAGCCATGCACGGTGCTCTCTAGCCATGCACTGTGCACTGAAGCCATGCACTTTGCACTCTAGCCATGCACTGTGCACTCTAGCCATGCACTGTGCACTCACGCCATGCACTGTGCTCTCTAGCCATGCACTGTGCACTCTAGTCGTGCTCTCTAGCCGTGCACTGTGCACTCTAGCCATGCACTGTGCACTCAAGCCATGCACTGTGCACTCTAGCCATGCACTGTGCACTCAAGCCATGCACTTTGTACTCAAGCCATGCACTTTGTACTCTAGATGTGCACTGTGCACTCAAGCCATACACTTTGTACTCTAGATGTGCACTGTGCACTCAAGCCATGCACTGTGCACTTTAGCCATGCACTGTGCACTCAAGCCATGCACTGTGCACTCTAGGCATGCACTGTGCACTCAAGCCATGCTCTCTGGCCGTGCTCTCTAGCCATGCACTGTGCACTCTAGGCATGCACTGTGCACTCTAGCCATGCTCTCGAGCCATGCACTGTGCACTCTAACCATGCTCTCTAGCCATGCATTGTGCTCTCTAGCCATGCACTCTGCACTCTAGCCATGCACTGTGCACTCTAGCCATGCTCTCTAGCCATGCACTGTGCACTCTAACCATGCACTGTGCACTCTAGCCATGCTCTCGAGCCATGCACTGTGCACTCTAACCATGCTCTCTAGCCATGCAGTGTGCACTCTAGCCATTTACTTGCACTCAAGCCATGCACTCTGCACTCTAGCCATGCACTGTGCACTCAAGCCATGCACTGTGCACTCAAGCCATGCACTGTGCACTCAAGCCATGCACTGTGCACTCAAGCCATGCACTGTGCACTCAAGCCATGCACTGTGCACTCAAGCCATGCACTGTGCACTCAAGCCATGCACTGTGCACTCAAGCCATGCTCTCTAGCCGTGCACTCTGCACTCTAGTCGTGCTCTCTAGCCGTGCAGGCATCCAGGCCTGGTTTGAGCAGAGGTCATCGTATGCAATGGTTCAACCTCCAGCCCTCACCTTGGTCAGTCAGCACCGAGCGGTGTCTCAAGAGAGCCTCAGACTCAGCCCTTGGGCTGCGCTTTGGCAGTTTGCAGGGATTGTATTGGTCGTATTTAATGTATCCAAAGTTTGATGAGATGTAAGATTGTTTAGCGCATTAGAATCCATGCACTGTGCACTCTAGCCGTGCACTGTGCACTCACGCCATGCACTGTGCTCTCTAGCCATGCACTGTGCACTCTAGTCGTGCTCTCTAGCCATGCACTGTGCACTCTAGCCATGCACTCTAGCCATGCACTGTGCACTCTAGCCATGCACTCTAGCCATGCACTGTGCACTCTAGCCATGCACTGTGCAATATAGCCATGCACTCTAGCCGTGAACTGTGCACTCTAGCCGTGCACTGTGCACTCACGCCATGCACTGTGCTCTCTAGCCATGCACTCTAGCCATGCACTGTGCACTCTAGCCATGCACTGTGCACTCTAGCCTTGGACTCTAGCCGTGAACTGTGCACTCTAGCCATGCACTGTGCACTCTAGCCATGCACTCTAGCCGTGAACTGTGCACTCTAGCCGTGCACTGTGCACTCACGCCATGCACTGTGCTCTCTAGCCATGCACTCTAGCCATGCACTGTGCACTCTAGCCATGCACTGTGCATTCTAGCCATGCACTCTAGCCGTGAACTGTGCACTCTAGCCGTGCACTGTGCACTCACGCCATGCACTGTGCTCTCTAGCCATGCACTGTGCACTCTAGTCGTGCTCTCTAGCCGTGCACTGTGCACTCTAGCCATGCACTGTGCACTCTAGCCATGCACTGTGCACTCTAGCCATGCACTGTGCACTCTAGCCGTGCACTCTGCACTCTAGCCGTGCACTCTGCACTCTAGCCATGCACTGTGCTCTCTAGCCATGCACTGTGCACTCAAGCCATGCACTGTGTACTCTAGCCATGCACTGTGCACTCTAGCCGTGCACTCTGCACTCTAGCCATGCTGCACTTTGCACTCAAGCCCTGCACTGTGCACTCTAGCCATGCACGGTGCTCTCTAGCCATGCACTGTGCACTGAAGCCATGCACTTTGCACTCTAGCCATGCACTGTGCACTCTAGCCGTGCACTGTGCACTCACGCCATGCACTGTGCTCTCTAGCCATGCACTGTGCACTCTAGTCGTGCTCTCTAGCCGTGCACTGTGCACTCTAGCCATGCACTGTGCACTCTAGCCATGCACTGTGCACTCTAGCCGTGCACTCTGCACTCTAGCCGTGCACTCTGCACTCTAGCCATGCACTGTGCTCTCTAGCCATGCACTGTCCACTCAAGCCATGCACTGTGCACTCTAGCCATGCACTGTGCACTCTAGCCGTGCACTCTGCACTCTAGCCATGCTGCACTTTGCACTCAAGCCCTGCACTGTGCACTCTAGCCATGCACGGTGCTCTCTAGCCATGCACTGTGCACTCTAGTCGTGCTCTCTAGCCGTGCACTGTGCACTCTAGCCATGCACTGTGCACTCTAGCCATGCACTGTGCACTCTAGCCGTGCACTCTGCACTCTAGCCGTGCACTCTGCACTCTAGCCGTGCACTCTGCACTCTAGCCGTGCACTCTGCACTCTAGCCATGCACGGTGCTCTCTAGCCATGCACTGTGCACTCTAGTCGTGCTCTCTAGCCGTGCACTGTGCACTCTAGCCATGCACTGTGCACTCTAGCCATGCACTGTGCACTCTAGCCGTGCACTCTGCACTCTAGCCGTGCACTCTGCACTCTAGCCGTGCACTCTGCACTCTAGCCATGCACTGTGCTCTCTAGCCATGCACTGTCCACTCAAGCCATGCACTGTGCACTCTAGCCATGCACTGTGCACTCTAGCCGTGCACTCTGCACTCTAGCCATGCTGCACTTTGCACTCAAGCCCTGCACTGTGCACTCTAGCCATGCACGGTGCTCTCTAGCCATGCACTGTGCTCTCTAGCCATGCTCTCGAGCCGTGCACTGTGCACTCTAGCCGTGCACTCTGCACTCTAGCCATGCACTGTGCTCTCTAGCCATGCACTGTGCACTCAAGCCATGCACTGTGCACTCTAGCCATGCACTGTGCACTCTAGCCGTGCACTCTGCACTCTAGCCATGCTGCACTTTGCACTCAAGCCCTGCACTGTGCACTCTAGCCATGCACGGTGCTCTCTAGCCATGCACTGTGCTCTCTAGCCATGCTCTCGAGCCGTGCACTGTGCACTCTAGCCGTGCACTCTGCACTCTAGCCATGCACTGTGCTCTCTAGCCATGCACTGTGCACTCTAGCCATGCACTGTGCACTCTAGCCATGCACTGTGCACTCTAGCCGTGCACTCTGCACTCTAGCCGTGCACTCTGCACTCTAGCCATGCACTGTGCTCTCTAGCCATGCACTGTGCACTCAAGCCATGCACTGTGCACTCTAGCCATGCACTGTGCACTCTAGCCGTGCACTCTGCACTCTAGCCATGCTGCACTTTGCACTCAAGCCCTGCACTGTGCACTCTAGCCATGCACGGTGCTCTCTAGCCATGCACTGTGCATTGAAGCCATGCACTTTGCACTCTAGCCATGCACTGTGCACTCTAGCCGTGCACTGTGCACTCACGCCATGCACTGTGCTCTCTAGCCATGCACTGTGCACTCTAGTCGTGCTCTCTAGCCGTGCACTGTGCACTCTAGCCATGCACTGTGCACTCTAGCCATGCACTGTGCACTCTAGCCGTGCACTCTGCACTCTAGCCGTGCACTCTGCACTCTAGCCATGCACTGTGCTCTCTAGCCATGCACTGTCCACTCAAGCCATGCACTGTGCACTCTAGCCATGCACTGTGCACTCTAGCCGTGCACTCTGCACTCTAGCCATGCTGCACTTTGCACTCAAGCCCTGCACTGTGCACTCTAGCCATGCACGGTGCTCTCTAGCCATGCACTGTGCTCTCTAGCCATGCTCTCGAGCCGTGCACTGTGCACTCTAGCCGTGCACTCTGCACTCTAGCCATGCACTGTGCTCTCTAGCCATGCACTGTGCACTCAAGCCATGCACTGTGCACTCTAGCCATGCACTGTGCACTCTAGCCGTGCACTCTGCACTCTAGCCATGCTGCACTTTGCACTCAAGCCCTGCACTGTGCACTCTAGCCATGCACGGTGCTCTCTAGCCATGCACTGTGCTCTCTAGCCATGCTCTCGAGCCGTGCACTGTGCACTCTAGCCGTGCACTCTGCACTCTAGCCATGCACTGTGCTCTCTAGCCATGCACTGTGCACTCAAGCCATGCACTGTGCACTCTAGCCATGCACTGTGCACTCTAGCCGTGCACTCTGCACTCTAGCCATGCTGCACTTTGCACTCAAGCCCTGCACTGTGCACTCTAGCCATGCACGGTGCTCTCTAGCCATGCACTGTGCTCTCTAGCCATGCTCTCGAGCCGTGCACTGTGCACTCTAGCCGTGCACTCTGCACTCTAGCCATGCACTGTGCTCTCTAGCCATGCACTGTGCACTCAAGCCATGCACTGTGCACTCTAGCCATGCACTGTGCACTCTAGCCGTGCACTCTGCACTCTAGCCATGCACTGTGCTCTCTTGCCATGCACTGTGCACTCTAGCCATGCTCTCTAGCCATGCACTGTGCACTCTAGCCATGCTCTCTAGCCATGCACTGTGCACTCTAGCCATGCTCTGTGCACTCTAGCCATGCACTGTGCTCTCTAGCCATGCACTGTGCACTCAAGCCATGCACTGTGCACTCAAGCCATGCACTGTGCACTCTAGCCATGCACTGTGCACTCTAGCCATGCACTGTGCACTCTAGCCGTGCACTCTGCACTCTAGCTATGCACTGTGCTCTCTTGCCATGCACTGTGCACTCTAGCCATGCTCTCTAGCCATGCACTGTGCACTCTAGCCATGCTCTCTAGCCATGCACTGTGCACTCTAGCCATGCTCTGTGCACTCTAGCCATGCACTGTGCACTCAGGCCATGCACTGTGCACTCAAGCCATGCACTGTGCACTCTAGCCATGCACTGTTTACGATTCCTCCTCCTGTATACAGGAGGAGGAATCGCTATCATCCATAAGAAATCCATCCGCATCTCTACCAGCTCCGACGCCAACCTCGCTAACTCCGAACACCTCCACTTCCAGATCCACATCGACCCCAAAACAACTCTTAGAGGCACCCTCCTCTACAGACCACCAGGACCCCGCGCAAAATTTAGTGAAGACATCACGGACTTCATCACCCCTCACGCGCTCTCCTCCAAAGACTACATCCTTCTGGGAGACCTCAACTTCCACCTTGAAAAGATCAACGACCGCAACACCGCCACCCTCTTAGACAACCTCGCCAACCTCGGACTTAAACAACTGGTCACTTCCCCCACCCACATCGCAGGCCACACACTCGACCCCATTTTCACCTCCAGCAACCATGTCTCCTTCAGCCACACTACGGATCTCATCTGGACTGACCACAGCTGCGTTCACTTCACCTACAACAAGCCGAAACCCATCATCCACCTCCAGCCAACTCTACAAAGAAACTGGAATAAAATCACCACGGATCAGATCTCCACATCGCTCCTTCAAACCTCCCCAGCCCTCTCTTCTAACGCCAACGAAGCCGCCTCCAACCTCACCCTTTGGCTATCCAAAACCGCCGACACCTTAGCTCCACTGAAAAAACGTCAAAGCAAACCTGGCAGCAAGAAGGCCTCATGGTTCAACGATGACCTTAAGAAATCCAAGAAACTATGCCGCTCCCTTGAAAAAGCCTGGAAAAAAGACCCAACCACCAGCTCCAAGAACGCCTTCAAAAGCGCCACCCGCACTCACCACCAACTAATCCGAAAAGCCAAGAAAACAGCATTCAAAGATCGACTTGACAACAACGCCCACAACAGCAAGGAACTCTTCAACATCGTCAAGGAATTCTCCAACCCCCCGGCCAACTCCAACGACATCACCCCCTCTCAAACCCTCTGCGACTCCCTAGCCTCTTTTTTCCACAACAAGATTGCAGACATCCACAACAGCTTTGACAACCAACCCGGAAGCCAACCCACCCCACCGTCTGCTGACCATCCTCCCCCCGTAAACACCCTTAACGCCTGGAACCCAATCTCCACGGAGGACACCATCCGCCTGATGAATTCCATCCACTCTGGATCCCCCACAGACCCATGCCCTCACCACATCTTCAACAAAGTAGACTCTGTCATAGCTCCGCACCTCCGAGACGTCATCAACTGCTCCCTCAACTCCGCCACCTTCCCGGAGGAATGGAAACACGCTGAACTCACCGCCCTTCTGAAAAAACCAACAGCAGACCCCACCGAACTCAAAAACTACCGCCCCATCTCGCTTCTTCCATTCCCGGCCAAAGTCATCGAAAAAGCCGTCAACAACCAGCTCGCCACCTTCCTCGAAGCCAACAAATCACTCGACCCCTCACAATCTGGCTTCCGTGCCAAACACAGCACCGAGACCGCCCTCATCGCAGCAACAGACGACATTCGAACTCTACTGGACAATGGAGACACAGTCGCCCTCATCCTCCTCGACCTCTCTGCAGCCTTCGACACAGTTTGCCACAGCACCCTTTTACAACGCCTCAGAAACATCGGAATCCAAGGAAAGGCACTGGAATGGATCACCTCGTTCCTCACCGGAAGAACCCAGAGAGTCCGCCTACCACCATTCAAGTCCGAAGCCTCTGAAATCATCTGCGGCGTACCTCAAGGATCCTCACTCAGTCCCACCCTCTTCAACGTATACATGAGCCCCCTCGCGACCATCGCCCGCCAACACAACCTCAACATCATCTCCTACGCGGATGACACTCAACTAATCCTTTCTCTCACCAAGGACCCCAGCACCGCCAAAACTAACTTACACAAAGGAATGAAAGAAGTCGCCGAATGGATGAAACAAAGCCGCCTGAAATTGAACTCAGACAAAACAGAAGTGCTCATCTTAGGTTCATCCCCCTCTGCATGGGACGACTCCTGGTGGCCGGAAGCCCTTGGAAATGCACCCATCCCGACAGACCACGCACGGAACCTTGGCGTCATCCTTGACTCCTCACTCTCAATGAACAGACAAGTCAACGCCGTATCCTCTTCCTGCTTTAACATTCTCCGCATGCTCAGAAAAACATTTCGCTGGATCCCCTCCGAGACAAGGAAAACAGTCACCCACGCTCTAGTCATGAGCCGACTGGACTACGGAAACACCCTCTACGCAGGTACCACCGCTAAACTCCAGAAGAAACTACAACGAATCCAAAACGCCTCAGCCAGGCTCATATTAGACATCCCACGAAACGATCACATCTCTGGTCACCTTAAAGACCTCCACTGGCTACCCGTCAATAAGAGGATCACTTTCCGACTGCTCACCCACGCACACAAATCACTCTACGACATCGGTCCAGATTGCCTCAACTCTCGACTGTCCTTCTACACCCCCCCCCGCCAACTTCGCTCTTCCAGCCAAGCCTTCGCCACTGTACCTCGCATCAACAAGACCACCATGGGAGGCAGATCCTTTTCATACTTGGCTGCCAAAACATGGAACTCACTCCCCGCCTACCTTCGCCTCACCCAGAATCACCTAGCGTTCAGAAAGCAGCTTAAAACGTGGATATTTGACAAATAATCCTCCTCCCCTTCCTAAGCGCCTTGAAACCCTCTGGGTATGTAGTGCGCTATACAAATTTTATGACTTGACTTGACTTGACTGTGCACTCTAGCCGTGCACTCTGCACTCTAGCCATGCTGCACTTTGCACTCACGCCATGCACTGTGCTCTCTAGCCATGCACTGTGCACTCTAGCCATGCTCTCTAGCTGTGCACTCTAGCCATGCTCTCTAGCTGTGCTCTCTAGCCATGCTCTCTAGCCATGCACTGTGCACTCAAGCCATGCACTGTGCTCTCGAGCCATGCACTGTGCACTCTAACCATGCTCTCTAGCCATGCATTGTGCTCTCTAGCCATGCAGTGTGCACTCTAGCCATTTACTTGCACTCAAGCCATGCACTCTGCACTCTAGCCATGCACTGTGCACTCAAGCCATGCACTGTGCACTCAAGCCATGCACTGTGCACTCAAGCCATGCACTGTGCACTCAAGCCATGCACTGTGCACTCAAGCCATGCACTGTGCACTCAAGCCATGCACTGTGCACTCAAGCCATGCTCTCTAGCCGTGCACTCTGCACTCTAGTCGTGCTCTCTAGCCGTGCAGGCATCCAGGCCTGGTTTGAGCAGAGGTCATCGTATGCAATGGTTCAACCTCCAGCCCTCACCTTGGTCAGTCAGCACCGAGCGGTGTCTCAAGAGAGCCTCAGACTCAGCCCTTGGGCTGCGCTTTGGCAGTTTGCAGGGATTGTATTGGTCGTATTTAATGTATCCAAAGTTTGATGAGATGTAAGATTGTTTAGCGCATTAGAATCCATGCACTGTGCACTCTAGCCGTGCACTGTGCACTCACGCCATGCACTGTGCTCTCTAGCCATGCACTGTGCACTCTAGTCGTGCTCTCTAGCCATGCACTGTGCACTCTAGCCATGCACTCTAGCCATGCACTGTGCACTCTAGCCATGCACTCTAGCCATGCACTGTGCACTCTAGCCATGCACTGTGCACTATAGCCATGCACTCTAGCCGTGAACTGTGCACTCTAGCCGTGCACTGTGCACTCACGCCATGCACTGTGCTCTCTAGCCATGCACTCTAGCCATGCACTGTGCACTCTAGCCATGCACTGTGCACTCTAGCCATGCACTCTAGCCGTGAACTGTGCACTCTAGCCATGCACTGTGCACTCTAGCCATGCACTCTAGCCGTGAACTGTGCACTCTAGCCGTGCACTGTGCACTCACGCCATGCACTGTGCTCTCTAGCCATGCACTCTAGCCATGCACTGTGCACTCTAGCCATGCACTGTGCATTCTAGCCATGCACTCTAGCCGTGAACTGTGCACTCTAGCCGTGCACTGTGCACTCACGCCATGCACTGTGCTCTCTAGCCATGCACTGTGCACTCTAGTCGTGCTCTCTAGCCGTGCACTGTGCACTCTAGCCATGCACTGTGCACTCTAGCCATGCACTGTGCACTCTAGCCATGCACTGTGCACTCTAGCCGTGCACTCTGCACTCTAGCCGTGCACTCTGCACTCTAGCCATGCACTGTGCTCTCTAGCCATGCACTGTGCACTCAAGCCATGCACTGTGTACTCTAGCCATGCACTGTGCACTCTAGCCGTGCACTCTGCACTCTAGCCATGCTGCACTTTGCACTCAAGCCCTGCACTGTGCACTCTAGCCATGCACGGTGCTCTCTAGCCATGCACTGTGCACTGAAGCCATGCACTTTGCACTCTAGCCATGCACTGTGCACTCTAGCCGTGCACTGTGCACTCACGCCATGCACTGTGCTCTCTAGCCATGCACTGTGCACTCTAGTCGTGCTCTCTAGCCGTGCACTGTGCACTCTAGCCATGCACTGTGCACTCTAGCCGTGCACTCTGCACTCTAGCCGTGCACTCTGCACTCTAGCCATGCACTGTGCTCTCTAGCCATGCACTGTCCACTCAAGCCATGCACTGTGCACTCTAGCCATGCACTGTGCACTCTAGCCGTGCACTCTGCACTCTAGCCATGCTGCACTTTGCACTCAAGCCCTGCACTGTGCACTCTAGCCATGCACGGTGCTCTCTAGCCATGCACTGTGCTCTCTAGCCATGCTCTCGAGCCGTGCACTGTGCACTCTAGCCGTGCACTCTGCACTCTAGCCATGCACTGTGCTCTCTAGCCATGCACTGTGCACTCTAGCCATGCACTGTGCACTCTAGCCATGCACTGTGCACTCTAGCCGTGCACTCTGCACTCTAGCCGTGCACTCTGCACTCTAGCCATGCACTGTGCTCTCTAGCCATGCACTGTGCACTCAAGCCATGCACTGTGCACTCTAGCCATGCACTGTGCACTCTAGCCGTGCACTCTGCACTCTAGCCATGCTGCACTTTGCACTCAAGCCCTGCACTGTGCACTCTAGCCATGCACGGTGCTCTCTAGCCATGCACTGTGCACTGAAGCCATGCACTTTGCACTCTAGCCATGCACTGTGCACTCTAGCCGTGCACTGTGCACTCACGCCATGCACGGTGCTCTCTAGCCATGCACTGTGCACTCTAGCCATGCTCTCGAGCCGTGCACTGTGCACTCTAGCCGTGCACTCTGCACTCTAGCCATGCACTGTGCTCTCTAGCCATGAACTGTGCACTCAAGCCATGCACTGTGCACTCTAGCCATGCACTGTGCACTCTAGCCGTGCACTCTGCACTCTAGCCATGCTGCACTTTGCACTCAAGCCCTGCACTGTGCACTCTAGCCATGCACGGTGCTCTCTAGCCATGCACTGTGCTCTCTAGCCATGCTCTCGAGCCGTGCACTGTGCACTCTAGCCGTGCACTCTGCACTCTAGCCATGCACTGTGCTCTCTAGCCATGCACTGTGCACTCAAGCCATGCACTGTGCACTCTAGCCATGCACTGTGCACTCTAGCCGTGCACTCTGCACTCTAGCCATGCACTGTGCTCTCTTGCCATGCACTGTGCACTCTAGCCATGCTCTCTAGCCATGCACTGTGCACTCTAGCCATGCTCTCTAGCCATGCACTGTGCACTCTAGCCATGCTCTGTGCACTCTAGCCATGCACTGTGCTCTCTAGCCATGCACTGTGCACTCAAGCCATGCACTGTGCACTCAAGCCATGCTCTGTGCACTCTAGCCATGCACTGTGCACTCTAGCCATGCACTGTGCACTCTAGCCGTGCACTCTGCACTCTAGCTATGCACTGTGCTCTCTTGCCATGCACTGTGCACTCTAGCCATGCTCTCTAGCCATGCACTGTGCACTCTAGCCATGCTCTCTAGCCATGCACTGTGCACTCTAGCCATGCTCTGTGCACTCTAGCCATGCACTGTGCACTCAGGCCATGCACTGTGCACTCAAGCCATGCACTGTGCACTCTAGCCATGCACTGTGCACTCTAGCCGTGCACTCTGCACTCTAGCCATGCTGCACTTTGCACTCACGCCATGCACTGTGCTCTCTAGCCATGCACTGTGCACTCTAGCCATGCTCTCTAGCTGTGCACTCTAGCCATGCTCTCTAGCTGTGCTCTCTAGCCATGCTCTCTAGCCATGCACTGTGCACTCAAGCCATGCACTGTGCACTCAAGCCATGCACTGTGCACTCTAGCCGTGCACTGTGCACTCTAGCCGTGCACTCTGCACTCTAGCCATGCTGCACTTTGCACTCACGCCATGCACTGTGCTCTCTAGCCATGCACTGTGCACTCTAGCCATGCACTGTGCACTCTAGCCATGCACTGTGCACTCTAGCCATGCTCTCTAGCTGTGCACTCTAGCCATGCTCTCTAGCTGTGCTCTCTAGCCATGCTCTCTAGCCATGCACTGTGCACTCTAGCCATGAACTGTGCACTCAAGCCATGCACTGTGCACTCTAGCCATGCACTGTGCACTCTAGCCGTGCACTCTGCACTCTAGCCATGCTGCACTTTGCACTCAAGCCCTGCACTGTGCACTCTAGCCATGCACGGTGCTCTCTAGCCATGCACTGTGCACTCTAGCCATGCTCTCGAGCCGTGCACTGTGCACTCTAGCCGTGCACTCTGCACTCTAGCCATGCACTGTGCTCTCTAGCCATGCACTGTGCACTCAAGCCATGCACTGTGCACTCTAGCCATGCACTGTGCACTCTAGCCGTGCACTCTGCACTCTAGCCATGCTGCACTTTGCACTCAAGCCCTGCACTGTGCACTCTAGCCATGCACGGTGCTCTCTAGCCATGCACTGTGCTCTCTAGCCATGCTCTCGAGCCGTGCACTGTGCACTCTAGCCGTGCACTCTGCACTCTAGCCATGCACTGTGCTCTCTAGCCATGCACTGTGCACTCAAGCCATGCACTGTGCACTCTAGCCATGCACTGTGCACTCTAGCCGTGCACTCTGCACTCTAGCCATGCACTGTGCTCTCTTGCCATGCACTGTGCACTCTAGCCATGCTCTCTAGCCATGCACTGTGCACTCTAGCCATGCTCTCTAGCCATGCACTGTGCACTCTAGCCATGCTCTGTGCACTCTAGCCATGCACTGTGCTCTCTAGCCATGCACTGTGCACTCAAGCCATGCACTGTGCACTCAAGCCATGCTCTGTGCACTCTAGCCATGCACTGTGCACTCTAGCCATGCACTGTGCACTCTAGCCGTGCACTCTGCACTCTAGCTATGCACTGTGCTCTCTTGCCATGCACTGTGCACTCTAGCCATGCTCTCTAGCCATGCACTGTGCACTCTAGCCATGCTCTCTAGCCATGCACTGTGCACTCTAGCCATGCTCTGTGCACTCTAGCCATGCACTGTGCACTCAGGCCATGCACTGTGCACTCAAGCCATGCACTGTGCACTCTAGCCATGCACTGTGCACTCTAGCCGTGCACTCTGCACTCTAGCCATGCTGCACTTTGCACTCACGCCATGCACTGTGCTCTCTAGCCATGCACTGTGCACTCTAGCCATGCTCTCTAGCTGTGCACTCTAGCCATGCTCTCTAGCTGTGCTCTCTAGCCATGCTCTCTAGCCATGCACTGTGCACTCAAGCCATGCACTGTGCACTCAAGCCATGCACTGTGCACTCTAGCCGTGCACTGTGCACTCTAGCCGTGCACTCTGCACTCTAGCCATGCTGCACTTTGCACTCACGCCATGCACTGTGCTCTCTAGCCATGCACTGTGCACTCAAGCCATGCACTGTGCACTCAAGCCATGCACTGTGCACTCTAGCCATGCACTGTGCACTCTAGCCGTGCACTCTGCACTCTAGCCATGCACTGTGCACTCTAGCCATGCACTGTGCACTCTAGCCGTGCACTCTGCACTCTAGCCATGCACTGTGCACTCTAGCCATGCACTGTGCACTCAAGCCATGCACTGTGCACTCTAGCCATGCACTGTGCACTCTAGCCGTGCACTCTGCACTCTAGCCATGCTGCACTTTGCACTCAAGCCCTGCACTGTGCACTCTAGCCATGCACTGTGCACTCAAGCCATGCACTGTGCACTCTAGCCATGCACTGTGCACTCTAGCCGTGCACTCTGCACTCTAGCCATGCTGCACTTTGCACTCAAGCCCTGCACTGTGCTCTCTAGCCATGCACTGTGCACTCTAGCCATGCACTGTGCACTCTAGCCGTGCACTCTGCACTCTAGCCATGCTGCACTTTGCACTCACGCCATGCACTGTGCTCTCTAGCCATGCACTGTGCACTCTAGCCATGCTCTCTAGCTGTGCACTCTAGCCATGCTCTCTAGCTGTGCTCTCTAGCCATGCTCTCTAGCCATGCACTGTGCACTCAAGCCATGCACTGTGCACTCAAGCCATGCACTGTGCACTCTAGCCGTGCACTGTGCACTCTAGCCGTGCACTCTGCACTCTAGCCATGCTGCACTTTGCACTCACGCCATGCACTGTGCTCTCTAGCCATGCACTGTGCACTCAAGCCATGCACTGTGCACTCTAGCCATGCACTGTGCACTCTAGCCGTGCACTCTGCACTCTAGCCGTGCACTCTGCACTCTAGCCATGCACTGTGCACTCTAGCCATGCACTGTGCACTCTAGCCGTGCACTCTGCACTCTAGCCATGCACTGTGCACTCTAGCCATGCACTGTGCACTCAAGCCATGCACTGTGCACTCTAGCCATGCACTGTGCACTCTAGCCGTGCACTCTGCACTCTAGCCATGCTCTCTAGCCATGCACTGTGCACTCTAACCATGCACTGTGCACTCTAGCCGTGCACTCTGCACTCTAGCCATGCACTGTGCACTCTAGCCATGCACTGTGCACTCTAGCCGTGCACTCTGCACTCTAGCCATGCACTGTGCACTCTAGCCATGCACTGTGCACTCAAGCCATGCACTGTGCACTCTAGCCATGCACTGTGCACTCTAGCCGTGCACTCTGCACTCTAGCCGTGCACTCTGCACTCTAGCCATGCACTGTGCACTCTAGCCATGCACTGTGCACTCTAGCCGTGCACTCTGCACTCTAGCCATGCACTGTGCACTCTAGCCATGCACTGTGCACTCTAGCCATGCACTGTGCACTCTAGCCATGCACTGTGCACTCAAGCCATGCACTGTGCACTCTAGCCATGCACTGTGCACTCTAGCCGTGCACTCTGCACTCTAGCCATGCACTGTGCACTCTAGCCATGCACTGTGCACTCAAGCCATGCACTGTGCTCTCTAGCCATGCACTGTGCACTCAAGCCATGCACTCTGCACTCTAGCCATGCACTGTGCACTCTAGCCATGCTCTCTAGCCATGCACTGTGCAATCTAACCATGCACTGTGCACTCTAGCCATGCTCTCGAGCCATGCACTGTGCACTCTAACCATGCTCTCTAGCCATGCATTGTGCTCTCTAGCCATGCAGTGTGCACTCTAGCCATTTACTTGCACTCAAGCCATGCACTCTGCACTCTAGCCATGCACTGTGCACTCAAGCCATGCACTGTGCACTCAAGCCATGCACTGTGCACTCAAGCCATGCACTGTGCACTCAAGCCATGCACTGTGCACTCAAGCCATGCTCTCTAGCCATGCACTGCGCACTCTAGCCATGCTCTCCAGCCCTGCAGGCATCCAGGCCTGGTTTGAGCAGAGGTCATCGTATGCAATGGTTCAACCTCCAGCCCTCACCTTGGTGAGTCAGCACCGAGCGGTGTCTCAAGAGAGCCTCAGACTCAGCCCTTGGGCTGCGCGTTGGCAGGATGCAGGGGTTGTATTGGTCGTGTTTAATGCATCCAAAGCTTGATGAGACGTAAGATTGTTCAGCGCATTGGAATCATTCATATTTCATGCAGCGCTATATTAAAGGGGACAGATGAAGCATTCACAGGAGTGGAAGCTTCTAAGGATACCGTTTACAAGTGGGCAGTCAGGAGCGCCCGCTCTGCCTCACATTGAACCCGAGAACGGACGGCACGCGCATTGAAGGATCATCGCGGGAATATTGAGAGCGGCGGAAACTGTGGCAACAACTCAGGGCAGCACCGGGGGGGGGGACGGGGACACAAAGAAGCGCAACAATGACGGGGGCCGCGCGGGGACACAATGAGTGAGAAGCAACCGCCACAGCACGCGCGGAGATGGATTGAAGAGCAAAGCTCCTTGGTTCGGCTCTTCTATGGGTGGTTTTACTCTGCGCAGGCGCAGTGAGGCTGAAGCGAATCCTCATGCGCATGCGCATTGTCCAGGGCAGGTCAGGGACTTAACTCAACGATAGGAAGTTTTGTTTTCGCTCCGCACGTGCGCAGCTGTGACGCGCGGTGCTGCGCGTGCGCAAACGTGAGACGCCATGTTGTGTTCTCGCGCGCGATGGTGACCCGTACACCGGCGTGAGCTCGCACGTCACTCCGGAGGGGGAATAACACACCGGGACACACTCCTCACAGGCGGCTGGACTATTAAGGCGGGACGCGGTGTGTCCCCCCCCTCACCCCAGGCCCTGCAGCCCCCACTGACCGGTGCTCAAGCAGAGGTGAGGTGTCCTCAAAGCGCCCAGCCAGGTGTGTGTGAGGTTTAAGTAATATTTGTATTGGCTTTTATGTTTAAAAAAATAAATCAATTGTTATTTATGAAGAACAAAAGAGAGACACTGACTTCGCCATAGTCAAACTATTCCACATAATCCGGTCCCCGTGGGTGGTTTGTGGTCCCGGGTGATCCTGGTGTCTGATTCCTGGTGTTTGTTTGGGCCTCACGCACTCCGGCCGTTCTGCCACATCCAGCCCGTGAGAGCCACAAAACAAGGCTCTGAGAGGAGGGGTTCCAGCAATATGAAATTAAATTTAAATTCAATAGCAAAGGTAGAAATCAAAAATGAATAACAAATCATTAGCATACATTGTTATGTATTCACAATGTAGACACTTATTATATATCACAGTAGTGAATTGCTAATGTACTTTCACAGTATTCAAAAAAGTGCCCCAGGAAGGGAAGGGAGTGGTATGGTGATGGGTAGTGCAATGGAGGTAGTGACATAAAAAAGCTAAATATCCACACTGTACTATGTATGTTCAATTAGACATAGACATAGACACAGCCATCATCAATATTGACATCTCCACATTGTATCATCTGACCAAAGAAAACCATATATATCTTTGTATCATATTAATTGAGAAATCTTTTTTATCCCCTTTTTTATCCTACATGTCAATGAACCTGTTCATGATATTTTTATACAACTTATTAAATTAAAAATAATTGTGCTAATTTCAGTGCCTTGCAATTTTTATTCTTTTGTTGTCTGTTACTTTGCTAGTGTATATTTGTTTGCCTGGGTGTTTGATTTTCGTTTACTATATATCTATCCTACATCTGATTACGGAAATAGCACCTTGGTGAGCTTCCCTGCACCCGCTTCACTAATGATTGCTGCTCCTGTGTGGGCATAGGGTAGGCTTCAGTGAGCTCCTACCCCTTCTTCAGCCCTGGTGCCACTGTGCCTGCTGCACTAACAATAGATGTGCCCATGTGCTGTGTAGTGTTCAACCTACAAGGATACAATCAATCAATCAATCAGACAGATTTGTATAGCGCGCTACTCACCCGTGAGGGTCTCAAGTCGCTGTGAGGGGGGGGAGGGGGCTGCTACTGCTCGAAGAGCCAGGTCTTGAACTGTTTCCTGAAGGAGAGATGGTCCTGGGTCAGTCGTAGGTGGGCGGGGAGGGAGTTCCATGTCTTGGCCGCCAGGTAGGAGAAGGATCTTTCTCTAGCGGTGGTTCTGCGAATGCGTGGGACGGTGGCGAGGGCGAGGCTGGCAGAACGGAGTTGGCAAGTAGGTGTGTAGAATGTGAGGCGGTTGTTGAGGTATTTGGGGCCCATGTCGTGGAGAGCCTTGTGTGCGTGGGTGAGGAGTCTGAACGTGATCCTCTTGCTTACGGGGAGCCAGTGCAGGTCTGTTGGACTTGGCCTTTTCCCCCAAAATGTTGCGCTTTGGCCCCCCTAATTTGGAATGTCTCCCCCATGGGATTAAACCTGTATAGGCCATGAGTGGTATGAGACACCTTGTTAAATTGTAATGCTATGTAATGGTGTGAGCACGTGTAAATAGCCCCCATTGTAAAATGCACCTGACTGAAATGTTCTATGTTTAAAATGGATGCCATGGCCATGGGTTTTGCCACTGGACTGCTATAGGTCAGCGGTCTAGTTATTATTACCCAGCTACCCCTAGCTTTTGGAGGGAAAGCCTGGCACCCAGGGTGCTTAACCCCTCCCCTTGAGCCAGTTTAGGCCAGTTTTGCCAACATTCTAGAAGGTTCTGGCACTGCCTGGGAGGAGGGTATAAGTAAAGGGGGATGTGCCACCAGAGAGTCAGTCAGAGCTGGGACAAGAAAGAGAGGGGACCTGCTGCCAGGTGCTACCGCCACATGGGCCTCTGAGCTGGGCCCTGTACCCCTAAAACACCCCTACTCTGCTGTCCCTTGGGCCCCTTACAAGGGAGGGCCCCTACCCAGGTCCCTGACACTGTGGGGACCGGGAATTACGCCAGCGCTGTGAGGAAAAAGCGCCCAGGAGGTGAGGAGTGGGACTGTCTACCCCCTTAGGAAGCTGTGGCCCCTTTGAAGCACCGCGTGGGGAAGATTGTGCCCCCAAAAGAACTGTTGCTGGCTGAGGTGCTGTGAGGCCCTGTGGAAGCGCTGGGCCCTGGGACTGTTGTGGCCCCCTAGTGCTGAAAAACCTGCCTGCCAAGCGCTATAATTGCGAAGCGCTATAATTGCAAAGCACTGAGGAAGAGTTAATTTCCTGCCCCCTCTGCGTGGCCTGAGAAAGGAGCTGAGGTTGTGGGCAGAGGGAGAAGCGGAGCGATGTGAATAGCGCCATTCTGCTGAGGAGAATCGCGCTGGAGGAGCCGACCCTCGTTTTGGCGTGCTGGTTGCCATATGATTAATTAAATAGAAGGGAGCCTACCCCTTATTGCCGCCGAAATGACCGCCTTGGCCCGGCGACGCCTTGAAGGGACCCCCTTCGTCGTGAATACCGTTGCGGCGGCCCCCGGTGCCAGGAGAGGGGCGCCGAAGTGAAGAGAGGGCCGCGCTAGGCCCTGAAGCCTTCCTGACCCGCATCACGTGACGGGGGCCTGGCCGCGTCATCGGCCCGCCCCCGCCAACGCCGCGCAGGGATTGGCTGTCGGCCCGGTCGGCCGGGAAGGCAGGAAGAAGCCGAGTCGAAGCCCCGGGTCCCCGTGAGGTAGGAGGGGGACCCGGGTAAAGCGCCGGTGCGGGGCCCCAGTGGTCGAGGGGGAGCCCCGAAGCGAGAGCGACCGGAGCGGGAGCCCACCCCGCCGGTCTGTGTCCCGGAGAGAGCGGCCGGTGGAAGAGGCGGGGCTGGGGCACACTGTCGGTGTCAGCCCCGCCGCCACAGAGGAAGTGAAGCCGGCCGGAGGAGTAGAGTGCCCGCGGGGCTCCCGTTAGGAAGAGGGAGCCCCGATTGTGCTGCAGGAGCCCGTGGGAGGTGGGAGGGAAGCCAGGTAGGCTTCCCCCGCGCGGGCCAAGTCACCGCGTTTGCCCCTGGTGGCCTCTCCGAGGGAGTTTGGATACCCCGGGCCCCTGTGAAGAATAAGGGCCCGGGTAAAGACCCGCACGGAGCAGCGGGAGGCGGGGCCCTCACGCGCTGAGGAGAGCCCCGCATGTGCCGCCTCTGCAGAGGAAAGCCCCGCATGTGGAGGGAGACTGGCAGGGACTGCCTAGGCACGGCGTCGGTGCCGTTCCTGCCCACGACCCACAAGGAGGAGCAGCTACAGAGGGAGAGGGAGCATCGAGGCACAGGATCGGTGCCTGCCCTTCCTCATTGAAGCCCCACGCCTGCTGAGGTCCCCGTAAGAAAGTAGCCCAGGAGCAGTCGGTGAGTGGGGACTAAGCCGCATCGTGAGTTGGGGGGGGTGTCGGGGCATATGGTCGGTGCCCGCCCCAAGGACCGGACTAACTTCTCAGGTGCCCCGTCTGGTAGTGGGCACCTGCAACGTTGGGCCCCAGCGGAGTCAGTGGCCCCAGTAGACTGTGCCAGTTGTAGGGGGCCCGATAACTGGTCCATAGGGTCCCCCAAGGAATTATTGATGCCCCCCCCCCCTGAGTCACGGCCACACCTTATGTCAATGCTGGGTGCTTAGGTTACTGCGCCCCTGCCAATGATTGATACTACTATTATGTACTACCTAGGTGATTTTGAAGATACGGCTTTTGTGCCCACAGGGCAGGTGAATGTGACTTTTCCTTTACTGGTGTGTGCCCGATGTGTCCCGGTGCTGGCCAGATATGCTATTCCGGGCCCGTGTTATGCACCCTAGGGTGTTGTTTCTCTTAAGGTGCTTAAGTTAACAGGAGTTCCTGCCTGACGTGATATTCCAGGCCCAGGGTTAGGCTCCAGGCTATAGAGTGAGCCTTGATGTAGTATTGCAGGTGTCCTGGCCCATGATTTAGGCCTATGCCTGCCGTCATGTAAAATGGGTAATGTTCTACATCTGGTGAAATGCTTTACATTGACCGAAATGTTATTTCTCCATAAAATTCACTGCTTATTCCTGCTGAAGGAAGTGTTTTACCCTGGCAGAAGTAGTTTTATTCTGGCCTGGTATTTTCCGGTTACCTGCCCAGGTGCAAAGCGCTTCTGCGCCTGGTGTTCCTTGTAGGCGGATTATCCGGCTAAGGTGTGTGCCGAATGTTAAATGTGTTTAGGCTGTTGTGATATGCCCACAGGGATGATGGAGTAGACCGGTTGGTGCCCTTTATTGCAGGTGTGCCCCGAGGCTGGCCTGACATTCAGTTCCAGGCCCCTAGTCACATCCCCCTGTTAAGAAGCAAGCCTTGCTGATTTGTTACAGGTGCTCCTGTCTAGTATGTGCTATGATGTCCTGATGTTTTTCCTTACAGGAGTCTTGTTGGAGTATAGTGCAGGTTATGTATGCATGCTAATGTTGGATCTTACAATTTCAGCCTACCACTAAGGATGAGAGCCTGAGTGGGCCCCGCCAAATTGGCCCCAGGTTGGATGTTAATTTAATTATCTTCTTTATTTTCAGATATGGACTTACAGACTCAGCCCTTACTTCCCATGTAAATAATCCCCCCCTTTATACACTTGGCTCTGGTGCCAGTTGGCGCCGTGTTATGATACCACTGTTGATGCATCTTTGCCTTGCAGGTTGGAGATACTAAACTTCTTAATTTTCCTACTCAAACTGGTGTCCTGCCTCTTTTGTGGTGTGCCTGGTGTGTCGTCTGTGGGTACTGTGTGAGTGCTTCACATGTCCTCCGTAGTTTGGCCTGCCCGCTTGGTCCGTGCTACCCCCTTGGAGAGATGTGGCTGGCTGTGGCGGGGGCTGTGGCGGGGGATGTCCAGGATGAGTCGTGCAGAGGCGTTCTGTATGAGCTGCAGGCAGAGGGGGATGTTCCCAGGATGAGGACTTCCGTTTTGTCTGAGTTCAGTTTCAGACGGCTGAGCTTCATCCATTCCGCGACGTCTTCCTGGAGGCTGGCTCTCGCGGGGTCGTTGGTGAGGGAAAGGATCAGCTGGGTGTCTTCTGCATAGCAGATGATGTTAAGGTTGTGTTGGCATGCGATGGCTGCGAGGGGGCTCATGTAGACATTGAAGAGGGTGGGGCTGAGTGAGGATCCTTGCGGGACGCCGCAGATGACTTGGGTGGCCGCGGACCGGAACGGGGGGAGGCGGACATTGGGTTCTACCGGCGAGAAACGAGTTGATCCACTCCAAGGCCTTTCCTTGAATTCCGATGTTGCTGTGGCGCTGTATAAGGGTGTGGTGGCATACGGTGTCGAAGGCTGCTGAGAGGTCCAGGAGGATGAGGGCAGCTGTTTCCCCATTGTCGAGCAGGAACCTGATGTCGTTGGTAGCTGCAATGAGGGCCGTCTTGGTGCTGTGGTTTGCTCGGAAATAGGACTGCGAGGGGTCGAGGGATCCGCTTGTCTCGAGCAAGCCGGCGAGTTGTTTGTTGACGGTCTTCTCGATGACTTTGGCCGGAAAAGGGAGGAGCGAGATGGGGCGGAATATCTTGAGGTCCGTGGGGTCCGCGGTGGGTTTCTTCAGGAGGGCGCTGAGCTCGGCGTGTTTCCAGCTCTCCGGGAAGGTGGCGGATGTGAAGGAGCTGCTAATGATGTCCCGGAGTTGGGGTGTGTTAGAAGGGGCGATCCCAGAGGGCCAGGTAAGGCTCTCCCGACCACTCCGTGACCCACCTCTCCCACAAATAATGCCGAGTCTTAACGTGAGGTCCTCACCGGGGAGGACTTAGAGTCTAGGATCGCACACACTGAGTTCACACCAAACTTATGAACGGACACCACACCGGGGATTTCAGTAAGCAAGTTCTTTATCAACAGTAGAGATTTAGGCAAAATGCACACGTATTTACAAGTGATCGAGGGATCGTAAAATCTCAGTGATGAGGAAGAGGGAAGCGGGACAGTCTCGATCTTTAGGCCAGCACGAAGCGTACCCTGCTCACAGCTCTCAATCCTCGAGCCGGGGGATACTGAAGATGGCGATCGTACTGGCTGCTCTACTCACTTCTTCTCGAGCCAGGTCGTGTTGGTAGCGTCGATGGTCCAGCTGGACCAGAGTACTCGTCGAGCCGCAACGAGGTCAGCAGGGCTTGATCCGGAGTAAACAGGGTGTCTGTCAGTTATTGAGGAGCCGCGACCACGTCAGCAGGGCTCAGGGTGTTCAACGAATGTCCTTAGAGTTCAAGGATGAGCCACGACGGGGTCAGCAGGGCTCTGAGATTCCAGTTCCCTCTTCACGAGGATGAGCCGCGACAGCGTCAGCAGGGCTCGATAAGTTCCAAGTTCAGTCTTCTCCTCAAGGGTTGAGCCGCGATCAGATCAGCAGGGCTCTCTTGTCCAGGATACAACTGCCCGCTAGTTCTTGGACGGGCCTTGATATAGCGCTGTGGCCCTTTGATGTGCGGACCCTCGCAGGCGGGGATCTCATGCCTCAGGGCTGGTCGTTGGAGTGTTCCGTCGGCTGGCTCTTTGATCCTTTAGAAGATGTTTCCGGGAATTCCCAGACCCCCAGCAGGGTCTGGAGCCAGCTCTCGGGGAGGCCAAAGGTGTGATCGAAACCGGCCCACAGGGGAAGGCCAGAGGTGTGAGAGAAACCAGTCTCCCAGGGAAGGCCAGAGGTACAATCGAAACTCCTTGTCTTATCTCACTCAGGAAGCCCTCTACCCCCCAGCCGGGCATGGCGCGTCTGAAGCCTAAGTTTAGCTGGGGCCGGGGTCAGGCGAGGCCTAGGGAGTCAGGGACCTCGGGAAGGGTAATGGCGGCCGGGGGCCCTGTGGCTTGATGCAGGTTCTGGGTGCCTGGTACCGGGAGGGGGGATGGCGGAATGCGGGGACGGTTGTCTGTTGGTGGGGTCATGTAGGGAGCGGGGCGGACAGGAGACGGGACGACCAGGGGTTTCTGGGTGCGGGGCTAGGCTGACGGGGTGCTGAGGAACGGGGGGAACCACGCCACGAGGCAAGGTCCAACAGGGTGCGATGATGGAGTCGGCTTTGTTGAAGATGTGGTCTGGGCACGGGTCGGTTGGGGAGCCGGAGTGGATGGTGTTCATCGTGCGGGTGGTGTCTTCGGTGCTAACCGAGGTCCAGGTGCAGAGGGTGGTGGTGGGGGGTGCTGGCTTGGTTGTTGGGTGTGTGGTCTGTGCGCCGAAGCTGTTGTGTATGTCAGCGATCTTGCGGTGGAAGAACGAGGCGAGTGAGTCGCAGAGGTCTTGCGAGAGTATGATGTCGTTGTTGCAGGCGCTGGGGCTGGAGAATTCTTTAATGATGCTGAAGAGTTCCTTGCTGTTGTGGGAGTTGTTGTCCAGTCGTTCTTTGAAAGTGGTCCTTTTGGTGCTGCGGATCATCTGGTGGTGTTTGCGGGTGGCGTTCTTCAGGGCTGTTATGTTTTCTGTTGTCTGGTCGTTGCGCCAGGCTTTCTCGAGGGTGCGGCAGGTTTTCTTGGAATTTTTGAGGTCGTTGGTGAACAAAGAGGCTTTCTTGCTGCCGGGTTTGCTGGGAGGGTTCTTCAGTGGTGCGAGGTCATCGGCGCAGTTGGTGAGCCACTGTGTGAGGTTGCGGGCTGCTTCGTTGGGGTTCGTCGTGTTGGTGGGAGGGTTCTGGCTGAGGGAGGTGGTGAGCTGGTCAGCGGTGATCTTGCTCCAGCTTCTGCGGGGAACCTGTTGTGGGTGGTGGTGGGTCGTGGTTCTCCTGAAGTTGAAGTGGACGCAGCTGTGATCTGTCCAGTGAAGTCCGGTGGAGTGGCTGTGGAGTGGCTGAAGGAGTTGTGCTTGCTGGAGGGGAAGATGGGGTCAAGCGTGTGGCCGGCGTAGTGGGTGGGGGTGTTCACCAGTTGCTTGAGTCCGAGGTTGGCGAGGTTGTCCAGCAGGGCGGCGGTGTTTCTGTCATTGTCGTTCTCCAGGTGGAAGTTGAGGTCTCCGAGGAGGATGTAGTCTGAGGAGGTTAGGGCGTGCGGGCTGACGAAGTCTGCGATGCCTACGCTGAATTGTGTGCGTGGTCCCGGGGGTCTGTAGATGAGGGTGCCTCTGAGGGTGGTCTTGGGGTCGGTGTGTATCTGGAAGTGAAGGTGCTCGGCGGCGGTGAGGCTGTCGTCGGAGTTGGTTGTGATGCGGATGGTATTTCTGTGGACGATGGCGATGCCTCCTCCGGTTTGGTTGACGCGGTCCTTCGGGTGATCTTGTAGCCATCCGGGATGGCTATGGCGATGTCTGGGGCTGAGGAGGCGTTCATTCAGGTTTCTGTGAGGAAGGCGACGTCTGGTGATGATGTGTCGAGGAGGTTCCAGAGTTCGACGGGCGTGCCTGTGGACGGAGCGGGTGTTGAGCAGGATGCACTTGAGGTGATTGTTGTTGGTGCCTCGCTTGGCGGGTGCGGTGTAGGTTCGGAGGCAGGTGAATTTGCAGGCTTTTGTAAAGGATCTGTGGGTGCGTTTCGAGGTGGCTTGGTGGCAGGCGGGGTTCTGGCCGGGGTTGAGTGCGTGGAGGGTGGCGTCGTCGTAAGTCCTTCGGGTGGGCTGGCATCGACGAGGTCCAGGCGCTGGGCACGGTCCAGGCGTGGACAGGCGTAGACGGGCCTGACTTTGGTGCGCCCGCTGCGCTTGCACGCTGTGCGTACGTGTGGGCTCCATCTATGGCGAAGTGGGAAGGAGGAGCAGCTGGGAGGCGGGAGCGGGCAGCGAATGGGAAGGGGTTCAGAAGGAAAGGGACGGGCCGCAGGGGAGCAGCGGAGGGGAGAGAACAGCGGGAAGACGGAGGCGAGGGGGCAGGTCACGAATACAGTGGAAACAGAGACAAACTACAGGCACAGAGAACCTAAATACGAGGGGCAAGTCACAAATACAGTGAAACAGCGACAATATGCAGGCACAGAAGAACCTAAACACGAGGGGGCAAGTCACAAATACAATAGAAACAGCGGCGATATGCAGGCACAGAGAAGGCAACAACAGAGCCCAGAATACTTAGCTGCATGGCAGCGGCAAGATTGCGGCAGTAGGGGGAAGCCTGGGCTCACTCACGGGGAGTCACGCAGTGTGAGGAGCGACCGGCCCTGAAGCAGGGTCAGGGTCACTGAAAAGGCCTTGGCTGCAACTGTCCAGCTGACCAGTGGCATGGACTGGACTGGTCCCGACTGTTGGTCCTGGACTGAGCCCATATGAGGCTCTAAGTGCTTCCCCTGAGGTCCTGGGGGGCTATAGAAGTGCACTCCTATTATGGAAGAAGACTTAAAGGACTAAAGTCAAAAGGTAAAATCTTTGACCAGCACGAACCTGGTTGGTGTATCCGACCTGACTTCCATCGTGGTCACCATCAATTTATGCCTGGGTCTTCCGCAACAATTGAGTATCATTGGCACCTTGTGATTCTTGGCACTATCGCTACTTGAAGCGTTACATTTCATATCTCAGATTCCGCTTATTGGGTTTTGTAATTTTATTGTTATTTTGTTCATTACATTTTACATTATTTTTCTATTTTGTTTTTTTTGTTTTTATTGTTTTGCATTTTGACTTTTACTGTTTTGGTTTCTGCATACATATTTTATATATTGTCCTAAGTTAAGCCTGCCTGTTCCGTGCCTTAGGTACCAGGGGGTTGACTCCAGGTTACTTTTAATGGCGTTGGGATTTCACTCTGACAGGGGTTGTGATTTTTCCTCTTTCACCACAAATAATCCAATTTCTTGCAGAAACTAGCAGAGAGTTTTTAGAAATTATCTGCAAATAGGCAGTTGATTACCTACCAGGGTTGAAAAACTTGGAATATGGGAAGAGTATTGTGCGGGAACAGAACCGCTACAAAATTCAGTTTAGAGATGAACCAAGCATCACGCTTGAACGTCACAACTTTTTAAAACAAATATATTGCAGCTCTTTGCATTTTGACAGCCCCAAGCATATTTGAGAACAGAGTGGATGTATGTAGCAGAGACGAGTTTGTGTTTAACTGTTTATCTAAGAATTTGCAGGAGAGATTACTGAGCTGCAGGAACCCAACTCTCCCCAAGAGGTGAACATTCCTAAAAGCATAGAGCGCTACACTCTTCCATCTAGAACACTGACCTCTGGGGAGGGCGCATCACCAGTGAGTCGCATTCTTGGGACTGCTCTGGGTTATTCTGTGAACTCCAGAGACCGGACACAAATGAATTGGGCTGAGAAAGCTCATTATGGCAGTTGTTACAGGTGTGGGTTTAAGGCACACGTGGGAAGTAATGGGAAAGGCTCGGATCAAGGACAGTGTTGCAGTGTTGGGGCATTTTCAAGCAGTATGATTGTATGCACTACTGTAAAAGTCGGCACAATTGATGTTAATGAGGAAGAATGTCTCCAGAGAGAATAACTTAGTTTTAGCAATTGATTTCATAGTTCGTTCCACCTTCCTGCGACAGGTAATGTGTCCCTTGTGTATGGTTCATGCTGGTACGGTGTCGTTAAATGAAATGGCGGATTCAGGACTTCCCATCAAGATTTTGTGTGAGCCTTTGAGAAAAGTAGAGACGTGAGAAACAGCTGACTAGCTCCAATATAAATCCTAAAGCCTTAGGTGAGCAGGATATTTATATATACTGGATTACTTTGTTAGTCTGCTGGAATGATTGGGTAAAAAGATTCCCTCAAAAATGTATGTATCTATCAATGTAAGGTAAGGGATGGAATGGCAGAATCAGACTAAGTTGGGTTTCGCTATGAGGCCGGGTCCTGATAATCCAGCGGTGTTGAGTGACATGCCTGTATCGAATGTAGATTTTGATGCCAGTGACATTAAGAATACTTTACTACATTCTCCTGATGTTTACCGAGTGGGAGCAGTGAATGGGTTGAGCATTGAATCAAACTTAAAGCTCAGGCAGTACCTCTCATTCATAGAGTGCGCTCTGTTTTTCTGAGGGTACGGAGTGAGCTTACTGCCCTCTTACACGATTTATGATGTCACCAACTCCTCTGAATGGTTTTGCCAGTTTTTATTGTCCAGAAGAGATCTGGGGACATGCATCTTTTAAAGTACACAGACCACAGCCCTTTGGTTTGAACCCTTAATGGTGTCAGTAAGGCCCCTGTAAGGCTGTTTTTAAAATGACAACTTTGGCATCAAATTAGTACACAGAGACAGACACTACAGGGCTGGCTGCCTATCTAGAAAGCCACTTTTGGGTATTTTGAGTGACGAGGATTTGGATGTTCATGAATGTTTGTGGCAGCGGTGTTAGACGCTGTCCATGATACTTCTTGTGCTGACCCAGGAGTTGTGCAAGTTAACAAGGACATCACAGATGGTCTCCCCTGGGACTGGTGCTTAAGTGCTGAGGTGTTTGGGTGTGCTCAAGTGGCGGCAGAGCTAGCTGTGACTCTGGGTATGGTTATGAGACCCGATTCTTTTGTTCTGCTTGGTAAGCTGAGACGTACTTGTTGAATATTCACCCAGTGTGAGTGGTGAGATCCGCATTGCAGGTCTGCCTGAAGTTGTGATGCTGCCGACAGTAGCGTGTCTGCTAAAAGCAATGGCGTGACTGAAGGAACTATAAAGCCAAATAAGAGAAAGTTATCTTCCGACACCACAGTCTTCGTGACTGAGACCAGTAATAATTAAGACTCTGAGACTCACAGCAGTAATTTCTCCTTTCAGAGCGCTATTGCTGCAGATGGAGTGAAGCCAAGAAGTAAGCACATTACTAAGGTACCAACAAAGTTTAATATTTTTCAATTGTATTAACTGTTTCACTTTTGCAGCATTTGAAAATGCATTTTCTAGTTTTGTTGCTTTTTGTTTAGTTTTTTCTTGTAGGCTCATGTGGTAATGTAATGTAATGTACACTTGTATAGCTCAGCTGTCACCCAAAGGGTATCCTGGAGCTTAAAGATTACCAACCAGCAGGGACAGAGCAGAATTGTCCAAGATCACTTATATGGGGAAAAGTCTAGTTTTCAGTTCCTTCCTGAACCGAGACAGGGCATTCAGTTGCCTAAGTTCCAGGGGTAGCTCATTCCACAGCCTGGCTGCTGTAAAGCTGAAAGATCTTCCACCCATTCGAACCTTTTTTGCTCGGGGGACATAGACCAGATTCGCAGAGAAAGACTGCAGGGATCTGGCGGGGGCATACCATACAAATTTCCTTTGTACGATTTCAGGCCCAGTTTTGTGTACAACCCTGTGGACAATACAGAGTGCCTTAAAGTGTACTCTCTGTACAACAGGCAGCCAGTGGAGATCTTTTAAGGCCAAAGAGGCCGAGGCTCCACGTGGCCGGGTCAATGCCAATTTAGCCGCCATAGTCTGTATTCTTTGTAATTTCTTTAACAAGGAGCCTGGAGCACCCAGTAGGAGTGCATTACAATAGTCTATTCTGCTCAGGACAACACTCCGTACCACTAAAGGTCTAGCAGAAGTGGGTGGTGAAGTGCCTGTCCAATTTTATTGAACAATCCAACTATCGCGACTCACATTAAGCTGGGTTTCGGCCTGCCCACTCAATGGAGACCGTAATTCTGGCGTTATTGGACTCCCTGCGAGAGAAGGCTGACAGGGGTACTCCTCAGGCCCTGGTGCTGTTGGATCTCTCGGCCGCCTTTGACACGGTCGACCATGGGATCTTGGTGGATCGTGTCAAATAGACTGTCATTCAGGGCTCATCCCTTAGCTGGATTAGCTCCTTTCTAGAGGATCGATACCAAGCAGTCTAGAGCGAGAGTCCACCATTAGCTGACCTCTTATAGACTCCTCGATGTTACCAGCAGCCTCTGCAAGGAGACCACCTCAACCGTGACCTGCTCTGGTATGCCTTTTCTGACACCAAAAGGCACCCTTGCAACCATCCTTCCTGGGCTTTGGTGAAAAGGACAAATGGTGTTGCTACGTCCCAGAGAATCAAAACTTATCATGACAGCTTTTTGTTTTCTTCGACCGGCCTCCTGGCCTGAGCCGGCAGATATTTTACAATTTGGCCTGTCTTTGATGCTGTGTTGGCATCCTGCACCATGGGGTCCAGTGTTGGCCTCAACCCCCAGAGGCTAGTTCCCCCCAAGCCGCCGTTACTTACCTGAATGCAGCCTCTGTCCGATTGCCCCAGTCCCCCTTAGTTTGTATTGGGTTTCCAGTCCTGAACTTGTACTTGTGCGCCCCATTGCCGCTGGTGGTGCACTGTTGGTTCTGAACTGAACCTTGTCCAATACTAACCTTAACTTCCGAAGAATGGTCTTGTAAGGAGATGTTCCCCGTATGTATGTTGAATGTTTTCTTTACCCCATAGGTTAACATTGCAAAGTCTGAAAATTGCACTAATTGTCCACTTTTTATATTGACCAGAATTTCTATTGCAAAACTTATTTACTCAAGATGAAATTCTGTGGTTCTGCAAAATAAATGTAACCAAGTGTCATTTTATAAATTGGTCTCAGATTTATTCATTGATTGTGGGTCATTTATTGCCACTGTGTGTACAACAGTGTGTGTCATTTATTGCCACTGTGTGTACAACAAATGCTTAACACTACCCTCGTATACGTCTAACTGCTCCCCCACACTACCACAAAAGAGCATTAGTATTATCTACTTTAGCCTCTGTAAAACCTCTGGGGATCCACTGCACTCTCTGCACACTCTACCTCTTTTTGGTATAGTATAGTGAGAGCCGGCTCCCCACGCTCAAGTACTCACACACACTCAGACATGGACAGACAGACACAGACACACACACACTCTCTCTCTCTCTCACACACATTCTCACACATACCCACCCTACCTCACATAAGAAACATATGTTTAACTTCTAAATGACAACTTCAACTAGGACCATAATAAAAAGGTTCCTGCAGACTTCAAAAGATCCTACTTGTAAGGATATCTGTGCAGTCATCCCCATGACAGGAAAGAAGAAATGCAAATGAATGAATAAAATGCTTTAGGAGGCTGAGCACTCTTAAATTAAGAAATGAATGAAAGATCAGCCAGGAATAGAAAGAAACAGACAAAGCAATAAGAAAGAGAAAAAAAGAGTAAAATAAAGATAATAAAAACAAGGGACATAGTAAGTACGAAAGAAAGAAATGAGGCTCCCACATATTATATTCAGTGGTGCTTGTAATACGGCGGCCAGGATATCCGTCACGTTTGTGTCTGAGTAACCCGGCCAGAGAACTCTAAATCAGGCTCTTGACACTTTGCAATGCTGCTGCTGTTAACTGTGCACACTTACTTCCTCAGAAGTCACTGGCAAGAGGCACCTGGTCGCCTGTAACATAATTTTTATAATTACAAGGGTGTGACAACACCACATAACACCGCATAAACAAGTGCAGATTAAACCGCAGGTTTCAAATAAACCCACACACACACCGTAGGAGTAAACCTGTACTTAAAACACAAGCCTCAATAACAGGTAGAAAATACAAAGACTGATGGACATAATGAAGCAGACCTAGAGATACATGATTAGCACAGACAAGATAAAGGTCTTGATTTAGAGTTTGGTGAGCAGGGTACTCCTTCACAAGCGTGGTGGAGTATCCTGTCCAACAAACGGATGGTCTGCCTGACCTAATGCAAGTCAGCTGGATTGTCATGTGTCCTGCCTTACTTGAGTGGCATTGGTGTAAATTCATCGGACGGCCCTTCCTCTCTAGATCAGGCTGTTTGGTGTATTTTTCTCTTATTCAGGACCACCAGGGAATACCTGGCAGTCGTGATGAGAATTTGTTTTTAAATGAATCCCACTTCCTGGGAGTAAATTAATCAGGGAGACAGTTCCAGGGGTGTGAGGGTCATTAGTTATTGCTTTTTAAAAACAAACTCCAGCTTTGGAAGCTTGTTCTTGAAAATAACAAAAGTTGGTGAATGGCCGCCTGAAACATCCCCAAGGGATCCAGAAAATTGTAGATCAACTTCCTATAGATGGTTGAGATGGCTTTTTCGGTCAGGGGATTAGTTAGCAGCTGGTCCTCCAGTGGGGATGCATCAGGCAACTTCCCCCTTCCCAGATGTGACCTTGCAGAGCGTGACCACCTGCAAATGTCAGAACCGTTTTTAGTCACCTAATTCATACTTTTGTTGTAGGATCGTGAAGGACACAAGCACCTGTCCCCTCCACACCGCCCGGCCGCTCAAAGCTAATCAATCCCCATTTTGTGAAACCCTGCAATACTCCTGCTGCACTTAGGAGATCACTATCATACAGAGTCCTTTCAGTCCGCTTACCTTCTCAGCCTAAACACTTGGTAGCCTCTCTCCACACCCTTACCACTGTTTAGGTATGAGTAGGTAGGGTGCACTCATACTTTCTTCGATACAGCACCAGGGAGGGGTAACCTCTCTTGCCCATGGTCAATCTATCTACCCGGTAAGCAGGATCCTCACGGTCCACAAAAACCCAGTTGTTGACAGCGCTCAGCTGCGTGTCCCAGTAATACTTGTGAATGCTCCGGACCGCCAGTCCACCTTAATAAACTCCCCTCTGCACCTTACTCAGCGCGAAGTGCCACCATCCCACAACAGGAGCCGAAGTTCTCGGTCTACCCTTTGAAAGAAAATGTCTGGTGGGATCTTAAAGGACGTTTTTTTCATGATGTACAGGAGACCCTGGAGGGTCATCACTTTAAATAGGGCCACCCGGCCCAGTAAGGAAAGCGGAAGCGCCCGCAAGTGTGGGGCATCCCAGCAAAGCTGGTCTAATTTCGGAAGTATGTTCCTGCCTGTGGCTCTCTTGTAATAAACACGCCCAAATATTTAAAGCCATGTAGTGCCTCCCGAACTGTGCATCTAAAGTGCAGCCGCAGGGTCCCTGCCTGCAGCAGGAATATTAAGGACTTCTTCCAGTTGATCTTATATCCTGAATAATCTCTAAATATGTGAAAAATTTGTAGGATTCGTTCACTCGAGAAGGCTGATTACGTGTCCTAGAGCAAAACGTCAGCATAGAGGGAGATTCTCTCATCCCACTCCTGATCAACTGGAATACCCCATACGAGAGGTCCTGGCGAACCTACGCACGTGAGAAGAACATAGGAGACAAGGAACATCCCTGTCGACGGCAAAGACTCGGGAGACTGTTTTATTGACGCGCATGCGCGCTAGAGGGGCCACATACAAGAGCTTGACAGCAGCTCCACTGGTTCAGCAAAGCATTCCCCTGTTGCATGTGGTATGCCATTAAGGTGTCGGAGGTATAAGCGCGTTCCCTGGTGTGGCATGAATCCCGAATGATCAGGATGAACCACTGTTGCAATTACTGTCCGCAGGCAGATCGCCAGAGCCTACGCAAGGACCATAGTCTCAAAATTAAGCAGGGAGAAAGGTCTATAAGACCCACACTCAGTTGCTGCTTCGTCCTTTTTTGGGATGACCACCACCTAAGACATTCTTTGGTCCTCTGGAAGACGCCCTTATTTTCAGGCAGTCTGAAACCTCCTCTGGAGGCACTCCCTGATTTTATCCATCATGTTTTTATATAATTCTATGGGGAGCTCATTAGGCCCCGTCGCTGGCCTTGTTTGCAAGGCTCCTATTGTCTTATTTATTTAGTCTACTGTCAGGTCTTGGTCTAGTGCGTCTCAGTCCTCATTCGTTAGCATTGGCAGGGTCAGGTCTTTCAGGAAGTCTCTCCCAGTATTTCCGTCCCCTTGTTGTCAGTGTCCTCAAGGATCACTGGCTTGAATTCATCCTATTGTTTGAGAAAAACAGTCATAGGCAATCTGAGATATAGACCTCCCAATAGACAATAAAATAGAACAGTACAGTATGTAAACTAAAGACAGTGGAGAGGCAAAAAGTGCAAAATGTACATTGAAATTGTAATAGTTTTGTTTAAAAAATCTCCAAAAAATGGAGTCAACATAATATATTACAATTCATACATATAAATCCACATAATTAGTATACAATCAATGAAAAATAAAAAACATATAATAAAAAGTGGCACTAAGGTCGTAATTTTGTCTCGACACGTGTTTCGGCATGTAAAACGCCTTCTTCAGGAGTAACCACAAAGTTTGCTTTCTTCTGTAGAAAGAACCTTCCGAAAATGTCTGAAGAAGGAATAGTTTGTATATACCTGTGTGAATAGAAACAATAGTCCAAAGTGGAGTCTAATCAGAAGGTTGTTCGAAATTCATTCGTAGTTAAAAGGCGTTGTTTTCCTAGTCGCATTTGATTGTAGTTAAAAGCTCTAGTAGCAAGGGACTTATTTCTATTTTTAAAATACCCTGATAAAGTCAGTCGTTGCTGACGAGAATCAATCCCGGAAACGATTTCTAGGACGATATGTGTGGGACCTCAAAATCTGGTAAACTTTCTTTAAGATATATCACGTAGGCCCGGCAGGAAATGGCCGGCGGTCGTCACTGCATGCGGTAAATAATGCCCCGTAGTGTTCAGAGCGGGGTGATTATAGTACACGCAACAGGATAAAGTGCAATGTATAGTGGACCTCACGCTCTGATAAACTTCTTTCGAATTTTCAGCAAGCGCCCGGCAAGAAGATGGCCGTCAGCGTCTCTAGATAAATTAGGCCTATAGCACGCAAGCTGATTCAACAGGCCGCCCCTTCTCCTTAACCACTTCCATGCTAATGACAAGGTCAGCTCGTCATGCAGTGCCCATTCATTTCAATGGAAATTAGAGTAAATTACTAGAATTGCCTTAGCACCAAGGGGTTAAAATAGAAGTCTGCTCCATCTCTGATACAAGCTTTGAACGTCTTGTCTTTTAAATATCACGGATCAACCCTTGGGGGTAGCATGAAGTCCACAACTGGACCATCGAGTTGCAACTCCACCAGTGAATGGTCTGAGATTCCCCCTTCTATGTGTGCAGCGGCTCTAAAATCATCTTTATGGACAGTCTGGCTGAAAAGATAGTGCAGGCATGCCAGACTACCGTGTGCTGCGGACTGGTGCGTCCGGTTCTGATACCCTCTTCCCCTCTAGGGGCATTTAGGAGTATCATGAATATAGTATAGGGCCAGTTCTGTCACTCCAGTCACCCCAATGGGTGTGTGCTCTGTCGTAATAGTCTTATCCTTTCTCAGGATGAGTCAGTCTTGTCTGGGTCTCTTTCCTGTTTCCCAACACTTGAATGGCACGCCCGAAGACTCGAGAGAGCAGTGACCCACCAGCAGGCTTTTGTGGAGCGCTTTTGTCCTGGATATAGTGCTGCATTCAGTAGGGCACCCACTCTGTCTTTTCTTTGCAGTTGCCAGAAGATTAGCAGTCCCAAGGTAGCAGTCACACCTGGCCTGTCTGTAAGTGCAGCCCCCTCTGGAGGCCCGACCATCAGCAATTGAGCCCACACTGTGGCCGGCTGGACCACAGGCGTAAGCTCAGACAGGATGTTCGACACTGGAGTAGTTGTAGTCCCTCATGGGCCTCTGACACACAGTAGTCAGAAATTCAGCAGCTAAAAGCCCAACACAGGCTCTCCAGGAAGTCAGTAGATTCAGACTCTGTTGTGTTAGGAATTTGGCAAATGCAACCTTGAATGGGCCTATTGGCAGCAGACAATCGTCCTACTGGACCTCAACAATCATGTTGTCGTTAAGTTTTATTTTCTGTCTTGAACTGTTGGGAGAGTCTTGGCATCCCTCAGACTAGTTGGTCCTGCTGGATGGCTTTCCGGCCCGCCCTACAGAGAACGAGGATGTGTCGGACCTTGCTTTTTACAGGACAGCCATGTCTTCCTGCTGGATAGTCAAACTCCCTTCCCTTTCTTACCAGACAGGCAGGCTTCTAGGCACACTTCTAGGCTCTTCAGGACAGGTACACAGCTTCTCCATTAAGTAATTCAGCCTTCAGGTGATGTCCCTTCAACTTAGATAAACTGTCAGGCTGACACCATCCCTGGTGTCACAGCAGGCACCTGAGTACTTTGTAGAGCACATTATTCCTTGGTAACAGAGGACTTTGAACTAGGGTATAAAAGAGGGATAGATGGTCCCACTTGTATACACAACTGGCAGGCAGGAGATGCAGTTTACTCTGTCGCACTCTAACATTGCATTTATGCTATGCACACCAACACCCTAAACATGCACTTGATGTTAGCACAAAGTCTGGGCACAGGAATAGAAATGGAGCATAACATGGGTGTGTCAGTAGGAAGCCCCTCCACTGACCATGATGCAAAGATCTCACCAGGCTATTGATCCTTACAACAGGGTGCATTGCCACCACCGCTCTAGCTGGTAAACCCATGACAGTCCTCTGCCTTAAATGAGGGCACACTTGGTGTGACCCTCCAGGTCACAGGACCGGTCCAAGACCTCTCATAGTCCCTTGTTAGAAGTTGCACAGTACTGGGGTAGCAGAAAATTCTCACGTAATTGTTTTGTGGTAGATTTACCCCAGTAACGTGCAGTCACAAGTTTGGCGCCATGGACTGGGGAGTTGCCACAAGGAACAGATTCTCCTGCCTGTCATACCACATGCCATTCACTATTTCATGCATGTGGTTGGTTGGGGGGATATGGGTGAAGAAGCAGGGAAGGGAAGAGGAAAGCATTTTCTAACAGAGGGAAAAATTGTGGGTTTCCCCCAGTTAGTAAAAAAACAGGATAAGTCTTGGCTGCTTCTGCTGCACCCAGAGTCTTGTGCGTCTTTTCAGTCTAATTTTTCTGTCTGGAAAAAAATTGTGTCCTGTTTTTCTGCACCCGATTACATCCAGGTGCAGAAAAACCTAACAACTGATTTTTTCTTTTTTGTAAAACCTTTTTATTGATTTTTGGAAATAATGTTCACAGTAAATAATAATGCGACGAAGGTGATACAATAGTACAGACATGCCCGTTAGATGTATACAATATTCCACAGGCGCGTGGAGTAGGGGCATGGACCGCTTAGAACTGATGTAGCTTGAGCGCAAGGAGAATTTGGTGGAAAGAAACAGGGGGACTACGTGTGGGGTGAGGGAACTTGGTAAAGAAAGCAGTGTCCCTGCGAAGGGAGGGAGAGAGAAAAGAGAAAAGAGAAAGCCCCGGAGGGGAATTAACTAACTGGGGAGGAGGGGGGGGAGAGGGATGTGGACTGAGCCAAAGGAGCTGGGCAGGCGAATTGCACTGAGCGCATCTACGGAGTAAAACAATTGTGGGGGGGAAGAGTGGAGTGGAGTAGAACAGAGCGGAGGCCGGAGGGGTGGATTCGGAAATGGGTGGGGTGGGGGCGGCATGTCGATTATTCCCTATGAGGGCATCGATGCCGTCCGGGGCGCGGGGCATGTTGGGAGGGGCTTGGGGTATCACGCTGGTGATCTGACAGAGATTCGTGGGATAGGGTGGCCCATTCTAGGGAGATAGGACGCTTGCGCGGACCTGTAGCTTCCTCCTCCCGAAGGGCATCCTCTTCCGCTGCAGTCCGCTTTCTCACTGCGCCCGCCCACGTCTCTAGTGAGGGTCCAGCTGGCGCGCGCCATTGCATGGCTATGTTCCTTTTGGCTAGAAGCAAGGATAGCGCAGCATATCTGAACTGCACCTTGTGTGTTTTTGGCCTGTGGAATGTCCCCAGGGGGACTGCCTCCCAGGAATGCAGGTCGGTGAGCACTGTGAGGGTGCTAATGAAGTCAAGTATGGCTGACCAGTAAGGCTGAAGGGTTGGGCAGTCCTAGAACATGTCGTGGAAGTGTGCGTACGGGGAGTGACATCTGGGGCATAAGAACTGAGTGTCAGGATAGAAACGCTGGAAGCGTGCCGGGGTCTGGTAAGCCCTATGTAAAATGTAGTATTGTATGTTTTTGAACTGCGCGTTTCTCTACACCATCTTTGGGAATTCCAGTGCTCTGTCCCACTCCCGGTCATGTAATTGTCTCCCAATGTCGTCCTCCCACACCGTCCTAAGAGTGAGTAGCGGCTTGTGTGTAAGTTCCCGGATGGACTTGTACAACCAAGTGACTAGGTGTCTTCCGCTCCCCATGTAGAGGATAGTGTGTATTACGGGGTGTGTCGCAGGGCTCACTGACCGTTAGATCACCATGTGGGCGATAGCCATCGATGAGTTGGGGATGTGTCAGGAACTGCTCTGGGGGGAGGCCAAGGTCCTCCATAAGTTGTGCGAACGGGCGAAGCTGGCGCTCCTCAAATAGTGCCTCCGCCTCCGTGACCTCAGAGTCCGTCCATGCTCCTACCATGGCGCTCGTAAAGTAGGAGACGCCACGTGGCCACCCCGCTAGTGGCAGCCGTGGGGAGTAGCAAGTGGTCCTCGTTGCCATGCGGTGAATTTCCAACATACATTGGCGGGCCACGGACACCTGCAAGGGGTAGGTCCGGCATGGTTTGATGCCAGGGAGCAGCAGCCGACAGAGTTCCGGGATGGGGCAGTGCGTTGTATGAGTCTCCCCGGAATGTCTTCCCGCCGTCCAATACGAGAGCCACTGAAGTTGCGCTGCTAGGAAGTACGATTCGAAGTCGGGGGCACCCAGGCCCCCCTGTGTGGTGGATAGTCTAAGTTTGGCGAGGGCTATTCTATGCCGACCATTTCCCCTTATAAGGGTGCGGAGCAGCGAGTCCAGTTCGTGAAAAAAACTTCCGGGAGGTTAGTGAAATAATACAGTAAGCGAGGGACAATGATCATTTTTGCCAGGGCTACTCGCCCGATGGGAGCTAGTGGGAGGTATTTCCAGAAGCCCACCGAGGCGCGGTTGCCAGCGAGAACCTTGCCATGATTCATCAGGTGGAATAAAATGAACACATGAAAGTACGCCTTAATTTCATTGCCCTTGATTCATACTCTGGACCATAGTGGAGGGATAGGTCTAGGCATAGTCCTTGCAACACACAATAGATTTGTGTGCGGCAGAGGCCAGAACTCAAAAGTCAGGATACCAGATACAAGTAGGTGGTAACTCAGGGCAGGGGAAAACACCTGTTGTCCATGGAGGGGAAATTCCCATCTCAAACATCTACATTAAAAATTAATTAATAGTATTCTTTTTTAAATATCTGTTTGGTGCCAGTCCATATGACTTTAATTTCTGCTTTGGGAATTCTATGTTACAAGTCCATAGGGTACATGTATCCTTTGTGAGCTTAATAAAATGTTGGAAATTCTACAAATCCTCACTCCTACATCCAAGTACTCTCAGGCTACCATTCTACACTCTGTTTGTAAATTATTTATGGGGAAATTTACATGTATTATGTATTAACTATTTAATTTTAATACTATAGGTGATTGAAATTACGGACGAAGAAAGCAAGATTTAGCACCAGGCAACTGAATGTTAGTGCCATAAGAAGGATTATTTTGAAAAACTGAAGGACATCCAGCATTCTAAGTTTAAACAATTTCCAAAACCTAGGTGTGGCGAAGAAGTGGGAGCTGAGGAAAGTACTATACTGTAAGTGAAGTCTCTAATTTTAGCATTTCATTAACCCAGAGCAAAGTCATATCTGTCCACACAGCATAAGAAATAATCCCAGAAAGACCAATCACAACATCCTCATCTGAAATATTATCAGAAAGACAAATTGCCTCAGCATGACAGAATAACGTTCATCTAAAGCACACATGATCTAAAGCATCATGTAATTCCAGAGAGGAAGCACACACTGCATAAAAGAAAGATATAACAAAATGTTTCTTCTGCAAACCATCAAAGAAAAGACTCTGAAAGAAGACTCCGAAGCTGACACGTTAACAACCAAAAGATTGGAAAATCGCCTTTGTTCAACAACCGTTTTTAACCAGTTACGCAAGTTTGAGACTATCTGCCTCGGGATATAACACCTCGACCCACTCTGCTCACTCTGGCGAAAACCTTAAAAATCCACCACTTTATTGTTTTCATGACCATCTCAGATTGTTTCCTTTTTAATGTGTACTGTTCTGTAATTCTATGTAAATCGCCTCAACATTCTGTTGTGCAGGAGTGATATGTAAAACTGTTAAATATAAAAATGGATTAAATGAGCACCGTTGCGCTATAGCTAATGTAAATAAATCCTCGTCTTCAGAACTACACCTTACACCAAACATAGAAAGGGTAAAATTAACTGATGTTCTGCAACTGGTGAGCCACAATAGTACTGTGCATGTTCTAATGTTCTCAGTTACTGCCATTACGTCAGTGCAAATGGTACTTATCAGTTTAATCATTAAATATCAGACTAACACCTTATCACTGCATTGCTAAGAACCTATATAAATAGATTTGAGAAAAACTTCAGTCACAAAATAAGTTGCTGCCGGAGAGGCTATAACCAAAAGACTATTATCGGCTAGAAACATTTCGACAGGTGTTAGAGGGCTGCATCCAGACATATTTTGCTCAATTCAAGTGTTAACAAGATTACACACAATTTCTTCTAGAGATAAATACTGAACATTATCTAAATACGCACGACTCTAAAATCAGGTTCACTCGTACCGTGGCATATAAGCAAGAGAAAACTAAATGTAACTCTAGGAATACACCTTATAAAAACACGTGCTGTGAGAACAAATTCAGTGTTCAAACCCGCCTCAATCAAAGCAAAATAACCCAAGTTGGGGAAATAAGTTACCTGTGCCAAAAACGATTCAGCCATCAATCTCATCTCACTGAATTTGAGAGAATGCACACTGGGAAAAACATCTCTCAGTGCTCTGAATGCCAAAAAAGTTTCATCAGTAAATATTATCTCACTGAGCATATAAGAATCCACACTGGGGAAAAACCTTATCAGTGCTCTGAATGCCAAAAAAGTTTCAGCAGTAAATATTATCTCACTGAGCATATAAGAATCCACACTGGGGAAAAACCTTATCAGTGCTCTGAATGTCAAAAAAGTTTCAGCAGTAAATATTATCTCACTGAGCATATAAGAATCCACACTGGGGAAAAACCTTACCAGTGCTCTGAATGCCAAAAATGTTTCAGCCTTGAATCTAGTCTCACTGCACATGTGAGAATGCACACTGGGGAAAAGCATCAGTGCTCTGAATGCCCAAAAAGTTTCAGCAGTAAATCTTATCTCACTGAGCATATAAGAATCCACACTGGGGAAAAACCTTATCAGTGCTCTGAATGCCAAAAAAGTTTCAGAAGTAAATCTTATCTCACTGAGCATATAAGAATCCACACTGGGGAAAAACCTTATCAGTGCTCTGAATGCCAGAAAAGGTTTAGAATCAAAGGGAATCTATATCGACATGCATTAACCCACTCTGTGGAAAAACCTTATCAGTGCTCTGAATGCCCAAAACATTTCAAACTTAAATCACTTCTAACTGCACATTTGAGATTCCACACTGGGGAAAAACCTTATCAGTGCTCTGAATGCTAGAAATGTTTCAGTGAAAAAAGACCTCTCACGCTGCATATAAAAACGCACACTGGGGAAAAACCTTATCAGTGCTCTGAATGCCCGAAATTTTTCTGTCACAAAGGAGAACTCACTAAACATACTAGGACCCACACTGGGGAAAAACCTTATCAGTGCATTGAATGCGACAAATGTTTCAGTAATAAAAGCCATCTCACTCATCATATAAGAACCCACACTGGGGAAAAACCTTATCAGTGCTCTGAATGCCAGAAATGTTTCTATGACAAAAGAAGACTCACTAAACATACTTGGACCCACACTGGGAAAAATCCTTATCAGTGCACTGAATGCAAGAAATGTTTCAGTGAAAAACCCTGTCTCACTCAGCATATAAGAATCCACACTGGGGAAAAACCTTATCAGTGCTCAGTGTGCACAAAAAGTTTCAGAAGTAAATATTATCTCACTGAGCATATAAGGATCCACACTAGAGAAAAACCTTATCAGTGCTCTGAATGCCACAAGTGTTTCAGCCGTAAATCTGGTCTCACTGCACATGTGAGAATCCACACTGGGGGAGAAACACCAGTGCTCTTTATTTTTTGACCATTTCCGTCTGTATTTATCCATATTTATTTTTTGGGCATTTTTTCTGTATTTATCCACATTTATTTTTGCCACACGCAAAAAACGCCACTACAGCTAGTATTTTTCCGCATTTATTTAAATTGACAATGCACGCCAGTGTCGGGTTGTTATTGGGCAACACAATACATTCATCTGAAAACGTTGCCATTGTAGTACAAGCACATGTGCATTTCAAGAGACTTTGCAGACATTGAGGCTCTTTCTGGCTTGTAACGTACCGGTTGCTACCTCATCTTGTATCTTGGTTACTGGTGTTACTTGCACAATTGTCACTTTTTCCTCATGTAACGTAACATTTGCTCTTGTAATGTTACTGTTCCTATTGTGAAGCGCTCTGACACCCTCGGGTAAAGTCTGCGCTATATAAAAACGCATAAATAAATAAATGCCTTGACAGGGGCCTAAACGCAACGAGAGAACTGCATCTCCTAAAATGGGAATTGCAGCCTGCAGTTCTGTTTCTCGAGAGGCCTAAGCCTAAGGTAGTACTTCCTCTCCCTGAGCCCACGCTGCCAGTCAACCGCCTGCATTGAATGGCTTACCAGTGGTAAATCGCCTAGATGCAGCTCAGTGCAGCCTGAATATGAATCATTCCCAGACAGCAGAGGACAAGGGGTTCTGAAAATGCTTCCCTTTATTCAAGTACAGAGAAACCGACTGCTTCATCAATCAGGATTGGGTCTTTTTCAAGTCACGGCAAAGAACTACTAGTTGGAATTATGTGATTACATGGCTGCTTCACTTTCTGCATAGTTATGAATTTTGCCACATTATCCAAATAATCCATCACCGATACATGATCTGTTGATTCTAACAACATTTTTGTTTAAAGCACATTTCCCAGGCAATGGATGCAGATGAAGCATAAGGTCACAAAGGGGGATCAGCTCCAGCTTCTGGTGATTAATGGAGCAATGAGGCATTAATTGAAGAAACTTGAAAAAAAGAAAGCTAAAGTGTGTCATTTGCCCGATATCGCTTCTGTGTAGGCTTGGTTTCTAAGCGCTGTTAATATATCTTACAAATCCTACCCATATCACGTTGATAGTTAAGTTGTGCCGTTTTAGGTTGTTTACAAAGGAACGTTTACTTTGTTTTTGCATCACAGTAACTAAGGTGACTCTGTAAGGGGATGCGAACAGCTGGTGCTACGTGGGTGGGGGCGGGAGGGCCGGAACCCGAGGCTGTAGAGGTCAGAGAGAGGCAGGAGCGGCTTTTAAGGGAATCGATCTGGATTCTGACAACATTTTTTTTTAAAACACATTTCCCAGGCAATGGATGCAGATGAAGCATAAGGTTTACAAAGGAACGTTTACTTTTTTGCATCACAGTAACTAAGATGACTCTGTAAGGGGATGCGAACAGCTAGTGCTGCGTGGGTGGGGGCGGGAGGGCAGGAGCCCGAGGCTGCAGAGGGCAGAGAGAGGCAGGAGCGGCTTTTAAGGGCACATACACGTACCCACAAAGTGCAAATAGAAGGAGCTGGAGCTGGCGCAGGCTAACGGCGGAGGAGCTGGTGGTATTAGCACGCCCGCACGGTGATGCTTGTAAACAACCGGGATTGGCTCAGGGTCACTTGAAGACCCTGAGCCAATAGGTCAACAGTACGTCACTGAAAGGAAGCCACGTCACTGGAAGGAATCCCCAGAATCTGAGCAGGGCACGGCAACTCTGAACAAAGGCTGCAGCGCGGCAAAATGTACTTTTTTACTCGTATTTTTCCGCTTCTACATACAAATACAGACAAAGGAAAAAAATATTTCCGTCTGTATTTATATGTGTAAATACGGAAAACCGGGAGCCCTATACATATTATACAACAGCAGGAAAACATAACAAACCAGTTACTTGCCTTCGGTAACGCTCTTTCTGGTGGATACTCCTTTACCTGGAGATTCCTTACCTTGTGAATATTCCCCACACGCCAGAGTGGATCCTCAAACTTTAAAGCAGTCCTGCTGCACGCAGTAGGAGACATCATGCAGCTCAGTGTCGCCGTCATTCTGCTCCAGAAGTGACAAGCGTAGACGTATAAAAGCACTTCCCATGTGCACTGTGAACAACTACAGAGGTCTGAGTTCATTATCTCACAGGTCTGTATCACATATGCAGGCCCTGGGCAGATATTAATTCACCATTTTCATTAAGATTAGAATTCAGATGAGGCCTTTTCATTTCCAAAAATTCTAATTGTGTTCTCAGCATCAAGTGTATATATAAAACGTTGAGTGATGACTGCGCAGTGCTAAAGATGAAAGTGATTTGATGATAAAACAGTCCGATCCACATTTTGCACACAGAAACAGGGGTGCAAATGCTTTTGCACAATACAAGTTAAGCAAAGGCGATTCATAGAAGATATAATTTATATGAAATAGTCCCTGTATAGTCAATGTTTCAACCGTTCCATTTAATTACCATGGTCTCATCAGGATGGTAGATCGCTGCTTCTCCAATATGCTTCTCAACCATATTCAATACAACCGAGTAAGGATTCTTCTGTATATCTGGGCAGCGTACCAGGGAGGAAGTCAAATTCAACTAAGCAGTTCCAGCGCCCGTTCGTCGGACCAAACAACTGCAGCCAGTGAATCCTCGGCTCGCTGTCAAACACGTTCAAGTGTGACGCTTCCTGATGAGACCTTCGTCATTGACTGCCTTGTCTTTGAGAAGCTGCACCAGCCCTCCTGTGATGGTGGGCAGGAAGACATACACCGCCAAGTGAAATGCTCGCTACTCCAACAGCTTGTTGTGGAGTTGGGTCTCTGCCGATGATGAGGGCTCCCTAGTCTATGTCTCCCATATGGCCTTCCCAACCCAGAAGTGATAACATCCGTCGCCACTGTTAAGTCTGGGTGGAATAGGGAGAGGGGTCTGCCACTGGCATAATCTAATTCACTGGAGAAAATGTTGGATTCTGCCTACAATAGGGTGAGTCAGTGACTGGCAGGACACAAAGAGGTTTTGCAGCTGTGCCAGCTGTAGAGGCAGGTCACTCAGTGGCATGATGTCCTGGACGTTGCCTTTGTGTGCCATGGCTTTGAAAGAACTGGGAGACCTGCTGAGTTTGCAGCAGGGACTGGCGTTGGCAGTGTTGAAAAACCCTACTGTAGCCAAAAGGGGGCGATATTTGTGATGAAATTGCGTAGCGGAGGCAGACAGACCCAAGGAATCTGTCTGGGGTCTAGTCCGCTTTCTTGCTTAAAAGGTGAGAGCCATCGAATAGCTTGTCCATTAACGATGCTTGGGTATCTTTAGAGAAGCATATAGACCTAATCCAGGCAGTGCACCGAAGTTCCACACTCATATCAATCGCCTGACCCAAGCAATAGGCTATGTCCAAGTCACAACATAGTACAAACTTTGCTGCAACATAACTATCCTGAATAGCTTGTGTACCCTGGCAGAGTTTGGGCCACTGTATCCCACAGGGCATGATTATATTGGGGAGCATTGCCATTCAGATTCTCCAGGATTTAGCGATGTGCAAAACAAAATTGCCAGTTTTGTAACAAGCCTGCACTTTTCATAAAAATGCCAGAGAATGATACCTCGTCCTTGCATTGATCCAGTGCTCGCCAATGGGCCAATAAAAGGAGGAGTCTCAGCAGCAGGCAAGTGATGTGTTCTTTGTTTATTTACTCCTCACCTGCCTGCCTGCTGTTTTGCATTCATCTGGAGGGCTTCGGACTCCACCACCTGCCGCCGGACCTTCCTGGCTACAGCTTGGACTCTTCTGCAGCCAGAAGAGAGAACAGACTGTACGTTGGAGAACGGGGCACCGAAGAAATGATCAGGGGGGTTATACTGGCATGCTGAAGCAGTATGCATCTGTCGCCTCCACCCCTACAGCTAGCTCGTTCATTCCTTATCCTCGCCCAGGGCTGTGGGTGCCCCAGGCAAGGAAATGGAAGGAGGCATGGGCAAACCAGCATGGTGGCCCCTGAGAGGGTGCAGTATATTAATGCAGGGGTCCAGCTCCCATGGGGGATGTGGTGGGACCGGGGACAAGGCAAGATTTAAATGCAGTGGAACACCACCACTTCTTCCTCGGTCAGGGTCCTCAATTTGATTGCATCAAGGACCCTGACCGAGGAAGAAGTTTGCCTCTATGCGGTTTCCATCTAAGAAACTAAAGGATTCAATCGAGTGGCTTCTATCGTCTGAATACTTTGTATATTCACATCGCGCTACAACGCCGAGACTTAAGGAGCCTATATTTGAGGCTTGTAACTGAGAACTGCCACCTGTAGTACATTGAGTATTAGACAGCGACCTATCTGAATACATAGACATTCGTGATTTCTCGAATTGTCGGACAACGCTGGTATCCTCAAGCTCGTCAAGTATAATAAATAGACTGAAGAGGCGACGTAATCTAAGATCTCCGTGTGCAGGAAGTCCTTGAATCCTGGGAATAAAGACCCAAATAGTCAATGTGCTGAAGTATCCGAGTACCTGGCTTTGCCATTATAACTAGAACCTTATCTGATTAGAATTATTCTCAAACAGAAATGGTAACTCAGTTTTATGAATCACATGGATCCCCACAGTGTTGAAATTCTAACCACTGTGTCGTGAATTATTGTGTCTAGTTCACTTCTGTTTTTGAAAGTTGTAATCTGTCCTGAGAAAGGCGCTGGTCGCCGAAACGCGTCGACACACAACTTATTCCTTTAAGGCCACGAATTTTTTATGATATTATTTATGTATATGTACTTTCTATGGAAGGTATATTTTTAATTATTGATGTATGATACATGTATTTTTTTATGTGACTGTAATAAACTTTGTTACGACTTTGAAACTGTTCAACCTTAGTGCTGGTCCTTTCATTAGAATTACTGCCTAGGTAGTTTGTTCCACAGCTTTCTTTGGTGGCTCCCACTCACCCCTTCTCATCCAGCCTTCCCTCACTAGTGTTTTGGTGCTGGGGGTCCAGTGTTTTTAGGATACAATGGTGAGTGTAGAGGGTAGTGTTTGGCAATAGGGATATTGGTAGGGTAGGGGTCAGTTTGTGGGGGGGGGGTGGCAGGATAGAGGGCAGTGTTATGGAGGAAGCAGACCGTGTAGCCATGTAGTGTTTTGAGGGTAGGTTGCAGTGTGGGGGGAGTAGCTTTAGGGCATGCAGTAAGGGCCAGTGTTTTGTGGGAACCGATGATTGCAGTGTTTTGGGGAAAAGGGGCTATGGTTTTCAAGGTTATTGTGGTGAGGTTGGTGGCAGTGCTGTAGGGTATGGTGACATGGAAAAGGGCTAGGCTATTCTAACTCCTTTTTGTTCTTGTGTAGCGTCTTAGAGGGTAGATTCTGCTGGTTCTAGATCTCTTGGGCTGTCTGGTAACTACAATATACTCTTGCTGCTTCAAGGCTCCTGTTGGTCTGGGGTTCAGTACACTTCTGGGAAACTCAGACCTTGTGGGCTGGATCCATATTTTTGTACTCCCACTTGAAAAGGGTGTACGTAACGTGTGCCCATCTCCCGTTCACAATTTGCATCATGCCTATCCTATCTATCCTAGACAATTGTCGCAGTTACCATTTCTGGTCATCTCACTTTAAATTACAATGGTGCTCAAGTCCGTCTTTTTTCCAGATGCTTGGAAAAAGGCATCTATTTTGCCACTTCTAAAGACTCCTTCCCTCGATCCCTCAGATGTAAAGAACTATAGATCCAAATTGGTCTTTCCTCTTCCAGATGAAATGCTAGAAAAGGCCATGAATCAGGAAGTCACCACCTTCTTTGAAAATACCGACTGTCTGGATCCTGCTCAACATGGGTTGAGACCCAACTACTGTACAGAGTCGGCCTTATCGGCAGCAACTGAAGAGATCAGATTCATTGTGGATAGAGGAGATTAATGCAGCCTTGATCCTATTGGATCTTTTGGCCACATTTGATACGGTTAACCATTTCTCTTTGGTAAGCCGTTTAGAAAGTGTAAGCATTAACGGTACTGCTCTCAAACTGACCAGGTTGTTTTTGTCAAACAGAGAGCAATTGGTATCTTTGGAAGATTTGACCTCTGCTCCATTTTCACTTCATTGTGGGGTTTCGGGGATCTTCAATGAGGCTGACTTTGCCTAATGCATACATAACTCAATTTATTTAACTAGTTCGATTCTGTTGGTTCTCTACATTCTTTTATGCCAATGATACCCAAATTGTGGTATTGGTTACTGTAGAACCTGAAAAAGTGGCAAAAGATTTTAGAACGAGTATGACTAGCATCGCTAATTGGATGCTATTTGGTAAGGATTCCTCCTTCTGGATCACCTTTTGGTGGCCACACAGTCTCGAGCCCCTTCCACTCCCAGTCCAGAAGGCTAGAAATTTGGGTAGCCGTCTTGACTCGAACCTCACTTTTATTAACCACTACAATCAGGTAACCTCTTCCTGTTTCCTTATGTTAAAACATTCAAAGAAAATCATGCCCTTCCTTCCCATGAAGCTTAGGTAAAGTGTTATCCTGGCTCTTGTCGTATCTAAAATGGATTATTTTATTGATCTTTATATGGGCTCAATAGGTTGCAAACAGTCCAAAATGTGACAGCAAGAGTGATGAAGAACCTCCCCAAATTCTGCTCTGCCTTTGAAGCCATTTAAGACCTCCATCGGCTGCCTGTTAGGGAAATAATTAAATTCAAAGCCTTATGCTGTGCCCACAAGGCACTGCATCAGGTTGGCCCTCGCTTCCTACAAGATGTTCAAATGACATGCCCCTTCTCGTACTCTAAGGTCCAGTAATACTAGGTATGTGTACCCAGAATAGAAAGTGTCCATTGGGGAGGAAGACGTTTCTCCTACTCCACCTCCAAATAGTGGAACTTCATCCAATCATTTGAGGTCAGCCTAAACTATTGAAGTTCAGGAAGGAACTTAAGACTTTTCTTTTCAGCCCATAGTTTAATGTTCGCATCTAACTGCTTAGCAAATGTTTAGGTATTTTATATCCCGTACTGTCAGGTTTCAAATAACGCTAGTGCCAAGATGCCTTTTTGGTAATCGTGCACTTGGTAAAAAAATTAACATTTACATTATCAGACTCTGCTAGCTGCAGCCTGATGATAATAATATAAAATAAACAAAGCCTTCCCTTAACGTTAAAAGGAAAATATGACCTTGTTCTTATTTAAAAATGAACTCAAAGCTGTGAGATAATCCAGTGGTGTCTGGGAGCTACTGGTAGCTCGCGATCAACTGGTTGAAGACATCTGCTGCACATTTTATAAAATTCAACCAAAAGCCATTCCAAATATTTAAGACTTATTTTCTTACCATGCTCCACTTCATATAATTCTTTTACTGGGCGGAGAGTCACCATGAGCCACCTGCCACTGTGAGATGAGGCACATTTCCCGAGGTCAGCGGATTAACACTTTCTACAGTATATTGTTATTGTAGTGAATCTTGCTGTCTGAAAATTATTTTATTTTTCACCTATACTAAGAATAAGAGACATTGACTATACAGTATATGGTTGTGTCCCGTTCTGACAGGTTTGTATGTCCTGGACTGAAGCTTTGAAATGTAACGCTAGCACAGTTGTTCAAATGCCTGACCTAGATTTTTTCAAACCATTCTTATATTTCCTATGTATGTATTCGTTTAGGTACCACCAGTGAATTCACCACTCTATGAAGATTAATATGATCACTGGATGGTTTTGTATATCAAAACCCTTCTTTAAACTTATATTGGTTCGAACACCATTTTTAGGTCTCGCTTGAGCCAGCCCGGATGCGCTGCTCTGCGAGGCTTTTAGTAAGGGCTTTAAACTCTGAACACATGCTTGTGTTTGTGCTTGTGCTTGTTTATCCTTGCTGTCTCTCTTTATCACCTTCTCCTTTTCTGCCTTTCCCTCTCTTGGTTTGGGACCTTTTCAATGGTTAACAAAAAGCTGTAAAACCTGCTGACCGATCTTTGTTCTTTTAATAAGGCGTTTTGTTTTATCACAATGTGCCTGGAAGCTATGGCAGATTGGAGTACGACAAACCCATGAAAAATGGACCTCGTCTGCTGGTTTCTGAGCAGTAACCAAGAAGAAATGAATTGCGTGATAGCTTGGAGAGATAAACTGACCCGTCCGAGATCCCACGGCAGATCTGTGGAGACTCAAATTCACGAGCTCCTTCCTGCAAGGAGTTATGGGAACCAAATCATGCACACTCCGGAGCACGCCGTGCCCTCTGACCTTTTGCAGGCAACATATTTAATTTTAAATCCCTCCTTACACAAAAAAAATTCAGAATGCCTAAGAATCCATTCTTTTGAAGTCCGGAGCGTGGGATCTGTTTTCTATATCTAGGCGTTGTAATACCAAATAATGAAAGCGCCTAGATTTTTGCACCATATAAGTCAAGATAGTTTAAGAGAAAGCTGTATGCCTCCTAAATCTGTTCTTTGCGGCGCGTGCATCATTCCAGGAATCTGACCCAGAGCTGGAGGCTCCCGCCGCATTTCTGTGCTTTGGTAGCCTGGTTCCTCGAATTGTTGCCTTCTGAAACTTTTAACCAAGGTTTGTCCAAAATGCCTTCAGTATTGATACAGTGCCTATTTATTCCTTTACATTTACTTTCCAGTTGGCCCAGTAACATGTTCTTTTTGGGGGGAGGTATGTTTTTGATAATTCAGATGTAACTCCTGTAGAGGCGCACATTTCCACAAAGGATATCGCATTCACAGTGTATCCTTCCTGCTACATGGGAGATGGGTTTGGCCCGGAGTGTAAAAATCATCCAATTTTCTTTTGTATATTTAGAAAGCTTTTTTCCTATCCTTGTGCTTGCGAACATGAATTGCACAAAAAAAATTCAGAATGCCTAAGAATCCATTCTTTTGAAGTCCGGAGCGTGGGATCTGTTTTCTATATCTATGCGTTGTAATACCAAATAATGAAAGCGCCTATATTTTTGCACCATATAAGTCAAGATAGTTTAAGAGAAAGCTGTGTGCCCCCTAAATCTGTTCCCTGCGGCGCGTGCACCATTCCAGGAATCTGACCCAGAGCATTTCTGTGCTTTGGTAGCCTGGTTCCTCGAATTTGCCTTCTGAAACTTTTAACCACGGTTTGTCCAAAATGCCTTCAGTATTGATACAGTGCCTATTTATTCCTTTACATTTACTTTCCAGTTGCCCCAGTAACATTTTCTTTTTGGGGGGAGGTATGTTTTTGATAATTCAGATGTAACTCCTGTAGAGGCGCACATTTCCACAAAGGATATCGCATTCACAGTGTATCCTTCCTGCTACATGGGAGATGGGTTTGGCCCGGAGTGTAAAAATCATCCAATTTTCTTTTGTATATTTAGAAATCTTTTTTCCTATCCTTGTGCTTGCGAACATGAATTGTATTAAAAATACAAGCCTTGACTGAGCCAATAGACTCTTCGATAGATATTGTATGCTGTGTTTTTCTCTGCCAGGCGCACAACATATAGACTGTTCACACACTTTCTGTTGTATGCTACTTTCTGGGCAGATCAACTCTAAGCCCCTCTCTACTTCTATCCTCATGTTAGTGCAGCCCGATGCAAACAGAAATTGTAATGTATTGGCAATTATATAACGCTTACTACCCCTGACGAACATTGAGGCGCTTTTTCGGCAAGTAGCACGCTACTCCAGGATCCAAAAATGGTTAGTGATGAATTAGTGTAAGGAAATATAAAATTAATTTGAGAGCTGGACATGTTGGTCTGTTGGTCTGTTAGTTGGGTTCAAAAAGATAGTGGAGGGATAGAAGAGGGAAGGGTTTGATTTATATAGCGCCTGCTACCCCTGATGAATTGTGGAAGCGCTTTTCGGCGAGTAGCATGCTACTCCAGAATCCAAAAAGATGAATAGATAGATCATTTAGGGTGGGTAGGTTGTTTTATTATACACACACAACCGTACGAAAATTAATAAAATTCCGTTGTAAAGTGGTATCCAAGAGGCAAGTATAGTCTCTGATAATAATGTATACAATACTGATAAGTTTTAAGTTGGCTTGCCAGCAAGACTGATGCCCTGTAATGTTGATGCAAAGTCAGTTGTGCTGAAGTATCTTAGACTCTTGTTGAATTGTACCATCCACCTTGTAGGTACTGCTATTTGTATCAGGTCCACGTTGTAGGCAGACACAAACACCTAAATTGTGCACTATTTATATTAAGCATAATGTAGGTGACCAGATGACCGTAACCACTGTATAAGCTGTATTAGGTGCTCAGAAGTAGAGTGACATAGAGAGCAATAAACACTCCGCTAACTCTGTCACTCGCTTAGTACAGACGAACACCAAAGGCCCTCGTACATAATGAGGCATCAGGGTGCACCCAGCCATCCGTATAATTATCACTAATTAGGAAAATTACAACAAGTGGTCCTGTGATGCTTGCTGGAATGGGAAGTGTTTGATTAGAAGGTGAATTGAATTAAAGTTTAGGTGACAATTTCACAAAAATTTATGGATTTTGTTTAGTTTTAAAATTGTTGATCTCCAAAAAGGCCTAAATCAATAACTTGAATTGAAATTCAAGTTTATCATTTGAATCATATTGTTGCAAAATATATTATTTTGAGCCCCATGATGTGGTTCCTTTCCAGAAAGCATTCAGGTTGTAATCATGACTCAAATAATGCTGAGGAGGTTAAAATATTCAAATTGAATTCTAATTACATATGAAATGTTCGATGTTCAATATATTTCTCTTAGTATTTTAATGTGAGGATTTTATTGCTTAAGGAAAATAATTAGTATTTGTTTTTCTATATGTAGGAAACATTACATTAATGAAATCACTGTATCCCACCTTCTTTCCTTTCCTGTTTTTTATGAACGTTTCTGTTGTTGAACTTTAAAGATTGCCCGAAATTAAGAATTGTGCTCTACATAACTTTGCTGTGTTACAGTGTGTTGATTTTTATGTACAACTTTTGTCTCTTATGTGCATAGCAACTGATGATTTGTTTTGCTTTAATAATCAGCTAATGTTTATTAGGTCTTATTATTCAATAAAATGTTTCAAACACAACAAATGGTAGTTGATATGCATTTACAACTGCAGCATTTTTATTGTATGGGCGCTTTCAAAGGGCCAAAAATATGGTCTGCGGGTTGACGGAGGACCACATTGGCATCAGCAGGGGGAGGTTTGGGCAGGTGATTGGGGGTATATGTAAGGTTAGAGTAGGGGGAACAAAGCATGTACATTGTGTGGACTGTGACTCTTGGAGTTATTGTGAGGGATATCATGCTACCCTGTAAATGAATCCCCTAGTGATAATTATGAACAAACTTTATTCAGTATTATAAAAGAAAACCATAAAAGTCATACATAAAATGATAAAACATCTTCCAAGTTACAGATTGACAAATATAATATGTCCAAGTTAATCAGAACACAAGATAAAAATTCATGAATTACAGTACAGAAGTACCTGAGTCTAACAGCGACCCGTAAAAAGTTAAGCGTATGCAAAACAGTGTCATTAGAGACGAGTTGTAAAAAGATAAGAGCTGGTCTCACCCGCCTAAAACCCACTTTTTTGAGAATGGGAATAATAAATAACTTTCTAGGGACAGCAGAAAAACTACAAAACATTAAAAAGTGCATCATGTCCTGAGGAGACTCACTGTTGCAGCCACAAGGCTTGAGGCCCTGGCCTCTGTGGGAGCCGCAAGGGTGTGCCAAGAGGTAATGGAAGAGGTTGTGCTGAAACCGGGTCAATAGAAAACGATCATGGATGCTTTTAAGCCCTAGAAGATAAGGTTCGGTGGTTGGTACAGTTTTTACCACAATGTACTTACGCACACTAGGCTTACACAGCTCATTTCCCTCTCTATCACAGCAGCTCATTCTTTAAAAAACACTCTTTGACCAGAGAAAGGTCCCTCTCACATATGCGCTTAGGGTTAACGAATAGTTCCTACCTACCCTGGAGAGGCCAACTCTTATATACTGGAGCCATCGGATGCTTGAGACATGGTCAAGTGAAAGGCATTCCCATAGGACGTCTTTACTAAGTGCATTTTCTTGCTTAGCCCAAATATTAAGCCACAAATCCAGGGGGCGGAAAGCCAGTAAATCTGATACGAAAGGCATCCCCAATTCTTCGTGCACTACATAAAATGGGGTGCTTTGTGGGACAGAAAGGGCCGTGGCAGGAAAGAGTTTTCAGCACTTTGTACTGCCCCTACCCCAATATGGCCCAATATCTCACGCCCATAGCTAACCTTTGAGATATTTTTGGCTTCATATATCTTCAAAAGAGCCCCTATTGGCTTCCCTCCTACTTTGCTGGCAAAGTTAAAAACAACTGCAAAAGCTTTCCCTAGATCCCCTTTCTTCCAAGTAAGCAAAGGGCACCAACTGAGGGAATCGTCAAACACAACTCCCAAATAGGAGAAAACATTTGTCTTCGGCATTGACGAAAGTCCGAGTTTAAAAGTGAACTGCTTAGCTTTACGATGTCCCACCTGCTTAATGAACAACTTGGCATGATTAAACAAAAGGTCCAAGTCCTCCATAAAAAGGGCAAAATAATTCAGAAGAAGTTGTAGGCCCCTAGCTTCCCTCCTATAGGACTGGTCTACCTGGGGACAATCAGCATTTGTGGCCAAAAGGGCCTTCTCTAAGGAATTAATATATAGGTTAAAAAGAAAGGGTGCTAAAATTACCCCTGACACACCCCTCTCTTGATGTCAAGCTGACTGGACACTTTCAGATCCTTTGATCGTTCATAAGAACACCATCAGAATCACGACCAGCCTCGACGATAACCTTGCAACTGCCGAACACCTCCACTTTCAGATCCACACCGACCCCAGGACCACACTTAGAGGCACCCTCATCTACAGACCACCAGGAACCCGTAAACAATTCAACGAAGACATCACTGACTTCATCAGCCCACATGCCCTCGCCTCCGAGAACTACATTCTACTGGGAGACCTCAACTTCCACCTGGAAAAGAAAAACGACAGCAACACCACCACCCTTCTGGACAACCTGGCCAATCTTGGTCTCAAACAACTTGTTGACACCCCCACCCATATAGCCAGACATACGCTCGACCCAATCTTCTCCTCCAGCAAGTACATCTCCTTCGATCACACCACAGCTCTCCATTGGACGGACCACAGCTGCGTTCACTTCAGTTACAAAACTACCTCGACCCACAGCCCCCCACAACCTTTTCCACGAAGAAACTGGAATAAAATCACCACCGACCAACTCCTCACATCGCTCAACCAAAACCCCCCCACCCTCTCATCGAACCCAAACGAAGCTGCCACCAAACTCAAACAATGGATTACTCACAGCGCTGACGAATTAGCACCTCTGAAAAACCACCAAACCAAACAGGGCAGTAAAAAGGCCCCTTGGTTCAACGACGACCTTAAAAAATCCAAGAAACTTTAACGTTCTCTCGAGAAAATATGGAGAAAAAACCCATCCACTGACAACCTGGCCTCCTTCAAAGCATCCACCCGCAAACACCACCAATTAATCCGATCCACCAAGAAAGCAGCATTAAAGGATCGACTCGACAACAACGCCCCTAACAGCAAGGAACTTTTCAACATCGTAAAAGAATTTACCAACCCCACCGCAGCCTCAAACGACATTACCCCCTCCCAGGACCTCTGCGATTCGCTATCCTCTTTCTTCTACAACAAAATTGCCGACATGCATAAAAGCTTTGAGAACATTTCCAAAGAACAGTCCACTCCACCCGCCTCCGAACCTAAACCGCCCCCTAGCAACCTGAGCACCTGGAACCCAATCACCACTGACGACACCATCCGCCTAATGAACTCCATCCATTCAGGCTCACCAACAGACCCCTGTCCTCACCACATCTTCAACAAAGCAGATTCCATCATCGCACCCCATCTCCGTGATGTCATCAACTGCTCCTTCAACTCCGCTACCTTCCCAGATAGCTGGAAACACGCGGAACTCAGCGCTCTCCTGAAGAAACCCACAGCAGACCCCTCGGAACTCAAGAACTACCGCCCCATTTCCCTCCTCCCATTCCCTGCCAAAGTCATTGAGAAAGCCGTCAATAGCCAGCTCGCCGCCTTCCTTGAATCCAACAACTCTCTCGACCCATCACAATCCGGCTTCCGAGCCAAACACAGCACTGAAACCGCCCTCATTGCAGCGACAGACGACATCCGATCGCTACTGGACAACGGAGAAACAGTTGCCCTCATCCTACTAGACCTATCCGCCGCCTTTGACACAGTCTGTCACAGCACCCTCATACAACGCCTCAACGACATCAGAATACAAGGAAAAGCCTTGGACTGGATCATCTCGTTCCTTGCCGGGAGAACCCAGAGAGTCCGACTCCCCCCATTCAAATCAGAGGCCACCGAAGTCATCTGTGGAGTACCACAAGGTTCGTCACTCAGTCCCACCCTCTTCAACGTTTACATGAGTCTTCTCGCTTCCATCGCGCGACAACACAACCTCAACATCATCTCCTACGCAGACGACACCCAGCTGATCCTCTCCCTCACCAAAGACCCCAACACCGCCAAAACCAATCTTCATGAAGGCATGCAAGAAGTAGCCGAATGGATGAAAAACAGCCGCCTAAAACTTAACTCGGACAAAACGGAAGTCCTCATCCTAGGGTCATCCCCCTCTGCCTGGGACGACTCATGGTGGCCATCGGCCCTGGGCACAGCACCCATACCCACTGACCACGCACGTATCCTTGGCTTCATCCTAGACTCCTCTCTCTCGATGTCCAGACAAGTCAACGCCGTCTCATCCTCTTGCTTTAACGTACTTCGCATTCTCAAAAAGATCTTCCGCTGGATCCCCCTCGAGACAAGAAAGACTGTCACCCACGCACTGGTCACGAGTCGACTGGATTATGGTAACACACTATACGCCGGAATCACAGCAAAATTACAGAAAAAACTCCAACGCATCCAAAACGCATCAGCGAGACTCATATTGGACATCCCTCGCCAAGATCACATCACCGGACACCTAAAAGACCTCCACTGGCTTCCCGTCAACAAGAGAATTACGATCCGTCTTCTCACCCACGCACATAAAGCACTCTACAATCTAGGACCCGAATGCCTCAACACTCGACTGTCCTTCTACACACCCACCCGCCAACTTAGATCGTCAAATCAAGCCCTCGCCGCAGTCCCGCGCATCCGAAAATCCACCATGGGTGGCAGATCCTTCTCCTTCCTAGCTGCCAAGACCTGGAACTCACTCCCCACCCACCTCCGCCTTACTCAAAACCACACCTCCTTCAGAAAAGAACTTAAAACCTGGCTATTCGACAAATAATGAACGCCTTCCCCAAGCGCCTTGAGACCCTACGGGTGAGTAGTGCGCTATACAAATGCTTGAACTTAAACTTGAACTATATGGGATTTCCCTTACGTAGACCTGTTTGCAACCCCAGAAAAAAGCAAAATGCCTAGGCTTCGCCTCCAGATTCCCACGGTCCAAGAGAAGTGCACGAAGGATGAACCGGTCAGGGATATTTGCTTGTGCTTTTCCGTCTCTTCCACTACTTCCATATGTGATCAGGAAACTACAACAGACCTCCCTCACGCTAATTCTAGGTGCTCCCACATGGGCCAGGCAACCGTGGTTCACTACAGTCTTCGAGCTCTCTCTGGTTCCCCATCAGATCCTCCCAACAAGCTGGAGCTTCTTATCCAACAACCAGGAATTATAAGTCCTCCCAGTCCAAAGCAACTCAACCTAAAGATTGGCACCTAATATCCTAGAGTATGGTTATCTTCTGGTTCTACTCAGGTAAGCCTGTCGCCCCACCCCTAGGGCCTGTTGCGCAGCAGAGTGGAAGTGATTCATACACCACTGCCTTTTTAAACAGATCAGTACTCTCAAACGACAAGTACAAGGCATTTTCTGCTATGCTTTTTAAATTTACAATGCTCAGGACTAGCTTATACATCTATTCGCTTACATTTAGCAGCAATGGCAGCATACCTTCAGAGCAGGGAACACGGAAGGATTGGAGAGTCATCCCTCCAAGATTACCTCTAGTACCATCCTGGAATCTAAATATAGTACTCACAAGATTAATGGGCCCCCCTTTTTAGTTTCTTCATTCTTGACCACAGGAATTTCTTTTATGGAGAGTAGCCTTCTTAGTCGCTATTACCTTCCTTAGACGTTTAAGTGAGAGTCGAGAGTTAACCGTAGAAGAATCTTTTTGACATTCTGATGAGGTAGTTCTTCACCACAAGTTTCTACCTAAGATGGTATCATCTTTTTGTGTTAACCAAACCATAGAACTACCAGTTTTCTTTCCAGTAGCCGAGCATGTTTCTCATACACTAGGTCAGGTGTCTCCAACCTTTATTGTAGCGAGAGCTACTTCTGACCAGTGAAAATCATCATGAGGTACTGGCGGCCAAGCAACTCCTACATTGTTCCCAGAGAGCCCCTACACCCAGCTTCATTGACTTTAAGCCTAATTTCCATGAGGCCAGATACTAAGGGGCCCATTAGGATGACGGGCGGACTTTGTCCGCCAGTCATCCTGTCGTGTGTAGGGACCGCCCGCCATAAGGGTGGGGTCCCATTGGGGGTACTAGGATGCGTACGCCACATCGTGGCAATGCTAAAGATACATGTTGTGCATTACAAAGCACAATGTGACGGGCACCGCGCGGTACCCCCCCTGGAGTCCCTGAGGGCCCGCAATGGAAAATGCCCATGCCAATATGGCTGGCGGTGTCTGATAGACACCGCCACCATATTAAACCTTTTCCGCCCCGGCCGCAAGGTGACTGGGCTGAAAAGCGGCGGACGGTCTTTCCCGCCTGGCGGGACCGATCTGCCCTTATGTTTGGTCCACATACTTAGAGTTCCCTAGTTAGAAACAGTGATGGTGTCCCCAGATTTGTTGTCCCCTGGTATTAGACTTGGCATCTTTTTAGCGTGTTTCCCGTGGTTTTTTTTTCTTTCTCTCCTCCTGGTTTTGAGTCTGTTTGTGCTGGCTTAGTGATTCTGAGCACTTTTCTCACTGCTAATCAGTGGTAAAGTGCAAGTGCTCCTATGGTTAAATGTGTTATGGATTGATGTTTCCATGATTGGCCTGTTTGATTGATCTGTCAGTCCCCTAGTAAAGTGCACTGCGTGTGCCAGGGCGTGTGAATCAAATGCTGTTGGTAGGCTGTAGCATGGGATTGTGCCACCCACATGAACGGCCCGTAAAAGGTAACTGAGACACGCCATTGCGAAGTCTGCGTGCAGTTTGTAACTGCGATGTCTACTTGACCAGTGCATACACTTGCCAGGCCCTCACCTTCCCTTTTTAGGTCTCTCTGGTGATGCAGCGCGACAGCGCCATCGCCAGCGAGATCTACTGTTATGGACTTGCCTGCCAAGTGGTACAGTCCGGGGCACGTGCCGATTGGGGTCTGTGGACGCGCTTCTGAGCCCGCTTGAGCAGACGCTCTTACATATACACGCACACACAGCCCCTGCTTTTGCTTGGCTCGCATGCAGTAACGGCACACACACAGCCATCCCCCCCCGCACACACACACGCGCGCACACACCCTACCCCCTTACAACTAAGCCCCACTCACCGAATCGGCGGCCCCAGCCGCCACTCTTGACTTCTGCAGCAACCGTGGGGCTCTCCCTCAGGCATGGGAGCCCCGCTTCACCACTGCTCCTCTGGGCCAGCCACTCCGTGGGCGCGGGCTTCCCGCAGAAGACGGAGGTCCCGCCCCACGACAGGCGTGACGCTCCCAAACTTCTGGTTTCGGGATGTGTCACGGCTTGTTTATATTGTGACACGTTTTACAGTGAACTTGTTCAACAAAAAAAACAAAGGGGGGGAAAAAAAAAAAAGTGTTGTGTTCTACATTCAGTTTCGGTAGAGGGCACGTCATTGTTCCCGGTGCCCCCATGCTGCCACTTCCTTAGGCCCGAGCAGGTGAACATTCTGGCGCTAAGGATCTAATTGGGAGGTAATTGGCCTTCCTGCAGCTCATTTTCTTTTGGGATGCGGTTGCTGTGAATTTATGCCTGGGGGAACTTTACCCAATCAGTAGCGATAATACCTCCGGGGCGCACGACGTCGTAGCCTCGCGGCAGACTGAGGTACCTTATTGAGCTCGGTTACATATTTTATTACATTTTTCCTTTTCGAGTGGAAAGGGTGGATGTACAGTAAGACTGCTTTCTGCACTATAACTCGTTTACGCAGGTTTGGGGAGCCTTTAAGGTAGGGTAAGGCAGCCTCCAGTGCAGTAGGGTTCAGGGATGAGCGTCTTTATGTTGCTTAGAAATGCGACCTTTTGAACATCGGAGGAATACTTGCGTTTACACATGCATTCACGATGCGCACTCTACACCTGTCACCACACTTTCTCCACAAAAAACCCCGTCTAAATATTTTAGCAGTGGCAATGCCCAGTCTAAAGGACTGTAACTTAAGGAGAAGTATTTCTGCCTCTCCGAAACCTTGCAGACGACATTCTTTAAATCAAACCCGCAAACACACTCACAGAAGTGATAATTTTAAAGTGAATAAAAACAGACAACACTCCCTGTGATGCCCGCCCTCGGACCGGGGTTGGAGGATAATTTGATGAAAGCCTTAGAAGAGCCAACGGGTTTTGAGGTTACCCAATAATATAACCGACTAGTAATCCCCCAAAAATTTGCACTGCTGCATGCCTCGCACGGCTGCACGCCACTCACTGCGGCACGCCACTCACTGCGGCACGCCTCACACTGCGGCACGCCTCACACTGCTCACTCTGGGACACCACCACCGCATCACTCTGGAACACCACCACCACCACATCACTCTGGAACACCACCACCACCACCGCATCACTCTGGAACACCACCACCACTGCATCCCTCTGGAACACCATCACCACCGCATCACTCTGGAACACCACCACCACCGCATCACTCTGGAACACCACCACCACCGCATCACGCTGGAACACCACCACCACCGCATCACTCTGAAACACCACCACCACCGCATCACTCTGGGACACCACCACCGCATCACTCTGGGACACCACCACTGCATCACTCTGGGACACCACCACCGCATCACTTGGCACCACAAGAGCACTGTCCTTGCTTGCTACCAACAAGCATTACCATAGCCAATAGGACTCGTATTAGGAAAGTGTAAGCTATTGGCTTTGTGAATAACAATGCTATTAATTTATATATTTTCAAAGCCAACACATATTAAATAAAATTGTCATTTACAATACCAATAGCTCACACTTTCCTAATGCGAGACCTATTGCATTGCAAATGCTTTGTTTTTACATGTCAGCCACCCCTAAGGTAGGCCCAAGGTACCCCTGTGGTCCGGGTGCAGTGTATGTGAAAGGTAGGACATGCCCTAATGTGTGTGGCATGTCCTGATAGTGAACTACAGCCAATTTCGTTTTTCTGCCTGTTCCCCATAAGACAGAATGGGGAGTTTGTTTATAACATCTTATAAACCTAACTGGCCTGGGGAATTGGGTAAGAAAATAAAGTTTAGTATTACTGAACTCAGAATCTAAAGATGCATCTTTTAGTGAGTGTTGTTTTTACATTCTGTGTTTGAAAATACCACTTTTAGAAAGTAGGTATTTTCTGGCTCAGTCATCCCGTGTGCCTCTGCTGGACTGTGGATTGCCTGTCTGGGTTTTGGATGACAGGAGGCTGGGGAGCACGAGTGACTCCAGATAGTCTAGGTGGGTCAGGAAAAGGCTGAATAGAACTGGGCTACAATTGGGGAAGGGGAGGAGATTTTCTTGCAACTCCAAGGGCCTGGTCTGCCTCTGACCATCTCCACCTCCTGCCAGTAAGTCACACCACAGAAGGCAGAACTGGTTCTGGCTGGGCACAGACACTCTCTGCCTAAGAGATCAAAAGATTTTGGAATATAAATATTGGGGCCCAGATCCCTGACTTTTAGAACTCTTTTGGACCATGCAGACTGCCAAGAAGAGCTAGAGAAGCTGCGAGGAGAAACTACCACATTGCTGTGTGCTTTGTTGTGTTTGGCCCGCAGTGGCTGCTTCTGTCTTGGGCACTGAAAGGACTGGACTGAACTTTCTGCAATCTACTTTAGTGAGTTTCTCCAAGCGCTTGAGGTAGAGCTTGCCCCCTGTTCAAGAAGTCTCAGGAATAGCAAAGACTTGAAGCTCTTCTGCCCTCAGCACTGGGGACTGTGCGTTTTGTGCTGCAACAGAAGAAAAAGCAACCTGACGCCGCCTACAGCGCTACGGCCGACTTCGTCTCCTGAAGGCACCGCAGAGGGCCCTGCCGCACTGCGACCTTTGTCTCACCGATGACGCCTGCTGACACCGCCACAGAGCCACTGCTCGCACCGCAACCTGTGGGCACTGCACTCCACACCGCCTCGCGACGACGCCTTGGTATCCCCAATGATGCCGCACCACGCCGAAATCTATGCTGCTGCTTGCACTGTGGTTCGAGGGCACCGCTCGTAAAGTTACATGACGCACCACCCTCATCCCACACTGCAGCCTTGGGCTACCGGCGGCATTGACTCCAGACGAGAGCGCTTCAACGATGACGCTTCTTGCACCGCGACCTGCGAGCACCGCATTCCCTTCGCACAGTGACCCTGGTCTCACCGACGATGCCATCTAACGCCGCCACGAGCCGCTGCTCACACGCGACCTGAGGGCACCGCACCGGTGCACTTCACACAGCAGCATCTGACACCTGCCGACGCCAGCGCGCCTAACTTCAACAGGAAGAGTTCAATCTGCAACGCATGTGACTTCGAGGGCCCCGAAGACTCCTGCAACGACATACGGAACCTACGCCTGCGGACGCCATGCTTTCGGAAGTTTAACGAGAGGTCGCCTACGCCCTGCGTTTCTAAAAGGTACTGTTTGCGTGTCTTCCCGACATCGTAGCTGGCCTGCGACACCGCAGTCAACCAGAACTGTTTGGATTTGTTTGCTCACGACGCCGGGATGGCCCCAGACGGAGCTATCGACATCAAGGAACTTTTTTTCAAGCATTTTTTGATAGCCAAAGATTTTTAAATATTGTACTGTGGAATTTTATTGTACAAGTCTTGTCATAAGTAAATACAAATATTGGATATTTTTCTAAACTGGTGTGGTGTCCTTTTCTAGTGCTTACACTGTATTACTGTTGGTTAAGTGTAAATGCTTTACACGCTGCCTCAAACATAAGCCTGACTTCTCGTGCCAAGCTACTAAGGGGGTGTGCAGGGGTTATTTTAGGAGTGTAACTCCCTTGTCCTGACTAGAGTACCTTGGAATCGCTTGAGGGAAAGCCCGTCCTCTCTGCAGTCCAATGGCAGGAGTCTGCCTGTGTCCTAGGCGCTGCTATCAGACAACACCCAAGCCCCATAGTCGCAGCCCCAGGCCTGGACTTCGGTGCTCAGGTGCTCCGAGGGAAGGCCTGTGCTTGAATGCTCAGGCCCTAGAAAACGTCCTGCCTGAGTCTGAGCAAGTTGTTGCTGTACGGAACCACAGTGTCTCCACGCGCGGTTCTATGCAGCATAAGATAGGTGGCGCTGTTGGGCTAAACTAAATAATGAAGAGGCCTGCGCACAAACAAAATTATCTTTACAACAGAAAAAAGTGCTACAGGATTACATTTTATAATATAAACATTTAACTAGTTTTGTCCTCAAAATAAGGTTGTGAGCTACAAGAAGGGAATTGGCAAGCTACCAGTAGCTCGCGATCGACTGGTTGGAGACACCTGCACTTGGTGTTAAAAGAGCCCTTATGTACTATATAGATATGACACAAACCTATCATAAAACTAAACAGTTATTTGTAGCATTCTCTAAACCTCTAAGAAGGACTGCTATTTCAAAGCTGGGAATTGCTTGCTGGCCAGTCGAGTGTAATCAAACATGTAAATCAAAGCCAAAAGGTAGCTCATGGCACCTCCAAGGCCACACTCTACCAGTAAAAGAGCAGCATCAATTGCTTTTTTAAAGGCAATATTCCTATTGCAAACATTTGTAACATTGCTGCTTGGTCCACACCACACACTTTCACTAAGCACTGCTGTCTGGACGTCCTAGCAAAACAGCAGTCCCAGGTCGGAGAAACTGTTCTACATCCTCACTTATCGACCTGTTGACTATGTTCAGTCTTGTTGACGGGTCAAAACTATGGCAAATACTAAGGGCAATGGGCATAGAAGACGGTCTCATGAGTTTGCTAAATTTTGTTTTTTTACACAATTTGCCTTTGGTCATCAGTTCACTGTGGGCCTGTGTCTGAATTCACCACTCCGTTTCAGTCAAGCAGAAATGAATTCAGGGCTGGTTTGGCACTGTTTGCATTTCCCTTGCATGTCAGCGACTTTGAGAGAGCGCTTCAGGTCATCCCCTTTGTTGTATGGCCGTTGGGGTCATTATCGACATTGCTAAGTTAGCATGAGCACTGATGCCATGATGCTGCTTTTGCGCGCGTTACTACATTACATTATTTTGCAAGTCTATGTTTGTGCCTTTCACATGAGACCTGTCTGCTTTCTGCGTTCTCTGTCTGGAGTTTAGTCTGAACACAAGTGTAAGGTTGATAAACCATTCCCTCACCAAGTGTGTGTTAAACTAACATGCAACCCCATAATACCAAAGCACTGGTTTCCAGCGGTTGTGTAGCATGTTTTGTCTAAGTGCTAGAGACTGACCAGAACAGAATAACCAGGGGAAAAGTCTGAGGTCACTGTTATATAGACCTGTAAGTATTTCACTTAGTGTACTTGGATCTTAAAAGGGGCATGTCTTTCTCTTGTTGCCTTATCCCTCTATAATTGTAGCAGTTCAGGTTTCTTTTTCTTAACCTTGTGCCATGAGACCCTGACAAAGTACTCCACTAGAGTTAAAAGGTAGAGTGTGGAATTAATTGCCTCAGACAGTGAAGTCCATAATAAACCAAGAGCGAGAACCTGTATTCGACCCTCCCCAAATCCCAGTCCTTGTATTTCCTGGGTTTGCCATTGTAAGCGGCTCCGTTGTCATGGCAAAGAGCTATGGTGACATTCGACACACCTGCCCGGGACACCTCCTACGTCTGGATCTGAGCAGATCCCATTGACTAGGAGTCTAATGTTCATAAGTAGCATGACCGAAGTTTTAATGTTGGTGACCTATCTAGTTGGCTAAGCAGTACGAGGACTCCTGTTCAGTGATACATCTAGCCATTAAGGATTACAATTCAACACTTTAGGTTTAATCCTTCCAACACAGTAGCCTCAAAAATCCTCCGCTCTTTGTGGGACTGAGAATTCCCAACCCGTTACTAGCAAAAGATCCTGCCAGCAATTCCAGGTAATCGATGTGCATTTCCTTCTCTTGAGCTGTCCAAGTTCCTCCTGTAGTCAAGGAACCACATCTTGCGCCCCAACCCTGAAGACTCGCGTCCGACTCTATAATCATATCTGGATTTTGACCGAATATTGCACGGCCATTCCATGCTTCGAGGTTCTCTAACCACCAGGCTAGTTCCTCCCTGGATTCTGAATCTAGAATTACTTTCTGAGAATAAGTTACGCCCCTGTTCAAATACAAGGTCCTCAACCTTTGCATCGCTCGGTAATGCAGAGGTGCCAGGAATATCGCTTGGATTGAGGCTGTAAGCAGGCCTATAACTCTTGCCACTTGTCTCAAGATGGCTGAGTCCCTGGAAAGCAATTTCCTGACCTCCCTGCGAATCCTTCTCACTTTCTCCATAGGTAACCTCAAGACACAATCCGAGGTCGAGATCTGAAAACCCAGAAAAATAGTTTCCTGGCTGGGGAGCAAGCAGGACTTCTTTCTGTTCACTATAAAACCCAGTTCCTCTATTATTCTTAACGCTAAAGAGGTATGTTCTTGAGCTTGAGTTTTGGAGTCCGACATAATGAGAATGTCATCCAGGTAGATGATTAGTCTTATTCCCCTTGAATGCAGCCAAGCTGCGATCGGGCGCATTACTTTGGTAAAGCACCAAGGGGCAGATGTCAGACCGAAGGGGAGGCTCTTGAACCTCCACATGGTGCCTTTCCAAATAAACCTTAAGAGATCTCTTTGATCTCGACAAACGGGAATAGTTAGGTAGGCGTCTTTTAGGTCTAGGGGAGTTAGCCAATCTCCCTTCCTCAGAGTATCTCTCAACATGTGGATACCCTCCAACTTGAAATGGTTGTATATCACCCATTCGTTTACTTCTTTTAGGTTTATAACAGGTCTCATAGACTTGTCTTTTTTCTCGACTAAGAAGAGGTTGCTTATGAACCCCCTGTGAGAAGGGTCTGCCTTTTCTATCACGCCTTTCTTTAATAACTCTTCTACTTCCTGAGAAACTAGATGTTCCTGATCTATTGCAAATCTTAGAAGGGGAGGTTCCTTTAGTTGAATTGGGGGAGCAACTAGGTCTATTACATAACCAGAAACTGTCTGAAGAACCCATGGATCTGTCGTGATACGTTTCCAATTGTCTATAAACAAGGCCAGTCTGCCACCCACCTTTGGAATGGTAGAAGAAGGGTCGTTTGCCAAACATACCTTGATATCTGCCTCTTCTTTCTCCTCTGTATCTGCCTCCTCTTCCACCTCTTTGTCTTTGTGGAAAGAAGTTAGGGGAGTAGGTGGACGATTGGGAGGACGATGATTTAAATCCACCTCTGGAGAAGGAGCCTCTTGAAATACCAAAGCCACGCCCGGGGAAACGGCCCCGCATCCTCCCGGCCGATCCAAAAACACGTTTAATGTCTTTTTGTACTTTTTGAATGGAGTTGAAGGCTCCTGCATATTTGGCCATTTCCTTAACGAAATCTTCACCGAAAAGCATTCCGTCGGCCCTTTCGCCAGATTCTTTCGAAGCTAATTTAGGGTCAATTTTCATCAGGAGGCTCTTTCTTCTCTCGACACAAAGGGAGGCATTAGCATTGCCTAAAAGGCAGATAGCTCTTTGTATCCATTGGCGAAGATCTATTGGGTCAATTATGCCATTTTGTAGATAGGCGTCTTCACAAGTGTCGAAGATTTTGGTCAAAGGTCCAAAAACGTCTAAGAGACGATCTTGACAGCCTTTCAGACCTTTGTCGAGGTCTCGTCTAGGGTCTCTACCCATTTTGTTGAGGAATGTAAGCATTTTAGAGTCGAGCTCAGGGGTAAGAGCAACTTTATTAGGTAAAGAGGGTCTGGGGCACTCCGATCTCAGTTTTGTTCTTACTTCTCTAGATATTTCCCTTCTTATCCAGAACTGGACGTAATCGGCCACGTGTTTGATTGGTTCCCATTGAGGGGTGAGAGGGTGCTGAAATGAATTAGGGTCAAACATTTGTTCCCCTAAGGGGTCAAAGAGGGAGTCCGCATTCTCTTTTTTGGACTTTTTAGCATCTATTTCATCTTCCTCCTCGGAGGTCTGAAAGTCAGAGGAACATGAGACCAATATGTCCCCACTACTGGAGGATTCATCGCAAATAAAAACTTTGCGTTCCCCTTTCATGGCCTTCATAGCCTTATCTGTAATCTCCGTATGAGATGATCTTTCCTTGCCTTTCAGCATAAAGGGTATTTTACCTTGAGGTACTTCCTCAGTATGCTTCCTCTTTTTACTGGCCTTTACACCACTACCCGAGGGTATGGAACCAGATCTGTCTACCTCCAAAGAGCAGACTTGAGCAACTGTATCTTTGTCCCTTGACAGTCTCTCCTCCATTCTCTCAATACAATCATCGAGTTTTTTACCCAATTGCGTGGCTAAAGTTGACACTGCCTTGTCAACTGAATCCTTGATTCTTAAGTCAACAGAGTCTCCACTCAAATCTGGCTGATCCATAATGAATATAAGGAGGATCAATTTAGAGCTGCTCTAAGCACCCTTAAATATAAATATATGTATAAATGTAAAGTATAGTGTAATTATTATTAAGCGTTTTTAAAAACTCAGATTACAGAGTTAAACTGGTGAAAAGGGGGTTAAATCCGATCAATATGTGAGGAGCACGAAGGTTTCGTGGATCGACGCTGGAGTCCCGAGGGAAAACCGTCAAACCGGCTCTTTTGCGTGTCCAAAAGATGGCCGATAGTTTTCCATGCGTCTGATAGGCAGGGTCCCTATCCAAGATGGCGGTCGCGTCAGGTGACTGGGAACAGGAAGCCGAGAGGGCCAAAAGTGCACCCGAGTGCAGTCCAGAGACCACGCGTGTAAACGAGAAAGCGGAGGGGGGGGGCCTCCGACTAGAGGAAGGAGCGGAGTCGGGTCAAGGCGAGTGAAGAAGCGGAGAGTCTCTGTCTCCGTGTCACGCATCCCAGATGCGGCGAAGAAAAGGATTCCCGGTCTTTAGCGGCAAGAGCGGGAAGGGAAAGCGGTCAGATACGACGCGGGAGCTCAGGGGTAACGGGTTTAGCAAGGCTGGAAATCTAGCCATATCGGGAAATGGTTAGCGCGAAGGGGAGGGGCAAGGGGGGGGGGGAGACAGCGGCAACTCACGGTCCAGTAGGTAATCGGGAAAGGCTACGAGGTGTATCTGAATTGGTTAATGAGAGAGCAGTGTGAGCGGATGGATTGAGCTAACGCTAAAGTAAAGCGGACATCGGTGTAGCGTCAAATGTTCAAATCAAAACACATTTTGAGGGGCAAAATAGAAGGCAAAAGACATCCTCAAGATCAACCAATACACTTACAGAGTGTCAGCACAGTAAAACCAAGTTCGCAAGCCCCCAAACATGACCAAAATCAGGCGAAACACGGTAACCAACAGGCACACAGAGAAACATGACTTATCTTGGCTGTGAGCAGCAACAAAGAAAGGAATATGGCTGCCCTTCACAGAACCTTGTTGACTTTAGAATGTTATCTTTTAATTCTAAATTCTTTGCATTGTTTGCTGTTGCTGCTGTGAGTTGGCAATTAAAGAAATATGCATAATATTGGCCTCCGTGCCTTGCCATAAAATTGGGCAGTGATGTCCAGAGATGCAGTGTGGCAAGGGGTCCATGTGAAGAAACTGAGGTTTTATGAGCTGTAAATGGCCTTTAGTATAGCGTTCAGGTGTTGAGATACCTGGTATGGGACTTGGAAACATGACCCTCTGGTTCAGCCCAGCCCTCCGAAGCTGACAAGGGATTCTCTGAAACCAATGTTTGTTGCTTGCCTGTTTGCTTTGCCTATCAAACTGCTATTACTCTGCATTAAAGTAGTTCAAATAGTAAGTTTTTGTACCAATTCACATTCAGAAACGGCTCTGGTTTTAATTCTGCAGGTACCTGAAGCTGGACAGAAAAAGTTAAATGTCAGTTTAGTAAGAAAATTCCTCATAGAACAAAGGTTTATTCTGAAGATGTGAAGATGCCTCGGTGTTCCACGAAGGAAGAAATGTGTAGAAGCCATGAGTGATGAGGAACTGAGAGCTAAGAAAACTACTGAATGACTTTCTGATTCCATATATTTCAATATAAATCACTTAACCTTCAAAGTAAAATCACCAGATTTTTTTTTAAGTGGTTTAGAAAAACATTTAAGGTTTAAATAGCCTGCCGTAAATGGAATGCAGTGGTAAACTGAAAGGGGACAGGTCAATATTTACTTAATGGTGCATATTGCATAAAACAACCTTGTGATTTGTCTGATGCAACATTAGGAATTCTGTTGGGAACAAGAAGAATACTTTGCAGAGCTTGATGCTTTTTCTTAGACCAAAGCAATCACTACAAAATTAGTGAGCAGAGGTTAGTTTGTACACTCAACTGATTAAGGAAAAAGGAACAGTCTCAGGACATAAGAACGTCATTGAAATAGCTGTTTCCCAGATTACGGCAAAGGCTCTAAAGTTGTTCTTGTCTACCTTTGAAAGCATTAACCCTACTGTAGACGTAGCCACCTCACAAGTCCTTATCTCCTGAATTTATATGTATGTAAACTGTATCCACATTGCACATATAAATCCTAGTCAACTACCTTAGTGTTTTTTTTTTATTTCTAAAGAACTTAATGAGAGAGCTTCAGTCACAAGTAAAACCAGTGCTCTGAATGCCAGAAATGCTTTAGTCTAAAATCTACGCTCATTCAGCATGAGAAAACACACAAGGGGGAAAAGACTTATAAGTGTGCTGAATGTCAGAAAAGCTTCACTCAGAGAGCAAGTCTCACTAAACATGAGAGAACACATACTGGAGAAAAACCCTTTCAATGTTCTGTATGTGAAAAAGCCTTTAGTTACAAATTTACCCTGACTCTACACGAGAGAACCCACTCTGGCCAAAAACCTTATCAGTGCTTTGTATGTTACAAACCCTTCAGTCAGAAATCTGATTGCACTAAACATGAGAGAACACACACAGGACATAAGCCTTATCAGTGCTCTGTCTGCCAGAAAAGCTTCATTCAGAAAGCCAATCTAACTCAACACGAGAGAATTCACACTGGGCAAAAACCGTACCAGTGCATGGAATGCCTCAAAAGCTTCAGTCAGAAATCAAATCTCACTCAACATATGAGAACCCACAGTGTTGAAAAACCATACCAGTGCACTGAATGCCAGAAATGCTTTGTTCTTGAGGCCAGGCTCACTCAACACGAGAGAACACACACTGGGCACAAACCTTTTCAATGTTTTAAATGCAAGAAAAGTTTTAGTCAGAAAATAAATCTAACTAAGCATGAGAAAACACACACAGGGCTTATCAGTACCTTGGAGCAGGTGGCTTTGGAACAGATAAATGAGCAGATGCCACAAACAGTGAGTAAGGTGGCCCTCGAACAGAAAGATGAGCAGCAGCCGCAAACAATGCATTGGGTGGCCATGGCACAGGAAGATGAGCAGCTGCCGCAAACCCTATATAAGGTGTCCTCGAAACAGATAAATGAGCAGCTGCCACGAACAATAAATGAGGTGGCCTCGAAACCGATAAATGAGGTGGCCATGGAACAAGAAGATGAGCAGCGGCCGCAAACCATAAATAAAGTGGCCTCGAAACAGATAAATGAGGTGGCCATGGAACAGGAAGATGAGCAGCTGCCGCAAACCATAAATAAGGTGGCCTTAAAACAGACAAATGAACAGTTTTCACAAACAATACATGAGGTGGCCATTGAACCGAAAGATGAGCAGCTGCCGCAAACAATAAATGAGGTGGCCATGGGACAGATAAATGAGCAGCTGCCACAAACAACAACAAATGAGGTGGCAATGGAACAGATAAATGATCAAACTCCACAAGCAACAATTGAAATGGCTGTGAAACAAATAAATGAGCAGCTGCCACAAACAACAAATGAGGTGGCTGTGGGGAAGATAAATGAGCAGCTGCCACAAACAACAACTAATGAGGTGGCTGTGGGGAAGATAAATGAGCAGCTGCCACAAACCACAACTGAGGTGGCTGTGGAGAAGATAAATGAGCAGCTGCCACAAACAACAAATGAGGTGGCTGTGGGGAAGATAAATGAGCAGCTGCCACAAACAACAACTAATGAGGTGGCCCTGGAAAAGATAAATGAGCAGCTTCCACAAACCACAACTGAGGTGGCCCTGGAAAAGATAAATGAGCAGCTGCCACAAACAACAACTAATGAGGAGGCCATGGAAAAGATAAATGAACAGCTGCCACAAACGACAACTAATGAGGTGGCTGTGGAAAAGATAGATGAGCAGCTGCCACAAACCACAACTGAGGTGGCCCTGGAAAAGATAAATGAGCAGCTGGCACAAACAACAACTAATGAGGAGGCCATGGAAAAGATAAATGAGCAGCTTCCACAAAGTACAACTGAGGTGGCCCTGGAAAAGATAAATGAGCAGCTGCCACAAACAACTAATGAGGTGGCCTTGGAACAAAAAAACTAGCAGCTGCCACAAACAACAACAAATGAGACTAAAGAGGAGATAAAATAATTCTAAAGAGTTCTTCAGCATCGTAGCACAATTTCTGGTCTGTCTTGCAGGTCTGAAATTATAACTCGCCACAAATATAAATATAAAGCAATTGATGTAAACATAAGAATCTCTCCATAGCACTCTGTTTATTTACAAAAGACAACACATTCCCAGATTGCACATTCCAAGAATAGGAAGCATGGGCCTCATTGATTATACTAATATTACCAATAATAGGCCTGGATGAATACATAACCACATCGAAAGATTCCAGTGTACAGAATGTATTGCAGTATGGGTTATTGAGGGCCAACCCGAAGTCCAACATCAAACTTGGACACGCATTTTGCAAAACCGAAGTCATTACAGGAACGAAAGGGATCCTTGTCCTTGTGTTACAGGTGATACCCTCTGCAATCTGCGTGGTTCTGACTCAGTCTGAAGCAGTCTGCACACTGTTCCAAGGCTCGGAGAGATAGGACCACTTCATCTTCTGGCCACCATTTTGGATGTGAGGGGCTGTGAAAGTTCAGTCCTGTAGTGGACCGCCTTATTACACAGTCCCACAGTGACCACCACTTACCTTCACTAGAGTACTTCCCCAAACTAGTAGAATTCCCCTCAGGTATCCGGATTACTGATAACTGGGTAGAAAAGCATAAAGAGAATGCTTCTCACTCCATTGGTTGCTGATTACGCCCCATCCATTGGATATTATCTTTCATGTGGTCCGTGACCTTTGACTATTTGGACCTGCAGTCCTCCTGTTCTAATTCAGATTGTGTTTCTAGGGCCAGGTATCGTTTTAAGATATATTGCTTGTTTTCTGCTTTCGGAGTGTTCTGAAGAGCGCTATACGCACGTGTTACATATGCAAGATAGCAACAATGCATTATTTTTGTTAATGCTTTCATATTACCTTTCTTTCAAGTGACGCTTTTTAATGCTATTCTCAGCTTTCCAGTTTAAAAAGACGTTCATATTGTTATTGAATTAACTTTTTCAGATGTATATCCTATTTTAACAATTGTAGTTATACATTTTCTTTTGATGGCTGAAGTTGTTATTCCGTCGTGATTTTTCCTATGATCTAATAAATGACGGAGTCAGACTTTCTGTGAAAAGGTCTTCGAACAGAATGCAGAGAGGGTGGCAGAGACAGGTATATAGCAGATCCCATTGTGGCAGACACGCTGTGATACCCATTTAACTGAGCGCAATATTGTATACAGTTTTGCCTTGTAGATTGGCTAGTGTAATACAAAGTATTGTACACTGAGGAGACAAAGGTTAGGTGGGCTTGAGAAGCAGATACCTTTTTTCTGTGTTTTTTTTCCATTTTCTCTGAAGTTTTATGTTAATAACGTTATATGCCTTTTTCATTGTATGCTTGTAATCGATAATAAAGAGTTCTAATTCAAACTCTAGCACGTTTTTTTTTCTCCATTTTCTCTGAAGTTTTATGTTAATGACGTTATATGCCTTTTTATTGTATGCTTGTAATGGATAATAAAGAGTTCTAATTCAGACTAGCACCTCCTTTTTTCTTCAAAGCTTGCTTAAAGTCCTGCCTGCATATAAGACGGGGAAAGGGCTTACGTTTGCATGGAACCTTGGCAGTGCTTTTCCTTGCAACCCATCACTCCAAAATGTTTCTCTAATGCATAGAAAAAAAGTAGACACTTGTAAATTTCAGCTTTTTTAAAAATTACTCCTCATCCAGTTTATTGTGATTGCACATATCTTAAGCCTTTCTTATCTTTCATCAAATATATTGACACTTGGCTCGAGACATACTGCTGTTTCTTCAAGGCTTCAGTTTTTATTTAACTCCAACAGTTTGTGATGTAGCAGAAAATGTCAACAGTCATAGATGTTAAATATATGGGGCTATTCACAGTAGTATCTTAAATGTATGAGTGATTACAAGTGTATGTTTACCTGTTTACTGTAGGTGATATTACTACTTTTGGTCATTATTTCGTCGTGCCTAAAATGAAAGTGTGTCCTCATGTAACGTAACTGGTGCTATGTAAAGCGCTCTAATACCTGATTCGGTTCGGGTCTAGTTCGCGCATTATAAAACTCTGCCAAAAAAAAAAAAAAAAATTAACCACATTTGAGTGTTAAGTTACTCAGGAGTGTAGGCTTGAATGTTTCCACCCCCTGAAAAAGGAGGTGAAGCCAAATTTGCAAAAGTAATTTAATACAGCCGAAAAGAAGCTGTGCCGGGTCCAGCACCGCTCCTTCCCAACCACTGATAGCGGCAACACCCTCCCATAGAAAACAAGCCTTGGCAAACCCGATAGGTTTCGCCTATGCGACATATGTTGGCTTTGTTTAAAATGAGGCACAGCCGTGCGAGCTACTGTGCTACATAGCTTAGAATATTATAGCTTTTTCTGTTTTTAATAGAAGCTATACAAATACTACCTAGTCCCCACTGCTGAAAATGCCCCTTTTGTATATTTTCCATATCTAGACCTCTTTTAACTTGGAAGAGAGCTGACAGGCAGGGTATTCATTTAAGTATATCTACATTTTCTTTATATTCAGTTCATTTTGCTGGTTTCTGTTAGAATGTTTGTGTTTCACTTATCTCCGTCTGAGCTCCTCAAATCGCTAGACATCAAAATAATGGAGCTGTGCATTACACACATTTCAACAGCTCTAAGAACTACTAATTTCTGCCCCTTCATGGTTTTTGCTAGCATTTACTAGAATGCATCCCCGCAGGTCTCTGAGAACAAACCACTAGCAGAGAAAAAATGTGCTCCAGCCAGCTGTCGCTGAAAAAAAAAAAAACAGAGAGAGGTTGTCATGAGAGAGGAGAAAAATGTATGTTGTTTATAGCAGCGCAAGATGGCTGATTCGCTGCTGAGAATTCGGCTCACGGTTTCTTGGCAGAAGAACGCAAATTAAGCGAATGGCAATTAAGTTGTGGTAATTGGTCCACAGGCTGCTAGAGCCAAGTAGCCTCCCTGTATTGTGTAAACATGTAATATTACTGAACGGCTTGCATTGTTTTACAAGTAAATACCCCACTGCTGCTTGCAGTAAACCTCGCTTTATAACTCTGCATAAAGTGCACAAAAGTAATTTTTAGTTGGCAGGAGTTGGCCTAACGGCTAGGGCGCTCGACCTCGGACCTGGGGATCTGGGTTCGAGTCTCGGTAACTACGCCAAAAACCTCCTGTGATTCTGGGCAAATCACTTAATCTCCCCGTGCCTAAAAAAAAAATTAAAGTGTGTCCTCATGTAACGTAACTGGAAAATATGTAAAGCGCTCTGATACCTGATTCGGTTCGGGTCTAGTTCGCGCATTATAAAACTCTGCAAATGAAAAGTGCATGCACGACGAGCATGTTTCAGGGCTGGTGCAAGCAGCAATGTGGGGGAAGGGGCTCGGATTAGAAGCAAACAATGCAAAAGGAATGCGGGGGGGAAGGGGAGACCATCCGAAAACATGTCAACATGAAATGTTAAAAAGTAAAAGTTGAGAAAAATAACTGGCGAAGCATGCGTTAAGTTGAAGGGTATTGGCTGCCAGCCAGAAACTATTTGAGTCCGGCGTCAGGGAACAGCAGAGGAAAGAGAAAGTGAAACTTCATGACATGACCCTGATACTGCTGACTTGAGAGAATCAAGAAAATGAGTGACCAGAAAGCTAATGAATGGTAAGTAATGGGCAGGCTGTAAGCCCCTTTTAAGATTTTTTTTTTTTAGGTCGAGCATTCGAGACCTCTTGTACATACTTTAGTACATACTTTATATGTGTATGTACTTTGTGGGCTCTGGAGATCAGCCCTAGGACTTGTCTGCTTTCTCTTAGGGACTTTTGTTTCTGTTCAACTGCCTCTATTTAACTGTTTTGATAGAAACCGACCAGCAAAGGTCAGTAAAATACCAAAATTGGTTTCTGCTTGTTCAACTGCCTCTATTTCACTATCTTGTATTTTCAGTGATATGACCACCGAAGGTCCTGATTTTGTATTAAAAACAGCTTTGGACTATACCATTTCCAGCTAAAAGGTAATTGCATTGCAAATGCTTGTGTTTTTTTAATTGGAGATTTCGCAGACATGCGAAACTTTTAAAGAAAATGGAGAGGCGGACCACACAAAACATCACTGCTGGCAGGCATGCACATATGAGTGTCATGCAATCTCAAGGAACCATTTCTACGCTGGCATGAGAAACTTGTTCTGTATATGATGGCATCTCTGCAGTTTGAAAAGGACAGTTACACAGAGCTTTGTGGTGTTTGACACTCTGGAGCTGTACAATTTTCTTTGTGTCTTTTTACCTCCCAAACTCATTACCACACAAACTATGTACAGGGGCAGCGTAGCTACGGTTCACAAATTTATGGATGACTGCTAATTTAACTCCAGATTCTGGCCAGCACATAGCTCACGCGCACAATGGCTTGAATTCTACATCTACAGTCACCCTTACTGAACACAAATATACATCAACCCGCACACGGTTCTTGCAAAATTGGGCCAGCTTTGGCACCACATTGCTAAGTGTTGATCCAGTGCAGCGTGTCAACAAAAGTAGCACTCTATGCTTGTCAACATTATGCAGCATGGTGTGTCTGATGTGACCACATCATGCGTAGACACATTGCACCTCACAACTCACTCAGCGAATCTTCAGCAATCTGACCCCTACTAAATGACGTTCGCTGCGGGGACAGACGAGCAAGACCACTGAGTCTTTGTCAGTGAAATTGCTCTCCTCCCTTGCAGCTCCAACATTGAATGTGGCTTCCCACAAGCCCCTGCACATTCTAGTGTGAGTGTTAGAAGGCCTTAGAAGGCCTCATCCAGCCGCAGGTTAACGTGCGCCACATCCCTCGTGCCCCAGTGGGCCTGTCTCCCGCTTTCCGCTCCATTTTTCACTCGTTGCAAATTGTCACTTCACTTCTTTTCAGCCTAATACATTGACCGTAGGGTCCCCATCTGTCGCAGCACACCGGTTCCCCCACCGCCCCCCTACCCCCAACAAGAACCCCCCACCCCCTCCCCGAAAGTCTTCCCCCTCAACTCCCTACCACCCTCCCTAACCCCAACTTGAAAACCCCAAAGTTCCATTTCGGTCTATTACCCATCATGCCACGATGTGGGCATGTGGTAAGTAGAAAATCGGGGGTAGTGTGTGGACCAATCGTCCCGGACCCCATCTCCCCCCCCACCCACCAAAGTACCTGGCATTGACAAAGCTAATCAAACCCTGTCATAGGACTCGTGGGTGGGTCGTCGCTGTGGTTTCCTTCTGGACCGTCTCAAGAGCTGCCATCCTTTCTTGCGCTACAGTGTTCAAGTTTGGACGTCTTTTGGGATTGGGTGAGCGTCGACGGCCCACCTTCTTCCAACCATTGCACAGCGAGGTCTGCGTCTGACTGAGTGGTTCTTCCGGACTGTGAGGCTCAAGTCCTAATAGTGGACACGTTTCTTGCAAGGATCGGAGTTGATGGAACTTGCCGTTCAGCACAAAAATCAGACTGAAGGGGTGGCCCGAGGAATATGCTACTCCTTGTTCCCTCAGGTGAGCTGTCACCTCGCGGAAAGCTATTCTCTTCTGCAGAGCGATGTAGGCCAGGTCTTGGTATAAGGCCACATGCTGTCCTTGATATGTTTTTTCGACCAGGCCTCCCGCAATATTCTTTTTTTGAGTGGGAAGCCGGGTAAAAAGGCAAGGATGTCCGTGGGAGGAGCTGGACCTCGTCTAGGCAGTCCAACTCGATGGGCCCTGTTGTCCGGGGGAGGAGCCGGCCCTCGTCTAGGCAGTCCAACCCGATCGGCCCTGTCGATGCAAATCTAGAAGTCTTGGTTCTCCCCCAGAATGTTTTGAAACAAACCCTGCAGATACTGGGTTACATTTGGCCCCTCCATTTTTGAGGGAACTCCTCGGATGCTGATGTTGTTCCATCTCGATTGGTTCTCGAAGTCTTCAGTGTGTGCCTGCAAATCTAGTTGTTGGTCACGCAGGCGAAGCCATTCTTGTTGGAGTTGTTCAATTTCTTCTCCCTTGGTGGCTCCCCAGTCCTCTTTGGCCGCCACTCTCTCTCCAACTACATCTACATCCCTGCGGGTCTCTTGCACTTCGCTCTTCACTTCGTCTTTAAGTGTTTGGAAGTCCTCTCTTAGAACGTCGAAGAGCGATTCCAGGAAGGAACGTGTAATAGGGACCTCTCCATCGTCTGTATCCGCAGTTGTTATCGGACTGGTGGACAGTCTACTTTCTTTGTCACCAGGGGGGTGGGGGGGGACCTTTAGTGATCACGTTCCTCAGGGAACGTTCCCCTTTCTTCCACACTGAAGCCATCCCCGAATCATCCGTCAAGGGTGGGGGGCGCCCCAAGATCCCTCGCGATTTAATCATCTGGATTTCACTCTGCTTTCAGCACCTCCGCTACCCGGCTCGTAAGTGGAACCCACTTGTATTCACGGTGTGCTGTGGTCTTTTGCGTTCGTCTCCTGCTTCCTTCCGTGTAGTTTTGTCTCGTAAGAGGCCCCCCCCCTTTGGTCGGTGGGTGTAAGCAGTGCCTCCCTTCACCGCCAGCCGGCTGCTCTGGCTGAGTGTTGGCGCCTGTATACTTAAGGCTGCGTATACTCTACTTTCACGGCTCCCATTTCCGCACAGCGGCCTAGTCTATACTTGTGTGGGCACCTCGTCGCAACCCCCACCTCCTGATTGCTCAGGACGGGTAGGCATTCAATGCCTCGATATTCAGTTGGGAGTTCCTCCACCAGTTCAGTGCTTTAGCCGGGGGATTGTCTTCCGCCTGTCTCTAGGCCCACGAGAGTCTTTGTACGTCGTTATTGGCTCGGTCCCAACACTCTGGGCCTCGGCTGCGTGTACCCCCGCTCTTAGGGATGGTCAGTGGCCCTCCCTAGTCACCTCTACTAGATGCCCAAGCTCACCTCTAGACATTTTGATTGCGCACTGTAGAATAGGCCTGGATCGGATCAGTTGCACCCTGTTGCCTCTTAGGGGGGTCTTGTCTCCTTTATTTTGCCCGCTGGTAATGTTCAGCCAACCGCACGCCGACATGTTTTGCTCCCTTGGTGCGAAATCCACTACGCGGGGGCTGCATGCCGATCCAGGCTCCGTATGGCTGCGCCAGGGGAGGGTTCCACCGCCGCCGCCGCCTCCACTGAATGCCGTCTCCTGGGGGCCCCCACCTCCACAGCACCTCAAGACGATGGCCCGGGACAGTTAGATGTCTCCCCGCCGCTCCGCAGCCGTTCCGCAGCCGTTCCGCAGCCGCTCTACTCTTGCTCTCCCCTCCTCACGGCCTCAATGCTGCTCCTCCGCATAATCCTCTGGCGTAGTCCCGGGAGTAGGACCCACCGCTCCGTCAGCAGTCCCAGGAGCGGGTTTCAATCGGGAAACAGCACATGTCGACCCGTCGCTCCTTTCAGAATTCCTTGGAGGCCCCAGTGTCTATCCCGTATCTGGACAGTATCAGCCTTGTGCCCGGCACTGCAACCGTGGACGGCCGGGGCCCACCACTCCTCCTCCCTCCGCTCCGTCGCCACCAACGTTGGGCACCCGCAGCGCATCCTCCGGAGACCCCTCACTAGCTCCGCTGCCTCTGAAGGCTGGTCGCTGGCCTTGCTCCTCTCCGCCCCCGGCCAGATCTGCCTCGGGAATGCTGTTGTAGACTCCAATGGTTGATTCTCGTCCCCACCGCTTCTGCGGGCCCTCTGGGTATCAGCCCTGCCGGCGGGACAGTCTCACTGGTCCGGTGCCATTTTCTTACACCGTCGTCTGCATATTCCGAGACGCCCAGAGGCCGAGAACGGGACCGGAGTTCATGAAATTACCAGGCATCTGTTTACCGCTGTCTCGGCTTTCACATTTCGCCACTGAGAGCGTTCGTGCTGGGGTTATAGGTTGGGTTAGGACCGGGCAGGAAGGCCAGAAGCGGGAAGCCCCAGAGAAGTACGACCTACCAGATTGCCATCTTGGCCACGCCTCCCTTCTGGATGTTTTTGAGCTTGTGTTGTGGCGTTTGGTAGTTCCCTGCGTTGAGGGTGTTGCCATAGTCCAGTCTGCTGGTGATGAGTGCGTTGTTGACATTTTGGTGAATTGGGGGGGTTATCCATTTTAATGTATTGCTTTGGATCAGTAGGCAGTTGTAGCTGGTGAAGGCAATCGAGTTGATCTGGCAGGTCATGATGATGATGGAGGAGTTGAGGATGATGCCGAGGTTGCGTGCGTGGTCTGTCAGTGAGGGCAGGCTCACCAGGGCAGAGAGCCAACAGGGGTTGTGCCATGCAGATGTGGGTGGTTGTTGGAAAGGGGAGTCTCTGGTTGGCGCAGTGCAGCACTGGCGACAAGCAGGGACCCTCTCTTCCACGTCAGGGCTAAGGATTACCTTCAAGAACAACCTCTGCTTACCCTCTAGGTAGTGTGGCGCAAGCAGTCTAGGCTAATCTCTGGGGCACATAGGGTTAAACATTTGCAGTATCACACCATCACCACCAACCCACCACACAATGACACCAAACTGTATTGTAAAAAATATATTCTCTTTATATATTCTTTTTAGAAGCTGACTTGTAAATACAGTTTTGTTACTTTAAAAATGCGAGGTTCCAGTTACTTTAAGCAATGTCACAGTTCTTGTTTAGCATTAGGGATAGTTCTTCAGTAGGCAATGTTCTGGGCCTTCTGCCCAGTTTTCGTAAGGTAATGTGCCTTCTAGCGCTTCTGGGCGCTTTGCGGCGCTCCTGTGCGCTTCGTTCGGCTCTCTTCCGCGGCCCCGCCCTAAACCTCACGCATCTCGCGTGAGCGGCGTACAGTGCGGTCCTTGCGAACCGGAGGTGCGGGGCATACTGTTCCGTGGAGCGGAGGCGCACTGTTCTCAGTACGTTCCCCACTGGTCAGGGTACGATGCAGCCCAGACAAGGGCAAGGGCCAGGGAGTCGAGGCAGGGCTCAGTGCACGGTGCGACTCGAGCGTAGGAGGGGGTGTGAAGCGCACGACTCTTAGCGCACACACTCCGGCTCAATCGAGGCACACAGTTCTTTGAACAGCGCACAGTACCTTAAGTTTGGTGATTTTTTTGTGAAGCGGACGGCTGAAAGGGGGGCCTGTCCCACGTCGCGTTGCTTCCCCGGAGGCGAGGCGAGCTGCGGCTCGAGGCTGGGCAGGTCACGGGTCACCCGGGGCGGCGGTGATCGGTGGCGGCAGGGTCCTTCCTTTGGAGTTCGCTCCGACCCTGAAGGAGGCGACTGTGTGATGGCGGCCAATGGCAGTACGGTCCCCAAGTGCGGGACGTACCCAGCCAAAGTGCCGGTTGCAGCTGTGCGCTCACTGCTGAGCTATCGGGCAGGATGCCGATCGGAGGGGGGTTGACACAGGGCGGCAGTCCGTCTTTGCAGAGGGGTCTACGGCGCGAGGCTCAGTCGACTCGGGTGCTGGGACCAGACGGGTCCTCCTTCACGTTGCTCTCGGGGCTCACAGGCAGATGCAGTCACGGTGTTCGGGCCAGCGGCGGCTGGGCCGCACGTTGCTCTTGCGGTCTACTTTGGGCCCCTGTCACGGTGCTGGGGGGGAATACCGATGTCCTGGATCACGGGGAGCGTGGCAGGGACGCACAACGCTCTCAGACTCCTCTGTCAGCGCTGCAGCGACGAGCAGTACACACAGCAGTTCCTTGATCAGGGAGGGTAGCGCCCACTGTTCCTGGGGCGCTGGTCAGGGGGCAAGTTCCACAGCAAGCCCTTGGAGATCTTTAGTAGAAGTTTGGCACAAAGTTCAATAAAAGCAAAAGTCTCTTGTAGTCTCTTCTTTTTCTCTCCTTCTGCAGCAAGGCACCAGACACAGGCCAGAGACAGCACACGTCCTTGTAGTCCTTCCAGGTCCTTCTCTTCGGGCAGAGTTTCTTCTGTAGCGCAAACAGGATCTCATTTACAAGGAGCAGGGCTCCTACTTTTATACCCAGTTTCTTTTGTTCTTACAGGCCAGGGGGGCCTTTGCATAACTGCTCTCAGTCCCTGAGCACTTGTGGTGGGTACTTCTGCTTCTGCATTCAGTGTGAGGGCAGGCACATCAGCCGCTCCCCAGGGGGGCGGAGCCAGCATTGTGAGGACAGGGGCAGCCAGGAGCACTTTGTTGACAAGCTTCGGTCCTTCCTGGGCCAGGTGCAGGCTGAGTCATCAGTCGCTCCCCAGGAGGGCGGAGCCAGCATTGTGGAGGCAGAGCACAGCCTGATGCATCATTCAGGGAAACTCCCACCTCCCACTAAGGGGTCATCCTGCTATTCACCACCTGTCAACTCCCAGCCCTGTCACTCACACAACTCAGACAGTCAGATACACACAACAGAAGAGGCGGGCTGAAATGGTTAGACAAGCAAATGCTAGCTTTCTAAAAGTAGCATTTGCAAACACAGGATATTAAAATAAACTTTACTAAAAGAAATATTTTATTATTCTGAGTTCAGGCATACTAAACATTAATTTCTACCATGTTCCCTGAGCTTGCTGGGATTATAGGCCCACATGCATCAAGCATTTTTGTAGTCGCAAACGGTGCGATTCCTTAAAATCGGCCGTTTGCGAATGCAAAAGTGCTTGTTGGGATGCATCACGCCATTTTAGAAGTCGCATCTTTTTTACGATTTCTAAAATTGCGTTAGCATTTCAGAAATGGCAATTCTGCGATTTCTTAAATGCTATGCATCATTACAGAAAAATATGCGATTTTTAAAATTGGAAGTGCAAATTACCACGAAGTTCAACTTCGTGGTAATTTGCGAAATTGATTAAAAATGCACAAAAATGCATTTTTTAAACTGTGAAGTTACAGACACACATGTCCTTAGGACATGTGTGTATGTAACTTATGCTGAAAAGTACATTTCATGGGTGCAGGGGGGGGTCATTTTGACCCCCCTCTCCACTCTTGAAATGCATTGATGAATTGCAATTGCACATTGCGAATTCGCAATTCCCATTCATTCCTATGGGCATTTTGGCCCATAGGAATGAATGGGAATTGTGAATTCGCAATTTAAAATTCGCATTTTTTATGCATTTCGGTAAAAATAGCGATTTTTACCGAATTGCAAAAAAAATAAGAAAAAATTCATGCATAGGCTTTTGCGAATTCTAAATTGCGAATCGTTATTTTTCGCAATTTAGAACTCGCAAAAGCCGATATTGATGCATGTGGGCCATAGAGTGTAATAATTCCAGCAGCCCATCTGGCCTAAAGGGAACTGGTAGCCTTACAATAGTGAAAAACTAATTTGGCAGTAATTCACTATTAGAACATGCCACACAGATCAGGGCATGTCCTACCTTACACTTACAATGCACCCTGCACTCAGGCCTACCATAGGGGTGACTAATATGAAGTTAAGGGAAGGTTTAGGGGCTGGCAAGTGGGTGCACTTGCCCAGCCAGCATGACAGTACCAGACTGCACGCAGGTTCTGCAATGGAAGACCCTAGACACATTTTAAGGCTGCTTCTGTGGGTGGCGCAACCACTAGCAGTATTGGCATTCACAAGCCCTGGCACTCCTGGTGCCCTTTACTGGGGACTAACAGTAAATCCAATGAACCAATCATGGACATCAATCACATGTACACTTTACAGTAGGGAGCACTTGCACTGCGGCACGGGTTGGCCGTGGCGCAGTGCCCTGAGTAGCGGACACCAGCAAAACATTTGAGGCACAACAGCCCCCTCAGTCAGCACAACAGTCCCCTCCAGCTGAAATGTGGGGGGAACTACCCTTCCCCAGGGAGTTCCACATCACTAAGGCAGAAAAATCTGGACAGACCATCAGCATTGGCGTGATCTGTGCCAGGGCGGTGTTCCACCGTAAAGTCCATACCCTGTAGGGAGATGGACCACCTCAACAGTTTTGGGTTCTCACCCCTCATTTGCATCAACCATCTGAGGGGCCTGTGGTCTGTATGAACCCGGAAGTGAGACCCAAACAAGTAGGGTCTTAGCTTCTTCAGCGCCCAGACCACAGCAAATGCTTCTCGCTCTATTGCACTCCACCTACTTTCCCGTGGAAGTAACCTCCTACTGATGAAGGCTACAGGTTGGTCCCAGCCGTCCTCAGTCATCTGTGAGAGAACAGCCCCTACACCATGCTCTGAAGCGTCTGTTTGCACTATGAATTCCTTGGAGAAATCAGGAGCCAGGAGCACGGGTGCCGTGCACATGGCAGTCTTCAGGGTGTCAAAAGCCTTCTGACAGGTGTCAGTCCAAATCACATTCCTGGGCTGCTTCTTGGAAGTCAGCTCTGTCAAGGGGGTCACAATAGTGCCATAGCCCTTGACAAACCTCCTGTAATACCCAGTGAGCCCCAGGAAGGCTCTCACTGCAGTCTGGGTCTTGGAGGGTTCCCAAGCCAGGATGGTCTCAATTTTAGGTTGCAAGGGTGCCACCTTGCCACTCCCCACTTGGTGTCCCAAGTACACCACGGAACCCTGCCCAATCTGGCACTTGCTCGCTTTGATTGTGAGGCCTGCCTTGCGCAGGGCCATCAACACTTCCCAGAGGTGTCGCAGGTGTTCTGGCCAGGTACCACTGAACACTGCGATGTCATCCAGGTAGGCGGCACTGAACTCATCCAGCCCAACCAACACCTGGTTGACCAACCTCTGAAAGGTGGCAGGGGCATTCTTCATTCCAAATGGCATTACCCGGAACTGGAAATGCCCATCTGGTGTAGAGAATGCTGACCTCTCCTTTGCCCCATCGGTCAAGGCGATCTGCCAGTACCCAGACGTTAAATCAAACGTGCTGAGGAACTGGGCAGCCCCTAGCCGATCAATGAGCTCATCAGCTCTGGGGATAGGGTGCGCGTCAGTCTTGGTGACTGAATTGAGTCCTCTGTAGTCCACACAGAACCGGAGTTCAGGTGTGGCTCCCGGCGCAGCAGCCTTTGGGACCAAGACCACGGGGCTGGACCAAGGACTGCTGGAGGACTCAACCACCCTAAGAGCAAGCATCTTGGAGGCCTCCTCCTTAATGCAGGCCCTGACCCTGTCAGTCACTCTGTAAGCTTTATGCTTTACAGGTAAGCTGTCTCCTGTGTCCACATCATGGACGCACCAATCTGTGACACCAGGAACCAGGGAGAACAGATCTGGAAACTGCCCCAGCAATTGGCGGCAGTCTTCCTGTTGCTCAGGGGTCAGGGTGGGTGAGAGGTTAACTCCATCCACTGACCCATCTTTCTCACAGGCCACTAAGAGGTCAGGGAGAGGTTCAGACTCCTCTTCCATTCCATCATCAGTTGCCAACAACATGCCCACTTCGGACCTTTTCAAGTGGGGCTTGAGGCGGTTAACATGTAGGACCCTTAAAGGGTTCCTGGAAGTCTGCATGTCCACCAAGTAGGTCACTGGACTCTTGCGCTCCACAACCTCAAATGGACCCGTCCACTTATCCTGAAGTGCACAGGGCTCCACTGGGGCCAAGACCCACACCTCTTGTTCAGGCTGAAGCTCTACCAGAGTGGCATTCTGGTCGTACCACCGCTTCATCTCTTCCTGGCTGGCTTCCAGATTTGCCTCAGCAAGTTGTCTGAAGCGCCTGGTCTGGTTTCTGAAGGCCAGCATGTAACTGTATACATTCTGGGGAGGTTTCCTGGGAGATTGCTCCCAGCCTTCCTTTACCAAACTCAGTGGTCCTCTCACTGGGTGACCATACAGCAGTTCAAAGGGGCTGAACCCTAGGGACTTCTGTGGCACCTCACGGTATGCAAAGAGCAGGCATGGCAAGAGGACGTCCCACTTACGCCTCATTGGACCTTCCAGGCCCATGATCATGCCCTTCAGGGTTCGGTTGAATCTCTCAACCAACCCATTTCCTTGGGGATGGTAAGGGGTGGTGAACTTGTAGGTTACACCACACTCTTGCCAAAGGGACTTCATATATTTGGATATGAAGTTGGTCCCCCTGTCGCTCACCACCTCTAGAGGGAATCCCACTCGTGAGAAAATTCCCATCAGTGCACGTCCCACCACGGGGGCCGTCACTGTCCTCAGAGGGATGGCTTCAGGGTACCGGGTGGCATGATCCACCAAGACCAGGATGAACCTGTTGCCCATGGCTGTCTTGGGGTCCAGAGGCCCAACAATGTCAATGCCCACTCGTTGGAATGGAGGACTGACCACAGGGAATGGTTGGAGGGGAGCCTTGTTCTTCCCTCCGCTCTTCCCACTTGCCTGGCAAGTTGGACAGGTCCTACAATGAGCATCTGAGCTCTTGTGCATTTGGGGCCAGTAGAAGTGGGTGACAAGCCTGTCATAGGTCTTGTCCATCCCCAAATGTCCTGCTAACGGCACATCATGAGCCTGTCCCAGTAGGAAGGCTCTGAACTTCTGGGGTACCACCAGCACACGGGCTGGCCCAGGTTCAGCAGCCTTAGGCTCTGAATACAGGAGGTCATTCTCCCAGTACACATAATGTGTCTTGGCCTGAACACCATTGGCCTGGTCTGCAGCCTGCTGCCGCATACCCACGAGAGAAGGGCATTCTTTCTGCTCCCTGCAGAATTCCTCCCTGGAGGGGCCTCCTTCTTGCTGCCAATGGGTCAGCTCAGGCAGGTCCCCCAGTTCGGCAATCTGTTCCCCAGTAGGCTCCAGGGCATCCCCCTCAAGGTCTGCTTCCTCCTGGACCGTGGGAACAACAGGGGCCGGTTTCCCGTGCCCCCTGCGCCTTCTCCCTAAGGCCGGTTCCTGGGCCTCTCCTTCAGGCCCTAGGACCTCTTGATCACCCCTACTGGCTGCCATTGACCGGGTGGTCACGCACGCCCAGTCAGGTAGACCCACCATCTTCAGGTGAGTCGTCTTCTCCACCTTTTCCCAAGGGGAGTCCTCCAAGTCATTCCCTAGCAAACAGTCTACAGGCATGGCTTTCCTCACACAGACCTGCAGAGTACCAGACACCCCCCCCCCCCACTCGAAGGGAACTTGAGCCATCGGACACTGACTCTCTGAGTTGTCAGCATTGACAACCCTACAGTAGGCATGGGGTACAACCTGCTCCTGAGACACCAGGTGCTGCCTCACTGCAGTCACACTGGCCCCTGTGTCTCTAAGAGCCTCAGCTTTCTTACCATTGATGGTCACCACCTGCCAATATTTCTTAGTGTTAGAGGGCAGGTAGTTCTCAGGGACCATCTCACTGTCTCCTAGCGAGACTAGGGTCATCTGGACAGGATCTCCACCCCCCGGGACCACTACTTCTTCTCCCAAGTGAACACTAGTCACTTGCCGGGGTGGAGCACCAGTGGGTGCTGGTTTACCAAACAGGCGACACTTGGGGTCACTGGCAATGTGCCCCGGGTCACCACATCTGAAACAATTGAAGGGCCCCTTTGGAACAGGCCTACCTGTCGGGGCTCCATTCTGCTTTGGGGTGGGGGTGGCTGAGAACCTCGCTGCTGGTTCCCTTGGGGATTACTTTGGGGGCCTTTAGGGAACCCTTTCTGTTTACCCCTGTCCCCCCCACTCTTCTGCTGGGGACCCTGCCCACCCTTGGCGGAGTCTCCCACTGGACCCTTGTGGACCCTGGTGCTGAGGCAGCGGTCCGCCTCCTCAGCAAGCTTCCTCGGGTTGGACAGCTTGCTATCAATCAGGTGCTGGCGAAGCTCCGGAAAACAATTACTAGACAAGTGCTCCCATGCAATTAAATCAAAGAGACCTTGAAAATCATTCACCTTATTACCCTTCACCCAACCATCCAGGGCTCTGCAAAAAAAAGTCACATACTCCACATATGTACTCCCAGGACGCTTTTCACACCCCCTGAACCTCTGTCTATACATTTCAGGGGTAAGCCCATACCTGGTCATTAAGGCCTCTTTCATGCGGGGATAGGAACTCTGTTCTTCAGTGGGCAAATCTAGCAGGGTATCCCGCCCTTCGCTAAGGAACCTCCCCCACAACCCCGCTCCCCAATCCTTGTCAGGGACCCGGGGGGAGGACATGGCTACCTCATATGCCCTAAACCACTGTCCTATGTCATCCCCCCTAAAGAACTCCTTAACTACATCTTTGGGTATGTAGACCCTGGACTCTACCTGTACCGGCGTTGTGCTGCCACCAGAAGGAGTTGTTCCCAAACCTCTCAGCTCCAACTCCTTCAATCTCAGGTCATGCTCCATTTGGCGTTGCTGCGCCTCCATGACCAATCTTTGCTTGTCCATTTCCATTTGCCCAGCTAATCTTGCCATCTCCATTGCATGCGCCCTGTCTGCTGCCCTGTCCGCCAGCTCCTCTGGTGACAGGCCTCTGTTGGGCTCCACAGCGCCATCTGGTGGTATGATATCCACCGGATTCTGTGGATCTCTTGACTCTTTCCAGGCTCTCAGCGCCTTGATGAGTTGGCCTTTCTTTTTGCACCCATGGTGCGCAACTCTGAATTTTACACAGTAGCCTTTCAACTGCTCCACTGTGTAACCCTCCAGTCCTCTGTGTTCCCAATCCACATCTTCAATTCCAGAAATCACAGAGGGTGCTCTTTCAGCAGGGAGTGAGCCAGGCATGGCTTCAACAATGGCAGATGTCCCAACAAAATTAAAAAAATGGAAATCTGTGGCTGCGTTATAGGTCTGCTCTCACTATGTGGTGATCAGCAATTCACTGTATGTAAACTACAAATGCAAATTCGCAAATCCTCACCGCTGCGTCCAATGTTAGAATTGGGGGTCTCTGGTTGGCGCAAGTATGCACTTGTGACAAGCAGGGACCCTCTCCTCTAAGTCAGGGCGAAGGATGACCCCTTAGAATTACCCTTGCTCACCCTCTAGGTGCGTGGCGTGAGCAGCCAAGGCTATTCTTCAGGCGTTATTCAGTTAAGCATTTGTAATCACACACAGTAAAATGTACCAATCCCCCCACAAATGGACACCAGGCTGTGAATATATCAAAATACGATTCTTTATATAAAAATAGATATATATATGCAGTTCAGACTTAATACAAGACCAGTAACGTTTTAGGATGCCAACAGATTGTAAATAGGCAAGCTTCTCCTTGGTTGCAAGTTCAAATGTGGATTTCTTCGTTAAATGCTCCACCAACAGTTTTTTGTGTTCTACCTCTCTCTACATCACGTCTCTCCCAAGTTTGGTGGGTTTTGGAACCACCCCGGGCCTTCGGCGTGCTTGGCAGCGCCTCCCTCGCTCTCCGCTGTGAAATTGACTTGGCCCCTACCGCGGCTCACGCATCGGGCGTGAGCACGCCTGCGCCGGGACCGGCTCTTCCCCTCGGCTCGGGGACAGAGTCAGTTGCTGGCCGGCTCGGCGGTGCGGGAGGGCTCCGGGGACAGCGCGGCAGTCAGGGGGAGCTCGGGGTCCCTAACGGGGAGTGCAGACGGAGCGCACAGCTCTCACTCACCCGTGGGGACTCCGAGGACGCGCAGACTTCCTCCGTCGGCTCCAAGGCAAGGAGCGGCTCCAGCGAACGGGGAAATAACAAGTTGCGGGCCCCGAGCCCGGTGGTGACTTAGGAGCTCAAGGACACTTGGGGTTGGGCCGAGTCGGCACAGGCAGCGCGACTCGGTCCGGTGAGCACTTTGGGATCCCTTCGGACAGCGGAGGATCTCCGGGGGTGACACACAGCACGGGGGCCCTCTGTACCGACGGTACAGCGAGGGGGCTCCCTTCTCAGTGCGGCGCAGCCTCTCCTGGGGGGGCAGAGCCAAGCGGGGCGGCCGGGTGCAAAGGAATGCACAGATGGCCGTCCAGGCTACAGACAGCTCGGGTCCCCGGGATTCCGGCTGGAGGGGCTGAAATCGCGCTCAGGCGCTCCGTGAAGCAGGCAGGGGTAGAGGAGCGGCCGGCCTTAGCCCTGGGGCAGAGAGCGACTCCGGGTGGAGCGAGGCTCTCAAGGGCAAGAGGGCAGGCTGGCTCCCGGGTACCACGGCCCTAGGAGGGGCGAGAGGGGGCAGACTTCACCTCCGGCGGGAGGAAATACTCGGCCTCAGGCAGGGGACGAGCCAAAGCACAAGAGGACCCACTAGTCCTGGGGTCCAGATCAGGGGGCAAGCTCAATCAAGCCCTTGGAGAAAAGTTTCAAGCACAAGTCAGCAAAGTCTTTTAGAAAAGTCTTCTCCTCTCCTTCCTCAGCAAGGCAAGGCAAGCAGCAGGCCAGTCCTTCCAGCGTCTTCTTCTCCTTCTATTCGGGCAGAGGTTCTTTGTGGGAAACAGGATTCTGATTTACAAGGAGCAGGGCTCCTACTTTTATACAGAGTTTCTTTTGTTCTCACAGGCCAGGGGGGCCTTTGCATAACTGCTTTCAGTCTCTGAGCATTTATTGGGGGTACTTCTGGCTTCTGCTTTCAGTGTGTGGGCAGGTACATCAGACGCTCCACAGGGGGGCGGAGCCAGCATTGTGGGGACAGGGGCAGCCAGGAGTACCTTGTTGACTGTGCTTCGCCCTTCCTGGGCCAGGTGCAGGCTGAGTCATCAGTCGCTCCCCAGGGGGGCGGAGCCAGCATTGTGGTGGCAGAGCACAGCCTGATGAAGAGTCCAGGGCCACTCCTACCTCCCACTAAGGTGTAATCCTTCCATTCACCACCTGTCATCCCCCAGCCCTGTCACTCACACAACCCAGACAGTCAGATACACATCCAAGCAGAGGCGGGCTGAAATGGTTAGGCAAGCAAATGCTAACTTTCTAAAAGTAGCATTTGCAAACACAGGATATTAAAATAAACTTTACTAAAAGAAGTATTTTATTATTCTGAGTTCAGGCATACTAAACATGATTTTCTACCATGTTCCCTTAGCCTGCTGGGATTATAGTGTGTAATAATTCCAGCAGCTCTTCTGGCCTAAGGGGAACAGGTAGCCTTACAATAGTGAAAAACGAATTTGGCAGTAATTCACTATTAGGACATGCCACACTCATCAGAGCATGTCCTACCTTACACTTACAATGCACCCTGCCCTTGGGCCTACCATAGGGGTGACTAATATGAAGTTAAGGGAAGGTTTAGGGGCTGGCAAGTGTGTGCACTTGCCCAGCCAGCATGACAGTACCAGACTGCACGCAGGTTCTGCAATGGCAGACCCTAGACACATTTTAAAAGGCTGCTTCTGTGGGTGGCGCAACCAGCGCTGCAGGCCCACTAGCAGTATTGGCATTTACAAGCCCTGGCACTCCTGGTGCACTTTACTGGGGACTGACAGTAAATCCAATGAACCAATCAGAAATATCAATCACAGTTATACTTTTCATAGGGAGCACTTGCACTGCGGCACGGGTTGGCCGTGGCGCAGTGCCCTGAGCGGACACCAGCAAAAACATCTGAGGCACATCAGCAAAAAGAGGAAGGGAAACTCACGCCAAGGTGCCAGGTCTAACAGTTGTCTTATCATATTTAAATCGCCCCCTCAAAGGACGTAGCCCCCCGAACGCTCCAGAACCTTATCTGTCAGATCTGAATAAAAGGCAGGGTGGACGTAGTTAGGGCAGTAGGTATTAACTATGCAGATCTCCATGCCTTTCCCACAGCTGTCCGTCTCCAGTGGTGTCACATCAGTGGTGCTTTAGGGTTAATCCACGTCAGAACCTCCCTAACATGTGATGTAAATCCCGCCGTGTGTACATTACCCATTAAACCCCTGGATCACAATATAGGACTGTCTGGGTGGAGGTGCGTCTCCTGTAAGAGTGCAACGTCAACTCTATGTCTGGAGTGATATTGTAGGAACTTCCTGACCTTACGATGGTCATTGAGACCTCTGACATTCCAGGTCATCAGCGTCCGTGTATCTGGGGGCTCCCCAATTGGTGTCATCTGTATGTAAGCGGCCGGTGTATGGGCCCCAGCGATGTGTTCTGGACGTATACGATCCCGCCATGCCTTGCCACATCTGTGCCAAAAAAACAAAAACCACCAAAAAACAGCACAGTGTCCCACCCCTGTTCAAGTGGCACTCGAAAGAGCCGCAACTCCCCTATCCATCGCCCTCCCAGCTCTGCCCTACCCCAACTAGCCCGCTGAAATCCCCCACCCCTGCAAAACCACACACTCTCCCCTCCACATGCCCCAATAACAGCAAACAAAAACTGTAGAAAAGTGTAATTCACGCGGGGACGTAGGTAGCCAGCAGAAAAATCACAGTACAGTACAATGCCTAGTGACCACCCATCCCCCATCTCATATCAAGTATAGTTCGCGTGTAACAGCATCTTGCATATGTGTACCCCTGAACCAAGTATGCGCCATGCACACTCCTAATGGGACCATACATTCTGCGGTAGCTCTAACTCCTTCATCCGCAGGGCCCCTCCTCCTCCATTGACTCATAATTAATATACTTGCACATAGCCCCACCTCATTGTGCGACTGTTTATCATAACTTTGTGACACAATGTACTTCAGGACCATAACCCATTGAGAATCAGATCAGGCTGAACTTCACCCCTCCATCCCCTCAACCCCCCCATCCCGCAACACAAAGCCATTTAAGGGCAACCTCAGGAAAAAGGGCGCATAAGAGCCAGATCATTCCACCTACTCTTTGGCACCACCGACCCGGGACGCCCAACAGTCAGAACACATAGTCCGCCACCCGCAGCTGTGCATCTTAGTTAGTCCTGTTCATCCAAGGGGCCTCCCGCTGCTTCGTCCTGTAGCTCTCTGTTCAGGGAGGACCGCGTGTCCTTGTGACATTCTCTAAGGGCCTTCTGGAGCGCTTTAGGGTCAGTGAAAATCATAGACTTCCCCTGTCTGTTGACCCGCAGCTTCGCGGGGTACAGCATCGCAGAGTCAGTTCCCAACTCACGCAGCTGTCGTTTCATCGGTACAAACTGCCTCCTTGCTTCCCGAACTTTTGCCGTAAAATCCGGGAATAATGAGATCACCGACCCCTCGTAATGTAGCGGCTGTTTCTCTCTGGCGAGCTTCAGCGCCACGTCACGGTCCCTGTAATTTAGCAACTTCGCAATTATAGGTCTATGAGGCACCCCAGGTTTCGGCCTCGAGCCCAGAGATCGGTGGGCCCTCTCAACCACAAATATTCCAGAGAAGTCTGTGTCCCCTAGTATCTTCTTCAGTAGGCTTTCCACAAACACCTCCATATTCCCAGTTTGTGTGGTTTCCGGGAGACCCGTACTACGGAGATTGCATCTCCGAGAGTGGGCCTCTAAATCCTCCGTCTTGTCCTGTAAAATCAGGATCACTCTGCCCAGCTGTTTGTGTTCCGAGTCCAGGGTCGTTTGTGCCTCTTCTACTTCCGTCAGGCGACGTTTGGACATGTCTATTCGTTCCGCCTGTTTGTCGAGCCTCTCCGCCATGCGGTCCATTCGATAGGCGAGCGCGTCCATCTTGGATCCCAAGGATGCCATCCCGCCCTGCAGGCTCTTCTGCATGGCGAGCAAAAGGCTGCGGATATCCCGCTGCGGGAGCTCTTCGATAGGTTCCAACTCTCAGGGCCCTCCTCCCGGTGTGGTCTCGACAGTCTTGGGCCTCTTCGGGTCAAACGTCAGCTTAGGCTGGTTCTGGTCCGTCCGTCCCATCTTGTTGTTGCTGTGTGTCCCCCTATCGCAGGGGGTATAGTCAGGGCCTTAGTGTCCAAGTGCCGGGGTCGCCGCAGCTCCCACCCCATGGTAAGCCTTTCTGCAGAAATGTGGCGAGCACCGCAGGCGACCACACAGATACAGCATGCCTTGTCCCTCATGGGAGCTTGTAACTTTGCGAATCACCTGAGTTACAGTCAGAGCCACAGCAACTTTTTAATCTGGCCCGTCATTCGCCTCGCTCTAGACCCTCTTCAGTCTCTGCTGGGATACTCTCAAAGGCAGCAGTGCAGGGCTCCTGGACGCCTCTGTGCATGAGAGGAGAGGCGACCAGCTTCCCACACTGTGTAGCCCCAGCTGTCGCACCCCTACGCGCCTCAACCCTGCTGGCAGCACTTCCAACTGTTCACTCTGGAGGCTGGGGGAGCCGATTAGGGTCTAGAGGGGCCTCCGCGTCCCAATGTAGTCCTGCCTCCACGCGTAGCTGCTGTGTCCTTCTCCGCCGTAGTGCTCTATGGCCACCTCCCCCACTGCACCTCCTCTCCTGCAGCGGGCACCTCTGCTCCTATTTGCCGTTGGGGGAAGAGGGCCGAGGAGCCCCCCACAAGGGGGATACCAGTCCAGCCCGTCACCGGGGCACAGCACACCGTGGGGGCCTCTCCTGGCAGAACTCACTGCCCCCCTCCGTCTCTGTGTTGGCTCTCACGGCCTGTGCCCAGTCCCCACCAGGGGCCGCTCTTTAGGCCTCACTTTTCCTGCCGACAGTGGAATCGACCTCTGCCGCTACACAGCACACTCTGCCCCCCGCAGTCACGGTGTTGGCACTCGTGGCCCCAGGCTCGGCCTCCGCTCCAGAGGCTGCTCTGAAGGCCTCACTGGTGCGTATTCACCTCCCCGCCTGGTAGCGCCTCCTCCTGCACTGTTCCTCAGTCCACACACCACCCGAGCTGACTCATGATCTCAAGAGGCGGGGTGTATCGCTCCTCGTATTTCCCGCCAAACGCGGGATCGACCGCCGCCACCGCTGTACAGCCGCCAGGACAGCGGCCTAGTCAGAGCATCCACCCCTTGAAGTTAATTCCGCCCTGCAGCTCCCGCTGCAGCCGGCGTGCCAGGCCCACGCGGCTCGCTCAGCGTGACGGGGGTGGGCGGGATCCGGACCCACGCAATTCGTGGACCACAGCAGTCCTGGGGCTCGGTCCGTCTAGTTAGGGCAGCTGATAGTGGAATAGCACGCAGAATTGATGTAGGATAGTTACACGAGACGGGGAGCTCATGGTTCAAGCAGCCATCTTGGTTGCGAGCTAGCTCCGCCCCGCCTGGCCTTTGTAATTGCATTGTTTACATCAGATTCTCCTCGTGCCCGGCCTGTGTTATTGCATTGTTTGCGTCAGATTCTCCTCGTGCCTGGCCTGTGTTATTGCATTGTTTACATCAGATTCTCCTAGTGTCTTGCCCGTCTTATTGCATTGTTTGCGTCAGATTCTCCTCATGCCTGGCCTGTGTTATTGCATTGTTTACATCAGATTCTCCTCGTGCCTGGCCTGTGTTATTGCATTGTTTACATCAGATTCTCCTCGTGCCTGACCTGTGTTATTGCATTGTTTGCACCAGATTCTCCTAATGCCTGGCCTGTGTTATTGCATTGTTTGCGTCATGTTTTCCTAGTGCCTAGCCTGTGTTATTGCATTGTTTGCGTCACGTTTTTCTAGTACCTGGTCTGTTATTGCATTATATGCGCTGCTTTTGGTATGTTATTATTCTAATAGTTGCAGCTTTTCTAACAAACATGGTACGTTTTATTCCAATCAAGTGTATCTGACTGCAAGGACACTGCACTCTCCCTGCAGTAGCAATCTTCTTCCTATTTATGTAGCAACAGACAGCACAGCATGTCAGCCAGAGATGTCGTAGGGTCAGAAACAGTACATAGGTAAGTAGGTATGATGGAAAACAAACTGAGTAAGATTTTAAAGGAAGAAGCTGCTGTGATAGACGGCAAAACATCCATTTCAAAGTTCAAAGTTCAAAAAGTACTTTATTCGGTTAAAAGACTATAACCATAAAAGCAACAACATGAAATTACAATTTACCCAGGGAAATTTAAAAAAGAACAGATTATATTTCATCAACATCAATTGTTTTCCATAATTTAAAAACATGTTTAAAAAAACCTACAACTACTGCAACAGTTAAAACAGTGTCCATTCTCTGCAGTTCTAAAAATGCTGGGCGACATCTATTTAAATTAATTTCTTTGAGGATTGGGATAATGAATTTCCTACGTGGTAAAATATAACATTTACAAAAGAATAAAATATGGATATCAGATTGGGACGAAGATTCATCACACGGGCACATAGGCAAATTTCGCAACCATGAATTCATTTCTGGGAAGGACAAGAGTCTACAAACAATATTTAGTCTAAAACGGGTCAAGAGAAATCGGTCATAATTAGACATTGGCAGGGTTAAATACGGCTGTATTTTATCAGAAGTTAATAACAGGAGATGTGAGGTAACTGTCTTTTTCTTCATTTCTTCTCGCCTTCTCTTCTCCTCGAGGTATTCCATACACAATTTTCTCAGCAATTTTCAGGATATATTAACCATTGTGAGTGGATCATCATAATATTGTTGGCAACCAATTTCAAAAGAAAACGTTTAACGTAATCTAGCCAATCAAATCTACCCACATTTTCCAATTTTAACACATCCTGCAACATAGCCCGGTTCATGACAACTCATTTGTTGTCCATACCCTATGCCACAGAAGGATGGGCTGTGTTTTAATTATATCTGATATATGAGGTTGTCCAAGTTCAGTGTGACAGATGTAGGTCGCAACACTTTGTGGTACTGTCAGGACGTCCCTCATAAACTTATTTTCGGCTATTTGAATTGATTTTATGTTTGAATACCCCCAAAGACCCGAGCCATACAAAGCTACTGATGTACACGTGGCATTATATATAATTAAGATTTCTCTTATTGGTTTCTTGCCCAACTTTTTTATAAAATTCTTTAAGGCCAATATTGTTTTTAAGAATAAAAGAGTTCTGGCCTTTACAGCACTTGTCCAAACCCCAGATTCATGGAACAAAATACCAAGGTAGGGGAAAGTAGGGGTGTTTTCCGAAGGAACATTATTTATGAACATTCTTCTCATCTGCTTTCCGGTTCTTGTGCCACAGTTCATGGAGAAGGTTTTACTACAATTGATCTTTAAATCTAAACTCAACATGAACTTCTCAAAGGTTGTTATCAATTTCTGCAGGGCCAAGGGAATCCGTGCCATTAGGACTGCATCATCTGCATACAAGAGTGCAGGGATAGATCTCTTACCAACCCTGGGCATATCCCTGCACTCCTGCAGCAGACGATGCTCAAGTCCATTTATATAAACCAGAAATAAGAATGGAGCCAGGACGCACCCCTGGCGTACTCCGCGTCCCACGCCGAATTTTTTGGTACATTCGCCCCCCTTACCATAACGGACTCATGCTGTGGCTCCTGAGTATAATTCTCTCAGAAAGCAAATGATAGAATATTCCACGCCCAGCCCTTTCAAAATTGCCCACAATTTAACGTGTGACAAACGTAAGGTACAGGCGTTCACCTTTTACCTTAGTATACTTTTGTTGAACGATCATTAAGTTTAAGCATTGTTCAACTGTTCCAATGCCCTTCTGAAATCCAAACTGTAGGTCACTCATTATCTCATTCTCCTCAGCCCAGCTTTGAAGTCTTGCCAGGATGACTCTCCCAAGGATTTTTATAGATGAGTCTAGAAGGAAGATTGGTCTGTATCATACGCAATTTTGTCTATCTCCCTTCTTGTATATCGGCACAATAACTGAGGTAAACCAGGACGGATTTAAACCCCTTGCTAGTGCTGCATTAAAAAGTTGTACCAGCATGGGGCCCCAGATCTCGCTATTTGCTTTATACAAATCTGCTGGGATCCGATCAGGACCTGCGGCCTTGCCACCCTTCGTTGCTTTCAAACCCAACATAACTTCCTCCAGAGTTATCACCAGTTTCTCGGCTACTACTCCTATATTACCCATTGTAATAGGACCTATAGTAGGGCTTTCATCTTGGGACCTGTAAAGGTTAGAAAAATGTTCCACCCAATCCTCCTCAGTAATTGCAATCTCCATGCGCGCCTTGAGATTATCATAGAGAAAAGGGGCATTTACGGCCCTCCAAAATGCGGATGCATCCTTGGACTGTGATGCTTCATATAGAACTTCTAGGGACTCCTTTTTTAAAGCATTTTTCCTATTTTTTAAAGCCTCATTATATATTTTCCTAAAACCTCTTATTTGTAGAGGATCTCGGGGTGTCCTATGAATAGCATATTTCAAATCAGTCAGTGCCCTTGTACATGCATTGTCAAACCAACTTTTATTACCCTTTGCCCATTTCTTTACCTCCACCCGCAGACTATTTTTAATTGTAGAAGCTATAATATTAAAATGCTCTATTATATGTTCGCTATTAGACTTCTCTCCCAGGCAAATCACGAAACTATCCGAACAAACATTCAACAATTTACCTAGGAACATTTCTGGGACCACCTTACCCCATTTTAGAGTATACCCATTCTGTCTCCCAAGGACCACATCAGGGACTGTGCATAGGGAGAGCACATCTTCATGCTGTTCAAAAAATGGGGTTTCAACCTCCATTATTTGGGGCAGATGGCCACTTAATGGTAACTCCATAGTCTTTAGCCTATTAATCTTATGGCTATAACTATTTGAGGAAATGATGAAGTCAATAGTGGTCAATGCTCCTCTGCCAATAAATGTGGGCACAAAGGGAGTTGGTTTTTGGGCAATTTCATTTGCATATCCCAGGTCATACATAAACAATATTTCATTTAATAAGTCCCCGGTCAAGGAGTTGTCAAAATGTATTAGATTGATCTCCTGCTCTAACATTAGGCCACAGATGCCTTGTTTGCCCTTTTTACAGAGTGGACAATTAAAATCCCCCCCCCCCATAGAATTATTACTTCCCTGTCGTTTTTATCTATTTCATGTTGTATATCCTCCCTCAGCATTTTTAAAGTGCTAAGAATTTCATTTTTCGGGATATGATTGTGAAAGTTTATAACAACAAAATTAATTCCCTTCTTGTTGATTAACATTATCACTTGATAATAACTAGATTTTGGTGTAAAACAGACCTGCTCATACTTGAGCTGGTTTGAGAGAAACGTAATTAGGCCTCCCTTTGCTCGCCCGTGTTGGCCCCCCACGGCCGGAGTGAAGAAGCTTCTATAGCCGCTTATGTACACTGGCTCGGTAGACCAGGTTTCTTGCAAGGCCAAAATATCGCAACGATTTATAACACTTTCCCAGGATGGATTTTTAATTTTCTGCCTCAATCCTGCCACATTCCAAAATAAAAGTGTGCAGGATTTCCTGTTCTCATTTACTACATAATCACAAAAGGAGGCATTAATCAGATCCTTTTCGTGTAAGGGGGAACTAGCTCCTCCACATATTCCCCCCTCATTTAGATCAAGGTTGCTGAAGGTCTTGCAACAATCTTCTTCATTATCACCATGAGTCACTGTGGGGACAATTTCTGCTTGAATAATATCCTCATTACCCTCCCATAACTTCTGATCTTTTGTATTCCCCTTGATTTTATCAGTGTTCTCCCCTAATCCAAATGTTTTAATAAGGGGAGTATCCTTCTTGGGTCAATCCACAAATTCAAGGCCTGAGAATGCATCAAACCGATTGTGGGTTGGTATATTATAAGCAGGTAAAGCTATACCTCTATTGTCCCACAAGTAATTATTTCCAAAATTAGGACCTGGGGTTGGTGGATAAGTCTGCCTAGGATGGAAATTAAATGATCTCTGTGGTTGGGAGAGAAAAGTCTGACTATGTCCATGATGGTTGAAGCCAAACCTGTTTGCAGACTGCCTTTCTACTTTTTGGTTTTTAGGATATTGGGCTGGAAAGTATGGATAAAAATAGCTAAGATAATGTGTAGAGATGGAATCACTACTTCTTGACTCGTACCAATCCCCAATGTGCCTGACAGCTGTGTGATCTTTAAAGTTCACGATGATTACATCCCCTTTCCTGTCTTTAGGCCGTGATCCCACCCAAATCGAACGCCTAACATTTCAAATTTCCCCATTAATGTGGGCAGGCAAAGGTCTATTGTTACATAGCCAGTAGGTAACTTTATTTCTTAAGGCTCGGTCGTCTTCCCTAGTGCCTAAAGGGAGCCCAGGGACACCCGCCATGGCAATCGCATAAGGGGCAGCTTCTGGCGGTAGATCTACTATTCTGTGTGATTGCCAGTTTGTATTATGCAAATTCCTTGCCCCATTATCCTTAATAACCTTGTTTTGCGGGAGTTCTACCTTTTCTTCTGAGATCAAGTTATCCCCCCTTTGATCACCTACTTTACTTGGGAGCTGAGCTTTAGAAACAGGCTTCTTCTTCAGCAAAGGGGATGTCTGCACTTTTTTAGGGGAAACACAAGTTGGCTTTTTGCCAACATGATTAGATTTTATAGAGAGAGTGGGACATAGTGGGGCTTGTTTCGTTTCTGATATCGTTTTTACAGATTTTACTCTGGGGTTTATATTAATCAGCTCCTTCGCCAAGTCCGATAATAAAAGTGTGTTTCTTTCTACCTTTTTATCGATCAAGTCTAGGTGCGTGTTAATCATCCTGGTCTTTTCTAAAAGAGGCTGCATTAGTGATTTTACCAAAAATGTAAATTTTTTCCAACAGGCCACCCTCACTGATAGAACAGTGGGTTGTCATTAAGGGGACCATGGGAGGAGTCAACGAATCGACCACATCCAACAATGTTGAAGTTGAGCTCCTCTTTTGTATTTTGGCTTGCCGGTTCTTTAATGGACCGCCCCCTCTTTTTTTAATTTTGACCTTAAGTGGTGACATATAGTTCGTATTAGAAGGAGATGCAATAGAAAATCTAGGGGAATTTGATAGCCCTTCATCATCATTGCTATTATACAAACTCAGCAATGACACAAGGGTACTGGTAGGCGTACTCAACAGAGGAACATCAGTGCTATAATTAGCCGACACTTCTCCTTTATCCTCCATATCTTCAATATTTACTAACCCAGTATGTTCTACTATAATGTTTGTTGAATTTGGCGATGGCGCAGTCCCTATTTGCCCCAGGGAGGATCGTTTTCCAGTCATTGAATCCAGGGAAAGACCCCTCTTAAAATCGGCTGTATCTACTCTTTTTTTGTAATGCTTCCCCCCACGTCTCAGTTGTGCTTTTTTATATATTCTGACCGATCTTGGGGCTGACGGTGCATGCTCTATTTCCTCAATAGAGATATCTGGCCGATCTTCATGCCTCTCAGCATGCACCAGGGCTATAGCCGTCACAACTTTCCTTACACCAATAGGGGGTTATTGGGCATAGCTGTATCCGCCACTAAGAGGGACGCCTCTTCCTGTAACTTTCCAGGACTCCCCCGGCCTAGGGAAGCCCTTCTATCGTTATTGATCTGGTTTACCTTCTTGATCAGGTAATTGTCCATGGTACCTAGCCCAGAAGCAATTTTATCACTTTTACCTCTAGACATCTAATTAACTTATTGCTACACTCGGTCTGAGAGTTGATATAGCGGTACAGCCCTAAATCATTCAGCGCTCTTTACACGCACCAAGTATTATAATATGAGCTCTCACTTCGATACATATGGTCCTTCCCGGCAAATCCAAAGTCTGTGGCCCAGTCCAGTCTCTTCAGGCCTCTGAGGGCCTAAGAGGCCCGCCTTTTGCCCGGGCTTAGCCCGGCGTGCGACCTCGCGGGGCGAGGGACCAGGTGTGCTCTTATGCACCTCCTGGCGCGCGAAGATGCCTCGTCCTGCCCCAAAGGATCGTGGGACTTGCTGTCCTCAGCGGAGCCAAGCCCGGCCGGACAGCAAACTGGAGCAGGGAAGTCTTCAGGAGATGGAGAAACGGAGCCAAGCCCGGCCGCGGTGCAGGGGAAGAGAGTTCAGAGCAGGCCAGCAGCGAAAGACGGCATGTGAGGAGAGCTCCGGTTCGAAATAAAAATCACAATGGGCTCAGCACCAGGTGTGCTCTTATGCGCCTCCTGGCGCGCGAAGATGCCTCGTCCTGCCCCAAAGGATCGTGGGACTTGCTGTCCTCAGCGGAGCCAAGCCCGGCCGGACAGCAAACTGGAGCAGGGAAGTCTTCAGGAGATGGAGGGGCGGAGCCAAGCCCGGCCGCGGTGCAGGGGAAGAGAGTTCAGAGCGGGCCAGCAGCGAAAGACGGCATGTGAGGAGAGCTCCGGTTCGAAATAAAAATCACAATGGGCTCAGCACCAGGTGTGCTCTTATGCGCCTTCTGGCGCGCGAAGATGCCTCGTCCTGCCCCAAAGGATCGTGGGACTTGCTGTTCTCAGCGGAGCCAAGCCCGGCCGGACAGCAAACTGGAGCAGGGAAGTCTTCAGGAGATGGAGGGGCGGAGCCAAGCCCGGCCGCAGTGCAGGGGAAGAGAGTTCAGAGCGGGCCAGCAGCGAAAGACGGCATGTGAGGAGAGCTCCGGTTCGAAATAAAAATCAACTTTAGTTTGGAAGGGATTCCCTAAAGAATTTATAAACGCAATACAGGCATTATACAGTCACCCGAAGGCAGCAATCCATATTTCTGGGGATCTTTCAGACAATTTGGCAACAACAAAGAGGACCAGACAAGGTTGTCCTTGTTCCCCCTTGATATTTGCCTTGTACATTGACCCATTTTTAAGTAGACTGGAAAAAACAAGAGGTATCATTCCGGTTAGGATACACCTGGCTGCATATAAAGTGTTTGCCTATGCAGACGATGTCGCTATCGTAACTTCGGATATTAAGAGTGCTTTACCGAAGATAGTGGAATTGGAATAACAGTTCGGGGGATGTTATGTTATGTTATGTTAAGTATGTTTGTATAGCGCATGGCTGCCCCAGCAACAGGGCGTCCCAGCGCTTGCAGAATAGTCAACCAGAGGAGTGAGCAGGACAGGTAAGTTGAGCTAGAGAAGCTTGTGCTAAATGGAGGCGAACAGCCAGGTTTTTATTTTTTTCCGGAAGAGCCAGTGGTCTTGCGTGCCTCAAGGGGGATGGAATTCCATAGAGCAGGGGCCAGGGATTTGAAGGAACGTCCGCCTGCTCTGCTCTTGCGTACCCTAAAGGTGCGGGCGAGGTGAAGGTCCACAGAACGAAGGGCACGTGTGGGGACGTAGAAAGAGCAGAGACCCCGTAGTATTTGGGGGGCCTGGCCACGTAGGATTTTGTGGGTTAGATAGAGTGTTTTAAATTGAATTCTCTGTTTCACCGGCAGCCAGTGAAGACGGCGAAGGATGTGTGAGGAGTGGCAGCGTTTGGGTAGGGCAAAAAGAGTACGAGCTGCTGCATTTTGAGCCCTTTGGAGTCTATTCGTGGTCGTAAGGTTAGCACCAGGCAATAGGCCGTTGCAGTAGTCCAAGTGGGATAGAACCAAGGACTGGACTATTACTTGTCTGCTGGGCGGCTCAAAGAAGCCCAAAATGGGCTTAAGGGTGCGTAGGCGACCAAAACAGGTACCAGCCACCTTTTTTGTGTGTGATTCTGTTAGAAACGGGACCCCCGGCCGGCCAAGGCTCACGCCAAAGTCAGTCAGGGATCACTATTTCTAAGTCAGGGCAAGGGAGTTACACACCAACATAACCCCTGCTCACCCTCTAGGTAACGTGACGCGAGCAGCAAGGCTAATCTCGGAGGCGATGTGTAAAGCGTTTGCGCACGCACCCAGCAACAACACCCAAGGCCCACCACAAAGGAAACTCTACACAAGGTTATATCAAAAATAGCCTTTGTATTATAGGAAAACACAGTAGATAACACACACACTTTACAATGTGCCACAGGCACGGGCAGAATTTACAAGGGATTATGTACAGGACAGGGCCACCTGGAGCACTGTCAGGGGTATGCACTTTTAGAACTAATACTTGTAGGTATAACACTTAGCACATAGACATATAATGACTGTAGCATTAAAAATAGTAAATGTAGCACACAACTAGGAATTACTGGTAAAGGGTAAATAACTCCTACGCAACCCTAACCACTGTAGGAAAATCACGCAGGGAACTAGGACCTTATTATCAGGACCTATAGGAACATAAACAATCACCTAAGCAAGTCACATTTAGCAAAGGTAATACAAAATAAACAATCCTCTAAGCAGGTCACTTTTAGCAAAGGGGAAGAAACATAAACAAGCACCTAAGCAAGTCACATTTAGCAAAGGTAATAAAACATAAACAATCCTCTAAGCAGGTCACTTTTAGCAAAGGGGAAGAAACATAAACAATCACCTAAGCAAGTCACATTTAGCAAAGGTAATAAAACATAAACAATCCTCTAAGCAGGCCACTTTTAGCAAAGGGGATAAAACATAAACAATCACCTAAGCAAGTCACATTTAGCAAAGGTAATAAAACATAAACAATCCTCTAAGCAGGTCACTTTTAGCAAAGGGGATAAAACATAAAACAATCACCTAAGCAAGTCACATTTAGCAAAGGTAATAAAACATAAACAATCCTCTAAGCAGGTCACTTTTAGCAAAGGGGATAAAACATAAACAATCACCTAAGCAAGTCACATTTAGCAAAGGTAATAAAACATAAACAATCCTCTAAGCAGGTCACTTTTAGCAAAGGGGATAAAACATAAACAATCACCTAAGCAAGTCACATTTAGCAAAGGTAATAAAACATAAACAATCCTCTAAGCAGGTCACTTTTAGCAAAGGGGATAAAACATAAACAATCACCTAAGCAAGTCACATTTAGCAAAGGTAATAAAACATAAACAATCCTCTAAGCAGGTCACTTTTAGCAAAGGGGATAAAACATAAAACAATCACCTAAGCAAGTCACATTTAGCAAAGGTAATAAAACATAAACAATCCTCTAAGCAGGTCACTTTTAGCAAAGGGGATAAAACATAAACAATCACCTAAGCAAGTCACATTTAGCAAAGGTAATAAAACATAAACAATCCTCTAAGCAGGTCACTTTTAGCAAAGGGGATAAAACATAAAACAATCACCTAAGCAAGTCACATTTAGCAAAGGTAATAAAACATAAACAATACTCTAAGCAGGTCACTTTTAGCAAAGGGGAAGAAACATAAAACACATTGCACATGAGGCATTAAAACACATTCAGAGGTGCAGGTAGAACATTTGCGCAGGAATCACATTAGCAAGTAAACCATGAATGCGCAGGGTGCACATGGCACAACACTAGAAATGACCCCCAGGCCAACTGGCCTCGCAAGGGCTGAAATGTCCTTAGTCCAATTTGTCAGGGCGGCTGCGCAGGCAGCAAAGAACAAACCTAAACGAGGCAACTGTCCACTAAGTGCTGGACAGTTGTAAAGCAATGATGGGCCAACGTTGGAGCCTCGTGAGCTCAAGAACAATGGTGGGGCGAAACACAGCGTGGGAGCCACGGGGCTCTAACCAACTGCATGTGTCCCCCAAGAGCCTCTCTGGGCCCTAAAACAAATATGGCACTTAAGAGCTTCTGCGCTCTAAAACAATGATGGGCTTTGAGCCTCTCAGGCTCTGAACAAGTATGCCCTTCGTTGGAGTCCCCCCTCTGGGCACTCGAAATAGATCATGGCCACTGGGAGCCTCGGGCTCCTGATCACAAATGCGGGGTCGTTGGAGTCCCTCACGGGGGACTCAGAACAAATGCAAATGCCCCACAAGCCTCTCTGGGCTCTAAACAACTATGCGCGCTGAGCCTCTCGGGGCTCGAACACAACTGGGCCTCTCTCAGGCCCGTGCACTGGAGGGGAGGGGTGGGCACCGGCAATGTGCCCCGACGCCCTCCTCCCTTCACTCGCTCTCCCGGCCCCACTCACCGGCTTCTCTTGGGCCTGACGGCAGTCTCGCTGGGGCTGCGGGCGGGGCTCCTCTTCCTCGGGGCCTCGCTGGCGGCGCTGTTCTCTTTTCCCGGGGCTCTCCCTTCACTCTGGAGCCTCGGGACGGGCAGTGCAGGCTGCTTCCTGCTTCTTCCTCCTCCCCCGCCTTCCTCCTCCCTCCTCCCTCCTCCTCCCCCCATGATGGCCAAACCCAGCGCGGCCTGGCCTGGCCGTGACGCTGGCGGCTCCTTCGGCTTCCCCTCTGCGTTTCTTTGTCCTGGGCTGCGGCGGTGAGAACACGGGGCAATGCCGGGTGGGCACCGGCTCGTTTCAAATAAACAATTACTCGAGGTGGGCACTCGAAGGGTGCAAAAATAGCAGCCAGGTCCCTGGCGGGGTGGGCACCTGCCAGGGATACGAAAACAGCCAAAACGGGTCAAATGCCGGGTGGGCACCGGCGAAGAGCAAGGGAAGCGCTCCCAATCGCTGGTGACAAAATAAAGCGCTCCCAGGCGCTAGGGGCAAGAATAAAGCGCTTCCAGGCGCTCTGGCAAAAAGTAAAGCTCCAGCAGGGTCTGGAGGCAGGCAGGGGGCAAGGCTGGGCCCAGAGCCAGCTCACTGGGTCTCCAGGCAGGGAGACAATCTAAGTGGCGGTCCTCCTGGCCCCAGCAACAGCAGCAGCCCCCTCAGGATCCTGGAACAGAACAGAACCAATTGTAAGGGGACACAGCCCCTTCTTATACAGTGAAATCCTTTGTTTGTAGGTGCAGGGTGGGGGAGAAACCAGTCGCAGCTGGTTTTGGAGCACCCTTGATGGCTCAACCACCCCTTTCATTCACTAGGGAGGCTAGGGTCGTTAGACGCACCACAGGGGGCGGAGCCAGCATTGTGTGGGGAAAGCCCAGCCCCATTCAGGAACCAGGTGCAGCCCTCCCTCACATCACTCAGGCTGATCTCTCCACTCACTCCTGGGCAGACCCATCCAGACTTCCTGGAGCCAGGCTTCTCCAGCCAATCACGCTCCAGCACCCTCACTGCACACACACATCAATGTCTAGAAGTGGCACTTCCCCACTAGACACATACAAGCTGCACATACCATTGCACAGCATTCACTCTCACGAGTTCGCACATACCAAACTCGAGCCTGCACTCCCCACACATCAGGAACTAACATAGATACACACATTCCCCATTCATTCCTACGGGAGGGCAGGCCAGCCTCACTACATGCACGCACTTTACCCTGGGACACAGGGAAAAAGTGCGCAGAGACCAAAAAATCACTAACCCAGATCACATACTAAAAGCAAAAAGATTAGGGGTGAACCTGCCAGAAGGGCCAAGTCCAACCCAACAGACTCAAAGGAGAGAGAGTTGTCCATTAGGACTCCCAGATTCTTAACTTCCTTCTTGGGAATCGGGGGAGGGCCCATCGTCGGGGGCCACCACTGGTCGCTCCATTTCTGTGAGTCCCGACCAATCAGGAGAACCTCCGTTTTTGAGGAGTTAAGTTGGAGACCGTTCTCCGTCATCCAGCGTGAGATGGCTGTGACATCTTCCTGAAATTATACCTGATCCGATATGGTGTTATTGGAAAAGGTGAAAATAAGCTGCGTGTCGTCAGCATACGAGATCAACTTGATCCCGCGTTCTTTTGCTAGCAGGGCCAAGGGGCGAACATACACGTTAAACAGCGTAGGGCTGAGGGCAGAGCCCTGGGGAATGCCGCATTTGAGAGAGAATTTGCTGGATGAATAAGGTGGGGCGTGAATCTGGAAGTAACGATCAGACAGAAAGGATGCGAACCATGCCAAAGCCTTGCCCCAGACCCCGATCTCCCCGAGACGTTTGAGTAAAATCTCGTGGGAGACCGTGTCGAACGCCGCACTTAGGTCGAGCAGGATCAAAGCTGAGGTGTGTCCAAGGTCCTGTGATAACCTTAGCTGCTCCGTGACTGCCAGGAGCGCAGGCTCTGTGCCATGGTTTGCCCGGAAGCCGTTCTGTGACTCGTGCAGGATCCCATGTGCTTCCAGATATTTGGTCAGGGTGGAGTTCACATGGGCCTCCATCACCTTGGCCAGGTACGGTAGGAGGGAGATGGGTCTGAGGTTTTCTGGCAGGGAAGGGTCCCGGTGTTTTTATTTAACAGGGGGATGACTTTGGCATGTTTCCAGGATCTGGGGACTGGGCAGGACTGGAGGGATCTGTTAATCAGTTCCCCGCCTACGAGCAGAATGGAGTCCTGGAATTGCCTGAAGGTATCAGGTTTGACAGGGTCATCGGGTGACCCAGACTTTACCTTTATGGCCAGGAGCTCGAGGTCTTTATTGGTCATAAGCGGGAGAGTTGGGAGGGAGTAACGGGAGTCCAGCTGGTCAGGGGGGACGGGGGGTCGGCCGGGTAACGGGGAGGGTCCACTAGTATTCAGCAGTTTATAGATCCCCTCTACTATATTATTAAAGAAGCAGGCCAGATCTTCACATTGAGAGTTGGAAACTATTGTACTGTTGGTTCCCTCTGTTACTTTAGTCATATCTTTAATTAGTGAGAAGATAGTTTTGGATGGGTTGGGACTGATTTTAATCATGTTCGCATGGAAAGCAGCTTTCGTTTTTAGGACTCGCACCTGCGACGCATCGCGAAGCGATGTCGCAGCGAGACCTATTGTTGTCAGCTCTGCTTACAAGGAGCTAAAGGGCGACAAGAGATGGGCACGCGCAGCCTCAGGAACCGGATCAGGTAGCGCACTCGTTCACCATCTCCTGTCTCCCTTTTAGCTCCATGTAAGCAGACACACACGAGCTCACACACAGAGACACACACACGCACACACACGAGCACACATACACGCACGCACACATAGAGACACACCCCCCGCCCCCGCCGCCGGGCGCACACACACACACACACACACACACAAGCGTACAGAGACACACCCCCCTGCCCCCTACAACTAAGCCCCTCTCACCTCATCGGCACCACTCCGGACTTCTTCAGCCTCCGCGGGGCTCTCCCTCGGGCATTGGAGCCCCGTGTCTCCACTGCTTCTCTGGCCAGGCACTCCGTGGGCGCAGGCTTCTCGCAGAAGCCGGAAGTCCCGCCCCACCACAGGTTTCGTTTTCGCCAGTGCACGCGCACGTCTTGTTGTTGCGCTGTGTGTGACATGGACACCACTGTGTCTCAGAGGAAGCTGGATTGCCGTAAGAAGCCCTCGGACCCAATTCCACAGTAGAGTAACTACTTTCTTTTCACAATGTTTAATAAACTTTCTAATGTTTCTAACTCCACACCGCTACTTTAAAGCCGAGCCTGCTCCCACGTCTTTTTCCACTTTAATTTAACAGAATGTGCTCTCACAGCGTCAAAGCGTAACGGTCTCCGGATTTGCGTCTGGAAGGGGGAAAAACAAGCCTCTGACGGCACAGGTGTCACTGTTCTCACAGGTGGACACAACAGCGGTTCTAAGTGCTGCTTTTAGCCGGAACCGTCGTAGACATCACCTAGAGTGAGCGGCTTCGTGGTGCTGGCCGGTCGTCAGGGAACGGGAGAACAGGAGCGTCCTAGAAGTATCCTGTTCGGCAGACCTGACCCCGGCGGCACCGGAATCAGAATCTGCAGGGTTAAAAGGTGAACTTGCAGTAAACCTGCCCCCTCCAAGGCCGGGCATTAAATATTCAAGGCCATCTGATCGGGAGGCTGTCTCAGAGCTGGAGGCTGTCTCGGAGCGGCGCTTTCTCCTGCCAGACCCGGTCTCGGCCACTCTCCGTTTCACCGACGCCCTGCCAAAAACCCCATTTAACGCCTTCACTCCTTGCCAGGCACAACAGCTCTTGGTTGATGCTCGGTGGGTCAATGCACCGGGTACTGACAGTGTAACCTCCACGGGAAACCACCCCATCCCGGCAATTTGTGTGCTTGGGCGGAACAATCTATTTCGGGAGCGCCTCTGAAAATAGTTAGCAGCACTTTCTTCAAAGCGCTGGACAGAACGCTCTCACTCTTTCCTGGAGCGGGCCTATTTTGATGGGAGGACAGGGTCAACAACCTGGGGATTTATTTTCACCCATAGCGCCCCCCACCCCCCTCTCCTTGGGCTTTGGGAATCTGTGAGCAGGCAGTTGGGTTAAGTGGGGTTTGGTGGCCCCCGAGCTGTCCTCATGAGGGTGTACGTCACTCGGTGTCGGAGGCACTGACTGGGTGGGCGATTCATACACGTTTTGGAGATGGTAGTTTCACTTCAGAACCTGCCGGGTACCAGGCACACAGACACACCCCATACCACTGAAAAACACACACGCACCAAACATTGACAGACACAAGGATACGAATGAGCACAGACACGCAACAAAGTCAGACATGCACGCCCACACACAGGCACACCCCACATAAAACACCCAAGCACAGACACGGACACACACCGCACACAAATACACCCTATCCATTTACAACAAATTAAAGTGCCACGCACAACACAGGTGCACGCAGTTACACCACAAAGACACACACACATACACACCGACTAATACATACCGTCACACCTACGCATGCAGACATCCCTCATAGAAACACACCGCAAACATTGACAACTGCTTAAATACACAGAGCTACAACAGGTGCACATATATATCACAAAGACAAACGAACAACACGCACAACAACATTTGGCGCACACCTCACCGGATCTAAACACGCACACACACCAGGTACAGACACACGTAGCCAGGAGTGAGAAAGGCACGCACCAGAGCGCGCTCACGCACTTCTAACATGTCCACGTAGACTCACCAGACGGTCTTCGTATACCTGCAGACACACCATACACACACACATATCACACACTCCACACTGAAGGAAAACACACAAGTACCTTGGCGCAGATCCGTGTCTAAACATGCATCCAACGTGCACGCACCCATGTGCAGGGTCTTAAAAACACGGTCACTAATAATAAAATGTAAGTTGTGTTTAGTTATACAGTGAAGAACACACTGGCACCTATAACCATATAGTCACTTCCTTATATTAAGGGCAGACACATGCAGCCCTATAATTTTTATGAGGTAAACACAGGTACATAAATAGACAACGACGCAGAGCCACAGGCATGCATACGCAATCACGTTGACTCATGGACAGACACACAGACATCACACTGGCAGACACGCACGCACACGCATCCCTGCAAAAGACACACAGCCTCCTGGTAAATGCCCCCTGCCGCTCCCCCTTTGAGGACCTCACTGTTCTGTCCCTTTGGGGTGGGGGAGCAGGGCAGAGACACACAGCCCCTCCCAGACAGGCAGAACTGTGTCGGGGACCCCCGAGCGGAGGCCGTTAATAAAGTGACCCCGCACCTGGGTCCGCCGCTGCTGTAACCCGCAGAAGTGACAGTCGAAACACAGCGGGCGTAACACGCATGCTCTCTCCTCGTGGGGGTGCTGAGAGGGGAGGATTGTTAGGCTCGAATCGTTCCTTTAGTGCCACAAATCATTAGTTAAGGAGGGTGGGTTCTGTTAAGTTAAAAACAAAAAACTCCGGCACTTGGGAGAGGAAAAATGAAAGAACCTCATAAAGCATTTTTGCGTTTTCTTTTGTCCCGTGAAAGTGCTCCAGTGACAAGTGGGCTCGTGGCAAGAAACTCCGGGGGAACTTTTTAACGCTGTGCAATATCATCCATCCTCTAAGTACACTACATTCGTGGCCTTACAAAGGTTTCATTTGCCCTGAGATAAGTAAGTCAAAGGAGGCCCCGCCCCTCGCTGGATAGTTAAAGACAGCCGTAATTGGGGTGTGGTGAGCTTCTTACACATAGCCAACACTGCTTCTGCTGCCGCAATTACAACTATGCCACTGCACTACACAGTTCATTTTCCCGCCCAAAATGTACTTTTTAGTCACCGTCATCTGGTCAAAAAATTACGTACCCAATTGTTTAACTGAAATTATTAGATGCTCTAAATCCTGCACAATTTGAAACGACATGCCTAGTGCATACACAGTGATAAACAACACACACAACCACACACACACAACCACACACACACACACACACACACACGCAACCACACACACAACCACACACACAACTACACATACAACCACACACAGCACACACACAACCACACTATCAGTGCACACTTTCACCAGACACAGACACCATCAGTCGTCAGTGCACACTTTCACCGGGCACAAACACCACCAGCCTTCAGTGCACGCTTTCACCAGGCACAAACACCACCAACTGTCAGTGCACGCTTCCACCAGGCACACACCACCAGACGTCAGTGTACGCTTTCACCAGGCACACACACCACCAGCCATCAGTGTACGCTTTCACCAGGCACACGCACACCACCAGCCATCAGTGCACGCTTTCACCAGGTACACACACCACCAGCCGTCAGTGCACGCTTCCACCAGGCACACACACCACCAGCCGGCAGTGCACACTTCCACCAGGCACACACACCACCAGCAATCAGTGCACAATTTCTACAGGCACACACACCACCAGCCATCAGTGCACACATCAATTGTTAACACATCTACAATTAACTATTGTAGCAATCGCAGTATGGCGCACTTTACTTTTAAACATATTCATCTAAAGCGCAGCATGCCACCATTGCTACAAAAATAAATACACATTTTTTTTGCCTACAATTTAAAGACTTTTGTTGCAATTGGTGTTGCAATATTTAGCAATGCCAAAAGCTCAAACTTAATTAATGCGAGACCTATTGCATTGCAAATGCTTGTTTTTATGAGTTTGCGGTATGCTTTAGTAGCATATCTGTAGGTATTCTTTGCCAACGGGTCATAAGAACGCCTCCAGGCACGCTCGAGGGTTTTGCAGTGCTCTTTTTCTGCTGCTAGCGTCTCTGAGTACCGCGGATGTGATGGCTCGCGTTTGGGCCGGGACATTTTTTTAGGGATGAGATGGTCGAGAGAGTTGTTGATCCACCCTCTGTAGGCTTTATCTGCTTCCTCCAGATTGCTGGGCCAGACTGGGCGCGAGGCTTTGAGTCTGGATTCCAGACAGGTAGCATTTAATTTGTGCCAAGGGCGCCTCCAGAGGGGGAGGGAGGAGGTCTGCTGTAGAGTGGCTCTTATGCTGATGCAGAAGTGAATGAGAAAATAGTCTGTTCATATAAGCGGAAGAGGGGCATGGACTTTAATTCCCTCTATATTGGAGAATACAGGGTCTAGCAAATGCCCTGCTCGGTGTGAGGGGTCTTCGACTAGCTGGGTTAGCTGACAGGCTTCCAGGTCATCCAAAAAGTTAGAGATGACAGGGGAGTCGAGACGCTCTAGATGAAGATTAAGGTCACCCAATATGCTAAAATTGGCTGTCTGAAGTGCTAGAGTGGGAATGGTCAGCGTTAGGGATTCTTTAAAAGTGCTCGCCGGCCCAGGAGGTCGGTAGATGAGAAGCCCCGAAAAAGTAAAGTTGTCTGATATTCTGATCTTAAATAGGGTGCATTCACAGTCTGATATAGTAACGGGGGAGAGAGTGCAGGAGTAAGTTGTTTTAAATATCACAGCTAACCCACCTCCCCGACATATGGGTCTGTTCTGAGAGGACATCGAAAATCCTGACGGAAGGGCCAGGGCTGGAATGGCCATCGAGTCACTGGTTAACCAGGTCTCGGTTAGAAAGAGTAGATCTGGTGACTGGTCCATAAGGAGGTCAAATACCTCTTCGTGGTGTTTTACCAGAGACCTACAGTTATTGTTAATTGTTATTGTTAATGGGATTTTATAGCGCGCCTAATCACCTACAGGCCTCTAAGCGCCAGGAAAGATGGTAGTAACAATAACTTAGCAAGATGGGAGCTGGATTATACTGTGCTCATGCTTTTTCTGAACAAGAGTGTTTTTAGGTTCTTCCTGAATCGTAGTAAGTTCCCTTCCCGACGCAGTGCCTCCGGCAGCCTGTTCCATAACTGAGGGACTAGCACTGAGAAGGCTCTCCCTCCCTTGGTCACTAGCCTGTAGCGGGGGCAGACCAGTAGTTGGGAGTCTGAGGATCGAAGTGTTCTCGTGGGGCAATAAAGTTGCAGACGATCTTTGATGTAAGTTGGGGCTTTCCCATAGATTGCCCTATGGGCCGTGCATAAGTTCTTAAATTCCACTCTTTCTTTGATGGGGAGCCAGTGCAAGCTTTGTAGTAGGGGAGTAGCTTTAGATCTCCTCGGTAATCTGAAAATCAACCGGGCAGCGTCATTCATTATGACCTGGAGTCTACTGGTCAGAGTTTTCGGTAAGCCAAGGTACAGGGCATTCCCGTAATCAATTCTGGAGATGATGGTGGCCGTTACTATTGATCGCATCATGGATTGTGAGAGGACAGGGGTTAACTTCCGCAGTTGCCTAATGATGTTCGTGCAACTTCCCACAACCACAGAGATCTGAGGGGCCATTGACAGATCGTCATCCAGTTTGATCCCCAAGCTCTTTACAGACGAGCTTGGTTTTGGAGCCGGGCCCAACTCTGTAGGCCAATAGAGATCACCCCAAGGTGAGGCAGTAGATGGAATCACTAGTACCTCGGTCTTGTCAGGGTTGATTTTTAACAGATTATCTGTCATCCATTGCACTGTGAACCGCAAGATGTTCTGAGTTTGGAGTTGCGCGGCCGTGGTGTCATCGACACTTAGCAGCAGTTGCGTGTCGTCCGCGTAGTTATAGACTTTACAGCCCATAGTGGCCAGAGAAGCAATCAATGGTTGCAGGTAGAGGTTAAATAGAAGCGGGGACAGGGCGGACCCCTGTGGCACCCCGCACTCTAAGATCCCCACCTCAGATGTTTCGTCCCCCATTTGTATCTTTTGGGTCCTTCCTGTAAGGAATGATTGCAACCATTGAAAGGCCTGGCCCTTTCTGAACGTATACAGTTCAGACTGTATACGTTCAGTTTGGTGGTTATCGGGGGCTCTGATGGAATCTGGGGAGTCTCCGTGGCCCTGAACCTACATTTATACTCGGGGTATAAACTGAATGTCTCCAAAACTCAGTTGATTCATTCGGAAGTGGGTCGACCAAAAGGTATACATTTTTCTCCAGATGCTCTCTATTTGGGTATTAAAATATCAGCAACAATAGATGACATAGTGCGGCTGAATATAGATCCTATTCTAGATTCAGTAAATAGAACGCTGGAAAGGCTAAATAATCTTCATTTATATTTATACGGTCGTAGCAATGTTTTAAAAATGTTAATTTTTCTGAAATTTTTGTATTTATTTCGTACAATCCCTCTGCCTTTTCCAACTTCTCTTTTTCTTTGAATTGATAGATTTTGCCCTAGGTTTCTTTTGAGCTATCATAGGACTTGGAGAGCAATGAAATGGTGTATACTCCCTAGAGCTAGGGGAGGATGGGGGATCCCAAATATTTGGTTGCATTATTGGGCGGTAATGTTGAAACGTTACCTCCAGGATGTAAATATTGAAGAATCCGTTAGCCTCTCAATCTATGGATTGGTATTGGGTAAGGAGGCCAGCCAATGCTTAGTGAGAATAATTGAGCCCAGTTATTAAAAAAAAAACATTTAATTTTTTTTATGACGGCTTTTCGAATCTGGAAACAAATAAAAAATAAAATTAGCTTGAGATCTGAGTTGAATTATTACACACCTTTAAATAATTGTAGGGTACTACCAGATGTTTTTAGGGATCAAGTGATGCATAGATGGCATTCCGCTGGGATATGTATATTAGGAGATCTATATCAAGGGGACCACATTGTCTTCTTTACTTATTTGCAACATAAATATAATTTGGTAAGGACAGATTTTTTTTTAAGTATCTTCAAATTCGAAGGTTCTTGGATCAAAAAAAGGCCCAAGATCAGTTAATGACAGATAGAATGGATATATTGGAAGCAATAGGAGCTCAATGGAAAATTGGCCCAGTTTACCAATTGTTGTTAAATAGATTTCAAGATGATTTAAGCTTTTTTGAAGATAAATTGTAAAGAAAGCTAGAAATCGATAAAATAGACACGACTAGGGTAATTGAATTATCAAGTAAAGTTTTGTTTAATGGTTCGCTGAAAAGTCAATATTTCATGTCTATATTTAATCTTTATTACACCCCTGCCAAATTGGCAAAATGGAAGTCGCAAAAAGGTGATAAATGTAATCGATGTGGGTGTATTGCCGCCGATTCTACTCATATGTTTTTTCATTGCCCCAAATTGCTGCAATTCATTACCGATATTCAGTTTTTTTCTGAATGATAGTTTGGGGATCCGTGTCCAATTATCAGCAGAAATGGTAATTCTGGGTATGCAGGCACATCAAGTTGGATTCAGAACTGAAGTAGAGGAAGGGCTTTTATTTATTTGTATGTCAATCTATCGATCATGTATTACTGCGCAATGGCTAGATTCTGATCCACCAGTTTTTAACCGCATCGCTGCTAGAGCGATTCCCCTGCTGTGCTGGACAGCAATAAAAACGGGTGTGGTCATGACGAGCTCAGCTCGTCATGAGCACAGGAGCACTGTACTGCATGACGAGCTGAGCTCGTCATGGAAGGGGTTAATAATTGTCAATCTAGATTATTATCTACATATCACTTGGAGATGGCTGCATATAAATCAAAGGGGGTAAGAAAAAAGCTATTTAGGTCGAATCTATGGGCTCCTTTATTTAAATGGATTTGAATTTAGTGATTAATGTCCTAATTTTGGAGAATGAAATTATGTTGCATTTTGATTTTTATGTATAATGATTTGTGTCCTATTCAAGGCATATGATTTTTTACTTTCTTCGAAATCTGTTAGTGCCGCACAACCCGACTCGGCAATTAAGATCAAGCGGGGCAGGGCTGGTACAGGCACCCAAGGTTAAATGAGCCAGACTGGGGGGGAGGTCATTTCGGTTCCTGGCGGCGATACTGTGGAATGGACTGCCCAGTAGCTGCGCCTGGAAGCCTCGGAAACGACATTCCGCAAAAAACTAAAAACGTACCTTTTCCCAAGAGGATGCCCTTAGAGTCAGAGTAGGTGGCGAGATGCTGCCCAGGGCTGTATGTGAGTTATGCACTAGCGCGGGGACACACTGTTAGTGTAACCAAGCACTTTAGAAATTCAGTTTACTATAATGACTGTTTGCTGTTTGCTGAGGTAACACAATCAACAAAAAAACAAAAAAAACAGAGCGATTAGGGTCCATCGTGTTAAGGTAAGAACTTATTAATGAGGAATCTTTTTGCTTCCAATTTGAAAGCAACCTTGGAAGAGATTCTACGAATTTCCAGTGAAAGCGAATTCCAAATTTTTGGTGCAGCGCCAGAGAAGGCTCTTTGATGGTAGTTCATAATCGGCCATTGTGGCCAAAGCCTGCTACATCCAAAATGATAGATGATTGGCTACTGAACACACAGAATTGTATATCTACTGATCTGGGATTCAACCATTCAATAAACACATTTAAGATATCATCTTGTCCATCCCAAATGCAAAACATTTCATCAATAAACCGAAAACATTTGTGGATACGATGCACAAATGGATTGCTATCATAGGTAAATTTCTCCTAAAATTTGGCCATGAATAACACGGCCAGCTCTGGGGCAAAGGGACAGACCATCGCTGTTCCTTTGATTTCCTCTCCATGGGCAGCTCGCTGGTGTGACAGTGTCTCCATGAAGACACAGTGAGATGTCTGCCCCAGAAGTCATGGCGGAAGGTCGAGTAGTCACAGTGGAAGGATCTCCTTCTTCGCTCTGAGGTGCTGGTGTTATCGCAGAAGTGCAACAACGGTAGAGTCAGCAGTGGTTGTCTGCATCTTCCCCTCTGGGGTCTCCAAATCAGCTTTTTTTATTTAGCAGTTGACACTGGCAAGTGAGACACAACCTCTACACAGACTTGCTCAGTCAGGGAGACTGGGGGACTCTGGGCACTTCACAGGACTTCTCGGCACTCTGCCACATTTCCTCTGTTCCTTCTGGGCCGTTTCTCACAACGGGCTCTGCTGCTGGTCCTCCTCAAAGGGTTGGCAGACTTCTTTCAGACAAAGCTCTCTCCTCTTCCCTCTCATCAGACAGGCAGCTCAAAGGGCCACTGCCCGGGTCAATAGTGTCATCCTGGAAGACTTGCAGAAACCGGGCAATGTGTCCTCGCCTACGGGGGGGGGTCACTATCAGTGATACTTATCTTGAAACAGCGGCTCTTCGTGTCGGTCAGTAAAGCAACTTGAGTTACAACAAAGCCCATATGCTTGCCACCCACTTTTCTGTGGTATTGTCAGACCCTGAATGCTTATTCCCTGTCTGGGTTTACCGGTTTCCCTGGTTTCATTTCATCGTCTAATTTTTTCTGCAGCACAAACAAGGACTTTGTGCTGGGAGATTGCTGCTCACAGCAGGTAGTGACGATGCTGCCTCCATGCAGGAATACTTACAACATGAGCACAGTGAGTGTGAATCTTCTAAAAGGCGGTCCTGACTCAATCCCTCCACCCTTGTGTCCAAAGTTACACCCTTCTCGTCTGGATTGCTGACAATGTTGCCCATCTTGTGCCATGTTAGATGATGGTCAATCGAACATGGATGTAACTGGTAACAATATACTTACACATTTGAAACAATATAGAGCCCTGCTACCTTATATTATAAAGACATGTCTCGAAATTCAAACGGGGATGCCAATGCATGGTCTGGTCATGACACGTGAATGGAACTTTACCCAATGCCCTGTAAGCATCGCAGCTGCCCTCTGACAAGTAAACTGACCAGTTCAGCTGGTGACCTCTAAGAACATGGTACACTGCTACCACTACTCACTGTACATAGCCAGGGACACAGATCATAGTCTTTGCCCCATCAACAGAGTGGTTGTAGTGTCTGTCAACATCCCCAGAGCCAGGCTAAGGGTCTTCGGGTCAATTTTGGGCCTAGTCATGCAGTGCGCACAAAGTATCTTCTGCCTGCTGAGGCCAAAATGAAATCAGGATACCAGAGTCACTTGCAGCTCCATTTCTCAAAGCAATGGTGCACGGGCTTTGGCCGAGGTGGGGGAAAGGGTGACCAAGCAGGGCTCAGCCAGTCTATATTGTTGTCTTCCCCTAAAACAATTGGCCTCTGATATTTACATTTATTTATGTTAGCCTTCATTTCTAAAGCCACAATATACTGCAGCAGAACTTTGAGCTGGACGAGGGTCCTACCAATCAGGGCGGAGTGGGAGGAATTGTAATATAATATACACATCTAAAATGAAGAGTAAATGCAAGTTAAACTATTCTGTATGAAGTGGTCAATTGCTTAGTGTTATCATTTCTGATGTCTTCGTCTCAAACTGGAGGGTCGCTAATTTGAATCCTGGTTGGTACACTAGGGAATAGTGACTTGTATATTTACAGTTCTAGGACATCCCTGCCTGTGAAAGACAGCACTTTGAATAGGAACGCCAATAGTTTAAAGAAAGAATTAAACAAAATATAAAATACGCTACACAAATTATTGGATGGGCTGCAGAGAGTATAAGATCAGTCGCGCTTTATTTGCAAAAAGGTAGAACGTGTAAAGGCTTACTGTGCTATCAGATGTTACCTTTTTAGTATCTGCAATCATACTGTAGCTAGTGTTGACCTTTTTTTTAGGTTGCATGCAGCCTACATAGAGAAAATGGCCCTGCCGGGGCGCTCTCCTCTGCGCCTAACCAATCACAAAGCGTTGTGATTGGATTAGGGGAGAAGGAAGAAGGAGGCTGCCTAAAAGGGCGCCAGGACTCCGGAGCAAGCAGGGGCTGAGGCGGAGGCGCGTGATGTGGTCCTGGAGGAAGCAGGTACGTTTTTTTATTTTATATAGATAAGATACTGATAGATTACCCCCCCCGGCGTGAACTCACCCGCTTTGCCGGCCGCTTTGGTTTACATGACCACATGGGACCCGATTAAACGTTCCCACCATAAATGCTTCATCTTCCTAAAATTATGGAACCCTATCATTGAAAACAATTGGCTATATATCAACAGCAGGGGTCTTCTTTGATTGACAGTGCATGGTAGCACTGTTTGCATGAATTTGCGTATTAATATGCCAAGGTTCTTACGTATAGTGTCACCATCGTTTCTCAGGCTGACAAAACCAAAAGCGTTCTCTGTTAACAAGCAAGATGCTATCACGGTTTTCCAGCGTACCTTATCCTCCGAAGCATTTTGTAGAGAAGGCTTGTGCAGTGGCGTAACGAAAGTTGAAGGGGCAAGGTTCACAGAGGGGCACCCCTTTAGGTTTAATCCGGAGCTCTCCGGCGTGAGTACATGTGAGAAGTTGGCCTGATAGGTGATGTTTCCAATTCTGGAACCACCTATTATCAGACCAAACAATCCCTTATGGTGTCTGGTTGTAAGTCAACCTTATTAGACAAGCTATCCTAGGGGTAGCATGGACTAAGCAGCCTAAAGGCTTAACTTAAGAGGTCGTGTTAAGCGAGCTGTTTTACCACATACAATCCTGTAATACCAAATGAAAGGACACCACACAAGTATATATTATAAAAATATATGTATTTATTACTAAAAACAATCCCCAGTATTCTTTATGAATAAAGGGGCACAAGCCTTAAATCAAAAGCACTGTTTAAACATACAAAGTTGCACAATTATGGATGAGGGCAGGGGGCCACTCAAACCATATACTAAACAAGTGGTATAAGAGATGCCACTCGAACAGTGGTTAGGCCTAGGGCCTAGGGAATCGCTGGGAGCAGTCAGGACAAGCAATGCTGAAGTCGGGAATGGCCCTCGGGATTCGGGAGATGTGCGGAAAGCGCACGCATGCACCAATGTTAACCAATGGTGCGTAAAAGTTGTAAAGTTAAAGTTAAAGGACACTTCCGCTGAACCTAGAGGAACAAAACTTAACTCACAGACCCTAGAGGTGTGCACCAGTGTGGGAACACCGGCGGAGCAAAGTTACCTCACCCACAGGAAGTGGGTGCACAGGGTCGAAGTGGCGTCGGGTTCTGACACGCAGGCTCTTGGTGCTTGAAGCTGAAAGGGCTGCAGGCGGGTTAAAGATGAAGTGTCCGGTGGAGTCCAAGGGTGGACTCAAGTCGAAGGGTACCTGAAAGCAGAGGGGACAGAGTCTGGGTCACTCAGCAGTGACCAGGGTGGAACCAGGACGGAACCAGGCAATGTCGGGCGCAATCAGGTGGTCGTTGAGGAGCTTCTCTCCGCTGTCACGTGGGCTCTGGGGCATCTGCGACATCCAGGAGCAGGTCACGATCTGTCCCACGCAGGCTCTCACCGTCGGTGCAGTCGGCTTCAAGTTTGAAGCAAACAAGCCTTGGCAAGAGCAATCCACGCGGGATCAGAAGATTGCTTCTCACTCGGACCAGGAAGGTCAGAGTCGGGGCTCCTTTTCAGGGGAGCTGGTGTGGATCTGGAGCACCCAGATTCACGAGACTTCTTAGTCGTTTCGTCGGCCCAGGGACCACTAGCCAGCTGGCAAGTGACCGGGCCAACGCGTTGAGCCAAATAGAGCAGAAGGGCCCCACGCAGCACTCGTCGAGTGTGGAGGGCTGAACTTCGGCTCAGGAGTAGCTCAGGGTGGGGGCTTCTCAAACCCCGGTGCACAGCCTCGAGGGTCCCTCGTGGGCTGCACGGTCAGCGTCTCGTGGTCAATTCAAGATGGCATGCCCCGTGCTTCCGGTCGCCTCCACGGGTCTCAGCTTTGCAGGGACTGTGGATCGGGCTGTTAGAAGGCAGGCAGGCTTGATCTCGTCGATCTCAGTTGCTCGAGTTCCGGCGGGAACTGCAACTAAGTAGACGTCGAGGGCTGGATGGTGCCTGCTGCTGCAGGGTGGTCACTCCTTGACCACAAGGGAGATTCTTCGGGCTTCCACGTTGAGATGGAGGGCGAAGGGTCCAGAATTTCGTTTCAAATGTTTCTTCCAGGAAATCTGATGTGCATTGGCACTGCTCCCACTCTTATTCCAATCTGGGGGGCGTGATTACCTGCTAGGTCCTCCCCTATGGGTGGGACCCAGGAAGTGGGTGGATACACCCCCTTCCTTTGATCCAGGCCGCCCTGGCACGATGGCTGGAGTGCCCCAGAACCGGTTTGGCCGGATTATGCAAGGGGCAGCCTTGTGCGCCCCAGGCAGTGTCTGGTTTCTTTCAAACCTCCCTGCTACAATCCACTATCTCCTGTCTGGAGGGCGGTGACACCCTCCTGTGACAGGAAACCCTTTGTCCAGGACCCATTTGGTTGAGTTTCGGTCAACTGCAGGGGTCCAGACATTTGTCTGTGGCAGAGGCATCCATTTTGTGGATCTAAGGTCTTTGGAGAAATTAACCGCGTTTCAGTAAAGCAACATGTCTTACCCCTCTAGAGGGGTGGAATGCCATCCCCGTCGCCAGAACTGGCGAGGGGATGGTATTCCAAATCGTATGACACCTTACACGACATGTTTTGATAAAGCCAAACCAAAGTTGCTATTTAACCGCGAGGATTATAAGGCACTTAAGAGTATATGGTATGGCATTATCCTGAAACAGCTTAGGGAGTTGTTCCCGACAGCTGCAGACAGGCTCAGCTCATGCTAGAGCTCCATCTCACATAAAACCACGCACTCTGCCTCCGGGATTGATGAGGCCTTCCATAGGAGTGGCTCACAGGTTTACATGTGTCCAGATATAGGTTTAGATATAGGTATACTATATCTAAGCAAGGGGTGTGTACACCACCTTACCCCAGCTGAGTGATCAGCCAGTTGTGTCAATTTAAGAACCAGCCAGGGGTGGCAAAAGATATGCTGCAGCCCCTGGTAGGCCTTGGTGGCCCCTATGCCCTGGGCACCTATAGTGCATTATACAGGGGCTGACAAGGAGTCCATTTCCAATTGTGGTATGTACCTAGGGTACATGGAATCCATTTTACAGAGAGAGCAGATGGCCTGGGGCCCTGATTAGCAGGGAACCAGGTCAACTAAGTCAAAAAACCAGCTAAACACAGGCAAAAAATCCGGGGTAACCATAGTCAGGTAGCCACCTTCCTACATAACCCCCCCCCAAACGAAAGGAGATAAGGCTATCCTTGGCCAGGTAAGCCTATATTGCCTGAGTGGCCATATAAGGAAGTACCTGCACTAGCATGGGTACCCCCTGTCTCATGGTCCACTAAGCAGTCCCTCACCCTTTGGGTATTAGAGGGTCTCCACCATAGGGAATCACTACCTTGGGTGTGTTTATGCAAAGTTAAAGGCTGGTTTGGATATGGAGTATTGAAGTGAGGCTCTACTAATTTAGGGCTTGGCTTCCTCCAATTATCTTCCACCATGTGTGCCTTTCTTTCTTTCACTGAGTTGCACTGTGCTCTCAGGGTCAACCTCTGGCTACCTAAAGCTGGAGGCTGGGTCCCTCTGTTTGGCTTGCTGGAGGGACAGTTCAGGTTTGGGCCCCTTGGGTCCCAGGTTTGGCTGTGCCCAACAGAATCCATCTGTGGACGGTCCCTAACTGTTTTTAAGGGGGCTCCCTCAGGAGTTTTTAAAGTTTTCACCTTACTAGGGCTACTAGTTTTGGTGCACCTAATCTTTTGATGGGGGTGCTTTATTTGACAGGGGGCCCTCTGGGTCTCACTGTCCTTCTTGTCCTCTGCAGCCCTGGGCTGGCTAAGGCAAGGGAGAGAGGGGCAGGTTACCTGCTCCAGACTGGGTCCCACCTGAGAAGGGTCCACTGACATCAGGGGTTCTGTCAGGCTAGGCCCAACCACCTCTGGGGCAGTTCCTTCATCAGGGGTAAGATCAGTTCCCTGAGGAGGCTGATCCCGTCCTAAAGTCTGGTGAGGGGGAGATTTCTCTTCCTCCTCCATGCTCTCAGTTTGTGTGGAGTTATCCATCATTTCAGGTTTCACAACACACATATCAGTTTGAGTTTGGGCTGTGGCCATCACAGCCCCACCAACCTTTTCAGGAGGAGACTCAGTTTGGGTTTCTGCTGTTACCATAACAGCTTTGCTATTCTGTTCAGAAAGAGCTTTTGCTAAAGATGGGGCAGAGAGTCTCTCAGCCCTACCAACCTTTTCAGGAAGGACATCTTGCATTGGGGCTGTAGCCATTACAGCCCCACTAACCTTTCCATTGGAATGTACCATTCTAGAATGGGTTTCCTGTTCAACCTCAGCCCAGGCTGAGATCTCCAAATCATTACCAAGTAGGCAGTCTACAGGCAAGTTTGGTGACACTGCCACTCTCTTTGGGCCAATGACACCTCCCCAGCTGAGACTTACTACTGCCATGGGATGATTGGTTTGGATTCCATCAATGTTTGTAACCTGGTATGTGGCACCAGGTAAAAGTTGCTTAGAGGGGACTATGCCATCAGCCACCATGGTGATGCTAGCCCCTGTGTCTCTAAAAGCTTCAACTTTCAAACCATTGATGATGGGTTCTTGTCTATACTTGCTCAAAGTATTTGGGCAAGCAGAGAAGTTGGCAAACCCCATGCCAGTCTCATAAACAAGATCATTGGGTGATGGGGACCTGGATAGGCCAGGGTCCACCTGAGCTCCAACAGTAAACCCACCCAGATTCCTGGGTGTGCTTCCACTTCCTGGGGGATTACTGCTGACAGTAACAGGAGGTGTTGAAGCTGGCTTTGGAGGTATATTTTCTTTATTGTTATTCTTGGGACAACAGTTGTCTGTTTTGTAATGCCCCACCTGTTTACAGGCATAACAATAAGGCTTTTTCTCAGTTGAAGAAGTGTCTTGGGACCCACCCCCATTCTTGGAGTTTTGGGGCCCTGGGGAAGTCTTTTCTTTATTTTTATCCCCACCCTTATCTTGAGGCTTGGTAGACTCCTTCTTCTGGTTACTGTCCTGATTCTTAGGCCTAATCCTGGTTCTGACCCACTTGTCTGCCTTCTTTCCCAATTCTTGGGGAGAGGTCAGATCAGAGTCCACCAGGTGCTGGTGTAAGAGCTGGTTCTGACAATTACTTAGGATCTGCTCCCTCATAATCAAATTATACAATCCTGTAAAGTCATGTACTTTGCTGCCATGTAGCCAACCCTCCAGAGCTTTAGTAGCACAATCTACAAAATCAGTCCAGTCCTGAGTCTGTGTCTTCTGGGTATCTCTGAACTTCAACCTGTACTGTTCAGTGGTTAAGCCAAACCCATCTATCAGAACACTCTTCAGGACTTTGTAATTGTTTGCATCCTCATGTCTAACAGTGAGGAGCTTATCTCTCCCTTTCTCTGAAAAGGAGTACCATAAGATTGCTGCCCACTGTTCCTCAGGAACCTGCTGTACCATGCAGGCTCTCTCAAGAGCAGTTATCCACTTGTGGATGTCATCCCCTTCCTTGTAGGGGGGCACAATCTTTGTCAGGTTTCTACTATCATAGGACCTGGGTTTCTCTTTAGGAATATTGCTGCCACCAGTGGCATCTAAGCCACACAATTTTTGCTCTCTTGCCAAGGCAAGTTTAGCTTGAGCTAAGGTAAGTCTAGCTTGACTCAGGGCTACCTCCTCTCTCTCTATCTGGATTTTGACAGCCCTCATTCTAGCCCTATGCTCTAGCTTTTGAGAAGCAGTCATGCCTCTCTGTGATTCTCTGGAGGCACTAGAAATATGAGAGTCCCCTGAGGGAGATCTCACTCTTCTGTTGCCTGGGAGAATAACATGATGGGATCTGGGGAGGTGCTGGCCCTCTCCATTCCCCAGTAGGTCTAAGTTGGCCTGGCTAAGCCTGGCAACTGGGACCTGGCTACCCCTCTGATCCTGATCATCTAAGTCCTCAACTTCTGAGTCCTCCTCTAAGTCATCATCATCATCCTCCTCCTGAGGGGGATCAGTTACAGGGGGGTTCCCTCCATTTCCTGTTTCTAGGGAAGCTTCCTTCGCCTTCTCTAAGTCATCCTGTTCTAGGATTTCTACCAGGATTTGGCAGGTGGGGCTTCTGCCCCTTTTTAACCCTCTTGCTTTGCACAAGGCAATCAAGTCTCTACGGGTTAACTTGTCATATCCAAAAGTTGCCTGGGTAAGGTCAACTGTCACAGGAGTAGACCCTGAGGCTTTTCCTGTGTCAGACATGGTTACTAGTGAGGTGTAAGTGGTGCACTTACCTACACTAAGTGTTTTCCTACTGTACCTTGCTAGTGAGTTGTAGTCAGGGTGTGCTAATCCCTTTAATCTACAACTACTAAGTTCAGTAGAACTTAATATGCTAAGCTTTTGATGTATATGTACCTAGAGGTACTTGATGTGATCTTTCAATTTGATACAAAGATTGCAATGGTAAAACAACAGCAAGCTCAAATCCGCACCGCTGCTCACCAATGTGAGAAGTTGGCCTGATAGGTGATGTTTCCAATTCTGGAACCACCTATTATCAGACCAAACAATCCCTTGTGGTGTCTGGTTGTAAGTCAACCTTATTAGACAAGCTATCCTAGGGGTAGCATGGACTAAGCAGCCTAAAGGCTTAACTTAAGAGGTCGTGTTAAGCGAGCTGTTTTACCACATACAATCCTGTAATACCAAATGAAAGGACACCACACAAGTATATATTATAAAAATATATGTATTTATTACTAAAAACAATCCCCAGTATTCTTTATGAATAAAGGGGCACAAGCGTTAAATCAAAAGCACTGTTTAAACATACAAAGTTGCACAATTATGGATGAGGGCAGGGGGCCACTCAAACCATATACTAAACAAGTGGTATAAGAGATGCCACTCGAACAGTGGTTAGGCCTAGGGCCTAGGGAATCGCTGGGAGCAGTCAGGACAAGCAATGCTGAAGTCGGGAATGGCCCTCGGGATTCGGGAGATGTGCGGATAGCGCACGCATGCACCAATGTTAACCAATGGTGCGTAAAAGTTGTAAAGTTAAAGTTAAAGGACACTTCCGCTGAACCTAGAGGAACAAAACTTAACACACAGACCCTAGAGGTGTGCACCAGTGTGGGAACACCGGCGGAGCAAAGTTACCTCACCCACAGGAAGTGGGTGCACAGGGTCGAAGTGGCGTCGGGTTCTGACACGCAGGCTCTTGGTGCTTGAAGCTGAAAGGGCTGCAGGCGGGTTAAAGATGAAGTGTCCGGTGGAGTCCAAGGGTGGACTCAAGTCGAAGGGTACCTTAAAGCAGAGGGGACAGAGTCTGGGTCACTCAGCAGTGACCAGGGTGGAACCAGGACGGAACCAGGCAATGTCGGGCGCAATCAGGTGGTCGTCGAGGAGCTTCTCTCCGCTGTCACGTGGGCTCTGGGGCATCTGCGATGTCCAGGAGCAGGTCACGATCTGTCCCACGCAGGCTCTCACCGTCGGTGCAGTCGGCTTCAAGTTTGGAGCAAACAAGCCTTGGCAAGAGCAATCCACGCGGGATCGGAAGATTGCTTCTCACTCGGACCAGGAAGGTCAGAGTCGGGGATCCTTTTCAGGGGAGCTGGTGTGGATCTGGAGCACCCAGATTCACGAGTCTTCTTAGTCGTTTCGTCGGCCCAGGGACCACTAGCCAGCTGGCAAGTGACCGGGCCAACGCGTTGAGCCAAATAGAGCAGAAGGGCCCCACGCAGCACTCGTCGAGTGTGGAGGGCTGAACTTCGGCTCAGGAGTAGCTCAGGGTGGGGGCTTCTCAAACCCCGGTGCACAGCCTCGAGGGTCACTCGTGGGCTGCACAGTCAGCGTCTCGTGGTCAATTCAAGATGGCGTGCCCCACGCTTCCGGTCGCCTCCACGGGTCTCAGCTTTGCAGGGACTGTGGATCGGGCTGTTAGAAGGCAGGCAGGCTTGATCTCGTCAATCTCAGTTGCTCGAGTTCCGGCGGGAACTGCAACTAAGTAGATGTCGAGGGCTGGATGGTGCCTGCTGCTGCAGGGTGGTCACTCCTTGACCACAAGGGAGATTCTTCGGGCTTCCACGTTGAGATGGAGGGCGAAGGGTCCAGAATTTCGTTTCAAATGTTTCTTCCAGGAAATCAGATGTGCATTGGCACTGCTCCCACTCTTATTCCAATCTGGGGGGCGTGATTACCTGCTAGGTCCTCCCCTATGGGTGGGACCCAGGAAGTGGGTGGATACACCCCCTTCCTTTGATCCAGGCCGCCCTGGCACGAGGGCTGGAGTGCCCCAGAACCGGTTTGGCCGGATTATGCAAGGGGCAGCCTTGTGCGCCCCAGGCAGTGTCTGGTTTCTTTCAAACCTCCCTGCTACAATCCACTATCTCCTGTCTGGAGGGCGGTGACACCCTCCTGTGACAGGAAACCCTTTGTCCAGGACCCATTTGGTTGAGTTTCGGTCAACTGCAGGGGTCCAGACATTTGTCTGTGGCAGAGGCATCCATTTTGTGGATCTAAGGTCTTTGGAGAAATTAACCGCGTTTCAGTAAAGCAACATGTCTTACCCCTCTAGAGGGGTGGAATGCCATCCCCGTCGCCAGAACTGGCGAGGGGATGGTATTCCAAATCGTATGACACCTTACACGACATGTTTTGATAAAGCCAAACCAAAGTTGCTATTTAACCGCGAGGATTATAAGGCACTTAAGAGTATATGGTATGGCATTATCCTGAAACAGCTTAGGGAGTTGTTCCCGACAGCTGCAGACAGGCTCAGCTCATGCTAGAGCTCCATCTCACATAAAACCACGCACTCTGCCTCCGGGATTGATGAGGCCTTCCATAGGAGTGGCTCACAGGTTTACATGTGTCCAGATATAGGTTTAGATATAGGTATACTATATCTAAGCAAGGGGTGTGTACACCACCTTACCCCAGCTGAGTGATCAGCCAGTTGTGTCAATTTAAGAACCAGCCAGGGGTGGCAAAAGATATGCTGCAGCCCCTGGTAGGCCTTGGTGGCCCCTATGCCCTGGGCACCTATAGTGCATTATACAGGGGCTGACAAGGAGTCCATTTCCAATTGTGGTATGTACCTAGGGTACATGGAATCCATTTTACAGAGAGAGCAGATGGCCTGGGGCCCTGATTAGCAGGGAACCAGGTCAACTAAGTCAAAAAACCAGCTAAACACAGGCAAAAAATCCGGGGTAACCATAGTCAGGTAGCCACCTTCCTACAGTAAAGTACTGAGGGGGCTGCGGGTGATGTGGGTGCCTTTGTTACATCCCTGGGCTTGTGTCTTTGCTAACTATTCAGGAACTTTCATAACCGCATAGCCACGTAACAGTTGAGCTGAAAAAGACACTGGAATAAAAAGAAGATGGCGTTTTCCCAAGTGGAGTATTGGTTAATAAAGATAGTCTGTGAGACTCAAACACGGTGCACATAAAGCCGCCCACCCAGGGTAGACGATACGGTTGTATCAACGTCTAGTGCAGTTATCTGCATCAACAACGTTCTTTACTAAGCTCTCAACTGTGGATTACCGTTAGCATCCTAAATCCCGCAGTCTCTGCACTGTAAAACAGAGCAAAACAAATCAAACTTGAAGACAATATACATAGCATGTGCATATTTACTGATCTGTTGTGTCCTGTGAACACTATTCCAATCTGATGACAGGCTTTTCAGGAGTCATAGGAGGGATGAGCGCTGAAGTGCCTGGCCTGGCCTGGCCTGCAAGAACTCTCTGCCTGTTTTCTGCTTCCCGCCGAGCTGCTTGTGTTCCTGCTTGGAAATCGGCATCTCTCCCGACACAATATATTATCTGCCGTTTCAAAGATGCTGCTGTGTTTTATGTTGATAATATCTTAATAGCCTCCCCTGCTTGGGAAAACGATCTAAATGACCCGTCCTCCAGTCCACCCTGCCAGGGCCGTATCTGTGAACCACGGATTGTCTTCCCTGCAGTGTCGTCGACCAGATGCCAGACAAGCAGGAGGCATGTCACACTCTCACTGCCTGTTATGTGTGGCTCCGTCCTTAATCTTTACGATAGTGAACTTTATTATTCTTTTCCTGCTAACAAGCTGTGTGGCTAAACTCTCATTCACAGAGGCTGCAGAGGCACCAGAAGTCCTCTGCGGGGCTTCCCGAAGAGGGACACATAACCATGGGGTCAGGCCACTTTTATCTAGGCTGTTTTTAGGGGTAGTCGCAGCAGGGAGTGTACGAAAGCAGTTTTTCACTCCCCATCTCGTGCAAAGTGCCAGTGGGTGGGTCAGTTCAAGACTTAGGGCCAGATGTAGGTAATCCAGATTTACCGATTCTAAAATACCGAATTTTACAGATTCGGTATTTTAGAATCGGTAAATGGGATGTAGGTATTCATTCGGTAAGTATTACCGGATCGGTAAGATTTGGTAAATATAATACCGATTCGGTAAAAGGGGGAACACATTGAAGGGTGGCAGGGTGTCACTTTGACACCCTGTTGCACCCCTAAATAGTGTATGGGTGCATATGTGGCACACCTACATGCCCTAAGGGCATGTATGTCTGCCACATGGCACTGTAATAATTTGAAAAAAATTGCTTCTTTTGGGGTTTTTGATATTTACCACCAACTTGTAGTTGGTGGTAAATAACAAATCCTAAAATGGGAAAAGTACTCATTTAAGTGCTCCCTACATTAAGGTCTCGGTAATTTACCGAATCGGTATTTAAGAATTCGGTAATTTACAGATTCCTTAAATTACCGATTCGGTAAATTATCGAATTCTTAAATTAGGCCCCTACATCTGAAAAGCCTAATACCGGTCGGTAACGGCCGAAATTCTGTAATTTCGGCCATTACCGACCGGTATTAGGCTACCTACATCTGGCCCTTAGTTGTTTTTTTAACCTAGCTACCTCATTACTCTTGGCATTTGCCCTTCTTTCAATAGACTACTATCGGAGCTGGCTGCGTGTTAAAGAATCACACCACGGGCTGCGTACGTACATAATAATCATAAGTGTTTGTTTTATTAAATCATTTTCATCTGCTATTGTGTTGTACAAACTGTGAAGAGTTAATTTTTTCAAATCGGGGCTGCATTGTGACAGGCGTTACCATACCAGAAACAACCTTTGTCTGCAATTGTTTAAGCAGTTCTTAGTTCATTAATTATTAACTTCTTTCGAGTGGTAGATGTATTCAACTGCCTCGCAATGACGTCGGGAATAACACCAATTCATCAGAAAAACTTTTCATTCATTGGCTAGGATTTTGTTTTCTCACACCGAGGCTCATCTAAAAGCTGAGTGAACGGGAACTAGCAGGCCTCGTTTTTTTAAAATCATGTTTTTAAAATATTTTCTTCTGTTCGATATGGCTCTGTCTTTGAATTTGCCCCCATGCTTGTCTATGCACTCTGGAAGCCATTGAGCATGGACTCTACGGGTATCACTTGTTGTGATGTAGTATGTGGGATCTGTCTCTGTGTAGCGTGTGGTAGTAGTGGAAGGCCTTATCTTAATTTAGGGTAGGTGTGGTCTGTCCGTGTTTTGGTGCAGGGCGTCAGTAGGAATGACGCATATGAGGTAGGAGTCCGAATAGTGGGATTACACTCTCAAATTTGCTTGAAAATGCACCATTTGCACCCTCCGTAGGTGGTTCAGTCTCGCTCGCTCGCCACAGTGAAGTACAACAATTGTTTTATGCCTCACCACTTTCAAATGTCACCAGCCGCCACTAAGAGAAATCCCAGGTACCTCTAGTTTTGAAAAGCTTCCTGCATGGGATGTTCAGATACAGTGGTTGAATTAAACCTTGGAGCAGCACTTGTAGTGTTGACTTCTGGAGTCTTGTAGTGTGTGCTGTATGCAGTAGGACTGTCTCAATGTTCTACGGAGCTCATAAAATCCAGACTCTCATTCATCTCAGAGCTCGAGCTCTGTGGCATGACCAGTAGAACTGCAATAAAGAAGATGACCTAGAACAGTTCTACCTCTCCCAACCTTTGAACTGATCATTGAGGAAAGAAGCCCTTGTCTGGAAAGCAGATCTACGCAAGGCACAGCTGACAGAAGTCCAGCCTGGCAGGAAGATCTGTACAAGGCACAGCTGACAGAAGTCCAGCCTGGAAGGAAGATCTGTACAAGGCTCAGCTGAGAGAGGTCCACCCTGGAAGGAAGATCTGTACAAGGCACAGCTGACAGAAGTCCACCCTGGAAGGAAGATCTGTACAAGGCACAGCTGACAGAAGTCCTGCCTGGAAGGAAGATCTGCACAAGGCACAGCTGGCAGAAGTCCACTCTGGAAGGAAGATATGCACAAGGCACAGCTGGCAGAAGTCCACCCTGGAAGGAAGATCTGTACAAGGCACAGCTGACAGAAGTCCACCCTGGAAGGAAGATCTGTACAAGGCACAGCTGACAGAAGTCCACCCTGGAAGGAAGATCTGTACAAGGCACAGCTGACAGAAGTCCTGCCTGGAAGGAAGATCTGCACAAGGCACAGCTGGCAGAAGTCCACTCTGGAAGGAAGATATGCACAAGGCACAGCTGGCAGAAGCCCACCCTGGAAGGAAGATCTGTACAAGGCACAGCTGACAGAAGTCCACCCTGGAAGGAAGATCTGTACAAGGCACAGCTGAGAGAGGTCCACCCTGGAAGGAAGATCTGCACAAGGCACAGCTGACATAAGTCCACCCTGGAAGGAAGATCCACACAAGGCACAGCTGACAGAAGTCCTGTCTGGAAGGAAGATCTGCATAAGGCACAGCTGACAGAAGTCCTGCCTGGAAGGAAGATCTGCATAAGGCACAGATGACAGAAGTTCTGCCTGGAAGGAAGATCTGCACAACGCGCAGCTGACAGAAGTTCTTCCTGGCGGTGACCTCAAAGCAGTGAGAGATCCACAAACCACTAGACCCTTCAAGCCCAGCTAGCCACACTGGACACAATGTACATCAAAGGCCTGATTTAGATTTCAGGGGATGGTTTATTCCATCACAAATGTGACAGGTATCCTGCCCGTCCCATTAAAAATGCATTACATCCTGTGGCAATCATAATAAAGCAGACAGGATATATGTCACGTTTTGATTAGGCCTTGGAATAGTTCACAGAGTTTTACTCTGCAGAACTCCACGAAACTTCACACTCTGCGGACTTCCACAAGTGGCAGAGTTTGTCAAATTGCGCTGTTCTCACTGATCTTTCGTGCCAGGAGTTTGTCCTGCATTGTAAAATCAGCATGAACGGCACTACGCGTCACACCAGAGGGCGCTGCTGCTTTCTGCCGCTCGAATTGACATTCTAATTGAGTGGCAGCTTCATCAACGAGAATGGCAGATTTCTACACTCAAGTGGTCGCGACCTCCCTAAATTAGAAGTCTCACCAGGAGGAGGTCTTGCGCATAATATATTCTCACAAGCGCTCACCACCTTACCGTTGGCGAACCGCTTGTGAAAAAAACTCAGTTCTGCATCACTTTGTGGAGTTTTTTGGAACTCGGCACCTGTCGGCAAAACTTCGCAAGCTCCCCCGGCAGAGCGGAATTCTTCTACCACACCTAGTTTTCAGGCAATAATCTGTTGGACAAACTCCTAACTAGGCCCTATGTCTGCAATAAGTGTTGTAGAAGAAGCGAGATCCATGGCCTTGTGACTATCAGGCCATTATCAGACTTCTGATGAACCCCACAGAGTGAGTGGGCAGCCACAGGGCAGTAGGGGGGCCGAAGGACAGGAAATGAGATAAACTAGAAGATGGCAAATATGGAAAGGTAGAAATGCTGCATCACCTGTGGATAACTGGCAACTCCTTCCGATCTTCCAAAGGCCCATCCAGTCACAAAGTGGCATCCTGGGCCCCAAACGGACAAGATCATGCCAGATGCCATGTATTGGTGGAAAAGGGGGAAAAAAAGAGTAATATGCCCACATCTGCTGCGGGGATATGTCAGGTAAATTATTGGTTGTGATGGATTCTCTATAAGTACTAAATGACTAATATTGTTGAATATTAAATTATATGAATCAACGTTTGTTTGCCTTATCTGCGCTTATAATGTAAAGGACGGGCCTTACAGTGAACCCCTCGCTCTGTTTTACACAAAAACCCTGGAAGGAGCTGCATCTTACAGAACTTTATCTACTTTAGGAATACCTAAAGACTTGCTTTTGTAAGTTGTCTTCCAGGGCCAGAACCGGGTGCTGTAGGCTGCACTAGTTTCAGGGAGATGGACAGATGTTATGGTGATAGGAAACCCCCCTCAACTCACAATAATGTTCCAGTCTTCCAGGTTTGAAGAAACCAGAAATGCTTGAACCAAGGGAGCTGTTGAAAGTGTCAAAGGTGACTTATGAACAGCGAGGTAAAGACAGGAGTTGGTATTTGAGATGATCTTAAGTGAATAGGAAAGGAACGAGAAGAAGTGTGTGAATGGAGTTACTTTTGTTGTATACTTCGTAAAGAGTTACTGGAAATTTTTCAGCCCCGCCTGATCCATCTCTTTTTCTAAAATCTATTGTTGTTTAAATGAAATCTTGACCATATGCGTCTATCTTAAGCTATACCTCTAGCACTTTTGTGCCCTGTGAGCGCCCTTACTCTGTAAACCCTGGTAAATCACCTACTTTTCAGACATTAATAAGATGTCACCTGATCAACATAACTTTTAGTTAAATATCTGTGTATGAAGAAATATTCCTTGCTAAGTTTCAAAGGCGGTAAAGAAGAGGGGGAGATTTACTAAGATTTTGCACTGTGTTTGCGTCACAAAAGTGGCACAAAATGGCCCAAAATCTTTTTTTCCTAATTTACATTCCAGCGCTAAACTTGTTTTGCACTGGAAAAAACGTAAAAGTAATGTGAAACAGCGCATAGCATTGCTTCGCATTACTTCACACCATGGGGGCCTGCCAAGGGGGTGCATGGGCGTTCCCATTCAACCACCCAAGGTATCTCACGCTAAACCCAATTTACCAAATACAGTAGATTGGGTTTAGTGTGAGAAAACTGCACACTTTTAAACTAGGCGCAAGGAAGGAGAAATGCTATCATTTCTCCTTCCTTTTCTGTCTTTGCATGTGTGCTGCACTGTGCGACACGCATACAAAGTGGGAAAAGCTTTCCCCCGTGTCTGGCATAGTATTTTGTACAAGAAGGGTGTCCTTCCTGTACAACACCTATTCTGGACTCACACACACCCCTTAGCGCTCTGGTACTAAGGTGTGTGCATGGCGCAGGCCCGCTGTAATTAGTGCCAGAGCAAGGGAAAGGGAAAGGGAAGGAGAGAGCCATATCTTTGAAAGTATGGTGCTCTCCTGCTCCCTCCCTGTCACGCAACGCAGCGCAGCCTCATGGAGGGGGGGGGTTGCGCTGCATTGCGTGGAGATTTGGTAAATCTTTTACAACCAGTTAAACATTGTGAATTCTCATTCCATAATGTTTCAATTTAGTAATTTTAAATATCTTTACATCCAACAGAAAACAAGCTTTGAATGTATGAAATGACCATCAATAAAGAAGCTAATGCTGTAAATCTTCAATAATAGCAGAAATAAGGAGCTACAGCATTCAGGAAAACATCAGCGCAGTCGGCGACAGAGCAACCTGCACACAAACTGACAGATACTGGATGAAGCAGACAAGGGTAGTTCAGTGATTGTAAGAGTCTGAGCTGTGAACCTCCACACCACAAGATGAAGAAATGACCTTAGTAAAATTAAGGCAACAACAATAACAAATCGCCTCCTATATAAACAAGTGCCCAATAACAACTTTGATTATGGTATTGGTATGATGTGATTACAGCCATCATTCAGTGCTCTGGGCGAATTGTAAACTCTTTCTGGCCAAACCACAGCAACCGGAGAAAAGCACAACAGAGTGGAGCCAGACAACTGACGGGTAAAGGAAAGACGAGTTCTTCTATCTACAATACAAAAGACTGTCCCAATTTGCACCGGCTGGAAGGAAGATACAACTTTACCCGCAAGCGTGCATATCCATAATCCAATCTAAAGGCACAATCACTACTCAATCTTCATCAGCACACGTACACAGGAGAAAAACCATTCAAGTGCAGTGAATGTGTCAAGAGCTTTATTAGGTTATCAGAACTACAAAGACACCAGCGAACACATACAGGGGAAAAACCATTCAAGTGCAATGAATGTGCAAAGTGCTTTAGTCACTTATCAACCCTCCAAACACATCAGCAATGAATGTGGGAAGAGCTTTAGTCGATTATCAGGCCTACAAATTCATCAGCGAACACACACGGGGGAAAAACCCTATCATTGTAGTGAATGTGACAGTAGTTTTAGTTACTCTTCAGCATTAAGGTATCATCAGCGAACTCACACAGGAGAAAAACCATTCAAGTGCAATGAATGTGGGACGAGCTTTAGTCACTTATCAGGCCTAAAAATTCATCAGCGCACGCACACAGGGGAAAAACCGTATCATTGTAGTGAATGTGACAGTAGTTTTAGTTACTCTTCAGCATTAAGGTATCATCACCGAACTCACACAGGAGAAAAACCATTCAAGTGCAATGAGTGTCTAAAGAGCTTTAGTCAGTTATCACACCTCCAAACACATCAGCGCATACACACAGGGGAAAAACCATTCCAGTGCAGTGAACGTGCAAAGTGCGTTAGTCACTTATCAACCCTCCAAACACATCAGCGAATACACACAGGAGAAAAACCATTCAACTGCAATGAATGTGGGAAGAGCTTTAGTCGATTATCAGGCCTACAAATTCATCAGCGAACACACACGGGGAAAATCCCTATCATTGTAGTGAATGTTTGAAGTGAGAAGGGCTTTTGTCAATTTTCGATCCCACACAGCCCTCAGTGAATTCACTCCTTCATTTAACTCACATGTAAACAATGCTAGAGATGCAGAGATTCCGGAAAGAACTTAAGACCATCAAAAATAATATTGACCCATCTGAGGACATAGACAAGAGCTGAACAGTGCAGTTATTGTGAGAGGAATGAATTACGGAAAATATAAAATTCAAATTATGTGGAACATTGAAATACCAGATGATAGAAGACCCGACAAACAGTGAAGGAGAAAAACAGATAACAGTGTTTGCAGAATTATAAAAGTGTGTGTTTACAGTGGTTGTTCACTTCCGTACACATAGCAAAGCGACATAATGTACCAGGATACACAGTGGGAACTGAGCACAATGTGGAATAAAAGAAAATAAACATTGTTGATTTTTATTTGGTGAAGAAGAGATACAAAGAAAAACATTAAATCGCACATGATCACACTACCTGTAAAAGCAACACTGAACAATACTGGGACTAACAGCAGTATTTTCAGCTAACTTGTCGGATTAGTAATAAAACCTATAAACCCAACACACCCAGAGTGGACATGTTGTCAGGGCTCTGGAGATAGAAGCTTCATTGGTAAAATGTATGTATTACTATTAACAAATGCCACTGCAATATATGTAATGAACTAAAGTGAAACACAGGTGTTCAAGAAATAACCTATTTTTAGATATAAAAGAGCATATACCTTGTTTTTAAGTAACGTTTGCTGCATCTTTTCCACACTGTTATCGGTTGATGGATCAGCTCGTGCCTCGGGCCTTATAGCTAAGTGTGACCTGTGGCTCCTTTCCGACTCGGCTCTCCCTATTAATTCTGTGTCTTGCCAAACTCTACTTTTTACCAGAATTGAACCACTGTAAGCATCAGACTCTGTTTGAAGAATGTGGTGAAATAGCGAAAACACACATCAAAAGCATATATGTGCCAGGACAATCAGTTGCACTCACAGCAACTCGTCTTCCACACTGATTGTCCCTTGTTCTCAAATGTTCTGAAGGATTTGTTGTATGAATGCCAGAAGTGGCAGTGAAATTCATGAAGCTAAAGCTAACAGGAGTGTGTGGGAGATAAAGAGGGGGAGAGATAAAGAGAGTGTTGGACTTGGCCCTTCTGGCAGATTCACCCCTGAACTTTTTGCCTTTTAATGTTACATCATTGTAGTGATTTCTGGTCTTTGCGCACTTTAGCACTGTGGCGCAGTGTAAAGTGCGTGTGTGAGAATGGCCTGCCCTCCCACAGGAATGCATGGGGAATATGTGTGTCCATGGTATTTCCTGATGTGTGGGGAGTGCAAGGTTGAGTTTGGTATGTGCAGACTCGTGTGATTAAATGCTGCGCGATGATGTGTGCGGCATAAATATGTCTAGTGTGGAAGTGCCACTTCTAGAAGTTGGCATGGCTGTGTTAATTATGTGAATTGGCTGTCTGGCTTGTGATTGGCTGGAGCTGGCTGGTGAGCCTGGCTCCAGGAGTCAGGATGGGTCTGCCCCGGTGGTGAGTGGAGAGATCTGCATGATTGATATGAGGGAGGGGTGCACCTGGGACCTGAATAGGGCTGGGCTTTCCCCACACAATGCTGGCTCTGCCCCCTGTGGTGCGACTGATGACCCTAGCCTGGCCAGTGAATAGTGAGAGGGACTGAGCACATCAGAGTGCTCCAAAACCAGCTGCGCCTGGTTTCTCCCCCACCCTGCACCCCACAGACAAAGGGATTTAGTGTATAAAAAGAGGCTGTGACCTCTTGTAAAATGTTCTTGTTTTCCTGACTAGAATCTACCAGGGGCGTGCTGCTGCTGGGGCCCAGGGGAAGGCTTGCCTCCCTGGATTGCTGATGGACTTTGTACTGGGACCCCTCTGACTTGGCTGGGGGACTGGAGGACTTCCCTGCGCTGAGGAGCTGGTTGCTCCATTTCTTTATGCCCAGGACTGGCTGAAACTCCTTTTTGTCCCAGTTGCTTTGTTGGGCCAGGGGTTCTGTCTCTTTTAGTGCCTGGGAAGTGCTTTGTTTTGAAGTGTCCTGTGCGTGGTGCGCCGGAGCCTACGCTGCATTGTGTCTGTGGATTGTGTGCTCTACTCGAGCAGGAGCCTACCCTGCATTTGTTCCTTCGTGGTTGCCTACGGGTGCCACCCCGGTTATTTAATTATTTAGGCATGGATGCCCACCCCGTTTCTACTTTTATTTATAATTTACTCGAGGGAGCCTACCCCTCTTTTCAGCCGGAGAAATCACCGCCGCTGCCCTGAGCTGCTTGTTGACACGTTGCTGGGCCGCAGCCTGCCGCGACCCGGAAGTAGTGGAGGTGGGCAGGGCCTGGTGACCCTTTGTTCAGCTTCCCCTTGCCTGGGGGAAGCCTTTGTGTGCTTTTCCGGTCTCCCGTATGGAGAGGGAGACCGAAGATGCTGCCTGCCTGCCTGCCCGCCCGCCTGCCGGAAAGAGAAGCTGGTGCTGCATGGGGAGGCCGGGAGCCTACCCCGCCTCCCCGAGTGGCCGCAGGAAGACCCGGAGCCTTGCGGGCTCCATTTTAAAAGTCCCGGTCCCGAGATCGGGGACCGGGTGAAGATCAGGGCGAAGCGGGCGCACTTTGAAGGCAAGGCTCTCAGGTGGTGAGAGAGCCCCGCAAAGCGCTACCGCCGCACCGGAGAGAGGAGTCCCCCACGAGCAGCCCGGTGAGTACAAAAGGGCTGGGGGGCTCCGTGGGGACTATCGGTGCTGCCAGGTCAAGGCACAGCACCATGGGAGGCAGTATTCGCGTGGCCCCGTTTGGCAGTGGGCCGCTCCTCCATTTTGCTCATTGTTCTAGAGCCCACGAGGCTCCAACATGTTGGGCATTCTTATTCAAGGAGCTAGGTAGATCCTCTGCCTCCCATGAGTTGTTCTGAGCACGAGGGCTCCAACGATGGCCAGAGTAATGTAAAGGGCCCCGGTGGGGGTCCGGAGGGCCAGAGGGGCCTGTGTTCGTGCCTCTGAGGGCCCCAGTTGTTCTAGAGCCTAGGAGGGCTCCCCATGGGTACACTATTTGTCTTGAGAGCCTAGATGGCTCCAGCCTGCACTGCAATAGTGTTTCCTGAGCCTAGAGGGCTCCAACAGTTGGCGCAGTTTTGTCCTAGGGCCAGTGAGGGCCTTGTCGCAGTTTTGCTGATTCACAGCTGCCCAGCAAGTAGTGGGCAGCTGCACCGTTTAGGGTTTGCTTCTTTGGGGACTTGTTCTTTGGACCCAGGAGTGAGTCGCACTCCCTCATCCCTACCTTGTCCTTCCCCAACTGCGCAGCACTTAGTGCCAGCTGCAGCGTTTAGGCCCCTTGCTATTGTCCCCAGATGCCCAGCAAGTAGTGGGCAGCTGTTACGTTTAGGTTTTGACGCAGTGGCGCAACCTGGACCTTGATGTGAGTTATGGGCTACATGTGATTTCTGCGCAAATGTGATTTATGTGCTAAATGTGATTTATGCGCTAATGCTTTGGGTGTAATGAAATGTACTGTGTGTAGTATGTTTTGTGCACCCTGTGTTCTGACACCTCTGTATGTGGCTTTATGCATCATATGTAAAGCTTCTGGCCTATACCCCTAAATGTATTTTCATGCTTAGGTGGTTGTTTTACTTAGTATAGTTATGCTAGTGAGTTCATGGTTCCCTGCGTGATATTTTCCTAAGGTGGTTAGGGTTGCGTAGGTGGTACTTACCTTTTACCAGTGGTTACTGGTTGTGTGCTACATTTGCTCTTTGGTGCTACAATTGCTATGTTCTAAGTGTTATTCCTACAAAGTGCTAGTTCTACCAAGTGCTTATTCCTGACAGTGGTCCCTGTGGCCCTGTCCCATGTATATAATCCCCTGTAAATTCTAACCGTGCCTCTGGCACATTGTAAAGTGTGTGTTTACTATCTAATGTGTTTTGTAATACAAAGGCTATTTTTACATATACCTTGTGTGGAGTTCCTTTTGTGGGGGGTTTGGGAGGTTGTTGTTGGTGGGAGATAGAGAGGGGGAGAGATAAAGAGAGCGAGAGAGACAAAGAAAGGGGGAGAAAAAGAAAGAGAAATGGAAGGAGGGGGAACGGCAGGTTATTTGTATTCACCTAAAAATAGAAGAAGCAGCCAAATACATGTCAATGTGTGACATCACCAGAGAAATGGGCTGACTACCTGTGAATTTATATATTTACTTTTAATACCTATAGACCTATGTCATGCAAATAAACAGGGAACAAGTAAGGAAAATAGTGATCGAGCCCATTATCATATGCAAATCACAATGACGTCACATGTAGTGAAGTCACAAGAAGTGATGTCAGGCCCTCATAATAATTTTCACGGAAAAGGTCGACGGCCTGTTTTAAAAACAAAAACAAAGAAGCTTTTGGTTTCTGTTTTTATACATCAAGTGTTTTTCCCACTATCAGTTTGTAACTAAACTCGGAATTGATTGAAAGTGTAAATATTTTTAAACAGACATGTGGAACTTGGAAATTACATTTTTAAACAGTTTTCAGCGAATAAATACAATGTGCTTTTAATTTGCGTTTGTTTACTAACGTTCTTTATCCAGCCCCTAAGCACCAAAGTGTTTCACATTTGAATTGAATTGAATTGAATTGAAAAGGTTCTTCTATAGCGCATGGCTACTCGAGAGCATCCCAGCGCTTGATAGTTAACCAGAAAGAAAAAAGTGAGAGGAAGAGGAAATCAGACGTAAACTAGATGAGTTTATCTATGTATTGGGGAACAGAATGGTTTTTATCTTTTTCCGGAAGACAGTCAGACTGGGCTCTAAACGAAGTGGAAGAGGGAGGGCATTCCACAACCTAGCCGCGTTACGCGAGAACAGGCGGTCCCCTGTTCGAGCTCTGTAGGTCCTGGGGATTGTGAGGAGTTTTTGTTGTTTTGAGCGGAGATCCCTAGATGGTATGTATGGTATTACCATGTCTTTTAAGATGGGAGGGCCATTCCCATAAAAAGTTTTGTGGACCAGACAGAGGGATTTAAAATGGACCCGCTCCTTTATGGGGAGCCAGTGCAAGGTCCTAAGTGATGGTGCAGCTGATATGCGGCGGCTGGTTCCGGTAAGTAGTCTTGCTGCGGAATTCTGGGCAATCTGAAGTTGTCGTATGACTGAAGTAGGGGCACCCAGATAAAGTGCATTCCCATAGTCCAGCCTAGATAAAATGAGGGACTGGACTATGGTTTTTTTTGCAGCTTCTGGTAGCTGGGGGAGGATTTTCCGGATTGTCTTGGTTAGACCAAAGCAAGTGGCTACTGTCTTTCTTGCCTGGGTTTTGAGAGACAGTTCCGAGTCAAGCCAGAAGCCAAGGGTTTTTATTTCAGGTTTTGAAGTGGGCCCAGGACCCATACAAGGAGGCCACAGGATGGTGTTGTTAAAAGTGGCCTTCCTTCCCAGTAACATTAGCTCAGTTTTCCCCCCATTCAATTTCAGATGGGACGCATCCATCCATTTTGCCACCGCCTCCAGGCAGCTGCAGAGATTGTCTGGGGGGTGGCCCACTCGATTTAGAGAGACTACTAACTGAGTATCGTCAGCATAGCTTATCAGCTGGATTCCAAAAGGGGCTACAACCTCCGCTAAAGGTGCCATGTATATGTTAAACAGTGTGTGGCTAAGGGAGGAACCCTGTGGTACCCCACACTGCAATGGCACGGGGAGGGAGCAGTTGGTATCCGAGAAGACCCTGAAGACTCTGTCACTAAGAAAGGACCGAAGCCATTCGAGGGCCTTACCCATGACTCCAACCCTCTCGAGGTGAGCCAAAAGGACGCGGTGATTGACCGTGTCGAATTCGGCACTGAGGTCCAGGAGGATGATGACCGCGCTGCCACCTGCATCCAAAATCCTCCTGGAGTCCTCGACCACTCTCAACAAGGCTGTCTCGGTCCCTTGTCCCCTTCGGAATCCCGTTTGGGTAGGGTGTAGCAGGTCATGGATCTCTAGGTATGACGCTAGCTGTTTATTTACCCATTTTTCAGTAAGCTTACTGATACCGGGAAGGAGAGAAATTGGGCGATAATTTGAAAAATCGTCGGGATTAAGGTTAGGTTTTTTTAGCAAGGCCTTTACCATAGCCAGTTTCCAATCCTGTGGTACCACACCGGATTCCAGTGAGGCATTCACAAGATTAATGATGTGGTTACTGGCATAGGGTAGGGCCAGTTTCAGGATGTTCATAGGTGCGGGATCGAGTGGAGAACCACTTTTTATGGAATTGAAAAGAGCGGGAAAGAGTTCACTATTGAGCGGATGGAAAGATACCAGGCGGGGTAAGGTGGCATTTGAAGCATCCATCGGCAGCTGGTTTGGTTCAGTTGAGGGAAGGGGGGGAAAGAGAGAAGAATTTTTTTGATTTTTGTGGCAAAAAAACTTGCAAGTGCATTGCAGCGCTCACCAGATTCCTCTGAAGAAAGTTCAGAGGAAGGTGGGTCAGGGGCTTTTATCAGAGTTTTTACTATTCTAAACATCTCTCTAGGGGCATTAACAGATTTTTCAATTTTTTCAGCATAGAAGATGGATTTAGCTGTGTTAAGGGCGGATTTATATTTTTTTATAGATGATCTGTATATGATTTTCTTTTCTTTGTCAAAATGTTTTCGCCATAGCCTCTCCTCTTTTTTACATTCCTGCTTGAGTAGCCTGAGGTCTGAGTTGAACCAGGGCTGTTTATTGGAACTTTTTTTGTATGTGATATCTTTTTTTGGGAGCACACTGTCCAGTGACAGCTCAATCCAGCGATTGAAGTCTGCGTTAGCCTTTTCAATGTTTTGATTGGCCAGAGGTTCGCTCTGCTTTAGCGATTCGATCCAATCACCGGATTCTAGTTTTGTCCAGCGTCTATTTAAAATTTTATGGGAAGGTTTCTTGTGGCTGGGTCTGGTGATTTTCCATAAGAAAGGAATGACCATATGGTCAGACCAAGGAATCGGATAAGGATCATCTGTTGATAAATGTGGAACATTAGAAAAAATGGGGTCTAGAAGGTTCCCTTTAAGGTGAGTGGGAAGCTGAACCATCAGATTAAGATGACAGATGGCTAGATCTTTGATTAATTCCTGTGCAGTAGTATCCAAGGGATTGTTAAAGTGAAGGTTCATGTCTCCTAGCACTATAAAGTTGGAGACCTTGCTGGCCGCGTCCAGAGTGGCTTCGATTAGCCCTTCTGCAAATTGGCCTATCAGGCCGGGGGGGTCGATAAATTAAAAAGCCAGAGAGAGAAACTTCTGGAGATTGTGTAATGGAGAATTGTATACTCTCACAGTCTGGGATATGGCAATCGATCAAGCGGCAAGCTAAGTGTTCCCTGTATAGAATAGCAATCCCTCCACCAACCTTCGGTCCTCGATCCTTATGTTGGATCAGATATCCAGGTGGTAGGGCGCGGACAATATCGGGACCAGATGACGGTCCAAGCCATGTTTCTGTTAAGAAGAGGATATCCAAATTTGAATTTTCGATTAATAATGCAACTTTTGTGGCATGCTTTGGTAAAGAACGGCAGTTGACCAAAGCCATATTTAGGACAGCCTCTCCTTTCGTATTTTTAGTACTTAGAGTGGTGTTAATAGTAGCCTCAGTTACCCTAAAGGGACAGTGTATGCAGGAGAGACAGCCGGAATCGATGTTAACAGAATGGCTACAGTGGGATGGGAGATTCCCATTTACAGTGTATTAAGCAATAGAAGGGCTAATTTTGTCTAGTTCTCTGTTCCTCTCTTGCGCCACTCACACAAATAAATAAAGGGGACGCTGCTAGTGGGACGGATAGTTACAAACACTCTGAGGCCTGTGTTGGCAGATGCAAGAAGCAAAGTAACATTTCCCAGTCGTTGGCTAAGGAGCTAGGTGGAACTGAGTCCCTTTTCTAGATAATAGTGGGGGGACCCCTTCAAACTGTGTCGACCCCCGACTTGTGCCGTGCTGATAAAGGAATAGTGAATTTGAGTACTTTACGATGAATTGAAATGAGAGGAAGAGAAGAAGAGAGCGAGGTGCAAGATGTATTAAAGAAAATGAAAAAAGAGATGCAAGACTTTACCCTGTTTGTGTACAAGCATTTTACGTAAACAAGTTGATCTGTGCGTTTTGAACAGGCTGTCACCCCCCTTTGTATGTAAATGAGCTTCTGTAATCAGACACCCCAGGCTCCCATCTTTTCTCACATGGATGATAAATGTGAGCAGTGTAAGGTAATCACAAACAAGGGCTACATTGAGAAATAATCAGCTTCCAGGTCACACAGCTGTTGTTATGTAGTTCTTTATTAGTTTTTTTAATTTACTTTAATTTGCACCAATTCTCCAGGTTACTTTTTCTCAGTATATTGCTTTATATCGCTCTTTGCGCTCCATCAGTTAAACGTGAGGTTTGATGTAGGATTTGTTGTAAGTGTTCCTAGACCATGTCCCAATCCCTTTGTACTCGATTTGTCGGCATGTTTTTTGTCCACACGCTGGTCTAGGATGGGCCTTCTCAAGGTAAAAGGCGCTGTAATAGGAATAAGAAATCAGACATATATGAAATGGTATGTAAACAAATGTGTGCCTTTAAGTTATCAGGCACCACCAGACTCACATCTACACATGTAATTGAGCACCAGACTAAAGTGACTTCGCCCTATATAAATATGTGCCATCAGTAATCGGGCTGATGGTTTCGCTGAGGCGCACAGCAAATAAAGTTTCTGAGTGTTAGAAGCCGCGTTCCCGCGCGCACCATTGTTGTCTTTTTTTATATTATTTTTATTGGTGTATGATTTCAATGTTACACAATGACCTTGTAGTTTGCATGTTCAAAAAAGAAATACATAAATTAAATGGTTACAAATTGCATGTCTTTAAAGCCAGTGAACTTAAAGCAAAAAAATTTAAAAAAAGGCGTTAAATCAAAGCTGTAACATTTCTATAATATAGTGTCATGCACAGTTTGATATTTCACCCCCCTCCCTTCCTTGTGTTGACCATCTATCTAAATGTGATATTGTGTTTGTAGATCTTAGATGTTCTGGGGTGTATCTGTCGTGTTCCACTGCTTTTATCTCTCGCGCCATTTAGTCAGTGGTTCCCAGATTTGTAACCCTTTTGAGCGGGATCGAGTCCCCCTTTTCCCATATAATCCTTTTTCAAAGTTGTAGCTCGTGATTAGACGTGATAACCACTGACAGTACACTGGCGGCGATGGAGCTAACCAGGCTGATGTTAGGGTAAGGCGATATATTGCCATACTTATAAAAATTAGTCGTTCTCCGGGCATCCCTTGGGTCTCCTGATCTACCCCTAGACAGATCAGGGCTGATGAAAGGTTTATATCCCTTCTTAGGATCTCTGTAAAGAAATTCGTAATGTCAGATTTTAAGATATTTAGTGTAGTACAGGATGCCAGCATATGCTCTAAATCTGCCTGGGGCAGCGAACATCAAGGGCATAAGGTCCCCTTCCCAGTTCCCCATTTAGCGATCCTTTTTGGCGTATAATAAAGTGAAAATCAAGTTTTATAATACTGCGCCTGAAGTCGTGCTGGTATTAAAAGCTTCCGTGCTAGTTCAGTAGAGTATTGAAGTAAATCCTTTGAGACGTCTATTTCTTCTTTCCATTTGCTAGCCCGATGTCCCATGCCATCCGTCATCAGGGAGTTAAGCGAATTATATACCATTCCGATTGATTGATTATTCGGTCTCAGTTTATCTATAATGGAGTTATTTAAGAACCCTATTGGGCCTCCATCCTACTTGCTTAGAAAATCATGTATTTGTAAATACTTAAACAAATCTTTCCATTCTAATCCATATTGTGTTTTAAGATTTTTAAAAGTGAATATATCAGTGAGAGAATAAAAATCTCCAAGCTTGAATAGGCCTTTGTCAATCCATCTCCTGATTGTGGGGTCTTTAAAGATTCCGGGCAAGTTACAGTTATTACTGATCGGGAAGAGGTCAAAGAGTACAAATATCTAGGGATAATTATTGATAACAAAGGTTTGTTCGACCAACAAAAAGAGGCAATACAAAGGCGAGGGACCCTCCTAGCTATCACCTTGAAAAACCTTAAAAACAAAATAACTGGACCAAACCTGCTCCCGTTGCTCGAAGTACTACGAGCTAAGCTCCTCCCAACGATAACTTACGGCAACGAGGCCATGAGGCGGAATGACTAAACAACCTTAGACAAAACAGTCTCCAAAGCACTGAGAATAATATTCAAGCTGCCAAAATACACCTCTCCAGCGCAACTAAGACTGTAATGCGGATTCCCAAACCAGGCAATAAACCGGAAAGGTGCGTACGTCAAACCTGGTATAAAATAAAGAGCTCCGCGGCGGGATCACTGAACTCATTTCTTTGGAAAGAAATTATACGGAAAAACAATTCCCCGGCCAAGGCTTACCTTCGACTAGGGATCAGCGAGTTAGCCCTTCAGAACATCTGGGAATCTGGTCTCCCTTAAAAAAACGTCAAAACCCTAGTTAACATGTCAATAATCCTAGTCTCTACTCAGAAAGATTGTGCATACCTAAACAGGAGGGCGCACAGCTGGTTTGTGATTCAAAGCTACTCAAAATGCCTACCACAATCGTATCTAGGCAACAGCTTCTCCAGAACGTTGAAGGAACGCTTTTTGGCAATGAGGATGGGGATTCTACCTACTCAAACTCATATGCCCCCTTGGAAACGCCCACCAATAACCACCCTCTGCAGATTATGTGGAGAAACCAAAAAGATGTGTTGCACCTTCTGTGTATCTGTAAGACTCTCGACCTGGAGAGGAGAGAACTGTTAAAACCACATATAAACGCTTTGCACATTCGGTCCTGCAGACAGGCAGGGAAGGCGTGTTTCGAAGGGGCCAACGTAAGGCTACTCTGCAGCTTTGTCCGTTTTATGGAAAAAGCACAGACAAAACTAGGCGAAGAACCCCGAGCATATTCAACTCCTCCTGAGGTTCCCCGCCAGGTGCTCATCTATGAACCCAATTAAGACCCATGGGCCCAGGAGAAGACGAAAGCTCAGGATTTGCCCACAGACTCTGCCTGAACTAATGAAGTTTAACACAACTTTAGTACATGTAATTTTAACTAGTTAAATTCAAGTTTTTTTAGAATATAGTGTCTTAGCTTTTAACACTCAGACTTGCACACAGACTCTGCCTGAACTAATGAAGTTTAACACAATTTTAGTAGATGTAATTTTAACTAGTAAAACTAGTTTTCAGAATACAGAGTTTTAGCTTTTAAGGGAATATGAAATAGTGCTAATTACGTGTTTTATTGTACAGACCGCTAAGATTTTATTTAATCAAGCAATAAAGATTACTTACTTACTTACTTACTGATCGGGGTATAATAATTCCCACAGCCCAATCCTAGCATCTTCCGGACTGCCTTCATAGTTTTATATTATCCTGCTGCCAGCGTCTTATAACGTACCTTTTTGTAGTGAGAATCATTCAAGAATCTCCAGGCCCATCCCCAGGCCTGCTTACCCATTATTAGTTCTATAGGTTTGGGGATATGGTTAAGTCATTCGTATAGTGGCTTGTGGGAGAAAAGGGTGTGATTGTGTAAAAGAGTAATTGCCCAATAGCGAAGGTTAATGTTTGGTAGAGCCAAACCACCCCTATACATTAGTAGAGAAAGGAACCTATATGCTCGTCTTGGTTTCCCATAAGACCAAATGAACCGGGAAAACATATCTTCGATCTTGTTTATACATTTGGGATTAAATTCCAATAGAATAGCTCTTATAAGATATAAGATCTTAGGGAAAAAAAGCATTTTGATTATATTACATCTTCTGATTATTGAAAGATGCAGAATATGTAGTCGCCTCAGTTCTGGTTCTATTTTATCAATCATGGGGTCGATATTTGCTTCGACTAGCTTTTCGATATTGGCGGTAATGTCTACCCCCCAATAAGTGGCGTTTCCTACCTGTCTCACGTCGTCACCCATGTTGAAGTTTTTACAGATAATCTGGGTTTTATTTCGATTTAGGGAATATCTGGCCAAAAGGCCAAATCTCATCGCCTCTCGCTCTACCTCTGCCATAGATTCTATCCGGTTGGATATTACAAGTGCTATGTCGTTGGCATATACCAATACTTATGTTTCCCAGCCTTGACTGATTATCGGCCTAATCCTCTGATTTCACTCAAGAGTGCATAAGAAGGGGTCCATATATATGGCAAATAGCAGAGGTGAGCTAGGGCATCCCTGACGTGTGCCTTGAGTTATTCTAAAGGTGTTAGTACGTGTACCATTTATGAATATTTACGCAGTTGGTTGAAAATACAGCATCTTAAATGCCTGTATAAAATGTTGGCCAATCCCAACCCTCGACAGAGACTCCCAAAGACAAGGCCAGGAAACTCTGTCATAGGCTTTCTCAGCGTTGAGTAAAATGAGTGCCATGGGATTTCCAGAAATTTGTGCTGCATCAAAGAGTGAGATGGTTCTTCTTATGTGATCTGTTTTACCATGTTCCGGGATGAATCCATGTTGCCTTGGGGATATTACTTTAGGAATTACCTTCCCTAGATAAAAGTGAGTTAAAAAACTATCGTCCCATTGCTAGCCTCCCTTTTATGGCAAAGGTGACCGAAAAAATCATGAATATCCAGATTTCTGAATTTATCGAAAAACACCAGCTCCTTGACAGCACGCAGTTTGGGTTCAGGAAACATCATGGCACAGAAACAGCCCTGATCAAAGCCGCCGACGACATCAGGGTAATCAGGGACCAGGGTGGCACTGCCATACTGGTTCTACTAGATTTATCGGCGGCCTTTGACACGGTCGACCACAACACCTTGGTCGACCGTGTCCAGGGATGTGGCATCGGCCACACTGCCAAAGACCTAATTGCGTCCTTCCTTGACAAAAGAACACAGGCTGTCATTCTAGGTCCCTTTCAATCGGCCCAACTCTCCGCTCCCTGTGGAGTTCCCCAAGTTCCCCAAGGCTCATCCCTGAGTCCGACACTTTTTAACATCTATGTGTCGGACCTTGCCAACACCATCAAGGCACATGGGATGAGCCTAACCTCCTATGCCGACGATACCCAACTAGTGTTGGCAATCAAAGGGAACGGAGAACAAATAGCCGATAAATTTAAGAAGGGGCTCCTAGACATAGGCAAATGGATGGCTACCAACTGCCTAAAGTTAAATTCAGAAAAGACCGAGGTACTCATTTTTGGTCCACTGTCACCAGCCTGGCCTACCAGCTGGTGGCCTGAAACCTTTGGTACCCCTCCTACTCCTACCACCAAGGTCAGGAACCTCGGAGTCATCTTTGATGACGGTCTTATCTTCCTGGACCACGCTAATAAAACAGTGTCTACGGCACACCTGAAATTAAAAATGATCAGGAAGATACGTCCTTTTCTCCCTGATTCTGCCATTAAGACACTAGTCACTGCCCTTGTCCTTGCATCCCTAGACTATTGCAATGGGCTATTTCTTAATGCTCAAATCAGAGTAATCACAAAGTTACAAACAATACAAAACGCAGCGGCACGCCTGCTTTCAGGCAAAACAAAGTTCGAATCCATCTCCAAAAATATAACAGACTTTCACTGGCTCACTGTCCAAAAAAGAATTCAATTTAAATCCCTCTGCATTGTGTTTAAAGCTCTCAACAATCAAGGACCACACTTTCTCAAGGAACAATTGCAACTCCATAAACCCACCAGAGCTTTACGATCAGCCACCCTTCATCAACTGGTGGTACCTCGCACCAAAACCGTTACCTGGGGAGACCGTCGGTTTTTGGTGGCGGCCCCCAGACTCTGGAACACCTTGCCTCTCAACATCAGGCAAAGCACCACCCTCCTTCAGTTCCGTAAACTCCTGAAGACCTGGTTGTTTATTCAATAACTATATCACCTGGCCAGTTTGCTTCTTCATTCGGTCCAAAGCATCATGCTCCGTATGTAAACAAATGATTTATTAGCGCCAAGACGCCCAAGGGTATATGCTGCGCTCTATAAATATTAAAAATAAATAAATAAATAAATTACCCCTGCTAATCTGGTCGCTAATATTTTGGAGTAAATTTTGCTATCCGCATTTATTAATGTGATTGGCCGATAAGATGCAGGGTCTAGTGCTGATTTATGTTTTTTAAGAAAAACAATTATTTTTGCTTGCGACCATGATTCTGGTGGTCTTCCCACCTTAAAACAATGTACAAACAAAGGAAAAATGGCTTCTTTTATTTCTGTAGAATTTTTTTAATAAAACTCTGCTGGAATACTGTCTAGGCCTGTTGTCTTGCCATTAGGGAGACTGTTAATACACAGCAGAGCGTCAACCCATTGAGGGGGTGTCCTCAAGTTGGGCCTGGTCATCTCAAGATAATTGTTCTTTTGGAATTAGATTAAGGTAAGTCATTATATTGTCTGGGTAGGCTTTGGTAGTTTCTTGATATAGGTTTTGATAATATGTTAAAAATTCATTGCGTATACCTTCTGGGTCTGTAATTATGGCCTGGGAGGTATCTTTCACTGCCGTAATAGTATTTTTTGTGGCTTTTTGTCTGACCCTGATTGCAAGATGGTGTCCGACTTGTTCACTACACTCGTACACTTCTTTTCTCCAAGTCTCCAATCTATCTGCTGCCCTATGGGCGATTACTTCTATAACTAATGATTTGGCTGAAATTATTTTCGCCAGTGCTTGTGTAGGGTCCTCCTCATCTCTATATACTATGATCAAGTTTTTCTCTGCAGCTGCCAATTTCTATTGTAAAAGATCCAATAATTGGCGGTTTTCCCTATTACAAGCTAGCGAAAAGCTCATTGCTTCTCCCCTGATTGCGGCCTTGAGTGCATCCCAGACCACTTCTATCCTGGTATTGTCCAAATTCTCCTTAATAAATTGGGGGATCCAATGCCTCATGTGTTTGCAATATTCGTCATTAGAAAGTAGAGAGCGATCAAACGTCCAACTAATCGTATCTTTCTTAACCCTTGTTTCCCCTCTTATTTCTAGACCCAAGGGATTGTGATACGATATGATTCGTCTATGTTTTTCTATTGAGCACATGTGGAGAATAGAGTGAGATGTAAGGATGTAATCTAATCTGACCGGGCGCCGATGTCTCTGGATGACACCACCCCGACCGGGCAAGTTGCCTGGCTTCCGGGCCATGGCGGTTCCGGTCTTTTCTCGACTAAGTGCGGCGTGGGCACCCGCTTCAGATAAAGCCATTGTGGGATGGTCACCCGCTCTTCCCTTGAAACGTGGGGTGGGCTCCCGCAGTAAATAAAGGTAATTGCGAGGTGTGCCCCCACTCTAAAGGCACCGATGCAGGTTGGGCTCCTGGTTTTTAAGCATAAATCAGCGGGGTAGGCTCCCGCAAACAACATAAAGGCAGGGTGGTCCCTGTCTTAAGACACACACAAACGCAGGATGGGATCCCGCTCTCTTCCTGCAGTCAGCACAGTGCTGCCTGCAACCAAAGGTTCTCCTATCCTGGGAGAATGAAGGAGATCGTCACATCGCTCACAAGGCACTTAAGCCCCCACAAAGATTTCCTCAAGGGACAAAGCTGTGCCCACGCATGCCCTTGTGGGGGTTCCACCTGGGGCCCAGCAGCAACAGGTCCCAAAGAAGCACAAAATACAAAACTTTTCGTGGGGTCATAGCCCCTATATTCATACTACACATCTCTTTGTCTACAAAGCACAGGGCTTGGGGGGACCAGCCAGAACTGGTTCTGTATCACTGTGTTTGCAGTGCTCACACCCTTCTTTGGGAGATGGGGGCTCGCCCATCAGACACACCAACGGGGGCCGAGCCATCATTCACTAGGGCAGGCACAATCCTATTCAGGGTCAGTGAACTACTCCTCCCACTACTCCAAATGCCGATGTCCTATTCAGCCAAGCGCTGACTCACCCTGCCCCTCCTGGATCCACACACACCTCCCAGCCCCTGTCACTCAAAAGGCAGACATGCAATTCATATCAACACCTGAGAGAAAGGGTATTAAGTATATGGGATCTATGGGCGCTCAAACAGTATTAACGTCACAGTGTCTTCTGCAAGTTTAGAATTTATGGTGCTAGCAGGGAGGGGGGACCCACCAAACCCCTCAATTTAAATGTGCAAAATACACATCTAGAATAGATATATAGACGATTGTCTCTTACTTTGGGCTGGTACACATGTAGAATTGCTGGAATTTTTTGAGTACATGAATACTAACCTATATGGGATGCAATTCACTATGGAATCAAGCAGTACACAGATTTCCTTCCTGGATAAAGAACTTTATACAGAGGATAACATACTCAAGACCCGCCTATTTAAGAAAAATACTGCATGTAACTCTATCTTACACACCGACAGTTCGCACCCAATATACCAGATCAGTGCCATACCCTATGGGGAGTTTGTGAGAGCTAGGTGAAACTGTAGCGAGGAATGTGAATTCGAAACTTGTATTGAGAATATGAACCAACGTTTTGAGACAAGAGGGTATTCCCCCACCATTCTCCGAAAGGCTAAAAAGAGGATCAGGGGAATTAAGAGGGAAGATACTCTCAAACACAAACCCATTCCCACTGAAAGAAAATATGGCATTCGAATGGTTACTGATTTCAATGAACTGAGCCATGTCCTCCGCAGAAGCCTCAAAAGACATTGGGGGATTCTTACGGCGGACAAGACTCTGACTACCCTCATTACTAGACAACCACAGATTACATTCAGGAGGGGTAGGACCCTACGCAACAGACTCAGTCCTACAGTACCGAGGACAACATCAATTAACTCTTGGTTAAGTTCACCTAATATCGTTTTTTTAAAATGTGGATTTTGTGGGGTATGCCGGTGGGCTAAACACAAGACAAAAAGCTTCAAGAGCTGTGACAACAAAACTTATGATATTCGGACGAATATTAATTGTTTAACTAAATATGTGGTCTACATTATCGAATGTAAATGTGGACTTCAGTACGTAGGAAGTACTATCAGGAATTTGAAGGACAGAATTGGGGAACATGTCAGAGGTTTGCTGCAACAAGATGCTAGGTATCCGGTAGCAATTCATGCTAGCATATGCCAGGCACAAGGCCCTAAAAAAGAATTTGTTTTCTTTGGAATAGATCACATTCCCATGGATATCAGAGGTGAAAAAGGGAGTTACGCCTGAGACGCGGAGAAGCGTTCTGGATTATGAGGCTTCATACAGTAGAGCGGGGACTAAACTGTGACCCGGAGATGCAATTCTTCTTAGGTGACTAATACTTGGTGCTTCACATCCATGGACGTTATAGTATTACATCTCAATTGGGTTCTCTGTTATCATTCACATCTATACTGCGTTTTTATCCCTAGGATAGTAACATATACCCTTATTAAGTACTGTATTGGTTTTTGGCCACCTTATGATCAAGAAAATTGTATACCATAATAGTGTACCGTGCTTTAAGACAATGAATGGAATCTATTACTCAGTTATCACGCAGAGTAGATGTTGTAAACTCTTACGTGATGACATTATGATATGAACCGTGTCAAGCCGTTTTTGGGTGTATATATATGCAAAATACGGGTTAATTCCATTACTATATAATCATTTATTTCTATGTTCCTCATTCTTTACTGTCCTCCTCTTCCTTATGTATAAATACTTATGGACATTCCATAACCTTTTTTTTTTCGTCGTCTGCCTTCCTCCTCCTTCTCAAACTTGACTAGGTGTCTTGGTTATGCTTATATTAAGGGTGACACAAATGTAGGATCAGCTTATTATTCAGTTGTTTTAATTTTCAAGTTATTCATATTGAACCTTACTAATAGATTGGAGTAGGAACATGGACTAATAGTCTATGGGCACATTTCGGGTGGGCTTTCCCACAATTATACTGGATTGAACGTTACTCAAGGGCTACACAAATATATTCAACCTTACAGCTTCTTTTTTTTTTTAATAAGGAGTTTCCTTGCAAATGCACGAACTAGGAGACCCCCTAATGGATTGTTACTTTTAACGTGTGCCGTCTGGTTATGTTATCTGAATGTTCCTTTATAAACACGCTGGTTGGATACATTTGGGTAGGATACAGCAGAAGGTTAGCACTCTAGTGGTTTTACTTGCGAAGGATTTATCTATCCACTTCCGGGGTGAGCCCGAGTCACTTCTGGGTTGCAGACGCCAGGGATGCGAGTGCGATTCGGCCTCAGGTAAACTCCTTTCTTTCCCTGGATATGTCTATTATTTTCATGCGGTTTATATTCCGCCATGGAGTCTGGGCTTGGACCAGACCTTTTGTCTACCAGGACTAATTAGAACTTGTTCTCCCTGGATCTAGAGTGAGTTACACCACAGGTACCCATGTGGTTTGAAAGACCCTGAATATACAAGGAGCTTTGGAACCAGGCATTATTTATTGCACAGGTGTGCTTTCTTCTGGCCTCCTCGGCAACATTATAATAACATTTTGGTGAAGGGTTTTCTTTTTGTCAGTTATGTGTACATGTGATTTAGCATTTGTCGGATAAGGTGGACATTTCTGTGATGCAGGCTACATTACTTGTACAGTAAATGGGACAATCATTGTTTCTGGGATCTATTGTGAATTGAAAGTCTTAGGTCCCTGTAATTTTGTATACTGAAGGACTTACGTAACCTACTAGTAGGTGTACCTTGCATGACGGAATAAAGCTGGTATTAACTCATGCAATATTGGGAATTTTTAATTTAACACTGGCGAATAAGTCCTAGTGTGTTCTTTCATTGGAATTTTAACAACCTTAGAATGTACTGAAGTGCTCCATATACTTTATTGTTTCGTGGCACAATACTAGTGCTGTGACTTGACTCGCATTTAATTAATAGCTTCACTTGACTGATGCCTTTAATATTTTGGCATTAATTACTTTGCAGAGTGCCATATACTGGTGTCATCCAAATACACAGGTTACCCTGCCGGGTTGGAATTATCACCGGACGCGGGGTAAGACAACCCCCCCCCTTATCTTATTTGACTTCTCGTTCCCTATAAGGGGTCACTCAATCTTGGTAGTATGGAATATTAATGCCTTGCCCTTATGTGTGTTTTCTTCTCTTCCTTCCTTCCTTTTTTTCTATTTTTCTCACGTGAGTAGCCCTAAAAATACTAAGGATTCAGCCATTGAGGTATTTGTGTAGAATTAAATGTTTTTTACATGTGGTCACATACACGGGGTATGTTTGCGGTTTGTTTGTGTCACGCCCTGGTTTTTGGATTTGTCCTTTCACATATTTTGTTGAATGAACGACGATGCAACTTAGAATGCGTTTGATTTACTACAATGTATTAGGTAGAGTTGGCACGGGTGTCTTTTCACTTTTGTGCATCACGATTTGCTTTATTAATCCTTTGTCAGTTTGAGTATAAATATGTTTTAGTCATGACATTCACATTAAGGACTATGTTATTTCTACTACTTAAGGGTTCCACTAAATGTGGTGTTTCTCGATAGGAAATTTCTTAGCTAGATTTAGAATTGTGTATATCTAGTTTGGATTGTTGTAAAGTAGGCTTGCTACAGGTCATCCTTTTTTGTATTTTTCCAGCCCTGAAGAGTTGTAGTTTCTGTGCATGTACGGACCTACAACGAAACACGTGTCGGCTGGCTGTAAATTGTCAAATGATTTGGTGACCGAATAAATGGAGATATAAATGAAACTTCAAGAACCGACGTTGGACATAATTCTATTTATATACATTATCACACTGTTAGCCACATTTGATTTGAGTGCGTAGGACTCTGTGTTTATGCAATTCATATCAGGCAGGCAGACACATAGCACCCAGAAATGGCAACTTCTAAAGGTGGAATGGTGGTTGCCTTACAAGCGTAAGGATGAGATCTTGAACACGCCTTTATGCTAAATTAATTGCTAATTATTCTAGAAATATGCAATATGCAAACGAGGTGTGGTTGAATGGTTATAATTATTTATTCAGTCAGTATTTTCACATTACTTCATATGTTCCAAAATTAACTGTAAGAGTCAAACGAACTCCAAAGTATTTGATAATCATGTAATCAACGTAGAACATGTAGCATAACGTAACAAAGGTCACCCCGATGCATTTCGAGCACTAGGCTCCTCTTCATGGGGGAACGTCTAAAAGGAAAGATACAAATGATGCTGTTAAGGACAAGAGCCCGAGGACACATCTATGAAACTGATGTTAGGGGTGTGCTAATAAGTAGTGACAAGGGTAACACCAACCATGTCCGGAAGAAACCCCACCACATGATGACTCGAAGTGACCAAGCGTACGCTAGGTGCAGAACTGAGAAAGCGAGGTCGTGATCGTGGTTATGAGCAAAGTGCTGGAAGTGAACCAAAATTTGAACGGAAACAGTGGGGTTCAGTGCAAAAAATATGCGTGTCTATACTGTTAGAGCGAAAGAAACCAGAGTATCCTGAAGTGAAAAACCAAATGAACTGACAGTGGATGTGCCGGTACCTTTGAAAAACAAACGGGTGATATGTAACGTGCAGTCGAACGAGTGAGGAGAAAGTCTTTAAGTTTACCATTTGAAAAAAAGTGATTAAATGGGCTTACCATACGTGTCAATGGGGAAAACGCAGAGGCGGTGTTCAATGTTTTTACTGCCAATTGAAGAAATGGTGCCAGAGCGCGAGCTTGCACATAAATCGCGCTGCTAGTAACAGTGGAAATAGAAGGAGGACTATGTAGGTAGTAAAGAAAGAGTGGTAAAAACTCTAAGACAATGTAACCCAATGTCAGTAGTTAAGGGAGGTCTAAAAAAAATGACATAGTATAAAGAAGGTACTTTGAAAAATGTACTTGCGACATGTGAAGCTGAAATCTATTTTGAAAAAATGCGGCAAATGAGACCCAGAAAAAACAAGGCATTCAGGAGAAACTGTCATCGGTATGGAACATGGCTTGCTAGAGAAGGAGAAACGAAGTTGATGTGAAAAATAAAGAAAAAGGAGTAGTGAATAAGGGATGAGGTGCTGGAGTCAAATTGAGCAATAAATTCAATTGGGACGAGGGTGAGGAAAGAAACAGAATAGAATGAAAAAACACGAAAGGAGAATCTAGCAAGTGTGAGGGGGATATCTTTGTGTGCAGGGGTGAAGTGGAGCTGGGAAAAGTGGGAAAGGTGGAAAAGGGAAAGGATAGGAAACGTGACTAATGTACATAAGAGTAAAGAAGACCATGAAATGCAATAAGGAATGGTGGAGACAGAGGGATAAAAGGAATGTAATAGTTGGAAAAAAGTCAGAGAGAGACCATGCCAAGACCAAATGTATACATGAATGAATTAAAGAACACAACTGTATTCCAGTCTCTCATTTAGGCCCTTCGGATGAATGGCACTCAATTTGTGCATCCAGTACAGTTCTCGTTGTAGTAGGAATTTTTTGGGATCCTACCCAAAGGACTCACGCACCACCTCCAACACTTGTTGTATCAACGAGATTGAGTCAATAACAATGCCAGGAGATAAAGAACAAAAACGAATAAATGAGAAGCTCATGGAGGACATAAAGTCACCCCCCACAGATATCCAACCTACCGAAACTACGACTCTGGAACTGGCAGAGACCTCAACACTGAAACAAGTAAAAGAGGGAGCAGGCAAACAGACGAAGCAGGAAGTCACCGGCCCAGTCATTTAAAAACACCCTACCCCTGCAACAGATTCTGCACATGACATACGGAGTATTGGAAGTACAACAGAAGTAAAAAAGACAACAGTATCTTCACAACAAACGCAATGTGGAATGCACAACAAAGAACAGGCCCAAGGGACTTTGACCCATTTCAGTAAAGACAATATAAACACCAATCAGCCAATAAACCGTGATGAACTTGGTAAAGACACAACCACCCGGAATCAACATGGAATCACCACTACTTACAACGACACGTTATATAGTGCAGAATCCCCAAACAGTGTCAACCAACACATGACACTCACTTATCCGTGCAGACAGTCCCCAGGAACAAACAAGACAGACATCATTCTGTTCATCCCTGAATTCAAATCTAGAGGTAGAGTGGACACTCTAAACAGGGGCAATATACTAAGACTCCTCCACTCAATTGAAAGTCTATCACACATTAACACAGCAGATCTGCTATCAATCGAATTTTCCACACCGTCTGACCGACGAGACAGTGAAACCACAAAGTCAGTATGGAAAACAGAAGAAATAGCAGGTCGAATTTTAGGGGAATCACTCAGATTCTCCAAATGGGGAATAAAATCGGTACCGGGAAAGAGACCTGCTTATCCCACCCCACTTCTAGAAGGAAGCAATAAAGACCACCCAAAAAAAGTCAACTCGATTCTAAAAGGAGCACGCAGTAACTCACCAGGACTGAATGACACTTCAACATCCTCGACAACTTACCAACTCAACCCAAGCTGGGCAAACATACGGCGGACAATAACCGCAGCTGCCGCAAAGTGACAAAGGTCACCAAGCCAGTCCTCCATAAAAGTTGAAACTCCAAACATAAAAATATGCATTTGGAAGATAAACGGTCTGACTAGTAAGCTAGACGACCCAGACATACTAAACCACCTAAAATCATTCGACCTGATTCTGCTCCAAGAAACCTGGGAGGAGAAAGAGTTCTCTCTTCAAGGATATTCAACCGAAATCCATCCAGCCATAAGAAACTCGTCCTATGGTCACAGCTCAGGAGGTCTGGCATTGCTAGCTTCAATACTCACCATAGGAAAAATGGAAGCAATAAAGGCAAAAATGACACCTCCAAGTGCCATACAGGCAACAGCAATAACGATCAAAATAAACCAGGTTTCCCAACAACTGCATATAATAAACACATATTTACATCCCAAGCATAGATCAAAAGGCGTGGGAGTATTGGTCAATGAGGTGGCAAGATTGATGGAAGAAAGGGAAACAGAGAACTTACTCCTGGCAGGAGATTTTAATCTTCAACTCTTCGGAGATAAATCAGAAGACGAAATGGTACAAGACCTTGACATCGCATGGGGAATCCTAACCAAACCGCACCCACTCCCAATAAGCAAACAAGAAGGTCAAGACAGCTATTAAGAGGCCTAGAGCAGCTAAATCTGAGGTTATTAAATGGTCGATTTGAAGAGGACACTCCTCCAGCATTCACGTACTTTTCCTCATCCACCTCTTCGCATCTCGACTTCACCCTCGTAACACTCCCTCTGTTTGACGCTATTTGCTTATTCAAGATCGGTGTAAATGGTGAAAGCGACCACCAACCACAGGAAGTGGAACTATATGGTACCAGAGGGATTGACCTGGAAGAAAGAAAAACTGCTGGCACTGAGCACATCACCAATCTCAGACGGATAAGGTGCAAGATTAATAAAGTAGAAGAGATTACAATCTATGCAAGAGCAATCCTGAATCAGATCTCAAGCTCGTCAAGGAGCCCACTAGAGGCCTGGGAAGACTTTGTAGCAGAACTCGGAACAAAATTCTCCAAAGAGCAAAAAATCTTACACCACGACTTTATCAACCTACACAACAGCAAAATTAACCACACAGGAGATAAAAAAACTAAAACGGGAAATAACTATGATCCTTAGGAAACTCCGCAAACAACCAAACAACGACCCCTTGCATGACGAGCTGCGATCCCTAAAGACTCGGCTCAACAAATCGATCTGGGAAAGGAAAAGGAAAATCAACGAGGACCTCTGGGCGAAAATCGTACACGACTCTAAACAGAACAACAGCGCCAGGTTCTGGAAAACAATACAAAGCCTCCAACGTCCAAGCCACAAAGGAATAAATTCCCATGTATCTGAACCCGATTGGGCCCACTATTTAACCACACACTTCAATTACAAAATTCCTGAGGTGGGCTTATCTAGAGGAAAAAACCTAACTATGAAGATCATAAAGAGCAATATGAAAACGACATTCAATCATCGAACAAATGCAAACGATAACAAAGACACAATTCTGGTGAAGACATCATGCAACTCTGCAACGCTGGAGATACACGGAACATCAAGCTTTAGCCCACCTTTAGGCAGCGAGGATAAAAAACATACAATAACAGCAGCCAGGATTAAGAAACAAATATCCAAAGGGAAACCGGAAGGAGCTCCAGGACCCAATGGAGCAAATTTCTGGAGCGAGACACTGGTGCCACTCTTCCAGGAAGTTAGGGAAACAGCGACGTGCCCTTCAAACTGGAGTGGATCAATACTTAGTCCGATCCACAAACAGGGTGATAGGAGCAGTCCAAGTAATTATCGCCTCATCGCCCTAATTGATACAGAGGCAAAGTATTACGCGGGCCTCCTCCTGGAGGAACTAACATCGTGGGCAACCCTAAAACACATCATTCCCATTAACCAAACTGGATTCTGCAGAGGACAGGGCACAATCACAAATATCATGGCGTTAACCCTACTCACAGAGGCTGCCAAGACAACCAAGAGCTCACTATTTCTATGCTTTATAGATTATAGAGCAGCGTTTGATCATGTTGACCGAAATAAACTCTGGTTGAAACTAGACAAGTGGGGGATACCGGGGCCATTATTGCAGCAGCTGATACTACTCCACACTAACACCTGGGTCAAGATCAAACTTGGTAGCGGGACGCACCTTTCCAGGCAAATCAACACCACTAAAGGTCTAAAACAAGGATGCGTCCTTGCTCCCATGTTGTTCAATCTTTTCCTCGCAGACTTGCCTGGAGAATTGGACAAAACCAATTCACATGCGCCAAGGCTGGGAGGCATCTCGCTATCAAACCTTCTTTATGCCGATGACCTAGTCTTGGTAAGCCGTTGCCCAATTGGACTGCAACATCTCTTGGACACTACCAATCAATTTTCAATAAAAAAACGCTCTGAAGATTAACTTAAACAAGACTAAAGTCATGTCAGTGAATTACAGCAAATTAAAGAAATTGGCATGGTCCTTGGATGGTCAAAGGCTGGACCAAGTTACCAATTATAAATACCTTGGCGTATTACTAGACAGTAGAGGCTTATTTAAACCCCAGCTAGAGGCTATAGCACGGAAGGGAACTACCTTTCATTTCTCAATGAAGCCGCTACAAAAAGTTCTCCCTGAACGAACATTTGGCCCCCTCCTACAGGTGATTAATGCACGCCTCCAGCCTATGCTCACATACGGTAGCGAACCCATGCAAGGGAAGGACGCCAATGCCCTAGACAAAATAATCAGCAGAGCATATAGGGCAATCTTCCGTCTGCCAAACTATGTCTCTCCTGCCCAAATCCGTCTCGAATTTGGCATCCAAAAACAAACGGTAGAGAGAAGAGGCGCCTATATAAAATGCTGGCGCAAAATCAAAGGCTCGGAACGAGGAACCCTAAACGCTCACCTATGGACAGAACTGTCAATACGATCAAATTCACCCGCTAAGAAATACCTTTTAAACTCTTTGGAATATCTGGACCTAACCAGTCTTTGGGAGTCATCAGCTGACAACAACAGCTTCAAAAAGGTGGTAACAAAAGTTACTAAATTAATATCATCTATTGAAGATAAAGAAACACTGGCCAAGAGGGCACACGGATGGGTCGTGCTGAAAGATTACAATGTCCTGAAACCGCATAAATATCTGAAAATGGGCCTCACGCGGAAGACAAAGGATAAATTTCTAAACCTGCGCTTTGGAATCCTACCAATTCTACCTCACTTGGCACCATGGAAAAGGAGGCCAGACGAACATCTTTGCCGTCTTTGCAAATCAGGGAACAAGGATTTAATCCACATAATCTGTATCTGCCCTAACCTGATAGACATAAGGCGCACTTTATTTCGACCACTTTGGAATCAAAAAGGTGTAAAAAGCTGCAGGCAAGCCGTGATGATATGCTTCAACCCAGAAGAGGTCCAGTTAAATTGCAGACTGACGAAGTTTTTTGACATTGTATCTACAAGACTTACTCAACTACACGGCACAGTGATCAACGGCATCTAATAACTCGCCAATCAAGAAATAGTCTGCCAAGGTCCTACCATGCCAAAGCAAGCTGAGAACATTGACTCACACTTTCAATTTTCACGAAAAGGGTTAGAGACACTGTAATCGAGAACGATAACTTCATATGGTTTTATATACGTTTTTAAGCTTATAACGATTTTAATGATGTACGTTTTATATTGTGAGTTTTAATTAACTGTACAATAAAGTAAACCTAAACCTCCAAAACTTCTAAAGGTGGCATTTCTAAAATAGTTATAATAAATCTGGCCACACCATTGCGTAGCATTTGTTATCCCTATTCCAAATATACCAAACTTGACCACGCTGCTCCTCTCATATCAGGAATTGCCACTGAAACACTTATTAGGGAGTCTCCAATGCATTCCTAAGGGAGGGCACCCTGTTCATAGGGCTAACTAGGGCTTACCTTTGGGGTGACTGACAAGTAGTAAAAGGGGGCTCACAGACATGGCACACACTTTAGGTGCCACGTCACAGCGGTTGCAGTGCGCGTATAGGCCCTGCAATGGCAGAGGCCTGAGATAGGTTTGAAAGGCAACTTTGGTGGGTGGTGCAATCAGCGCTGCAAGCCCACCAGTAGCATTTAATTTACTAGCCCTGGGTATATGAGATACCACTTTACAAGGGACTGACAGGTATATTAAATAGGCCAAATCGGTGTAGACCAATCTTCCCATAGGTAACACAGAGAACACACGCACTTTACACTGGACAGCAGTGCTAGAGTGCCCAGAGTCCTAAAACCACCAACACCATGTCAGCAAAAAGGCTAGGAGAAAGGCAAATAGTTTAGGGATGAGCCTGCAAAAAGGGCCAAGTCCAACAAAGACCATTGACACATGAGAAAGGGAATAGGTGCAAAGATATGTGACAGGCCCTTCAAAAATCAGGATATGAATGGAGAATGTATGAGTCATGCTGGACAGGTCAGCAATGCATCCTTTGTCTACTGCAGAACTTTGATGGACCAGTGACAGAGCACAATGGAAAGTTTCTGAAAGGAGAGCCTTTGAAGGGTCCATGTTATTATCAACACTCCAGACGATGTATGAGTTTTACCTTCCAGAATAGACTGACTAGGTGGGGGGACAATAAGCTGACAAAATTACATCAACCACCTCCATTGGCAACTGGAAGGAGCTCCTATGCCCCTTTCAATCTCTAGAAATTAAGGTGGAGGCTCTGCAGGGTGAGGTGCGGCTCCTGCCACTCTCAATCTCCAGACATGAAGGTGGTGGCCCTGCAGGGTGAGGCACTGGTCTTGCCCTCTCAATCTACAGACATGAAGGTGGAGGCTCTGCAGGGTGGGGTGTGGGTGCCGCTCCTCTCAATCTCTAGGCATGAAGGTGGCGTCTCTGCAGGGTGAGGCACAGGTCTTGCCCCTCTCAATTTCCAGACATGAAGGTGGAGGCTCTGCAGGGCGAGCGCGGGTCACGCCCCTCTCAATCTCCAGACATGAAGGTGGAGTCTCTGGAGGGTAAGCTGCTGGTCCTGCCCCTCTAAATCTCTAGATAAAAATGTAGAGACTCTGGAGATTGAGGTACACGTCCTGCCTCTCTCGATGTCTAGACATGAAGGCTGAGGCTCTGGAGGGTGAGACGCGAGTCCCGCCCCCCTCAATCACCAGACATAAAGGTGGAGGCTCTGCATGTGGAGGCCTGGGTCATGCCCTTCTCAATTGCAAGACATGAAGGTGGAGGCTCTGGAGGTTGAGGTATGGGTATTGCCCCTCTCAATGTCCAGACATGAAGGTGGAGGCTCTGCAGGGCGAGCGTGGTTCCCGCCCTCTTGATCTCCAGACATTAAGGTGGAGGCTCTGCAGGGCGAGCTCGGGTTCCGCCCCTCTCGATCTCCAGACATGAAGGTGGAGTCTCTAAGGGGCAAGCATGGTTCCTGCCCCCTCAATCTGCGGACATGAAGTTGGAGGCTCTGCAGGTCAAGCGTGGGTCTTGCCCCTCTCGATCTCCAGACTGGAAGGTGGAGGCTCTGCAGAGTGGGGTGCGGTTCCTGCCCCTCAATTCTGCGTACATAAAGGTGGAGGCTCTGGAGGGTGAGGCATGTGTCCCGCCCCCTCAATCTCTGGACATGAAGGTGGAGGCTCTGCAGGATGAGGTGCGGGTCCCGCCCCCTCAATCTGCAGACATGAAGGTGGAGGCTCTGCAGGGCAAGCGCGGGTCCTGCCCCTCTCGATCTCCAGACATGAAGGTGGAGGCTGGGCAGTGTGAGGCACAGGTCTTGCCACTCCCAATCTCCATTCATAACAGCGGGTGGTGATGGACAGAGTATCTGAATTAAGCAGAACACTCCTACCCAGTCAAAAGATCAGGGCTTGATCCATCACCGTTTTTTAGCTCACTGCACCATCCCAGTTCAGAACCTGGCTACATGCAAATTAGTCTGACCCTGGCCCAGTGCATCATGGGAACAGGGCAGACCAAACTACCAAGCCAATTCTTTACTGGAAAGGAAACAAGCTTCCGGGGACCGGTTTCTGGCATTACAGCCGTCTTCGGCCCGGCTTGCTTGAATCCTGATGGTGCAGTGAGCAAGGGACTCATGTCTGAGCATACCCTTCCACACTTGTGGTGGCCAAAACGATTCATAACAGGGGGTGGTGATAGACAGAGTATCTGAATTAAGCAGAACACTCCTACCCAGTCAAAAGATCAGGGCTTGATCCATCACCGTTTTTTAGCTCACTGCACCATCCCAGTTCAGAACCTGGCTACATGCAAATTAGTCTGACCCTGGCCCAGTGCATCATGGGAACAGGGCAGACCAAACTACCAAGCCAATTCTTTACTGGAAAGAAAACAAGCTTCCGGGGACCGGTTTCTGGCATTACAGCCGTCTTCGGCCCGGCTTGCTTGAATCCTGATGGTGCAGTGAGCAAGGGACTCACGTCTGAGCATACCCTTCCACACTTATGGTGGACAAAATATTTCAAACAAGGGGTGGTGATGGACAGAGTATCTGAGTTAATCAGAACACTCCTACCCAGTCAACAGATCAGGGCTTGATCCATCACCGTTTTTTAGCTCACTGCACCATCCCAGTTCAGAACCTGGCTATATGCAAATTAGTCTGTCCCTGGCCCAGTGCATCATGGGAACAGGGCAGACCAAACTACCAAGCCAATTCTTTACTGGAAAGGAAACAAGCTTCCGGGGACCAGTTTCTGGCATTACAGCCGTCTTCGGCCCGGCTTGCTTGAATCCTGATGGTGCAGTGAGCAAGGGACTCACATCTGAGCATACCCTTCCACACTTGTGGTGGCTAAAACGATTCAAAAAGGGGGTGGTGATGGACAGAGTATCTGAATTAAGCAGAACACTCCTACCCACTCAAAAGATCAGGGCTTGATCCATCACCGTTTTTTAGCTCACTGCACCATCCCAGTTCAGAACCTGGCTACATGCAAATTAGTCTCACCCTGGCCCAGTGCATCATGGGAATAGGGCAGACCAAACTACCAAGCCAATTCTTTACTGGAAAGGAAACAAGCTTCCGGGGACCGGTTTCTGGCATTACAGCCGTCTTCGGCCCGGCTTGCTTGAATCCTGATGGTGCAGTGAGCAAGGGACTCATGTCTGAGCATACCCTTCCACACTTGTGGTGGCCAAAACGATTCATAACAGGGGGTGGTGATGGACAGAGTATCTGAATTAAGCAGAACACTCCTACCCAGTCAAAAGATCAGGGCTTGATCCATCACCGTTTTTTAGCTCACTGCACCATCAGGATTCAAGCAAGCCGGGCCGAAGACGGCTGTAATGCCAGAAACCGGTCCCCGGAAGCTTGTTTCCTTTCCAGTAAAGAATTGGCTTGGTAGTTTGGTCTGCCCTGTTCCCATGATGCACTGGGCCAGGGACAGACTAATTTGCATGTAGCCAGGTTCTGAGCTGGGATGGTGCAGTGAGCTAAAAAACGGTGATGGATCAAGCCCTGATCTTTTGACTGGGTACGAGTGTTCTGTTTAATTCAGATACTCTGTCAATCACCACCCCCACATTTTGAATCGTTTTAGCCACCACAAATGTGACAGGGAATACTCAGATGTGAGTCCCTTGCTCACTGCACCATCATGATTCAAGCAAGCCGGGCCGAAGACGGCTGTAATGCCAGAAACCGGTCCCCGGAAGCTTGTTTCCTTTCCAGTAAAGAATTGGCTTGGTAGTTTGGTCTGCCCTGTTCCCATGATGCACTGGGCCAGGGACAGACTAATTTGCATATAGCCAGGTTCTGAGCTGGGATGGTGCAGTGAGCTAAAAAACGGTGATGGATCAAGCCCTGATCTTTTGACTGGGTACGAGTGTTCTGTTTAATTCAGATACTCTGTCCATCACCACCCCCACTTTTTGACTCCCAATCTCCAGGCATGAAGGTGGAGGCTCTGGAGGGTGAGGTGCGGGTCCTGCCCCTCTCAATCTGCACACATGAAGGTGTAGGCACTGCAGGGTGAGCGCGGGTCCCGCCCCTCTCGATCTCCAGACATGAATCAATCAATCAATCAGAGTACTTATAAAGCGCGCTACTCACCCGTGAGGGTCTCAAGGTGCTGAGGGAATGAGGGTGCCGCTACTGCTCGAAGAGCCAGGTTTTGAGGAGTCTTCTGAAGGTGAGTAGGTCTTGGGTCTGCCGTAGGTGGGTAGGGAGGGTGTTCCAGGTCTTGGCTGCAAGGTAGGAGAAGGTGGTGGCTCTCAGGGGCGAGCGTGGGTCCCACCCCTCTCGATCTCCAGACATGAAGGTGGAGGCTATGCGGGACGAGTGCGGGTCCCGTCCCCTCAATCTGAAGACATGAGTGTGGAGGCTCTGCAGGGTAAGCGCGGGTCCTGCCCCTCTCGATCTCCAGACATGAAGGTGGTGGCTCTGCAGGGCGAGCATGGTTCCTGCTGCTCTCGATCTCCAGACAAGAAGGCGGAGGCTCTGTAGGGTGAGGTGCGGGTCCTGACCCTCCATTCTCCATATATGAAGGTTGAGGCTCTGGAAGGTGAGCTGCAGGTCCTGCCACTCGCAATCTCCAGATATGAAGGTAGAGGCTCTGTAGATTGAGGTACATATCCTGCCTCTCTCAATCTCCATTTTAAACAACAGTGGTCCCTAGAACAAGGATTAATTTCTTAAAAGAATATAAACTCAATAGCAACTATATTTTGGGGACATGTCCAGCCGGACAGAGGTCTAATTTTTACTTGATCAATAATATTAGACAGTTTTAACAAAACAATACATAAAGTGGGACACAAGCCTGTGTCCTAGTTAGCAATATACAAACACGGAGGGAGGGAACCAACAAAGGGGGAAAGCAGGAACCTACACAAATGAGAGCCGAGAGTGGCTGGTGGTGGATTAAAGAGTCATGAGGTGGAATCAAGAGTGAGATAAAGGAGCCAAGAGCATCTAGGGTGGATTAAAGAGCCATGAGGTGGAATCAATAGTGAGATAAACGAGCCGAGAGTGTCTGGGGTGGATTAAAGAACCATAAAATGGAATCAAGAGTGAGATAAAGGAGCCGAGAGTGTCTGGGGTGGATTAAAGAGCCACGAGGTAGAATCAAGAGTGAGATAAAGGAGCTGAGAGTGTCTGGGGTGGGTTGAAGAGCCACGAGGTGGAATGAAGAGTTAGATAAAGGAGCCGAGAGTGTCTGGGGTGGATTAAAGAGCCACAAGGTGGAATTAAGAGTGAGATAAAGTAGCTGAGAGCGTCTGGGGTGGATTAAAAAGCCACGAGGTGGAATCAAGAGTGAGATAAAGGAGCCAAGAGTGTCTGGGGTGGATTAAAGAGCCATGAGGTAGAATCAAGAGGGAGATAAAGGAGCCAGGAGTGTATGGGGTGGATTAAAGAGCCACAAGGTGGAATCAAGAGTGAGATAAAGGAGCCGAGAGTGTCTGGGGTGGATTAAAGAGCCATGAGGTGGAATGAAGAGTGAGATAAACGAGCCAAGAGTGTCTGGGGTGGATTAAAGAACCATAAGATGGAATCAAGAGTGAGATAAAGGAGCCGAGAGTGTCTGGGGTGGATTAAAGAGCCACGAGGTAGAATCAAGAGTGAGATAAAGGAGCCGAGAGTGTTTGGGGGTGGATTAAAGAGCCACGAGGTAGAATCAAGAGTGAGATAAAGGAGCCGAGAGTGTCTGGGGTGGTTTGAAGAGCCACAAAGTGGAATGAAGAGTTAGATAAAGGAACCGAGAGTGTCTGGGGTGGATTAAAGAACCATAAGATGGAATCAAGAGTGAGATAAAGTAGCTGAGAGCGTCTGGGGTGGATTAAACAGCCACGAGGTGGAATCAAGAGTGAGATAAAGGAGCCAAGAGTGTCAGGGGTGGATTAAAGAGCCACAAGGTGGAATCAAGAGTGAAATAAAGGAGCCAAGAGTGTCTGTGGTGGATTAAAGAGCCATGAGGTGGAATCAAGAGTGAGATAAAGGAGCCAGGAGTGTCTGGAGGTGGATGAAAGAGCCATGAGATGGAATCAAGAGTGAGAGAAAGGAGCCAAGAGTGTCTGGGAGTGGATTAAAGAGCCACAAGGTGGAATCAAGAGTGAGATAAAGGAGCCAAGAGTGTCTGGGGGTGGATTAAAGAGCCACAAGGTGGAATCAAGAGTGAGATAAAGGAGCCAAGAGTGTCTGGGGTGGATTAAAGAGCCACAAGGTGGAATCAAGAGTGAGATAAAGGAGCAGAGAGTGTCTGGGGGTGGATGCAAGTCTCCAGGAGCAATAGAGGCAAGGGGATTGCCTATAAGAGAGGCCCCAAATGTGATAAGGTGGGGGTTGAACTCACAAGCAGTTAGGGCATAAGTTGAGTGCGGGCAGCGGGAGTTTCATTCTTTTACATAAGTGTTAGTGTCACCATCCCCTCGGGAAAATTAAGATGTGGGGCAGGGAGCTGTTAAAAAGAAATGTGTATTGTCCGCTACCGAAGGAGGCCGCTTGGGCAGCAGCAGGGGATGGACTATCCCTAGACCTTGGTAAACCAAGCTAGTCTTAGATAAAAATAGAAAAGTGTAGTATTGCCTTAATGTAACCAACAGGCATCTATGCTAAAGGGAGGTATAACTTGATAATCTCTTTCTCTAGTGAGCAAAGATAAGCAGTAGAGGTGAAAGGTCTTTGAATTTTTTTAAAAAAATGGGCTACCTTTGGTATTTATATTGTATTTTATTTAATAGCCCTGGTATTTTGAAGAAAATTGAAAACATAATACGTACGGATGCAATAAATGAGTGTCCCGACCATTGAAACAAGAAAAACTGGGAAGTAACAGTTCGGTTGAAATAAGTAGTTCAAGGTAAGCCACTATTGACTGAGCTCACCTTTTAAGGGCAACTGACTACATTGAATATAATTACATAAGGAAATTTCTTCTTTTAGACAAACTGCACGTCGGAGAACGGTGCCCTGGTTGTTTTTAAGGTCCTTTGTCTCCATAACTTGACTGGATACAGAGGAAACGAAGAAAATGAACTGATTGAGGTTTTTTAATTTAAGGTGAGATGGAATTACATAATTTTTAAAGCCACCATAGACGATAGTGGCGCCAGTGAAGATTGGGCCACATTGATTTTTTGTCGGTATAATGTTGGAAAGCGTCATCCCTATTCTCTCTTTGTTAATTGAGATCCTACAACAAATGGTCTCGCAATATGGAAGCACTATAGGGGCTTTGTCTAACCAACACACTATAAAGAATAAGGTGATATATCAATGAAAGAAAATGAGTACCCTAAACATTGATAGGGGAAGGGTTGGACCTTAATATGGAACACTATATGAGGACCGATATAAGTGGGCTCTAATAACGTGTTCATTTAGATATAGAAGGCTTAATGGAGTCATGTCTTAATAAGATTGTGAATTTGAATCGGGAGATCTAGATCCGGTTATGGAAACGAATCAGGGACTCTAACTAATACATTTTATCAGATGTTGGTGATCAGAATTGCTTATCAGACAATAAGAATAAGTATGTCTGTGCGATAGAATGATGAGTATTTGGAAACCCCTTAGGATTTATAACAAGAATGTGAAGAAGGATTAATGTGATAATTATTTGTGGGTTTTACTCAAAATAAATGTCATAGTGATGCTGAATGAATTGTCTTACATATGTCAGATAAAGGTAGAAGAAGTGTATCGTTACAGATGCTTTTAATTGTATTATTTGCCCGAAAGGGTACTGACTGTAATATGTTTTTTGTTAGATTTTATTGAAAGCAGAAAGAGAGGAAGGATCTCTATTGTAAATTGTCCTGAAGAAGGTGGAAGAAAATAACAAAACTCCACCGAAACGCGTCGATACCTAATTGAGGTTAAATCTGAAGCAGGACACAGAGCAGAATTATTAAACCCATGGTCTCTTCCTGTGGTCTTAGCACAACGCAGATTAACACTGCAAGGGCCGAAACCTATGGCCTTGGTTTTGTTTTCCTTCCGTATGAGGTTTTATTGATTTTGATATTGTTTTACTGTGTTTTGTTATATACACTTAGTTAGGAATATGATTTTAAAATGTGTATTGGTAATGATGTTTATGTAATGAAATTTTTGATATTGTGATATCAAATGATTTGATTCAATTTGAGATATTTATGATCTCCTGTGCTTTTAATTATTTGTCTGATATTGAATACATTTGTAACAAACAGGCAGCATATTGTCCTGTTGGTGGCTCCAAACCTGTGAGTGTGGTGTGTATGACTGATAAAGTGAAAAGAAGAGTCCATAGGGAAAACTTGTTTTATATAACTATTTATGGTGCTCTGTCTCTATTGGACTTTACGAGCCCCTCTCCTTGGTTTCAAGGTGGATTAAAGAGCCATGAGGTGGAATCAAGAGTGAGATAAAGGAGCCGAGAGTGTCTGGGGTGGATTAAAGAGCCATGAGGTGGAATCAATGTGAGATAAAGGAGCAGAGAGTGGCTGATGGTTGAATAAAGAGCCATGAATCAAAAGTGAGCTATAGGAGCGACCCTTGACCCTGATTCAGACAGGTTGCTCCCCACGCCGCACATCTCTACCTGTTTGTGCCCATGTCCCTGATCTCGCTGCTGCCGCGAGTTCAAGATCCTCCACCACCTGCAGGCTCCCACCTGCGCCTCATCCCTGGTGGCCCAGTGGTGAGCCGTAAGTATCTGTGTGCTCGCTCTGTTCCTTTTTGCCTGTTATTTGCCTGCTGTTGTATTACTTTTTGCGGTATCTGTTACCCACTGTTGTATTACTTTTTAGTATTCTGCTGCTGTATTATTTTGTGCCCACTGTTGTATTCCTTTTCTTTGTATTCTTTGCTTCCACCTCTTTTTTGCTCTGTGGCCCTCCAGCATTCCAGCCTACCTCTCCCCTCCCCGCCGCTGCGTCCCCTGCGGCCCCTACCCCTGCTTGCCCATTCATCCTGCTCCCGTCTCCCAGCTGCTCCTCCCACCCACCTCCCCTTCTAATGGCCGCCGTGCCGAAAGCGCACCGAATGCAAACTTGCCTGCGCTCGTCCGCGCCTGGACCGCGCCCAGCGCCAGACTCCCTTGGGCCCCCAAATGCCACAATGCCCGCCCCCACTACCACACCAGCACCGACCACGCACTCAACGCCGGACGATCATACACCTGCTTACTGGCCACCCGAAGTGTAACCAAGGACACTTCTCCTGCCAGAGCTGCAGCTTCGCCGGCCTCCAAGCCGCCACCCTGCCCACCGGGGTAGGATGCCACCACCTCAGATGCATACTACTCAACACCCGCTCTGCCCACAAGCACCCCATCGCACTCTGGGACCTACCCGACTCATCCTCCCCGGACGTCGCCTTCCTAACGGAGACCTGGATGAACCCCTCCTCTGCACCCAACATCGCCATATCCATCCTGGACGGCTACAAGATCACATGCAGGGACCGTACCAACAGAGCAGGAGGAGGAATCACCATCGTCCACAGGAACTCCCTCAGAATCTCGACCAGCACCGACGACACTCTCAGCGCCGCCGAACGACAGCACTTCCAGATCCACATCGACCCCAATACCACCCTCAGAGGAACCCTCGTCTACAGACCCACCAGGCCACAGTGCAACGACTCCATCCCGACTTCGTCAGCACGCACACCCTTGCATCCATGGACTACATCCGCCTCAGAGACCTGAACTTCCACCTCAACAGCAACTCCACCACTCTGCTCGACAACCTCAACAACCTCGGACTCAAACAGCTAGTCACGACTTCCACCCACTCCGCCGGACACATGCTCAACAGCATCTTCTCCGCCAGCAACTATGTCACCTTCAACTACACCACCAAACTCCACTGGACCGACCACCACTGCATCCACTTCCCCTTTGAGAAACCCACCATGCACCACCACACACAACGGACTCAATGCTGCAGCTAGAGCAAAGTCACCGAAGACCAGCTAATCGCCACCCTTGCCCGAAACCCACCAACTGACACCGCCGACACCGACACTGCGGCCCGCAACCTCAGGCAATGGATCGACGACTGTGCCAACACTCTCGCCCAGATCAAGAAACCCTCAAACAGATGCATCAACAGAATATCCATCTGGTTCACCGCCGACCTCCAGGCATCCGAGCAGACCTGCCGAAGGCTCGAAATGAAGTAGCACCACAAACAGACACCACCGGACAGCAATGCAGCCCAAAAGAGCGCCATCCGCAGACACCACCAACTCATCCGAACTGTCAAAAGGAATGAAGGCCGTCGCCGAATGGATGAAGAACATCCACCTGAAACAGTACTCTGACAAGACGGCTGCACCCCATCCACCTGGAACGACTCCTGAATGCCGGCCACACAGGGAGCTGCACCGACTCCCACCGACCACGCACACAATCTGGGGTCCATCCTGGACTCATCCCTGTCAATGGCCCAGCAAGTCAACTCCGTATCCTCCTCCAGCCTCAACACCCTCTGCATGCTCCGCAAGATCTACAGATGGATCCCCATCAGAACCAGAAGGACAGTCACCCAGGCCCTCGTCACCAGCAGGCAGGACTACGCTAACGCCCTCTAAGCAGGAACCTCTGGCAAACTCCAGAAACAACTACAAGGCATACAGAATGCCTCTGCAAGCCTCAGCCTCGGCATTCCCCGCCACAGCCACATCACATCCCACCTGAGAGACCTGCACTGGCTCCCCATCAAGAGGATATCCTTCAAGCTCCTACGGGCATACGTTGCGCTTTACATATTGCAATAATAAATAAATAAATAATCTCCTCAGCAACGCACACAAGGCACTCCACAACACCTGACCAGCCTACCTCAACAGACGACTCAGCTTCTACACCCCGAACCGCCAGCTTAGATCCGCTGACCTCGGCCTCGCCACCGTCTCTTTGTGGGTGAAATACCCCCTCCGTCCTCAGACCCCATCCACTGAGTAAGAGATCCCTGTGTGGGTGAAATACCCCCTCCATCCTCAGACCGCCTCAACTGAGTGAGAGACCCCTGTGTGAGTGAAATACCCCCTCCATCCTCAGACCCCATCCACTGAGTGAGAGACCCCTGTGTGGGTGAAATACTGCCTCCGTCCTCAGACCCCATCCACTGAGTGAGAGACCCCTGTGTGGGTGAACTACCCTCTCCATCAGACTCATCCACTGAGTGAGAGACCCCTGTGTGGGTGAACTACCCTCTCCATCAGACCCATCCACTGAGTGAGAGACCCTGTGTGGGTGAACTACCCCCTCCGTACTCAGACCCCATCCGCTGAGTGAGACCCCTGTGTGGGTGAAATACCCCCTCCATCAGACCCCAACCACTGAGTGAGAGATCCCTGTGAGGGTGAAATACCCCCTCTGTCCTCATAGCCCATCCGCTGAGTGAGACCCCTGTGTGGGTGAAATACCCCCTCCATCAGACCCCATCCACTGAGTGAGAGATCCCTGTGAGGGTGAAATACCCCCTCTGTCCTCAGACCCCCTCCGCTGAGTGAGAGATCCCTTTGAGGATGAAATACCCCCTCTGTCCTCAGACCCCCTCCACTGAGTGAGAGACCCCTGTGTGGGTGAAATACCCCCTCTGTCCTCAGACCCACTCCACTGAGTGAAAGACCCTTGTGTGGGTGAAATACCCCCTCCGTCCTCAGACCCCATCCACTGAGAGAGAGACCCCTGTGTGGGCGAAATACCCCTCTATACTCAGACCCCATCCACTGAGTCAGAGACCCCTGTGTAGGTGATATACCCCCTCCATCCTCAGACCCCCTCCACTGAGTTAGAAACCCTGTGTGGTTGAAATAACCCCTCCATCAGACTCCATCCACTGAGTGAGAGACCCCTGTGTGGGTGATATACCCCATCCATCAGACCCCATCCACTGAGTGAGAGACCCCTGTGTGGATGGAATACCCCCGCCGTCCTCAGAACCCATCCACTGATTGAGAGACCCCTGTGTGGGTGAAATACCCCCTCCGTCCATCAGACCCCCTCCAGTGAGTGAGAGACCCCTGTGTGGGTGAAATACCCCCTCCATCAGACTCCATCCACTGAGTCAGAGACCCCTGTGTGGGTGAAATACTCCCACCATCATCAGACCCAATCCACTGAGTGAGAGACCCCTGTGTGGGTAAAATACCCCCTCCATCAGAGCACATCCACTGATTGAGAGACCCCTGTGTGGGTGAAATACCCCCTCCGTCCATCAGACCCCCTCCAGTGAGTGAGAGACCCCTGTGTGGGTGAAATACCCCCTCCATCAGACTGCATCCACTGATTGAGAGACCCCTGTGTGGATGAAATACCCCCTCCATCAGACCCCATCCACTGAGTGAGAGACCCCTGTGTGGGTGAAATACCCCCTCCATTAGACCACATCCACTGAGTGAGAGACCCCTGTGTGGGTGAAATACCCCCTCCATCCTCAGACCCCATCCACTGAGTCAGAGACCCATGTGTGGGTGAAATACCCCCTCCATCCTCAGACCCCATCCACTGAGTCAGAGACCCCTGTGTTATGTTATGTTATGCTATGTTAGTCACTCTTGTATAGCGCTCGAATCACCCTGGGGCATCTCGGTGCTGCCTAGAGTAAAACATCACTGATAGCAACATCGGGGATGAGTTGGAATTTAGTACAGAAAGGCTTTTAGATGTTTCCTGAAGGATGTATACAGTGGAATATCTCTAAGAAATTTGGGAAGACTATTCCAGTATTTGGGGGCGAGATAGGAGAAAGCCATACCACCTGTACGCTTGAGACGGATGCGAGGAATATGAAGCAGCCTCGCCGAGCCCGATCTCAGCAAACGACCAAGGGTGTATCTGTACAATTTCTTTTGTAAATATTGAGGGCCTCGGCCGTTTAAAGCATTAAAAGACAAGCAGCAGATTTTGAAGATGGATCTTTTTTTTACCGGCAGCCAGTGTAGAGATTTTAACAAAGGCAATGACGGAGAACCAGCAGGCTTGTTTACGATCATTCTTGCAGCTGTATGTTGGATTAATTGAAGTTTGTTTAGAAGTGTGGTCCCAACCTCAGCCAGTAAGGCGTTCCCGTAGTCCAAACGGCTGATCACCATCACTTGGATCAGCGTTCTACGGTTGTCAGTTGAGATATATGGGAACATTTTCCGAAGTAGGCGAAGGCTGTGGTAGCAGGAACCAATAGTGGCTGCTACATGATCCTTCATTGACAGTAGGCGATCTAGTTTCACACCCAGGTTTTTTAGACTCTGTTGTGGAGCAGGGGGAATACCCTGTTGTAAAGGCCACAATTTGTTTGTCCAGATGGTAGCGGCCTTTCCCAGCAGCATAACTTCAGTTTTACCAGGGTTCAATTGGAGACAGTTGTCGGTCATCCAGTTGGATATTGCAAGTTTGCCCTTGGTTAACCGGAGCCTGTCAGCCTCTGGGTTTGGGCCGATGGTGAACAGTAGCTGGGTGTCATGTGCATAGGAGATTGTTTTGAAACCTAATGCTTCTACTGCCTCAGCCAGCGGAGCCAGATAAATGTTAAAAAGGGTAGGGCTGAGGCAGGAGCCTTGTGGGACACCCTTGTCCAGCGTTGTTTTATCTGAGTGGAAAGGACCCATGATAACCGTTTGGGCTCTGTCCGTTAGGAAGTTTTGAAGCCATTTAAGGGCTAGACCCTGGATGCCATAGGTTATTAACCTCTCCGCGAGCCTGGTGTGGGAGACGGTATCGAAGGCCACGGAGAGGTCAAGGAGAATCAGTATGGCAGATCCTCCAGCATCCACAGTCAGCCTCAAAGAGTCCGTAACGGCTAACAGGGCGGTCTTTGTGCTAAAACCTGGGCGAAACCCTGTTTGCGAGGGGGCCATGATGTTGTTGGTTTCAAGATAACTGTTTAGTTGTCTATTTACAATGCTTTCCAGCATTTTGGCCAGCAGGGGGAGCAGTGAAATGGGGCGGTAATTGCTGAGCTCCTGCGGGTTAGCCAGAGGTTTTTTAGGATGGGACGTGCAAACGATTCCTTCCAGGAAATAGGGATAGTGCCCGATTGAATAGAGTGGTTGAAAATTGTTTGAATGGTTGGTGCACAGCTGTGGGATAAAATAGACATAATTTTAGGGGGGCAAAGGTCAGCAGGGGAGCCTGATTTGGCCACATTTAGTGCTTTAATCACTTTCTCAAGTGTGGCAGGAACAAAACTGTCCAGAGAACAGGTTAACCTGCTAGTGGGACTTTTTAGGCTGGACAGGATTGAAGGGGGAATGTTATCCTGTGAAGGAAAATTGGAGTAGATAATTGAGATTTTCTCCTGAAAGAAGGCGGTTAGGGAATCACAGAATTCCTGGGATTCCACAGGCAATTGTTTGCACACTTCAGGTGATATACATTCTCTAACAATGCCAAAGAGGGCTTTGGAGGAGTTACTGGCATTCTCAATTTGATTCAGAATAAAAAAGGCGTCTGGCAGTCTTTAGATTTCGATGGTAACTAGTTAGAGCTAGTTTAAATATCTGTCTACTTTGAGAACACTTGGTCGCTCGCCAGTGTCTCTCTAGTTGTTTACAGGAGGATTTTTTCTGTCTTAGTTCTAAGGAGTACCATTGGGCTGAGGTTCGACAAGGGATTGGCCCGGACTTTTTACTTGTCGGAATAATTTTGTCAAAAGAATTTTCAAGAGCCTTATTAAAAGATGTCAGCATAGCAGATGCATCTTGATCATGGTTTTGTATTTGTTGCTCGGCCTGAAAATTTATATTGAAAGCTGAGGTCGTTAGTTTATGCCAGGGCCTACGGGATGATGGTTTTCTGAGCGCCAACTGTGTTGGAGAATTAAGGGCGATGTTGGGCATTGCAAACTTGATCATAGAGTGATCGGTCCACGTAAGAGGCCACGGAGGATCGCATTTGATCTGATCTATATTGAAAAAATTAGGTCTGAGGTGTGGCCCGGCTGGTGGGTAGGACCTATTACTCTTTGTGTAAGCCCTAACTGTTCTAGATCACCGAGGAAATTACTGATCTCCTGAGTTATGTGAGCCTCACAGTGAAGATTAAAATCACCCAGCATCAGGAATGTATTTGGCGCAAGGACATGGATGGCTATGTAGTCTCTTACGGTGGCCGCAAAGTCTGTTTTTGGGCCAGGAGGTCGGTAGACTAATGCTCCAAGCCAACTTTCCGTAGGGGATTTAGTGACCTTAAAAATGCCTATTTCTAGGCTCTCATCTATCATAGTGGAAATCCAGGATATTTTGAGATGATTTTTGAAATCAATGGCTATCCCCTCGCCTACTTTCCCTGTCCGATCCAGATGGATACATTTGTAGTTCTCTGGAATGGCAATGTTTATAGTGGGGTGGTTTGAGGGATTTAGCCAAGTTTCCGTAAAAAACCATATCTCTGGTGAGTGAGAGGTGATCGTGTCCCAGATTTCATATGGGTGTTTGGCTAAGGAGCGCACGTTGCATAGGATGAAAGAGGTGCCCTCAGGAGAGAAAAATCTTTGAAGTTGGGCTGGTGAGCCGGAAGATATACACAGATTTCTCTGGAAGGAACAATGTCTGCAAGCTACCGGACCTTCCAATAAGTCAGGAAAAATATTTATACAGCTAGCGCTAGGTCATTTAGTGAGAGTTTGTGTGGCTCTGATAGTATGTAAGATATCAGATGAGTATGAAATCCGAGGGAGAGAAATAGGTGTTACCTGATTTTGGGCAGGGGTCAAGGTCTCTGGGCTTGTGCGGGCGCGGACGGGCGCAGACGGGCTTTCTTTCGGCGTGTTGTAAGCGTGCCTGCTGCTCGCGTCCGCAGCGCAGAGGCATGCCCATCTGCTTTTAAGCTGTTGCAGATCGTGTCAGAAAAGACTAGACCGCCACCCAGCGTACCTGGCCAAGATGGCCGCTGGATTTGTCCGGCAGCCTCCGGGTGCATATGTCAACTCAGCGCCTACTCGGCTGAGGGGTGATTGCGGCGAAGGATCTTAAAATGTGAGCAAATTGCTAAATGATAATTCAAGTATTAAAAAGTACAGAGTACAAATCCACGAAACACAGCTCCCGGTTTCCGCCTCAGGAGTAGATCTAGGACTAGCGCCTGCGCGGTAATTCCTGCTTTTAAGCTGTCGCAGAGCGCGTCAGAAAAGACTAGACCGCCACCCAGCGTACCTGGCAAAGATGGCCGCTGGATTTGTCCGGCAGCCTCCGGGTGCGTATGTCAACTCAGCGCCTACCTGGCTGAGGGGTGATTGCGGCGAAGGATCTTAAAATGTGAGCAAATTGCTGAATGATAATTCAAGTATTAACAAGTACAGAGTAGAAATTCACGAAACACAGCTCCCGGCTTCCGCCTCAGGAGTAGATCTAGGACTGTGTGGGTGAAATACCCCCTCTGTCCTCAGACCCCATCCACTGAGTGAGAGACCCCTGTGTGGGTGAAATACCCCCTGTCCCCAGACCCCATCCACTGAGTGAGAGACCCCTGTGTAGGTGAAATATTCCCTGCATCCTCAGACCCCATCCACAGAGTGAGAGACCCCTGTGTGGGTGAAATACTCCTTCCATCAGACCTCATCCACTGAGTAAGAGACCCCTGTGTGGGTGAAATACTCCCTCCATCAGACCCAATCCACTGAGTGAAAGACCCCTGTGTGGGTGAAATACCCCTCCAATCCTCAGACCCCATCCACAGAGTGAGAGACCCCTGTGTGGGTGAAATACTCCTTCCATCAGACCCAATCCACTGAGTGAAAGACCCCTGTGTGGGTGAAATACCCCTCCAATCCTCAGACCCCATCCACTGAGTGAGAGACCCTGTGTGGGTGAAACACCCCCTCCATCCTCAGACCCCATCCACTGAGTGAGAGACCCCTGTGTGGGTGAAATACCCCCTCCATCAGACCCCATACACTGAGTCAGAGACCCCTGTGTGGGTGAAATACTCCCTCCATCAGACCCAATCCACTGAGTGAGAGACCCTGTGTGGGTGAAACACCCCCTCCGTCCTCAGACCCCATCCACTGAGTGAGAGACCCCTGTGTGGGTGAAATACCCCTCCATCAGACCCCATACACTGAGTCAGAGACCTCTGTGTGGGTGAAATACCCCCTCCGTCCTCAGACCCCATCCACTGAGCGAGAGACCCCTGTGTGGGTGAAATACCCCCTCCATCAGACCCATCCACTGAGTGGGAGACCCCTGTGTCGGTGAAATACCCCCTCCACAGACCCTATCCACTGAGTCAGAGACCCCAGTGTGGGTGAAATACTCCTTCCATCAGACCTCATCCACTGAGTAAGAGACCCCTGTGTGGGTGAAATACTCCCTCCATCAGACCCAATCCACTGAGTGAAAGACCCCTGTGTGGGTGAAATACCCCTCTATCCTCAGACCCATCCACTGAGTGAGAGACCCCTGTGTGGGTGAAATAACCCCTCCGTCCTCAGACCCCCATCCACTGAGTGAGAGACCCCTGTGTGGGTGAAATACCCCTCCATCAGACCCCATACACTGAGTCAGAGACCCCTGTGTGGGTGAAATACCCCCTCCGTCCTCAGACCCCATCCACTGAGCGAGAGACCCCTGTGTGGGTGAAATACCCCCTCCATCAGACCCATCCACAGAGTGAGAGACCCCTGTGTGGGTGAAATACCCCCTCCATCCTCAGACCCCATCCACTGAGTGAGAGACCCCTGTGTAGGTGAAATACCCCCTCCGTCCATCAGAACCCATCCACTGAGTGGGAGACCCCTGTGTGGGTGAAATACCCCCTCCGTCAGACCCTATCCACTGAGTCAGAGACCCCAGTGTGGGTGAAATACTCCTTCCATCAGACCTCATCCACTGAGTAAGAGACCCCTGTGTGGGTGAAATACTCCCTCCATCAGACCCAATCCACTGAGTGAAAGACCCCTGTGTGGGTGAAATACCCCTCTATCCTCAGACCCATCCACTGAGTGAGAGACCCCTGTGTGGGTGAAATACCACTCCATCAGACCCCATACACTGAGTCAGAGACCCCTGTGTGGGTGAAATACCCCCTCCGTCCTCAGACCCCATCCACTGAGCGAGAGACCCCTGTGAGGGTGAAATACCCCTCCATCAGACCCATCCACAGAGTGAGAGACCCCTGTGTGGGTGAAATACCCCCTCCATCCTCAGACCCCATCCACTGAGTGGGAGACCCCTGTGTAGGTGAAATACCCCCTCCATCAGACCCCATCCACTGAGTGAGAGACCCCTGTGTGGGTGAAATACCCCCTCCGTCCATCAGACCCCATCCACTGAGTCAGAGACCCCTGTGTAGGTGAAATACCCCCTCCATCAGACCCCATCCACTGAGTGAGAGACCCCTGTGTGGGTGAAATACTCCCTTCATCAGACCTCATCCACTGATTGAGAGACCCCTGTGTGGGTGAAATACTCCCTCCATCAGACCCAATCCACTGAGTGAAAGACCTCTGTGTGGGTGAAATACCCCCTCCATCAGTCCCCATCGACTGAGTGAGAGACCCCTGTGTGGGTGAAATACCCCTCTATCCTCAGACCCATCCACTGAGTGAGAGACCCCTGTGTGGGTGAAATAACCCCTCCGTCCTCAGACCCCCATCCACTGAGTGAGAGACCCTGCGTGGGTGAAATACCCCCTCCATCCTCAGACCCCCTCCACTGAGTGAGAGACCCCTGTGTGGGTGAAATACCCCTCTATCCTCAGACCCCGTCCACTGAGTGAGAGACCCCTGTGTGGGTGAAATACCCCCTCCATCAGACCCCATCCACTAAGTGAGAGACCCCTGTGTGGGTGAAATACCCCCTCCGTCCTCAGACCCCATCCACTGAGTGAGAGACCCCTGTGTGGGTGAAATACCCCCTCCATCAGACCCCATCCACTAAGTGAGAGACCCCTGTGTGGGTGAAATACCCCCTCCATCCTCAGACCCCCATCCACTGAGTGAGAGACCCTGTGTGGGTGAAATACCCCCTCCATCAGACCCCATCCACTGAGTGAGAGACCCCTGTGTGGGTGAAATACCCCCTCCATCAGACCCCATCCACTGAGTGAGAGACCCTGTGTGGGTGAAACACCCCCTCCGTCCTCAGACCCCATCCACTGAGTGAGAGACCCCTGTGTGGGTGAAATACCCCCTCCATCCTCAGACCCCCATCCACTGAGTGAGAGACCCTGTGTGGGTGAAATACCCCCTCCATCAGACCCCATCCACTGAGTGAGAGACCCCTGTGTGGGTGAAATACCCCCTCCATCAGACCCCATCCACTGAGTGAGAGACCCCTGTGTGGGTGAAATACCTCTCCATCAGACCCCATCCACTGAGTGAGAGACCCATGTGTGGGTCACACCTGATGGTCCTGTCTCATGACTTTATTGTGCTGCTTCTTTCCTTGTTTTATGAGTGAGCCCTGAAGGGGGAGGTGGGCAAGAAAGCAGCAGAGAAATGCAAACCCTGATGTGATGCAAAGCAACGGGAGAGAGTTGATTGTCGGAGGTAGTCATTGCGGCGAGGTCCGGCCCGTACAATTGCTGCTCCTCGAGAGGTATCAGTTTTCTTCGAAGTGTACTTTACATTTTATTAATAGCGCTAGTGCGCTGCCAGTGCTGCCGTTCCTAATACTTTCAGTGCCAGTTTGTGACCTGAGTTGTTTGTACTAAATAGTAAAAGGTTGTGCTGCTTATTCACAGCGAAACCCTCTTCTATGCAGTCCCGGCTATGTTTTGGCTTACTGGAGTGGCATTGTTCAATAAGAATGGAAAATATCTTCAATTTGTAGCGTTCCTTAAAAAGTAAAAATGTCTTTAATTGCAAATTGTCCTTGATTTATGTGTGGTACGACGTTCCCGTTGTGCGCTCTCTTTCATCATGTAACTAGCGTGTGTGACATTGCAGGTGTCTTATTCCATTGTTGTAAAGACAGAGGCCTCATTTGTCACAATTGTCTAAGCTATTCAGCTAAGTTGTGCCAATGTAGCGTTGTTTTTAGACTGAATTATTCTATTTAGTAAACAGGTTCTCTTGGTTTCTTCTAGCAAACTTAATTCAGCGCAGCTCACGTGCTCAGTATCTATGTTGTAGCTCTCTGTGACAGCAACAAAACAAATGTGTGCAGGGCCCTTCTGTTCATCTGGGCAGTGTGCGGGCTCTGCATTCACATCATAATGTTATGCAATTATTTTATAACCTGTTGCAGAGGCCTGCTTGGGAATTGTTTAGCAGTGATACGAGTGTATTTAATACCGAACCTCTCTTGTTTTGCACATACTCCGGTTCTTAGCTACATGACCGCTTTTTTGTCAAAACTATTGCATTTTATTTTCCGTGGGCTGTTTCTTTAGTACATTGTGGTGTCTTGAGGTCACCTAAAAGCGATCATGGGAGTTCTGTACTTTGTTTTCATGTTACACCTGACCTAGTGCTGTCATCCGTACTGGAGTGTGCACGTGCCCTGCTCTGCACATGCGGCCTAAGCAGAATATTGCTTGTAAGACCTGAACGCTTCTGTTTTTATAAAGGCCAAAACAAAAACCTTTTTTGAAAAGCTGTATGAAGACGGAAAAGGGAGAAATGGTCGCTTAACCCCTTCGATGCTCATGACGGAACGGTTCCGTCATGAGCGTCGATTGAGCTGTGCTCATGACGGAACCGTTCCGTCATGAGCCCATAGGCTCATTAGAACCTTCAGCACAGCGCGAAAATTCGCGCCGCGCTGAAGGGGTTAAAAAACATTTTTGGATGAGTTACAGTTCACATTTAATGGTTCTAAAAATGATTTCTTAATTACCATGATTGATCATATGTGTGCAATTTATATCCCATGAAGTTTTAAAACACAAGCCTTTTGCTAGCAGGCCCCCTTCCTGTAACATTCATCTTAGAAAGGGGCTGTAGGTTAGTAAATTAGCAATTCAGGGGCTATGCAGAAGCCCCTTTAAGAACCTCTTTCCAAAGCTTACTACTATTTTAAAGGGCGTAATTTCTGATATTTAGCTTTTTCCATGGACTTATGTGTTTGGTTTTATTTCAGGGGAAAATGTCTCTGTCACTGAGAGCTGCAGTCATGCTGCTGTCTCCGGTTAGTGCCCTTCCTTCCATTTCTGCTGCTTTGCTGCAGTTTGAAGACCTCGTTAGAGTTTGTTGTTGCTCAAATGAGGTAGTTTCTGATATTTATCTGTTTCCCTAATCTTCATTACTTGACTTTGCCTGCCCCAAGACAGTGTCACTCATAGTCATTGAAATGTCACTCATAATTTCACTGAAATTATGAAAATGTCACACATGCAATCTGAAACCTTGGCAGCTATGGTTTGGGGATTCACGGCCCTGTAAAATATAAAGAATCACCCCCAGGAACAGGAACATTAGAAACGCTGCCCAGTCTCATTGCAGCAGCTGTGTCTACATTTCAGACATTGAATGAAATACAAGTCCTCGTTTAAATTCACTCCTGAATGTCATGTCTGTCCCTTTCCAGAAGTTTAAAAAATGAACAAATTGCTGGTATTTCACTGAGGGAGGAGGGCAGAGCTGGCATGAGGGGCTGAATCTGAGGCTCCTCAGGAATACACCAGGCACACCAGCCCATAATGATGAGCCCACGGGGGCTTGGGATCACGGTGAGAGACACACGGGGTGAGACACACGGGATGAGGGGACACAGTGATGGCCACAGAGGGGCTGGAGGGGGTCACTGTTCATCAACGAGGCGCGGGGGTCATAATGATGAGCACACGGGGGCCTGGGATCACAGTGAGAGACACACGGGGCGCGGAGACCTAGTGACGGGCACAGAGGGGGTCACTGTTCATTAACGAGGCGTGGGGTCATAATGATGACACACGGGGGCTTGGGATCACAGTGACGGGCACAGAGGGGCCCGAGGACTCCTGAACCGACCTTCGGAACCGACGCCTGTGGACGCCGTGCTTTCGGAAGCTCAAGAGAGGTCGCTGATGCCCTGCATTTCTTAAAGGTAGTTGACCTGCAACGCCGCGGTCAGCCAGAACTATTTGGATTTGTTTGTTCACGACGCCGCGATAGTCCCGGGCGGAGCTATAGACTTCAAGGAACTGTTGTTCAAGGTTATTATGATATTGAAGATTTCTAAGTACTGTAATGTGGATTTTTATCATTTTTTTGTCTATACTGGATATTTTTCTAAACTGGTGTGGTGTCCGTTTGTAGTACTTACACTTTATTACTGTTGGTTATGTGTAAATACTTTACAAACTGCTTCTAGAATACATCTAACTGCTCGTGCCAAGCTACCAAGGGGGTGAGCAGGGGTTATTTTAGGAGTGTAACTCCCTTAAGCTGACTAGGAAGAAGGGTCCCTACTTGGACAAAGGTGCAAGCACTTGCCAACTAGAGACCCCATTTCTAACAGTGATCCTTTCATTAAACTAATGTACATAGTTGTCGATGCTACCAGGAGGCTCAGGCACGGTATGCTCTAAGCAGGGGATCAACATGTGCTGCTGAGGAGAGTGTAAATGAGGTTGGGTTTATTAGAGAGCACCTCACGCTTACCCAGCAGTCTCCTACATGTGCTGCTGAGGAGAGTGTTAATGAGGTTGGGTTTATTAGAGAGCGCCTCACCCTCACCCAGCAGTCTCCTACATGTGCTGCTGAGGAGAGTGTAAATGAGGTTGGGTTTATTAGAGAGCGCCTCACGCTCACCCTGCAGTCTCCTACATGTGCTGCTGAGGAGAGTGTAAATGAGGTTGGGTTTATTAGAGAGCGCCTCACGCTTATCCATCAGTCTCCTACATGTGCTGCTGAGGAGAGTGTAAATGAGGTTGGGTTTATTAGAGAGTGCCTCAAGCTTATCCAGCAGTCTCCTACATGTGCTGCTGAGGAGAGTGTAAGTGAGGTTGGGTTTATTAGAGAGAACCTCACGCTCACCCAGCAGTCTCCTACGGATCACTGAAAGAATATCGACTACCAAAATATCGACTACCCAAAATATCGAGGAAAAAATATCTACAGCAAAAATATCGAGTTTGTATGTACAAACAGGTAAGTACAAAAATATCGAGTACAAAATATCGTTTACAAAAATATAGTTGTAAAAAATATCGTATTTACTAAAAACAGTGTTAAATTAAATTAATATTAATAATTAATTACTAAAATATACTTAAAATTACTTAACTTAACTTATAATAATTAAATAATTAATGAAAGTTAAATAAATATTTTTTTATTTCATATTTATTAAACATATATATATAGTAATAAAATATAATAAAATAATACCCAAAAACTGAAAACTGACCCTGAACCCTAAAAATACCCCTTTACCCAAAAACTGAAAACTGACCCTGAACCCTAAAAATACCCCTTTACCCAAAAACTGAAAACTGACCCTGAACCCTAAAAATACCCCTTTACCCAAAAACTGAAAACTGACCCTGAACCCTAAAAATACCCCTTTACCCAAAAACTGAAAACTGACCCTGAACCCTAAAAATACCCCTTTACCCAAAAACCCAAAACTGACCCTGAACCCTAAAAATACCCCTTTACCCAAAAACCCAAAACTGACCATGAACCCTAAAATTACCCCTTTACCCAAAAACCCAAAACTGACCCTGAACCCTAAAAATAAAAACGATATTACTTCACTTACCTTAAAAACGATATTACTTCACTTACCTTAAAAACAATATTTTGGATGTCGATATTCTGTCCCGTCGATATTTTCTCCAAACGATATTTTGGAGTCGATATTATGTCCAAACGATATTTTGGAGTCGATATTATGTCTGTGTACCGTCTCCTACATGTGCTGCTGAGGAGAGTGTAAATGAGGTTGGGTTTATTAGAGAGTGCCTCAAGCTTATCCAGCAGTCTCCTACATGTGCTGCTGAGGAGAGTGTAAATGAGGTTGGGTTTATTAGAGAGTGCCTCACGCTTACCCAGCAGTCTCCTACATGTGCTGCTGAGGAGAGTGTAAATGAGGTTGGGTTTATTAGAGAGCGCCTCACGCTTATCCATCAGTCTCCTACATGTGCTGCTGAGGAGAGTGTAAATGAGGTTGGGTTTATTAGAGAGTGCCTCAAGCTTATCCAGCAGTCTCCTACATGTGCTGCTGAGGAGAGTGTTAATGAGGTTGGGTTTATTAGAGAGTGCCTCACACTCATCCATCAGTCTCCTACATGTGCTGCTGAGGAGAGTGTAAATGAGGTTGGGTTTATTAGAGAGTGCCTCACACTCATCCATCAGTCTCCTACATGTGCTGCTGAGGAGAGTGTTAATGAGGTTTGGTGCGCCTCACACTCACCCAGCAGTCTCCTACATGTGCTGCTGAGGAGAGTGTACATGAGGTTGGGTTTATTAGAGAGTGCTTCGAGCTTATCCAGCAGTCTCCTACATGTGCTGCTGAGGAGAGTGTTAATGAGGTTGGGTTTATTAGAGAGAACCTCACGCTCACCCAGCAGTCTCCTACATGTGCTGCTGAGGAGAGTGTAAATGAGGTTGGATTTATTAGAGAGAACCTCACGCTCACCCAGCAGTCTCCTACATGTGCTGCTGAGGAGAGTGTTAATGAGGTTGGGTTTATTAGAGAGCGCCTCACCCTCACCCAGCAGTCTCCTACATGTGCTGCTGAGGAGAGTGTAAATGAGGTTGGGTTTATTAGAGAGCACCTCACGCTCACCCAGCAGTCTCCTACATGTGCTGCTGAGGAGAGTGTAAATGAGGTTGGGTTTATTAGAGAGCGCCTCATGCTTACCCAGCAGTCTTCTACATGTGCTGCTGAGGAGAGTGTAAAAGACTTTGGGTTTATTAGAGAGTGCCTCACACTCACCCAGCAGTCTCCTATATGTGCTGCTGAGGAGAGTGTAAATGAGGTTGGGTTTATTAGAGAGCACCTCATGCTTACCCAGCAGTCTTCTACATGTGCTGCTGAGGAGAGTGTAAAAGAGTTTGGGTTTATTAGAGAGCGCATCACGCTCACCCAGCAGTCTCCTATATGCGCTGCTGAGGAGAGTGTAAAAGAGTTCGGGTTTATTAGAGAGTGCCTCACACTCACCCAGCAGTCTCCTACATGTGCTGCTGGAGCGTGTAAATGAGGTCGAGTTTATTAGAGAGCGCCTCACACCCACCCAGCAGTCTCCTCCAGATGCTCCAGGGGGTGCAAAAGTAGTTGGGATTACTATAAAGCTCCTCATGCTCACTTGTCAGTCTCCTATAGGTGATGCTGAAGAGCGTGTAAACGTGGTTGAGTTTAAATGAGTGCCTCACCCTCAGCTGGCAGTCTTCCTCAGGTGCTGCAGGGAAGTGTGTAAAAGGGGTTTGGCTTTATTAGAGAGTATCTGACGCTCACCCAAGAGTCTCCTACAGGTGCTATGGGGGACATTGTAGAATAGGTTGGGTTTATTAGAGTGTCTCACACTCACCTGGCAGTCTGCTCTTGGTGCTGTGGGGGAGGATAAAGAGGTTGGGTTTATTAGGAAGCACCTCACACTCACCCCAGCAGTCTCCTACAGGTGCTGCAGAGGAGCGTGTAAAAGAGGCTGGGTTTATTAAAGAGTGCCTCACCTGGCAGTCTCCTACAGGTGCTACTGCGGAGGTTGTAGAATAGGTTGTGTTTGACTGAGAGAGTGTCTAGTGTTCACATACCAGGTGCTACTGGAAAGGACGTTGAATAGGGTGAGTTTAACAGAGATTCAAGGCACAGATTACCTATTTCATAAAGGGCACTCTTAGTATATACGTGTTTGAACTCCTGTTTAAAGTTCTTGATTATGAGGAGTCACACAGGACTTTGTGTTTTACCCTCTCCTTTTTAATGCTTATGTGATTCTCCTAGCTAAACAACAAGAACTAGCTCTGTCAGTGTGCTATGTGTATGTGTGGGAAACCATTTGATTTTTTATGAAGGCCCTCACCCATCAACCTAGTTGGTGGCATGCTTCATCATCGGGCCCCACCCGAGGCACCGAGAAATGGTTTCCCACACAGACACATAGCACACTGACAGAGCTAGTTCTTTTTGTTTAGCTACGATACCCTAGGGGAAACGAACTAGCGTCTCTGGTTTCTCTCTCTCTCCTTTGATCATAAAACCTGCATGATTCTCTTGCCTTTATTGTTTACATCATGAAAACTGGATTTTCCAATGTATGCTGAACCCAGCCAGCTAGTAGACAAGGGAGGAGGGAACCAGATACAGTCACTTATTTCAATCAGTGAGGATGAGTAGTATTGATAAACAGGTATGAGACTGAACCAACCCAGCTAGTGGACAAGGAAGGAGAGACCAGATCCAGTCCCTTATTTCAATCAGTGAGGATGAGTAGTATTGATAAACAGGTATGATACTGAACCCCCGAAGCTAGTGGACAAGGGAAGAGGGAACCAGATCCGTCACTTATTTCAATCAGTGAGGATGAGTAGCATTGATAAACGGGTATGAGACTGAACCCCCCCAAGCTAGTGGACAAGGGAGGAGGGAATCAGCTCCAGTCACTTATTTCAATCAGGGAGGATAAGTTAATATATTTCTTATGTCATGTTTCTGTTGATTATATGCTATTCTCTCAATGTAAAGAACTCTGCTACCTTTGGGTCTTGACAGCGCTATAGAAAACTTCTTAAATAAAAAAAAATAAAAAAATGAAAATAGTATTGATAAACAGGTATGATACTGCCCCCCCCCCCCCGCCTCCAGCTAGTGGACCAGGGAGGAGGGAACCAGATCAGTCACTTATTTCAGTGAGGATGAGTGGTATTGATAAACAGGTATGATACTGAAACCCTCCAGCTGAGTCTCTGTCCCCCCACTTTAAGCTTTGACGGACCAACAGTGGTACATCGGGTCCCTCACACGTTCCTGATGAGGAGGCAAGTAGACATATATTTCAAGCACTCCCTCTCCAAAAACAAGAAAATCACAGAAGAGTTGACAGAATTTGAGTAAATTAATCGATTAACATTTATTTTAGAATTCATGTATATTCCAATAAGTCGATCAATCAATATCATAGAACAGCGTTCCCCTAACTGTGGGCCGCCGGTTAATTTTTGGGGTGTCGTGAAAGAGTAATAAATAACGGTGCCTTTACATTTTGTATTTATCTCATCACATCTGCTGTGCTTTAAAGGCAGCGGTCATTTTTAGGGCTATGTCTTCTGACAAATTCCTGCTTACTCTGTTAACATGGGGATTGGTGTTTACTTTTCTTACTCTGATTCCAAAGCGATTGGTGTTTTTAAAGTGAACTATGTGACAATCTTGCTGGTGTGAAATGAAAGGCTATCAGGAGTCATTTTTTCCAACACACAACATCTTACCTTTCTTAACTGCTGATTTATTTCAGAATATATCAGCAGTTTGGAAAGCAAAATGAAATCCATTGTTTTGTAATTCTGAAGCGTAATTGGAACAAAGATTTTAAAAGGATCAAAACAAATCAAGACAGTTTTACTGAGTGATGCACAAAGGATATTCACTGAAACCCGACTTCCATACATTATAATTTGTGTGCCAGACACCTTTATCAGTAAAGCTGTCTGCAAATCTAGTGGTCAGAAAATGTGTTGCCCGTAAATGACGTGTGTTACTCTATGATGCTTTAATAATATATGAGTGACCCACGGCCGCCATGCACAGTTCAGTTATCAATGATTTAATTTGAAATACTGCAGCGATGATAATAATGATGTTACAGAACATGTCACGAGTGATGTAATATGTGGGGTAATTAGCTGTGCATGGGGAGGGTATGACTTATAGTTACTTTAGGGCACGAGTTATAGTTACCAAGGATAATTATAACTTGTGAGTTTTAGTGTTTTTTCAGTTTGAAATGCAAGACTGTCACTGAAATTCTCACCTAACTATATCTATGTCAGTTTAACCTTTGTTTTTTCACTGCATTTCTATGGCATTTTTTAATGTAATGAAAGATAATATTACAACTCATAACTATAACGTCACTTAACCCTTTGTTTTTTTGAGAGAATTTCTAGTTTTTTTTAACATAAAGGCTTATCTTGTAATACGATACACAAAGCAACACCTGTCGCACACAGCCTTTGCTTGTGCGTGGCGTAAGGTTAGCCGCAGGGCCTTGTCTGATGCAAGGCCATGCCTTAAACTCCTAGAGGGCACCCAACCCCTGTGCACACTGTCATTATGTTAAAGTTTTTGTGGACAGGCCCTACGTCTAACCCCTCTCATACAGGCAACCCCACCCCAGACATGGCCTTTGGCCACACACGTCATGAGATTGGCTGCAGAGTGGCATGTGACCAGGCCCTGCACCCAACCCCATGCAAGCAGCTAACCCCGCCCCATACACGACCTTCTGGCACACGCAGGGTGCGGTTGGTCTCAATGTCCTGGGTGCACTCAGGTAGACTAACGATTTTGTTAAAGAGTCACAACATCGAAATATAATAAGTGGACCTATTGGCTTCATCAAGGGGTGAGAATATAAATCTACATAATGCATACATAGCATAATAGATATATAAATCATCCTTCTCCAAAAATCATGAATGTGTTCATTCAAATCTATATTTCCGAAATTCACACACTACAATGTTTAATAATAGTGATGATCACAAAAATGTTTAATAAGGTTTTAATTAAAAAAAAATCATGTCTGTGAGTCTTTTGTTTTACATAGTGTTTATTATCAAAGCAGTTTGTGGTCTGCTAAATGTTAAAAGAAAGAACCAGAGATTTGCTTTTTAAATTAAAACCAACATATCTATGAATCTTTCTTTTAACATTGTTTCAGCTCACAAAATGGAATCAGAAAAAACACAAGAGGGCCTTGCACTCCAGCTGAAGACCATAGAGCTCCATGTAGGAGTGTTTTAAAAAAATATGGTAAGTTCTCCGGGGGTCATGGATTCAAAGACCCAGGAGACTTCATGTTTTTTTAGAAATGTTGCTGGAAAGCTGTTGCACTCAATGCAGCCCCCCACAACGTTTCTAACATGCTTTGTAGTCCCCCTCTGCCTTCTTGGAGCACCCAAGCTGCAAAAATATACTTTAAAACTCCTGCAGGGCATTATAGGGAACTCTTTCAAGGAGCAACAAATAATAAATGTGTGGTTTATGCCTCTCATTTATTCTTTCTTAAATTCTTTTTATTTATGGTGTTCTGTGCAGCAAAAAACAACAAGTGATGGACTGAATGTGGATCAATGTCACACACTCCCCCAGTCAAAAGATCTGGGCCCAAATCCATCGTTTTTTTGCACTCCACACCACCCTGGGTCAGATAATGGCTTTATGCAAATCAGCTCTGACCCTGTTGCCCCATGGGAACAGTCCAGTCCGAACTACAACAGCCATATCTTTCCCAGACCGGAATCAAGCATTCGAGGACCGGACCGGTTTCGAGGTAACACCTCTCTTCAGCCCGGCTAGCTTGACTCCAAGTGGTGTGGAGTGCCTGGGACCCACGTCTGGGCATCCCCAGCGCACTTAGGGCGGCAATTGCAAAAAACAACAAGTGATGGACTGAATGTGGATCAATGTCACACACTCCCCCAGTCAAAAGATCTGGGCCCAAATCCATCGTTTTTTTGCACTCCACACCATCCTGGGTCAGATAATGGCTTTATGCAAATCAGCTCTGACCCTGTTGCCCCATGGGAACAGTCCAGTCCGAACTACAACAGCCATATCTTTCCCAGACCGGAATCAAGCATCCGAGGACCGGACCGGTTTCGAGGTAACACCTCTCTTCAGCCCGGCTAGCTTGACTCCAAGTGGTGTGGAGTGCCTGGGTCCCACGTCTGGGCATCCCCAGCGCACTTAGGGCGGCAATTGCAAAAAACAACAAGTGATGGACTGAATGTGGATCAATGTCACACACTCCCCCAGTCAAAAGATCTGGGCCCAAATCCATCGTTTTTTTGCACTCCACACCACCCTGGGTCAGATAATGGCTTTATGCAAATCAGCTCTGACCCTGTTGCCCCATGGGAACAGTCCAGTCCGAACTACAACAGCCATATCTTTCCCAGACCGGAATCAAGCATCCGAGGACCGGACCGGTTTCGAGGTAACACCTCTCTTCAGCCCGGCTAGCTTGACTCCAAGTGGTGTGGAGTACCTGGGACCCACGTCTGGGCATCCCCAGCGCACTTAGGGCGGCAATTGCAAAAAACAACAAGTGATGGACTGAATGTGGATCAATGTCACACACTCCCCCAGTCAAAAGATCTGGGCCCAAATCCATCGTTTTTTTGCACTCCACACCACCCTGGGTCAGATAATGGCTTTATGCAAATCAGCTCTGACCCTGTTGCCCCATGGGAACAGTCCAGTCCGAACTACAACAGCCATATCTTTCCCAGACCGGAATCAAGCATCCGAGGACCGGACCGGTTTCGAGGTAACACCTCTCTTCAGCCCGGCTAGCTTGACTCCAAGTGGTGTGGAGTGCCTGGGACCCACGTCTGGGCATCCCCAGCGCACTTAGGGCAGCAATTGCAAAAAACAACAAGTGATGGACTGAATGTGGATCAATGTCACACACTCCCCCAGTCAAAAGATCTGGGCCCAAATCCATCGTTTTTTTGCACTCCACACCACCCTGGGTCAGATAATGGCTTTATGCAAATCAGCTCTGACCCTGTTGCCCCATGGGAACAGTCCAGTCCGAACTACAACAGCCATATCTTTCCCAGACCGGAATCAAGCATCCGAGGACCGGACCGGTTGCGAGGTAACACCTCTCTTCAGCCCGGCTAGCATGACTCCAAGTGGTGTGGAGTGCCTGGGACCCACGTCTGGGCATCCCCAGCGCACTTAGGGCGGCAATTGCAAAAAACAACAAGTGATGGACTGAATGTGGATCAATGTCACACACTCCCCCAGTCAAAAGATCTGGGCCCAAATCCATCGTTTTTTTGCACTCCACACCACCCTGGGTCAGATAATGGCTTTATGCAAATCAGCTCTGACCCTGTTGCCCCATGGGAACAGTCCAGTCCGAACTACAACAGCCATATCTTTCCCAGACCGGAATCAAGCATCCGAGGACCGGACCGGTTTCGAGGTAACACCTCTCTTCAGCCCGGCTAGCTTGACTCCAAGTGGTGTGGAGTGCCTGGGACCCACGTCTGGGCATCCCCAGCGCACTTAGGGCGGCAATTGCAAAAAACAACAAGTGATGGACTGAATGTGGATCAATGTCACACACTCCCCCAGTCAAAAGATCTGGGCCCAAATCCATCGTTTTTTTGCACTCCACACCACCCTGGGTCAGATACTGGCTTTATGCAAATCAGCTCTGACCCTGTTGCCCCATGGGAACAGTCCAGTCCGAACTACAACAGCCATATCTTTCCCAGACCGGAATCAAGCATCCGAGGACCGGACCGGTTTCGAGGTAACACCTCTCTTCAGCCCGGCTAGCTTGACTCCAAGTGGTGTGGAGTGCCTGGGACCCACGTCTGGGCATCCCCAGCGCACTTAGGGCAGCAATTGCAAAAAACAACAAGTGATGGACTGAATGTGGATCAATGTCACACACTCCCCCAGTCAAAAGATCTGGGCCCAAATCCATCGTTTTTTTGCACTCCACACCACCCTGGGTCAGATAATGGCTTTATGCAAATCAGCTCTGACCCTGTTGCCCCATGGGAACAGTCCAGTCCGAACTACAACAGCCATATCTTTCCCAGACCGGAATCAAGCATCCGAGGACCGGACCGGTTTCGAGGTAACACCTCTCTTCAGCCCGGCTAGCTTGACTCCAAGTGGTGTGGAGTGCCTGGGACCCACGTCTGGGCATCCCCAGCGCACTTAGGGCGGCAATTGCAAAAAACAACAAGTGATGGACTGAATGTGGATCAATGTCACACACTCCCCCAGTCAAAAGATCTGGGCCCAAATCCATCGTTTTTTTGCACTCCACACCACCCTGGGTCAGATAATGGCTTTATGCAAATCAGCTCTGACCCTGTTGCCCCATGGGAACAGTCCAGTCCGAACTACAACAGCCATATCTTTCCCAGACCGGAATCAAGCATCCGAGGACCGGACCGGTTTCGATGTAACACCTCTCTTCAGCCCGGCTAGCTTGACTCCAAGTGGTGTGGAGTGCCTGGGACCCACGTCTGGGCATCCCCAGCGCACTTAGGGCGGCAATTGCAAAAAACAACAAGTGATGGACTGAATGTGGATCAATGTCACACACTCCCCCAGTCAAAAGATCTGGGCCCAAATCCATCGTTTTTTTGCACTCCACACCACCCTGGGTCAGATAATGGCTTTATGCAAATCAGCTCTGACCCTGTTGCCCCATGGGAACAGTCCAGTCCGAACTACAACAGCCATATCTTTCCCAGACCGGAATCAAGCATCCGAGGACCGGACCGGTTTCGAGGTAACACCTCTCTTCAGCCCGGCTAGCTTGACTCCAAGTGGTGTGGAGTGCCTGGGACCCACGTCTGGGCATCCCCAGCGCACTTAGGGCGGCAATTGCAAAAAACAACAAGTGATGGACTGAATGTGGAGGGTATACTCAGACGTGAGTCCCTTGCTCATTGCACCATCAGGATTCAAGCAAGCCGGGCAGAAGAAGGCTGTGATGCCAGAAACCGGTCCCCGGAAGCTTGTTTCCTTCCCAGTATAAGAATTGGCTTGGTAGTTTGGTTTGCCCTGTTCCCATCATGCACTGGGACAGGAACAGACTAATTTGCATATAGCCAAGTTCTGAGCTGGGATGGTGCAGTGAGCTAAAAAACGGTGATGGATTAAAACCATGATCTCTTGACTTGGTAAGAGTATTCTGCATCATTCAGAAGCTCTGTCCATCACCACCCCCCTTTTCCAAAATCGAATTTATCCACACTATGTGTGGGAGGGTATACTCAGACGTGAGTCCCTTGCTCATTGCACCATCAGGATTCAAGCAAGCCGGGCAGAAGAAGGCTGTGATGCCAGAAACCGGTCCCCGGAAGCTTGTTTCCTTCCCAGTATAAGAATTGGCTTGGTAGTTTGGTTTGCCCTGTTCCCATCATGCACTGGGACAGGAACAGACTAATTTGCATATAGCCAAGTTCTGAGCTGGGATGGTGCAGTGAGCTAAAAAACGGTGATGGATTAAAACCATGATCTCTTGACTTGGTAAGAGTATTCTGCATCATTCAGAAGCTCTGTCCATCACCACCCCCCTTTTCCAAAATCGGATTTATCCACACTATGTGTGGGAGGGTATACTCAGACGTGAGTCCCTTGCTCATTGCACCATCAGGATTCAAGCAAGCCGGGCAGAAGAAGGCTGTGATGCCAGAAACCGGTCCCCGGAAGCTTGTTTCCTTCCCAGTATAAGAATTGGCTTGGTAGTTTGGTTTGCCCTGTTCCCATCATGCACTGGGACAGGAACAGACTAATTTGCATATAGCCAAGTTCTGAGCTGGGATGGTGCAGTGAGCTAAAAAACGGTGATGGATTAAAACCATGATCTCTTGACTTGGTAAGAGTATTCTGCATCATTCAGAAGCTCTGTCCATCACCACCCCCCTTTTCCAAAATCGGATTTATCCACACTATGTGTGGGAGGGTATACTCAGACGTGAGTCCCTTGCTCATTGCACCATCAGGATTCAAGCAAGTCGGGCAGAAGAAGGCTGTGATGCCAGAAACCGGTCCCCGGAAGCTTGTTTCCTTCCCAGTATAAGAATTGGCTTGGTAGTTTGGTTTGCCCTGTTCCCATCATGCACTGGGACAGGAACAGACTAATTTGCATATAGCCAAGTTCTGAGCTGGGATGGTGCAGTGAGCTAAAAAACGGTGATGGATTAAAACCATGATCTCTTGACTTGGTAAGAGTATTCTGCATCATTCAGAAGCTCTGTCCATCACCACCCCCCTTTTCCAAAATCGGATTTATCCACACTATGTGTGGGAGGGTATACTCAGACGTGAGTCCCTTGCTCATTGCACCATCAGGATTCAAGCAAGCCGGGCAGAAGAAGGCTGTGATGCCAGAAACCGGTCCCCGGAAGCTTGTTTCCTTCCCAGTATAAGAATTGGCTTGGTAGTTTGGTTTGCCCTGTTCCCATCATGCACTGGGACAGGAACAGACTAATTTGCATATAGCCAAGTTCTGAGCTGGGATGGTGCAGTGAGCTAAAAAACGGTGATGGATTAAAACCATGATCTCTTGACTTGGTAAGAGTATTCTGCATCATTCAGAAGCTCTGTCCATCACCACCCCCCTTTTCCAAAATCGGATTTATCCACACTATGTGTGGGAGGGTATACTCAGACGTGAGTCCCTTGCTCATTGCACCATCAGGAGTCAAGCAAGCCGGGCAGAAGAAGGCTGTGATGCCAGAAACCAGTCCCCGGAAGCTTGTTTCCTTCCCAGTATAAGAATTGGCTTGGTAGTTTGGTTTGCCCTGTTCCCATCATGCACTGGGACAGGAACAGACTAATTTGCATATAGCCAAGTTCTGAGCTGGGATGGTGCAGTGAGCTAAAAAACGGTGATGGATTAAAACCATGATCTCTTGACTTGGTAAGAGTATTCTGCATCATTCAGAAGCTCTGTCCATCACCACCCCCCTTTTCCAAAATTGGTGTTCTGTGCAGCTCCACTCCCCGAGCCTTTATAGGCCCCGGGGACCCCACCCCCAGGGCTGTACTCATTTATTTAGGGAAGGGGTTCTTACCTCTGCGGGACCCTAACCCCGGGAGGTTTTCTATTATAGCTTCTGAAGATTCACTAAACTACTTCAACATTCATTACAATGTTATGGTTTTGCCCCAGTGTGTGTTTGTTTGTCTTTGTAGGTCTGGTATTTGACTAAAGCTCTTCACACATTCACTGAACTGAATGTTTTCCCCTGTCTATGTTCATTGATGTATTCGTAGGCCTTATAAGTGACTCAAGTTCTTCACAAATTCAGTGCGATTGAATGGCTTTGCCCGTGTGTGTTCTTGGAGGAATCCTGAGATTTGAGGAATCACTAAAGCTACTTCAACATTCTTTGAAATTGTATTGTTTTTCCCCAGCGTGTGTTCGCAGATGTGTTTGGAGGTTTGGAGGGTTGATAATTGACTGAAGCTCTTCACACATTCACTGCACTTGAATGGTTTTTCCCTAGTGGGTGTTCGCTGATGATACCTAAATGCTGAAGAGTAACTACAACTACTTCCACATTCATGCGATTATGTCATTTACTGTGTGTATTCGCTGAAGATTCTGTAGGTCTGGTAATCGACTAAAGCTCTTCACACATTCACTGATGCTCATTTACGTGTGCTGATTTAATAAAGCTCTTCACAGCAACTGAATGGATTTGCCCTGTGTGTGTTTACTGATGAATCCTTACTACTAAAGAGTCACTAAAACTACTGCCACATTCACTGCAATAGTATGTTTTTTTCCACATTATGTGTTAGCAGATGTCTTTGTAGATGTGATAACCTATTAAAGCACTTAGCACATTCACTGCAAGGGTATGGTTTTTCCCCTGTGTGTGTTCGCTGATGTCTTAGGAAAGATGATGAGTGGCTAAAGCTCTTCACACATTCACTGCACTTAAAGGGCTTTTCCCCTGTGTGTGTTCGCTGATGTACTTGTAGCTGTGATAACCAACTAAAGCTCTTCACGCATTCACTGCACTTGAATGGCTTGGCCCCTGCGTGTGTTTGCTGATAAATCCTGAGATTTGAGGAATCACTGAAACTACTTCCACATTCATTGCAATCGTAAAGTTTTTCGCCAGTGTGTGTTCGTTGATGTCTTCGTAGAATTGATAATCGACTAAAGCTCTTCACACATTCACTGCACTTGAATGGCTTTTCCCCTGAGTGAGTTCGCTGATGAATCCTTAATTTTGAAGAGACCATAAAAGCACTGCCACATTCACTGCAATTATATGGTTTTTCTCCTGTGTGTCTTCGCAGATGTATTTGGAGGCTTGATAAGTGACTAAAGCACTTTGCACATTCACTGCACTTGAATGGTTTCTCCCCAGTGTTTCTTCGCTGATGTGTTTGTAAGTTTGATAACTGACTGAAGCTCTTCACACATTCATTGCACTCGAAGGGTTTTTCCCCTGTGTGCGTTCGTTCATGAGTCCTTAATGCAGAGCAATGGCTAAAGCTACTTCCACATTCATTGCAATGGTATGGTTTTTAACCTGTGTGTGTTCGCTGATGAATCCTTAACGCTGAGCAACATCTAAAACAACTTCCACATTCATTGCAAACATATGGTTTTTCCCCTGTGTGTGTTTTCTCTGATGTATTTGTAGATCTGGAAAACGACTAAAGCACTTTGCACATTCACTGCACTTGAATGGTTTTTCCCCTGTGTGTGTTCGCTGATGCTCTTTTAGGTGTGCTGATTGACTAAAGCACTTTGCACATTCACTGCACTTGAATGGTTTTTCCCCTGTGTGTGTTCGCTGATGCTCTTTTAGGTATGCTGATTGACTAAAGCACTTCGCACATTCACTGCACTTGAATGGTTTTTCCCCTCTGTGTGTTCGCTGATGAATCCTTAATGATGAAGAGTCAATAAATGCACTGTCACATTCATTGCAATGGTACGGCTTTTCACCTGTGTGTGTTCGCTGATGGCTTTGTAGGTTTGATAATTGCCTAAAGCTCTACTCACACTCACTGCACTTGAATGGTTTTTCCCCTGTGTGTGATTGCTGATGTCTTCGTAGTTCTGATAACCACCTAAATTTCTTCACACATACACTGCACGTGAATGGTTTTTCCCCTGTGTGTGTTCGCTGATGATTCCTTAATGTTGTGGAATCACTAAAAATACTTCCACATTCATTGCAATTGTATGGTTTTTCCCCATAATGTTTTAGCTGATGTCTTTGTAGCTGTGATAACTGTCTAAAGCACACTGCACATTCAGTACAATGGTATGGATTTTCCCCTGTGTGTGTTCGCTGATGACTTTGTAGGTTTGATGACTGACTAAAGCACTTTTCACATTTGGTACACTTGAATGGTTTTTCTCCTGTGTGTGTTCGCTGGTGTCTTTGTAATTCTAATAACCTACTAAAGCTCTTTACACATTCACTGCACTTGAATGGTTTTTCTCCTGTGTGCGTTCGCTGATGTCGTTGTAGTTCTGATAACCTACTAAAGCTCTTTACACATTCACTGCACTTGAATGGTTTTTCTCCTGTGTGCGTTCGCAGCGATGACAAACTAAAGTGCTCATTACATGTGTCTGGTTCTTCTTTCTTGCTTAGTGTCTGTGGGTCGGGGATATATTTTTCTACATCCCATGACTGCGTTTCCTGATGGGCCAACATGGTTGATAACGCACTTATGTTATTCTCAAACCCTGTATGTTTGTGGTATTTTGCACGTTTGATTTCTGATTTAACAATAACTTGCAATAGCCATTAAATATTTGCCACACTCATAATATATATAATGTTCCTTTGAAGGTGATTGTGCCTTCAGATTGAATGATGGTTTTGCATGCTTGTGGGTAAAGATTAATCTTCCTTCTGGTCGGTACAAATTGGGACAGTCTGCTGTGTTGTAGATAGCAGAACTCCTCTTTCCTTTACCCTTTGGTTGTTTGTCTCCACTCCGTTGTGCTTTCACTGGTTGCTGCAGTTTTGCCAGAAAGAGTTCACAATACACCCAGAGCACTGAATGATGGTTCGTTATCACGATAGAAAGCAGAGCACTGCTGTAACCACATCATACCATTCCCATGATCACAGCTGGTGTTGGACGCCTGTTGACACATGAGGCGGTTTGTGAATGTTGTTGTCTTTATTTTCTAGAGTTAATTTATCAGTCTTGTGGCGTGGAGGTGCACAGGTCAGACTCTAACATCCACTGAACTGCCCCCGACTGCTTCATCCAGGATCTGTCAGTTTAGGTGCAGGTTCCTCTGTCGCTGACTGCACTGATATTTTCCTGAATACCGGAGCTCATTGTTGGGGACTGATTTTTGTAGATTTGAAATGTTATCTTCATTTTTTATAATAATTTCATGCATTCAAGGCTTGCTTTCTGTAGGATGTAAAGAGATTCACAATTAGTAAATGAAACATAATGGAATGTGAATAAACACTATTTACCAGGTTGTAAATTACTTATATTCTTTACCATCTTTGAAATTTTGCAAGGAGTATTTCACCTTACACTGAAATTTAACTAAAGGTTCTGTTGATCATGTCACTTCTCATTAACGTCAAAGAAAGGAGATGATTTACCAGTGTTCACAGAGTAACGCAGTGAAGAAAGGGTACCCACGGAGCACCCATATGCTACAAATAAGGTTTTAGGTAGAAGCACATGGACAAGATTTCCGTTACACAAGAACTGATTGTGAAAAAAGAGGGATCAGTGTGGGCTGCTGTTAATTCAGTAACTCTTCAGGAATTGTGTAGCAGCAACCAAATGGAGGACATCAAGAACTGCAATGAATGGATCACCACTGGCACCTACACCCTGGACCCCCTCAAGCATAGCAGCAACCTAACGGAAGACATCAAGAACTGCAATGAATGGATCACCACTTGCACCGACACCCTGGACCCCCTCAAGCATAATAGCAGCACCCTAACGGAAGACATCAAGAACTGCAATCAATGGATCACCACCTGCACCGACACCCTGGACCCCCTCAAGCACAGCAGCAACCTAATGAAGACATCAAGAACTGCAATTAATGGATCACCACCTGCACTGACACCCTGGGACCCCTCAAGCACAGCAGCAACCTAATGGAGACATCACGAACTGCAATAAATGGATCACCACCTGCATCGACACCCTGGAACCCCAAGCACAACAGCAACCTAACGGAAGACATCAAGAACTGCAATTAATGAACCACTATCTGCACTGACACCCTGGGACCCCTCAAGCACAGCAGCAACCTAATGGAGACATTAAGAAATGCAATAAATGGATCACCACCTGCACCGACACGCTGGACCCCCCAAGCACAACAGCAACCTAACGGAAGACATCAAGAACTGCAATAAATGGATCACCACCTGCACCCACACCCTGGACCCCCTCAAGCACAGCAGCAACCTAATGGAGACATCAAGAACTGCAATAAATGGATCACCACCTGCACCGACACCGTGGACCCCCTCAAGCATAATAGCAGCAACCTAATGGAAGACATCAAGAACTGCAATGAATGGATCACCACCTGCACCGACACCCTGGACCCCCCAAGCACAACAGCAACCTAACGGAAGACATCAAAAACTGCAATGAATGGATCACCACTTGCACCGACACCCTGTACCCCCTCACGCACAGCCGCAACCTAACGGAAGACATCAAGAACTGCAATGAATGGATCACCACCTGCATCAACAACTTGGACCCCCACACAAGGATACGAGCAGCAACCTAATGGAAGACCTGAAGAACTGCAATGAATGGATCACCACCTGCACCGACACCTGGACCCCCTCAAGCATAGCATCAACCTAACGGAAGACGTCAAGAACTGCAATGAATGGATCACCACTTGCACCGACACCCTGGACCCCCTCAAGCATAATAGCAGCAACCTAATGGAAGACATCAAGAAATGCAATTAATGGATCACCACCTGCACTGACACCCTGGATCCCCTCAAGCACAGCAGCAACCTAATGGAGACATCAAGAACTGCAATAAATGGATCACCACCTGCACCGACACCGTGGACTCCCTCAAGCATAATAGCAGCAACCTAATGGAAGACATCAAGAACTGCAATGAATGGATCACCACCTGCACCAACACCCTGTACCCCCTCAAGCATAATAGCAGCAACCTAACGGAAGACATCAAGAACTGCAATGAATGGATCACCACCTGCATCAACACCTTGGACCTCCCTCAAGGATACGAGCAGCAACATAATGGAGGAAATCAAGAACTGCAATGAATGGATCACCACCTGCACCGATACCCTGAACCCCCTCAAGCATTCCAGCAACCAAACACATCAAGTACTGCAATGAATGGATCACCACCTGCACCGACACCTGGACCCCCTCATGCATAATAGCAGCAACCTAATGGAAGACATCAAGAACTGCAATGAATGGATCACCACCTGCACCGACACCCTGGACCCCCCAAGCACAACAGCAACCTAACGGAAGACATCAAAAACTGCAATGAATGGATCACCACTTGCACCGACACCCTGTACCCCCTCACGCACAGCCGCAACCTAACGGAAGACATCAAGAACTGCAATGAATGGATCACCACCTGCATCAACAACTTGGACCCCCACACAAGGATACGAGCAGCAACCTAACGGAAGACCTGAAGAACTGCAATGAATGGATCACCACCTGCACCGACACCTGGACCCCCTCAAGCATAGCATCAACCTAACAGAAGACGTCAAGAACTGCAATGAATGGATCACCACTTGTACCGACACCCTGGACCCCCTCAAGCATAATAGCAGCAACCTAATGGAGACATCAAGAACTGCAATAAATGGATCACCACCTGCACCGACACCGTGGACTCCCTCAAGCATAATAGCAGCAACCTAATGGAAGACATCAAGAACTGCAATGAATGGATCACCACCTGCACCAACACCCTGTACCCCCTCAAGCATAATAGCAGCAACCTAACGTAAGACATCAAGAACTGCAATGAATGGATCACCACCTGCATCAACACCTTGGACCTCCCTCAAGGATACGAGCAGCAACATAATGGAGGAAATCAAGAACTGCAATGAATGGATCACCACCTGCACCGATACCCTGAACCCCCTCAAGCATTCCAGCAACCAAACAGAAGACATCAAGTACTGCAATGAATGGATCACCACCTGCACCGACACCTGGACCCCCTCAAGCATAATAGCAGCAACCTAATGGAAGACATCAAGAACTGCAATGAATGGATCACCACCTGCACCGACACCCTGGACCTCCTCAAGCACAATAGCAGCAACCTAACCGAAGACATAAGAACTGCAATGAATGTATCACCACCTGCATCAACACCTTGGACCCCCCCCCCCTCAAGGATACGAGCAGCAACATAATGGAGGAAATCAAGAACTGCAATGAGTGGATCACCACCTGCACCGACACCCTGAACCCCCTCAAGCATACCGCAACCAAACAGAAGACATCAAGTACTGCAATGAATGGATCACCACCTGCACCGATACCTGGACCCCCTCAAGCATATCAGTAGCAACCTAACAGAAGACATCAAGAACTGCAATGAATGCATCACCACCTGCATCAACACCTTGGACCCCTCCTCAAGGATATGAGCAGCAACCTAATGGAAGACATCAAGAACTGCAATGAATGGATCACCACCTGCACCAACACCCTGGACCCCCCTCAAGCATACCAGAAACCAAAAAGAAGACATCAAGTACTGCAATGAATGGATCACCACCTGCACCGACACCTGTTCCCCCTCATGCACAGCAACAACCTAACGGAAGACATCAAGAACGGCAATGAATAGACCAGTTTCAGGGTTTTACCCCTCTTCAGCCAGGGTAGCTTGATTCCAGTGGCACAGTGAGCCCAGGACCCATGTCTGGGCATACCTGGTGCACCTAGGGCGAGAAAGTAAAAGACACACAATTGATGGACGGAATGCAGAGCAAATCAAAACATTCACCCCCAGTCAAGACTGATTTGCATATGGCTGGGTCCAAACTGGAATGGCATGGTGATCAAAGCAACAATGGAATTAGGCGCAGATCTCTGTACTGGGGTGAATATATGACATTGTTCTGCATTCTGTCCATCAATTGTTCGTTTTGCATTTGTCACCCCGAGTGGGACGGGTATGCTCAGACGTGAGTCCCATGCTCTCCATGCCACTGGAGTCAAGCTATCCTGGCTGATAAAGGCTGAAAGCCCAAAACCGGTCCTAGGATGCTTGTTTCCAGTCCAGCGAGGACCTGGCCTGGCAGATCGGGCTGGACTGTTCCCATTGGGCACAGGGTCAAGACTGATTTGCATATGGCTGGGTCCAAACTGGAATGGCATGGTGAGTAAAAAAATGATGGATTTAGGCGCAGATCTCTGTACTGGGGTGTATGTATGACATTGTTCTGCATTCTGTCCATCAATTGTTCTTTTTGCAGATGCTTCCAACAGCAAGTCTGAAATGCCAAATGAACACCCCATGCCGATTGCATCTAAGCCAACAACAGCAGCAAAGAAATCTTCACCATTAGATAATTCATGGTTCCTGCAGCCAGTACCAGCAACATCCCCCCATTACAAGACCCCTGCAACAATCTATGTAACTTCTTTTGGAACAAGATCACATCCATATACGACAACTTCAACCCTCCACCTGACCTCATCAACCTCGCAGCCAGTCTTCCAATCTCAGCCAAAGAATGGACCTTGGCTGAACGCCATCACCACACACGAGGCTGCCGCAGCCATGTAGACCATCCACTTTGGTGCTCTATTAGATCCACCCCGCCACAATTTAAACAAGCATTTGCAATGCAATAGGTAACGCATTTGCGAGAGTTTAAGCTATTAACATTAAAAATGACAATGCCTTTTATTTGTTTTAAAAACCAAAACATAAATAAAAGATATTTTCATTTATAATGTGAATAGCTCAAACAAATGTTTGTTTAAAATTGTCAGCCACACTGCACAGCATTCACAATGTTGTACAGCTTCAGCATGGCTACGAACATTGCGAAGGCCAATAGCTCTCATAGGCCAGACCTATTGACTTTGGCAATGCTTGCTAGTAACTGGTAGTTTCCCAAAATTACTTACAGCTGCATGGCATGCCATGTCCTACAATGGAGCAATTCTTTTTTACATGCGTCATTGGAGGGTAACTAGGGTCATTTTATGGAGTGGGTGGGCATGGGGTTTCTGAGGATCCTGGACGAAGCCACGAATATTAGTCTTTGGTTTTAGGTGCTTGTGATAGATTTTCAGTCTTGCAGTGGGAGGGTAGGTTCTTCATACAAAGGAGGCAGAAGCCATTCAGTTAAGAGGTAAACTATGTTCCATGTTAAGCATTTGGCCACCACCACTTTTTACAGGATCCACACAACAGGTAAAGCTGCAGGTCTTCGATTTAGAGGTTTGAACACTTCAGGAGGGAGTCGAGGGGCGCCACATACAAATGAAAGACCTTCAGCGAAGAAACAGAAGCTGTGGAATCACGTGTGGAAGGACGATGGGGCTTGAAAGGTCACATAGGATTCAAACACTTAAGACTGCCGCAGATTTCGATTCGATGATCCGTGAGCAGCACTGAGAATCCACTCTTTGCATATAAGTCTGTACTAGAGCAAGACCGGATTACATCATTTTTTATTGTCGTAGATGAAAATTGGTAGTTGTTTCCACATCACAGCACTTCAGCAAAGTCAGGGAGACGGACTACCAAATGCTAGTTATTACGATATTTTGACACTGCTTCTTGTTTTATTTTCAAGACGTTCAGGAGCACAAGTCAGAATTTAAGCGGAACTGACCAAATAATTTGGCACGGATGTGGGAAAAACTGTCATCTTTCACAAACTTGCCTGAAACACTGATGCATTAGACGGCTATTAGTATTGAGTTGTCAAAAATAAAAAAAACAGAACTGCTTGTTACCCCACCCCAAGTGGGATTCGAACCCGTAACCCCAGGATTAGGAGGTCAGTGCCATTAGGCCACAAGGCTGCTATGCACATCGTGAAACGATTGAGCTACAAACCTTTCCTTGTGTGCGTGCACATGAAGAACAAGCATTTGCAATGCAATAGGCCTCGCATTAGGAAAGTGTGAGCTATTGGTATTGTAAATGACAATATTTTTTAATATGTGTTGGCTTTGAAAATATATAAATTAATAGCATTATTGTTTACAAAGCCAATAGCTTACACTTTCCTAATATAAGTCCTATTGGCTATAGCAATGCTTGTTGATAGCAAGCAAGGACAGTGCTGTTGTGGTGCTGTTGTGGTGCTGAGTGATGATGTGGTTGGGCTGAGTGATGTGGTGGTGTCCCCGAGTGATGTGGTGGTGTCCCCGAGTGATGTGGCGAAACCCCCTGAGTGATGTGGTGGTGTCCTTTAGTGATGTGGTGGTGTCCCTGAGTGATGTGGTGGTGTTGTGTGGCGTGCAGCAGTGTGAGGCGTGCAGCAGTGTGAGGCGTGCAGCAATGTGTGGCGTGCAGCAGTGTGAGTAATGCAGCAGTGTGCAGCAGTGTGAGGCATGCAGCAGTGTGAGGCGTGCAGCAGTGTGAGGCATGCAGCAGTGTGAGGCGTGCAGCAGTGTGTGGCGTGCAGCAGTGTGAAGCATGCAGCAGTGTGAGGCGTGCAGCAGTGTGATGCGTGCAGCAGTGTGCAGCGTGCAGCAGTGTGCAGCGTGCAGCAGTGTGCAGCGTGCAGCAGTGTGCAGCGTGCAACAGTGTGCAGCGTGCAGCAGTGTGCAGCATGCAACAGTGTGCGGCGTGCAGCAGTGTGTGGCGTGCAGCAGTGTGAGGCATGCAGCAGTGTGAAGCGTGCAGCTGTGTGCAGCGTGCAGCAGTGTGTGGCGTGCAGCAGTGTGAGGCATGCAGCAGTGTGAGGCGTGCAGCAGTGTGAGGCGTGCAGCAGCGTGAGTAATGCAGCAGTGTGCAGCAGTGTGAGGCGTGCAGCAGTGTGAGGCATGCAGCAGTGTGAGGCGTGCAGCAGTGTGTGGCGTGCAGCAGTGTATGGCGTGCAGCAGTATGAGGCATGCAGCAGTGTGATGCGTGCAGCAGTGTGAGTAATCTTGCAGTGTGCAGCAGTGTGAGGTGTGCCCCTGAGTGATGTGGTGGTGTCCTTTAGTGATGTGGTGGTGTCCCTGAGTGATGTGGTGGTGTTGTGTGGCGTGCAGCAGTGTGAGGCGTGCAGCAGTGTGAGGCGTGCAGCAGTGTGTGGCGTGCAGCAGTGTGTGGCATGCAGCAGTGTGCAGAAAGCAGTGTGAGTAATGCAGCAGTGTGCAGCACTGTGAGGCGTGCAGCAGTGTGAGGCGTGCAGCAGGGTGATGCGTGCAGCAGTGTGAGTAATGCAGCAGTGTGCATCAGTGTGAGGCGTGCAGCAGTGTGAGGCATGCAGCAGTGTGTGGCGTGCAGCAGTGTATGGCGTGCAGCAGTGTGAGGCATGCAGCAGTGTGATGCGTGCAGCAGTGTGAGTAATCTTGCAGCGTGCAGCAGTGTGAGGTGTGCAGCAGTGTGAGGCGTGCAGCAGTGTGTGGCGTGCAGCAGTGTGTGGCATGCAGCAGTGTGAGGCGTGCAGCAGTGTGCAGAAAGCAGTGTGAGTAATGAAGCAGTGTGCAGCAGTGTGAGGTGTGCAGCAGTGTGAGGCGTACGGCAGTGTGCAGCATGCAGCAGTACGAGTAATCCAGCAGTGTGCAGCATGCAGCAGTGTGCAGCGTGCAGCAGTGTGAGGCGTGCAGCAGTGTGAGGCTGGCAGCAGTGTGAGGCGTGCAGCAGTGTGACATGCAGCAGTGTGTGGCGTGCAGCTTTGTGAGGCGTGCAACAGTGTGAGGTGTGCAGCAGTGTGAGGCGTGCAGCAGTGTGAGTAATGCAGCAATGTGCAGCAGTGTGAGGCGTGCAGCAGTGTGAGGCGTGCAGCATTGTGAGGTGTGCAGCAGTGTGTGGCGTGCAGCAGTGTGAGGCATGCAGCAGTGTGCAGAAAGCAATGTGAGTAATGCAGCAGTGTGCAGAAAGCAGTGTGAGTAATGCAGCAGTGTGCAGCAGTGTGAGGCGTGCAGCAGTGTGCAGCATGCAGCAGTATGAGTAATGTAGCAGTGTGCAGCGTGCAGTAGTGTGCAGCGTGCAGCAGTGTGCAGCGTGCAGCAGTGTGAGGCGTGCAGCAGTGTGACGTGCAGCAGTCTGTGGCGTGCAGCAGTGTGAGGTGTGCAGCAGTGTGCAGCATGCAGCAGTATGAGTAATGTAGCAGTGTGCAGCGTGCAGTAGTGTGCAGCGTGCAGCAGTGTGCAGCGTGCAGCAGTGTGAGGCGTGCAGCAGTGTGAGGCGTGCAGCAGTGTGACGTGCAGCAGTCTGTGGCGTGCAGCTTTGTGAGGCATGCAACAGTGTGTAGTGCAGCAGTGTGTTGTGCAGCAGTGTGAATGCAAAAACAACAATTGATCGATAGAATGCAGAATAATGTCATACATTTACCCCAGTACAGAGATCTGTGCCTAAATCCATAGTTTTTTTTGCACTCCACACCACCCCAGTTCAGACATGGCCATATGCAAATCAGCCTTGACCCTGTGCCTCATGGGAACAGTCCAGCCCGAACTGCCAAGCCATGTCTTTCCCGGACCGGAATCAAGCATCCTAGGACCGGTTTCTGGCTATCAGCCATCTTCAGCCAGGATAGCTTGACTCCAGTGGTGTGGAAAGCATGGGACTCACGTCTGAGCATACCCATCCCACTCGGGGTGACAAATGCAAAAACAACAACCACTGGAGTCAAACTATCCTGGCTGAAGACCATGAGGCACATGGTCAAGGCTGATTTGCATATGGCCATGTCTGAACTGGGGTGGTGTGGAGTGCAGAGTGCAAAATAAACGATGGATTTAGGCCCAGATCTATGTACTGGGGAGAATGTATGACATTGTTCTGCATTCTGTCCATCAACTGTTGTTTTACACGCGTGCAGCAGTGTGAGGCGTGCAGCAGTGTGAGGCGTGCAGCAGTGTGAGGCGTGCAGCAGTGTGACGTGCAGCAGTGTGTGGCGTGCAGCTTTGTGAGGCGTGCAACAGTGTGTAGTGCAGCAGTGAGTTGTGCAGCAGTGTGATGCATGGTGGCCCACGAACTTAGGCCCTCCCCCCCTCCCATCTACCAAGGTTAAAAACCTAGGAATACTCCTAGACAACAAACTCACTTTTTCATCCCATGTCAATTCCACTGTTTCATCATCATTTTTTAAACTGAAAGCTATAAAAAAGATTCTCCCATTTCTCCCTCCCAACTCCGGTAAAACACTGGTCACCTCATTTGTCATGTCCTCAGTGGACTATTGTAACGGACTTTTGGTCAATGCCCAAGACAAGGTCATCAAAAGGCTACAGTCTATACAAAACATCGCGGCCAGACTGCTTTCGAACACCCCTAAATTCAAACATATTGCTGACACCATAAAAAAATACCATTGGCTCACAGCAGGGCCGGACTGGGAACCGAAACCGGCCCTGGCAAAGTGTTCGGCCGGCCCCCCCTACCCCCGGGGGGGGGGGTTGGGGGGTGCGACCGCGCTTTTTGCTAGGGCCGGTTTTCGACCGATTTTGTTACAGTGCCGTTTTTGCAGCTATGCTGCAAAAAACGACCCTGTAACAAAACCGGCCCCCTGGGGCCCAAAACCGGCCCCCACCCTCGCGGCCGACCGGGGGATTGCCCGGTGCCTGCAACGGCCAGTCCGGGCCTGGCTCACAGTCAAACATAGGATAAAGTTTAAGGCGCTCTGTATCGCCTACAAAGCCACGCACAAACAAGGCCCACTTTTTCTCATCGACCATTTCACATTCCATGTCCCTAACCGATCACTCCGGTCAATGAACAATCTCACCATGACAGTTCCACGTACTAGAACGGTGGCATGGGGTGATCGTAGCTTCCACGTTTCAAATGCAAAACTCTTGAACTCTCTTGATCCAGACGTTAGGTCTGCTCCCACTTTGACCATTTTCAGGAAAAAAATAAAAACATGGCTTTTCAACCAGTAATCCATCTCCCTTTCTCATTCTGCCCTCATCAATAGCGCCGAGACGCCCTTGGGCAATTGTTCGCGCTCAACAAATCGCATAAATAAATAAATAAACAAATGCAAAAACAACAATTGATGGACAGAATGCAGAACAATGTCATACATTCACCCCAGTACAGAGATCTGGGCCTAAATCCATCGTTTTTTTTGCACTCCACACCACCCCAGTTCAGACATTAAATTTTTATTAGGAATGTATCAGTATTGGCACTCGTGATGCCAAGGTAACAGATCTGGGCAGTCTGAACATTAACTCACTTGTACAGGACGACAGTTGGAACCTGGGACCCCATAGCTATCGCACTAGAGTTGAAATGTGTACCCCACAGGAAAATACATGGATCCCTCCAGTTGATGCATTTACACTGTTTGATGACTTGAATTAAATCCATGATTCTTAGCACTAAAGTTGGTTCAAGTATTGGTACCGCTCAACAGCAAATGACACCCATAACTCTTGAAGAATTACATTCACATGGCACTTACTTCTAATTTTTAGCTCACAACAAACAATTAAACTTTTTACAATGTATAAATAATGTTCATTCCATTTCTTTTCCTGCTCTTCCTTTTTAACTCTGGTTCCCTCCCCTTCAGACCTATTTCTTTCATATTTTGAATGATTACTATTATTTACTTTACCCCTTGCGTTTTTCTCTCTGTATCGCCCTTACTTCTCTTTTCTGGCCTCTTCTTGCTGTTTCTGCTCACTCATCTTGTTCTCCCCTTCCTGGTGAAGTGACAAGCAGAGCGGAACGACTTTGAGAGTCTCTTGGACCCTTCACATAGGCTCCTGTATCATAGTACACTCCTCATCGACGCATGATGGTAGGGTGCAGCAACCCTTTGTATCATTGTCACACAAGTGATCCTGGGTGCTTCGGGCACTCGCACATTTGGAGGTCGGGCTGAAGTCTCACTCAAATCTGGCTATTCTTCAAACTATGGGGAAGAACTAGAACTTCACATGTGACTTTGCTCAGACGTCTGACGTGTGCCGAGTAGTACCCGACTATTCTGCACAGCGCAGACCTTCTTTTCAGCCAGTGATCCGAAAGATCTCTGTACAGAGAAGAGGAGAGGACAGGAAGAGCGACTGACAGCCCCGCAAACATCTGCCAAGACAGACACCCTGCAAAGAGACACACTGCAGACACGCCTCATACAGACACACACACAGCCTACAAAATGTAAATGTAAATGTCCTGTATTTGTAAAGCGAGGACAATCACCCGAGGGTGTCAAGGCGCTGGCGGCTGTCGGGAAGATTAAGCGAGCAATTGCCCAGAGTCACATGTTGCTGGGCTGATCTGCCGCCAGCACGGGGATCGAACTGTGAGCCCCTGGGTTCCGGAGTCAGCCGTCCTGGCCACTGCACCACACCTCTTCCCTGACAACGCTACCCTGTTCACATGCACACACATCCAACCTACACACCCTTACAGAGATACTTTATAAACACAGTCACATACCTTCCACTGCTTGACAGGCCTCCTGCATGGCACACCCAAGGTCTATACAGACACACATCCACACACACACACAATCCCTGCAGCAGGCACACAACCTCTGTAGCGGACAATGCCATAAGCCAACCTAAGGCACAGGAAACTATTGCAATGACTGAAGCTTCTGCCTAGTCTGAGAAATGGAAACAGGACAAAGGGAGAAAAGGGGCGCGGGGAGCACAGGCAGCCTTGACGTCAACTGCCTGGGGACATGCTTCGAAAATAGGGGTAGAGGTGGCTGATTTAACAAATTAACAGCGAGAGCGGAGCAAAAGGGTGTGTACAGATTCCTCACAGTGCAGTAAACGGCAGTGCAGTGGCAGAGACTTCTTACAGTATGAATGCAGATTTATCATAGTGCAGTAGACAGCAATCCAGTGTACGCAGATTCGCCAATGCAGTAAGACACAGTGCAGTGCACAGATATCCTCTTTAACACAAATGATGCCCACAAACACCCCCAGGGCCAGAAGGAAAGCCCCCCAGGGCCCCCAAAGAGAAGAGCCCAGCTCAGCCCAGGGGCACCCCGGATGGAAGAGCCCAGCTCAGCCCCAGGGCCCCCGGATAGAAGAGCCCAGCTTAGCCCCAGGGGCCCCTGGATAGAAGAGCCCAGCTCAGCCCCAGTGGCCCCCGGATAGAAGAGCCCAGCTCAGCCCGGCTCCTGCAGAGATTCCCTCCAGGATTATTCAGTCTATTTCTACAAACACAGCAGAAGCTGCTGACAATCTCCTACCTGAGCAGAGACTTGTGCAGACGTGTCCAGGCTCTCTACCCCTCCTGGGGCTGTGGGGGCAGGTCTAGGGTCTGAGGGGGGGGGGGCGGGGCAGGTCTGGGGTCTGTGGGGGTCTGAAGATGGAGGTAACTGACCACCAGACAGGGCACCTTCCTCCTCTGCTGCAGGCTGAACACACCAGGAGAGACAGGAAGTGTTGTCACCACCGCTGCTGTGCTGTCCCTGCCGCCGCTGACCCGGAAGAGGAAACGCTCCTCCATTTCATCCAATGTGCAGCTCAGTGGGTTTCATCAGCAGGCAAGGAGCGCCCTCTGGTGGCCGCTGACGGAACCGCCATCTCCAGGCTCCAGCAGGGAATACATTTCAAACAAAAAGCCTTTATACCTGCAAAGACCTGGGATTTCAGATGTCACAGACGTGAATGTTTTTAAAGGTCAGACAGTTCAAGTACAGGGCCTCACACTTGGTTGCTGCTGTAAAAAAGTATTTATAGCTTCACTTCAGATGAGCATCTTCCAGACACTGATGTAAAGGACTAAAGAGCATTTACAGAGAGGTGACAACTGGAAGCGACAGTCTGTATTTCAATGAATATATCTGTATTTCAATGAATATATCTGTATTTCAATGAATATATCTGTATTTCAATGAATATATGAGAATATCGCTCAGTTTTGTAATTGAACTGGGCAGCTTATTTTTTTTTTTTAAACTAATTTATTTGCAGGTTTTTTAAATCCACAGCGCGTAGATAGCAAAGTAAACAGAGGAAAATACCATGGAGTTTTAAACACCAGATCAGTGACAATGCATAGGTCATGTGTCAAAGCGAAAATTAAAGGAACAGCTTATTTCTAATTTTCCTGAGTCTGTGGCTTACTCCTTATATTTGATACGTTTTATATCCTCGAACAATACAGAAATTTAGGTTATAATTAGGATTTGAGTTTCTGTTTTAACCCGTTCCGTGCTCGCGTCGGCCAACGGCCGTCACAAGCACTACCTCGCAGGTGCTGCACAAGTCCGTTGCCAAACGCAGCCCCGCCCACTCCTTAATTCTCTCGCACTGCGGGAGAATTTGCGCCGCGGTTAATAGCACAACTGTCTCCTAAAATATCAAGATAGTGGCCTCTTCCAGGCGTTGTTGTTTTGTTTACAGTAACCACCTCCCTCATCACTCATCACGAGTGACACTAACACATTTGGAGGTCGGTCTGACGTCTCACTCAAACCGGGCCCATTCTTCCAAACTATGGGGATTAACTAGAACTTCACACTTGACTATTCGGCACAGAGCAGACCCTCTGTCCCACATTTTGGTGGCAAAACTTTTATCATATTTCACCATGAGTACTGCACACAGTTCAGTAGAATGTAACATTGAAAGTCTATTTTAGTGAGACTTGGTTGTTGATTTTATCACTTTACATGTGTTCTGATCATGTCTATAAATTCAGTAATGTCTCTTCCTTTGCTATTGTCAAAGTCAAATGTTAAGTGACACCACTCCCTGTGTCTTTTTTAAATACCTCAATTCTCTATTGATTTTTCATATACAATGAGCATATTACAGGGATGGAAGTTTATCGATTCAGCAGAGTCCAAGATACTGTGTAAACTAGAACTTGTGAGAAGACATTGATAACAGGAAAAACAATAAATGAAATAAACCCTCTAGATAGAGGTGATGTGGCTCAGAAAATCCCGCAGATGATCAGGGAAGGAGGATGAGGGAGAACACGAGGGGAAGAGACATGGGAACAGGAAAAAAAATGTCAGGGTGCCAGGCCCCATGGTCACCCCCAAAAAGCCAACTCCCACTATAAAGGCCATAGCCAGCTAACTCTTACCATGGTGGGTTAAATCCTGGAATACTGACATTTTGTGACGCAAGGTGGAGTGGTGTGGCTCACTGGTTAGAGGTGGCAGACCTGGAAGCAGAGGATGGCCCGGGACCAGGGTCCAATTCCCGACGCGGCAGGGTCATGGACCAGGGTCAGCGGACTCGATAATTCTCGCTTCGGTGCCTACTCTATCCAGGGATCACACTTGGCAACTCTGGGCATAAGCTTGCCTCATCTCCACAACGGCCCCCCACATACGCCGGGGATGCCTGGTTTCACCCTGGAGATACCGAGTAGGGACCATCTCACAGGGAAAGCCAGGACAGGTTCCCCAGCGGTCTACAGCGCTGAGGCGCCCCATTGCTGGGGTAGCCATGCGCTTTACAAGACAACCTAACATAACAAGGTCAGACGGGCCATCAATTGCGGTGCCGCCCCTAGGTTGGTCATCAAGGTATCCCAAACGGAGCCCAGTAGCACAAAGCACTGTAAAGTCAGCAGAAAATGTTAAATGTCACAGGCGAGTGCACCACACCGTCAACACCTCCAGCACTTGGAATCGTCTGCCGTATGTGCTTTATAGATCCACTCCAGCGTCCAGTTCCAGTGGTGTAGGACTTGAAATAACTGAATTTCAGCCTGACCTCCTGGAGGAAACTGCCATGGTCTTTCCAAAGGTCGTGTCCGTCCTGCTCAGACAGTGAGAGGCACAGCCTCTGCTCCCACAAACAGCATAAAGTGTGGGCAGAGATGCTCGAAAAAAGGCTGTCCATAGTGGTAACATACAATCCCACCTTAGTGTCCTTGAATCCTTTCCACATCAGGATATAATGCAACATTGGGTCAGTATCTAGATCGTAAGGGGGAGCACTCAGCATGTGTGGCAGGCTCTGCATGAGCTGTCGGTACTGTCAGTGATGCGACTGTGGCAGCCCATAATCACGCATGAGTGTAGCAAAGGGGGCCAACCCACCGTCCCTTACTATATCGTCCACAGAGCGTATCCATCTGGTCTTCCACTGTGTAATCGGAGTTCAGATCATACTGGGCCCCAAGCAGCTCCTTGAGAAGATCAGGTGTCAGCAATGCGTTATACGTCTGAGCCAGGTGAAGCATGAGGTCAGTCAACCAACGCTGTTATACCTCACAGTGGCACTTATAGGCAGCCAAATCATTCATCAAATTACCTCTAAAAGGCCTTCCTGCCCTCTCACAGCACCTGTGCAAAGGAGATGGACCCAATGTTCTCCTCCAAGTACTGGCTCAGATATTGGCACCGCCTGTGCTTGTCTTCAGGGGCTTTATACCATGCTGTTTACATATGCCAACGGGCCTGAGGGGTTTGCAACAGTCGAAGTTTATGGTCGGGTAGCACAGGATCATGATCAGAGGTACTGTTTGGGAGGATCAAGGCATAAATGTTTACAATGGACGCAGGAGGTGAAAGTGTAGTCTGCGTCCCTCAGGTGCGTCAACCACCATGGATCCATCAAGGCATGATCATCAATAATGTCAGAGAGGATGAACCGGTCTCGGGGCTGCCTGGTCGTTTGGTTTCTGGACTAGTCAAGGTGCCATATTCCAGCACCCCCCCTCATGAATACCCTGGCTGTCCCGAAGGAGAGCAGGAGTTTGGTCAGCCGCCGGGCAATAGATAAAGCCCACACACAAAGACTCATTGAGAATCTGAACCTTGGCAAAAATATATCTGCCCAGGGTGGTCCCACCATGTCTGCAGTGTGCAAACCCCCAGGGATTTGTGAAAACAGATGTCCAACCCATTCTCTCTATGTTCTAAAGGAGTAGATGGGTGTGTAAGGGTAGTCAGGATCCCTCTGGCATGTAGTACCGTACTCATCCAATCCCTTTGAATGTATCATGTTCACTCGGTGACAGATGCGTTTCCTGGAGCAATGCTACATCACGGCGGTGCATCTTCTGAAATGAGAGGATTTTCTGTCTCTTGATAAAATAGGTCAGGCCGTTGGCATTATGGGGCATATTTACAAGGAAGTGGTGGAGCACGGCGTTGGCCTCCTTGGCTTAACGTCACGCTCTCCACTTCTGAAATGCAGGACTACACCGTATTTACATGAATACGGTGCAGCCCTGCATTTCTCCCTGTGCTGGTGCTGAATTTAGCTGCCTAGCGCAATGCAGGCAGGCTTGCACCATAGTGCAAGGGTGCCTGCGTTGAGGGGAACAGGCCTGCAAAGTACCACGCATCAGGGTATAGAGTAACACATTTCAATGTGGTGGTCCGCATCACCGTATTGAAATGGAAAGTCACACATTTTTAAGGCTTCCTGAGCTGTCAAGTACTGGAGCGCTGCTATAATAATTAGAAGTCAAACTGAGCAAAGCTGTCAGCGCACATTTAGGGTTTCTGGTTTAGCTACATTCAGGCATGTTATGTATGTTGTTATGTTAAGTTAATTTCTATAGCGCATGACTCACCCGGGGGCATCTCAGCGCTCGCCTAGAAATTTGGCCCGAGGACTGAAAGTCAGAACAGAGTTAGAACAAGAATGCTTTTAGTTGTTTCCTAAAGGTGCGGTATATGGAAATTTTGTTTAGGGAGAGCAGTAGTTTATCCAGTATCTTGGGGCCAGATACGAAAAAGCTTTTCCACCAGTCTGACTCAAATGTATACGAGGAACCTGTAGAAGGCCTAGAGTACTGGATCTGAGATTTCTGTTCGGTGTATGAAAGGTGAGTTTCTTTTGTAGATAGTAAGGGCCTCTGCCATTCAGAGCATTGTAAGTGAGACAACAGATGTTGAAAAAGGATCTCTTCCTTACAGGTAACCAATGCAGCTCTCTCAGCGAGGGAGCAAAAGGGGAGCCAGCAGGGCGGTTCAGTAACATTCTGGCCGCCGTGTTCTGAATCACTTGTAATTTAGTAAGCAGGGTCTCTCCCACTTCCGCCAACAGAGCATTGCCATAGTCTAATTGGCTGATGACCACGGCTTGAACTAAGGTTCTGCGGTGATTAGTGGTCAAGTAGGGAAGAATTTTGCGGAGTAAACGCATACTTTAGTAGCAGGAGCTAGTAGTGGCAGCAATGTGGTCTTTCATGGTTAATGACTGATCTAATTTTAGGCCTAGATTTTTAACACATTGTTTAGGAACAGGAGCTAGTCCCAATTGTGAGGGCCACCATTCATCAGACCAGCTAGCTAGGGCTTTCCCCGTTAGCATGACCTCGGTTTTTCCAGGATTCAACTGGAGGCAGTTTGGTGTCATCCAGCTAGAGATTACAAGCATTCTGCTGGAGAACCGCAATTTCTCAGCTTTTATCTTTGGGCCAATAGTAAATATAAGCTGAGTATCATCAGCATATGAAATTATCTCAAAACCTGGCTGTTCTACAAATTTTTATAACAGATATGGCCCTAGCATGATAGTTTGCGTTCTGTCTGACAACGTTCTGCAACCACTTCAAGGCAGTCCCTTGAATTCCACAAGAAGCTAGTCTCTCCGCGAGCACTAAATGTGAGATGGTATCAAAAGCCGGGGAGAGATCTAGAAGGATCAGTATCTTCCAATGTCTATTTTCTGTCTGAGCGAGGAAGTTACAGCGAGCATGGCAGTCTCGGTACTGAAGCACGATTGAAACCCGGATTGTGATTGCTCCAGAATTTCGTTGGACTCCAGGCATAGAGTTAGTTGCTTGTTAATTATACTTTCCAGCAGCTTGCCCAATAAGGGTAGTAAAGAAATAGAGCGGTAGTTGCTGAGTTCTTGGGGATCCGCAGTCGGTTTCCTCAATATTGGACGTACGAATGCTTCCTTCCATGATATTGGAATGGTAGAAACTGAAAATTGGGTGTCTAAAGAGATTCGGGGCGCTCATGTAAAATTTACACACAATTTGTTATGAACCCACAGAATCCTGACATTTGCTATGTATCGCTGTGCCTTCCGAAAAGAAGAGTGTACACCCAATCCCTCCTATTAAATCAATCAGAAGATTGAATGCAATTTTAACAGTTTTCCGAAGCACAAGCCAAATAACATATAAATTGACAATACAAAAGAATATACAGATTGATCTCCAAATTATTGTGCTTGTCTTGTGTTTTTATTTCTTTTCACTTGATCAAAGTCTTCCACTCCCTTATGCCAACGCGTTTCGTCGTCATTGGGTTTGTACCCACGACTTCCTCAGGGCTTATGTATCCTGTAAGCTCCAGATTACTGTCCCTCGCAGTTGCAAGAAGTAGGTTGTCTTTCCCAGGGTAAGAGTCCCTTTCCTACTTTAAAAACTTTTTTCAATATCCGATTTTTCACCATGTAAATCCGCTGATTAAATCAAACAGTCCGCTTAAAATATTTCTCCAGCTTGTCTCCCAAGGTTCAATTACTCATCTCGTACATCGACATTGCTCCGATTCAATCCAAATATTAGAGAAATGACGAAAATACGGAACCAATCCTTCCGCCTAGATCCTCAGGTCCCTGCAGTACGGGCAACCTGTAACTCTCCTCGCTCGGCGTCTTGTGAAATCACATACTATAGTAGCAGGAGCTAGTAGTGGCAGCAATGTGGTCTTTCATGGTTAATGACTGATCTAATTTTAGGCCTAGATTTTTAACACATTGTTTAGGAACAGGGGCTAGTCCCAATTGTGAGGGCCACCATTCATCAGACCAGCTAGCGGAGGCTTTTCCCGTTAGCATGACCTCGGATTTTCCAGGATTCAACTGGAGGCAGTTCTGTGTCATCCAGCTAGAGATTACAAGCATTCCACTGGAGAACGGCAATTTCTCTGCTTCTATCTTTGGGCCAATAGTAAATATAAGCTGAGTATCATCAGCATATGAAATTATCTCAAAACCTAGCTGTTCTACAATTTTTTCTAACTGATATGGCCCTAGCCTGATAGTTTGCGTTCTGTCTGACAAAGTTCTGCAACCACTTCAAGGCTGTCCCTTGAATGACACAGGAAGCTAGTCTCTCCGCGAGCACTAAATGTGAGATGGTATCAAAAGCCGCCGAGAGATCTAGAAGGATCAGTATCTTCCAATGTCTATATTCTGCGTGAGCGAGGAAGTTACAGCGAGCATGGCAGTCTCGGTACTGAAGCCCGGTTGAAACCCGGATTGTGATTGATCAAGAATTTCGTTGGACTCCAGGCATAGACTTAGTTGCTTGTTAATTATACTTTCCAGCAGCTTGCCCAATAAGGGTAGTAAAGAAATAGGGTGGTAGTTGCTTAGTTCTCGGGGATCCGCAGTTGGTTTCTTCAATATTGGACGTACGAATGCGTCCTTCCATGTTATTGGAATGGCAGATTGTATTGAATAATTATTGATATTTAGAATTGCTGGCACGCAACGAGTGGCTAATAGGGCCATTGTCTTTGGAGGACAACAATCTTGGGGTGAGCCAGATTTTGAGAAGGAGAGAGCATTGGAAACTTCCTCAAAGCGGGGTTAACTCGAAACAATCTAAGGTGCTAGCTGCCATTTTTTCTAAACCCTCTGTTTGAGTAGAGGCTTCAAGGTCTTGAGAGGTGATCGCTGAAAAGTTAGCATAAATATCAATTATCTTTTCTTGACAATAGATAGCTAACAAATTACAAAAATCTTGTGTTTCCATAGGCAATTGTCTACAGACATGAAGAGATACGAAGTCTTTTACTATATTAAAAAGAGCCATTGGGACGTTACTTTTACGTTCAATTTGGTTAATAATAAATAGACGTCTGGCTGATTATAAATTCAGATTACAGCTAGACAAGAATTGTTTAAACCGTAGTTTGTTTTGTGGGTCTTTACTAACTCGCCAAAGTCTCTCCAATCTCTTTCATTTGGATTTTTCAATCTTTAGCTCCGAAGTGCACCAGGGGGCTGATGGTGGACATTGGGGAGAATCCAAAACTGTCACAAAGGCGGTATTAAATTCTTCCAATGTCATAGGAGCATCCTTCTCCTTCTTTGGTGATTCCAGGTGAACATCCTCATTAAAGGCTTCTACAGAAAGATTTCGCCAAGGTCTTGCGCCACTTGTTTTTTCCCTGCACTTAAGTCTGAGCTCTCAGGGCATGGCTGTTGGATAGAGAACTTAATCATTGAATGATCGGTCCAAGTGAGAGAGTTTGGGAGGTTACAGGTTAGATGACCAATATTAGAAAAGATTAGGTCTAGCGAGTGGCCAGCTGGATGAGTTGGGCCGTAACTCTTTGGGTGAGTTCAATCATGTCAAGAGTAGAGAGGAGTTTATTAACCTCAGGGTTCGTATTATTTTCACCATGAAAATTAAAATCCCCCAACAAATGAAATGTATTTGAGGAGAGCACATGTATAGCAATTAGATCTATCAGTTTGTCCGTGAAATTGTTCTCAGGAGAGCTCTTCAGGGGAACCCTCTCTGCTCCCGGGACCGACGTTACAGAGCCTAACAGCAACCTAGGTCTGCTGCCGATGCCAGACACAATTCTGCCCTCCTGCTGCTGGGCCATGGCCGAGCAGGGGAAGGTAGTACAATAGGTTTCCTGTCACAGGGAGGTCGCTCTCCACACTGCAACAGCACCACCTGTCTGCCCGTGTCTCCCAGCTCGCTGCTGTTGCCTCGGACACGAGTTACAGGCCCTCCTCCACCCGCAGGCTACCACCTGTGCCTCATCCCTTGTGGCCAGTGGTAGGTTCCTTTGTGTAATTGTATTGCTTGTTTTATTGTTCATTTTGTTTGCTTCATTCCCCCTGTTACCTCTTGCGCTAATCTGTGCCCTGTGCCCTTCTGCCTTCTCGCCGTTCCTCCTGTGGTTTCCCCTCCGCTGCGTCCCCTGCGGACCTGCCCCCCGCTCGCTACACTTCGCCTTAGTGTATTTTGTATTGCATTTTGTTGGATTGTTAGTTGTTTTCCTTTCCATTCCTCCTTTTCCTCTTGTGCCATTTCGGTGCCCTTTTTGCCTTCTGGACCCTCGCTGGTCCCCGTTTTCCCGCCGCTGCGCCCCCTGCGGCCCCAACCCCCGCTTGCCCATTCATGCGCCCCCACCTCCCAGATGCTCCTCCCTCCCATCTTCCCTTCTTATGGCTGCTGCTGCACGGTGAGGAGAACGACCCTTGACCCTTTCACAGGCAGGTTGCTCCCCACGCCACAACAGCACCACCTGTCTGCCCGTGTCTCCCAGCTTGCTGCAGCTCTCTTGGACGCGAGTTCCGGCTCTCCTCCACCTGCAGGCTACCACCTGCGCCCCATACCTGGTGACCAGTGGTAGGTTACTTTGTGTCATTGTATTGCTTGTTGAATTGTTTATTTTGTTTGTGTCATTCCCCCTGTTGCCTCTTGCGCTACTTCTGTGCCCAGTGCCCTTCTGCCTTCTCGCAGTGTATTTTGTATTGCATTTTGTTGGATTGTTAGTTGTTTTCCTTCCCATTCTTCCTTTTCCTCTTGTGCTATTTCTGTGCCCTCTCTGCCTTCTGTACCCTCGCCGTTCCTCCCCCGTTTTCCCGCTGCTGCGCCCCCGCCCCCTCGCTCGCCCATTCGTCTGCCCATCCACCCAGCTGCTCCTCCCTTTCCCCTCCCCTTCTTATGGCGTCTCCGCCTGGACCGCGCCCAGAGCCAGAACACCTGGCCCCTGTGAACACCACGACGCCCGTCTCCACTACTAAATCAGCTCCCTCCACGAACTCAACGCTGAACGATCATGCACCTGCTGCCTGGCTGCCCCGAAACGCACCCAAGGACACTTCTCCTACCGGAACTGCAGATTCACCAGCATCTGGCCCGCCAACCCTTCTACCAGGAAAGAACGCAACTACCTTAGATGCATTCATCTCAACACTCGCAACACTAGAAAGCATGTTAAGACTCACTTACCAGCCGGGATGAGAGAAAAACTGTGGATCAATGTTTTGTCCACGGGGCAAAGTAACATAATTAGGAAAATTAGTTAAATTAGGATTGCTATATAAGATACAGTGCCAAAGTTCATAATGCCATCTTTGATGTAATCTTTCCTAGTTTTTCAGTGCAGGGCAGTAGAAAAACGAATTTGCAGGAAGTCGCGCTGAGAGTGGCACTTCTTTACAATCCCATAGGGATTCTATAAGGACAGTATCCACTTGTCCTAGCTCAAATTTACATTTTGTTACAATCAGTCAGGGAACTTAGAGTCAAAGAGCTTGCTGTATGGTACAAGTGGGATTATACGAAGTATGCATCTCAGACTACCCAAGGTTACAGTCCTGTTTTTCTATTACAAACTTACTTCAAATGTTTTGTTTGATTTAAGCTATTCCTGTAACTGATCAAAACAAAGAGATTGATCTTGAGAACACAATTTGTCACAAGGGTAGGCTGAGAATTACGAAAAACAACAAATCTCCTGGTTTTATAGATGCCATCTTGTTTTTTAGTGGATGTCACTGTCTGTGATGGTGAGACCGGGACTGTTCTTATCATGGAAATGCCACTGAGTGCAAGCTGCCCAGACCCTGACCCCAGGTGACCGTCCTGAGACCCTCAGAAGCGGTCGCTCCTCACGCTGCTCCCTGATCCCATTCTGGTATCGTAGCGCTATACAGCCTGAGTGCTCCTTGCCTTCATTATCAGCTGCCCATTGATCGCATTGCCCCTGCAACCATTTTTGCCTTATTAGCGCCTTGACTGTATTTGTGACGTAGCGCTATCGTAGCTGCCTGCTGAGCTGCGCTTTCATTGTTATTCGATTGTGCACTGCTGCCTTGAATTATTTGTGCCTGATTGTGCTGGTGACGCTTCCCTTTTTAATAACGATTGTTGGGGTCTCGTCCTGTGTGACTTTTGGCTTGCTGCCATTTTGTTGTTTGTTGTTTGTGCCTTCCCAGCCCGGCTCTCCACCTTATTACCGATTCGGTAATAAGGAATATTACCGAATCGGTAAATTTTACCTATTTTTTACCTACATCATATTTACCGATTCTTAAATACCGAATCGGTAAAATTCGGTATTTAAGAATCGGTAAATTGAGATTACCTACATCGGGCCCTAAAGGTATAATAAGGAGATAGCGAGGCCGAAGATTTTATTTCATACCAATCAAATTACTTGCTGGCTCACCACATACATTAATAGCAGGCAGAAAAGGCTTACTTTAAGGTCCAGTACTGTTAATCTATGTTTCTTCTAAACACTAGGGGATTCAACAAAATTTATTCGGGTTCATAAATGGAAAAAACAATAAAAGTCATAGATAGGATGCTTTTTTGCAGCATGCTGCTGGGGTTCTGGACAAGGAGATTGAACTGGCTCTTAGACAATTATCTCGGTCACCTTTCCACCCTTCCCTAGGGGTTTCTTCTGTTGCTCCATATGCTGGTTCCCATACTCAGTCCCCTCAAGTAGGCTTGGTGGACATACCTCAAGATATGCCTCAAGACCAGGCTGGGGGTATCGTCACCCTTACACCAGTTGTTGTCACACGGGTCGGTGCCCAGTCTCCAATTTTTAGGTCAGCCCCTGACATGACCCCTGGCAATGGGTGGGGCCCAAGAGGCGCTAAGAGGAAGCGCCCCTCAGTTGGGAGCCCTTGTAAACGTAAAAAGAACATTGGATCACAGTCATCTTCAGTAGTCCACCCAGAAGTGCCTAACCTGGATGCTATTTCATTAGACATGCTCAAAGCAGCCTTGCTGTCAGCATTTGGAACTAAATTGGACCCCATCCTACTCCGACTTTCTGCACTGGAAAGCAACCTGTCTGCACTGGGACCGTGTCCTTCTCTCCACAAGTATTCCTCCTACAAGGCCTACGATCTCGACCACCATTTCCAGTCCCAGTGGTAATGGCACAGAAGCAGGAGACAGAGCAGTGTCTTTCACGAAGCAGCCTAGTCACATGGTAGGAGATACAACGGCACCTATTATGCCCATGACTGACCCTCAGAAGCGTCTAGCCAACCGGAGGGATGCGGGGGGCACCCAGAACCCAGTATCTTCTCAGTCTCTGCAATCTCAGGGTTTCAAAGTGGGAGGATTGTACAGTTCTGATGATAGGTGGGAAGGGCTGTAAGCGATGCCCCCGGGGACTAGAATAACTATTATTCTAGTTTGGGCTCTGTTCATCTCCTACCTGAGTCCACTCCGCTTGTTGTTGTGTTAGCTAGAGTAACATGCCTCAACCCCGGGACCAAGGAAGACTTTTACCAGCTGAACAATAAGGTGGTGCACGGGCTCAATTAAACCATTGCCCCTGGGCTTAGGGTGGAAAACCAAATTTTCATGGTGCGCCAGACACAGTGGGTTGGTAGCGCCAAGAAATCCTGGCTGGGGACTGCATTATCATCAATTTTAACAATCCAGTCATGGTAAACCGAATCTCAAGCACGGTTGCCCAGTCTAACTACAGGTGTTGGAACTCAGCAATCTTGACACTCCCGCTGGGATACTTCTAAAGACCAAATTATTACCAACTACGGTCCCAGCGCGGGCGGCTCCAAGAGGTGGGCCATAGGGGTCGTGCAGAGGGGATTATAGTGGTAAGCACAGCAAATAGGTTTACTCCTCTGAGCTCATAGGAAGATTGCGATTGACGATGTGTGGGTCCCTCGGACCCTGTGGCACCTGCATCCCAGGGAAATGTATCAACCCCGGAACAGGTATCGAGTGTGAATGGAGGGTGTAAATTTCTTTCTTGGAATATCGCAGGGCTGTAGAGTAACATTGGGAACACCGAATGGTTGGCCCTTGTTAAGCGTTTTGATGTGATATGCCTCCAGGAAACGGGCTGGAGACAATAATTAGCACCTGGATGGCTATAAAACCCTCTTTGTTCCAGCTACCCCATCCAGGTCAGGGAGAGCCAAGAGGGGGTTTATCACCTTTGTTTCTCTAGCTGTCCTTGGCATCTCCGCTACCTGTAGGAAGGAAAATGCTACTTACCAGTGTGCGTCTGTTCTTGGCATGTAGAGCTGCAGAGATTCACACTCTGTGCATAGATCGCCATCTTGTGTGGGGCTCGGATGCTTGCACCTTGTTGTTGTCTTGGAAGAAGTCTTTTGTAGTCACAAGATAGGTGACTCTACCCTTGGACGATAGTGTGCATGGGCATCGACTCCATCCTCAGATTGTTTTTTTCCGCCATCGGGTTCAGATGTAACTTCTGCGCTCCGGTTCGGCACCATATCTCCAAACCTTTTCGACACGCAAACCATCATAAAATTCGATGGAATTGTTTCTCGATCGCGTGACCTTCGACGTGCTCCTCAAATATCCCATTCCAGTTGTCGACACGGGCCGTTGGGCCTATCGATGCCTTTCGGGCCTAGGGCTCATGGAAAGGACTCCACACAGTGACCACCACAGGTCTGTAATCTGGGTCTCTCGACAGAGCACGACGAGAATAATTGCCAGGCCGGCGCCTCCTTTCGATCCAAAAAGACCATCCGTGATCGTCGGGCCCAACGACACATCATGGCGCAGCAAGCAGCTCTGGTACCGGTGGACATCTTTGATGAAGGCCCGATGTCCCGGAGGAAGATTCTGAGGAACTGGAAATCGTGTCCAAAGCAGACGACTCCGACTCAGACCACCCCATCCCAAGTCTATTCCTGGGCACTGTAGGTGCAGTGCTGCCATTAAGAATATATGGTGCTGGGAGCTTGTCATTACGAACTCCACAGCACCATTATGGCTACACTGAAGACTGGGAAGTTTGATATCAAACTTCTCAGCACATTAAACCCACACTGATGTGTGGTATTTAATGTAAAATGCACAACACAGGGCATCTTAGAGATGTCCCCTAAAACTCGACCAACTCCCAGTGACCTGACTGAGTGGCTGCTTAGACTGCCACCACCAGACATGTTTCTGGACCCCTGGGTCGAGAGCTTGCTGCTCTCGGGGGCCTGAAACAATGCACATCCTGGGAAGAGGTGCCAAGCCTCCTCCCCCAGGATAGGCAGGGTTCACGAAGGGGAAGCTTCAAAGGCATGCCGCCTTTGTGAGACTCTCCAGACCATTTGCCGCTTTCAGCAACGGGTTCCCACTGGTTCTAACCCCCACTTTGGGTGGGAGAACCGGCGGGAAAAACAAGTGCGGAAGAGAGGTGTGCCCACCTCTGCCAACTCCACCCCTAATGTGGGGGAGGCGAGGAGAAGCACAACCTTGAGTCCCCACCATCTTGAGGATGGGGGACCCAGCCAACCAGGGACAGGCTCCTGCCCCCTCCCACTGGAGAGTGACAGAATAGGGGGTTTACCCACCCCAGGGAAGCGACCCATTGGTCCCTGCCCTTTACCTACCTGTAACGCCCCTAAATTTAGTATTTAGTGGCAACCTGAACCTCAGATCCAACAACAACAAGAAAAGAAGAGAAGGACGAGAAGCCGTGCAGAGCTAACAAGAGGACGACGCCCACTGACTTGGCCTCAGTGTGGTAAATAAATAAATAATACCCTATTTTTGACTAGACATATATCATAACAGATAGCTCAATAAATAAGAGTCAAGATTCGAGGTAGTAGGAGTTTTTGCAGGTTTAATACAGCATAAGGACAGGAACAGGACAACCTGCATAGGAATAGGATGACAGGGCCCAGCAGCTGCTGGGGCTGGGATGAGCGCGCTAACTTTTAATAACAATACACGAGCATATATACATAGCGCAAACACATAGCATTACATTGCAGTAGGCGTAGCAGTGGGTGGAGCAGAAGGCGTGACGCGTAGCAGTCGCGAAAGATAAGGGTAAAAAGAAGGTGTAACTCAGACATGTGATGCAAACGTAACAGAATATGTCATGAATGGGCGGAAACATAGGAGGGGGCTACCTAAGGAGCCGGGACCTCTAACCTGATGGTGCGCGCAAACTGGCAATGACGTGTTACGAGGAGAAGCTGGGGGCTATGAACTCTGTGCTAGGAGCAGAGACTAAAGTCTGGAGGGTCGGAGCGACATGTACCTAAACCCTATCTAGTATCTGATGTTTAGGGAACATGTTGATATAAACTAGAAGTCATGAGGGGAAAAGCTAATTGACTCTAAGACTAGAGCATGCATTTATTCTACATGTAGTGCGTGATGAAGAATATTAAATGACCATTAAATACAGTATTTCTCTTAATATGGAGCCGCATAGGCTAGACAATGACGGAAACTATTGATGTAGTTCAGTAGCTTAGGAATGCAGAGAAGGAAGACTAAACTGATAACTGGAATCATAACATAGTCTTGGCAGACTCAGAGGCAGAGCCAAGCTGCACCGGGCACTGCGAGGCAGGAAGTAAGTGAAAGGTCGAGGATACAGGTGGGGGCTGGATCACTCCTCAGCGAGGCTTCAGGAGACAGGAGCTGAATCTGATGTCCGGGCCCTGTTGAGGCCTGGAAACGGGGACTTTATAATGAAATAACGTGCACACTGAGAAACGTGGCAACGTAGCTTTACATAGGCCTGGTATTCGTAGTATTCACGAGGACTGGAAACTGGCATACTAGAGGAGGACACAACTATAATTGCGTCATTAATCGGACATGGGGAATAACATATGCATATTGGTCATGCACACATAACATATGATGGATGACACGTAGTGACACAGAACATGACAAAATTTACTTTTCCACATTCCCTCCTTGTCACTACGTTTCCATCAGGAAACATCAATACTCATGATACCATCTATCATTTCATACAGTACCATTTGTTCATCTCGAATTGTCTTGGAACGGGATTTAGAACGGGGCTTGGGACTAGGAATACAAGAGGTAGCACACATGCCGCAAATCGCAGGGCCACATTGTATACAGAGGCAGCAGCTGAATATGATCGCTACTGCGATACTTAGAAAGGACAGGACTTTCCATCCCCAGGCGGAAATTATATTCCAGAACCAACCGGACCATGTCCAGGTGCCTGGATCTTGGTGTAATAGATGGGCAATTTTATGAAGTCTGGTTATAGCTGAATAAACAGACGGCGCGTTATTTGGAATAAAAATGCAACAACTGGATCCGATGACTCTACAGGCCCCGCCCCTATCGGCCAGTATGACGTCAAGGACGAGACGATTCTGGAGCACAACAATTCTCATAAAGGATTGCTCTTCGGTTAAGTTACCTAGAGCGGAGGCAGTCTCATCTACTACAGCTTCAAGGGTTCTTGTTAACCTACGGATTAGCTTACTATTTACAACTGTACCTAAATAAGGGAACACACCTTTATCAATATCAATGAATTGCTCTGCAGCAGTTTCAGTATAATCGACAACCGGGAGGTTTCTCTTGTGTCTAGTATGTACTAGGAAGGAATTCCTATGGTAGTCAGGTGGGGCTAGGAAAACAGGTGGCAGTAGGAAGGCAATGTAACAGGTTCCCTCCCAATCGAGGGGCAGACGAGCATATGCAGTTTGACCACAAACAAAATAAGAATGACGTGAAGCTTTAAAAATAGATTTCCCACTGTCACTATACTGGATAATAGTAGTACAATCACTATGTCCTACGTGTACAGAACCATAATTACGAACACATAATTCGCCTTTGACTGGTAATACTGAAATAGCAGGTGAGTCTGGAGTAGTATCAGACTGAACATTCAGGACCATGAAATTCGAAGAATAGTCACCTAAATTATACACTTCATTTTCTAGATCTAAACCTGTTCTGTGGGGGAAACCTTGCTTGTCTGGGAAACATGTACTGTTAAGAAAAGACATGTCTGTTGAGGATGACGTTAACGTGGACCATGCTCCACACGAACCATTATGTGAAAAAGGATAAGGAAAAAGTGGCAGAACTCCCTTCGGTGTCTGGAAAGGGGGGAGTCGACCACACACCCAACAATTAGTGGCATTGCTGGTCTGGTGTGAATAATGTAACATGCGGATAAATGTATTGTTACGCATAGCGAGGCGGTATGAATATTCGTGAGGAGGCAGATCACTAAACGTGTGTTCTACTGTAACATTAGAAGGCTTATTTACATGAGGAACTGGAAAACACAGGAAAAATGCGTAACTAGTGCAGGAAATCATTATGCTGAGAAATAATATGAAACTTAGAAAAACGATACATCGGTTTGAGTTTTGACTAACTCTCTCACTATGGGGGTCTATTTTATACATGTCAGAAACAGTCTAACCGTTTCACCTAGGGGAGGACTTATACAATCAAACTGACTGACTTATTTTACTAGACCGGAGTTTTTGCTTATACTCCTGCTGCGGAGTTTTCTCTAACAGGGGGGGGTTTTGTATCAATGTCATTTGCGGGACAGTCCTTAGGAACAATGTTTTGACAAGTCTTGATATCCTGGGAAATGTTTTTAAAGACCGGCGTTAATCCGTAGAATTTCTTGACGTGCGAAAGGTGCACCCAGCCGCGGCGTCCTTCCAATTTCACAGCTGTACGGGTGGTGAGGAGGACCTGACGGGGCTCCTTCCAACGTGGCTCCAGCGGACTTGATCTGTCAAAGTTCCGGACGAGCACCATCGAACCTGGAACGATTTCATGCGGTGCCACCTCGGTATTGTCTGGAAATGCGGCGGCAACCTGTGAACGACATGAGTTGAGGGCAGACATCAAGGAAGCTAGGTAATCTGTCAGCATATTACATGAAACATCAGTAATACTTCGGGGTCTAGGAGTACCCCACATGTTAGGGGGGCGGCCGAAAACGACCTCATACGGGGACAGACCTGATCTGGAATGTGCGACCATGCGCATGTAAAACAAAGCGACTGGCAGAGCTACTAGCCAGTCCACACCCTTATCTTTACATATTTTGGCAATTCGAATTTTCAGAGTCTGATTATGTCTCTCGACTAGACCGGCTGCTTCAGGATGGCGTACACAATGAAACTTCCACTGGTACCCTAACAACAGGGAAACGTGCTTCATCAACTCAGATGAGAATGGCTGACCGTTATCAGAATATACGACTCTAGGGAGTCCATATCGAGGGAAGAATTCACGAACCAACTGCTTGGCAGTGGTCGCGGCTGTGTAATCTGGGACTGGATATGCTTCTGTCCATCTGGACAAAGCGCATACAACTACAAGGACATACTTGAAACCTCGACATCGCTCCATCTGAATATAATCCATCTGGAGGACCTCAAAAGGGTGGTCAGGAGGCTGGAATCCCCCTTGTTCCACCGGGACACTTTTACCTGGATTAAACTGACAACATATCATACAGGTACGGACTTTCTGCTTGGCTGCAGCTCGTAAATGCTTGTTGAACCAAATGTTCTGGATACTGTCTAACATAGCTTTTTCTCCTAAATGTGCTGGACTATGTGCGGTATTAATGATGACTTGAACCATAGAGTCGGGGAGAAACCATGCGGTCCTACCCTTTGTTAACCATCCTTGATCTGTCTGGACCCCTCCTTGTTCAGACCACTTCATGGTTTCATCGGGAGTAGCATGTAACTGGATATCTATGACATCTTGAGTAGGGTCTTTAACTGTCATACATGTAGTCGGATCTGGAGTATGTGTCTGTGTCGGATTAACTTGAATGTCTGGAGTCTGTGCTGTAAGTTTGGCTGTGCGATCTGCTAGATCATTACCTTGGGAAATAATGTCAGTAACTTTCGTATGTGCTTTGCATTTCATGATAGCAATAGATGTCGGTAAGTGTATGGCATCTAACAGAGCTTGAATAAGGAGACCATGCTGAATCTTGGTTCCATGAGAAGTCATGAAACCTCTCTCCTGCCAGAGTACTCCAAAGTCGTGTACAACTCCAAATGCGTAACGTGAATCTGTGTAAACATTAACTTTCAGGTTCTTGGCGTGTATACAGGCTTGTGTCAGAGCAACTAGCTCTGCTGCTTGAGCGGACAGGGTATCAATACGGTGTGTTTCAATAACTTCGGTGTCAGTAGTCACTGCATACGCGGCGACTAGTTCTCCTGTACTAGTTCTCATACATGAACCATCCACATAAAGTGTCAGGTCAGGGTCTGGTAACGGAATATCTGTCAGATCTTGTCTTGGCTTTGTCGTAATGTTAACTACTTCCACGCAATCATGTGTGGCTGGATTTGAATTAACTGATGGTAACAGTGTAGCAGGATTCAGGATGTTGCAGCGTCTAATTTCTATGTGTGGCTGAAACAGTGTCAATTCATAACCTGTTAAACGTGCAATTGTCAAGTGCTGTGTTTGTGTTCGGTTTAAAAGAACTTCCACGGAGTGTGGGACTTGTACTGTCAAGGTATGTCCTAAGACTATGGAATCACTTTGTCTGATAGCTAGTGCTGTGGCTGCAACTGACTTGAGGCACGCAGGCAGAGCCTGGGCTACAGGATCTAGTGTGCTCGAAAAATAAGCACAGGGCTTGTATTGTCCTGCTTGGTCTTGTGTGAAAACAGATAATGCTGTACCTTCACGTTCAGTGACAAAAAGTGTAAAAGGCTTACTGTAGTTCGGTGTAGCTAGAACTGGAGCTTGGCATAAAGCTTTCTTTAACTCGTTGAAACTAAGTGTATGTTCAGATGTCCAAGGGAGGACAGTCGATACGGCTGCCTCCTGTGTCGTTAACTGTATCAGTGGCTTGGCTAGAAATGCATACTGAGGAATCCATTGTCGGCAATAAGAAGTAAGGCCGATAAAGGCACGTACCTCCTTCTGGGTTCTGGGCTGGGGAAGACTCGCTATTAACTGGATACGGTCTGGTGTCAACTGCCTACCCCTCTTGGACAGTAAGTGTCCTAAGTAGACCACTTGCTGGACACAGAATTGAAGCTTCGAAGGGGACACCTTGTGCCCCATCTCGGCTAGGAAATACAGAACCGTCAGTGACGCTCGCTCGCAGTCACGTTCAGAACGGGCTGTGATCAGTAGATCATCGACATACTGGAGCAGGGCAGTGTCAGTTGGCATGTGAATATTGTCTAGTTGTCTCTTAAGTGCTTGACTGTAAATACTAGGGCTTTCTGTGAAACCTTGAGGAGCGCGTGTGAACATATAGCTCCTTCCATTTAAACAAAATCCGAAAAGAAACTGGCTGTCTGGATGGATGGGAACACTAAAAAATGCGTTCTTGAGGTCTATGACAGTGAAGAACGTGGCTTCGGAATCAATGGCTGTCAATAGGGAAGAGATATCTGGGACAACTGGGTACTGAGGAATAATACATTTGTTAAGTTCCCGTAAATCAATCACTAATCGATATACTGGGGGTGCATTTGGATCAGTACGTTTCATGACTGGAATGATCGGAGAGTTACATACGTTGGAGTCAGTTTCTACAACTACTCCTTGAGCCATGAGCTTGTCTATAATTTTGGATAAGGCTGCTACAGCCTCAGGTGGCAATCTGTACTGTCTGATTCGTGGTACCACTACACCTGGTTTCAGGGTCACACGATGGGGTGTGATTTGCATGTAACCTACATCAGTTGGACCTTGCGCCCATAAATGCTGCGGAACATTAGACAGTCTTGAATCAAAATCTCGTAATACATAGTGACCCTTAAAGTCACGTAGGAACAATCGTATTCCCTCTGGGGAACAGCATATAACTGCACCTAACTCTTTCAGTGTTTTAATGCCTAATAGATTTTCTGGACATGACTTAGTAAGTAACAGATCAGTAGTGCGGGACAATGGACCTACTTCTAGAGTGACTGGCTTTGAAATCTCATTAACAATAGGCTTTCCTGAAAATCCAAGGGAAACATTTCTTGAGCCTGAGAGCGGAGCCCCTGGAACTTCGGCATGACTAATTGTGGTCCTACTTGCCCCTGTATCAATCAAAAACTTTCTGTCTTTCCCTAATACTTGACTGTGAACATAGGGACCTTCTTGATCTACAGGTATCTCGATGAGAGGCAAGCCTACCTCCCTCTCTAGGCTGTTTCATGAATATGGCTGGTACTCTGGATACTCAGACTGTGCATACTGGTACATCTGCGATGTAACATGCTGTGTTGCAGCGATAGGCTGCGGTACTGTAACTGTCTGTTGTGCATTCTGTGGCTGAGGAGTCTGTGAAACTTGTTCCTGTCTAGGCGGACGTGGTCTTTCTTTAGTCTTACCAGTAGCTATGTTGTGTTTCAGAACTGTACACTCATTTATGAAATGACCTGGTTGTTTACAATAATTGCAGTTCCCTTTAACGGGTGCTGCAGGATGACTGGCTTGATTCGGACCCCTCTTCTGACTGTCTTGAGGAACAGATTGTGCAACTAGCACTTTCATTTTCGTGTCTTTCATACGTTTTCTCTCGTGTTCTTGCTCTTCCCTGATTCTATTCTGGTGGTACTGGAGCATCTGGAGCATCTGGGACGGAGTATTTGCTTGCCAGGTGCTTTCGACTTTCAAAACTCGGTTTTTAACTTGTGGGCTTGAATTCTCGACTAATTTAGTAACGAAAAGGTGAGGGTATGACTCACTACTTGTCTTGAGGCCACTGTTGATACTAAAGCACTTTTCAAACCTAGAATAAAAATCACTAATATCTTCATCTTGTTTCTGTTTACAGGCTGAGATTGCGTCCCAGTCTTCTTTTCTCGTTGTTAATAATCTGGGTAAAACTTGAATTAATAATTCTGGTAATTCTTTACATTTCTCTCCAAGACCAGTACCTGGTACACGTATCTTGTCTTCAGCTTCTAGAACTGCCCAATCGATCTTTTTCTCTCCCACCTCCCATTCTTTTTCCTTTAGCTTTTCATACACCCCTGCGGGCAACAGAACCTTTAACATTTTAATTATATCCGGGTATGTGTATTCTCCCATACGGAGCATGTCTTTTAATTCTCTATGGAACCCTGCTGGATCTTTGTCATGACAGGGAATTAATTTCTTCATTTCGAGGAGTTCCATCTTTGTGATCGGAGTGTATACAAACACTCGCTGCATTTCGCCACCCGCTCCTCTGACTGGGTGGACTTCTCGTAACGGATTCTGTCTGTCTATGTAGAATGATTTACTTTCTGGGGGTGAGACATGAACAAAATGCGGGTTCAAGAATGTTCTATATTTATGACGTTGTTCTAAAATGACACTAATTAAATCGGTACCTAGACCTCTCCATCTATACTGGAGTAACTCGTTCAGGATATCATGTAACGGGCCTGGATCAGAATGTTGACCCTCATACAGAGTAATGAGGTGCTGAATCATATACATACCCACCAGTCGCTGCTCGGCTGGGGGCATTTTCAGAAACATTTGTGCCACTATTTCGTCTGGAAAAGTGGTAGAATCAGTAATCCATCTGACTGCTGATCGGACTAGTTCCTGTTCATGCATAGTACTTAACTCACTGTAACCGATTCGTGATTTCAGAATGTGATCGGTAGCTTGAAATACTTGTTCTAGGGAACCTTGTTCTGGTGCTGAATGATGGAAAGTTGGCTTGTGTTCTAGACGTAAATGGCGATCTGGAAATCTAGGTTTTCCTACATACGCTATTCTGGCAGTATTCTCATCGTCTTCCTCTTCAGGATCAGAGGTACTTTCTTTCTCGCTTACTTGTGCTGCTTTACGCTGTTCGTGTATCTTTATTATCTCTCTACGGATTTTCTTGTACATACTTTCCATGGCACCAATGGTATTGTGCTTTCCTTCGGCTATATTATCACTCCACTTTGTCAGGGTTTTCATTTCTTCCGGGTCTTTAGACGGATAATCCTGTTCCCTTATTAGACAATTAATTAAGAACTTTAATATCATGCGCTGAATCTCGGCTTTCCTTTGAGACATGGCATCACTAATACTTTGTGGGTCATCCCCTGTACGGATGAAACGATATATCCTGTCTAGATCTTCTTTCATATTCGGCAGGGTGACTAGATACTCGGTCACTCTCCTTACGCGTACGGAATATAAAACCATATTAAACTCGCCTGGAACTGGGTCATAGACACATTCGCCAAGGGTTTGCCTGATCTCTGCAACAGACTTATTACTTTTAGGAGTACGCTGTGATGCTTGAGCATGTAATTCGAGTGCTGATAAACGCTTGTATGGCGGCGGGGTTTGAGGAAGACCTCCTCCTGCGGCCCCTAAACTAGAATCATCGACTGATGCTTTTCGTCCTGGCAGGGTGGGTAATTGTAACGTGGGCTGGACTTGTATGGCGGGCTGACCCGGGGGGGCTGTTAAGGGCACCCCGGTGTCTGGAGGAGCAGGAATTACCTGATTTACAGGGACTGGCGGAGTGCGAACAGGATTTGCATATTCGGGGACTGTGTCGTCCAGATAGGACGAAATAAAAATATCAGCTGCGGTCGGTTTGTGACGTAGCTTGGTCGGAACTAACGGTGGCGGGAAATTACTGGATGCCTCCGGGGTCGCTTTTGGCAAGCCCTCAGCAAGAAGAGGATACATACCCTTAATGAGGGCATTCCTCTGTCTGTCTGATTGCTCAGTTCTAACTCGTTCACCTATCTCGATTAATTCTCTTTCTTGGGCTCGTTCTTGGGATTCTCTACTTAGTTCTGACTTTCTGATTTCTTTTTCGGTTCTTTTATGAGCTTCTTTGCGCCATAACTCGATGGCATCTTTCTGTGACTGTCTGGCCTTCTTTTTCCATAATGCCTCTTCTACTCGCATGATGCATTCGGCATCCCATGTACCCGATACGGGCCACCTATACTTTTCTTCTAACTGTTTGGTATATTCTACCCATAAATCTAGATACAATATGGCGCTTATGCCATGCTTCTGATACATAAAGTGACCTGGACTGTCCCTGGGCGGGACGGGAACTGCTGCTTCCAGCAGACCCTTTCTAGTTTTTAACTGACGTAACTTGGAAAATATGGGCATGACTGAACTGTAATCTAGACACAATACAATACACAATAAACACGATACTTATTTCCCATTCATACCACGACATTAGAATACATGAAAAACATTTAAAATAACAGTTCGGACAGAATACTACCTGGAAATACTAAGAACAGAACACGTGAATTTTCTCGAGAACAGAAACTGACTAGAACAGAAACTAGATGCACTGCTGAAACAGTACGAAACTTACCGGTCTCTTAAAGAGACACGTCAGGACCCGTATCCACCGAAGTGAACACTTCGTTTGTGGGACTGTGTACCACCAACCCACAGACCAGAGTCAATTAAATTGACCCTGTCTAGATACCACCCCAGTAACGGTACTCACCGGGCAGCAAGAACGGAAGGCCTCGGACTGGACTGGACTGCTACGACGACAAACTTCGGACTTCGGACTTCAGTTACGGGTGGACCTCCGGATACCTCGGACCTTGGACTCTTGGCTTGGGCTCTGGTCGGGACTCGCCGCGTTCCTCCACCGTCTCGTCTGGATGCTGGACCGCCTCCTCCGTCTCCTCCGTGGGCCTGAGGGATACTTGAGCAGAAATATCTGCCACTGCGCAGAAGAGTTCCGTCACGACTGCAGAGGGTCAGGGGTCGGCGTGGCTTCACCGACGCGTGGGGAAAGGGCAAGTCCCTGTTCGGGCGCCATTATGTGGTAAATAAATAAATAATACCCTATTTTTGACTAGACATATATCATAACAGATAGCTCAATAAATAAGAGTCAAGATTCGAGGTAGTAGGAGTTTTTGCAGGTTTAATACAGCATAAGGACAGGAACAGGACAACCTGCATAGGAATAGGATGACAGGGCCCAGCAGCTGCTGGGGCTGGGATGAGCGCGCTAACTTTTAATAACAATACACGAGCATATATACATAGCGCAAACACATAGCATTACATTGCAGTAGGCGTAGCAGTGGGTGGAGCAGAAGGCGTGACGCGTAGCAGTCGCGAAAGATAAGGGTAAAAAGAAGGTGTAACTCAGACATGTGATGCAAACGTAACAGAATATGTCATGAATGGGCGGAAACATAGGAGGGGGCTACCTAAGGAGCCGGGACCTCTAACCTGATGGTGCGCGCAAACTGGCAATGACGTGTTACGAGGAGAAGCTGGGGGCTATGAACTCTGTGCTAGGAGCAGAGACTAAAGTCTGGAGGGTCGGAGCGACATGTACCTAAACCCTATCTAGTATCTGATGTTTAGGGAACATGTTGATATAAACTAGAAGTCATGAGGGTGAGGTTCCGTGACGATTTTACTCATGTTTGTAACATTGTCGTAAATACATAATTTTGGTATCGGTGAACCGCAAATGATCCATTTAGTATATCCTGGTGTTTTCGCTATGCTACGAGCAAGAGCACTCCTGTTACCAACACATTTGTGATCTACCCATGGCATCCATCTTAGAACACGGAAGCCATTTTGTATTCCTTGCCCTCACATAGTCAATGGACACGCAATGACCTCTTTTTCATTAAAGGACACGTAGGCTTTGGCCGGCGATTCACCTTGCAAGTGACCCGTGCACCTTAGGCCAGCAACGCTGTGGCAGCATGACTCGGCAAGAGCTGCCTCCTCAGCCTGAGGCCAGTCCTGCTATACTGGTTCTTGTGTTCGTTGGCCTGATCATGATTAGGCGGCCGAAGCTGGTAACCGTGCCCATTTACGACCCACAAACATTTCTTATCCTGTCTTTCTATCTTCCACACCTGGCTCTGCTCCTTTCCTTCTGGGCCTTTAGTAGGGGGTGGTAACGAAATTTACGATGAGGCGGTCCGGGTCTTGAATGAAGAATTGACATGGGATTATGATGGACTAGTGGGAACCCCTCATTTGTAATGTTTTGACATCAGATACTGTTGACGATTCCTGTGCAACGCCAAATATTTATTGTATAAGACACGAATGTTTAGAACTGTGGTAACATGTAAAGAATTTGCCTGAAGCCCAATATTTAGTATATAAGGAACAACCCTCTTTGTACAAATCGAACAGGCTCCTAGATACTGCCCATGTGTAGTTTCTGTGACTTCTGTGTCCCTGCAGTAATAAAACCTTTGGTCTTTGACGCCACCATCGAGAAGCCCGTGTTTCTGTTTATTTGTGTACCAAGACAGGTTGAACTCCGGGGTCTTCGGGTGTTGTCCCTGACACCTCTGGACGGAACCAAAAAGTCCAGAACTCCATTTGGCGCCCAACTCGGGGCGACGTCATTCGGTACCGGTCCAAAAGCCTGAAGAATTCGAGGAGCTTCGTGTGAAGATTTCAGAGGGAGGCGCCCCACTTCATCGATCCCGGCATATCGCAAAAGTGGCCCCGACGTCCTCTTCCACGAGGGTTCCCGTTCAGACGGCTGCAGTGGTCCGTTGCCTTGACCGTCGCCCTGTCTTGGACCCGAGGTGCAGTCCTCAGTACGGCGAAACGTGACGGGTTTCTCCTTGGTGACGTCTTCAGTGCCTCAGTTAAGTATTTAGTGGTTGCTAGTTGGTTATTTTGTGAGGGTTGCTCCTATTTGGATAATCCTTTTAGTTCTCAGTTCAGTTCAGTTCTGTAAGGTTATCACTGGTTATTCTAGTTACGATAATCATTCTGTTCAGTTCAGGTATCGATACAATTGTCAGTTCTGGTAGGCCTAAGTTCTCGGTTCAAGTGCGCATCTTTTTGTGTTTTGTTTGTCTTGTGTTCCGGATTATATAATGGTAAGTCAGAAAAATTGTATGTTGTCTTGTTTTAGTTGCAACAGTGATTCCCAGTTGGAGGACTCGTGTTTGGTTCCTCCGATTGGAACTCCCCTTTATGATCTATATTGCAAATTTGGTGTGGGCCCTATCTCTTATAACGAGATATGGATCCGCTATACAGAAAAAGATGGTGTCCTTAGTTGGCCACTACATGGTAGTTTTGAACCTGAAATTCTCGATAATCTAGAAAGAAGGTTGTTTAAGAAGAAAGCCCGGCCGGCAATGTTTGATTCTTTCCGTTATTGGCGAAAAGAATCTAAACAGAGAGAAATTAAAAAGTTGAAGAAAGAACAGAAAGAGCAAGAGTTGACTTTAGAACAGTCTGCTAGGCAGCTGCAACTCAACGAGTCTGAGAAAGCGATGGAGGTGGCCGATAGAGAGCGTAATTTAGCGATAGACAAGTGCTATCCTGCTTTACCATCGAGTACGGCTAAGATAGTAGAGGACCCTGAAAAGGATCCCCTGTTGTCTTACTTGTTACGATCACCCCCACCGTATGCACAGGGTGCTACGGCTCCACCTATACCGAATGTTCAATTACCGGTTGCTGGACAACCTGGTGTCCCTGTTCTCGCTCCCCTGAATCAAGTTCCTGTACCTCCTGTGGTCAATATTAATGTTCCTTCGACAACCCCTCTTCTAGGGTTGCCGACTTCTTTACCTATGCCTGTGTCGCTCACACCTGCTACTTCACAAGCTAATTTTCCAGCTACTCCTACTGTTCCTGATCTATCTGTTCCAACTGCTACTCTATTCACTGCCTCTGCTAATATTATGACTCCACTTTCTGTTCGTCGAAGAATCACTGATTCTGTCTCTAATATTCTATCTCCCTTCTATAAAACTCTGATTAAGACTCCTACCTCTGACTCTGTGCAGAGACGTAGTCAGCTTCCCAGTACTGAAAAAAAGAGGAATACTAGATTCCACTGCTCTTAGATGGGTTTCGAAAGTTGGAAGATATAATGTACAAAATGTATTAGATACATTTATGCAATGGAACAAACCGACACAACGATATGTGTTCGATGAAATGTGTTTCCTTCTACGTGAGGAATTGGAAGAGGATGACCCTGAATCAAATCTAGGAGAATTAATTAATGTTCAGAAAGAGTTTGCTACAGGTATGATAGTTGGACAAAATATAAAAGAAGCGATGGAACTGGTTCTAAGTTATAGATCCGACTCATCCCTTCTTTCACCGAGAGAGTTAGAGAAACGTAGTACGAAACGAAATCGTCAATATCCAATGAGAGAGGTTCCACCAATTTGGCGCGAAGCTGTGCAAGCTAATGCACCGCTTGGTATTGCAGCCGCTCCGGCCCAATTCCAGAGAGTATGGATACATATTCCATGGAAGCGAGCTGAAGTATTAGCAGTAAAACAGGCTTTGCCAGATCCGCGTAAAAATCCTGCAGGGTACTACAAAGAGTTAGCTCAAACAGTCGACGCTTGTGTATTAAATTTAACTGACATAGATCTGCTGTTTGGTAATGTAGTACCGCAACCAATTTGGGCTAAAATTCGTAAAGAGAATCATCCAGTTGCCCTAGGTGGTGACTGGGCAGCTATAATTGCAGCGGATGGTCAACAAATAGGTGGTTCCAAACCTGAACCTTTAATTGCTAATTTGCCTGGTAGAATAATCGATTTAATGAAAACCTTGATGCCAGCATTGCGCGTTAACTGGGACAAATTGTCCGCGTGCAAACAAAAGAAAGACGAAAGCGTCTCTGACTTTTTCACAAGATTCGAGGAGACTTTCGTGGATCATAGTGGTCAGGATATGAGCACAGAAGGAGGCCAGAGATTATTTGTCGATAAATTTGTGCACAATCTGTTGCCAGAACTTAGTAGTAAATTAAAGAATTCTGAAAGTGCGTGGGCTGTCTCTACGACTGCGCAAATACTTGCGACTGCTCAGTACTATGAAAATAGGGATAAAGAAGAGAAGGAAAAATCAGATAAAAAGACGAAAGATTTAAAAACTAAAGTACTTTTACAACAAGCTTATCCGCCTCGCATGAATCAAACTAATATGCAGCAGGGGTCATATCAAAGAACGGATTATAACTTTCAAAGGCCACAATACCAGTGGAATCAATGTGCTTATTGCAAAAAGGAAGGTCATTACAAAAGTGAGTGTCCAGTTCGAACGCAAAATAATGATGCGGCAGCTCAGAGAGGTCGTGGTAGTTCTATGCAAAACTCTAGAGGTCGAGGACGAGGTGCTATGCCTCCACAGACAAGTGATCGCCCCTCTAATTATTTCGACCAGCGAAATGGACAATCTGCCCAACAGAATAGGTCTCCACAGTATCATGTTGAAGACTATTATGAAGCTGGTGAGGAAGGTCAGCAAAGTGAATACTAGGACAGCCATGGACAAAGAGAGGGAGTAGTATCAGCACCAGTAGATCAGAGTGGGCCTTATGTCGCAGTAGCAACATCAGGTATAGTCGAACCGTTTCTGTTGGATACTGGTGCAGCAAAAAGTTCTATCATACATGCAAAACTCCCTGGCGCACCTTTGTCTGGCTCAACAAACGTTTCAGTAGGTTTTTCGGGCGCCCCTGTTCACAACCCTGTTTCTGGTCCTTTGTCTATTTCTGTTGGACCCCGTCAATTGAAAGCACCCCTGATTTTGACGACAGGTTGTAACGAAAATCTGCTTGGTTTAGACTTGTTAAAACGCCTGTACGCGACATTGTACTGTTCTCCAGCGGGAGTACAGCTTACGTTGGGTAAAAGAATCATCTCCCCGATGTACTTGTCGATGGATGCGCTCCCACCAGAGCTGCGTTCACTCCCTGATACTCTTTGGGCGACTGGTCCTAATGATGTAGGTCTATTGGAAATTCCACCCTATGTAGTAACTTTGAAAGCAAATGTCAAACTTCCACGAATTCCACAATACAGAATCTCTAGTGAAGGTGAGCGTGCGCTCCTACTGATAGTACAAGACCTGATCAAGAAAGATGTTGTAGAAGAGACTAGAGGTAATGTCTGTAATAGTCCTGTACTGCCTATTTTGAAACGAACTGACCCTACAAAGCCTCCAGTATATAGGTTCGTAATTGATCTTAGAGAGGTTAATAAAATTGTGATCCCACAGTTTCCTGTGGTACCAGACATTACTGCATTGTTAACGTTGATTCCCGCTACAGCAGCATGGTTTTCAGTTGTCGACTTGAAAAATGCCTTTTTCAGCATTCCGATAGCCGAGGAAAGCAGAGATATTTTCGGTTTTTCTCTAGGAGGACGAAGTTTTAGATTTAAACGCGCTCCACAAGGTTATTGTGAAAGCCCATCCATTTACAGTCAAGCATTAAAAAGTCAGTTAGATTCCTTCGTACTTCCTCGTGGTTCTGCTTTAGTACAGTATGTCGATGATCTTCTAGTGGCTGCCGATGACAAGGAAACTTGCAAAACAGCTACGATTTCTTTATTGCATCACTTGTCAGATTTGAATCACAAGGTGTCACCTTCAAAAATGCAATACTGCTGCCAAGAAGTGACCTACCTAGGTCATCTCTTGTCAAAGGAGGGAAGGAAGTTGACCCCAGAGAGAATAAAAGCAATTACACAGATGAATGTTCCTAGCACGCAGAGAGAAGTGCGTGCCTTTTTGGGTATTACCTCCTATTGTAGGCAATGGATCCCAAATTTTTCTCTTTTAGCAAAACCATTAGTAGCCTTGACTAGGAAAGGTGTTCCGAGTCCGGTACCATGGTCTGTTGAATGTCAGCAGAGTTTTTCTGAGTTACGAAATGCACTGTGTTCAGCACCTGTATTGGGTACACCCGACTACAGTAAGCCATTTACGCTCTATGTCCACGAGAGAGAAGGTTGTGCATTGAGTGTTTTGACGCAGAAATTCGGTGATAAACAACGCCCTTGTGCGTATTTTTCATCAACATTAGATCCAGTAGCTAGAGCATTGCCTAGTTGCTTGAGAGCTACAGCCGCAGCTGCAGCTTCCATTCGACAATCTGCTGGTTTAGTAATGAACAACATGCTAGTAGTTATGGTTCCTCATGCTGTGGATACACTCATGAACCGAACCAAGACGCAACACCTTACCAGTGCTAGATTATCAGGCTATGAACTGACACTATTAGCTAGTCATATTCAGATCAAAAGATGCAATGTATTGAATCCAGCAACATTGTTGCCGACTAGCCAAGAGTCGAGTGATTCCGAACCACACGACTGTTGTTTCAGAACTGAGGAAGAAACAAAAGGACGAATCGATCTAAAAAATACTCCGTTGTCAGATCCAGATGGCACGTTGTATGTTGATGGGTTTTGCTTCAAATTGGAGAATGGTGATGTGACTGCTGCCTATGCCGTAACGACTTTGAGTACGATTGTGGAGACTGCAAGAGTGAGTCAGAATTCTGCCCAGGCTGCAGAATTGATCGCGCTAACAAGAGCGTGCGTTTTAGCTAAGGGAAAGAGTGTGAATGTGTTCACAGATAGTCAGTACGCGTTCGGCGTGGCCCATAGTTTTGGCCGTTTGTGGAAAGAAAGAGGTTTCATTACGTCCCATGGGACTAAGATTCAACATGGTCAGCTAGTTAATGACTTGTTGGAATCTCTAACCTTACCGACTGAAGTTGCGATTGTGAAATGCAGTGCTCATAAAGCAATCACGGATGATGTTGGTCGTGGGAATGCTTTTGCTGATGAGATCGCAAAACAGACAGCTAGAAATATGATGAGTAGAATGTATGTTGCAACGTCTGCAAGATGGATTTCTGAGTCTGGAATGTGTGAAGACACAGTGGAAAGCGTGAAGGAAATTCAGAAAGAGGCGACTGAGGAGGAAAAACGTGCATGGAGAGAGAGCACGGGTAAATTGGACTCGAGTGGGTGTTGGATTGATTTGTCGGAACAACAGCGTTGGATGTTGCCTGATGCGTATGTGCTTGCAGTAGTGACGATGGCGCATGGAACAGCGCACATCAGTTCAAAAGGGATTTGTAAGATGTTGGCTCCGGTCTGGAAGAATGACGGAATTAGTAAGTGTGCAGAGAGAGTGGTGAGAAATTGTATGGTATGCTTGATGCATAATCCTGGCAAGGGAATCCCCACACCTGCAGGTCACTTCGCTCCTCCTTCCTGCCCTTTTGAAGTGATCCAGCTAGACTTCATTCACATGGACCGTTGTAATAACCTGAAATACGTCCTAGTGGTAGTTTGTGCTTTTTCCAGATGGATCGAAGCATACCCACTGAAGGACAATACTGCCTTATCCACTGCCAAAATTCTTCTTAAAGAATACTTCCCCCGATACGGAATGCCACGGATTGTATGGTCAGATAACGGAAGTGAGTTCGTAGGGAAAGTTATGCAGAGTGTGTGTGCCGGCCTAGGGATTAGGCAAAAATTTCATAGTGCGAATCATCCCCAGTCCGCGGGTTTAGTCGAGGGTTACAATGGCACCCTTAAACTGAAACTCGCTAAGATACAAGCATCCACGGGTTTGTCCTGGCCAGATGCATTGCCTTTGGCTTTGCTATCAACAAGAGCAACTGTACATTCTAGAGTAGGGCTTAGTCCTTACGAAATAGTTTTCGGTCGTCCTGCAAATGTTTGGGGGGTACCTAGACCGAAAGAATTTAAGCAGCTGGAATACCCAATGTTAATTGATTACCTTTTCGACTTGACTGCTAAATTGAGTCTTATTCACCAACAGGTTTTCGACGCATTGCCAAAGCCACCGGAGAGTCCAGGCCATCAGCTGAAACCGGGTGATCAGGTGGTCATCCGAAATTTTGCAAGAACGAAAAATCTTCAGCCCAGATTTATTGGCCCTTTCCAGGTCCTGTTAGCAACGAGAACTGCTATTCGTGTGGCCGGAAGGAAACATTGGATCCACACGACACATGCTAAACGTGTGCCTCTGCCACTTCCTTACGACAACTGGGTAAAGAAAGGAATCGGTGCCTCTGAAACGGAACGAGTCCCCAGGTTCATACCTTTCAGTGATGCAGAACTGATCACGGATTCACCAAATTCTGACTCTCCTCCTGAAACTGCTCTTTTGAACCCTGAACATTTGCCTTCTGCACCAAAAGAACATTTGCCATCTGCGAACGTGAACATTGCAACGCCAGCTGAAAATACATTGTTTCCAGATCAGACAGCTCCTGCAAAACTGAGATACAACTTACGTTCTCGCGATATGGACAAATAAAGCAGAAAACTGCCTATTTTCAGATTTGCATTTTCTATACATTGCCTCCAGCCAGGAAGTTTGCTAATACTTTGTATTGTTTCTTTTTGTTTTAAAATTGCCTTGCCGTCTGGGTAGCCGTAGGGTCGTGGCTGTGTGCCTAGTTGAATCTGCAGGGGTCTGACACAAGGTCGATCTTTCTGTTAGTTCTGGGAACTCCCAGGGCTGATAGAGGCATTTTCATCTACGTACACATCATCAGTGGTCGCGAACGGTCGTAGAAGATGGAGCTTCCTGAGCTACAACGAGAAAATGTAATTTATGTTCGCAGAAATAGACTGTACAGAATACTACACAGCAAATGCTTTCTAATGCAATGTGCAGTTACATTTTTAATTGTTTTGATAACGCTGGTGGGTGGAATCGTCTTTGGCGTACATTTGATTTTTGTGCCAGTAGCTACAGTACCTCCCCTTGATCCTACTACTTCTACGGTTTCTCCTATGCATTCTTTTCACTCATTTCCTGAACACGAACAAGCTCGACGCTCAGAATTTATTAATAATACATTTGTACAGCTCTTGCATCAACACCAACTGATAGTTAATACTACAAACTGCTGGGTGTGTGGCTTGATACCTCACACTATGGATAAAGGCATTCCCTATCTAGTCTTGCCTTTTAGCTATAATGGATCATTTCAGGCCTTTCAGACCATTTTTTCATATGCCCTTGAGACCTATCCTCCGCGTCCACCACGGTCCACTAAATACAACTCAGCCAACAAAGCTTTAGTCCAGGGAATTATTGATATGATTAAAGACGTCAATAATACTCCATCTTATCCTAGAGATGAATTACTGGTGTATCTGAGTTGGAACTCTACAGAGTATCGCCTTAGTTTGGGAGAAAGCAAGCGTAAAAGCTCCACTTCAGTTTGGGTCGTGCCTCACCGAGGTCAGGTCTGTTTGCAAGGAAATGGGAGAAATCCGAGAGCTCAGCTAGGGAAGAGTGAGTGCGTTGAGACTTACGTATTTCCGTCTAACTCCTCCCCTGCCTTTCTGACTGCTAGGGGTACCTACTTCATTTGTCAGGACAGAGCATATACATGGCTGCCTGCTGACTTTTCAGGTTCATGTTATATTGCTCGATTGTTACCCCCGACATACACTGCTTCTTCAGATTATCATAAACCCAGATTAGCAAGAGGTGTCTTCAGCAAGGAAGATACCGCTGGTCAAGAAGCTGGAGACTTCTTCAAAGGTTTCCTTCCGTTTTGGGGGCCTATGGCCAATAGTAGAAATCTTCGCCAACTAACACGGGTAGTTGAATCTACTATTACAGAAACTGCAGGTGCTCTTAGTAACTTAACAGCTGAGCTTCAGGCGGATCGTCTCATGACGTTGCAGAATCGTATGGTTCTAGACGTAATACTTGCAGATCGAGGTGGGGTATGCAGAATGATCCAATCGAGCTGCTGTGTCTTTATTCCTAATAATGCTCCAACAGTCTATGAAGCAATCTCTAAGCTACACAAGATTTCCGACTCTATACACGTAGATAAGGGAAACTGGTCCTTCATGGAGTGGTTTTGGACTCTGGTATCAGCGTGGGGATGGAAGGTTCTGATGGTTATTGGTGTCATCCTAGTATTTCTGTTCTCGTGCTGTCTTATTATCCAGTGTGGTCCCGCTCTGTGTAGTCTCTGCGCTGCAACCTGTTTCAGGAAACCACCTGCATTAGGAGAAAAGGCACGAGGCAGGATGATGATACAACGACATGTCGCTGACCTAATGAGCATAGAAATGGACTCTGACTCTGATATAGACTGAGTAATTGCCTATGTAAGGGCAAAAGGAGGGTCTGAGGTTCCGTGACGATTTTACTCGTGTTTGTAACATTGTCGTAAATACATAATTTTGGTATCGGTGAACCGCAAATGATCCATTTAGTATATCCTGGTGTTTTCGCTATGCTACGAGCAAGAGCACTCCTGTTACCAACACATTTGTGATCTACCCATGGCATCCATCTTAGAACACGGAAGCCATTTTGTATTCCTTGCCCTCACATAGTCAATGGACACGCAATGACCTCTTTTTCATTAAAGGACACGTAGGCTTTGGCCGGCGATTCACCTTGCAAGTGACACGTGCACCTTAGGCCAGCAACGCTGTGGCAGCATGACTCGGCAAGAGCTGCCTCCCCAGCCTGAGGCCAGTCCTGCTATACTGGTTCTTGTGTTCGTTGGCCTGATCATGATTAGGCGGCCGAAGCTGGTAACCGTGCCCATTTACGACCCACAAACATTTCTTATCCTGTCTTTCTATCTTCCACACCTGGCTCTGCTCCTTTCCTTCTGGGCCTTTAGTAGGGGGTGGTAACGAAATTTACGATGAGGCGGTCCGGGTCTTGAATGAAGAATTGACATGGGATTATGATGGACTAGTGGGAACCCCTCATTTGTAATGTTTTGACATCAGATACTGTTGACGATTCCTGTGCAACGCCAAATATTTATTGTATAAGACACGAATGTTTAGAACTGTGGTAACATGTAAAGAATTTGCCTGAAGCCCAATATTTAGTATATAAGGAACAACCCTCTTTGTACAAATCGAACAGGCTCCTAGATACTGCCCATGTGTAGTTTCTGTGACTTCTGTGTCCCTGCAGTAATAAAACCTTTGGTCTTTGACGCCACCATCGAGAAGCCCGTGTTTCTGTTTATTTGTGTACCAAGACAGGTTGAACTCCGGGGTCTTCGGGTGTTGTCCCTGACACCTCTGGACGGAACCAAAAAGTCCAGAACTCCAAGGGGAAAAGCTAATTGACTCTAAGACTAGAGCATGCATTTATTCTACATGTAGTGCGTGATGAAGAATATTAAATGACCATTAAATACAGTATTTCTCTTAATATGGAGCCGCATAGGCTAGACAATGACGGAAACTATTGATGTAGTTCAGTAGCTTAGGAATGCAGAGAAGGAAGACTAAACTGATAACTGGAATCATAACATAGTCTTGGCAGACTCAGAGGCAGAGCCAAGCTGCACCGGGCACTGCGAGGCAGGAAGTAAGTGAAAGGTCGAGGATACAGGTGGGGGCTGGATCACTCCTCAGCGAGGCTTCAGGAGACAGGAGCTGAATCTGATGTCCGGGCCCTGTTGAGGCCTGGAAACGGGGACTTTATAATGAAATAACGTGCACACTGAGAAACGTGGCAACGTAGCTTTACATAGGCCTGGTATTCGTAGTATTCACGAGGACTGGAAACTGGCATACTAGAGGAGGACACAACTATAATTGCGTCATTAATCGGACATGGGGAATAACATATGCATATTGGTCATGCACACATAACATATGATGGATGACACGTAGTGACACAGAACATGACAAAATTTACTTTTCCACATCAGCCCGACAGGCCTGTCTCCCCTCGAACCTGTTCCTGCGAAAACCCCGGCCTTTCCAGCAGCCAGCAACCTCACAAACCCCAGAGGACCTGCCTGCCTTCACATTCAAGACTGTTTCTCCTGTGAACACCGGACATGTTTAAACTGCAGCTTCTGGTGCCAGCCAGAATTCGAGAATCCCGCCCACTCCACACTCACAGAACTCGACCCAAGCTCGAGTGGAAAAACACCACAAGGAGGTCCTCCCGGCGATCCTAACCCGAGATCCGGTGACCCATGACTTGCCTCAAGCCTCCAGAAGACGTCTGCAGCCTCAATACAGAGGACCCGACGTCCAAAGACACCCCTACATCCGACGCCCCGCGGCCTTGTGTGCCCAACCCAGCGTTGCCTAACCAACCTTCAAGATCCCAACTTACCACTCGAAGTGGTGATCGCTCCTGGAAGATCCTCGTCCACAAGCCTGCAGTGTTTTTTAGTCCTGGAGAATCTCCATTGAAATCAACAGGGCATCCGACCTCAAAACAGCCGCTGCGCCCGGCCGCCCTAGTGCCGCTGAGGGTGCACCTTTGGTCCCCAACTTGCCCTGAGCTAAACCCTAGGAGCTTTGCTCCCACAATCCTGTGGCCTGTTTGCCACCGCCACCAAACGAAGCACCCCAATCCTCCATAGGATAACATTGGGCCTCAACACTCTGCACCCGGTCGTCCTAGTGCCACTGAGGGCGCAACAACAGTGCATCACTGACCCTGGGAGACACCCTGAGTCTAACCCCAGAACCTTAACTCCCACAGTCAATTACTTACCTGAGAACCGTTTACCTGTTTTCCCTCCATAGGATAACATGGACACCTTTTCTCCAACATGTTTCTAAGTGAGGAGTTTTGAAACCTAAAAATATTTTTTTAAATCGCACAAATAGCCAAAACGTGTTTACTTACATGTTTTTAGGGAATGTCCCAGTGCTGAATCTAGGTATCCAGCGCGGAGTTAGAAAAGTAACGTGAAAAGTAACTTACCTGCAATTTATTGTAGAAGCCCATTCATTTCAATGTACTGCTCCAAAAAGTTTCCAAGTGTGGCGTTTTGAAAACTGAAAATATTCTTTAGAACTCATGCGAATAACCAAAACTTAATTACTTACATTTTTCTAGGAAATGTATCAGTGCTGAATCTAGGTATCCAGCACTGAGTTAGAAAAGTAACATAAAAAGTAACTTACCTGCAATTTACTGAAAAAGCCTATTCATTTCAATGTACTGTATTTGCTAAGTGTTGCATACTACTGCTCCCCTGTAAATCAAACAAAGTACAATTTATACTGCCTACTTGAACTGTGTTCATACAAGTAAATTATTACTGCAAAGTATTTTCATGCTTACCTGTGCCAGGCTTGCTTAGTTCTAGAAATAAAACAATAGTATATTTATTTATACAAAAACAATTGGCCTAGAGTTCAGTTCTTGAGTGTGTGAATTAATTTGCTGACTGAGTGGGTACATCAAATGCATAACACTGTCCTCTGAAACTGCCTCACTGCTCAACCAAGCTACCACTTTAGAGAGTAAGGTTCTATCTAACTTTAACCTCTGCCGACCTCTGGAGACCCTTGGACTCTATACACACTGTACCTCACTTTGGTGCAGTATACAGAGCCAGTTTCTTACAATACCTCACTCTATGTCTCTCCCAATTTACATGTGATGTTGTTGTCCAGTGGAAGGAGCAAGCTGCTCTGGTAACTTTTTCAACGCTGGAGTTACACACCCGGATGAGAGAAATATAACTGCTGGGGTCTGTACTTCAGCATAGCATCTTGAAGGGTCAGAGTTATCACTACATTTTTCTAACAGGGGATTTTAACACTCATGTGTGGGGACATCAGGCAAGGAGGAGTGGAAGCTATGGGCTGTGCACGACAAGCAGGCTTACACACGGAAAATACTCCCCAGGGTATTGAGCTTAACTCCATCTTGCTTGAATTTGATCTAACATCAGTAATGAATAAGCTGCCTCCAGGGAAAAAAGACATTACTCCCACCTTTTTGGGAGAGGGTGTGAGACCTTTATTGATTTCACCTTTGTATGTACCCCCTTTTACTCTTTGGTTACCGATTTTTCTGTGCAGGTGAGTGAATGTAGTGACCACAACCCCATTTGTGTCTTAACAGGCTGGACCCGAACACTCGGACATACCAAGGTGGGTGGGGGGGCTGGTGTCCCCCTTAAAGCAGGGGAAGTGGGAAGAAGCGTAACGTGGGAGTGTATTGTCCCAGAGCTACTCCACGAGTCCCTTTTAACTCAGTGTTGCAGCGAGTTTGCCACCTGTCTCGACGATGAGGCAAGTGCTCCGGACATCATGGGTGCATTTGGATCCATGTCTACTGTCATAAGGAAGTTACTACGGGACCCGGGTAGTGGCCGCTAGCAACCATGTCCACAATGGTTTGACTTGCCGTGCTCCCAGGCTTCCATGAACCTGAGACAGGCCTTGGGTGTTAAGCCCCGAGACAAAGGCCTACAAAGAGCATATAAGGCTGCTCTAGCAACTCGCAAGTCTGCCCTGAAGGAGGAGGCCTAGAACGATTTAGTGAAGGCTTGTAAACCGCGTAATAGCTCAAAGTTCTGGGGTATTATTAACAGCCCATTTCTATCTGGAAATAATGCTAATTTACTGGATGCCCAAATCACAGAGGACGATTGGGTACATCATTTCGAGGGTATCTTCCAGTCGGATACCCCTCCGATTGAGGGGCAGGAAAGGGTGGAAGGCAAGTCGGAACTTATTTTCACCATGAAAGAGGTGAGAGGCGGTATTCTGGGTCTATCTAAAAACAACGACCCCGCACCAGATGGGATCCCACCAGATCTCTACATTGCCCACTTAAAAACCTGGGTGCCTGTCCTCACAGCTGTCATCAATACTGCAGTCCAGATTGGCCGCACAAATTCTTGGGCTTTATGGATTATAGTCCCGGCATTTAAAAAGGGATAACGGGACAGTACCTATTGTTATAGGCCCATTTCTCTGCTGGACTCTGTGGTGAAGGTGGTGGGCCGCATGGTACTTGACACACTTGTATCATGGGTTGAGGAAAACAGCTTTTTATCCGATATCCAAAACGGCATTCGCCCAGGTCGTTCCACTGTGGAACAGTGTTTAAACCTGTACATGGTTTTGAACAAATACACTGTGGCTCGTTCCAGCCCCATATACCTAGCCTTGTAAATGTAAATGTATTGCGATTTATATAGCGCACGTATCACCCGAAGGCATCAAGGCGCTTGCCTTGGGAACCCGTCCTGGTATTCCCCTGTGAGATAACCCCAGCAGGGTATCCACAAGGTGAAAGCCAGGCATCCCGCCGCGAGGGGCCGTAGTGGAGATTAAGTAAGCTATTGCCCAGAGTCGCAGAGTGTGAACCCATGAGTTGAGTAGGCACCGGAACGAGAATTATCGAGTCCGTGGAATTTTTGAGCCCAAGACCCGCCGAGGCGGGGAATTGAACCCTGGTCCAGGACCGATCTCAGCTTCCGGGTCTGCTGCCTCTAACCCCTGAGCCACACTTCTCCACTAGCCTTCATGGACCAGTTCTCAGCATTCGACTGGGTCAATAGGTCCAAGCTGTGGCAGTTGATGTCCTCCATTGGCATTGACAGTAACATCATTTTATTACTGAGGGATCTTCACCGTGATAATACTCACTAGGGGATTCATTTACAGGGTAGCATGGTATCCTTCACAATAACTCCAGGAGTCACAGTCCACACAATGTACATGCTTTGTTTCCCCTACTTCCAACTTTACATGTATCCCCAATCACCTGCCCAAACCTCTCCCTGCTGATGCCAATGTGGTCCTCCGTCATTCCACAGACCATATTTTTGGCCCCTTTGAAACTGCCCATACAATAAAAATGCTTCAGTTGTAAATACATATCAACTACCATTTGTTGTGTTTGAAACATTTTATTGAATAATAAAACCTAACAAACATAAGCTGATTATTAAAGCAAACCAAAACATCAGTTGCCATACACATAAGAGACAAAAGTTGTACATAAAAATCAACATACTGTAACACAGCAAAGTTATGTAGAGCACAATTCCGAATTTTGGGCAATCTTTAAAGTTCAACAATAGAAACGTTCATAAAGAACAGGAAAGGAAAGAAAGAAGGTGGGATACAGTGATTTCATTAATGTAATGCTTCCTACATATAGAAAAGCAAATACTAATTATTTTCCTTAAGCATTAAAGTCCTCACATTAAAATACTAAGAGAAATATATTGAACAATGAACATTTCATGCGTAATTAGAATTCAATTTGAATATTTTAACCTCCTCAGCATTATTTGACTCATGATTACAACCTGAAGGCTTTATGGAAAGGAACCGTGTCTGTTACTGATGGAGGAATCCATGGTTGGTCTAATACCGTCCAAAGGATGTCAGTAGGTTGATGGCCCACCTGCACAAAGTGATTCGTCAATTTGGTAGCCTGTTTTCAGCAACGAATCGAACTTTTATGTTCAGAAATTCTGAGCTTGATTTTACGGGTGGTCATCCCTACATAATTCAGTTTGCAAGGACAGGTTATCAAATAAATCAGGTTCGAACTATTGCAATTAGTGAACCGTCTCAGTTGCCATGGTCTGTCAGTTCCAATGTCTATGGTGAGTGTTTTAGTCGTCTGGGGACAAGCCGCACAGCTGCCACAGGGATGGTGTCCGGTAACTGCGGGCAAATCCCACAGAGTTCCAACAGCCCTTGGAACCGAGGTTTTTGGTCTGGTATGAACCAGCTGATCTCGCAAGTTTTGGCCTCTCCTAAAGGCAAACAGTGGGGGAGGGATAGAGTCTGAACCTGTGCGGCTTGTCCCCAGACGACTAAAACACTCACCATAGACATTGGAACTGACAGACCATGGCAACTGGTCTGTCAGTTCCAATGTGTTACGCATGTCCTCTAATGAGGACTCGAACCGGCGATCGCGGTAGTTTAACATTCTCTGGGAACTACAATTCCCATGACTACCAGCGCATTAGTGATGGCGCGTCGTACGCTATGACGCATCACACGCGTCAGGAAACGCCCGGTCCGCCCCGAACACAGAAGCCGATGAAGGCATTTAAACCTCGTCGGTGCACCGCGTCGGTTCCTCCCTACGAGAGAGCTTAGAGGGACGACCGGTGCACCGACGGAGATGTGAGTTAGCATGTGTCTGGGTGATGAGCGGTTGGCCACTAGCTGTGGAATTTGAAACTTACGATGCATCAACAATGTGTAAACAATTTTAAAGATGCTATAAATGTGGCGTTTGGGCATGAGTTTTGGCATGGGAACCCAATGACTATTAATCATGAGTTACACTCTTAATAAGCTACAAACGCAACCAGGTGGGGTTCTGTGGCAGTGACAGGGTGGGACGCCTTGTGTGGCGTTTGTTGAGACCAATTGGGCTAGGACTACAGATGTAGATACATCTGTTTAATTGTTGTCTTTTTCTTAGTGCGGTGCATCCACTACCTGAGCTCGTGCCAGGTGAGGTGGGGCTGTTCCTTCCCATCACGTGGGTGAGTGAATTTACTTCTACACATTGATTGTAGTGGAGATTGTGACTGACTTTGACAGTCCGAGATGTTGGTCAATAATTGCTTATGACCAGCACATTAAAATGATGGCACACTGTGCATGTTGTTGTTTGTTACAAGTATCCTTGACACTGTACCCTCTTATATACATATTTCTCTCCTAGGATGAGAAGACGAACATACATACACCAGCAGGTGATATGGTTTTTGTTATTTTAACTTAGCAGTAGCACTAATGGTCCTGAAGAAGCAGCAGGAGATCACTAGACTCCATCTGTCTGCAGAAACATGTCGACCGTACATCTCTTTTAGTGGTTATTTGTTACACCACATTTTGCACTGTTTTTATTGATTTAGGAGTGTGAGGGTGTCTATTAAAATTGTTTTCCCGATCACGACCTAATTTTAGAGCTTTTCTCTTTCTTTTCACACACACCTTTTCTTTGCACTGCTTTTCAGTTCCCCGAGTATACACGCCTTTTTCGCACATCTATAATAACACTGTGGTTTTTCCTGTGCATGGCTTAGTCATCTGCCAGCACAGGTTTTTTTACCCTCTATGTGTTATTTATAAACATAAAAGATCCCAGATGATGAAGGGCGGTCTCGATGGTGGACTGATGGGAACTTGTTTATAATTAAACTACTCCCTGTTGTTGCTACTGCTTCAGCATGCCAGTATAACATACCTGATATTCTTTTTGCCCCGTTCTACGACGTACAGTCTGTTCTCTCCTCTGGCTGCACAAGAGTCCAAGCTGTAGCCAGAAAGGTCCTACTCTCTGGTGGTGGAGTCCGAAGCCCTCCAGGTGAATGCAAAACAGCAGGCAGGCCGGTGAGGAGTAAATAAACAAAGAACACATCACTTGCCTGCTGCTGAGACTCCTCCTTTTATTGGCCCATTGGCGAGCGCTGGATCAATGCAAGGACAAGGTAGCATTCACTGGAATTTTTATAAAAAATGTAGACTTGTTACAAAACTGGCGATTTTTTTTTGCACATCGCTAAATCCTGGAGGGTCTCAATGACAATGCTCCCAAATATAATCATGCCCTGTGGGAAACAGTGGCCCAAACTCTGCCGGCGAACACAAGCTAATCAGGATAGATGTGTTGCAGCAAAGTTTGTACTCTGTTGTGACTTGGACATAGCCTATTGCTTGGGTCAGGCGATTGGCATGAGTGTAGAACTACAGTGCATTGCCATGATTGGGTCTATATGGTTCTCTAAAGATACCCGAGCATGGTTAATGAACAAGCTATTCGATGGCTCTCGCCTTTTAAGCAAGAAAGTGGACTATGCCCCAGGCAGATTCCTTGGGTCTGTCTGCCTCCGCCACGCAATTTCATCACAAATCTCGTCCCCTTTTGGCTACAGTAGGGTTTTTCAATACTGCCAGCGCCAGACCCTGCTGCAAACCCAACAGGTCTCCCAGTTCTTTCAAAGCCATGGCACATAAAGGCAAAGTCTGGGACATCATGCCACTGAGGGACCTGCTGCTACAACTGGTGCAGCTGCAAAACCTCTTTGTGTCCCTCCAGACACTTACTCACCCTATTGTAGGCCGTACCCAACATTTTCTCCAGTGAATTAGATTATGCCAGTGGCAGATCCCTCTCTCTATTCCACCCAGACTTAACAGTGGCGACGGATGTATCACTTCTGGGATGGGAAGGCCATATGGGAGACAGAGACTAGGGAACCCTCGTCACCGGCAGAGACCCAACTCCACAACAAGCTGTTGGAGTTGCAAGCATTTCACTTGCCGGTGAATGTCTTCCTGCCCACCATCACAGGATGGCTGGTGCAACTTCTCACAGACAAGACAGTCAATGACGATGGTCTCATCAGGAAGAGTCACACTTGAACTTGTTTGACAGCGAGCCGAGGATTCACTGGCTGCAGTTGTTTGGTCTGACGAACGGGCGCTGGAACTGCTTAGTTGAATTTGACTTCCTCCCAGGTACGCTGCCCAGAGATACAGAAGAATCCTTACTCGGTTGTATTGAATATTGTTGAGAAGCATATTGGAGAAGCGGCGTTCTACCATCCTGATGAGACCATGGTAATTAAATGGAACGGTTGAAACATTGACTATACAGGGACTATTTCATATAAATTATATCTTCTATGAATCGCCTTTGCTTAACTTGTATTGTGCAAAAGCATTTGCACCCCTGTTTCTGTGAGCAAAATGTGGATCGGACTGTTTTATCATCAAATCACTTTCATCTTGAGCACTGCGCAGTCATCACTCAACGTTTTATATATACACTTGATGCTGAGAACACAATTAGAATTTTTGGAAATGAAAAGGCCTCATCTGAATTCTAATCTTAATGAAAATGGTGAATTAATATCTGCCCAGGGCCTGCATATGTGATACAGACCTGTGAGATAATGAACTCAGACCTCTGTAGTTGTTCACAGTGCACATGGGAAGTGCTTTTATACGTCTACGCTTGTCACTTCTGGAGCAGAATGACGGCGACACTGAGCTGCATGATGTCTCCTACTGCGTGCAGCAGGACTGCTTTAAAGTTTGAGGATCCACTCTGGCGTGTGGGGAATATTCACAAGGTAAGGAATCTCCAGGTAAAGGAGTATCCACCAGAAAGAGCGTTACCGAAGGCAAGTAACTGGTTTGTTATGTTTTCCTGCTGTTGTATATTATGTATAGGGCTCCCGGTTTTCCGTATTTACACATATAAATACAGACGGAAATATTTTTTTCCTTTGTCTGTATTTGTATGTAGAAGCGGAAAAATACGAGTAAAAAAGTACATTTTGCCGCGCTGCAGCCTTTGTTCAGAGTTGCCGTGCCCTGCTCAGATTCTGGGGATTCCTTCCAGTGACGTGGCTTCCTTTCAGTGACGTACTGTTGACCTATTGGCTCAGGGTCTTCAAGTGACCCTGAGCCAATCCCGGTTGTTTACAAGCATCACCGTGCGGGCGTGCTAATACCACCAGCTCCTCCGCCGTTAGCTGCGCCAGCTCCAGCTCCTTCTATTTGCACTTTGTGGGTACGTGTATGTGCCCTTAAAAGCCGCTCCTGCCTCTCTCTGCCCTCTGCAGCCTCGGGCTCCTGCCCTCCCGCCCCCACCCACGCAGCACTAGCTGTTCGCATCCCCTTACAGAGTCATCTTAGTTACTGTGATGCAAAAAAGTAAACGTTCCTTTGTAAACCTTATGCTTCATCTGCATCCATTGCCTGGGAAATGTGTTTTAAAAAAAAATGTTGTCAGAATCCAGATCGATTCCCTTAAAAGCCGCTCCTGCCTCTCTCGGACCTCTACAGCCTCGGGTTCCGGCCCTCCCGCCCCCACCCACGTAGCACCAGCTGTTCGCATCCCCTTACAGAGTCACCTTAGTTACTGTGATGCAAAAACAAAGTAAACGTTCCTTTGTAAACAACCTAAAACGGCACAACTTAACTATCAACGTGATATGGGTAGGATTTGTAAGATATATTAACAGCGCTTAGAAACCAAGCCTACACAGAAGCGATATCGGGCAAATGACACACTTTAGCTTTCTTTTTTTCAAGTTTCTTCAATTAATGCCTCATTGCTCCATTAATCACCAGAAGCTGGAGCTGATCCCCCTTTATGACCTTATGCTTCATCTGCATCCATTGCCTGGGAAATGTGCTTTAAACAAAAATGTTGTTAGAATCAACAGATCATGTATCGATGATGGATTATTTGGATAATGTGGCAAAATTCATAACTATGCAGAAAGTGAAGCAGCCATGTAATCACATAATTCCAACTAGTAGTTCTTTGCCGTGACTTGAAAAAGACCCAATCCTGATTGATGAAGCAGTCGGTTTCTCTGTACTTGAATAAAGGGAAGCATTTTCAGAACCCCTTGTCCTCTGCTGTCTGGGAATGATTCATATTCAGGCTGCACTGAGCTGCATCTAGGCGATTTACCACTGGTAAGCCATTCAATGCAGGCGGTTGACTGGCAGCGTGGGCTCAGGGAGAGGAAGTACTACCTTAGGCTTAGGCCTCTCGAGAAACAGAACTGCAGGCTGCAATTCCCATTTTAGGAGATGCAGTTCTCTCGTTGCGTTTAGGCCCCTGTCAAGGCATTTATTTATTTATGCGTTTTTATATAGCGCAGACTTTACCCGAGGGTGTCAGAGAGCTTCACAATAGGAACAGTAACATTACAAGAGCAAATGTTACGTTACATGAGGAAAAAGTGACAATTGTGCAAGTAACACCAGTAACCAAGATACAAGATGAGGTAGCAACCGGTACGTTACAAGCCAGAAAGAGCCTCAATGTCTGCAAAGTCTCTTGAAATGCACATGTGCTTGTACTACAATGGCAACGTTTTCAGATGAATGTATTGTGTTGCCCAATAACAACCCGACACTGGCGTGCATTGTCAATTTAAATAAATGCGGAAAAATACTAGCTGTAGTGGCGTTTTTTGCGTGTGGCAAAAATAAATGTGGATAAATACAGAAAAAATGCCCAAAAAATAAATATGGATAAATACAGACGGAAATGGTCAAAAAATAAAGAGCACTGGTGTTTCTCCCCCAGTGTGGATTCTCACATGTGCAGTGAGACCAGATTTACGGCTGAAACACTTGTGGCATTCAGAGCACTGATAAGGTTTTTCTCTAGTGTGGATTCTTATATGCTCAGTGAGATAATATTTACTTCTGAAACTTTTTGTGCACACTGAGCACTGATAAGGTTTTTCCCCAGTGTGGATTCTTATATGCTGAGTGAGACAGGGTTTTTCACTGAAACATTTCTTGCATTCAGTGCACTGATAAGGATTTTTCCCAGTGTGGGTCCAAGTATGTATAGTGAGTCTTCTTTTGTCATAGAAACATTTCTGGCATTCAGAGCACTGATAAGGTTTTTCCCCAGTGTGGGTTCTTATATGTTGAGTGAGACGGCTTTTATTACTGAAACATTTGTCGCATTCAATGCACTGATAAGGTTTTTCCCCAGTGTGGGTCCTAGTATGTTTAGTGAGTTCTCCTTTGTGACAGAAAAATTTCGGGCATTCAGAGCACTGATAAGGTTTTTCCCCAGTGTGCGTTTTTATATGCAGCGTGAGAGGTCTTTTTTCACTGAAACATTTCTGGCATTCAGAGCACTGATAAGGTTTTTCCCCAGTGTGGAATCTCAAATGTGCAGTTAGAAGTGATTTAAGTTTGAAATGTTTTGGGCATTCAGAGCACTGATAAGGTTTTTCCACAGAGTGGGTTAATGCATGTTGATATAGATTCCCTTTGATTCTAAACCTTTTCTGGCATTCAGAGCACTGATAAGGTTTTTCCCCAGTGTGGATTCTTATATGCTCAGTGAGATAAGATTTACTTCTGAAACTTTTTTGGCATTCAGAGCACTGATAAGGTTTTTCCCCAGTGTGGATTCTTATATGCTCAGTGAGATAAGATTTACTGCTGAAACTTTTTGGGCATTCAGAGCACTGATGCTTTTCCCTAGTGTGCATTCTCACATGTGCAGTGAGACTAGATTCAAGGCTGAAACATTTTTGGCATTCAGAGCACTGGTAAGGTTTTTCCCCAGTGTGGATTCTTATATGCTCAGTGAGATAATATTTACTGCTGAAACTTTTTTGACATTCAGAGCACTGATAAGGTTTTTCCCCAGTGTGGATTCTTATATGCTCAGTGAGATAATATTTACTGCTGAAACTTTTTTGGCATTCAGAGCACTGATAAGGTTTTTCCCCAGTGTGGATTCTTATATGCTCAGTGAGATAATATTTACTGATGAAACTTTTTTGGCATTCAGAGCACTGAGAGATGTTTTTCCCAGTGTGCATTCTCTCAAATTCAGTGAGATGAGATTGATGGCTGAATCGTTTTTGGCACAGGTAACTTATTTCCCCAACTTGGGTTATTTTGCTTTGATTGAGGCGGGTTTGAACACTGAATTTGTTCTCACAGCACGTGTTTTTATAAGGTGTATTCCTAGAGTTACATTTAGTTTTCTCTTGCTTATATGCCACGGTACGAGTGAACCTGATTTCAGAGTCGTGCTTATTTAGATAATGTTCAGTATTTATCTCTAGAAGAAATTGTGTGTAATCTTGTTAACACTTGAATTGAGCAAAATATGTCTGGATGCAGCCCTCTAACACCTGTCGAAATGTTTCTAGCCGATAATAGTCTTTTGGTTATAGCCTCTCCGGCAGCAACTTATTTTGTGACTGAAGTTTTTCTCAAATCTATTTATATAGGTTCTTAGCAATGCAGTAATAAGGTGTTAGTCTGATATTTAATGATTAAACTGATAAGTACCATTTGCACTGACGTAATGGCACTAACTGAGAACATTAGAACATGCACAGTACTATTGTGGCTCACCAGTTGCAGAACATCAGTTAATTTTACCCTTTCTATGTTTGGTGTAAGGTGTAGTTCTGAAGACGAGGATTTATTTACATTAGCTATAGCGCAACGGTGCTCATTTAATCAATTTTTATATTTAACAGTTTTACATATCACTCCTGCACAACAGAATGTTGAGGCGATTTACATAGAATTACAGAACAGTACACATTAAAAAGGAAACAATCTGAGATGGTCATGAAAACAATAAAGTGGTGGATTTTTAAGGTTTTCGCCAGAGTGAGCAGAGTGGGTCGAGGTGTTATATCCCGAGGCAGATAGTCTCAAACTTGCGTAACTGGTTAAAAACGGTTGTTGAACAAAGGCGATTTTCCAATCTTTTGGTTGTTAACGTGTCAGCTTCGGAGTCTTCTTTCAGAGTCTTTTCTTTGATGGTTTGCAGAAGAAACCTTTTGTTATATCTTTCTTTTATGCAGTGTGTGCTTCCTCTCTGGAATTACATGATGCTTTAGATCATGTGTGCTTTAGATGAACGTTATTCTGTCATGCTGAGGCAATTTGTCTTTCTGATAATATTTCAGATGAGGATGTTGTGATTGGTCTTTCTGGGATTATTTCTTATGCTGTGTGGACAGATATGACTTTGCTCTGGGTTAATGAAATGCTAAAATTAGAGACTTCACTTACAGTATAGTACTTTCCTCAGCTCCCACTTCTTCGCCACACCTAGGTTTTGGAAAATGTTTAAACTTAGAATGCTGGATGTCCTTCAGTTTTTCAAAATAATCCTTCTTATGGCACTAACATTCAGTTGCCTGGTGCTAAATCTTGCTTTCTTCGTCCGTAATTTCAATCACCTATAGTATTAAAATTAAATAGTTAATACATAATACATGTAAATTTCCCCATAAATAATTTACAAACAGAGTGTAGAATGGTAGCCTGAGAGTACTTGGATGTAGGAGTGAGGATTTGTAGAATTTCCAACATTTTATTAAGCTCACAAAGGATACATGTACCCTATGGACTTGTAACATAGAATTCCCAAAGCAGAAATTAAAGTCATATGGACTGGCACCAAACAGATATTTAAAAAAGAATACTATTAATTAATTTTTAATGTAGATTTTTGAGATGGGAATTTCCCCTCCATGGACAACAGGTGTTTTCCCCTGCCCTGAGTTACCACCTACTTGTATCTGGTATCCTGACTTTTGAGTTCTGGCCTCTGCCGCACACAAATCTATTGTGTGTTGCAAGGACTATGCCTAGACCTATCCCTCCACTATGGTCCAGAGTATGAATCAAGGGCAATGAAATTAAGGCGTACTTTCATGTGTTCATTTTATTCCACCTGATGAATCATGGCAAGGTTCTCGCTGGCAACCGCGCCTCGGTGGGCTTCTGGAAATACCTCCCACTAGCTCCCATCGGGCGAGTAGCCCTGGCAAAAATGATCATTGTCCCTCGCTTACTGTATTATTTCACTAACCTCCCGGTGGTGCCTCCCAGAAGTTTTTTTCACGAACTGGACTCGCTGCTCCGCACCCTTATATGGGGAAATGGTCGGCATAGAATAGCCCTCGCCAAACTTAGACTATCCACCACACAGGGGGGCCTGGGTGCCCCCGACTTCGAATCGTACTTCCTAGCAGCGCAACTTCAGTGGCTCTCGTATTGGACGGCGGGAAGACATTCCGGGGAGACTCATACAACGCACGGCCCCATCCCGGAACTCTGTCGGCTGCTGCTCCCTGGCATCAAACCCTGCCGGACCTACCCCTTGCAGGTGTCCGTGGCCCGCCAATGTATGTTGGAAATTCACTGCATGGCAACGAGGACCACTTGCTACTCCCCACGGCTGCCACTAGCGGGGTGGCCACGTGGCGTCTCCTACTTTACGAGCACCATGGTAGGAGCATGGACGGACTCTGAGGTCACGGAGGCGGAGGCACTATTTGAGGAGCGCCAGCTTCGCCCGTTCGCACAACTTATGGAGGACCTTGGCCTCCCCCCAGAGCAGTTCCTGACACATCCCCAACTCATCGACGGCTATCGCCCACATGGTAATCTAACGGTCAGTGAGCCCTGCGACACACCCCGTAATACACACTATCCTCTACATGGGGAGCGGAAGACACCTAGTCACTTGGTTGTACAAGTCCATCCGGGAACTTACACACAAGCCGCTACTCACTCTTAGGACGGTGTGGGAGGACGAGATTGGGAGACAATTACATGACCGGGAGTGGGACAGAGCACTGGAATTCCCAAAGATGGTGTAGAGAAACGCGCAGTTCAAAAACATACAATACTACATTTTACATAGGGCTTACCAGACCCCGGCACGCTTCCAGCGTTTCTATCCTGACACTCAGTTCTTATGCCCCAGATGTCACTCCCCGTACGCACACTTCCACGACATGTTCTAGGACTGCCCAACCCTTCAGCCTTACTGGTCAGCCATACTTGACTTCATTAGCACCCTCACAGGCCTCACCGACCTGCATTCCTGGGAGGCAGTCCCCCTGGGGACATTCCACAGGCCAAAAACACACAAGGTGCAGTTCAGATATGCTGCGCTATCCTTGCTTCTAGCCAAAAGGAACATAGCCATGCAATGGCGCGCGCCAGCTGGACCCTCACTAGAGACGTGGGCGGGCGCAGTGAGAAAGCGGACTGCAGCGGAAGAGGATGCCCTTCGGGAGGAGGAAGCTACAGGTCCGCGCAAGCGTCCTATCTCCCTAGAATGGGCCACCCTATACCACGAATCTCTGTCAGATCACCAGCGTGATACCCCAAGCCCCTCCCAACATGCCCCGCGCCCCGGACGGCATCGATGCCCTCATAGGGAATAATCGACATGCGCCCCCACCCCACCCATTTCCGAATTCACCCCTCCGGCCTCCGCTCTGTTCTACTCCACTCCACTCTTCCCCCCCACAATTGTTTTACTCCGTAGATGCGCTCAGTGCAATTCGCCTGCCGAGCTCCTTTGGCTCAGTCACATCCCTCTCCCCCCCTCCCCCTCCTCCCCAGTTAGTTAATTCCCCTCCGGGGCTTTCTCTTTTCTCTTTTCTCTCTCCCTCCCTTCGCAGGGACACTGCTTTCTTTACCAAGTTCCCTCACCCCACACGTAGTCCCCCTGTTTCTTTCCACCAAATTCTCCTTGCGCTCACGCTACATCAGTTCTAAGCGGTCCATGCCCCTACTCCACGCGCCTGTGGAATATTGTATACATCTAACGGGCATGTCTGTACTATTGTATCACCTTCGTCGCATTATTATTTACTGTGAACATTATTTCCAAAAATCAATAAAAAGGTTTAACAAAAAAGAAAAAATCAGGTGTTAGGTTTTTCTGCACCTGGATGTAATCGGGTGCAGAAAAACAGGACACAATTGTTTTCCAGACAGAAAAATTAGACTGAAAAGACGCACAAGACTCTGGGTACAGCAGAAGCAGCCAAGACTTATCCTGTTTTTTTACTAACTGGGAGAAACCCACAATTCTTCCCTCTGTTAGAAAATGCTTTCCTCTTCCCTTCCCTGCTTCTTCACCCATATCCCCCCAACCAACCACATGCATATATATTTATATATATATACCACCTGCTTAAAACAAGTGGTAAATAAAAAAAGAAAAACACTATGAAATAGTGAATGGCATGTGGTATGACAGGCAGGAGAATCTGTTCCTCGTGGCAACTCCCCAGTCCATGGCGCCAAACTAGTAACTGTACGTTACTGGGGTAAATCTACCACAAAACAATTACGTGAGATTTTTCTGCCACCCCAGTACTGTGCAACTTCTAACAAGGGACTATGAGAGGTCTTGGACCGGTCCTGTGACCTGGAGGGTCACACCAAGTGTGCCCTTATTTAAGGCAGAGGACTGTCATGGGTTTACCAGCTAGAGCGGTGGTGGCAATGCACCCTGTTGTAAGGATCAATAGCCTTATGATATCTTTGCATCATGGTCAGTGGAGTGGCTTTCTACTGACACACACATGTTATGCTCCATTTCTATTCCTGTGCCCAGACTTTGCGCTAACATCAAGTGCATGTTTAGGGTGTTGGTGTGCGTAGCATAAATGCAATGTGAGAGTGCGACAGAGTAAACTGCATCTCCTGCCTGCCAGTTGTGTATGCAAGTGGGACCATCTATCCCTCATTTATACTCGAGTTCAAAGTCCTCTGTTACCAAGGAATAATGTGCTCTACAAAGTACTCAGGTGCCTGCTGTGACACCAGGGATGGTGTCAGCCTGACAGTCTATCTAAGTTGAAGGGACATCACCGGCAGGTTGTATTACTTAATGGAGAAGCTATGTACCTGTACTGAGGAGCCTAGAAGCCTGCCTGTCTGGTAAGAAAGGGAAGGGAGTTTGACTATCCAGCAGGAAGACAAGTCTGTCCTGGAAGAAGCAAGGTCCGACACATCCTCGTTCTCTGTAGGGCGGGCCGCAAAGCCATCCAGCAGGACCAGCTAGTCTGAGGGATGCCAAGACTCTCCCAACAGTTCAAGGCAGAAAATAAAACTTAACGACAACATGATTGTTGAGGCCCAGTAGGACGATTGTGTGCTGCCAACAGGCCCATTCAAGGTTGCATTTGCCAAATTCCTAACACAACAGAGTCTGAATCTACTGACTTCCTGGAGAGCCTGTGTTGGGCTTTTAGCTGCTGAATTTCTGACTACTCTGTGTCAGAGGTCCATGAGGGACTACAACTACTCCAGTGTCGAACACCCTGGCTGAGCTCACGCCTGTGGTCCAGCCGGCCACAATGTGGGCTCAATTGCTGATGGTCGGGCCTCCAGAGGGGCTGCACTTACAGACAGGCCAGGTGTGACTGCTATCTTGGGGCGATTCAAAAAGGGGGTGGTGATGGACAGAGTATCTGAATTAAGCAGAACACTCCTACCCAGTCAAAAGATCAGGGCTTGATCCATCACCGTTTTTTAGCTCACTGCACCATCCCAGTTCAGAACCTGGCTACATGCAAATTAGTCTAACCCTGGCCTAGTGCATCATGGGAACAGGGCAGACCAAACTACGAAGCCAATTCTTTACTGAAAAGGAAACAAGCTTCCGGGGACCGGTTTCTGGCATTGCAGCCGTGTTCGGCCCAGCTTGCTTGAATCCTGATGGTGCAGTGAGCAAGGGACTCATGTCTGAGCATACCCTTCCACACTTGTGGTGGCTAAAACGATTCAAAAAGGGGGTGGTGATGGACAGAGTATCTGAATTAAGCAGAACACTCCTACCCAGTCAAAAGATCAGGGCTTGATCCATCACCGTTTTTTAGCTCACTGCACCATCCCAGTTCAGAATCTGGCTACATGCAAAATAGTCAAACCCTGGCCCAGTGCATCATGGGAACAGGGCAGACCAAACTACCAAGCCAATTCTCTACTGGAAAGGAAACAAGCTTCCGGGGACCGGTTTCTGGCATTGCAGCCGTCTTCGGCCCGGCTTGCTTGAATCCTGATGGTGCAGTGAGCAAGGGCCTCATGTCTGAGCATACCCTTCCACACTTGTGGTGGCTAAAACATTCGAAAAGGGGGTGGTGATGGACAGAGTATCTGAAATAAGAAGAACACTCCTACCCAGTCAAAAGATCAGGGCTTGATCCATCACCGTTTTTTAGCTCACTGCACCATCCCAGTTCAGAACCTGGCTACATGCAAATTAGTCTAACCCTGGCCCAGTGCATCATGGGAACAGGGCAGACCAAAACTACCAAGCCAATTCTTTACTGGAAAGGAAACAAGCTTCCGGGGACCGGTTTCTGGCATTGCAGCCGTCTTCGGCCCGGCTTGCTTGAATCCTGATGGTGCAGTGAGCAAGGGACTCATGTCTGAGCATACCCTTCCACACTTGTGGTGGCTAAAACGATTCAAAAAGGGGGTGGTGATGGACAGGGTATCTGAATTAAGCAGAACACTCCTACCCAGTCAAAAGATCAGGGCTTGATCCATCACCGTTTTTTAGCTCACTGCACCATCCTAGTTCAGAACCTGGCTACATGCAAATTAGTCTAACTCTGGCCCAGTGCATCATGGGAACAGGGCAGACCAAACGAACCAATCCAATTCTTTACTGGAAAGGAAACAAGCTTCCGGGGACCGGTTTCTGGCATTGCAGCCGTCTTCGGCCCGGCTTGCTTGAATCCTGATGGTGCAGTGAGCAAGGGACTCATGTCTGAGCATACATTTCCACACTTGTGGTGGCTAAAACGATTCAAAAAAGGGGTGGTGATGGACAGAGTATCTGAATTAAGCAGAAGACTCCTACCCAGTCAAAAGATCAGGGCTTGATCCATCACCGTTTTTTAGCTCACTGCACCAGCCCAGTTCAGAACCTGGCTACATGCAAATTAGTCTAACCCTGGCCCAGTGCATCATGGGAACAGGGCAGACCAAACTACCAAGCCAATTCTTTACTGGAAAGGAAACAAGCTTCCGGGGATCGGTTTCTGGCATTGCAGCCGTCTTCGGCCCGGCTTGCTTGAATCCTGATGTTGCAGTGAGCAAGGGACTCATGTCTGAGCATACCCTTCCACACTTGTGGTGGCTAAAACGATTCAAAAATGGGGTGGTGATGGAGAGAGTATCTGAATTAAGCAGAACACTCCTACCCAGTCAAAAGATCAGGGCTTGATCCATCACCGTTTTTTAGCTCACTGCACCATCCCAGTTCAGAACCTGGCTACATGCAAATTAGTCTAACCCTGGCCCAGTGCATCATGGGAACAGGGCAGACCAAACTACCAAGGTGCACTGGGCCAGGGACAGATCAAGCCCTGATCTTTTGACTGGGTAGGAGTGTTCTGCTTAATTCAGATACTCTGTCCATCACCACCCCCTTTTTGAATCGTTATAGCCACCACAAGTGTGGAAGGGTATGCTCAGATGTGAGTCCCTTGCTCACTGCACCATCAGGATTCAAGCAAGCCGGGCCGAAGACGGCTGTAATGCCAGAAACCGGTCCCCGGAAGCTTGTTTCCTTTCCAGTAAAGAATTGGCTTGGTAGTTTGGTCTGCCCTGTTCCCATGATGCACTGGGCCAGGGACAGACTAATTTGCATATAGCCAGGTTCTGAACTGGGATGGTGCAGTGAGCTAAGAAACGGTGATGGATCAAGCCCTGATCTTTTGACTGGGTAGGAGTGTTCTGCTTAATTTAGATACTCTGTCCATCACCACCCCCTTTTTGAATCGTTTTAGCCACCACAAGTGTGGAAGGGTATGCTCAGATGTGAGTCCCTTGCTCACTGCACCATCAGGATTCAAGCAAGCCGGGCCGAAGACGGCTGTAATGCCAGAAACCGGTCCCCGGAAGCTTGTTTCCTTTCCAGTAAAGAATTGGCTTGGTAGTTTGGTCTGCCCTGTTCCCATGATGCACTGGGCCAGGGACAGACTAATTTGCATATAGCCAGGTTCTGAACTGGGATGGTGCAGTGAGCTAAAAAACGGTGATGGATCAAGCTCTGATCTTTTGACTGGGTAGGAGTGTTCTGCCTAATTCAGATACTTTGTCCATCACCACCCCCTTTTTGAATCGTTTTAGCCACCACAAGTGTGGAAGGGTATGCTCAGATGTGAGTCCCTTGCTCACTGCACCATCAGGATTCAAGCAAGCCGGGCCGAAGACGGCTGTAATGCCAGAAACCGGTCCCCGGAAGCTTGTTTCCTTTCCAGTAAAGAATTGGCTTGGTAGTTTGGTCTGCCCTGTTCCCATGATGCACTGGGCCAGGGACAGACTAATTTGCATATAGCCAGGTTCAGAACTGGGATGGTGCAGTGAGCTAAAAAACGGTGATGGATCAAGCCCTGATCTTTTGACTGGGTAGGAGTGTTCTGCTTAATTCAGATACTCTGGACATCACCACCCCCTTTTTGAATTGCTATCTTGGGCGGCTGATCTTCAGGCAACTGCAAAGAAAAGACAGAGTGGGTGCCCTTCTGAATGCAGACCTACACCCAGGACCAAAGCGCTCCACAAAAGCCTGCTGGTGGGTCACTGCTCTCACGAGTGTTCGGTGTGCCATTTAAGTGCCGGGAAACAGGAAAGAAACCCAGACAAGACTGACTCATCCTGTGGAAGGATAAGACGCTTACAACAGAGAATATACGAACTGCACCTATACTATATTCATGATACTCCTAAATGCCCCTAGAGGGGAAGAGGGGATCAGAACCAGATGCACCTGTCTGTAGCACATGGTAGTCTTGAATGCCTGCACTATCTTTTCACCCAGACTGTTCATAAAGTTGATTTTAGAGCTGCTATGCACATAGCAGGGGGAATCTCAGACCATTCGCTGGTGGCGATGCAACTCGATGGTCCGGTTGTGGACTTCATCCTACCCCCAAGGGTTGATCCGTGATATTTAAAAGACAAGACGTTCAAAGCTCGTATGAGAGATAGAACAGAATTCTATTTTAAGGAGAACGGGCGGCCTGTTGAATCAGTTTGCGTGCTGTAGGATGAATTCAAGGCAGTGATTTGAGGCCAGACACAAGCCTTGATTGGGAGAATGTCGAAGGAACGTAAATTGAAGTGCGAGGCTCAGGACAAGGAATGTGCTTTCCTGGAGGCTCGCTTGGCAAGTGGGGAATCAGTTTCTCTCCCATTACACCATCAACTGAAGCAACCCACATTAAGCGTACTAATGGAAACTAGCGTGCACTCATTCGCTGGCTACCCAGCATTGTCTCTATGATGTTGGTGATAAAGCCAATGAGTTGCTTGCATGGCTAGGGAGACGAGACAAAGAACGGAACTAGATCCTTGAGGTTATTGACAACGGGATGGATATACTGGGAGAGACTTCCTGAAAGACCTGACCCTGCCAATGCTAACGAATGAGGACGGAGACGCAATAGACCAAGTAGACTAAATAAATAAGACAATAGGAACCTTGCAACAGGGCAAGCGATGGGCCTGATGAGCTCCCCTTAGAATTATATAAAAGAATGATGGATAAAGTCAGGGAGTACCTCCAGAGTAGGTTTCAGACTGCCTGAAAATATGGGTGTCTCCCAGAGGACCAAAGAACATCTAAGGCGGTGGTCATCCCAAAAAAGGACGAACCAGCAACTGAGTGGGGTTTTATAGACCTCTCTCCCCGCTTAATTTTGAGACTAAGGTCCTTGTGAACGCCCTGGCGATCTGCCTGCGGACAGTAATTGCACCAGTGGATCATCCTGATCAATCGGGCTTCATGCCACACCGGGGAACGCGCTTAAATCTCCGACACCTTAATGGAGTATCACATGCAACAGGGGATTCCTTTGCTGAATCAGTGGCGCTGCTATCAAGCTCTTGTATGTGGCCCCTTTAGCGCGCATGCGCGGCAATAATACAGTCTCTCGAGTCTTTGCCGTCCGACAGGGATGCTCCTTGTCTCCTGTGCTCTTTCCACGTTTGGGTTCACCAGGACCTCTCATATGGGGTATTCCAGTTGATCAGGAGTGAGAATCTCCCTATACGTTGACGTTTTGCTATATGACACGTAGCCAGCCTTCTTGAGTGAACAAATCCTACAATTTTTTCGCATATTTGGAGATCATTCAGGATGTAGGATCAACTGGAAGTCCTTAACATTCCTGCTGGTGGCAGGGACCCTGTGGCTGAACTCTCGGTGCACAGTTCGGGTGGCACTACATTGCTTTAAATATTTGGGCGTGTCTATTACAAGAGAGCACAGGCAGGAACATACTCCCGAAATTAGACCGTCTTCGCTGGGATCCCCCACACTTGCGGGTGCTCCCGCTCTCCTTACTGGGCCGGGTGGCCCTATTTAAAGTGATGACCCTCCAGGGTCTCCTGTACATTGTGCAGAAAATGTCCTTTAAGATCCCACCAGACATTTTTTTTCAAAAGGTAGACTGAGAACTTTGGCTCCTGTTGTGGGATGGTTGCACTTCGTGCTTAGTAAGGTGTAGAGGGGAGATTAAGGTGGACTGGCGGTCTGGAGCATTCTCAAGTGTTACTGGGCCACGCAGCTGGTGGCAGTCAACAACTGGGTTTTTGCGGACTGTGAGGATCCTGCTTACCGGGTAGATAGATTGGCCATGGGCAAGAGAGGTTACCCCACCCCGGTGCTGTATTGAAGAAAGTATGAGTGCACTCTATCTACTCATACCCAAACAGTAGTAAGGGTGTGGAGAGAGGCTACCAAGTGTTTAGGCTGAGAAGATAAGCTGACTGAAATTACTCCACTGTATGATGGTGATCTCTTAAGTGCAGTGGGAGGATTGCAGGGCTTAAAAAAAATGGGGATTGATTAGCTTAGAGCGGGCAGGCGATGTGTGGGGGGGACAGGCACTTGTGTCCTTCACGATCCTTCAACAAAGGTATGAATTAGGTGACTAAAAACGGTTCTGACATTTGCAGGTGGGTCACGCTCTGCAAGGTCACATCTGGGAAGGGGGGAAGTTGCTTGATGCATCCCCACTGGAGGACCAGCTGCTAACTAATCCCCTGACCGAAAAAGCCATCTCAACCATCTATAGGAAGTTGATCTACAATTCTCTGGATCCCTGGGGGATGTTTCAGGCGATCATTCACCAACTTTTATGTTTTTCAAAAACAAGCTTCCAAAGCTGGAGTTGGTTTTTAAAAACCAATAACTAATCGCCCTCACACCCTTGGAACTTTCTCCCTAATTAATTTAATCCCAGGAAATGGGATTCATTTAAAAACAAATTCTCATCACGACTGCCAGATATTCCCTGGTGGTCCTGAATAAGAGAACAAGCATTTGCAATACGATAGGTCTCGCATTAATTAAGTTTGAGCTATTGGCATTGCTAAATATTGCAACACCAATTGCAACAAAAGTCTATAAATGGTAGGCCAAAAAAAGTTATTTATTTTTGTAGCAATGGTGGCATGCTGCACTTTAGATGAATATGTTTAAAAGTAAAGTGCTCCATACTGCGATTGCTACAATAGTTAATTGTGGATGCGTTAACAATTGATGTGTGCACGGACTGCTGGTGGAGTGTGTGTGCCTGTAGAAATTGTGCACTGATGGCTGGTGGTGTGGGTGCCTGGTGGAAGTGTGCACTTATGGCTGGTGGTGTGTGTGCCTGTTGGAAGTGTGCACTGACAGCTGGTGGTGTGTGTGAGCCTGGTGAAAGCGTGCACTGACGGCTGCTGGTGTGTGTGTGTGCCTGGTGAAAGCGTGCACTGATGGCTGGTGGTGTGTGTGTGTGTGCCTGGTGAAAGCGTGCACTGACTGCTGGTGGTATGTGTGTGCCTGGTGAAAGCGCGCACTGACGGCTGGTGGTATGTGTGTGCCTGGTGAAAGCGTGCACTGACGGCTGGTGGTATGTGTGTGCCTGGTGAAAGCGTGCACTGACGTCTGGTGGTGTGTGCCTGGTGGAAGTGTGCACTGACGGCTGGTGGTGTTTGTGCCCAGTGAAAGCGTGCACTGATGACTGATGGTGTCTGTGCCTAGTGGTTGTGTGTGTGTGTGTGTGGTTGTGGTTGTGTGTGTGGTTTTGTGTATGGTTGTGTGTGTGTGTGTGTGGGGTTGTGTGTGTGGTTGTGTGTGTGGTTGTGTTTGTTGTTGTGTGTGTGGTTGTGTGTGTGTGGGGTTGTGTGTGTGGTTGTGTGTGTGGTCGTGTGTGTGTGGTTGTGTGTGTGGTTGTGTGTGTGGTTGTGTGTGTGTGTTGTGTGTGTGTGGTTGTGACTGTGATTAAGCTTGGATTTTCTATTTTCACGCTGCAGTTCAACTTGCCCAAAATCACACAGTGCAGAAGCAGAGACGCCGTGATTAAGCTCAGATTGTGTAGGAGGAAAGGGGAAGTGAGAGGAGGGAGAAAGCAAAGGGGAGGCGCTGAATAGGGAGAGAGAGAGCGAGGGAAGGGGGTGAAAGTTGGCGAGCTGTGGTACAGCGAGGAGGATGCTGACAGGTGGTGAGCCCACAAATTAACACGGAGAGGCGAGGCAAGCAGAGTCTTGAGGCAGGCGCCTGCTCCGAGTCTCCAACATGTAAATCACACAAAAGCCACATCAAAGGGACAATCATTGCATCGGACAATTTGCAAAGTAGTGACATTTCTTCTGAAGTACTGAGGGAGAGAAACTCAACATAGGGCGAAAGCATGGGGATTAAAGCTAAAGGGCTCTAGTCATCAAGAGTATCTGGCTGTTGGCAAAGCCACGTTTAGAAGGAGGGGCGGGGATGACGTTGCTTTAATATGTTCAGTTACCAAAAAAAAGTAATGTGGAAATTTAAAGCTCATTATAGCAAGCTTTACACTCTTCTTTTTTGCAGGCCGTAGTTAATATTAAATTTCCGAAACCTATTGGTCGGACTGGATCTGCCACTATTAGTCTTTAATTTATGGAAAGGGGGGGAGAGTATATGTACTATTTCCATGGGTCAGTTTCACTGTGGTTTACAGAGGTTTTCCACATACTGAAAGACAGTAGGCAAAACAGTAATGAGGAGAAAAACAAGCTCTCGGCATTGCATGGTGGGGGCGGGGGAGCGGCTTCCTTTGTAGTCTGATGCCGAGGCTCAGACAAATGGTGTGGGTGTGCGATGTGGCTGGAGATGTGCACACACCCAGCTCACATGAACTGTACCTAATCCGCAGTTTGGGGAGACTTTTCGAAAGCCTTACTATAATCTCGCCGATGGCTTAGATGAGACTTAAAAGGAATAGCGTGCCACATCATTTCATATACTGGCATCTGCCATCAGGCGTGCATAGGATCAGCAACAAATGTTTTTTGGCACAGCATCGCCCAGAAGCCTTGGCAAAGCCAATGGGACCCAAAGGCAACACCTGTTGGCTTTACCAGTGCTTGTTTTATTTTCTTGGTAAGGTGGTGGCAGAGGCTTTTCGCTTTCAGGGTGGGGATGGAGGAAGCGGGAGGTGACTGAACGAGGCAGAGCTACTATGTTCTTATGTGTTATTGATGTGTGTTTCATTTTTTTGGGGGGGTGGGGGTGTCTTCTGATCTTGCCTGGCTGCTCTAGGGGATTGAAGGATGTGTTCGGAACATATTTAATAAAACATTATGTAATGCTTCACACTGCACGTTGCCATTTCTGAGCGATGTAATGAGCCGTCGGAAGTGTTACTTTAGTTTATGCTACTCAATTTACCGACTTCAGAAAGATGGCAGTCCGATCCAGCCATGCCTGAATTCGTGACTTGTAGCTCAGTGGGATGTTGGTGCGAGCGTTGACTCACTGGGCTATCTCGCGAGTGATGACGAGTTATTGGTTTTATATACTGTCTATTAAAAGGGAAGGGGCGCGCCTGTCCAAAGGCAGGCTCGGGCTCGGTTTGGGGGGGAAGTGGGGAGGGTTAGGGAAGGGGTCTGACTGGAGGTCTTGAGCTGCGGGGCCTGATGGATGCTCGTGTCTAAACCCGCTGCCCCTCTCCCCGTCGTCTAACCTACTTTCCCTTGGATAACGCGGTTAGCCGGATTTAATCTAGGGGGGCACACCAGCTGTACCCTGCCGCCCAAGCCCGCAGGTGCCGTCGCTTCCTGTGCTGCAGCACCGCATTGCCCCCCCCTCCCGGAGCAAGGCTTTCCATACCCATTGTGTCTTACCACCCTCCTGTGGTGGCGCCCCCTCGTAATTTTGGCTCTCAGTTCTTGAGTGAGATATAAAAGTGCTGGTAATCGCTGTCTCAGAGTGCCGAGAATTGCGGGTATCTCCCATCCATGGCACTGTTCCAGCCATCTGCTGGGCACACTGCCAGCCACAGAGCTGGCCTCACCCCTCAGTTGGCACTGTGGGCACAGCCTCTGTGGTTGGCAGCCCTCTTCTGGGCGCACTGTCCTCCCCAGAGCTGGTCTCGCCCCTCGGTTGGCACTGTGGGCACTGCATCTGTGGTTGGCAGCCCTCTGCTGGGCGCACTGTCCTCCCCAGAGCTTGTCTTACTTCTCGGTTGGCACTGTGGGCACTGCCTGTGTGATTGACAGCCCTCTGCTGGGCGCACTGTCCTCCCCACAGCTGGTCTCGCCCCTCGGTTGGCACTGTGGGCACTGCCTCTGTGGTTGGCAGCCCTCTGCTGGGCGCACTGTCCTCCCCAGAGCTTGTCTCACTTCTCGGTCGGCACTGTGGGCACTGCCTCTGTGATTGACAGCCCTCTGCTGGGCGCACTGTCCTCCCCAGAGCTGGTCTCGACCCTCTGTTGGCACTGTGGGCACTGCCTCTGTGGTTGGCTGCCCTCTGCTGGGCGCACTGTCTTCCCAGAGCTGGTCTCGCCCCTCGGTTGGCACTGTGGGCACTGCCTCTGTTTTTGGCAGCCCTCTGCTGGGCGCACTGTCCTCCCCAGAGCTGGTCTCGCCCCTCGGTTGGCACTGTGGGCACTGCCTCTGTGGTTGGCAGCCCTCTGCTGGGCGCACTGTCCTCCCCAGAGCTGGTCTCGCCCCTTGGTTGGCACTGTGGGCACTGCCTCTGTGGTTGGCAGCCCTCTGCTGGGCACACTGTTCTCCCCAGAGCTGGTGTCGCCCCTCGGTTGGCACTGCCTCTGTGGTTGGTAGCCCTCTGCTGGGCGCACTGTCCTCCCCAGAGCTGGTATCACCCCTTGGTTGGCACTGTGGGCACTGCCTCTGTGGTTGGCAGCCCTGTGCTGGGCGCACTGTCCTCCCCAGAGCTGGTCTCACCCCTTGGTTGGCACTGTGTGCTGTGGCTGGCTGGCCTCTGATTTGAAGACATAGACATTTTCTGCCTGTTTTGAAGAAACTACCTCAATCCTCTCCGGCGCCGGGGACCCAACTCTCCTTTCTCTCTTTCCAGGGGCGTCAGATCTGATAACGCCCCCCCCAGATTACCACGCCCTCCCCAAACTTGGCCGGTGCTGACTTGCACCCCCTTCTCGGTGCCAGTGACGTCTCCCTCCAGTTTCCTCCTCGCAAATACCTCCAAATCTCCCACTTACCACACCCCCTCCCCCCTCCTCACTCTATCCTACAAGTGGGCAGTGAAATCCCTCCAGCTTGATCTCCTAGTTGCCAAACCTTACTTGACGGCCCTAAATCTGTGAACTGCAGCTGCTCCCCCCCTTATTAACTACTTTAGCTGTGACTTCCCCGGTTGGCAGTGTTCCCCCCCACTCCCCCGCCCCCTGTTGACACTGAATTTAGCCAATCCGATCACTTGGTCCGCAGTGCCAACTCCAACTCCATTATTTGTCATTAAAGCCTTAATCTGCCCCCTCTGCCCACGGCCCCGCCCCCTCCTTGGGGGCTCTCTGTCTGGATAGAGTGCTCTGTGGCGCTGGAGCAGGGGCCCTCGCTAGTCTGCCCCCCCCCCCCAGTACAACCAGTGCCGGGAGTGTGAGGGGACTGGGGGTCTGGGGAAGAGTCCCATCTGGACTGCAGGGCCCTGGAGATGCGGGGACAGTAAGTGGGGGCGGGTCTCGGTGGGAGGCTGCCCCCCTCCCCTCACCGAAGCCTCACTTTATCCTCAGCCTGCAGCGTCCAGGGTGGGGCCGGCGCCCCAGGCACCTCCCGTGAGGACTCTATGTAGGATTGTCTAGCGCCTAGAAGCGAGGAGAGGGGTGGGCTGCGGGGTCAGCGTCTCTGTGCACCATTTGCACTGGTGTGTCTTAGAACGATTGTTTCTGATGTGCCTGTGAGTCTGACAGACGGGGGCCCCATTCCAGCTCTGAGTGTGCCCAGCTCTGAGTGTGCGTGTGCCCAGCTCTGAGTGTGCGTGTGTCCAGCTCTGTGTGTGCGCGTGTCCAGCTCCGACTGTGTGTGCGCGCGTCACAACGGCCCATTTCAGAGCCACCTAATAACCCCCTGTCTTTCTCTCCTCAGGTGTGCGTGATGAGAGCCCTGCCCCCCTTCACCCTGCTGGTACTCCTGCTGTGCCCCTGGCATGCCACGGCCCACCCTACCTTCCAGCACCCGGACACAGCCTTCAACCACTTGGCGCTAGACCGAGAGACGCGCGCTGTGAACCGCCTCTTCCAGCTCTCGCCAGACCTGGAGCTGGTGGGCGAGGAAAAGACCGGCCCGGTGGATGACAGCCCCGACTGCCTGCCGTTCAAGGACGTGCAAGAGTGCCTGCAGGCCCGGCCTACCGACAACGCCAACAAGCTGCTGGTGGTCAACGGGTGCGGCCGGGAGCTGGTAGTGTGCGGACAGGTCTTCCAGGGACTCGGTGGCCGAGGTGCTCTACTACCCGGTGGACCCCGGGGACAACCAGTTTGTGGCCGCCAATAACATGCGGGTGACCACAGTGGCCCTGGCGGGCAGCACCACGGATGGACGCCAGCTGATGATCGTGGGGCGCGGCCTGACGGCCAGGCTGTCCGCCGGCATTCCTCCCATCACCGTGCGCCAGCTCAACCAAACGCCCGTCTTCTCCAACGAGGGCCTGGGCAAGCTGGTGGTCAGCGACTTCTCAGACTACAACAACCACTTCATGGGGGTCTTCGGCCACGCTGGCCATGTCTACTTCCTCTTCTTCAGGCGCGGGCCCATGACGCAGCTGGAGTACGCCAGCTACGTGGCCATGGTGTGCGACCAGAACCTGCTGCTTTCCTCCTACGTGGAGATGCAGCTGGTCTGCCAGGACTCCAAGGGCAAGAACTACAACCTGGCGCAGGCCGCCCACCTGCAAGCCCAGGAGGGGGGGGGAGCAGCCACGCTCTTCGTGGTCTTCGCCGCTTGGGTGGCCTCCATCCCAAGCGCCACCCAGGACACGGCCATGTGCGCCTTCAGCCTGGAGGAGGTGGACAAGCAGCTGGAGAGGGCCAGGATGCTGAGCTACACCAAGGCCAGCCGCGACGAGCAGCGCCAGCAAGTGGCAGTCATCGAGTATGGAGTTACCTCCAGCTGTGGGATGCTGCCAGAGGTAAGCTGGGATGGAAGGGGGATCTCCTGGGTTTCACCTCAGAGTATGGGGTGACCACCAGCTGCGTGCTGCTGCAAGAGGTAGTATGGGATGGAAGGCGGATCTCCTGAGGTACACCCTCAGAGTATGAGGTGACCACCAGCTGCGGGACACTACCACAACTAGGTTGGGATGGAGAAGAGATTTTCTGGGGGTCACAATGTAAGGAGTGACCTCCAGCTATGGGATACTGACAAAGGTAGGTTGGGATGGAGATTCCATCTCTTGGGACTCACCTCAGAGTATGGGGTGCTCACCAGCTGCAGGGTGCTGCCAGAGGTAGACTGGGATGGAAGGGGGATCTCCTGGGACTGACCTCAGAGTATGGGGTGATCACCAGCTGCAGGGTGCTGCCAGAGGTAGACTGGGATGGAAGGGGGATCTCCTGGGACTGACCTCAGAGTATGGGGTGCTCACCAGCTGCAGGGTGCTGCCAGAGGTAGACTGGGATGGAAGGGGGATCTCCTGGGACTGACCTCAGAGTATGGGGTGATCACAAGCTGCAGGGTGCTGCCAGAGGTAGACTGGGATGGAAGGGGGATCTCCTGGGACTGACCTCAGAGTATGGGGTGCTCACCAGCTGCAGGGTGCTGCCAGAGGTAGATTGGGATGGAAGGGGGATCTCCTGGGGTTCACCTCAGAGTATGGGGTGATCACCAGCTGCAGGGTGCTGCCAGAGGTAGAATGGGATGGAAGGGGGATCTCCTGGGGTTCACCTCAGAGTATGGGGTGATCACCAGCTGCAGGGTGCTGCCAGAGGTAGACTGGGATGGAAGGGGGATCTCCTGGGGTTCACCTCAGAGTATGGGGTGATCACCAGCTGCAGGGTGCTGCCAGAGGTAGATTGGGATGGAAGGGGGATCTCCTGGGGTTCACCTCAGAGTATGGGGTGATCACCAGCTGCAGGGTGCTGCCAGAGGTAGACTGGGATGGAAGGGGGAGCTCCTGGGGTTCACCTCAGAGTATGGGGTGATCACCAGCTGCAGGGTGCTGCCAGAGGTAGAATGGGATGGAAGGGGGATCTCCTGGGGTTCACCTCAGAGTATGGGGTGATCACCAGCTGCAGGGTGCTGCCAG